>NW_023425344.1:16308750-17807500 GCF_014108415.1 Molossus molossus | reverse complement strand
TCCTCTCTGTTTGCCCCACCTTCCAAAGTCCTTCAAAGCCCAGGACAGGTCCAACCATGGTTCCTGGGCTTCTCACTTCCCAGAGCAGGGACAGCATGGTTTCTGTCCTTCCGAGGTGACTGAGGACCTGGATTGTATCGGGCACTGGGAATAGAGCAATAATCCAATGATGTCCTGCTTTCAGAGAGCTTAGGTTCCAGTGGAAAGACAGTCCTTCCTCCACTCCCGTCGGCGCCATGTAGCCGCCCCTCAGCTGGGCATTGTTCGGGTGACAGGTACCACTGCATGTGTGCTGTGTGCCGGGCACTGTTGCAGGCAGTGGGGCTGCGCGGGGAGCAGGAGAGACAAAGGCCTGATCCCCAGAGCTCACATTCTAAAGCAGGTAGCATGCCAAACAAATACATACGGCAAGGAGTCAGACACTCGGGTGAAGAGAGTGGGTGGCAGGGTGGATGGCACCTCTTTGGATACTGTGACCAGGGAAGCTTGCTCTAATGTGGTGGCATTGAAGCGAAGACCTACCTGTGAGAGCAGTACCAGGAGGCTGGGCGACGCCGCACGTATGCTGGGCTCCGAAGGGTGAGCGGAGTCCTGGTATCGGCCGGCCAGCTGGTGAAGGAAAGGCGTCTGGAGCCAGGTGCCCAGCGCGGACCCAGCGCGGACCCAGCGCGGACCCAGCGCGGACCCAGCGCGGACCCAGCGCGGACCCAGCGCGGACCCAGCGCGCCCTTATGCAGAACTGCCGGGCTGCTTCCGCGTGCCTGGCTCCCGAAGGCCCACAGCCCCGACACAAAGGTCCAGGCTTCCTCCCCTGCTCCCCGCATGCTGAGACGGGGCTGCTTGGTGTCATGGCCGTTGGGAGCTGTGGGGGACTTTCGGGAAGCTGCTTAACCTCTCTGGCCTTCTATTTCCTCATCTGTGAAATGAGGACATTGGTAGAGGTACATACACTACTGAGGTCTGGGGATTGAATTCTGTCCCCCAAAAGATATGTCGAAGTGCTAACTCTGTCACCTGTATATGCGCCCTTATTTGGAAACAGGGTCTTTGCAGACGTAATTAAGTTACATGAGGCCATATTCAATTAGAATGGACGCTAATCCAATAGGGCTGGTGTTCATATAAGAAGAGAAGGGACAGGCAGACAGACACCGACAGGATGAAACCCATGTGGCCACAAGACAGAGACTGAAGTGATGTGTCCACGAGCCCAGGAACACCAAGGATTTCTGGCCGACAGAAGCCCGTGGGACAGATCCCTTTCCAGCCTCAGAGAGCATGACCCCATGGACAACTTGATCTTGGGCTTCAAGCCTCGAAAACATGAGGCAATACATTTCTGTGGTTTTAGGCCACCCCGCGGGTCGGGCTTTGCCACGACATCCTCAGGGAACTAATGCGGTGACGTGACGACTCTCTCTGGAAGAGCGAGTATCCAGCGTCCTGGCACGTGTCTGGGGATCGGAGCCCGCAGGTCGCTGATGCCTGCGTTCTCGGGCCAGATGCTCAGACCCTTGGGGGCTGGTTTGGAAGTGGAGAGAGAAATCTGGGGAAGGCCCTCATTCAGTCATAGCCCAGGGCCTTTCAACCTGTGGCTGTAGCCTATCACTTCCAGGCGGCATCTTGGGGTTCAGTCTGAATCTGGGGCTGCCCCAGACTTCTGGCTCAGAGAGAGTGAGCGTTCCCGAGCGTTCTGGACATCTTGCAGCGCTTACAGAGCCGTCTGCTTGAAATCAGATGAAATCTAAAGCACGGGCTCCATCGGCACTCAGGTGAACCATGAAGGAGGGAGAATCAGCAGGATCTGGCCAGGGTTTGAGTCAACATTCCAGAGGCCTGATTCAAACGAGGACTGGTGCAGGATGGGAACATGTTCCAGAGGCCCCCAGCATCTCCCAGCTCTCAGTGAGAACAGCAACACAGGCTAGAATGAAACCGCATGGGCGGGTACAGTCTCATTTCCCCGGAGGTTTAGAATTATAGTCTCTTGGGAGTGGGAGGAACCTAAAAAGCCAGCTCACAGTGTATGGCTGTTGGACTCAAGGGCTTTGGAGGCAGATGGACCTGGGTACAAGTCCCATTTCTTTGACTCTGGGGATGGCCAGCTCCAAGCTCTGTGACCTTGGGCTTCTCTCCTTCTCTGTGTAATGGGGACCAAGTACTAACACCCTGGGCTCTAACAGAGCTTGCAAAGTGCCTGACTCATCACAACTACTGCGGGAGTGGTAACTTCTGCTGTTAGGATTGTGGTGTTTAATCCAAATCCCCAGCAGGGCTGTTTCCCTCTATGAAGGGCCCTCTTGCTTATTTTCAAATGTCTCCAGCCCATGCTTCTCTGAATACCTCTGCTAGAACATTCTTTGCTACTGTAAGATGGTTCCTTGTAAGGAGCTTCCCTTTGCTGAGATGCACTCTGTTTGCAGACAGGTAGTAGTACCAGATGGTTAGGCCATGGGCCCTGGGCCTGCATTCAAATCCCACCTCTCCCTCTGAGGACCTTTATGCCCTTGAGCAAATGACTGGAACTGCCGGTCCTTCCAGTGCCTCCGCTTCCTCGTTTGGGGGAGATGATGATGATGATGATGGTGGTGGTGGTGGTGGTACCTACACCCCATAGCTGTCATACGATTGAATAAACAAGGGACTTGGAAGAGAGCTAGATATAGCAGGTGCTCAGTAGTTGGCTGTTATTGATGTAACTTCCATCCCTTGGTTTAATCCTATCATGTCCCTCCCCCAATTTATTTTTAATCTCAATAAACCGCATCTCGTCGGCCCAGGGACACATCAGAACACCAGTGCTGTTTTGGGTGGCCTCTTGCACTTGCCCAGGGCCCCACACTTGGGCTAATGCTCTCTAGTTTCAGCCTCGGATCGCCACACCAGGCCTGGCAGGAGGGGCACACCCCTCCCTCAGAGGCCTTGCTTTCTTCCCTGTGGAGATGTCACCGATGTGCCGAGGTGAAAATGGATCCTGTCTCTGCAGAGTGGAAACCACAGCGGCCTCTATCGACCCGCGAAGACTGCGGAGTGAGGGTTCGGTTCCCGGCCGGGAGGTAGGGATGAGAGCAAGCCAAGGCTTCCCGCAGAGGGGATGCTCGCCTGAAGGAGTCGTGGGACCGGGCACCAAGGCAGTCAGGCCTGACCTGTTGTCCTGCGTTAACCTGGGGAGTCGGCCCACTTGTCACTTCCCTGGGGTCAGTCGTTGTCTTGCTTCTCTTGTCTCTAAGATAAGGGAACTGGGTTAGTTCTCGACGAACCTGGTGACCAACGAGCAGTTTGGCCCTGCCTGTCACATGAGGAATTCCGAAGGCGCGAGAGGCTTGAAGAGGAAACGAGGCAGCTGTGCTTTAAGAGGCAGAAAAGGAGCTGAGGGATCTGGGCTTGGAGCAGGTTCATGTGGCACCAGCGCCGCCCCCCCGCCCCCAAAAGAAAGACACCAGGAGACAGACAACTGGTGAAGGCGGCCTGAGGCTCTGAAGCGGAGCCCTGGGCAGGAAGAAAACATCTGGCAACTGCCAGACTGAGACGGGGGTCAGCTGGGCTCAGGCTCAGTAAAGGGGAATAAGGCCGAGTATTCCATTCACGCTGCTTAAATACAAGGCCCCGGCACCTGCTCTCGGGCTCCGAGCCCGGGGCACAGAGGCACAGCAGATGGGGAGCTGGGATCATCTTCTCCCACTTCACACTGAGTGAGCTGGCTTTCGGCCGGAAGAACCATACCCTAGGCCCTCTCTGGACTGCGAATCCTCCGATCGCACAGGGGCAAAGCCTCCTCCAGGTCCCCTAGAAACCAGAGACTCCTGCGGCGGACCACGAGGGCATCTGTGAATGACAGTGCAGCTGGAAGGGCAGGGGCGGCCCCAACTCCTGGGGCTGCTCCAGCCCTGCAATTTCTCTATGACTCAGAGAGCCCAGAGGCTGGGAGGAGGTCTTCGTGGCTGAGTGACAGTCTGCAAAGCTGTTGTCTCCTCCAGAGCCCAGACACTTCACCAGCTAGGCCCCAGGGACGGGAGAGCCTGCTGCTGGAATGTTTGCTCAGCCCCAAGGCCGGGCCACTGCAGAGAGCCAGGGGGCAGCTAACCACCCACGCCCAGGGATGTGAAACCAGGCTTGATCCAGGAGGCTGAGGGGCAGCCATATTCCCAAGGTCCATCCTTAGGCAGAGGCTTTAGGTTGGCAAGCTCCACCTGGGCCCGGGAATGCCACGGAGACCTCACACTGGCAGCAGGAAGAGACTGGGCGTGACCAGAGAGACACAAACTTGAGTCTTCACCTTGCCACCGACTCCCTGGCCCAGGGTGGACTATAACTTTCTCTCTGGGCCAGGTTCCTCCTTCTAACCCGCAGGGCTGGAGCCCTGTCCTGAGGGGGCTTCCAGCTCCGATTTATGATGATTTGAGTTCTTGGTGTCGGAGGTGGCTTTGCGGACAGCAAGCAGGCAATGAGGAAGCCGCGGAGGGCGGACCGGTGATTTCCCAGGAGAGGCTGGGTCCCAATGTCACTGTGTTTCATTTCCAGGGCAGGGTGGCAGCCTCATCCCTGAGTCCCTGGACACTGGACACTCTGACGAAGACCCGAGTTGTCCTCATGCCCACCCCGGGCCCAGGTCTGTCCCTCACCCCGGGACTCGCCCCACCGCCTGCTTCCTCTGGGCCCCACTCTGCACCTGAGCTCCCGCTTCTCTATGAATCCTGTGATGTTCTAGGCATCAATTTAAAACTCCAACAAGGTGTTGAGAGGTAACACCTTGTGTTTAAATTTCAGAAAGGGACCCGCCTTACCCTTTGATGCCCAGCACAAAGAGATCTTCAAAGGGTGCAATACTTACCTCCGCGCCCCCACTCCTTGAAAGAAAGGTGCTCAGCTGCTGACCTGCCTCCTTTCTAATTAGAGCCTTGGCCAGGACACTGGAAATGCCCTGCCCCTCTCCTCCCTGCACCCTCCCCCACAACCTTCCCTCTAGGCCCCCACTCCCTGCCCCCAGCCTCTCCTGCCTGGGACCCACTCATTCGGAGGACACAGTCAGGCCCCAAGGAAAGAGCCAACTTCCAACAGCCCCCAGGGATGGAGGCAGCTGGGGTGATTTTTTGTTTTGTTTTGTTTTAAAGTATTTAAACAACACATTTTTAAGCCTCTATCGGACTTTTTCTCCATTGCCCAGGGCACCTCCAGGCCAGTCACATCCTGCATTAGTCAGGACATGACAGGCTCTGCTGCTCTAACAGGCACACCCCCAAATCTCAGAGGCTTACCCCAACGAAGCGTTTCTTCTCACTTAGGTGACATCCGATGCGGGCTGGGCATGCCTCTTCCATCTTGAAGCTGCGTTGTCTATGAAACTGTAGCCCCCAAAGTCCCATGTCACCGTGTGAGAAGACAGGGATGGAGCAGGCATGCTGGCACCTAACTGCCTGTCGTCTCTACTCCCAGTCCGTTGGCCTCAGCTGATGACAGGGAGCATGTGGAATTGTGGGTGAGTGTCAGTGGCTACATTTTCCCTTCCCAGTTGGTGTGGCTCAGGGAGCATGCACTGCTTTCACGAAGTTGCCCTGGATCCCCCAGTAGGACCCGCCTTTGTGGGAAGGGTAGAGGATGCTGTTAATTCTGCACTTACCCTTCCAGATCCATACTCTCTCCTCTGGGACCTAGAATCTGCTGGTTCCTCTGGCCTTTGACGTCAGCCACTGCAAAGGGAGCCCTGGGAAGTCACCAGCAGGAATGGGAAGTTACCAGCAGGCAGTCAGGAAGTTGGAGGACAGGGAGGGAGAAGGTGCCATTGCCCCCACTCTCTCCCCACAGAGCTTTGGTTTTCCAGCAGCTGCTTCCTCTCCCTGCAGCTGCAGCACCTGCCAGGTGGCCTCTTCCCTGCGGAGCCCCCTCGGCAGACTCCACCAAGCCCTTCCTCGCCTGCCCCTCAGTCGTCCTGCTGTTGCTGGTCCCTGGGGGCTTCATCATCCTCTACTGATTCCCTTCACTCCACCCAAGCCTCAGAAAATAGCATCTTTGTCTTCATTAACCTCTTTTCAACTTCCATCTTTCTGATCAGAAAGGATCATCCGAGCAGGACTGTCCCCCAGCCCTGCCCCAGTAACAGTAACCGCCAGGTGCTGGGCACCGTTTAAAATTCTTGTCGATCAATTCCTATGTTAACAAACATAATCCTTACAATGACCTTTTGCTATAGATGGCATTCTTTTCCAATCAAGAAACAGAGAAAATAAGCAACTTGCCTCGGATCACCTGGCAGCACTTGGAGGTGAACCCAGGTAGTGTAAGTTAAGAGTCTTGCTCCTAACATGTACCTGCTCTGCCCCATTCCAACCCACAGCTGAAAGAGCAGGCTCTCCCGCCGCCGGAAGACCGAGCCCGCCCCCGGGGCTGTGGGAGGTGGGTCCTGAGAAGAGTATAAACCAGGTAGCAGTCCCCCAAACCCAAACTCTTTCGAGGCTTAAACCTGCTTTAGACTAGGAAAGCCCTGCTTAAGACAGAAAAATAAGTGCATGGCTCTTTTTCGGTGTTTTTCTCTTAAATTGTCCTTTAGAAAGAGGTAATACATGCATACTGTCCAAAATTCAAGAAATACGAAAGGGTACGTGGTGTGCGGTGAATTCCGCTCCCTCCGGCCCGCGGCTTCGGTCCTCAGAAGCCGCGATGTCCGAGCCTCTCATCTCACGGCACACACAAGCTAAGTACTAAAACTCTGCAGCACACCAAAAATACATATTTTTTGACGCTCTGACACACACACAAAAGATATGATTTTGATTCATTCACCCCGGATGGCTATTTTTGTGTTGGCTGTTGTTGTTTTTCTTATTTGACAATCCAAGGGAAAGCAGGGCAGTGCCCTTAACTAAACTGGTCAGGTGCTGCCTGTTTTAAAAATTCTTGCAGCAGCCGGTTGAAAATCACTGCTCTAGAGCAACCGCCGGTTCCTTCTGTGTCCTTCGAGGAAGGTAGATTTATTTCTCCCCCACCTCACCCCCTTTTGTTTTTACCCAAAGGTGAAAGGATAGCATTTTAAGTCCATTATTCTGTTTCTTGCTTTGTCGCTAAAAATATATCCTGGAGATTATATGTAGGTGTGCTCCCTTCTCCCCCTTCCCCTTCCTCCTCCTTCTCCTCTCTCCCTTGTAGAGAAATCTATTTCCTAAGGGACGTTAAGGGGACCGAGGAGCCTGCGGTTTGACACACATCTTAGAATGCCCAGCTTTTAAAAGTCAGCACCACCTCCCCTCCCACTGTTTGCTTTTACATTTTCAAACAAAAATAGGGACACTAACCCTGGCCAGGTGGCTCCATTGGTGGGAGCATCATCCCGTACATCGAAAGGTTGTGGGTCCAATCCCCAGTCGGAGCACGTATGAAAGGCAACCGATCAATGTTTCTCTCTCACATGGATGTTTCCCTCTCTCCCTCTCCCTCTCCCTCTCCCTCTCTCTCTCTTCCTCTCCCTCTCTCTCTCTCCCCCCTCCCTCCCTCTCTCTTTCCCCCTCCCTCCCTCTCTCTTTCCCTCTCACTCTCTTCCCCCTCCCTCTCTCTCTCTCCCTCTCCCTCTCTCTCCCCCCTCCCTCTCCCTCTCTCCCCCTCCCTCTCTCTCCCCCTCCCTCCCTCCCTCTCTCTCCCTCTCCCTCTCTCCCTCTTCCCTCTCTCTCTCTCCCCCCTCCCTCCCTCCCTCTCTCTCTCTCCCTCTCTCTCTAAAATCAATGAAAATATATCCTTGGATGAGGTTTTTTTTTTAAGAAAGGGAGACACTGGTACAACAGAGCCCCACCCAGATGCAGTGATTATCAAGCTTCTGTGACATCTACTCATTTAAAAGTTCTCTTTGTCTTTGTGCTCGGCTGAGGGACCCCAGCATCGGTTCATTTCATCCCGACCTTCTTCCATGTGCAGCTCAAGACATGTCAACACTGTTCCCACATAGCCACAAAGCTACAACTGTGCCTAGCAAAACTGACATGAATTCTCCACTGTTGTCTGACGCCTGGTCCATAGCAAATTTCCCTACTTGTCTCCAAAGTGTCCCTTCATAGGTAGTTTTTTCAAAAAGATTCATGCGCCCTGGCCAGTTTGGCTCAGCGGTTAGAGCGTCGGCCTGCGGTCCAGGGAGACCCGGGTTCAGTTCCCACTAAGGGCATGTGCCTTGGTTGCAGTTTGTCCCTGGTCCTGGTTGGGTTGTGCGGGAGGCAGCCACTTGATGTGTCCCTTTCACATTGATGTTTCTCTCTCTCTCTCTCCCCCTCCCACTCTATCTGAACAAAAAATGGAAAAATGTCCTCGGGTGAGGATAAAAAAAAAAAAAAAGATTCATACATAACATTTGCTAGCTATGTCTCTTCATTCTCTTTCCATTTTTTCAATCCTCTCTTAATCTTGACTAATCCCATTATCATCTTTATTTCACACCCCTAACTTACAGAAATCAGGTCAACTGTTCTGTGACATAACGCATGTTCTGAATTTGTGTCTTTGCCTCCTTGTCATGTCATTTGAGCCATTTCACTTGTTCCCCATCTCTCCGTGGTCCCTGGGATCAGAGGTGAGCTCTGGGGCCCGCTGGACCGGTGGCAGGGACACCTCCTGGTAGTGCTGTGGGCTGGGTACAGGTGCTCACAGCCTGATCCTTCCATGGTCAAGTCGCCCACCAATCGTTCGCCTAATGAGTTCATCCATTCACCATCATCGTCTGAATCAACTATTTCCCTAGGAGTTACAAAATAATGATTTTTCTAATTCGCTCATTCCTTCCTCATTTATCAGGTGGAATTCTTCTGCCTGTTTTTAAAGAGCTAGAGAACCGACCTTATTCAAAAGTCTTGCTCTGAATGACTTAAGACTCTTTTTAAAACTCAGACTCACTCCTGAAAGACCTCATTTCTCTGCCATTAAGGAAATTTCAAAGACTGTCCCTTCCACAAAGAAAGCAAGTCTGAGAAGGGAATTCTAAAAAGTATTTCCCAGGTGTGGTATTGTGGGTGGAAGTAGATGGCTGTCCTAAAGAATAATACACAGTAAGTCTATGGCTGTCCATGGTGCCTGGTCATTGAGCACAAAACTTCTAAAAGTTCTGATTGAAACAAATCAATTATATTGCTTTACTACCATACCCTCTTATACACACACACTGCAAACCAGATCAAGATTAAACCCTAACGCAGGATTTATTGTACCTGGCATTCATTCAACAACCCATGTTCCTGGCTTCTGCCCTGGGAACACCACCTGGAGAGAAATCAGGCTGGGGTCACCTGATATCCTGCTAAGAGTTCTAGGAAAATATTGCTTAGGAAAAACACACCCCCTGATGCAGTCTACCCTCTTCAAAAGAAATCTAAGAACGAGGCTTTGAGGAAATCCACATTTTAACAACCTTCTTGCCGTGACCCTTTCCTGGGGTTGTCGGCGCCAGGCCCCTGGTTTTCCTGTCCTGCCTGCTGTCACACGGATGAGAGTAACTGCCCGAGGATCACCTTTGGCTGAAGGAAACAGCTTTGGAACGCCTCCTGCTGTGGTTGCTCTCACCTCTATCTGTCTACTTGACACTTCTGGGTTCATCTCCGAGCTGCTTGCTTGGGATTAGCCTGATCGACCAAAGAGAAGGTGGGGAAGGTGTCATTTTCTTTTTACTTAGGTTAAAGAAAATCAATCTCAGAAACAAATCAATTCCAAATCCAGTAAAATCAGAGACTGTGAGAGCTGGAAAGGGATGTGTGCGAACATCCAGGCCATCAGACTCAGAATTCTTGAGCTGAAAGGCCTCTTTGCTTATAATCAATTCTCTCTTTAATGTCATGGACACTGAGACTCAGAGGGATGGAGTGACATACCCAGGATCCCATGACAAAGTCAAGACTTGAAACTCATGAATTCCCCCTCCCCACATTTTGTACATGAGGTGAAAGAGGTCTAGAGGGGTCATGTCACTGTTCAAGGTCAAAGATTTAGGCACGAAACACCTACTATGTGCCAGGTACCATGCCAGGTGTAAAATGACACATGCTGCTTCCGGAGTGAGTGAGTGTGGTTTTACTATTCTCCACATGCCATACAGCACTTTCCCACAGAGAGGCTCATTTGAGGTTGTAAATATTCAGCAGTTTGTCATTGCTGCTAATTTCTCTCTAATGGGTAAAATTCACTGTGTTTTTTGAAGAAAAGTTTAGCTCTATGAAAGTATTCTCCAGATGAAAGAACAATCCAAATTTTCCAAAGTATGCCATTCTCTTCCTGTGTGAGGTGACAGGAGTGTGGAACTGGGAGGCTAGAGGCCCAAGTCCTGACCCTGGCCCTGGCCCTGGGCCTCCCACTGAGTGACCGTGTCCAAGTCCTTTGGCCTTCCCTGGCCTCATATGCCTTCTGTGCAGAATGAGGGGATTGAATTCGTTGAGTGGCTTCCAATTGTGTTTACACCCAAAGCCTCTACTTAGAAAGATTCCTTCAAACACTAATGCCCTTGATGAATTAAGAAGGTGTCTCCCTTCTTTGTAAAAATTAATCATAGATCTGTAACTGCAATAGCTTTTGATCAGAATAATATACCGTAAGAACAAGAGATAAATAACTTCAGCCCCCAAAAGTGAATGTTAAGATTCAGCCCACATGGTTCTGTTACTGGTAAATGGATGATTTCTCTTGGGCTATCAGAATATTGAGAGTAGTTCTCAGATCTCCATTCTTACCTTGATGGAACTTCATCCCTAACCCATCCCAGGGCTTCTTAGGGGCCACTGAGCTAAAAGCTCCCTGCAGTCCTCTGGTTTTATTCATAAGGGTGTACATCCTGCCCTTCCTTGAGGATAAATACTTGAGGTTTCATCTACTGGTCAATTCCAAAGCTTGTTTTGAAGAATGTGGCTGGAAACCACAATCGTTTAAACCAGAAGACCCACTTAGTCTAGGTTCCTTCAGACTAAGAGCAGACCCTGAAACAAGGTCCCTGCCATTTATTTGGAAGGCGATGTGAGAAGGGGAAGTAGAATGGAGAAAACCAGAAAGCCAGTTCAAGGGTGTTAATGGGTGGACTGCGGCTGTGCACACGGGGGCTCAGTCCCAAGGAGGGGCAAGGAAGCTAGGGTTCTTCTTCACCAACTCCCATCCTCGCTGGTTGGGGGCTGCTCCTTGGCAACTGATACTCGTCCCATGAGCACAGTTAGAGGCCTGGGGTGCATCTGCTTGTTGGGAACCATCTGTAGGTGACCTCTAAGGCAGGTGGAGGGGATGTCAGCAGGACATCAACAGCTTTGTGGAGAGACTACACAGAAAGCATCTCACTGTTAAAATTCACAACTGTCCATCCATTCGTTCAACAAGTACTGATTGTGAGCGCTGTTCTAGGTACTTGGATACATCAATGAACAAAAAGGACACGGATCCCTGCTTTTGTGGCGTGTCTATTCCAACAGGAGAAGGAAACATAATGTGCATGAAAAATAAATGAATTATGCATAGAGTTACAGAATAATAGTCACAATAAACATGTAAACTACACAGAGCTAGAGGAGGGTAAAGGCAGTAGGAGTGCCGGTTTCCATGTGGAGAGGTTGCCATTTTCAATGTGGAGATTAGGGGAGCCTCTTTGAAAAAAGACCTGAAGGAGACAGTGGGAGGGACATAGAGGTGGAGAGAACAGACTCCTTGGGGTGGAAACATGAGCAGGCCCCATGTGTTCCTGGAGTAGTGAGGAGGCCCTTGTGCCTGAGGCAGAAACAGGAGAGGAAGTAACAGGATATAAGGTCAGAGGTGGGAAAGGTCAGATTGAGGAGGATGTCCTGGGCCTTTGGTTTTTTTGCAAGGGGAGCAGGAAACATTGGAGGTTTCTGAGAGAAAGAGAGACATAATCTGCCTTGTGTCCTGACAGGATCACTCTGACGTGTATGTGGAAAACAGACTGAAGTGAGGTGTATCCATTATCTATGCTGCGTAACTAATTACCACAAACTTAGTAGCTAAAAACAACACAAAATTATTGTCTCCATTTCCTGAATCAGAAGTCCAGGTACAGTTTAGTTGGGTCCTCTGCTCCAGGTCTCACCAGGTTGAATTAAAGATGTCGGCTGGGGCTTTGATCTCAGATGAGGCCCAGGGCCCTCTCCCAGGCTCACTGGTTGTAGGCAGAAATCAGATCCTTGTGGTTGCAGGACTGAGATCCCATTTTCTTGCCAGCATTTGGTGGGGGTGGCTCTGAGATCCTAGAGGCCACTTTCAGGTCCTTGCCATGTGGTCCTCTCCATAGACAGTTAACAACTTCTTCAAGGTCAGAAGGAGAATCTCTTTACACTTCAAATCTCTTCCTTTAGGAAGGACCTTGCCCTTTGAAGGGCTCACCTGATTAGGTAAGGACCAACAAAGATATCCCTCAAAGTTAACTAATTAGTAAAACTAGTTACAGGGGTGACATCCCTTATATTTACAAGTCCCACCCACACTCAGGAGACAGTAGTGCACAGGGCCATCTTAGAATTCTTCCTACCACAGGTGACAAGGATAAGAGCCAAGTTCTGGTAGGAGGTTGTCATCATAATCCAGGCAAGTGCAGACAATGACTTAGACATGGTGATAATGGTGGAGGGGAAGGGAAGGGGTCAGAGTCTGGAGATATTTGGATGGCACAGTCCATTGGTTTCCTGTTAGATTGACTGTCAGTTGTGAGAGAAAGAGAGAGGCAGGGTTGATGCCAAGGATCTTAGCCTGAGCTGAAGGTGGGAGAGAGCTGGCATTTGCTGGTAATAAAATCACAACCCAAGGCAGCCACTTGATGCCAATTGAATGGTGTGAACCAGGCCAAAGCGAAAAGTGATCCCCTCAAACAGGCAAGGTCAGGGAAGTCGTGAAGGAAGGAACAAATTTAAGATAGGTCTGGAAATAACTCATGTTTAGATAGGCGAAGAGAAGAAAAGAGGGTATTTTGTAGGACTGAAGGTGGGTAGAGAGATCGAGAGGGCAGGGAAGTATTTTGAGGGCCATGAGTGGATTAGTTGGGCTTCATTGGAGAGTCAAGTGGGTGAGCAATACGGGAAGCCTGGCAGGGTAGACCTTGGAGGAACTTCAACCTCAAGCTAAAGCCGGAATTTTGTTTTAGAGAAACGTCTACAAGAGATGATACAATAACATCCAACAGATGTTTACTGTGTAGCTACCGCATTAGTTTGCCGGGGCTGCCATAACAAAGCACCACAGAATGGGTGGCTAAAACAACAGAAATTTGTTTTCTCATGGTTCTGGAGGCTAGAAGCCCAAGATCAAGGTTATTGGCAGAGTCGGTTTCTTCCAGGGCCTCTCTTGTTGGCTTATAGATGGCCGTCTTCTTCTTGTGTCTCCACATGGTCTTCCTTCCATGTGTGTATGTCTTAACCTCCTCTTCTTAGAAATATACTAGTCAGATTGGATTAGGGCCCACCCTAATGTCCTCATTTTATCTTAATCTCTCTAAAGACACTCTCTCCAAATAGTCACATTCTTAGGTTCTGGAAGTTAGAACTTCAATATTTAAAATTATTTTTCTTTTTTTAAATCAATTTATTTTTGTTACAGATGTTTCTCCTTTTTTCCCCCATTGACACCCTCCTCCCAATCCTGCCCACACCCTACACCCCCAGTGTTGTTGTCTATGTCCATTGGCTACACATACATGCATATCAGTTCTGTGGTATATCTCACCCACCCCGTCCCCCTCTTCTGAGGTTTGTCAGTCTGTACACCACTTCCATGTCTCTGCGTCTATTTTGTTCATCAGTCTCTATTGTTCATTATATTTCACAAACAAGTGAGATCATGTGATATTTGACGTTCTCTGATTGGCTTATTTTGCTTAGCCTATATTCTCTGGGACCCTCCATGTCATCTCAAATGATAAGAGATCTTTCTTTCTTTCTTTTTTTTTTTTTAATCCTCACCCAAGGACATTTTTCCATTTTTTGTTCAGATAGAGTGGGAGGGAGAGAAAGAGAGAAGAACATTGATGTGAAAGGGACACATTAAGTGGTTGCCACCTGCACAACCCAACCAAGGCTGGGGACAAACTGCAACTGAGGTATGTGCCCTTAGCGGGAACCAAACCCAGGTCTCTCTGGACCACAGGCCGACGCTCTAACCACTGAGCCAAACCGGCCAGGGTGAGATCTTTCTTTATTATAGCTTCATAGTATTCCACTGTGTATATCAGTTTTTTTATCCACTCATCTATTGATGGACACTTAGGCTGTTTCCAGATCTTAGCTATTGTAAGTAGTGCTGCTATGAACATGGGGGTACATATATTCTTTCTGATTGGTGTTTCAGGCTTCTTAGGATATATTCCTAGAAGTGAGATCACTGGGTCAAATGGCACTTCCATTTTTAATGTTTTGAGGAAATACCATATTGTTTTCCATAGTGGCTGCACCAGTCTGCATTCCCACCAGCAGTGTACCAGAGTCCCTTTTTCTCTACACCCTTGCCAGCACTTGTTGTTTGATGATTTGTTGACAACAGCCATTCTGGCAGGTGTGAGGTGATACCTCACAGTCATTTTAATTTGCATCTCTCTGATGATTAGTGACATGAGCATTTCTTCATATGTCTCTCGGCCATTTGTATGTCCTGTTTGGAGAGGTGTTTATTTAGGGCCTCTGCCCATTTTTAATTGGATCCTTTGTCTTCTTTTTGTTGAGTTGTATGAGCACTCTATATATTTTGGAAATTAACTCCTTATCTGATGTATTGTTAGCAATTATGCTCTCCCATATAATGGGTTCCCTTTCCATTTTGATGCTTGTTTCTTTTGCTGTGCAGAAGCTTTTTAGTTTGATATAGTCCCATTTATTCATTTTTTTCCTTTGTTTCTCTTGCCTTAAGCATTGTATCAGTGAAAATTCTGCTACATGTGATGTCTGAAATTTTGTTGCTTACATTTTCTTCTAGGGTTTTTATGGATTCATGAGTCACATTTCACTCTTTTATCTATTTTGAGATTATTCTTGTTTATGGTGTAAGTTGGTGGTCTAGCTTCATTTTTTGCATGTAGCTGTCCAATTTTTCTAACATCATTTATTAAAGAGGCTGTCTTTACTCCATTTTGTGCTCTTGCCACCTTTGTCAAATATTAATTGAGCATAATGTCTTGGGTCAATTTCTGGATTCTCTGTTCTGTTTCATTTATCTATATGCTTGTTTTTATGCCAGTACCAGGCTGTTTCGATTATAGTGGCTTTGTAGTATAACCTGATATTCAGTATTGTGATACCTCCTACTTTGTTCTTCTTTTTCAAGATTGCTGCGGCTATTCGGGGTCTTTTTTTGTTCCATATAAACTTTTGGAGTATTTGTTCTAGTTCTGTGAAATATGTCATTGGTATTTTGATGGGGATTGCATTGAATCTATAGATTGCTTTGGGTAGTATGGAAATTTTAATGATGTTAATTTTTCCAGTTATGAACAAAGTATATGCTTCCACTTTTTTTTATATCTTCCTCTATTTCTTTTTTCAATGTCCTGTAGTTTTCTGCAAACAAGTGCTTTAGTTCTTTGTTAAGTTTATTTCTAGGTATCTTAATTTTTTTGCTGCAATGTTAAATGGGATTGTTTTTTTTAGTTTCTCTTTCTGAGTTCATTATTGCTGTATAAGAATGCCATCGATTTCTTTTTTCTGCCTTACCGGAGCAAGGCCACCAAAAATTTGGTTGCCTCCCACACGAAAAAAATAGGAGAGAGAGAGAGAACATGCCATAGATTTCTTGATGTTAATTTTGTATCCTGTTACTTTGCCAAATTCATTTATTAGCTCTAATAGATTTTTGATAGAGTCTTTAGGGTTTTCTATGTACAATATCATGACATCTGCAAATAATGACAGTTTCACTTCCTCCTTTCCAATTTGGATCCTTTTTATTTTTCCTTCTTGTCTAATTGCTGTGGTTAAGACTTCCAGTACTATGTTAAATAAGAGTGGTAAAAGTGGGCATCCCTGTCTTGTTCCTGTTCTTAAGGGAAATGCTTTTAGTTTTTGCCCATTGAGTATGATGTTCACTGTAGGTTGTACATATATGGCCTTTATTATGTCGATATATGATCCTTCTATTCCCACATTGCTGAGTGTTTTTATCAGAAATGGGTGCTGGATTTTGTTGAATGCTTTTTCAATGTCTATTGATATAATCATATGGTTTTTATCTTTCATTTTGTTTTTGTGGTGTATCACATTTATTGATTTGCAAATATTGTACCAACCTTGCATCCCTGAGATGAATCCCACTTGGTCATGGTGAATAGTTTTTTTGATGTACTGCTGGATCGGATTTGCTAATATTTTGTTAAGGATTTTGGCCTCTATGTTCATCAGAGATATTGGCCTGTAGTTTTATTTCTTTGTAATGTCTTCATCTGGTTTTGGAATTAGAATTATGCTGGCCTCATAAAATGAATTTGGAAGTCTTCCTTTTTCTTTGATTTTTTGGAATAGTTTGAGGAGAATGGGTGTTAGATATTCTTTGAATGTTCGGTAAAACTCCCCCATGAAGCTGTCTGGGCCTGGGCTTTTGTTTGTTGAAAGTTTCTTGATTACATCTTCAATTTTCTTAGTTGTTATTGGTCTGTTCAAGTTTTCTATCTCTTCCAGGTTCAGTTTGGGAGACATTGTGTTTCTAGAAATTTGTCCATTTTGCCTAGATTGTTCAATTTGTTGACATATAATTGTTCATAGTATTTTTTAATGATCCTTTGTACTTCTGTAGTATCAGTTGTTACTTCTCTTTTGTTTCTGATTGTGTTTATTTGGGTCCTCTCTTTTTGTTTCTTGGTGAGTCTGGCTAACGGTCCATCAATCTTGTTTATCTTTCCAAAGAACCAGCTTTTTGTTTCATTGACCTTTTAGTTTCTATGTTGTTTATTTCTGCTCTGACCTTTACTATTTCTTTCCTTCTACTTGCTCTGGGTTTTTCTTTTCGTTTACTTTCTAGTTCTTTAAGTTGTAGGATTAGAAAGTCAGTTAGAAATTTTTCTTGTTTCTTGAGGTAGGCCTGTAGTACTATGAACTTCCCTCTCAGGACTGCTTTCACTACATCCCATTGATTTTGTGTTGTTGTGCGTTCATTTTCATTGGTTTCCAGGAAGTTTTTTATTTCTTTCTTGATCTCCTTTCGTAACCCACTCTTTGTTTAATAACATGCTATTTAGCTTCCATGTGTTTGAATGTTTTTGATTGTTTTTGTTGTCATTGATTTCTAGTTTCATGCATTGTGATTTGAAAAGATACTTGATATGATTTAAATCTTCTTGAACTTGTAGAGACTTAGTTTGTGTCCTAGCATGTTGTCTATCTTTGCGAATGTCCTACGTGCACTTGAGAAGAATGTGAATTCTGAAGTTTTGGGGTGTAATTCTCTGTAGATATCCATTAAATCCATTTGATTTAATGGATGATGTAGAGTCTCTGTTTCCTTGTTAATTTTTTGTCTAGAGGATCTATCCAGTGATATCAGTGGGGTGTTGAAGTCCCCTGCTATCATTGTATTGCTGTTCATTTCCCCTTTGAAGTCCTCCAGAAGTTTTTTAATGTATTTTGGTACTCCTATGTAGGGTACACACATGTTTACCAAGATTATATCTTCCTGTTGGATAGATCCTTTCAATATTATGTAGTGGTCTTTGTTGTCTCTAGTAATAGCTTTTATTTTGAAGTCTATTTTATTGGATATGAGTATTGCTACCCCAGTTTTTTTTTTCTTTCCATTTGCTTGGAAATTTTTTTTCCATCCCTTTACTTTCAACCTATGTGAGTCTTTTGTTGTGAGGTAGGTCTCTTATAAACAATATATATATGGGGCATGCTTTCTTTTTTTTTTTTTTTTTTCCAAATCTTTATTGTTGGATGTAAAATGTATTACAGATGTTCCACATTTTTCCGCCATTGACCCCCTCCTCCCCACTCCCGCCCCCCTCCCACCTTTTCCCACACTATTGTCTGTGTCCATTGGTTATGCATATAAGTTCTTTGGTTTATTTCTTCCCACCCCCCCAACCCCTTTCCCTTTGAGGTTTGTCAGTCTAGCAATGAGTTTGTGCTTCTTAATCCCTTCACCTTTTTCACCCATTCCCCCAACCCCCTTCCCAACTGGCAACCAATAAAATGTTCTCTGTATCTATGAGAATGTTTCTGTTCTTCCTGTTCATTTTGTTTGTAGATTCCATTGTTGATAGATATGTATTCATTGCCATTTTGTTTGTTCATACATGTTATCTTTTTCTTCAAAAAGACCCTTCATCATTTCATATAATAACGGTTTGGTGGTGATGAACTCCTTTAACTTTTTCTTGACTGGGAAAGTTTTTGTATGTCCATCGATTCTAAATGACAGCTTTGCAGGATAGAGTAATTTTGGTTGTAGGTTCTTGGTTTTCATCACTCTGAATATTTCTTGCCACTCCCTTCTGGCCTGCAAAGTTTCTTTTGAGAAATCAGCTGACAGCCTAATGGGTACTCCCTTGTAGGTAACTAGCTGCCTTTCTCTTGCTGCTTTTAATATTCTCTCTTTGTCTTGAACCTTTTGCATTTTGATGATGATGTGTCTTGGTGTGGGCCTCTTGGGGTTCATCTTGTTTGGGACTCTCTGTGCTTCCTGGACTTGTATGTCTGTTTCCTTCACCAAGTTAGGAAAGTTTTCTGCCATTATTGTTTCAAACAGGTTTTCAATTTCTTGTTCTCTCTCTTCTCCTTCGGGCACCCCCAAGATGCGAATGTTGGCACGCTTGAAGTTATCCCAGAGGCTCCTTACTCTATCCTCATTTTTTTGGATTCTTTTTTCTTTTTGCTCTTCTGATTGGGGATTTTTTGCTTCCTTATATTCCAAATCGATGGTTTGCTCCTTGGATCTACATACTCTATTATTGAAGCTGTGTAAATTATTCTTTATTTCAGTTAATGCCTCCTTTAATTCTAACTGTGTATCCATGATTTCTAACTGGTACTTTTTTATGCTCTTGATGCCCTCCCTAAGTTCACTGAGGTTCTCACTAAGTTCATTGAGCATCCTTATAAGCAGTATTTTGAACTCAGTATCTGTTAGGTTGCTTATCTCCCTTTCGCTTAGTTCTTTTATTGGGGTTTTGTTCTGTTCTTTCATTTGGGACCTGTTTCTTTGTATCCTCATTTTGGCTGCCTCCCCGTGTTTGTTTCTGTGTATTACTTAATGAGAGGTATGGGGCTCGCTGAGACCCGGTGCTGCTCGTTTGAAAGAATTTAGGAAAAACCTGAAGCAGGATCCAAGACCGGCCGATCCTATGGTTAAGCAAGTGGCAACAGCTTGAAAGTTGTGTGGGGCGGGGCGGGGCCTCAGGGAGTCAGCAGGGCGGGGCTACCAGTGTGAGCCAGGTTGCTGGAGTCCCAGATATGGCTTCTGTCTGCCGCCCCCGGGAAGGGCTCACCAAAGGAACAAAGGCCTCTGACAGCACGTTTGTCCCCGAGGAAGCCCCCTCTCCAGCTCTCGCTCCAGTGCCAAACAGCTCAGTTCTTCCCTGTGTGTCTCTGGTGCCCCTCGAGCTGCCTCCCCTCCGAGCTTAGAGGGAGAGAGTCTGATAAGTCCATGCGCGGGCCCTTTAAGGAGCTGCCTGGGGCTCCAGCCGCTTCAGCTTCCCTGAGCCTCAGTTTCCGCTGGTTTTTCCAGCCAGAAGTTATGGGGATTCTCTTCCTGGCACTGGAACCCTGAACGGGACACCTGGTGTGGGACGGGGACCCCTCAGTCCTCAGGAAGGACCTTCCCAGCCGCGGGATCCTCCTGATTTGTATCCACCACGCTTGGGTGTGGGACCAGCCCGTCTCGCCGCTGAGCGCTCCACCGCCGCTGCGCCGCCGCCCCCCCCCACGCCGCCGCCCCTCCTACCGGTCTGGATGTAGCTGCTTTTTTTTTTTTTCCTTAGTTCCGTAGTTGTACGACTTCCATTCAGCTTGATTTCAGGCGGTTTTGAATGATGGTTGTTCTGTAGTTTAGTTGTAACTTTGATGTGGTTGTGGGAGGACGCGATACCGCGTTTACCTACGCCACCATCTTGACCGGAAGTCCCGGGGCATGCTTTCTTATCCATTCAGCTATTCCATGTCTTTTGATTGGAGCATTTAATCCATTATTTTTAATGTTATTATTGATATGTACTTATTTATTGCCATTT
Source organism: Molossus molossus (assembly GCF_014108415.1). NCBI lineage: Eukaryota > Metazoa > Chordata > Mammalia > Chiroptera > Molossidae > Molossus > Molossus molossus. The sequence continues at coordinate 17,787,357 of NW_023425344.1, read as the reverse complement.
TTGTTCATTATGGTTATGTTTCTCTTCCAATTTCTTATTATTACAGCAGTCCTTTTAACATTTCTTGGAGTGCTGGTTTGGTGCTATCATAATCCCTTAGCCTTTTTTTTTTTTGGTCCAGAAAGCTCTTTATTTCACCTTCTATTTTGAATAATAGAGTAGTCTTGGAATCAGATCCTTGTTTTACATTACCTTGATTACTTCATGCCCTTTCCTTCTGGCCTGCAGTGTTTCCGTTGCGAAGTCAGCTGATAGCCTTATTGAGGGGGGGATTCCTTTGTAAGTAACCTGTTGCTTATCTCTTGCTGCCTTTAGGATTCTTTCTTTGTCTTTAATTTTTGGCATTTTAATTATTATGTGTCTTGGTGTGGGCCTCTTTGGGTTCTTCATACCTGGGGCTCTCTGTGTTTCTTGAATTTTACCTTTTCCTTCACCAAGTTAGGGAAGTTTTCTGTCACTGTTTCTTTAAATATATTCTCTAACCCTTGCTTATTTTCTTCTTCTTCTGGCACTACTTGATGCAGATGTAGTTATGTTTCATGTTGTCCCACAGTTCTCTTAGTCTGTCTTCCTGTTTTTTCATTGTTTTTTCTTTTTGGTTTTTTGATTAGGTCATTTTTTTCTACCATCTTCTAATTCGCTGATCTGGTCCTCAGCTTCCTCTACTCTGCTGTTTATTCCTTCCAATGTGTTCTTTATTTCTGCTGTCATTCTTCACTTACAATTGGTTGGTTTTCAATGTTTCTATATCTTTACTCATGCTATTGAACTTTCTCATGATTATTACTCGGAACTCTCCCTCTGATATCTTGCTTAATTCTATGTCATTTATTTCTTCTCCTGCAGAATTATCCTGTTCTTTCATTTTGGATTTGTTTCTTTGTTTCACCATTCTGGCTGTCTCAGTGGGTTTTGGAACCTGCGAAATTTTCCCTGTGAGTGTTGGTGTTCTGCTGATTGTGGATCCCTCTACTGGGTTCGGATGAGTGTGGGAGGACCCACGTTAAATACTACTACCAAGTCTTACTTTCCTGGGTAGATTTGCAAGCCAAGAAAAGGTTCAGTTATCCTCTAGCTTTTTGCCTGGAGGCTATTAGTCTCGGTTACTTGATGAGCCTTGATTTGTAGCCCTCAGCTGAATGAAGAGTCCCTCAGCTGTAAGAGGATTTCCAGCAGGTGGGGCACTTGCTAGCTATCAGATCTTAGGTGTTAATTAGCCTCAATTTGCACTTCTTGGCCTGGTAGTGTTGAATTCCTGCGGGAGGGACCGTTGCTTCTCCCCAGGGCTCTGGGAAGGGGGTCTTTGAGTAACTGGCTACTGTCCTGTGAGGGAGTGATGCAGTACAAGACTCCCAGTGCCCTCCCATCCAGCTCTCAGCTCTCTCCTGAGCCAGGAGCCCAGACTCTCCACACACAGTTCCAGTCCATCCACCCTCCCTCTGCCAGAGACCAAGGAGAGTGGTTGCAGCTGATTTGGTGATTTAAAAAAACTGCTTTCTCAGCCGGAAGGGCACACCACTAATACAGCCCTCCACTGCTGTCCATGGGCTTCTAGCCCTCCCCCATGCACCACCACAGTTCCTCCTAGGCTCAATTTGGCATACTCTTTCTGTCCCTGGTTGTACTGGCTCTCTTCCAGCTACTCTTCACTTAGTTTTCCCCAATGATTTGTCTGTGTTTTAGTTGTAATTACAGTTTGGTCCTGGGAGATGGTCTCTGCAGCTTCCATTCACTCTGCTGCAATCTCAACTTATGAATTTTGAAGGGACACAATTCAGACCATGACACAGTGTTTGTGTAAATGTGTTAGACATTCTAGAGACTAGAGAAGTAATTGTCCTCATTTGTCTTCCCATCCCTTTACTGGAAACACATCCAGGAGGCCAGGGCCTTGGGGACTGGCTGTACCAAGTCCTCTGACACCCACTCACTGAAATTACCCTCATCATCACTGAAAACCACTCTGTTTGGCAAGAGCTGGTGCAAAGTTAATGGGGAGCCATAATGGACTGAGGCATCACATGTTTAGTTAGTGAAGATCAGGAGTGAGACTTCTGGGATTCTCCACCCACTGCCTCACTTGTTCCCCAAAGCCTCAGATCAAACTTTCAAAGGCAGGGACCTGGAAAAAACCAAGTCCTGCTCTTTTGATTAAAAAAAGAAATAACGATTTTGAGCTTGGCTATTTTATGTTTGTGAGTCCATATTGACTGGGAGCATAAAATTAAAAATAGGCATTTTATAAAGCTGATTTTGATTATTCTGTAAGATCAATGACCAGGGCTGCCATTTTCCTAGTAATTTCAAAACCAGACATCAGTGATATTTTTCCTAAACACAACTGTCTTCATTTGACCTCAGAGGAGTGTGCCCCTTTGGATTTTCACTTAACTCAGCAAGGACAGCAAGCTGTTTGCCCTACACATGTTTACCCAATAGTCCAGCATCCCAATTATGAGGCTTAAGTGGCCCTGCTGTATTCCAGGCCACATTCACTTAGCAGGAAAGTTCAGTAGCTGGCAACTCACATTTGCCCAAATTGATTCCACATCTGCCTTAAGTAAACTGCTCCGTCTGATACAAGCGTGCTTGCTTTTCTTCCCTCCCTTGCAAGTCAGCATATGCTATTAGAGGTTGAAAATAAAGGGGCTATTTTAGAAAAGAAGAAAAACAAGTTCAAGGTCATCCTGAAGTTCAAAATACTGCTGTGGGTTACTGTTCCTTCTTTGAAAGAAACCGAATAACTTTGCTAAGTAATAAGACATTTCAACCCTTGTGCATTTGCTCATGCTGCACAATCCTTTAGTGTGAAAATCTTGTTAGAGTAAAAATCTTAGCCAACGGAAACATCAGGAAACCTCATCTATCCAGAGTGATGCAGAGTCAGAGAGCAAATATATACCCTCAAAAACCTTCAGGGCAGCCAAAATGTCACAAAGCCCTTGCAATGTATCCATACCAGAGCCTCTCTAAATCCACACGAAGGGGTTTTCTTTCATTTGATGCCAGATTCCAGATTTTTGGCTGCTTTCCAGTCTCACTGTAGACTAGAAGCAGCAACTCTGAGACGAAGCCAGAGCCTGCTCCTTACAGCTGTGAGGCAGGGCAGTGATAAGAACAACAGAAGTCGAAACCTCACAAGCACAGCAGTTAAACGTCTGACCCACCCCAAAAGCCCGAGACGCAACTGCACAATAACAAGCCCAGCATAAAGAAAGGCTGAATTATGTTTAACATTTTACCATAAGGTAGAAACATGTGGAGTATATTTTAGAAAAATGATTAAAATGTGAACTTGAGATGCCTTGTAAGACTCTTTTAAGTTGCATGTGACAAAAACCCAAAAGAAATTGGTGCAAAAAGGAACGTTATTAACATTATTTGTTAATCCAGGGATATCTTTGCCTCAGACACAAGTGAATCTAGGAAGTGTGAGCCACATTTTCAGGACCTGACTTACGTCTCCTGTTGTTTCCCCCCGTGGTGGTGTTAGTCTCGGACGAGTTTGTCTCACGGTGGCAAGAAGGCTGCCAACAGCTCCAAGTCTGGGGGAAAAGAGATCCTATCTAGTCTGAACACACATGTCAACAGGCAAGATTAACTCTAGCTAGACATGGTTAGCTTGATTTCAATCACATGCCCATCCCAGATTCAATCCCTGTGGCCAGGAGTTTGAACAATGTTCTGATTGGCCAAGATTGGACCACAAGACTCCTCCTGGAGCAGAGGGTAAATGTGCTCCACCCAAAGCAGGGAGACGGAATGGGAGAGGGATGAGCAAAACAGGGTGGGAGGTGGGAGTAAGATGTTGGGCAGAGAGAGTAGCTACTGTCTATCAGGAGAGGCAAAACCTGTAACAATCTAGGCTATCCAGCAGGTCTCTTTGCTGAGGGCTCTGGGTGTAATTACTTTTTATATTCCAAAAATGATCATGACCTGTGACTTATATTTTTAAAAACTGATCATGACAATATAAAATGATGGTGACTCTGGAGTTTTCAATTACATGACTACCATTTGGGGTGTTTATTTTAATCCTCACCCAAGGACACGCTTAGAGAGAGGAATGGAGAAACACTGGGTGCCTTCCAAACCTGCAATCCAGGAATGTGCCCTGACTGGGAATCGAACCGGCAACCCTGGCTGCACAGGGCGACGTTCAACCAGAGCCATTCCAGCCAGGCACAATTTGGGGTTTGTTTTCTGTCACTGGCAACCAAAAGGGTCTGGACAAAGCATCCGATTTATGTATGTATGTATTTTTGCATTTTCTTTTAATCAAGTGCGGTCATGGAAATAGAACCCCAGGAAGAGGAGACTGCTGTGAACTGTTCCCCAACTCTTGTGAGGAGCAAAATTCTCATTTCTCAGATGACCCGTTTGGAAAACACCACTTAGCAGAATGGAAGAAGAGTGATGGGTACCCTGCTGCTTCCAATTAGCTGGCAGGTCCTGGGAGGGTGACCTAGCTGACACTGCCTGACCCTGAACCCCGCTCCAGGGAAGAGGGCAGAGGAGTTACTGCCCCTCTTCAGGCACACGGTCAGTGCAACGGTCAGCAGGCTCCCTGGGTGCTCTCGCTACCGTCCCCCACACAGGGCTTGCCAATGAGCTGTGCATTTTGTTACCAACGGGCAGAATAAACTGCAGAAGGCCTCCTGCACCCAGCTGGTGTGGGACACATCTGGGAGAGTGAAATCACCTGTCCAGAGTCCCACCCAGGCTGCGAATGCAACAGAACCTCAGAGTCACAGGCAGGCAGGAGCATCAGGACTGCTGAGCTCTGGACTGGTGTGGACCCCGGAACACCTGCTCACCTTCAGCCTCCAGGTCAGTGCTTTTCAAACTACCTGGGGCGATGCCCAGTTGTTTCTAATGACCAAGTCATCATCACTATTCCCTTTCCTAAGCAGGAGTAGCCACTGCCGTGATTGCAACTGCATAGATTAGTTCACACTGTTTTTATTCTTTATCTAAATGTAATATAAAAAGTATTACTCTGGCGACTGGCTTCATTCATTCAGCGTTGTTTGGGAGATTCATTGTATGGTTCATTCTCATGGCCGAATCGTATTCAGTCCGTGAGACTATCACAGTTCACTTATTCATTGTTCCGTTGATGGGTATTTGAGTAGGTTCCATGGCTTCTGTGAACATTCTAGCATGTCTTCCGGTGAACTTATGGGTGCATTTTTGCTGCCTGAATAACCAGGAGTTGTACTTCTGGGACACAGGGTTTGCAGGTGTCCAGCGTCAATAGATGGTGTAAACCTTTTTAAAGGCACTTTTCATATTCCATATTATTTTCATCTTTGCTGTGAATTTACTTCATTTCCCTTACTAGATTAGAAGTGGTTTTTCAATTGAATACAGTTTATGCCCTGCCTCACTTTAAAATGAGGGGTCTCACATACAATCTGAGATAAAAAACTGAAATGAGAAAGCAGAAAAAAAAATAAGATCGCGGTGGGGGGGGGGGGGGATGGCAGTGGGGAACGGCCAGAGAATAAAGAGAATGTAATAGCCCAAACACATTCCACAGGTCTTAGGTGCTTTTTTTTTTTAATCCTCACCCAAGGATATTTTTCCATTTATCTTCAGACAGAGTGGGAGGGAGAGAGAGGGAGAGAAAGGGAGAGAGAGAAACATCAACTTGAGAGGGACCCATTGACTGGTTGCTTCCAGCAGGACCCCAACCAGGGCTGGGAATGAACCACAACTGTGGCACATGCCCTTGGCTGGAATTGAACCCGAGATTCATTGGTCTGTGGATCGATGCTCTACTGCTGAGCCAAACTGGCAGGGTGGTCTTAGGTGCTTTTTAGAAAGCCTACCACAAAAGTGGTTGAGCTTCCTACCAGCCAATACGAAGAGGGAAACAAGTGACAAAAATCAATGTTCTCTGGATAAATGTACCAATGGTTCTGCAGTGTGGCTACTTTTGGTTCTGAGATTCAAAAAATGGCACCCCGAGTCTTCCTAAAGAGGATATTGCTTGGCCCTGGCCAGTTTGGCTCAGCGGTTAGAGCGTTGGCCTGCGGTCTAGAGAGACCCGGGTTTGGTTCCCGCCAAGGGCATGTGCCTCGGTTGCAGTTTGTCCCCAGCCCTGGTTGGTCTTGCAGGTGGCAGCCGCTCGATGTGTCCCTTTCATATTGATGTTTCTCTCTCTCTCTCTCTCTCCCTCCCACTCTATCTGAACAAAAAATGGAAAGGTGTCCTCGGGTGAGGATAAAAAATAAAAAAAAATTAAAAGAGGATATTGTTTGAAAGAAAAAATAAAGGACCAACTTCATTTGAGTAATAAGAAGAAATGTCAGTTTCTCCCTTTCCCCTGGTCTCCCTCACTATGGACATGCCAAGGCACAGTTCACTATAAGCAACGATTAGAAACTGATGCAGCCAGAGACACAATTCCCAAAAGGTCTGACTAAATTCCAGGGGATAAAATACTAAATCTGTGGTCCAGGGACCGCTAAGGGTCTCTAAGACCTTGATAGAGGCTCCGCATGGTCAAAACTATTTTTACAATTCGATGAAAACGTTTACCCTCTTTTACTCTCATCTTGAGTGTGGACAGTGCAGTTTGCCAGAGGCCGTGTAACATGTGATGCAGCAACAAATCGAATGCAGGAGCCAATCTGACAATCTAGCTGCCTTCTGTTAAGCTGGACATTAAAGAAATCAGCAAATTATTTTGTCTTGGAAAATAAATTTTTTACACAAATATATGTCCTACTAACCTAATGAGTTTGTTGTTGATATTCTTAAATGAATTAATAAATTTTTAAAAATGTGTTTTACTTTCTAATATAGCATCTATGGATATATAGCTCATATAAAGAGAAATATTTTGGAGTTTTCAAAAATTTTTAAGAGTGTCAAAGGGTCCTGAGACCAAAAAATTGGAGAAGCACCGGTCTAGAGGAAGACTTCCCCAAAAGGATGTTGTCGGTCACTAATCCCAGAAGACAACCCGCGAAAAATGTTCTGTGATCAAGTACATCTGGGAAATGTTATGCCTCTCTCGGAAATCAGCAAATTAGAAGCAAATAGTTAATTAACTTTAACTGTTTCCTAAATGTATTTGACTAAGACCCCCTCTTTCCAGGGCTTTCCTTAGCACCCGCGAAGCACACCTGGGGTGCATGAACTGCATGGCCCTTGGTCAGTCCTCATAAGGCCTCTTACAACCCGCCTTTGTCAAGTGTGGGCAGCAGTCTGACATTACCCCTCTGACAACAGGAAGAGTGATCCTTTTATAAAATCTAAGGCAGCTGAGCAGAACAAGAGAGCCCCCTTTATCTCAGGGAAGAGGTGAACCAAGGGCAGGGTCAAGGCCAGGACAAAGATCCCACTCAGCAGACTAAACTGAGTCTGTTTCATCCGACAAGCAGGCAATCGAGGCCCCAGAGTTCTTTCTGACACTCAGTCATCTCAGCCTGGAGAGCTTCCAAAGCAGATGGTACACGCGCTTGCCTCAGTCATAAAGAAATCTCAATTAAGCACCCACAGAACATTTGACTTTAAGTCACACAACTTCCCTCCAAGGAAAATAGTGGTCAAATGTACCCTGAATGAGCCAACTTCTTTTACTGGGTTGTTAACTGTAAGTCAGTTAAATGTTAAGGAAATCCTACCAAAAATGATGACTTTGGTTTTGGAACAACCCTATTTCTTTTTGACAGTAATTACAGAATTGAGCCAGTTGTCTGTTAAACAAACTCCCAGCGCATAATAATGAAATTATGTCATCAGGCTGCCCATCTAAAGAGAGACTACAGAGATGTGCAAGGCACTCTGGGAGATCTGAAACTGAAAAACAGGTGCCTCTTCAGAGCATCTCATCTAGCAGGGGCCAGAAGGGCATCAGGGAAAGAAGTAGCCTCACGCTCAGCTTTTGTAACACCTGCTGAGGCACCTGGTAGAGAATCGCATTCAGTAAATATTTGTCTCAACAAATTTGCTATTTGCCTTTAAAATGTTTACTTGTATACAAACTGACAAACACCACACAGTCATATATCTAGTCACATATAATCTAGTCAGCCTCTTGGTATAATTTAATGAGTTTACAAGAAAGGATTTACAGAAAAACGTAGACCCAAGTTGTGAAGTAAAAAGAAATCATTTTAATATGCCCATTTTCACTTCCCGTTAGCCCAACACTGATCCCTGCTATGCGTGCATCCCCCTTCGCTTGACTGGCTTCCTTTTTATTATTTCCCAACACGCAGCAATGCTCGACCAGTTAGTTCGGCCGAACTGTTTAAAGAGTACAATGAAACTTGTCTTTGAAGAGTTTTATCAACTTTAACATTTTCAAAGAGATCTATGAGGCTTCTCAGCATGGTGGTTTTTCAGAGAAATTTTCTATTTGGAAGATGGCAAAACAGACGAGGATCTTCCCAAGTCTCCTGGTTACTCGTATTCATATCACAGCACGGTCGGCTAAGTAGTAGAGGCTGAATAATAAGTAGCTCTCCAAACACAGCTGGGTGAGACAGCTTCATTTTTAGGAAGTAAACCGAATCACAGAAACCTTCCTAATGGTGTGATTTGTTCCAGGGTGCTTTTGATACTTAAGAAGGGAAATATTAATCCTCGTGCACAGTCCTCATTTACGGCATTACAGAGTCCAGACCGTTGCTCTACAGCGAGGTGATTTATTGCACTTGCAGCAGAATAGAGCATGAAGATGTCTAATTTTACAATCAGAGTTGGTGACAGCCGTCTCATTTCCTGCCAAATGGATCAGACCACACTTTCAACCCTATAGAAGAAAACATGAATAAAAACAAGATTTGTTTTTAAACTTCCTACCTCTTCCTTCAACCCCCAACACATAAAACGCCATCAGAATTGACTTGTGCGTCTGACGTGCAGTCCGAGGCAGAGCTGGCCGGCTGCGGGGGCCCTGGGATGAGCGGCTGGGAGGCCATGGCAGCCACCAGACTGAAAGGGCTCTGAAATCGCCCTGCAACAGGGAGCTATGTGTCTGGCCTAGGTAAAAACTAAATAAAAAAGAATGTTGCCACAGATCACATGAGTTTGGGTTAATAAGCTAAAAACCTCCCAATTCTCAGCCAACTTGGATCATCTTAAAGTAACTAACCATCCAGCCATAAAGGGAACTTCTGAGCTTTTGTATAAAGCAGAATCCCACATCAATTAAAACAGCTCCCAAGTAAACAGTATTATCCCAGGAGGGTAGTGTTTAAATAGGTGCTGGGTAAATAAGTCTGCAAAACAGCTATTCACGCTTCAAATTTAATTGTACACCTTACATTTTTACGCCTACTTATCAAATGCAAAAGAGGAAAGGTGCAAACTTGCAAAAAATATTCGGGAGGGAAATACACGAAATCTCAAGGTGGCCCCTGTAAGGTGCAACTGTTGAGAAATAAGTCGCACAGTCATAGTCTAGCCCCAAAACGGAAATGTGTTCTCCCACTGCGAAGCAAACACACACACTCCACACACAACACAACAGTACAAGGAAGATTTTGTCTTGATGTTTCAGTTTACCTGGTGGTTGCACATCTTCTTGTACAATACCAGCCCGGTTTATAGCTTGTTCCTTCTCTGAGAAACACAACAGAAAAATCACTTTTCAGCAAAAAGGGGAGGCAGTGGTGGTGGAAATATTTGTTTTTACATGGGACAATTAGAAACCAATATATGAGTGCTACTAAATTCAGAGATGCCATTACTCAAAGTTTTTAGGTTATGGAAGTTAGATCCTATGGCAAAAAAGCCTGGGTATTTTGAGTAAAAGAAAGGCCATATTTCAAGAGAAAAGCTCCCAACTAACATCTTTTTTCTGTGTGCTCAGCATTTTTGGAAAGGCAATGAAACAACAGGAAAAAAAACAACAAAAACAAATTTGAAAGAACTGGTGGGCGTGATATTATGAGGGGAAGGCTGCTGAATTGAAGGAACAAGTACAATTAACAGAAAACGATGTAGTTTATTTGTCTAAAATGTACTCCACTGATGGACTAGGCCCAGAGCTAAATATGCTATGTTTTTGATAGGAAATAGAGCAGAAAATTAATCTTCGGGTGGGTGGCTTTGGTTTGGGTAATTGAAGCTTCCCTAATTGATTGCAGGTGCTGTGCCAATTAGTGCGTTTTCGCTGCAGCAGCTCGGCGATCTTTGGAGATGTCCAACAGGCAGGGGCCGAGAGAAATTGGGCGTTTTATGTCTGCGGGCTTCAAGCACTCTGACACATCTTTATAAGTGGTTTAGAATAAACCCAAGGTCTGTGAAAACAAAGACTTATTATTTTAAGTATCGTGAAAAACAAATGGTGGCTTTTCAGGGGAAAGACTCGGAGCCAAAGGTTGTTTACTACTAAATTATAGTAATTAAAGGTTGTAATCAGACCTTTGTTTTAATCAGGCTGACAGTGTTTCTTTAAAGCCACATCTCGTTCTTATTTAATATTAGGCCATTTTCTTTATTCTGGCCTCTGACTTCTCATAAAATTACACAAGCATAAAAGTACAAGAATGAGGGTTTTGCCAAATCGAATATTCATTGAATTTGCTTCTCCGGCGCTGCGACAGAAAGTCAATCTTAAGTGACCTACCTGATAGTTTTATCAATGCTAAGTTTTGCTTTGGCAAATAAAACACTGGGTAATAGGGATGATGTGAATCTTGATATCTGATTCTAAGAGAGATGGAGAGAAGACAGGGCATAATGAAGCCCATTAAAGACAATGGCTGGTCCTGATTTCACTGGGCTTCTCTGAAAAGTAGCAAGTGAACGGCTACCACAACCCTCTGGACCAAGATATGCCAAAAACTTCTTCCACCTAGAGTGGATGACAGTGGAGCCTCTAAGGAGCTATACTTTCTAAAATAACTCATCAGGTGATCTCATTTCCTAAGATGTTAAAGTTCTGGAGGACTGGGCCTTACCCCAGTGTCAACATGGAAGTCTCAAAGGATGGATGTGTCTCAAACATGCTCTTAGAAAATGCCAATTAGTAAGACTATATTGTCATTGAGCGTGCCCGGAACAAAAAGATACAACTTTCCACACCTAAAAAGGTCCATTTATCCAGTATCATGGAAGAGGAAAGTGAGCTTTTTTTTTTTTTTTTTTTAAATAATTGCCAGAAAGCATTCTAGCCTACAGATGTAAGGAAGTCAGACACCCTGGTGTACCAAACACTCTCTGAGAGGTAGGAACTGCAAAGCCAAAGAAGCTGGCAAACTGCCAAGCATCAAAGGAAGTTGACATTCGATGGAAGGACAGAATGTCTAATTGTGTTGAACCTCTTATAATGCAATAGAGAACCAAGTAAAGAGAAAAGAATCCGTCTTCACATATTGTTGCTAATTGCTAATGAGGTTGGAGAGCCTGAGGATTTATTTTAAATAGACCATAATCTCTTTATAATCCTTGTCCTTATACACTTTTTTTTTTTTTTTTTAATGGCTTGGACAGGTTCCTACCAACTGTATAATTTGCTGAACCAGTTCCTACCAACTGATAAGAATTAGTATCCTATCTATATCCCCTGGTTCTTTAATCCATTAATGTTTTTTAAATACTCTAAGGCCAACACGGTCTTATATAAATTCATGATATGACACAAAGACTCTGTTTGTGAATGCAGGCTATGCTAAAAGGAAAACAAACCGGTCCCCCAGGATTTAGCAAGTACATCTTGATGAGGTTGACAGGTTTCTATTTTGTTATCATTAGTGAAATAGCAAATGTTTATAAACCCCAGTAAAAGGGCAACACAGAAGTGGGGGCAGGGGGTGTTAACTATGTGAACGATTCAGGATAAGCTAATTACTGATTTTTGGGAGTGAGCATGTTTCTCTCAGGAGTGAAATGATTAAAACGCAAATATAAGACACTGGGCCTGGGGCTTTGCCACGCGGGTTAGAAAAGGCCCTGTTCCAGAGTCTCAGCAAGCCCGATTCTGCCCCCTGGTGTTAAGGCAGTGGTTAGATTTGCAGTTTTAATTGAGGATCATTATCTCTAGAAGGGCCAAGGTATATTATTAAACTGGTAATGCATGCAGACCGGCAGATGTTTGTGTGGTAGTAAAAGAAATCACCTAATAATTTTTAAGTCTTTAAAAATGAAAACATATCCTTATATTTAATGGCCATATTGTCCAGGTGTAGAATATGACCTCAGGACCCCCACCCCCACCCCATCTCCTCCTGCCAATAAACAGTTAACATGAAAGCAACTCACAACCTAAGTAATTGGACAAATGGCAACATTTGAATGTAGACTAAATATTAGGTAATAGTATTGTATCAATAATAAATTTCCTGGATTGGATAACTGTATTGTGATTATGTAAGAGAATGCCCTTGTTCATAGGAAACACATACTTAAGTGTTTAGGAATGAGAACTCACAATGTCTTCAACTTTCTCTCAAATGCTTCAGCAAAATAATAGTAACAATTCTATTATATGTAGATATAATTATTTATATGTATGTATGTATGCATGTATGTATAGATATATTTTATATATGGGGGAGAAAGCAAATGTAGCAAAATGTTAACTGGTACCCTGGCCGGCTGGCTCAGTTAGTTGGTTGGAGCATTGGCCCCTACACCAAAAAGGTTGCCAGTCCAATTCCCGGCCAGGGCACACACCTAGGTTGTGGTTTCGATCCCTGGTCAGGGTATGTATGGGAGGCAACTGATCGATGTTTCTCTCTCACCTAGATGTTTCTGTTTCTGTCTCTCTCCCTCCTTCTTTCTCTAAAAATCAGTAAAAACATTTCCTCTCATGAGGATGAAAAAAAATGTTAACTGGTAAATCTAGGTGAAGAATAAACAGGAATTTATTGTACAATTCTTAGGTCTTTCCTGTTGGTGTGTTTTTTTCCTTTTTTTATTAACAAAAAGACACAACTGCAAAACAAGTATAAGAAAGTCCAACAACACTGTGACTGTTCCATGATGATCACTTAAAAGTCGCTTTTTTCAAGTAGCAAATCTAAAGTTTAAAAACTGCTTTCCCAGTGCTCCCATTTGCTGCTGTTGCCTGGACACATACATCACCTAGAATACACGGGGTGACACAGAACTAGAGCGGCCCTGCCGCGAGTGTGCGAGCCAGCAGCCAAGGGGGACCAAATGGCCATGCTGGTGAGTGTGAACCAGTGGCTGAGGGGACCAAATGGCCACTGGCGGCACTGGCTCCTCCCAACCCTGTAAACCCTTTGTAATGCTGGTTAGAAAAGAAGACTTTTCTGTCTGTGCATCTCACTTGACTCCATGGTGGAAGGAATAAAAAGCATATTTTAAGCACCTGGCATGTGAGGGAAAATGCCCTTCTGGCGAGAATCCCTTCCGCATCAAGTGATTCTGTGTACCTATGTCCGGACTCTGTACAACATATCTGTAGTTGGGAGAAGCCAGGTGCAGCGAAACGCAGAGCCAAGAGGGGGAGGAGCCAGGGTCCCACGGCTCTCGCGTGTCACCTGCACTCCGCTACTGAACACTCTGCTCGTGGGTGGGACAGGGCATCAGTAAGCAGCAGACAAGGTTGGGGAGTTAGGGTCTAGTGTCCACCCAGCAATATACTAGACGACCTTGGACAAATGAGAGGACTTAAGGAGCACAGGTTCTCTGGCAAAACTATGATTTTTTTTATGCTTCTGCAGCTCTAATAAATGTAAAAATGAACAGGACCACAAGAGAGGATCCGATTCAATCTCATTTCACAGGTTGGCCTAAAATGCCACATATAGGTTGTTTTCAAAAGGCCACATTCAGGATCACTGTCTAGTTCTAGGATACGAAAACAGATTAGGCTTCAAGCTACGGCATCTGTTCTCGTCCCTGAGCATGGGCTCTTCAGATAAGCCATGCTGTGCCAACAGGATAAGCTAAAAGGCACATCTTGGATTCCCTCCAGAAGCACAATGGTCTCCATACTTCTGGTTTGGAATCACTGACTACGAAGGCCAACTGCCATCTCCCTAGTGCTCATTTTGGTACTGAGGTGTCATGTGCAGAACTGACTTTGTACCTCACGTAACGCTGAGTCAGGTCTGGCTGGGTTAGTGAAAGAGCTGGAGCACACGGTGAATGTGAACGTGAAATCCCACGAGGCCGTCCTGAGAGAGCTGCTTGCCTGAATGTAAAGCATGGAAGAAAGACCTCCTTGGCTCGATTTTACCTAAGCAGCCTCCCTCCTCTTTTCCGCTGCGTTGTGGCGTATTCCACAGAAGCCCTGGAACCGCCTGTCCCCACACCCCCCATACGCAGGCTGGCCAGCATCAGGCAGGCTAGCCCAGCCGAATGGCCCACACTGACTTTACGCTTGAGCCCTACGTGGCCTCGGCTCCTCCCCTGGCTCCACTTCTCAAGGACTGGGTGTCTGCCCTGCCCTTCCAGAAACTGTAGGGCTTCTCCTAGGTCTGCCCAGAGTTCTGTGGAATATAAATGTATGAGGGAGAGTCAGAAGAGGAAGACCCAACAGGAGTGGCTGAAAGGCAGGAGCAAAAAGCAAAGTCCGGAGGACTGGCAGAGGGGGTGGTCACAGAAGCCCAGGGATGAGAAGGTCTCAAGGAAGGAGTGCCTGGCTGGTGATTGTTCCTCTCACTCACAGATGGTCCGACCTCCTGCATTACAAACAGAACAGAAGTCATCGCCTGGAAGTGCCCACAGCTTCCCGACCTCAAACCTAACCTAGCTGCGTCCATGCCTGCCCGTCCTCCCGAGCTGGCAGAAGAGGTGTCCTGACTTCTGTCCAAGGCTCTCTCCTCCATCTGACCTCAAGATCCCATGTCACACTCCACTCTGTGGCTTGTCTTCTCTCCAGCATCCTTCTTTGTCCAGAGACTCTCTTGGCTCTCCTGTCTCTCCCAGACAAAACAAAAACAAAACTCTCCCTAGACCCCTGGACCTGCTGCAAAAACACATTGTCATTCTCCTCCCCATACAGCCAAACATATTTGGTCTAAAACTTTAGTACTTTATTTGCTCTTCAATCCACTGCAATCTGCTTTCTGCACACCAGCAGACCACCTAAAGCATTCTTCACAGAATAACCTATAACTTTTTTTTTAATAAGTCTAATGGCTATTTTCACTTCTTATCTTCCTGCCTCCAAGAAGACTACCCTCCTGACCACACCTCTTTTCATGAAGAATTGTCTTCATGGGGCTTGAGACAACAGCCTCTCCTGGTTTTAATGCTGGCCACCCCTTCTCCTGACAGTGTCCACCAGCATTCTGGTCCTCGGCCAGCTTGTCTCTCTCAGTCCCTGAATGCTGCCTGGGAGCTCTTACCTCCAATGATGCTGATTCCATCCAATGCCGATGACACTGCATCTCTAGCTCCAGCCCAGATCCAGGATCTCAGCTCCAGACTGGCACCTCCCATTGCCTATGGGAAATTTCCAAGAGCACATCCTGACTGCTAAAACTCAATATATCCCAAATGCAACTAGCTCTGCCTCTCACCCCCCAAAATGACTCCTTCTTGTGCTTCTTACTAAATGACCAGCACCATCTCCTCAGCTGCGGGGCCAGAAAGCTGAATGCCATTCTCCTTCCTCTCCCTCCCTCACCTTGTGGCCAGTCAGTCACAAATCCATGTCGAGTTTACTTCTTAAATACAGCTCCCAAATTCGATACTTCTTCCCAGTCCCAGGACCACTGCTCCGGTTCAGGCTCCAGTCACCTCTCCCTACTCTCCCGTGTCCACAGGAAGCACAGCTGTCCTGTGCCTGGCCCTCCCGCCCCCAGCCTTGGCCCTTCAGCCCCTCCTTCACATTTCAGAGCAATGCCTGTAAAAAGTGAGCCTCATCACTTCGTTCTCCCGATTAAAACACTTCAGTGATCCCTCACTGGATGGATTCAGAGGACAGCAGAGGGTTATTGAAGTATTTTAATCAAGCGAGATGATCAAATTCAAAGAACAAATGGCATGACAGCAGCCACAGCAGAAGACCTGGAGTTCTATACATTTTCTGCCAAACAAGAATGAATTTTTCCAGTTACAAAGTCTCACCAAATGAGTATTAGCAGATATATCTCAGAACATAGAAAACTGAAACCAGAAATGAGTGAAATGCAAGAAGGACTGGTACCTAAAGAATGTAGATCAAGAGAAACAATCAGGAATGTAGGAAACACCAGGAGTGACAAGCACAAGGTAGGGCTGAAGTTATACATAAGACTAGGATGGGGCTCAGGCGGTCTAAGGTCTTTGTATATTTCATAGGCGGATAAAGATATAGACTACCTTTAAACAATAATCACAAAATAATAAAAACAGAATGTAAAACTTTCAAATTATATAGTAGAGGAGGGAGAAAAATAAAGCCTTGAAGGCAGAAAAGGAGGGGAAAGGAGGTAGATAGAAGAATAGAAAACACAAAATAAGATGGAGAAAATAAAAGTAAATATAATAGTAAACATAATGAAAATGAACTCAATCCAACAGTTAAAAGAAATGATCAGATTGGATTTAAAAATCCAGTTCAGGCTTAAGTAAAAATAAAGGCTGACTATAAGAGGATAGATATACCAGAAAACTATTAACCAAAAGAAAGCTGGTTAACTATAATAAAATCAGATAAAATAGAATGGGTCAGAATATCTGGGATAAAGAAGATCCCTATATAATGATAATTGAAAATAATTCTCCAGAATAGTCTAGATTCTGGGCACCTAATAACAAGGCCTCAAGACATCTAAATAACAGAATCAAGAAACTTGCTCTGTAATCAATATATATAGTACCTGTATCCAACAACCAGAGACTATACAGGATTCCAAGCACGTAGAAAACATTTGTAAAAATTGATCTGTACTAAGCCACACAGCAAATCTTCACCAATATCAAAGAATCAAAATCACAGTCCACATTCCTTGACTACAAATGCTAATCAGGTAGAAATCAGCAATACAAAGTAAGCAGAAAGACCACCCTTGGCTGCTGGTAGAGAATGGGTAGTAGTTGGGGCCTGGTGGACGCAGGGAGACCAGCTCGGAATCCAAGCCGTAGCTGGGGAGGTGGGTTGGACAAAGAGAAGTGCTCAGACTGTCTTGTTCCATCATGTTCACCCAGCACCTACCACAGTGACAGGTATACAGCAATTACTAAAATCCAGGTTTTGGGCCCGGCCAGTGTGGCTCAATGGTTGAGCATCGGCCCATGCACCAAGAGGTCACCGGTTTGATTCCCAGTCAGGACACATGCCCAGGTTGTGGGCCAAATCCCCAGTGGGGGCATGCAGGAGGGGGCCAATCAATGTTCTCTCTCATGATGTTTCTCTCTCTCTCTCCCTCTCTCTAAAATCAATAAAGAAAAATAAATAAACAAAATCCAGGTTTTTTATGTTTTTTGTTTTTTTTAAAAATATATGTTTTTATTGATTTTTTAGAGAGAGAGGAAGGGAGGGAGATGAAAACATTGATGTCAGGGAGAAACATCAATCAGCTGCCTCCTTCACGCCCTCTGCTGGGGACTGGCCCCACAACCTGGGCACATGCCCTGACCATAAATCGAATAAGGACCTCTCAGTCCATGGGGTGACAGTCCACTGAGCCACATGGGCCGGGATTGAAGTGTTTTTTAAATCCTCACCTGAGGATATGTTTGGGTTTTTTTTTTATTGATTTTAGAAAGAAAGGAAGGGGTGGGGAGAGAGAGACATTGATGTGAGGGAGAAACATTTATCAGTTGCCTCCCATATGAACCCTGACTGGGGAACAAACCCACAACCTAGACACGGGCCCTGACTGAGAATTGAATTCACAACCCTTTAGTGTACAGGACGATGCTCCAACCAACTAAGCCATATGGCTAAGGCTAAAATCCAGGTTTAAATTTAAAAAAAAAAAAAAAAAGCTAATAAATGCTAGTTGAATGTGCTAAAATTAATTTAAGCTCTATCCTCCCGGTGGTTTCCACAGCACAACACTGGACCCCAGTGTACTGCAGGCCAGCCAGCCCTGGGTGTGTCTACTTGCTGAAATCTTGCTTCACATCCCTGTCCTTGTGGCTCCTTATTTTGTTAAATGTTTTTATAGGATGCTTAATATAATACTATACTAGTGTTTCCACACTTATTATCTTATTAAAAACACCCCCAAACCTGTACATTCAGTCTGCAGGCTCCATTGCTACAGATTAGAAAAGAGGCTTGAGCTCAGAGAGGTTAAGTGCGTACCTTGAGGTCCTCAGCTACTAGACGCTCATTTGCCTAACTCCCTTTTCTTACTCCCTTGGAGGGGCAGTGTGGTGCCTGCTACACCGATTAATGGCACCAATTCAAATCCCAGGTCTGTGACTCATCAGCTGTGGGTCTTTGTGCAAGTTACTTAACTGTTCCAGACATCAGTTTGTCCACACATAAAATGGGGATGATGCTCACACAGCAGCTACCACAAAAAGTTATTATGAGAATTAAATGAGTTAATATATATGAAGTGCTTGGAAGGGTGCCAGACATAGTATGTATAATAAACTTTCAGTAAATGCTAATTGTTTACTATTATTTAATATAATACTATACTAGTGTTTCCACTAGTATAGTAAAGAATCAGTTATGCCTCTCAAATAAGAATTGGACAGAGTTATTAAAATTGAACCAAAAAAGTGGACAGCTGTAGACTGCCTTCCAGTTAAAATGCAGATATATGGCCACCCACTAATGTTTATCTAAAATGCCTGATTTGTCTGTCTCAAGTGACTCAACCCCAGATTCTATCTAGAGAATCTCTATAGGACTGTGTTGGGATACACGGCACCAACCCACACCCTGATCATCTGATCTGGACCCGGATTTCTCAACCTTGCCACCATTCACATTTGAAGCTGGGTAATTCTTTGTCATGAGAATCTGTCCGATGTACTGCAGAAAGTTTAGCAACATCCCTGGCCTCTATCCACTAGATACCAGAAGCACACTGACCCTACCCTAACCCCACCCCCAGTTGTGACAAGTAAAATGTCTCTAGATAGAAACAAGTGTCCCCTGGGGAACAAAATCATCCCCAGTTAAAAGTCACTGCTCTAGTCTTCAAAACAGACTTTTCCAGTGGGATCCAAAGCAGACCCCTTTGTTCCATGTTCAGTTCTAGAGGCTGTATAATAAAATAGCCTGTGACAAGGATCCAATATGGAAGGATGATGGAAATAGATTATGCAGAGCTTCACCCAGCCCTGTTTACTGGCCACGCAATGTGCCTAGGCTGGAAAGCAGAATGCACAGAGGCCATTTTAATCTTGGCTCATGAAAAGAAGCTACAAGAAAATTTAAGTGTATTTAAAATGCTCTGCCTCCAGAAATCAAATGTTGTAGCATTTGTAACGGGCAGAGCATTTACACGGAGCTTTCCCCTTCAAATGGCCAAGCTTTCAGCCTCCGCTAATATTCTCAAGGGGCACAGTTGGCCCTCTTCCATCTTCAAGATGATTCAGGTTTCCTGGAGAACAAAATGAGCCTCTAATGCTTAATATTTTCTCTCTGACAGATGGTTTCAGATGTATCAAAATGCTAATCCTTGCTGAGGTATAGGTCTCAAGGAAGGAGAGTTTGGCTTTTAGTATGATAGGACTTGAATGATTAAGGAGAAAAATTACTCCCAGGATATTCACCATTGTCATGTGAGCAACCAGCTTAAAATGAAGACAGCAGAACCTGAAAAAAGATTTGCGAGGAAAAACGAAAAAACCCAGCTTAACAGTTTAGGTTTGAAACATTTCCACGCAAAGATATCTCTGGGAGTGGAAATGAAGTTGCCAATAAAATCACCTTCAAGCTCAGGAAGATTAGGATTCAATCTCTCTCTCCCCAACATCACCATTTCCAGCTACAGTGTGTAGAAGCTCTGGAGGCAGGGACCTGGGCAGGACTATCTATCTACCTTGCCACTTACTAGCTGTGTGACCTTAGGCATGTTATACCGCCTCTCTGTGCCTCGGTTTCCCCATATGTATAACAGGTATTAATAACTACCTCAAAACAAGGTGGTGGAAATGTAAGGATCCAACGTATGCCTAACCTGACACACGATAAGCATTCAGCTAATGTTAACTGTAAGTATGACCTAGTATCTAGTGTCGACCTACTACGGGCAGCCTACTTTCATGACCACCTTGGAGTCTCACGGGAGGCTTGATTTTGGATATTACAGAAATAGTTATTTTCTCAGGATCGGAGAGACTGAGTCGACTACGGTCACAAAGCTGCACACAGCAGAAGTCAGACCCAGCTCAGCCTGACTCCGGAGCCGAGATCGCTCCACGTCCCCACGTGGAGAAGACGGGGGCGGGGAGTTTCTAGGTCACCGCACTCGGTCAGAGGTCACTCACGGTATTCCTCCAGCCGCATGAGGGGGCGGAAGTAGATGGGGTAGAAGGCGGCGCCGACCAGAGATATGAAGCCGCCGAAAATGAGCGCGGTCCGCAGGTTTCGGGACATGGCGCCCGCGGGAACTGCCCTGACCAGCGCAGGACCCCGCAACTCGGAACCCCACGACTCGGGAGCCTGCTCGCGCTGCCGGGTCTTGACACAGCTCGGAAGAGGCGGAGCCACTTTTGCTTCCGGGCCTTGGGGGCGTGGCTAGGAGGTGGGGCGGGGCCGTGTTCGGAATGGGTGGGGTCAGAGGCGGGTCCTGGGGACTGGGCGGGGCTGGGGCGGGTGGGGGCGGAGTTGGGGCAGGTGGGGCGGGGCCTCAAGCGCAGCGCTCCGCCTCCCGCGCTCCCTGGCGGTGTAATGCACCAGCCGATCACTAGAGGCGGTTTGACCCGAGAGCTTTTGCTGCTCTCGGTTCCGCGGACCCTGTTCTGCCCCCTGCCCTGCCCTGCCCTGCCCTGCCCTGCCCTGCCCTGCCCTCTGGCTCCCACCCCAGCGGTTCCACCCACCACTCCTCTGACCTCTTTTGCCACTCTCTCCTTTACCACGCACGCTTTCCTGTTTTACCCCCACTGATTTGATTTTGGCAACTGTCTGCCATGAGCCGTATGCTCTCTGTGGCTCGCTGACTTAACTTGATATTAGTCCACCCATTTTACAGGTGAGGGAACCACGGCTTGGCGGCCCCGCTTTGGACCAGTCTCTTGGCCTCCCCGAGGGTGATTTGAGGGGTTTAGACACAAAGGGGCAAATCGCCTGGCCCAGAGTGGCCTGCAGAGGGATTCTGAAACCAGAGCCACAGGGGCTTCTGGACCAAGACTAGCCTAGGAGGAATGTTGTTTCAACATCCATGCTACAAGAAGACTTTCTGACTCCGTTTTTCCGTCCCTCCTCTCTCCCTATTCCCTTTACAAATGAGAATCGGGAATAAATAAGGACCAGCCCAGGGCAGAGAGCCAGTGGCCAATTGCACAGATGAGACTTTGAGGCTCTGCCTTATTGCCTGGGGTGGGAGGCCACTGAGGACAGACACCTGCTTCCTCTTCCTATGACTGACATCCTCCATCCTTCTGGGTGGGCTGTGCCTGCCTATGACCTGACCAGGGGTATACTGGTCACCTGAGACTAAGATTTCTTGGACCATCACTCAATCTTTTACTAATAAGAATGATACTAGCAGCTGGGAGCTGGGGAACAAAGAGGATATTCATCTTGACCCCAGCAGCATTATTTAGTCCAGAAAAGATCTATGATCTTTCCGAAACGGTGTGCATTCAGAGCACAGGTTTCCTTTTTCTTTGCAGTTTTGTAGTTGAATCAAGCTACTGTCTACCTCTGTGGTTCCAGAAGCATATAAATCAGGTGTTCGATCTGTCAGCAGATTTATGAACTATCAGTCATGCCCCAAACACCAGGCAAAGTGCTACGGGGAACGCAAAGATGAATAAGATGTGACCCTTGCTCTCCAGGATCTTGCCATGTTGATGAAGAGACAGGACATATACATAAAAAGAAAACTAATGACCCGATGTTGCCAGTGAGTGATATGGTCCTGCGGGCTACAGAAGTTCAGAGGAGGAAGACAGATGACTGTAGGGTGAGGCAGCTGCTCCTCAGGAGCTTGCAGGAGCTTGTTAGGGTGAGGACAGAAGACTTCATAGCACAGAGGGAATGAAGCAATGCATGCTTCATTCATATATCACGTGATATGAAAATCCCCAGGCGTCGTGCATATTTGTCATTTTAGCAGCGTCCACTTTGCTTTCTGTTAATAGTACCCTGAATATCTTTTGGCTAACCACCCCTTTCCCATTCTCAATCCATGAGGTAAGCTGGGGCTTCCCCCTCCTCCCCACTCAAATCCTTACTTTTTTCCTCTCCAAGAATTAAGCATATAACCAAGCCTGACCAAGCTCACTCACCAAAGGGATTGATTGGCACAGAGCACAGACCTGATCATCAAATATAGCTGCAACTTACTGGCCACACGACCAGTGTTGAGCCAACCATAGTCTGTCCCAGCTGCTGGGAAGCTGGGTTTGAACTTGAGAGAATGAGACTCTGAAGTTGCTGGGGACCCCTACTTAGAGACTGAGAATGAGGGCAATACAGCAGAAGGAGACCCGAGAGAGAGAAAGAAATCAGATGTTGACATTACATTTGAGCCCCTGAAGCCACCTGTGCCTAAAATGGGATCTGTCCGTGGACTTCTTGATAACACAAAATCCCCTATTTACTGAAGCCAGTTTGAATTGGGTTCTGTCTTTGAAAACAGAAGGAGTCCCAGATGAAATCACCATGGGTATAATTTCATTTGCTCCCTGAGCTGCAAGTCAAGGATTGCCCTGTTTTATAGACCACCTATGCCATTTGTATAGCTTATTAGCATCATCACACCAAAAACTTAGCACTTGCTTGCCACTGAGTCCTACCAAATGTAAGTCCGTCTCTGACCCCAGCATTCTCCCTGTTTCCAAGAAGTCCACTGATCTATAAATTAAATCAGCAAAGACTTATCGTGTGCCAGCTCAGGGCACAGCACTGAACTAGTTGGTCAGGAACACAAAAAAGAAGCAGTCAACACTTGTGTATTCAACAAAGGTTCACTGAGCCAGGAACAGTGTCCCAGGCATTTTTCGGGTGCTGGTGGAGGCAGCAGAGAATTAACAGGAGAGTTTGTTGTCATCATGGTGTCTACAGTCTGGTGGAGGAATGAGATGTTGCAATGGATAATAAGTAATTGCTTTTTGGCCACTCACCCTCCCCTAATAATAGCTCCTAGTTCCTTTCAGAGAATGACCTCTCGTCTTGGTACTCTTGGTTGGATTGTAAATCTAGGCGCCCTGTACATTCCTATCAATACCAACATCAAGGCTGTAGAACATGTCCCCTGTGCCAGTCACGATCACAGGTTTATCCATTCAGTACTCACCAACCCCCATGTATAGGTATCTCCATTTGCAGAGGGGGGAGCTGGGGCATAGCAAGAATGGCCAGTTCAAGGTCATGCAGCTAGTAAGTGGCAGAGCTGGGGTTCCAATTCAGGCTGTTTTTCTCCAGAAACCCACTCTTGTCATCAATCTACACTGCCTTGCAGAGTCAGTGAGCTCGTGGTGTCTGAGTGTGGGTACAATTCTAAGCTGGTCCCATTGTCCTTCCTCACAGAAATCGGGATTGTAAGGATGGTGACACAAGGACAGAAAGCACAGTTGCAGTGGTTTTTGTTGTTGTTGTTGTTTGTTTTTTATTGCTAATGTTCTGATGAGATTTTTGCATGTCTCCCACTTGGATGGAACCCTGGAGCTTCCGTTGTTCCCCTGACTCTCCACTGTTCATTGTATTGTGCAGGCCATCCATGTGCTTCCAGTAACTCCTTTTGGACTTCAGTTAGAGTCAGTTTTGTTGCATGGTACCAGGAGCCCTTATAGCGACAGAAATTTCCATGTGGCATAGACAGAGGGTTTGGGGCTTCATAGCTGTGCGAATGTTTGTGAAAGTCAAAGGGAGTTTGGGTCTGGGGGAAGGTATTTGTGCAAAGGGAGAAAGCTCAGGGATGTACGAAGACAGGATGCAAGTCAAATATGTCAGGAATCCTAGGGTGCATATTTTCATCTCAATCACTGAGAAAAAAATTGGTTTGGGCTCCTACCCAGCACTCTCTCCTTCTTTCCTTGGATGTGAAGATTGAATGCTTGCAGGGAGCAGACCACCAGTGGTGTCTTGCACGGGTTTCAGACAGACATCAAAGTTAATCCGCTCTCTGATCTAAGCAAAATGGTGATGAGGGTTTCATGGGACAACAGCTCCACTAATTGTGGCCCTGCAGCGCAGCTGATGTATTTTTAGAAAATTGTGGATTCCCAAGAAGTATCAGTACCTTCTGCAGGAAAACTAGACTAGAAGGTTGGGGTTTGGAATAGAGTGGGATCTAATGCAGGATCCTCTGGGCCTGTACTTTTGAGAATATGTGGGGGACATACCTCCCTGTTTTCATCCGGCACTCTGACTGTCAGAGCCTACTCGTCTGTATACATGTTTCCGACTTAGATCATTTATCAAGTTTTTCTCCTTTGATCTGCTCTTTACCTCTGAAATCTCTTGCCTTACTATGCACCTCACAGTTTTAACTAATACCTTTATGACTTCCAGAGCTAGGTGTCTAGACCTATCCTTTCTGCTGAACTTGAGCCTCACGTGCCTAGTGGACATCTTCACGTTCAAGACCCACCTGCTCCTCCTACTCTCAACCTCATTGCCCCTGGCTTGGCTTGAGCCTGATCAGCTGTCCCTGGCATGGCTTCCTAACTCGCCTTGTACATCTTCTTCATTATAAACTGGTTCATTCATGGGGTAACCAAAGTTGTCTTCTGAAAACGTAGATCTGGTCAATCAATGCTCTTTTCAGAATGTCAGTATCTCCCTAAAGTACAAACTACTCAGCGTTCATTTCTCAGGCTCTGGTCAACTGGTCATTAAAGGCCACTGCTGTATCTAATGCCTCTGCCCAGTGAAATGACAGGTCTTTGTGTCTAGGTTGCCGTGCTCTGTGCCTATGCCATAGGCTGAGTGAATCAGTACAGACAAATGACCCAGAACATAGTCTAAAGATCTAAAGTCTCTGCCTACGTGGGGAATGGGCTGACCCAGTGAGATGCTCTACCTCTGGGATTTCAGCTGTAAAGTCAGGGAGAGGCCAGAGGCGAGCAGAGGGGGCAGAAGTCGCACAGGTGCACCGGGAGAGGCCGAGTAAGCAGGGAGATGTGAGTAAGCACGGCGCTGAGTCAGTGAAGCCGAGAGAGAAAGCTCAGCGAGTAGATGGGGCGAGGATTGCCTGGGAAAAGCAGGAAGCAGAGAATGATGGAGGAGAATTAAAATGAAGATCCAGAAAGCCCTGCTGCTGAGATGTAACGAGACACCTTAAGCCCTAGGACTGCCAGGGACTCACTGATCCATTCATTGTTTTCTGCCATGAGCAGCCACTATATGCCAGGAACTACTCTGAGCTTTAGCCACAGTCCTTGCCCTTGTGGAGCTTACATTCTCGTGAGGGAGGTAAATAATGAATACATTTTTTAAATAAACCAAGCTCACAGATACAGTGTAAAGGTGATGCGCATGACATGCTTGCCCTTCAAAGGGCAGTAAGGACATGTGTGGCCTGAGAGGGGTGAGCGAAAGGGACTGAGTGGAACTCAGGTCAGCGAGGAGCCGGGCAAGAGCACCTCTAAAGCCACGAGGACTTGGGGTGTTACTGTGTTTGTGAGGAGACAGTGGGGAATCCCAAGCAACCTTCTAATTTCAGTTGCGTCTGGGAAGTCCAGCTGCTCTGTGGTTTTCATTCTTTCCATAGATTTCTATCTTTTTTATCCATAGAGCCCCATTGTTTCCCACAAAGCCACCTACTCAGAAGAGCGGAAGTGAGTTTTTCTTCCTTGCAACAAGTGAGTTTGTCCCCAAAGCCACCATGATTTGACCCTGAACATCCCTGTCAGCTTTGCTTTCTTCCTCTTACCCCATTTCTCCACGCGCTGCATTCCAGCAACCCTGATCCACTTGCCAGGTGCTAACTGCAGCCGGCCTCGGCCTGCCTCTGGGTCTTGGCTCTAACTCAACCTTCTCTCTGGAATGACTTTGTCCCAAGAGCCTCCTGTCACCATCCTGTAGTCCAAGGACGTTCTCAAACCCCACTTCTTCTATAGAACCTTCCGTGATGACTTGGCGTGAAATGGACTCTTCTCTTCTGAACTCCTGTTTGGATTATTTTGGGCTGCATAACTACCTACCTCAAACTTAGTGCTTCAAACTTAAAACTACACTTTCCTAGCTCTCGAAATACTGGGTTTACTAGGAGTTCTGCACCACAAGGCGTGCTGGAGGCTGGTACAGCTGAAGCCGCCTGGGGCCGAGCTGGACTGCACCGGGTCCGACAGCTGAACCCTAGCTGAACGCTGATGCTCAGCTAGGAATATTGATAAGAGCACCCAAAGGTGACATCGCCCGGTGTGGTGGCTCAGATCCAAGAAGGAGCCCAAGAAAGTGAGGAGGATGGTTTGGCCTTGGAAGGCCCCCAGAGTCATTTGAGCTGCACTCTATTGGTCAAAGACCAGGTCACAGGCCAGACCAGTTTCAAGGGCAGGGGCTGGGAGCGGAGCTAGACCCTGGCTCTCAATGGAGGCAGCGTTGAGGAATTTGCAGTTATCTTGAATCCTCCACAGCTCTCATGGTGCTTTTTGCACGTTCTGATTAGGGTGTTTGTCACCTTTTGCCTATATTACAATTATGTCAGTGTGTTTTATCTCTCATACTAGATGTTAAGCTCCAATGAGAGCGTATGTCTTATTTAACCCAATTCTTTCAATGCAATGACCACAATAACAACAACAAACATTTACTAAATGCCTAAGATGTGCTTGATCTCATCTAATCAAACACATGATCTCATCTAGTCTCTATCCTGACAGGATAGACATTATCTCCATTTTGCAGATTGGGAAACTGAGGCATAGGGAGATTCAGCCTTGCCCAGAACCACGTAATTGGTAAGTGGGAGGGACATAATTGGAACTCATTTAAGAGCCTGTGTTCTCGCCCAGGCTGGTTTGGCTCAGCGGTTAGCGCATCGGCTTGTGGTCCAGAGAGACCCGGGTTTGGTTTTTTTTAAGGGCATGTACCTCGGTTGCAGTTTGTCCCCGGCCCTGGTTGGGTCCTGCGGGTGGCAGCCACTCGATGTGTCCCTTTCACGTCGATGTTTTTCTCTCTCTCTCCCTCCCACTCTCTCTGAACAAAAAATGGAAAAATGTCCTCAGGTGAGGATAAAAAAAAAAAAAAAAAGAGCCTGTGTTCTCATTTTCTTTTCTATTGCATCTCACAATCTCGGCACCAAGGAAATGTCCTCAAGTCTGTCTATACTGGCATTGCTGAAGTGTCGCTGGGCAGATGAACAGAAGGGAAAGAAGAAAGAACACAGCACAGAAAGTGAGCACTGGCGTGGAGTTGTCCTCAGTGCTCCACTGGGCACGTGGTCCAGAGGTTCCGGCTGAGCATCCTTTGCAGCCTGCAGAGCATCCGGCACCTCAGCAAGGGGGCAGAGTATCTATTGGGTCTGAATGCCTGATGGGAAACCTCCTCCAAAATTCTAATTTTCTCTCTGCCAAGATAAGTGATGGAGGTTTATGGTTCATGTTCTAGCCCATCCGCCCGGGCCAGCGACCTACAACTCTGAATTTTTGGTTGGCTTCCTCCCAGCTAGACATGAATCTAGATTTACTTCCCATTAGTAACAAGTACCATCTCCCTGCTCAGTGAGATCCTAGTTTTAGGAGATTCTGCTTTTATCCTGGGAATATCAATTTATATCCCAAGGCTCTGATGTGTGGAGAAGGAGACACTTCAACCTAAAATAAGTGGGAACTTTATATCCAGGGAGATTTCAATAATTTTTATATTAAATATCCTCTTATATCTGCTCTTTTATGAACATAAGGGCATCAATGGGACAAAAGTCTAAAAACCAGTCTCAGTTTCTGTCTTGGTCCGGTCAGGCGGCTCCAACAAAATACCATAGACTGGGTAGTTTATAAACAACAAACATTTATTTCTCACAGTTCTGGAGGCTGGGAAGTCCAAGATCATGGCAGAGCTGGTAGGGGCCCTCTTTCTGGTCCACAGCCGGTGCCTCCTCACATGGTAAAGGGGTGAGGGAGCTCTCTGGAACCCTTTGATAAGGCACTAGCACCATTGATGAAGGTTCCACCATCCTGACTTAAGCATCTTCCAAAGGTCCCACCTCTTTTTTTAAAAAAAGTAATTTATTTATTTTTCTGTATTGATTTTAGAGAGAGAGGAAGGGAGAAGAAGAGAGATAGAAACATTGATTGGCTGCCTCCTGCATGCTCCCCACTGAGGTTTGGGTCCACAACCTGGGCATGTGCCCTGACTGGGAATCGAACCTGTGACCTCTTGGTGCATGGAATGACGCTCACCCAACTGAGCCACACTGGCCAGGCCAAAGGTCCCACCTCTTTATACCAACATTTTGAGGGGTAGAATTTCAGCATATGAATTTCAGGGGGACACAAGCATTCAGACCATAGCAGTTCCTCAATGAGAATGTGAACAGTTGTGATAAAAAATGGAGACAGATTTTTTTACCCTTTCTCCCCTGTAGCCCCTACCTTCCAAGGACTGACAGTCCCTTGCCCACATGCTCACCATTCCCGAATGATATCACCTTGGAATGATGGCCATATTCTTAGGCATTACAGGACAGACGTGTCTTCAGTCCTTCAAGGACACAATTATGCAGCCTCTAGCACTTTGAGAATGACAAAATGATTTCACTGGTCATCCTGGTCAACGTACATTCTTAATTCTTTACAGTCAACTCTCCTTGTTTCAGGTCCACTCCCAAGCCCCTAGAAGGATAAAAGGGTAGATAATCTTATAAATATTGCCTCAAGACCCAGAAAGTCTGAAGTGACAGAACTCTGTCAAACAATGGAGAAATCCATTCTGAAAATACTACTATACTTGCATAGTAAACTCAATCAACAATGTCATTGGGCTGTATCAGAATCAATAGTATCTAACATGGGCAGTTAGTTAGTCCTGCTGAATATTCTTGTCCCTCTGCTCCCTGCCACCCATCCCTGTGACCATTCTCCATACAGCAGCCAGGACTAACTTTCAGAAACTGAAATCAGATTGCCTGACCCTTTACTTAAACACCCCAAAGTCTTCCCAACCACTAGCATAAGAGCCAAACATCTTACCATATCCTTAGAAGGTTCTAGATCATTTGTCCCTGCCTACGTCTCTCACCTCATCTCCTCCCTTCTCTCACATTAATGAGTCCCATTATCCCACAATTCTCCTGTTTGTTCTAGAACACATCAAGTCTGACCCGGCCTCTGGGCTTTTGCACCTGCGGTTCCCTCTGTTGGAAATGCCCTGGGCCCCGTCTTGCCCTGGCTTTATTTGTTATTTCAAGTATCTGTTCAAGTGTCATGGCCTCCGAGTGCTGCCGTTGGCCACACAGCCTGAGGTGGTCCTCAGCCCCTTCGCTCTCCATCCATTCCCTTGCTTTCTTCTCTATAGCGCCCTCAACCCACCTGTTTACACCTTCATCCCTGTCCCTCACTCTGTAAGCACCACGAGGGCAGGGACTTTATCTACCTCCCCGCTGTGTCTCCAGCACCTTCAAAATACTTGGCACATAGTAGATCCTCAATACATATTTGTCAAGTGACTAGAGATACTCTTTTTTTTTTTTTTTTTAATGTTCTCCAGGCATTTTAGAGATGGAGAAAATTCTTGGAAATTGAAACTCTCTTGGAAAAGCAGGGAAAGCCTTGCTTCTCATTAATGATTTAATTTCCTTCAAAGCTTAGGATTTCGGGAAGATTAAAAATCCTCCTTTTTCCACTTGTCACAGTTACGTGCTCTCAGGCCTAATCGTACACCTGTGACTCGCACTGCTCCCGGTGTCTGTTCTCCGGGCAGGATTAACACGGCTGGAAAGTACCTGCAGACTTACCACGGGCATCTTTTGAGATTTTAATTAATGGAGTATTCTTTTACTTTCTCTGGTCAGGATTTTGATTAACTTGTAAAAGGAGGAGATTTGTCATTGAGAGGAGGTTGGAGGAGGGTGCTTAGGGCTGGTGAGAGATGCCAGGGCTGCCCTTGGCTGCCAGTGAAGGGCTTGTCCTGGACCAGCTGCCTCCCCGCGTACCCACAGCGGGCCACACCCCATGTCGGCCGCTGTGGGTAGGGGGACCTGCTGGGACCTCTCTGCTGACTGGACATTTCTTTTTGTCTGCAGCATCTTTCTGGACGTAGGAGATCCCAGGTTTGCAGTGGGTGAGGCCAGCAGGCAGCCGCTCACTCTGCTATCTTGTCATTTGGGCACCTTCTCCTCAATATTTGGGCTCCCATCCAGGTTGCCTCAGCACTTCTGATGCCCAAGGTCTGAAAATAGTTCATCCGCGGAGCTAGCTTGGCAGGTGAAGGCTTTTCAGCCCAGCAGTGGGGTGGATCTGGCCGCAGCCCACTCAGTGGCTGAGGTGCGACCCTTGCTTCTCCTCTCCCCACCCGATGAGGCGCTTTCTTAGCCAGGTGAGGCCCGGGGGAAGCGCTGTGCTTAGACGCAGACTTGCGGTGAGATAGATCTGGGTTTGAATATTTGCCAGTGTTTGAACCCTCTAAGCCTCGATTTCATTATCTGTAAACGGGCATGTGATAGGCACAACCCACCTCATAAATGAGACACTGCATGCAAAGTGCCTAACAGTAAAGTTCAGCTGTTATTATTTGGGTTCACGTCTATGTGTGGCACCTTAGCAAGCTAATTCACCTCTCTGAGCCTCAGTTTCCTCATCTTTAAAATGGGGATCATGCCTCTTGTGTGACGATAAAATGAGAGTGCACGATACATTGTCCAACACTCCATAAATGCCAGCTAATTTTCTCAATGAGTCATTTCAGTTGCATCTACCCCTGGACATAAAGTTAAGACAAATTCTTCACAAAACCTTAAACATGGACATGTCATCTGTCTTAATCATTTTTAAGAAATGTAGAACTCTGGCAGGTGTGGCTCAGTTGGTTGGGTATCATCTCGTGCACTGAAAGGTTGCCGGTTCGATTCCCAGCCAGGGCACATGCCCAGGTGTGGGCTCAATCCCCAGTAGGGGGCATGCAGGAGGCGGCTGGTGGATGTTGTCTCTCTCATTGATGTTTCTCTCTCCCTCCCTCTCCCTTCCTGTCTAAAAATCAATTTAAAAATCTTTTTAAAAAGCAGAAATATAGAATAGGGAGGGCTTTATGCAAACGCTGTTAGAAAATTTAAAAAGAAAAGAAGCAAATAGCACTAAAATGATTATTATAGGAGTGACCGAACTACCGTCCCTCCGGGGAAAACATTTCCCAGTTTGCTTGGAGTAGCAAAAAAAAGAGGGAAAAAAATGTGATGGTTCTTTCACATCTCTCTTCCCCGGGGAAATTAAACCTGAGTTACGGGGTATTTTTCATGAAGCCAGAGTACAGTATAAAACTAACAAGTGAAAAAAAACCACTATGAGGCAAACCTAAGCGCATGCGGACAGCGTTGTCTTTAGCACAGGGACAGGCGAGCACACCGTTACTCCTGCCACACTCCACTTCCTACCCACTCCATTTCCTACCCACTCCACTTCCTGCCCACTCCACTTCCTACCCACTCCACTTCCTGCCCACTCCACTTCCTACCCACGCCACTTCCTGCCCACTCCACTTCCTGCCCACTCCACTTCCTGCCCACTCCACTTCCTGCCCACTCCACTTCCTACCCACTCCACTTCCTACCCACTCCACTTCCTGCCCACTCCACTTCCTGCCCACTCCACTTCCTGCCCACTCCACATCCTACCCACTCCACTTCCTGCCCACTCCACTTCCTGCCCACTCCACATCCTGCCCACTCCACTTCCTGCCCACTCCACTTCCTGCCCACTCCACATCCTACCCACTCCACTTCCTGCCCACTCCACTTCCTGCCCACTCCACATCCTACCCACTCCACTTCCTGCCCACTCCACTTCCTGCCCACTCCACTTCCTACCCACTCCACTTCCTGCCCACTCCACTTCCTACCCACTCCACTTCCTACCCACTCCACTTCCTGCCTACTCCACTTCCTACCCACTCCACTTCCTACCACACTCCACTTCCTGCCTACTCCACTTCCTACCCACTCCACTTCCTACCACACTCCACTTCCTACCCAATCCACTTCCTGCCCACTCCACTTCCTGCCCACTCCACTTCCTACAGGGTGGGACCCGGTTGTAGCTATAGGAGTTACTTCGCCTGGCCATGTTCCAGTCTCCTTTGCAGACAGGGACATTCTGGTGACCACAGCTGCTGTCCCGATGGGCCGCTCAGCCTGTTACTTCCACCAGCCCTCCTCATCCTAGCAGTACCTGATGCCACTGTATTGAAGCAACAAGTTGTCCTATGTAAGCTATGGTCTCCATTTTTATGTTTTTAAAAGTTACGCTGAGTACTTTTGCAGAAACTTGGTTGTTTTTAGCCTCATCATTGGTCTTTCTGTCCCATGGGCACTTTCAAGGGTCAGGGGCATTTCTTATCTGAATCTCTCCAGCACCCCTTTCTAAAACAGAACCTTCTTTCCTGTAGGGAACCCATTCCACAGGAGGCTCACTCTGC
The DNA here is from genome assembly GCF_014108415.1 of Molossus molossus. NCBI lineage: Eukaryota > Metazoa > Chordata > Mammalia > Chiroptera > Molossidae > Molossus > Molossus molossus. The sequence goes on along the minus strand of NW_023425344.1, from coordinate 17,754,782 downwards.
CCTTCCTGGTTCACTTGACCCAGAACTGGCCAATCCACATACCCTGTGCTCTTGGACATTGTGGCTTGTTCTGATAGGCACGTGAGCCGAAGAAACCAAATCAGGATCTTCCTTGGATCTTTTCTGATGTTGCCATCGGGAGAGGCCATGTCTTCCTCCTGGGGTTGTTAGGCTGGGAGGGTTTCAGTCTGAGGCTGCTGGTAGCCACTGGGTGAGAGCCTGCTTGAGAGACAGGAGATCCTTGATGGCAGTTCGTACTCTAGATCAAGCCCTGCCTGAAGCCACTACAGTAGAGCACCCTCCAGCCTGCTTTTTATGGCTGGGGTTTGAATGAGGTTTCTGTCACTTTCCCCTGAAAGCATCATAGTCGTACACTTGTATCCACTTGTGTTGGGTTTTTGAAAGTCTTGAAGAATTGATATGATGGAATGAACATGATGTAAAGAAGTGTGAACTAGAGGGTAGAATGAATGTAGGGTTACGTTTGGATTTGCCTTTAAAGACAATGCCACCCATTTACTGAGCACCTACTACTATATCCGCCTTTTGGGCTTCTTACTGCCATCCTTCATGTTGTATTTTATTCATTTTAGAGAGGAGAAAGTTGAGGCTCAGAGGAACTAGGAGACTTGCCAAAGATAACTCAGGTAAGAAGTAATGGAGCCAGGATTTTGCACTCAGATATTTGGCCAAATAACCCTTGTCATACTGATCTGGCTAATACGATCACTTATTTATTCATTCAGCACTTACTGGACATTGGCTTTCTGCTAGGCACTGGGGATGCAGAATAAATCAGATAGTACCCATCCTTCAACTGCTCACAGTCCAGAGGAGGCAATTGCATTAGGGTCATTATTATGGGTAGCATTATATCCTTTTAAAAGATATCTTGAAGCTATAACCCCTTGTATCTGTGGATGTGACCTTCTTTAAGAATAGGGTCTCTGCAGATGTTATCAGGTCAAGATGAGATCATTAGGGCAGACTCTAATCCAATATAACTGGTGTCTTCATAAGAAGGAAATTTAGAGATACTCAGGAAGAATACCGCATATAGATGGAGGCAGAGGTTGGACCGATGCATCTACAAACCAAAGAACGACAAGAATTGCCCGCCGTCACTGACAGCTGGGAGGGAGGCATGGGGCAGAGTCTCCCTACAAGCTCTTCGAAGGAACCAACCCTGCTGAAACGTTGATTTAGAACTTCTGGCCTCTAGGACTGTGAGGCGAGAAATTTCTGTTGTTTTGAGCCACTGTTTTTAGTTTTGGGTTCTTCGCTATGGCAGCCCGAGGAAACTGGTATAGTCATCTAGGGTTCCGCTTCTGGGAACCTGTGTTTACCTGAATCTTGCCTAAGATGCTTGTGGCCCAACCAGCTGCCCTCCTGTAGCCTAGAGCCCCACCCTCTCCATCAATGACATGTCACAGGCAGTCACTGTGCGAAGCCAAGTTTCCATGTGCCTGGCACCAGGACTCACCCTATATGACAACTTTCCCTTCACCTGGCCTCCAAACACATTCTGGCTCCATGGCTGCCTGGGGCCCCACTGTTTGCTTTGGACAGGCAGGTGCCCAAGGCAGTGGGCAGCTGTTACCAGGGCGTTGGCCTCCCTTTGTATTCTACGGCTGTTCTGTCTCCAGGATACGCGTCTCATGATTTCTCCTTTGTGATTAATGTTGAAGCCATTTCTTGATGTACTGTCCTTATAACACAGAGAAGGCGCAGAGCCCCGTTTGCCGGATGTGTTAGCACCTGTATTTGACCAGCCCTCACCCCTGCCCGTTCCTGCGAGTCAGGTAGGCAGCACAGATGTGGAGGAAGACTCAAGATGAGAGGAAATAAAGTCTGAATTAATCAGCGATTTGCCTAGGGTAACGATTAGCAACCATTTGGACCTGCTGCCTAGCATTTTAAGCATTGGCTCAACTTCTTTATGTTTTCAGTTCTCTCTCAGCACTGACAGAACTCTTCTAATAAAATGCATTCACCTGCTGATGTGTTTGAAGAGCAAAATGCCAACTCATTAAAAATGGTGAAACCCCCTGGTAGCTAAAGTGTTCCCTGTGGATGAGCTTAAACTTTCCATACTCCCAAAGAAGGGGGAGATGTCAGTCATAATTATCCCCCAAATGGCTGTCTTCCTGTCAATTAGACCATCAACACCTCAAGGCCACCTCAATATCACCTTTTTTTTTCTTTTTGGTGCCTCTAAAACATCTAACGGAGTGGGTGTTTCTGGCCTAGGACACCTGTTAGACTTGACTGAGTACAGAGCTTAATTCAGGATCTGGTAGCCCTAGTATGTTTGTTTTCAGGGGGTGGTGGTGAAGAACTTGGGCTTTGAGGCTTAGGAGTCAGACTTCCTAGATTAGAATGCCAGTGGCTGTGTGACTCCGGGAACATTGATTAACCTCTCTGAACTTCAGTCTCTCATCTGCAAAATGGTCGTGAGAATGAGTAAATGAGATAATGTACTAGAAGTAGTCAGTATTCAAGAAAAAGAAAGCCATTCTTGTTAAATGGTGACTGACCTCCCTGGAAGAAGAGGGTATTCTGCCTGCAAACTACCTTTGGACTCAAACTGAAATCCTTCCCCGGATCTTCCAGCCTATCACGGGAGGGTTCGGGCCTGCTCAAGTCTCCATGATCATGTGAACCAATTCCTTAAAATAAATGTTCTTTCTCTTTCCCTTCTCCTCTAGATAGATAGAGATATCTTTATATATGTACATATAGATACATATATGCTTATATGTGTGTATAGACAAATGTAGATATTCTGTTTTCATATATCTGTATCTATTCTATATTATATCTATCAGTTTATACACAAGTATATGAACATATATGTATCTATATGGATATACATATAAAGAGATCTATATGTATTTAGATAGGTACATATTTATCTACATAAAGAGAGTTGGTTCTGTTTCTCAGCTGGCTCTATTTCTCTGGAGAACCCTGACTAATGCACCATCCAAGGGACCCTGTCCCCAGAGGCCCACCCTCGGCCCCAGGGTCTCGGCAGCGGTGCTGCAGCTGTGGCAGGGTCGGCAATGCCTCATCTAGCCAGAGGACAATGCCTGGAGCCGCCTTTCAACCCACCTCTCTGTAAACAAACTACCAGTCAACCATTGAACAAGCACTACTGAGCCTTCAATTTTCATTATTTTCTTGGCAAAGGAAGGTGGAACAGTTCAGTCTCAGTGTGAATTTCTGTAAGAGATGATGGGGATGGAATGAGAAGAAATTCCTGAGCTTTACAAATCAACGTGGTTCTGGGAGCGGCTGCTCTGTACAAGGAGTTGTAGAAAAATCACTCTTGTAAAATAATGCACAACATTGTCATTGTCTAGTTACCTATTGCTGTGTAATAAACCACTTCAAAGTTTAGTGGCTGAAAATGTAACGATTTTATTTGCTCATGACGCTGAGGGTCAGCAGTTTGTGCTGGGTTCAGCAGGGTGGTTCTCCTGCGGAATCTCTTTGGAGTCCCCTGATCGCATGACTCTGTCAGCTCAGGCTGCTGTAACAAAAATATCATAGACTTTGTAGCTTAAACAAAACAACAGCATCTTGTTCCTCACAGGTCTAAATGCTGGAAAGTCCAAGATTAAGGTTCCAGCTGATTCAGTAAGGACTCTTGTCCCTGGTGAGTGGATGGACACCTTCTCCCCATTTCTTCTCATAGCAGAGACGGAGACCATCTCTCTTGTGTCTCTTCTTATAAGGGTAGTAATCCCATTCATGCGAACTCCATATTCAGAAGCTGGTTACCTCTCAAAGGTCTCACATCCAAATACCATCACATGGGGGATTAGGGATTCAACGTCTGGATTTCAGGGGAACACGAACACAGTCCATAAGCGTTTGGAACTGGCTGGTCTCAGATGGCCTCACACACATCTGGCAGTTGGCACGAGCTGTTGGCTGGGCTTTTCCCTCCATTTGATTTCTCATCTTCAAGATGGCTAGCTCAGCCTTCCTTATCTAGTGGCCCTGCGTTCTAAAAAGGAACATCTATTGTAAAAATGGAAGCTGCAAGCTCCCTTAAGGCCTCGGCTCAGAAATCGCCAGAACATCACTTTCACTGCATTCCTCTGGCCAAGGCCAGCGGCAAAGCCTTCCCATGCTCGAGGCAGGAAGGAATAGACACTACCACTTGACAGGGGGCAGTGCAAAGTGACATTGCAGAGAGACGTGCGGGTACCCAGGTGAGGATTTATCATGCGCAACTTTGCAAACGATCTACTCAGTTCACTAAGCAAATTGAACTAGTGAATGCAAAGGGTGAGTTATGTCTGGATACATCAGCAGAGGTGACAACACGATACTGATCAGAGCCCAAATCAGAGGGACATCTGGGACATGTGAGGACATTGTCATTTATTGTGCTTTTTGATTGAGAACCCAGCAGGAAAGGTTTGGGGACTCTGCCTGATTCAAAGTCTAGTCTATAAATTTTTTCCCTGTGAAATTAGATATTTGCCTCATCTCTGTCACAGCACAGCCAGAGGCTCTGGTTGGGCCCGTGAACGTATGTTCTTAGGTTTTCCTTGGCAGAAATTAGTTTTTTTTTTCCTTAAGAATTGTTTTCTCTGTCTCCAAGGCTGAGTCTTTGGGTTAATACTGGGGATCCACAATTCATAAATTTGTTCCTCTTGGTTCATTGTTTCAAAATGAGACTTTTAATAGATTCCAAAGACTTAAGAGTACTGCCTAGTCACATAATGAAGTTACTGTGCATGTGGCTGACAGGTAGCAATTTGTTATTATCCTTGTCCCTGATAAGAGTCGTGCCATGACAGTGGGTGCCTAATAAATATTAACTATAGCCCGGCCAGTGTGGCTCAGTGGTTGAGCGTCGACCCATGAACCAGGAGGTCACTGGTTCGATTCCCGGTCAGGACACATGCCCAGGTTGTGGGCCTGATCCCCAGTGCGGGGCATGCAGGAGGCGGCCGATCGATGTTCTCTCTCATCGATGTTTTATCTCTCTCTCCCTCTCATTTCCTCTTTCTCTAAAATCAATAATGGAAAAATAAAATAAAATAAAAATGAACTATAATAACATAAGCAATGAAAGAAAAGTTGTCTCTGTCTCAACAACCATCCGTAATGCATTCTTCTATTATGACCGTGTCTATTTTCTGTCAATGTTATCAATTATATGTAGAGGGGAACTGTACGTGTGTCTTTATTACTGTCAGTGTAAATGCCCTAATTTATCCTGCCACCGCGTTTCGCTGAGCCTAGCAAGTCAAAATATTTTTCTGTCCCTGCAGTGAAAGACCGCAGTAAGTTGATCTTGCTAACAAGAGATAATTATTAGCTTCCTCCGGAATGTTACCACATATGCTCATGTTACTACATAGTCCAGTGCTAAACATTCCAGGAGGATTAATATGTCTATGAATTCTGGACAAGACAAAGTAGTAGCAAACAGAGATAGGGCTGTTTTAATATTTGTTCCTGTTCCATTTGCATATCCATCACTAGCCATTTGTTAATGCCTGGGTGTTTCTATCTGCGTTGCCGCTGAGAACTAACGCACCTCTCTGCTGATACACCCAGCTCCAGAGAGCGAGCCAGGCAAGTCAGAGCCCTGGGTGATTCTGGCCGTCACGAGGTTAGTGTTCACGAGCAACTTCTTCGCAGGGTGACGCTTTCCTGAAAAGTCAGCAGTGAAATGGCAGGTTTGAACGCACGGTTCACTGACGTTCAAGGGTTTCTTCCTCACACGAGCAGAGCTACTCTGGCACTTGGGATTGTGGTTTGTTTGGCTGATTTTTCTGTTTTTGTTTTTTGCTTATTTGTCTTGTTGTGGTGGTGGTTGGGAGCAGGCAAGGGAGAGGCCAGGGGATTAAAAATTCAGCAAGGGATTGCCAAGAGATCCAGAGGTTGGTGGGGCTGCAAAGTCTTTGGTTGCCAACCTAAGGGACCAGAAGAGATGGAAACCTCCTGAGACACCGGGGCCCATTCACACATCGATTATACTAGATGCCCTGACCAGACTGCATATAAGTGTATATTAAAAACATTTAATTCTTTTAATACATTTATTTAGGAAAACTATGAATTCATAAAACTTTCAGTAAATTCATTTATTTAAGAAAACTTTAGATAAACCACAAGTAGGCAAATGTTGACATGTTACATTAATTTGAAGTTAGAATTTGAATGTCATGAAATGCTTAGGAAATATCTAGTTCAATCATTCATTGGTTCATTTCATCAGTCAACAAACAATTGTTGAAAGTCTCATACGGGCCAGATGCACGCTGGGCTCTGGGAATACCAGTTTGCTCCCGGAAGCGGGAGAAAGACAAGCAGACAGGCAGTGCTGATATGATGGCAGTTACAGAAGAGTCAGCACAGAGGGCCACGGGTGCACATACAGATGCCCAGGCCCCATGCTGGGGAGTCTAGGGGAGCCTCTGGGAAAAGTGACCTCTCCGGTGAGGCAGATGTGATGAGAGGTGACGCAGGAGGGGTAAGCAGGGCCCGGTCTGTGGATTCAGACCCGTGCTATGGCCCTGGCCGGTTTGGCTCAGCGGTTAGAGCGTCGGCCTGTGGTCCTGAGAGACCCGGGTTCGGTTCCCGCTAAGGGCATGTACCTCGGTTGCAGTTTGTCCCCGGCCCTGGTTGGTTGTGCGGGTGGCAGCCACTAGATGTGTCCCTTTCACGTCGATGTTTCTCTCTCTCTGTCTGTTCCTCTCTCTCCCTCCCACTCTACCTGAACAAAAAATGGAAAAATGTCCTCGGGTGAGGATAAAAACAAAAACAAACAAACAAACAGACCCGTGCTATGGCGTTTGGCAGTGGGAGGTATAGAAGGCTCTAAGAAAGAAAGTGACATGATCAGAGTGAGGCTTGAAAGACAAATCTGCTTACAGTGGGAAGGGTGGTATGGAGGCGTCTTAGGCTGAGTTACCAAGAAGCTGAGCCTGAGTTTGGCTTCTAGGGCAAGCAGTTTCTTGAGGGAGTGCTCTCAGGTTCAGCCTGTAAAGGTGTGGGAGGAAGCATGGCGAGGGCAGGTGGAGATGTGGTCCAGCCTCAGCCTCAGCCCCGCCGGAGCTCTGGGACACTGGGGGCCAGCCTTGTGCCTCATTATCAAGCAGTCCTGGCTGTGGGTGGTCCCCGGAGGGAAGGCAGAACCTCCCAAGCTCCTCCAGGTGAAAAAGCCTGGAGCTGTTCTCCCAGGGCAAGTCTCAGGAAGGGAGCAGCTAGGAGCTGTTAGCAGCCCCAGCCAGGGACCCGCGCAGGGTACCAGGACCGTCTACTCGCAGAGGGAGGAAAAGGCGGTATAATGCCACTTCTGGAAAGGCAAGGGCAGATCAGTTCTTCTAATGGAACATGTATCGGGCTTTCCAGAGAGAGCTGCTAAGTGAGGGATGAGAACCCGAGGTCCTTTCTGGCGGTTTGGCTGAGGGCAAGACCTAAGAGGTGCAGCGATCAGCCATTAGCCATGAAGAAAAGAGGTCGGCAGATCAGAATGTATCAGAGGAAAAGGCAGTGGAATTGAAGTAACACTGAGGTACATGTCAAGCAAGGCAGTGACGGGGCTATGCCTGCATTCTAAAAATAAATAATTCTCTCCGGTTTCCATCAGAGGCACTCAAGGTAATTTGCAAACATTTGCAGGCAAGTTTTCACAGGGCTGAACTGCAGGCAAAGCTCTCACTGACTTCACAGGGCGCTCCCAGGGGACAGGCAGCAAGGTGAGTCTTTGGTTCTGGGTAATTAAGACTTACAGCACCCTTGTTAGTGAAGAAATGCCTGCACACATCATTGCGATGCAGCGAGCCCTGCAGCCCTCAGCCCCTCGGCTGCCAGTGGCCATGAGAAGCCCACTTGAGCCGTCATTAATGTTGCTATCCTTCGCTTTCCAAAATCAGAGCATGGCATCACTTTGATTAAGAGGGGCAGTGACGTTACAGACAATCAGAGGAATCGGCCTGTGCTGATCAGTGTCCTCAGAGCTGCTCACTGATGGTGGGGTTGGTGCCCCCAGCAGGGAATAGAACTTCTCCAAGATAGACTCCAATTCCACTGTTGCCTTCTGAGCAGGCAAAATTCTACCCACCTGCACTCCCTTTTCACATTTCTCTCATCTTCTGCTTCCCTTCCTGCCCCCTTCTCTAAAACACAAAAGTGCTCACCGGTGGTCAGGCTTGGACAGGAGGAAATCTCTCTAGAATATTCTTTGGATCCCTCCTCTGGCTCAGGGTGGAGGAGGGATGAGCAGATGAATTGGTAGATACACATTGAGCCTCGCCATGTGCAAAGAATTCTGTAGCATATTCCTGGCCCCCAAAGAGCCTAAAATCTTGCAGAAGAGGCGCATCTCTTGCCAGAGTGAGGTGCCTACCAACTGGTGTTAGCAGCCCAGCTGTGGAGACAGCAGTCTGGCTTTGCATCTGGGCTCTGCCACATTATTGGGCAAGTTATACAACCTCTTTGTGCCTCAGTTTTTTCATCTATAATGAGGATAATAATAGTACCTACCTGATAGGGCCACTGTGAAGAATAAACATATTAATGAAAGGGTTTACGCCATGGTCATTACTCAATAAATGTGAGCAAAGCAATCAAGTAGTCATTGTGCTGAGTTCTTTATAGGGTTTATCTCATCTAATCTGCCAGCAACATATGGTCTTTATCCTCTTTTTACCAACAAGGAAGCAGGACTCAGAGAAGGTAAGTAACTTGTATAAAGTCACAGAGCTACCAAGTGATGAAGTTGGGATTTGTACCCAGAGCCAAGGCACTTAGCCATTATTCTACAACGTATCTCTTAAGAAAATCATTGAGAACCACATGCTTTAGGTACTCAGAGAACAAGGAGCTCCCTGGGACCTGGGGCAATCAGGAAAGGTTTCTGCTGAGTCTTCCGTCTGCATGTAGGAAGTTCATTTATTTATTCAGCCAATATTTACTGAGCACATAATATGATCAGGCACAGCACTGGAGACATTGTGAGTAATGCACCATTTCTACTGGCGATTTAAAGAGAAGGAAATTGACGATCAAATGCTACAGCAGAAGGATGGGGGCTCGGTAAGGGGTCACCTTGAGCAGGACCTTGAGGAGAGTGGACAAATCCCTCGGAGATGGCAAGATATGGGAAAAGAGAGAAGGGCAGGAAAGGATACTCGAGGAGATAGAGGCTTAGGGCATAGCTTGGAGGGCTGAAACACTTCAAGAAAACCCTAAGTATTTCTATGGCTAAAGCCAAGGGCGAAAGAAGGTAGGGTGGTAAGAAGTCATTATGATAGCCAACACCCTTTGTGTATTCGTGGTGTGGTAAGTACTTTGCACCGTCTTGTATTCTTTCCCTGGAGTGAACAAACTATGGCCTGTGGGCCAAATCCAGCCCATCCCCTGTTTTTATTTTTAGCCCGTGAGCTAAGAATGGTTTTTACAGATGAACATTTGCAATAGATTTTGATGATGAGAAACACTAACTTTGAACCTTAATTAAGCAAAATGTTATCCTTCTCCCAAAGAGAACAATGGAATTTATTGTTCTCATTAGCAGATCTGTGGTTTAAAAAAAAAAAAAAAATGATCCTCAATTATTATTATATTTCTAACTTTGTCAATGAAATATGTTGTGGAAATTTACTCTCTCTCTAGTTACGTAAGTACCTATATGATAGCCTTATTGTTGCATCTTGATTTACAACACCTGAAATCTTTACCACCTGGTTCTTTGTAAGACAAGCCTGTCAACCCCTGTTCTTTCTAAATGCCCACGTGGCAACATTCTTATTTAAGGGTAAGGGAACTGTGGCACAGAGCATTAACTGGCATGACTCAGGTTGCAGAGCTAAAAGGGGATGGAGATAGGATTTGAACCGAAGTAGTCTAGTCCTGGGCCGCACTCTGAACCACACTCCCACCCGGCATTTGGAGAGGTCTGGGAAAGAAGCCAAGGGCCTGATCTAGCGCAAGGGGAGAGAGAACCGAGGGCCAAAACTGCCTGATGTGGAGACAAGCAAGGAGGTGGCTTCTCCGCTGAGCGAGGCTTCCCTGGCTGCTGTGTGTGGACCCGAGCTCGGGCCATGGGCATGACAGGAGCAAGCCTTGATTCCTGGGAAAGATTTTCTGAGCAGGGGCATTGGATTTCTGGCTCAGATGACGGGGTGCAGCCGCAGTGCTGTCGGAAGAGCAGGTCTGATGGGCTGAGGGGGGGCAGAAGGGACGCTCAGCTTGGACAAGTGGAGCTGGAGATGCCTGAGGGATAAATATGTGGAGACATCCAGGAGGAGGGCAGATAACAGCATCTGGGCTCAGGAGTCTGGAGTTGGGCGTCATTAGCACTGGGGAACCAAAGGCGAGGAGAGTCAGAAGTCATGCACTCAGGGAAGAAATTATTCCCTGTGCCAAGAGGAACTAAAAAGTCTTCCTTCTCAGAATGGGAGTGGGACAGAGCCCTTTTTCATCTTTGTTCCTTTTTTTGTTGGTACGTGCCCCTAGTAGGAACCAAACCTGAGACTCTCTGGTCTGCAGGCTGACGCTCCAACCGCTGAGCCAAACGGTCCAGGGCCCTTTTCATCTCTGAAGCTCTGGGGTGCAGGGGAGTTAAGGCCATGGGTTCAGTGGGTCTGGGAAAAGGAAATGGCTTATCCATGTCATCATGTGTCTCGTCACACACACGCACACGCACACACACTTCAAAGGATCATGAAGGATATATATTTCTTAAACTCCAGTGTGTATTCATTTACACAGAATTATCTGATTAGCTTCAGTGGCTGTTGACTTGAGCATGAAGACGGTCACGTAAAAGCAGAGGGGAAATGCCCCATGTAACTGAGAACGCAAGGAGAATTTCCTTCCAGTGGAGTTTTGAAATAACAAAGGAAGAAGCAGCTCTGATTACGTAATTCTTACCTGGGAAAGGAAAACTCTTTTTTTTTTTTTGTAATATTTTATTTTATTTTTTATCCTCATCCGGGGACATTTTTCTATTTTTTGTTCAGATAGAGTGGGAGGGAAAGAGAGGAAGAGAGAGAGGGAAACATCGACGTGAAAGGGACACATCAAGTGGCTGCCACCCGCACGACCAACCAGGGCTGGGGACAAACTGCAACCGAGGTACGTGCCCTTAGCGGGAACGGAATCGGGATCTCTCTGGACCGCAGGCCGACGCTCTAACCGCTGAGCCAAACCGGCCAGGGCTAAAACTCTTTGATTATCTATGTATGCCCTGCATCCTCAGGGCCCAGAGGAAATCAGACGTGTCTTAAAGGAACCAAGCCTCACCACTGAATTCCCACCACTTCTTTTCCACTCTCTCGTTCCGTGGTCTCCGTAGCCTGGGGGAGCCGGTCTGCGTTAGGCTGAGTGGAGATCAGGTTAGTTCACCTGGAGGAGCTGCACTGCCTGCCGGTGGGGACTCGGGTAGAGGGAGAGGGGTGACATCAGGCAGCCAACTTGGGACAGGACTGAGTCAGCCTTGCTAGCTCCGGGAATTTGTACAGAGCTAATGCTTTCCCAAGAACTCTTGGAGCAAATGAAGAGAAAAATATGAGGCTGTCTGAAGCTGTAGAGGAAGTAAGGGTTTTATCGAGTCTTTGGGTGTGCCCAGTCTTTGGAAGTTTTGCCTTGGGTTTCCTGGGGGTGTCATGTTATAAGGTACCTGTGTGTCGAGTTATAAAACGGGGACCCTGCTGTCCCCAGCCCCCAATTCCAGGCAAGCCCAAGGTGAGGACTAGTGGCAGGGTGGAGGAGTCTGGGGTCAGGGCACAACTGCAACCTGCCCCTCCCCCAGCCCAGGCCTTTGTGTCCTACTCACTAATCTTCGGGGAGAGCAGCATCTGGACAGTGGGTGCTGCGGAAACCTGACGATGGGCAATTAATGCGTGTCCTCTCAAACGCCCACTTGTCCTTGTCCTTGGACAAACAGTGTAGCAATAGGCTTTGGGGCATCTGTTAGTTCATGAGCCCCCTTCTCCCCTGGATTTAACCTTATGGGGGGCATCCAGGAGGCCCTTTAAAAAATTGCAGGCACACTTTGAGTTGCTGGGGTCCTGCTAAATAAATGATCACACTGGTGTTCTAAATAGAACAGAGATCATATCAACAAGATCTAGGAAATCCATTCTAAGAAGAAAAAAAAGATGCAACACGGTTCCATATCTAATACAAGAAGGAGATTTCCATGAGATATCTTTCGAAGAGAAAGTGCATGTGCATATATACACAACAGTTGTGTAAACCACAATGATTATTTTGTCAGGTTTGCAGGGAGCATACAATGTAGGTGGAGGAGAGATTTGTATATTTACCTCTGAACTTGATCTGATTTTAATATCATTCTGTCCTTTCTGCACAGTTCCCTAGTGCCTTGTCAGGAAGAGTCGCTTACTAAGCCACTGCAAGTATCTTATAAAAATAGCAGACAATCTAAACTGTGAATCATTCCACTGAAGCCCAGTGGCCCTAGCACAACGAGACTCTGCGATGAGGTAAACAGTTGTGCAAACATGTGCTCAGCATTCTTCCCATGGCAGATTCAGTGCTAACCTCAGGGCGAAGGCAGATGCATAGGAATAGCCTGGTCTGAAAGGAGTTCACAGCCCAGTAGCGAAGGAGCCAACAGATTTTAAAAAGTCTATACCAGGCAAAGTTAAACCATTAGAGATCACTGGGAAGGGATCGCTCTGAAGTTGTATCGATGAAGTATAGGTCTGTGTGAAGTAAGGTGGTAACCAAGAAGCGGGAAATGACCCGAGTTAGTAGTTCAGGGGAAATGTCAAGCAGAGACATTTGAACAGTGTCTCAGACGATGAATAAGAGTTTGCAAGTGGAAAGGGGAGTCTTCTCAGCAGAGAAACAGCATGGGCAAAGGTTTGGAGACATGACTCTGCACAACTAATAAGGGAACAGTCAAGAGCTCTGCATGGCTGGACAGCACAGTGTACGGGAAAGTGACAAAGGACAAGGCTGGGAAAGAAGGCACGGTGGCTGGGTCAGGCCCAGTGGGAATGTGAGCCCTGAAGGTTTTCAGGCTGAGAAAGGCATGAGCAGATCGGTGTTGTAGATGGATTCTTCTGACGGCCTCTGATCATCAGAGCAGAGTGTCTCAGTGAGAGTCACCTTAGGTACAATACATGGTGGTGCAGTCATTATTCTCACTGACTCAGAAAATTGATGTATTTCCTAAAGTTCTTTGCTTAGTCTCAGGGAGCATTTATACCCTAGAACAGGGATCTGCAAACTATGGCCCACAGGCCATATCCAGCCCACCACTTGTTTTTGTAAATAAAGTTTTATTGAAACACAACACCTCATTCCACTCAGTAGTGTCTAGAGCTGCTTTCCCACTTGGGTTGATTTCAAAGCAGAGTTAAGTAGTTGCAGAAGGGACTATATAACTCTCAAGGTCTAAAATATTTATGATTTGGCGCTTTCCAGAAAAGGTTTGCTGACCCTTGCACTTTGGTTCTCCAAATTTCTTGCCATCTTTCCTGTTAAAATTAGAAACTTCAGCCCGGTTGGTGTAGCTCAGTGGTTGAGCATGAAGCCATGCACCAGGAGGTCACCGATTTGATTCCTGGTCAGGACACATGCCTAGATTGGGGGCCCAATCCACAGTAGGGGGCATGCAGGAGGGGGCCAATCGATGTTCTCTCTCATCAGTGTCTCTCTCTCTCTCCCTCTTCCTTCCTCTCTCTCTTAAATCAATAAAAAAAAAATGTTTTTAAAAACTAGAAACTTCAGAGCTGACTTTGAAGGTTGGCCTCATTATCTTTAGTACAACTCACCTCTGCCTTTATTAAGTAGCCAAATTCAATTGTACTTTTCAAACCATAGTGGGAAACAGTGAAGATTCATGTCCGAAGCAGCAGCAAGACAGGGGGCGCTGAGAACGAGGCAAGTCCTAGTGTTTGACCAAACTCGACACTCCATTTCTTCTCTGGGGAGTCCCCACACGTTACATCAGCAGCCCCCACGAATACCACATGTATTAATTACAAGAGTTCAAGAGCCTTTCACCACGTCCCGTGTTTAAAGCAGAACTAATTAGATGGTTGTGTTGATGGTCAAACTGGCTCCGAAAGTGGACAGATTCATGGGCGGACATCAATCATGGGCAGATATCTAACCATTTCTTCATGACTCTCTGCGTTCTGTCCTGTTCAGCATTTTTATTGGCACAAATAAATCAGAAGCCATGTTTATCAATGTGGAGTTTGCCCATAACAGGGTGGGGTGGGGGTAGGGAACAGCTGATAACTGGCATTGGTATGTCAGAATCAGTGTCCCGAAACATTCCTGATGAGCTGGAGCAGTGACTGAAGTGTGCTCTCGGCCTGAGTGACAAGTGTGAGGCTCTAGCAGTTCCACCCTAACATTCAGGGCCCCCGGGGCAAGAGTACAAATGGAGGCCAGCTCATATGTCCACATATTTAGAAGTTAACAATGCAAGCTCACAAAATGCTAGGCAAAAAGTGTTCTATGCCCCTACCTCGACAAATATACCTTCTTCAGCACCTAGAAGCCCAGATTCGAAGTCAGAGTTTTCTGAGTCCTTGGAATCTTAATGATGGAACGTGGCAGCAGGGGACAGTCAGCCCGATCCCTGGTCGTCAGCTCTTGACCCCTCTTTCTACTTCTGACCTGCTCTCAAGTCGCTTCCTCTTTACGGCCTCGCCAGGTGGTTACAGCTGTCATCTGGTGCCAGGGATCTGGCTCTGCCTTCTAGCTTCTGTGCTTAAGCCCAGTTTCTGCTTCTACCGCTGATTAATCTGTTTCCAGTTGCTTCAGATAACCTGTTATCTAACCTTCAGATAACATCCAGTGGTGTCCCTGATGGATTCCCCGAGGGCTAGGAAACAGAACCTGGCCAATCCCCTCCTACCTTCCAGGTCTTATATGATAACCATGATAACCCCAGGCCCCCACCCCCACCCCCACCCCACCCATGCCACTGCCTCTTGGATTTAATCACAGACTATGAACACACACTTTACTTAAATAAATTTGGGGCAGACAGGGGTGGGAGGTTTTCCCACCCACAAGCAATATATTTTTTTGAACTCCAGTATTTTTATTTTCAAAGGGTCACATATTTTAAGAAAAAGTTTTAATCATGTGATTCATGTATAACATGCATTCCAAAAAGTACACAAAATATGAATATATAACTTAATGAATTATACAGCACATGACCACCTGGTGAAAAGTGTCCCAGAAGCTCCCCTGACCTAGTGTCTCATTTGCTTCTCCCAAAAGGAAAACAACCTCTATTCTTTTTTTTCTTCTTTATTGATTTTAGAGAGAGGGGAAGGGAGAGGGAGAGACAGATAGAAACATCGATGAGAGAGAACATCGACTGGCTGCCTCCTGCATGCCCCCCACTGGGGATCCAGCCCACAACATGGGCAGGTGCCTTGACCGGGAATCAAACCAGCGACCTCTTGGTACATGGGCTAATGCTCAACCACTGAGCCACACAGGCCAGGCTCAACCTCTGTTCTGATTGCTGATGCTACTGTCTGGTTTTGCGTCTTCGGGGATTTTATGCATATGGAATCAAGCACTATTAGTTCCTTTATGTATCATTTGTTTCACTCAACATGTTAGTGAGGTTCCCCTGTGATGCATGGGCAGTTCTAGCGCACATTTTCATTGCCATGTACCTGTTATTTGAGTGTGCCACAATTTATTCATACATTTTACTGTTGGTGAGCATTTAGGTCATATCCAGTTATTGGGTATTATGATTAATACTGCGGTGAACATTCTTGTACATATCTGTTGGTATACCTGAGTGTGAATTTAGGACTGTATATGTCTAGAAGTGAATTGCTGGATCGTGGGTTTTGTATGTTTCCACTTAGTCAGTACTCCCAAACCATTTTCCAGATGGTTGAACCAATCTCTGCTCTTATTTTCAGTCTGTGAGAGTTCTGGTGGTCCCACATTTTTATATGGTTTTGACTGCAAATTCTTCTCCATGATATAGCCATGTTTGTTTCCATGATGAAAACTGTTACACATTTTTTGGTCAAAAGGGGAAAATGATGCTTCTGGAAGGTGCACTGAGTTTATCCTGTGACTTTACCTGTCCCAAGTTGGAGGAGCTCAGCTGTGCATCAACTGAGCTGACTTCTTGGTGGTTCTTCACTGGAATCATGATCACCTAACCTTTCACCAAACTGTTTCTTATGCACGGAACAGCTTCCCTCCTCTGCCCTGTGCAGCCTGTGCATCATATTGGCTGGATGTGTAGAGAATCCTCTGCTGACTTTCAATCCATTTTGCCAAGACAGTATTTATCTGAATAATCTTATTTCGATTACAGGTTCATCTATTTGTCACTTAGATTATTCTCTAAGTCCTTTCAAGGAAATGGACCATATACTTCTTTAATATATACCTCCATCACCTGCAAGAAAACTTGGGACCCCATGGGGAGCAATCAGTATTTGCAAACTGACTGACTGGCTCAGTGTAGCTTAAAATCCATCTTTATTTTTATATGATAGTTTAAGTGATTTAATGAGTGGCTGTCACTGACAAGGCACTTGGGAACTGTGCATAAAATGACACAATAATATAAAAATAAAGCTTTGCTCAGACACTAACACACAGAACTGTATTCTGTGTACACATTGCTCTTTAGACTAGAGAAAACAATTCTTCCTTCGGTCAAGAGAAGTTGTTTTCATTGATAAAAATAAGTAAATCTACATTTCCTTCTACTGCCTTATGTGAATGCTTACAAAAACAAGAATCATATATAATATTCATTTCAGCAATGAATATGCAGAAGGTGCCACATCTCTTTATTTAGGGATTTTAAACATTGCAGTCATGTTCATCATGGTGACTGTAGGCTTTTATAACGAAGACAGACTCATTTCTCAAAGTCATATTTAAATATCTCAAACGGTAGTGTTGGCCTCTTGGGTTTTGCACAACATACAACAGAAGAAGGAAGGTTAACCTCGGTCCCCCCCAAAAAGGAAAGAAATGGAGCAGCTGTAGGAATTTCACATAAGAAAGTGGCGGGATCAGGGAAAAGAAGAGCAGAGAATTCTCGAGGAGCCAAGTTTGCAACGAGAATCTGGATGTTGGCTTCATCTCAGAGCAGAGAGTGGGAGTTGTTCTCTAAACTTAATGATTTGCTAAGTGAGGTGTACAATTTTTGTAGTTGCATGTTTTGTGGCAATTTTCTCTTCTATTACCTTCAAAAATCTAAATACCAAAAATTGACAATCCAGATGGTTACCTGGACTTAAGCACACACACAGTTTCATAACTATGGTTTTTCTCCTCATTTTAGATTTTAGGATAGTTTCATTCATTAATTCATTTACCCATCCATTTGTTTAATTAAATGATCAGGCAACAAATTCTTACGCAGCACCTACTCCATGCCAAGTATTGTGCTCGGTGCTCAGAATACAAGGATGTGTCCTAGCCAGATATTATTCAAACAATCACACAAATAATCAGTGTGGGCACTCTGAAGGAAGAACATGTTTCAGTGGAAGTATATATTAGAAGGATTTGACTTAGGGAGACCTGAGCATGTCCTTGAGGAAGTGAGACTGGGCTGGTATCTGTTAAATGAGCAAGTGAGCTAACTAGGTAAAGTGGGGTCGGGGGAGCCCCGGAAATGGGAACAGCTCATGCAAAGGCCCTGTGGTGGGAGAGAATATCACTTACATGAGATTCAAAGGAATGTCAGGGTGGCAGGAATGGAGAGAGAAGAGGATGTGGGCAGGACCTGTGGGCCCTAAAGGAGCTTTGTCGATGAGCAAAGATGACACACAGGAAAGAAAAGGCAGAGGACCGGAAGGGATCCAGTTTCAGTGTGGGTTGTGGAACTCAGAGACATACAGGGACGAGGGTTTTGGAACTTGTTCTGGTAGAAACACAGCCCCTAGTCCGCAGCTCGGTCGATTATGGGTGTGCTCCGACAGCTGTTAGCTGCTGGGCAGGCTGCTCTCTCAGGCCCCGTGGGTAACAGGGAGGATGCTCAGGGGCGGCAGAGGGACACGCTCTGGCGGCCAGGTCTGCTGTCTCCTCTGCGCACAACGAGCCATTTGGACAGGAAGCCGCTGCTTGCCGCTCGCGGGTCCAAATGTGTTTTGCTGTAACGGTCTGACAGGGAAGCCTGGTTTCCACTTTAACAGAACACAGGGCACCCGACCAACCGCATAATCTCTCGCTTGAAAGGTGATGTGTGGCCTTTGTGTGCTGAGGCTTCAGTTTACAACCGAGATGGGATGTAGACAAATTCAAAATATAAACATTCTGGACTCGATTTATAACGCTAATAATAAAATACATTGTAACAGTGATTTTCACTCTCCAAGTTCTCAGCATTCAGAGCTTCCAAAGATCTGAACAAGATTTTCAGTTCAAGCTGTTGTAATGCATCGCATGCGAAGACCACAGTAACCCTGGGAGGGGCAGCATCCTTGGTATGGGGGCGTGGAGCAAGGGAAAAGGCAACTGTTTTCAGAATTGACTGAGATTGTACAGAGCAGGGTCTCTCAGCCTGGGACTGTTGACATTTTGGGCTCTGTCATTCCTTGATCCAGGGGCCTGTCCTGTGCACCTTATCAAGTTTATCAGTGTTACTCCCTCTACCCATTAGATGCCAATACACTCCACCCCGAGCTGTAAACCAAGCATTTCTCCAGACATTGCCAACTCACCCTGCCCTGGGAACCACTGTAATCAATCCATAATTAATAAACTTGGTGTGCTTGTTCTGTGAAGTAAAAGCAAGGACTGCCAATCATTTGAAGAATGTTTTTACATAAATATATTAAATTTTCTGTAGAATGTGGCTAGAGGTTTTTCAAACTAGAATCAGTTTGACTTCTCAAACTATTTAGACACATTGCCTCCCTTGAAACTTCCCCTTTCTATTCACAGAGAAAAGTGGAGCTTGTGATTCTGTAAGTCAGCTTTGTAACGTTTAAGTTTGAAATGCAGAAGCGGCTTGGCCATTTTTTTCCTTGGCAGAGAAACAAAAAAGAGAACCAGTGGTTGGCTTTTTCTGTGCTCTGGAGACTTTAATATTTCTCCCCATCTCAGCTTCCGTGGGCAATGGGACGGTATGAAGAGCTATGGCACGATCGTTGGGATGCTTACCCATAGCTGGAGGAACTGGAAAACGCTGTAAAATTTCCCCCAGAGAGTGAGATGCTCTGACAGGGGTGCGATGTCCCTTTACCTCCTCTGCTGGGACAGAAGTCACCATCCAGCTGGGGCTGCTGCCATCCAGCAGACTGACAACGTTAGACTTTCCGCCTGTTTACCACGCTGTACGTGAGCGACCTTGAAAACTGGCCAGATCTCCTTGAATCTCCACTGTCCTTTCTCTGAAAATAAAAATAAGAGCAGTGACTGAATTCGTGCCTGAGAGTTGTGAAGTTGAAGGAAATCACAGTTGGGGGGTCTGGTGGTGTCATTTGAGGGCTCTTCCTTCTCACCTTGGTGCTCCCAAGGCTTCTTAATATTTTGCCTATTTCTTATTGTTAAATTGGTTAGGTAGGCAGATGTTTCTTTTTTTTTTCCTAATCTTCATCCGAGGATATGTTCATTGATTTTAGAGAAAGAGAAAAAAGAGCACAAGAGAGAGAGAGAGAGAGAGTCATCAATGTGAGAGAGGAACATTAATTGGTTGCCTCCCATATGTGCCCCAACTGGGGATCGAACCAGCAGCCCAAGTGTGTGCCCTGACAGGGAATTGAACCCGCAACATTTCGGTGCATGGGATGTCACTCCAACCAACTGAGCCATCGGCCAGGGCCAGATGTTTCTTTTATATAATCAGAGATGCAGGATTTAGAAATGTCATGGAAATACCTGTTAACCACCCTAAATTGAAATCTGGTGTGTTGAGGTTAGATATAGACAAGTTTAAACTCATGTATATATAAAATATGCAAATTATATAAACTTACTATATATGCAAAATAAATTTAAGCTCATCTCTAATATATACAGTTGTTTACTCTCTATATATAATATATAAAATAGATTCAAATTATATATGTATATATATTAGAAAAAGCAAAAATCCCCTGGAAAGTATTATGCTAAGCGAAATAAGCCAGTCAGAGAAAGACAAGATCTCACTTATTTGTGGAATATAATGAACAAAATAAGCTGATGAACAAAATAGACTCAGAGACATAGAAGTAGGGTTCAGATTGACAAACCTCAGAGGAGGAGGGTGGGGGGATGGAAGAGATAAACCAAAGAACTTATGCATATAAGCATAACCAATGGACACAGACAACAATGCTGGGGAGGGGGTGGGGGCGGGAACGGGAGGAGGGCATCAATGGGGAAAAAGGAGAAACATCTGAACAAAAATAAATAAATATTAAAAAATAAATAAAAGTACTTGCAAAATTAAAAAAAGAAAGAAAAGAAAAAGCAAAAATCCTGATAGAGTCATAATGTGAATAATAATAAAATACTACTAAAAACATTAATATACCATGGCTTACATGATTTGAAAAAGGTTTTGATCTTTTAGATTTGGAAGATGTAAGCCATATCTACCAAAAATGTGAACAGAGTTAGAAAACAGTTAGTATGAATATCAGAATGCCCTAGAAAGCAGTCATTCCAGGCAGCCTGCTTGCTTATTTGGAGGGGAAAGAATTTATTTACAGCCCCAGAAGAAATATGGAGAGAGGGCTTGCTTTTTTGTTTTTGTTTGTTTGTCTGTCTTTGTGATCGGTGCTGCTGGAAGCGGGACTGGACAGGGAAATATTGGTGTGTTTATATGAAGGCTTAACGACTGATCCTTGGCTAATGTTGAAATGAGCCAGCTGGACTTGAGTTAGTCCAGGGGGAAGGGAAGTAAGCACATGAGTCCAGCATCTTTGAAAACGGAGCATGATTTTGGGACATTCCCGTGGCAGGAATATGAGATGTTTGTCTTACGGCAGAGAGTGGGAGGAAGAGACCTGTGAGTTTTTCCTTTCTGACACCCAGAGGTGTGTGCCCTGAACAATAAGGCTTCCATTCCTGTCCAAAATGACACAAGCAGCCCCAAATTTATGTCGCTTGCAAAGCACTTCCCCAGCTACCATTTCATTTAATCCTCAGAACAATCCCGAGAGTGGCTGTCTTTATTTTCAGCGGATAAAGCGGCTCAGAAGGGTCCAGCAGTTTTCTCAAAGACCTCGACTGGGCATCAGTGGAGAAGCAATTCTATCCCACACACCAAGTTGCTTTCCTTTTAAAATAAGTAAATAAATAAATAAACAAACAAATAAAAACTGAAAGCAGGATTCCAGGTGGAGGTGGAAATCAATTAGAGTGGTTTTATTTGCTTTAAAAAAAAACTTTCTTTCCACCTCATCACCCTTCCTTTTTAAATTTAATTTCCTGCTCGTGGTTTGACTAAGGTCATTTCTCATTTTCAAAAGGTAAGAAAGCCTGTCTTCTTGTTAATCGTCATCTGTCTCCCACGCTGAAACTCTCTGTTGGTTAGTTGGCCAAATCTCAACACGAGCTGCTGGTGAAGTGTGGCTGGGCGATATGTACATGAACAAATACATGTTGTGGTTTTAATTACCGCGGTCTCTCCAAGGACCATCTTGTCCTCCTACGTGCGTGGACTCCAATTCACCAGTTTGCAGATGCACTGAACAGAAGTCTGTTCCTGTGAGGGACAGAAGGTCTCTGCCCTCCGGAAGGCAGGACTCTTCCGATGATGCTGTGGCCGCCCCGCTCACTCTTCAGCCCTGCTCCAAGCATCCACGCCACGGCCACTTTCACTCCTCCTCCTGAAAAATGCCTTAAGTTTCTTGTTTGTTTGTTTGTTTTTGTCCTTCACTGATTCGGACACATTTATACTTTCCGGAGATACGCTTGAACCATTTGTGTTACCATTGGTTTGGTTTTGATGGTGTCCTATCAATAGGACAGTGAGAATACAATTTTAGGAACTCAAAACATGTTTAAACACAACTTAGTAAATGTTATTGCTCATCATTTGGCACTTGACCTTTGCAGTTTCATTTTATTTAATGTCATAATCGACGTGCTTGCTGTGAAATACTCCTGTTTTATTTTTGTCTTGAAGGCAGTAGTTTTTTTTTAATGTACCCCATTCAACTGTCTTCTAATAGCACCTTCCCTCAAAATACAGTGAGTTTCTATAATAATTCATATCTATTTATGTGTGTGCCTATCTATCTGTCTGGCTGTCTGTCTATCATTATTTATCTATATAAACTAGAACTGCTTGCTCTGGAAGGTCCCAGGACAGGTTAGCACAGTACTTGTTAGCCCCCAGAAGTGGTCTTTTGCCATATGGCCTCTGTTGAGTGTCAAATGAGATTACCTTGTCAAATTGAGACATAGTCATCCCCCACTAACACTCCCGACCTTTGATGGAGTAATTCTGCTGCCTGTCCACTTCACTCAGACTTGAGAGAGTTAATTATTTAATATGTTTGCAAAGTACATTGAGTTCCCTAGAGAAAGTGTTCCACATAAATATATATAAATGAATAATTAAAGTTGAAGCAGATTACTTGGTGAGTTCTTCCTTAACAGCCCCATTTTGCTAACGAGGTGTTTTAAAGTCACAAGCTAGGCTTGGTGTTTTGCCCCCTCCTCCTTTCCAGTGCCTTCTCCATCCTCCTCTTCTTCATTTCCTCCTGTTTAATTCTATTCCCCTTCTGTCAATTCTATCAGTGCCTGCCATACTGCAGGCACTCGGCCAATCACAATGATTTAGCGCAAGATCTATAGGTAAAAGCCTTCATTAACTTCCATGGGCGTCATAAGCTCCTCAGAACTCTGGGGTGAGATTAATAATTGGATAATGATTCTCACGCGTGGTGAAAATAAGAAGCCAGGCTCATGAAATGCTGAGCACGGCGTGGTGATCAGTAGTTGAGAAAACCCTTGTTAACTGACCCCCTTTCCCTGATCTGTTTCAAGTAGAACAAGAGCCCCCGATGCTCTGAAAATTAATATAAATGAAGTCAGATCCCTGCTACAACCTCGACTCCTCGTGGGCTAGGACAAAACAAGGAGGCTGCAATTGAGCAGCAGGGTTTGGAGGCTCACTGGACTATCTTTAGGGAACAGAGGACTTACTTAGATCACGTTGGAAGGAGCAACATACAGTCATTGTTTATTGAGTGGGATTATCCAAATCCCAGCTATTCCTTTACGTGAGATTAAGAGGAGTTCGGGAACAGTTCACGTCCATCCTGCTAAACCTGATCCGGTACATTTACATTGTAATCTGACTTCAGAGCGTGAGAGGTAAAATGAGCCCCTCTTATCAATTAATAGCTGAAGAAAAATGTAGATTTCAAGTTCAGTGTAAGAGCCATTTATTCCCAAGCAGGACAGAAGTGAAGAGCCGCTCCCTGTTATGGTGGGGGAGGGGGCAGGGAGGGAACAGGGGAAGTGCTGAAGATCATTTTTTTTTTCTTTCTCTCTTAAGAGTTTGAATTACTGTGCAATCTTGCATTTTCTAATGACCTGTGTTCGAGCCCTGGGGCTAAAGCAGACCTATAATGGATCTATTTCTGTATTATTCGGCAGTGGCGGAGTTTGAAACAGCAGTCATGGTAAATGCATTTAATGAGGCCAATACTTCCTTCTCAGTCCGGAGGTCACAGCCCTGCACAGCCTCTCGAAGTATAGAGGAGAGCAAGCTCTTCCTCAGCTCACTTCCAGAACTCTCCAAGGTTGCCTGTCCGATCCTGAGCAGACTCAGAAGTTGCTTTAGGGAGCTGAGATAAGGGTCCGGAAAAGACTCTGCCCTCACCCCCCAAATTGCCCTGCCCCGCTTTGCCCACCGCCACCCCCATCCCCATCCCACTTTCCACAATCAGAAATCCACTTCTCTGGGTTAAGGTATGGCTCCGTGTTCAAATACCTCCGGGAGGTATAACATATTTCCTTTACCAGTCATTAATAATTTAGTATTCGTTCCACAAACATTTGTTGTTGGATCTATTCATAACATGAATGAATTGGTCAGAGAGTGAGAAGACAGGTTGGCGTCCAACGCTGCCTTTCCGGTGGCAGCATGACCCCTCTGAGCCTCAGCTGGCACACCTGGAAGAGCAGGGGGACGGGTCGGCTGCTTCCAGTCCCAGCACTGTCTACCTCTAAGACAGCTGTGGCCTTGGGCACAAGCCAGACAGTGATGGGACACCTGGGAGAGCGGAGACACAACGGAGCGGGCACAACATTCATCAGAAGGCACAGGGTCTTTCATCTGTTTGTATCAACCTGAAGCCTTGGGTCAAGTTTCCAGAATTCAGCACAGAGCCTGGTACACAGTAGGTACCCTGTAACATTGGGATTAAAAAGTACGGGGAAAATGACGACACTTATATAGTTTTCTAGGGCTGCTGGGACAGAGTACTCCAGACTGGGGGCTTGGGACAACAGACATTTATTGTCACACAGTTCTGGAAAGCGGAAGTCAAAACCATGGTGCTGGCGAAGCCATGCTTTCTCTAAAGCCTCTAGACAAGGGTCTCTTCTTGTCTTTTCCAACTCGTGGTAGCCCAGGTGTCCCTTGGCTTGTGGCAGCAAAATTCCAGTCTCTGGCCATCTTCCCTCTGTGTTCACATGCTGTCTCTCTGTGCATGTCTTTGTCCAAATTCACATCCTCTCAGAGAACCTCGGTCTTGTTGGATTAGGGCTCACCCTATGATCTCACCTTATCGTGGTAACATCTGCAAAGCCCCTATTTTCAGATAAGCTCATATTCACAAGTACCAGGAATTAGAATACAATTCAGCCCCCAACTTAAAATGAACTGAAACATGGGTGTGAAAGCTCTTGCTGATTGGAAGGAGCCCAGTCCGGCCCTTCCTCCCAACCAGTAGGCTGCTCACAAAGAGTTTCAGAATAAGGACTGTGAAGTCCAGTTTAGGGGTATAGAGACCAATGGAGGGGAAGATGATAGAAAATGAGGTCAAGGGCACAAAAAGACAAAGTTTACTACCGTCACAGGGTTGCCTGGACCTCATTCAGGTCTCAAGTGAGGGAAGTGGTCTCAAACACCCATGTGCAAACCCAGACTTCCCAGGATGGGACGGGCCAGCAAGCGATGCCCACCAAGGACACACAGGAGAGAATGCAAATCACTGGTTCACACTCATCTTTTTGTCTCTTATTATCATAGACTCGGAAGGTCACTTAATGTAGAAAAGCTTTAGTAAGCACCAGTGAGGTGTTGAGCATTGTACTATTCAGAAGACAGATATGGTCCTTGACCTCCCGGGGCACCGGTTCTAAGGAATACAAGGACAGCCATGTATATATTTTATATCTTTTTTCCTTTCCTGTTTTGGGGGTTAGCACCAGGGAAGTATTGCATTCTCTTTGGTTAGGAACCACAAGTCTAAATCTCAATTCCAGGCTGAATAGTATTTTTCTTTTCCTGAAGGTTTGAATAAATCATCCAATCTGCTTAAGTTTCAACTATTTTCAGCATTTCTATTTTAATCACTAGTTTGGGCTGCTTAGGATCCCGGAGTCACCAAACCCTTTTGTGACTTAATTTGGGATGGGAAGGAAGAAGGAGGCAGAAGATGCCCTGACAACCGAACAGAGAAAATGAGCTTGAGCTACAGCCTGAAAGATTTGGGCAGACATGAGGGACATTTTCTTGTTAGTGACGACTGCAATTCTTTGGTTTGCAAAACTGTAATTTTGGTAAAGATAGGAGAGATTTTTATTAAAGGACGACTGTTTAGCTTTCACTCTGATTTGACTGCAAGGAGTCAGACGAACTCTCCATTCAGGTAAACCCTGGTACCTCAGGATAGTAAGTGCGTATAATCCATCCTGCTCCCTCTTCACTTTGAATACCAGGGAGCTCAAAGCTACTGATACCATTCAGTTAAAGTATCAATATTAGTCTAGGGCACTGTTTCCGTTATCTATTGAACAAACTACGCCTGAACTCAGTGGCTCAAAACCATTTATTTTTGTCTCTCACGGTTCTGTGATTGACAGGACTCAGAGGAGCGGTTCTCGCTTGGTGAGTCACATGCGGCTCCAGTCAGATGGTGGTTGGGGTTGGACTCTTCAAAAGGTCCACCTGTGGTATATGTTCAGCATGGTCTGCTAATTCACAGGTCTGGGACCTGGGCTGAGACGGCCGGCATGGCTGGAGGGTGGCCGAGCACCTCTCTATCCCTTCACGTGGCTGGCTTCCCCCAGGGGAAACACCTCCCTGAGGGTCATCATGGGAAATGTGGTTCATGGGTGGGGTCCACTTTGGAGATATGCTACCACAGGCGTTTGTAACCTCCTTCTATTCTTTATGGTCTTAGCAGAGATGTGTCCTTTTTTGTGAACCTTTTTTGGAAGCAGGAAAGTGTGAATAATACATATATAATGCTTTACTCTTGTCTAGGGCTTGATCATTCACCATGCACCCACCTGTGCTACCTTACCTGGCCCCCACGGCACCATGGGAGAGGACAGATCAGCGACGTTATCCCATTTCTATAGACCTGGAGACTGAGGTTCGAAAAGGATTAGTGACACAGCTAGAAGTGGTGGGCTAGGCCCTGGACAGGTGTGTCTGACATGACAATCTATGATCTCAAGCACCTGGCAAAGCATTGACAGAGACCTGAGTCTAAAACCCAGATGTGACGCGCCCCCCGCCCCTTGTTGCACAACCCCCGCTTGCCTCTCCATCACCCCCTTCAGCGGCAGGAGTTTAGGGCAGTGGTGTGAGCTGGAGTTCTTGAGCAAAGCGCCTCATCCAACCGAGCTCTGCCGCCTCCTGGATGTGGACCTGGGGTCTTTCCAGTGAATCAGTTTCTTCATCTGTAAAATGAGGCTGCTGCTGATATCATAATTATTAAATGAATTCATGCATCAAAGTAATACTTGATAAGAATTTAAAAGAAATCTCTCAGGAAAAACGGTAGAGATAAGTAGCGACTGAGAGAACTCTGGTCTAGCTTCACCTTCTGCATTGCTTTCCTTGAATTTATACAGACCTTGCTAAGCATCCATACAGGTACAGATGATCTTGACATTTCATTTGACTTGATCCTGTCTATTACTGATGGCCTGAGAGCTAAGTCGATGCTAATGTCTGCCTGAGCAGCGTGCTTTCAGCGGCAAGATGCAGTTGTAAAATACTGTCAGGACTTGTAGACACAACCGATGTCCCCCAAGCTGCCACATGCACTCTCCTCGATTATTTACGGTGACATTCCCTCCCTCAGTGCCCAGCCACTCTCTCCATTCACTCTCTGTCCCAAGTGGATCTGCACGTTCACACTCAGCTGCTCTGCACTCCACTCCTTTTCACACGTGTGTTCTTCTCAACGCAATCGAAGATTTCCTTCCACTCACGGACACACGCCCTTGACTTCTGCCTTCCAGTGTGACTTCCTTCCTCAGACCCTCAGTGTGCAGATATTTCTGTGCTCACTGAACCGGAAATGCTCCCCTCCCACCCCAGGTGCCCCAGGGATGGCGGGAGAGGTTTCTGTGGCCAAGCCCAGCAGGGCAGGACACAGACCTATGTTTCAGTGAGGAAGCTACCTGGCTGCGCCTGCCCAGGGGAGTTCAGTTCACAGAACTCTTTATTGGTGGCCAGAGCCTGGATCGCCCCCTTGCCCACCTGGACACGGCCAAACAGCCCAAGTGCAGTCCAGAGAGCATCTGGCAGCGGCTGCTTAGGAGGCGAGTGCTCCTGACGAGAGACAAGGCTTGGCTGAGGGAAGCCGCCTGCTTCTTCCCAGCTCAGGGTGGGGAACAATCGAGCTGAATATGCACCTATTCAGAAGGGCAAAGAGCCAAAAATAACCAAGAGCAATAGCATTTCGTCTGACAGGCCCAGAAATACAGCTCGGAGCACGCCAGGGCTACAGATGGAGAGATTCGCAGGCCTTCAGCATTCCCACAGACATACCCTGGAAAACTCAGGTTTCACAAATGCTCCCATGCCCTCTTCGCTACAGCTTCTCAAAGCAAGGGCTCTTGGTCCATAGGAGCAGCGTGTGCAGAGTCCCAGGCTTGAGGCTCAAAAGGTGGGGTCTGGCCCTGGCTGGTTTGGCTCAGCGGTTGGAGCGTCGACCTGCAGACCAGAGAGTCCCGGGTTTGGTTCCCGCTAGGGGCACGTACCAAAAAAAAGATGGGGTCTGGGCACCAGGACACGAGGATGGCATCTGGTAGAATATTCTAAGGAAAAAAAAAATAGGGAGTCATTGGTTAATACGGAGGATGCAGAGCACACAGGAAATGGATTTAGGGAAGGTAAATCCTGGGTGTCACGGGAAAAACGGAAGCCCTGACTGTTACACGTGGTGTGCAGATTCTGAAGGTCATCCTTGGCAGGAAAAAGGCCACGGTTTTCCCATCGAGATGGAAAGTGTGTTGTTTGACAGCAGTCGTCTCTTCTATTTTTGTTTTATTCTTTTCTATGTTGATGTAAAAGGCAAATGTCACAGTTCATTCATCTTTATTCTGAACATCTGAAATTGCAGAAAGGGAGGAGGGGTAGGAGAGGGAAGCCTGCAGGATTCCTGAGAACCCTGACTGCAGGAAGAGCACGGAGGAGAGAACCACGGATAAAAACGGAAAAGAAAGAGGGAAGGTAAGAAGGGAGACAGACAGGAAGGGAGGATGGAAGAAAAAGTGAAAAAGGCCCTGGCCGGTTTGGCTCAGCGGTTGGAGTGTTGGCCTGCGGACCAGAGAGTCCCGGGTTCGGTTCCCGCTAAGGAAATGTACCAAAAATAAATAAATAAATAAATAAAAAAAATAAAATAAAAAAAAGTGGAAAAAGGAAGATGATGGATTCGATTTTATTTAGTGAATAAGAACTTTCTATACACAGCATAAAGGGAATACACGGAGTTGATTAAGAAACAATCTTTGGTCTAGCTGGTGTGGCTCAGTGGTTGAGTGTCGACCCATGCACCAAGAGGTCGCCGGTTCAGTTCCCGGTCAGGGCACATGCCCGGGTTGTGGGCCAGATCCCTAGTGCAGGGCATGTAGGAGGCGGTCAATAGATGTTCTCGCTCATTGATGTTTCTATCTCTCTCACTTCCTCTCCCTCTAAAATCAATAAAGGAAAAAAAAAAAGAAACAATTTCTGCTTTTAAGGAGCTTACAGACTTGGAGGAGGAGATGAGGCCAACAAACCGACAGAGATATGAAGCAGGTTTAGCCGGTTGCCACATGGGTGACAGGCAGTGCTCGGTGGGGCAGAGAGACAACTGACTGAGTTTGAACCTGAGGTCATGAGGGGAGGCTCCCAAGAGCTGGTGGCATTTGCCTGGGCCCAGTGGCTTATGTCGGAGGGAAGTGGGAAGAATGAGCATTTCTTACAAGCAGTGAGTGGCCCCCCCTCCTCCTGTAACCCAGAGGTCAGTTGTTGCTGTAGGGGCAGATCTCTGTCTCCTACACATCCGTACTCCCTAGAAATGTCAGCATCCGCATGGACAGTGACAGTCCAAAGGTATGTTCCCGATGGGGCACAGCAAAGCGAGACAAAGACCAGTTATGAGTTTTTCACAAGCAAATTATATTCAGTTTCAAGCACTGTCTTTTATTATGTTGTTAGGTCCTTCCTAATTTGGGGATGGTAAGAGCGCCCTGACTTTTCAATGAAATCATGTTAATACAACATATTGTAAGTGCATCTGGGGGTTGATTTTTGCTTGTTTGAAGTATTTTTACTTGGTAAGTTAATAGTTGGTCCCTGAAGTTTCACTGATCTTACACCATTTCAATATCTGAGAACTACTGGCTAGGATGTCATTCAGTGCCCACCCAGGCACGCAGATTCCGTGAAGGTTCTGCCTTGTGTCTCTAGCCCCTCCCCCTCCAGGCCCTGGTGCTTCTCCAAGGAGCTTTGCTAAGGAACCCTGTTGCCTTCCACCCTCTTCCATGTTGAGGTATGGAGTTCGAGGGGACGTGATAAACGGACTCACTTAGGCAGTAAGAGAGGCACCAGATTAACACAGTCTCCCCAGAGGCCTTCACACCTTAGTAGAGTATGAAAACTTAATTCAAACTGATGAATTATAATGGTAGAATTTTAAACCCTTTCCCAGGACAATGGGAAAGCATGATATTTTTTTTTTTTATCCTCACCTGAGGACATTTTTCCATTTTTTGTTCAGGTAGAGTGGGAGGGAGAGAGAGGAACAGAGAGAGAGAGAAACATCGATGTGAAAGGAACACATCGAGTGGCTGCCACCCGCACGACCAACCAGGGCCGGAGACAAACTGCAACCGAGGTACATGCCCTTAGCGGGAACCGAACCCGGGTCTCTCCAGACCGCAGGCCGATGCTCTAACCGCTGAGCCAAACCGCCAGGGCGGGAAAGCATGATATTTTTAAAATAAAGGGCCTTCTTCTGAAATCAGACCCCACCCTTCAGATTACTGACACAAACGGCTAGAGCGGCAATGGCAATAACGATCTGTCTTCTGGATCAAAATGTCACACTCCACTGTGAATAGAAATCTTGACCTTCTCTTTCTCTGCCCCTCTCCAGTACAGAATTAATCAGTCATTACTGTCACCCCCTGCTCAGGGCCACAGAGTAACCTGCACGTCCCTTGTAGAGAACCAAATTGTGTTTTGGTCATTTTTCTGTATGCCTGCTTCTCCTCCGTCCCATGGAAAGGGACGGCCCTGCCACCTCTGGGTTCCGGGGGCCTCGGATAATGCCTGACACACAGTAGGAGCACAGTGGAAGATAAAAGTGAGACATTGAACATGCCAGATTAAAAATAGCCCGGTCTCCTGGGGGGGGGGGAGGCATACTGACTACAGTTAGGTAAATTCAAACCCTTCTCACAAGGCTTTGAAGACTCCAATTCCATGTATCCTGATTACAAACAACCTGAGGGAAACATTCAGTTCCCGGAAGAACCAACCAAGTCCGCGTGCAGTGAAGGAGAGAAACTCCGCAGAAAGGCCCAGGAAGCCAGGTGGAAAGCCCACGACACTGTGAAGTCCCTTTCTCCTGAAATGGCCAGCAATTTTCCTTCCACATACATTAAGAGGTAGAGTATATATTTTGGCATGCCTGAAAAAAAATATGGACATGATCTGGGTTGAAGTCACCAAGTCCTTTATCCCCTTGGGCACCTGACGGAATAAATGGTTTTCCACATCACACAGGAGAATTTGAATTCTTTGGGTCTGTGGAAGTGGGACAGCGTGATGGTGACATCTGTCAAACAAAGGAAACCTCCAGTGCTTTTATGTGGTGACTGCTCGATGGGAGAGAAGTGACCCTGTCTTCTAAGCCAGTGGTTCTGGAAATGGGGTCTCTGCACCAGCAGCATCAGCAGTACCTGGGAGCTTGTTAGGAAGGCAGCTTCTCAGGGACCCACTGGATCAGAAATTCTAGTGAGGTTGTCCGGCCACATGTTGTGCTCACGAGCCCTCTGGGTGATTCGGATGCAGGCTGAAGTCTGAGAACCACTGATATAGGTATCATCTTGCAGTGATTGGCTCTGGGCCAAGAGCTGGACCTAGGGCCACAGCCCTCAGGTGACCTAAAAATACTAAGGGATGACTCAGCTGAGGAGATGCTGTGGCCAGGCCGGTGGTGAGACAGCTGGGGGCATATCCAGGCCCAGGGGATTCCAAAGCTGGTCAAACCCAGCCCCAGAGACCCCATATTTACCACCAGCCTCCTCCGCGGCCTTTTGCGACTTGATCCACGGTGGTAGCACCTCCACAGGGAAAGGGCTGTGTCCTCTCAGACTCCCAATCTATTATTAGTTCCAATCCACACAAATCCACCAGTGCCGAAGGGAAGCTTTTGCTGACTTTCGAAGGTGGGTTAACTGTTTCGCAGCAGCAACCGCGGGCCCAAGCAGTTGTCTGAGTCCATAGGCATAGCCATGCCCTTCCCAGAGTGCCAGGGCGGGCCTAGAGCTAGGGGTCCCGCTTTGGGCCCCACGGACTGGCGACACAACCCTGGTGGGCGAGCAGCCAGTCCCAACCTGCACCCTGAAGGCCAAGATATGCCTGAAATTTTTTTTTTAAAAAGCTGTTTGTGCACTTCCAGAGCCTTGCCCCCCTCATTTGGGGCTTGAGTACAATTGCATTGGCCTAATTAATTAATTTTCTTTTCCCTCCAAAGTGGAAACCGGGGCACATGGATACAAATTAAATGCAAACCCGCTTTGGGCGCGGATACTCTGGACAATTAAAACAAAGAGCTCGGCGGCGGGGGCTGCAGGGACACCGCACAAAACCCTCAGGGAACAGCCAGAGCCTGCCGTGAACCAGCCGGCAGGGTGGAGCGCAAGCCCGGCTAATAATGTACCCACGGGGAGGCTGCCCCACCCCTGCAGGTGGACAGGTGGAGATCAGCAAGGGTCAAAATCCTTCCTTAAGGGCTGGAAGCTGGGCCGCTGCGAGGCGCAACTCCAGGGGGCACGCTTGCCCGGCGCCCAGCGGGAATGGCGCCCTTGCCAAAAAGCAACCGAACAAAACCCATTGCACCGGCGGGAACTGGGCTGCGCGCCCCGCAAAGGGACTGGGTGGGATTGGGCAAACGAGGGAGGGAGGAATAGAATGAGAAGGGGAGAGAGAAAAGGAGAAAGTGAAAAAAGATGGGATTAGGAAGACAGAGGTGAGAGAAGAGGGGAGAGGGAAAAAGGAAAACGGAGGGAGGGGAGAGGATCGCGAAAAGGAAGAGCGGGTAAGGGGGGCGGGGGACGAGAGGAAAGAAAACGAAAGGGGAGGCGGGCCGGGAGCAGAGCCACTCGGGCGGAGGGGCAGCGGCCGGGGGGCGGGACCGGGGTCCATCCCCACCTGCGTGGGCGCCGGCTGCTGGGAGGGGTGGGAGGCTGGTGGCCGGAGGGAGCGGCCGGGAGGCTGGCTGGGCAGGGAGCAGAGAGGAGGGAGGGGACCGGGACTGGGAGGCGGGGAGGAGCCGGCGCTAGGCTGGGGCTGCGGGGGCGGCGACGGCGGGAGCAGCAGTGGCGGCGGCGGGTCCGGCGGCGGCGGCGGCGGCGGCAGGTGGCCCCGCGCGCGGCGGCCGGCCCGGCCGGGGGCGGGCGGGAAGGTGGCGCCTCGGGCGGGGGCCGGTCCCTGCACCAGGTGACCTGTTCCGGCCCGGATCCGGGCGACCTCGCCATGCAGCGGCGCGGCGCGGGGCTCGGGCGGCCACGGCAGCAGCAGCAACAACCCCCGCCGCCCGCGGTCGGCCCCCGGGCCGCAGCCATGGTCCCTCCGAGCGGCGGCGTCCCCCCGGACCTTGGCGGTCGCCCTGCCTGCGCGCTGCTCCTGCTCTGCTACCTGGTGAGCGCCGGACCCTGCCTGGGTCCTCCCCTCCGCGCGGGGCCCTGGGGACGCGGGTGGAGGGGCCGGGGACTTCCGCCACGCGGAGTGGGTGCGGTGTTGCTAGTTTTCTCTTTTCCTCGCTGCTGCGCCCCGGGCACTCCCGGCACCTGGGATGGGTACCCAGGTCGCGGAGAGCGGTGCGTGCACCGGACTTGCCGCGCTGTGCTCCCGCTCGTGTCCCTTCCTCTCCCTCCCAGACTCGCGCCAGACCTGGGTCAGGTTTCCCCGAAGACCCGGCCTGTCCCCCACTCCACCTGGGATCTAAGGGAACCCGCGTTCCTTCCCCACCCCGCCGTGCCCCGCTCTCAAGACCCCTCCCTACCCGTCTTGCTTTTTTCTTACAATCTTCTCGCAGCTCCTTTTCTTCTCCTGCCCAACTTCGCCTCTCTCTATCCGCGAATGCCACCCGCCTCGACCCTCCTTCTAGTTCCCACCCTGTCCTCATGGCCCGGACCGTTTTCTGCCAGTGCACCGGGCGATGAGCCTCGCGTCTCCAGCGCTCTTCAACTCCTCCATGGTCACTCGAGCCAACTTGCGGATGCCAGAAAGAAAGCTAGTTCTTTGTAACACGCTTACTGCCAGAGTGGTGACTTTAGCTGCGTCTTGAACATTGTCATTTCTGAGAATACGTTTGGCTGATGCATATGAGTTACAATTTGCACACTTCTTGGCTTTCTGTTATAGTCATCAACTAAATGGCAGTAACCTATTTTTCAAAATCAACTCATTTAAAATACCAGAGTAATTTAGATCCTCAGAAAAAGGTGGGAGAAAGATCCCCCAATTCCTTCCTCGGCTTGCTTTCTTCTGCTTTGAGTTCTCAACAATAGTAAATTTACAGAAGGTGACACCCTTCCTGTCCAGCCTACCTTATGTTCCAGGATCCTGCAGAGACCTGGGGTTATCTCGCCATATATTACTGTAAATAAATGAAATGGAAAATGCTGAATCATGAAACTGATGTAATAGGAAATTCACAGAATGTGAAAAAAAACGAGCAGTGTCATTGTCCAGAATTTTTTTCATTTATGTGGCATTGTCATTATTCGGAGTCTGTCTTCTCAGAAGCTAAAAACTGCTTAGGAGACACTTGCAGGAATTAGAATTTGACTCCAAGGAAATGTGCCACCCAGCCCAAGTTTCTTTTAACATTCTTTTCTTCTTGGATGTTTCATGTCTTGAAGCAAGGGAGTATAAGAACGCAAATTGTATTTCTGCTTTTATCTACCTGTTGAGCAATCCATGCTTTTCTTCATATTTTAAAATTAGTCAGTACCAAATTTTGTGGTTGGAGCTACTTCATATTTTGATAAGAAGTTGTCAATGATTTTTTTTCATCCAGGAGATATTATTATTTAATATTTATGGTATAGAGTTACAGTAACAGACTCATAAATAAAATTGCCTTAACAAAAGACAGGGTTTTGGTTTAAACAGATGGTTCTGGTCCACAAGGCACTGGCTACCCAGAGGCAGAAATGATGTATGTGGTAGAGTTTGGGTAAAACATTAATGTACAGGTGGTCTGGAAAGTTCCACGTGGAAATCTTAACACCTGGCAAAGAGAAACTACTTCTTGACAATACCAAGAAATCACACTAAGAAGAGCAAAGCCTAGAGGCCTCATGGTCTGTGGGAGCAGAGACAGATGGTGGACCAGATATTTGGAGCAAGGTGGGTTTAAGAGAACATCATAGACGGGGGGGGAAAGGACACTATGGGTAGACTAGAGTGAGGGAGTGAAGTGGTGAAGTAGGGCTCCGAAAAGGGAGATTATAGAAAATACTGCCGTGTGGGAAATAACTAGAGCATGGATGAATGTCTTGGCAGGCGGGGACAGAGTGGATTTTGGAACTGTCCTGGAGAGGAAATGTCAGTGCTTCCTGACTGTGCAGTGTTCCCTTTAGATGGGCTTCAGGTGGGCCACTGTAAAAGGAAGGCTTTGATAATCAAGAAAGCCATTTTGCAACTGAATGAGAAGCTTTTGCAAAACCCAAGGAAGCAAGAGTGTGACTTGGAAGGTCAGCTTTTCCTTTTGTTCTGAAGGTCTAGCCACTTGCTAGGAATTTTGCTCTAGTATGTGCTACTTAAGATACTGCCAACAGGTAAGGCTTCTTGACCTTGGAGAGGGTTAGCCTGCAAACTGGGGGAAATGTAAACATCTGTGTGAAAAACATGAAACAACTGAGAAAAAAAATCGTAATTGCATGCATTCTGCTCATCAGAGATGATTTCCTGGAGGAAGTGATCGTCTGGGGAGGGAGGTTGGGCGGTGGAGGGTAGAGGTTGAGCAGAATAGCTAGGTAGGATCTCAGGAATATGTAGACACTGGAGGGAGAAAGCTGTCCCATAATTTGGAAGGCTAAATAATAATAATAATAATGATAATGCAAAGTTGTTTATATGCATTATCTAATGTTAATCTTAGCAGTGACCCTCTAAGGGGGGAGCTAATATGATCCCCATTCAGATGAGGTAACTGAGGCGCAGAGAGGGAAAGTTGCCCTGGGCCACACAGTCCACGATTGAAACCCAGGTCAATCCACTTCCAGAGCCCCAGTTCTCAGCCATGCTAACTTATTGCCTTCTGGGTGTAACCCATTCCCCTCATGCATAGATGGATGGGCCATTAGCAAAGCTTTTCTCAATTAGCAGCTACTGTGCAATTGGCCAGGATGTGAGGTCATGTCTAAAGTAGCCTAAAATATACAAAGCAGGAAGCACAGGCCACAGAACAGAAGCAGGATGTTAAATAGAAAAAAAAAAAAAAAAAAAGGTGAAACCAGAAGATATTTGCCGTCTGGAGAGGTAAGAGAGCAGGTCTTTATACAGTCCTGAGGCCGCTGGTTGGCGAAGTTTAGCACTTGAGTTTGTATAAATGTGTGTTCAAGTGTAGAGCCAAGTGTGCCTGGGAATCCATTCCAAAGCCCATTTTCTGTGATTTGGGAGCCAATTCCCAATTTGTGTTATCCCCACTGAGTGGCTTGTTCATAAGAGCTGGAAGTTTCTGAACAGATGCCTTTAAGCCCCTGCCCTCATGGGAAGCATGCTTCCCGGAGCCAGGGTCCAGCGGCGATGGGCTCCTCCCTCTCAGCTGGGACAGAGTAACCTTCAGTAGCCGCCTAAGAATGGAACTGTGACTGTAGCTAGGATACTGCCAAAGCATGAATAATTGTGATGAGGCCTGAAAGATAACTCACAGAATGATGCCAAGCAGATTTCTGAAAAGATGATCTCTGGTTCTAGCAGCTGCCAGAAAAATTCTGAGGTCACCAAAGGTCAAGATGCTGAGAGCCTCCCCAAGGGATTCAAAAGCAAAAGGTAATGAGATCGATTCCCCTGAGGTCACCAGTGCTGAGTGGTGTGGTCCACACAGGACTTGCTCTGCACAGATCCCCTTGCCATTCTCTTACGTAATTAACTCTTACCTTTCTCCAGACTTGGCTAGAACATCCTGAGGCTGCCTCAGCCCCGTCTGTGACAATGGCACTTGTAGAAGCCAGTTTTGTCCATTCTGAACTCTGGTCTCAAGGGAATACTTGTTTTCTTAAATGAGAAAACAAATCTCACAGTGGCTGGTATTATTGATGGTCAGCTGTAGACATTTGCACTTGTTAGACAACCAGAGGACAAAGAAACAAGAGGGTCCACAATGCAGATTTACATGAGGGCTGTTAGCCGATGGTGTCCATGACAGTCTTGTACAGAATTCTCTGTGAGTGGCTACTCGTTATCCCTCTAGCAGTCATCATGCATGGAACACAGGACCTGGAAGAGCAAACCAAAATAAAGAAACCTCATTTGTTCAGCTTGTGCAAGAGTGATTGTGAATATTTGCTATAAGACATCATCAAACTTCACATCAGCCAATAGCTTCCACATTCCTCCTCACCAGAGCTCCTAAGATCTCCCGAGCGATGGTGCTCGCCTCTTGCCTTCTGGCCTTTCTGTTCTGGTTGGTAAAAATGTAGGAGCCACGAATTGGCTAACCGTAGCAGCTGGAAGAAAGGTGGAAGAGAAGACATGAAGAACCCCGGTATTTTACGGAGAAGATGGTGCATTCAAGTAGTCCGTGAATAGCCCACAGTGGATTCAGTTACCCTGTTTATTGGCTCATCCAGTCCCCTGACAAGGGAACTGAGGCGGGAGGGCCGGGCAGCAGGTGAGGAGTGGCCGAGGAGATTCTGATTGGCAGCCCTGTCTCCCACCCTCACCCGAAAAAGCTGGGGAGGTGGCTCAGTGTGGTGTGTGTACTCGTGGACAAGGTAACATCTGCCCTCCCCAGACACAAGGCATAGTGACCCTATAGAATTTTGGCCACTTCCAACCCCTTCACCATGGGAGTGAGGAGAGTCCTGAGACTCCCTCCCCTGTAGCCAGAAAGTGTAGCCTGAAGGTGTAGAGGTAAGTGGGTGAGTTGAGGGTATCATTTGGGGTGTTTCTGGAAGACAAGAGTCACACCATCACAGACTTTGGAGTTAGCAGATACGGATTTGAATTTTTAGTTCTGCTGGTTGACCTTGGGCAAGCCGCTCTGAATCCATTTGACCTCTCTGAATCCATTTCACTTCCGCAGCTGGAATTCTCTGTCCCTCGGGGCTGTTGTGAGGATTAGTTTTGAAGAGAGAAGTTCTAGGAAGTTCTGTGTGAAAGAACAAAGTTAGACCTGAGTGGGAGAGACTGTGCCAATGCCTGGCACACAGGAGCTACTCAAAGAGATCAAATCAAACCAAACCAAACTATGGTTACCCTTGTAGGATTTGAGTTAGAAAGAAATGGCTTATCAAATCAGAGGGGGGAGGATCCAACACAATCTGAGTATTGACCGTTGTCTGTGACGGTGTGTCTCTTGCCAGCTCTCAGGTTTGGGAAGGCGTACTGGGCGACTGGGAATTGTTTCCCAAGGCGTCTCTCGATTTTGAAGTCCATATTGACATCATCGCCCATTCTGCTTAATTGCATGCTTTGTTGACGTAAACAGAATTTTTGCTTATTTCTAGTCGGCAGAAATTGGAAAAGTAGGCCTTTTAAGCCAATACAATTACCCTTTTGACCTATGGAAAGTTTGATCCAGCCAGTTTGGAAAGAAAGCCCTCATGAGCCAAGGTTTTCTTAGGTGACTGATGGGGCAGAATGGGCAGGAATGAGGAAAACAGGATTGTTGTTTGCATATCAGACATACCCACATACACGTATGTGTAAGTGTAAATGAACTTCCCGTAGTGAGATGTGAATGATTTAAGATTTTCTGATCTCTTCCTTCCTTAAGTAACAAGTGGATCATGTAGAGAAAAGAGCCAGGTTTTCTCAGCTCTTTAGAATAAGGGAGGGTTCTTTAAATAGAGTTTCGTCTTATTGATTTTGTTTAAAGGAATCAGATGCAGTCATCTTGAAAGAAGTTTAGGTGGTATTGATAGATTTTTTTTTTTTTTTCCCTCCATCCTGAAGATGCATAAATTCATCTGTTTCTCAATTCCCAAGCTGAACTGAATGCATTTAGATCTTCAGTGTTGGGTCTTTTATCATGAAAACACATTAACCGACCCATTTCTTTCTCTTATAAAAGATTTCAACACATACACAATTGCACAAAGACAAAGAAGTCTGTGTTTTGTGACTGTGTGACGCTGTCAAACTTGACTTTGATTAGGGCTTACTTCTGGTCGAACCAGATGTTTGTGGGCTCAGGCGTCTCTCAGAGCTCATCCCTTGTGTGCAGAGCAGATCAGAAGCTTCTGAGGTGGAACGTGGATGTGGCTGCCTAAATGGCATAATGTGAGGGGCACAGAAATGTCTCCCTACCCCCCAGATACTTTGCTGACAGCCACAGGGCCTTTGGCCTTTGCAGGCTAGGCATCATTCCCACCGGGAGGCACAGAGATGCTGATACGGACACGACTCCAGTATTCTGTCCTCGTCACATTAACATGGATGAACTTGCCAGGTGAACAGGAGTCCAATGGGGGTGGAGCAATAAGACATTTTAAAATTTTTGGTGTGGAGAAATGAAAAAGTTCTAGAATGTAAGGTGGTTGTCTGAAGGTCTGGAGGGACTGGACAACTGGGAGAAGTCCACCCCATGTGGGTATGGTGGGTGCTAGAGTGCCACCTTCCCTGACCTCACTCACAGTCCCCCACCTCAGCTTTGACCCCCAGGGGCCCAGTGAGATGCAGAGCGAATGGGCTCTTTGGAAGGAGATTGGTGAGGCTGGATAGAAAATAGAGAATTGTTGACCCCCCTACTCCACCCCATAGAAGAACTTGTGAATGTCAGGAAAGAGAGGGCACTCACGTTTGGATCAAGTCCTTTGGTTTATATGCAGGTGCCCCAGAGCTGTGGAGCAGTGAGCTGGGACGAACCACCAGGGCACCTGGTAGAAATGCCCATGCCCAGTACTTTGTTTCAGCAAGAAACACTTACCATCCAACTATGTGTCAAGCCGGAGACATAGCAGTGAGTGCAACATGAACTCCGACCTCATAATTTCTAAACAAAGGAACTTTTGGGTCATTTTTAGCTTAAGTTAATGAAACCTGACATGTGAAAATACCTATGAAGGTTGTACACGTGTCATGCCTGTAGCTGAAACTCCTTCAGTTAATTGCCTTGTTTTCCTGGCAGGAAACAGCTCGTAACCACACACATGACTTGAGCCAGGAAATCAGCTTCAGCTTAATCAATATTTAGAGTGTGATGTGTTGATAATCGGGGTTGGTTTTGTACATAACAGAGGTAGCCACAGCTCATGATGTAGCAGCTGCCCACTGGGTCGGCTCCAAACCACGAGATGCCAGCTTGCTACGTTGCATAGTTGCCCAGAGGAGCTTGTAACACCTTGAGGGATT
Source organism: Molossus molossus (assembly GCF_014108415.1). Taxonomy (NCBI): domain Eukaryota; kingdom Metazoa; phylum Chordata; class Mammalia; order Chiroptera; family Molossidae; genus Molossus; species Molossus molossus. Next base: position 17,714,596 of record NW_023425344.1, on the reverse strand, counting down.
TAGACCATGTTCCTGCAGTTACAATATGGTGACTTTTGGCCAGCACATCCTCAACATATTCAGAAAACATTGCCAATCCCTAAAGTAGTTTTTCTCTTGTACCCTAGCTGTCACTCATGTTTTCCCACTTCTCGAATAATCTTTCTCAATCCAGGCAATTATATCTCTTTTCGGACCTAGCTCCAACTTCTCATCCTGCTTAGATCTTTCTCGAAAGAAACAATAGCAAGATGTCAACACCACCAGGGAACCTCAGCAAAATAACAGGTCACGCCCCCACAACTACACGTGTATGAAATTATGCCTAATTGGGCTATTCATCTCATTTCTCCTATATGATCATAATTCCTTTACAAAGTGTATCTTCCATCACTTTCTGTTCTTTACAACTCTATCTGGAATGAAAGTTTGATACTCTAGAACAGTGATGGGCCGACTGTGGCCCGCGAGCCAATCCTACCAGCCGCCTGTTTTCGTAAACAGACAGAGTGCGCTGGACGACAGCCAGGTGTGTGGGCTCCCAAGTTGTCGTGCCTCAACACCACAGCAGGGGAGGGTAGCTGCGATGGACCCCGAGTGGCCTAAAACCTAAAATATTTACCACGTGGTCCTTTTTTTACAGGAGAAGCCTGCAGATCTCAAATCTAAAAGAGTGCCATCCAGTAGAAATAGGATGTGAGCCACAGGCGCAAACCACATGGAATTTCAGATTTTCTAGTAGCAACATAAAACAAGTAAACTGAAAAAGGTGGAATTAATGTTAGTAATGTATTTTATTCAACTCACTGTATCCTAATATCATTCCAACATCTAGTCAGTATAAAAATTATGAATGAGCTACTCTGCACCCTTCTTTATATTATTTTTGAGGTCCAGTGTATATTTTACCCTGTGATATCCCTCAGTTTGGACCAGCTTACTATGACTCGTGGCTACTATATCAGATAGCATATATCTAGAGCCCATAAACCTTGGATTTACTTTTACTCCATTTTGAAGCAGGTGGGAATGAAATAATCTTTTTATAAGTATGTGGCGGTTCCCTTACAAGCAGAAGGCCCTGGAGAGGGTGTGCAGTCAGGTGTCCTACACCTTCTCCATTCTCATCTGTCACTGCTGGTCTCTGCAGGGGTGAGCGGAGGTCTGGACAGTTGTGGGCCGTCAAGCAGAACTGAAACCGTGCTCAGCACACTGCACTTATTAACACGGAAAAGGGGGCTGGTGCATTTTTCGCAACAAGATGTAAAATAATGAACATGATTATTATAAACTGCACTTTGCAATGAAATCTAGTGACATCAAATAGCCTTTCCCCTAGCATTCTGGTTTTTTGCCAGAGTTCCTAGCATCAGCAATAAAGACGTGATAAAAAAATCAAAGTGGAGAACTGGGCCTGAGTGAGTTATTAAGATAACCTGTACAAGAAAAGAATGAGGAAGAGGTTTAAGTCATTCTTTGCAAAAGAACACGATGTGATATTTAATATACCGCAGCACGCCTTGGATTCTGCTCCCTATTGTCTCATTGTCTCACTAACTAAGCAAATGTTTCCTTCCTGTGAAACCAAGTAAGGGAAGTGTCCAGGCGTTTAGAATGAGGTGTGCCAGCCACCCATCGGCTGCTGTTCTGGTCCAGTTTCCATCAGCACCAGCTTCTTTGGCTTCAGCTGAACTCATCTATGGGCTTAACCACCTTGATTTCCATTTTGAGAAGGGAACCGCATCTTGGCACATCTGGCTGAGCCAATAAACTGCCATCTGTGGACAAATGCCGGGAATATCTCTGTTCACATGAGAGTAGAATTCAGGCTGGAGTTCTCGGGAGCCATGGAATGGCAAGTCTTCAGTCTTTCTGCCGTGTGCTGTGGGGTGGGGACCTGGGAGTGGGAGTCAAGAAAAGGAACCAGGCTTCTGGGCTTGCCTGTCTCTGCTCAGCCACCAGCTGGGTGATGCTGGAGACTGTCATCTCTTGGTTGCCATTTCGTTGTCCAAAACATGGGGTGGCTGGCTCATCACCGAGGGCTCATCTGCTCTAACCTTCTCTACTTCTAATTACAAGATTATTTTTATATTTGTTCTCCCCCCTGTAATTTAGAAGTATAAATGAGAACATAAAACAATTCAACCTCTCCCTGAGGGGGTGGACAGTTTGGAGTTTACATATTTCTTCCCACAGGTTTCCCATCACTCATCAAAAAGAATGGCCAGCCCTTCGAGTCTGTCTCCGCAATGTGGAGGAGCCATATTTTCCATGTTTATTTTTTAGGACAGGTGCTTCTCTCCTGCCCTCATTTTTTGGGAATATTCATGTAGTACACAACTCAATAGATACGTGGGGATGGCCAGTGCAGGTCTCTCCCTTACCCTGTCTCCTGGTCTCCTTGTCCTTCTGCATGTGGGCATCCAATGCTGTATGTACCCAAGCAAATATGTAACTATTTCCTCTCCTTTTTTTAACCCCAAATAGTACTTCTGAACTTTGAAGTTGAGAAAAAAAGAACCCACAAAACTTTGAAGATCATCCCATTATCTGTGCAGGAACATCTTTCTCGTGTTGGTAGCTGTATTGTACTCCAGGAGCAGGGGTACTAATTTACCTAACCAGCCCTGTCTTGACCGGCATTTAGATGTTTCCATCTTTTGCTGTTATAATCAGTGCTGCAGAGAAAAGCTGTAAACATAAGATTTTGCACAAATTTGAGTGTATTTGTAAGATAAAGTCCTAGACGAGGACTCATTGGGCCAGAGGGTAGGTGCATTTAGACTTTCAGCAGGTGCCGCTCGATTGCCGTCCACAGAGTCACGCCCACCAGCAGGATGTACGAGGCCATGATTCCCTCCACTCGAGCCAGTACCCTGTGTCACTGGGCTTTTGAACGGCTGTGACTCTACTAGGTTTAAAATGGCATCTCAGTGTAGTTCCAACGTGCATTTCTCTTCCTTTGAGTGAAAATTACTTATCAATGAACTGTCATTTGCTCATTGTTTTGATCGTCAGCTTTGTTTCCAGGTGTGGACTGGCAGCGCTGTACAATAGAAACACTATCCCTTTTTACAGACATTTTCATTGACTCCTTGCCATCCGTAGGCTAAAAGTCAACATTGTTTTGTGTGTGGTTTTTTTTATCCTCACCTGAGGACATTTTTTTGTTTGTTTTTGGTTCAGATAGAGTGGGAGGGAGAGAGAGAGAGAAACATCAATGTGAAAGGGTCACATTGAGTGGTTGCCTCCTGCACGACCCAACCAGGGCCGGGACAAACTGCAACCGAGGTACGTGCCCTTAGCAGGAACCGAACCTGGGTCTCTCTGGACTGCAGGCCGACACTCTAACTGCTGAGCCAAACCGGCCAGGGCAAAAGTCAACATTCTTTGGGCAGGGATTCAGTGGCCTCCAGAACCAGGACGCTGCCTTCTTTTCAGCCTCATATCCACACGTCCTCTCGTGTATTTTATCCCCTTTGTATTCTCTGGCCAAACCAAGCTGCTTGCCCCCGGTGCATCTGCATTTACAGCCCTGCCTTTTTGTCCCTACTTAAGCTGGCCACAACACTTGCAGTGTCTTCCCTCTGCCTCACTATTTAAAGAACTTCTCTTCATCCCTCAAAGCCCAAATGAAATACCATTCCTTCTATAACACCTGTCCTAGATGCCCCAGTCAGAATTGCGCTCACCTGGGGCTGAGCTCCCTTAGGGCTGACCTATACTTGAGTGCACTGGCCACGTTCTGCCTTATTCACTGCTATTTGTAAATGTGATTCCTTGACCCCGTCTTTCTGTCTTAGCCACCTTGGCCTCTCCTGTAGCCCTAAACTGGAAGTGAAAAAGGGTTTCTATTTCTTCCTTCTTTGGAGGAGACTACAGCAACCTTTTTATTAAAAATCGTGGTAAGCCCTGGCCGGTTTGGCTCAGCAGTTAGAGCGTCAGCCTGCGGACTGGAGAGTCCCAGGTTCGGTTCCCGCTAAGGGCACGTACCTTGGTTGCAGTTCGCCCCCGACCCTGGTTGGGGTCGTGTGGGTGGCAGCCACTCGATGTGTCTCTCTCACATCGATGTTTCTCTCTCTCTCTCTTCCCCTCTCCCTCCCAGTCTATCTGAAGATAAATGCAAAAATGTCCTCGGGTGAGGATAAAAATAATAAAAAAATAAAAAGTGTGGTAAGAATATTCATAGTGTAAAATTTTACCATTTTACCTATTTTAAGTGTACAACTCAGTGACATTAAAGGACATTCAGTGTTGTGCAACCACCACCACCATCCATCTCCGGAATCTTCATCTCGAAAAACTGACGCTCGATGCCTATTAAGCAATAACCCCTCTTTCCCGGCTCCTCGCAGCTACCGTTCTGGCCACGCCAGGGACCTCACATACGTGGAGTCATACAGTATTCTTTTGTGACTAACTTATTACACTTAGCAAAATGTCCTCAAAGCCCCCCCATTTATAGCATGAGTCAGAATTTTCTTCCTTTTGAAGGCTGAATACTGTTCCATTGTGTGCATATCACTTTTGTGTATCTGTTCAGATAAGCTTTGGGTTGTTTCTACCTGTTCGCTGTTATGAATGATGCTCCTGTGAACATTGCTGTATGTCTATGAACATATCTTTTCGAGTCCCTGCTTTCATCTCTTTTGGGTATGATAGTCCTAGAAATGGAATTGCTGGATCATATGATAATTTTTGTTTAATTTTTTGAGGAACCGTTGTACTGTTTTCCACAGCGGTTGCTCCATTTTACATTCCCACCAACAGTGCACAGGGTTCCTTCCCAGTTTCTTGACATCTTTTCCAACACTTCTCTTTTTTTAAAATAAAAGCCATACTAATGAGTGTGCAGTGGTCCCAAGTAACCTTTTTGCGATTGTGTGTTGGGTGCCTGAATCGCAAAGTGAGATTTAAGAGACCTGTCTTAGTACCCATTCATCATGCTCAAAACCTCGCCTCGACTTCGTGGCCCAACTTTCCAGATTTCTTCTGGAACAAATGTCCACATGGAGAGGGCTTGGTCACTCAGAGAACTAGATAAATAAACAGGCAAATGAAATCTTTCTCGGCACGTGTTGCACCAGCCGCGGTGAAAGAATCAGGCAGCACGGTCAGTGGTCCCAGCCCGCCTCTGTGTGATTGGAGCAGTGGAAAGCCCCTGCTGATCCATCCATCACGCATGCTTGTCCTGGCCCAGAACTGACCGAAGAGAATGAGGCCAGGTTGGAGTCCCTGTCGTGTTTCCTCTCCGGTGCACATTGAACTCTGATTTGGCTGCCTCTCTCCAGCGTCTGAAGTCAGGACAGCAGTTTGGAAGTGTCTGAAGGCAGAGTCATCGTGGCTGGATGTGTTAGGAACTAGCTCCTCCATTTGGAAACCAGCTTTGCGGAGTCACCTTGTGATCAGCAGATGCTGCTGAGTCTGGGGAGAGAGTTAATGTGGTCTAATCTTTTGTGTGTGTGTGTTGGTTTTTCTCAAATTGTTCATTGGTGGTTTGACACCTTTTATCTTTTGCATTTGTTGCTTTTATGGAGATGGATTCATTTATTTATTTATTTTGGTACGTGCCCCTAGCGGGAACCAAACCCAGGATTCTCTGGTCCGCAGGCCAATGCTCCAACTGCTGAGCCAAACCGGCCAGGGCTTATGGAGATGGATTTAAAAAAAATTTTTTAATTTTTTTATTTTAGAGAGAGAGGAAAGGAGAGGGGCAGAGAGATAGAAACATCGATGAGAGAGAACATCGACTGGCCGCCGCCTGCATGCCCCCCACTGGGGATTTGGCCCATAACCTGGGCATGTGTCCTGCCGACGATGTGAACTGGCGACCTCTTGGTACATGGGTCGACGTTCAACCACAGAGCCACACCGGCTGGACAGATTTTTCTTTTTATCCCGGGAAAATCATGATTCACGTATCTGTTACTATGATAATTTTAAAATTTTATATATATATTTTTTTCCTTTTCAGAATTTTGTACCGTCGTGGGGCCGGCAGACCTCCCTGACAACGTCGGTGATACCCAAAACTGAGCCGAGCGTGGCTTACGAAGACTTCATCTCTTTCACTGTCGTGGAAGGAAATGTTCGCAACATTTCCGAAGTCCTGGTTGAGTATCTGTGCTCCCAGCCTTGCGTTGTCAGTTTGGAAGCTGTTGCCTCATCTGAGTTCAGAAGTAGCATTCCTGTGTACAAAAAAAGGTGGAAGAACGAGAAGCACCTTCACACCAGCAGGACACACCTAGTGCAGGTGAAATTTCCAAGCATCATGGTTTACAGAGACGACTATTTCATCAGACACTCCATTTCCGTGTCGGTGGTGGTGCTCCGCGCCTGGATCACTCACAGATACAGTGGTGGAGGCGTGAATGGCAAATGGGACGAGAACTTGCTACACGCTGTTGCAAAGAATTATACTCTGCTGAAGACAGTCCCGCCCTTCGAACGCCCTTTCAAAGACCATCAAGTGTGCCTTGAGTGGAACATGGATTATATTTGGAACCTTCGGGCAAACAGGATTCCCCAGTGTCCTCTTGAGAATGGTAGGTCATTCGCCTTGGCAGGAACCTGATTCTCCTGTCTTCAGGTAGCCTGTGCCGTGAGAGGGGCAGGAGAAGCTTATATTAGCAGTGGGGGAGACAAGGGAAAGGGAGCCTGTAATGTTAGACTTTGGGGATGACAGGGGAAGAGTGAAAAGGTGAGGAGAGGAGAGAGAGGGTCAGAGAGAACAGGACTGAAGAAGAAAGAGGGACAAGAAGCCAGGGAAGGGGGGCCTTGGGAGGGGTGGATCTGCTTGAAGTTGGAAAGGAGTACTAATGCCACTGAAACAAGCATTGGAAGGGTCTCCTCCTGTCTCCCCTCAGAAACCCCTCCAGCGTCAGTGAGTTTCAGGGCAGCATTGCTTCTCAGCCAAGTAGCTGGCTTCCACTCCCAGCTCTTCCACTTCCTTTCTGCCTGTGTAATTTCGCAACTCTTGGAGCCTCAGTTTCTTCTCTGTAAAATGGGAATAATAAATAACAATTCCCTCAGAGCAGTGTTGTGAGAATTAAAGTAGATGATAGGTAATAGAGTCCAAACTCTGCATTTTATTCTAAAAGCCATATGGTCACAGCCACTGAACGGTCCATCCAGGAGGCTCCTGTGGCGCCCTTCAGTCTCCCTTGAGCATTGGGTTGGAGCTCTCTGGCTGTCCGCACTTAGAAGAAGCAGCGGTCTGAAGATCTCCCCGTTGGTGTGAAGGGCACCTTGCTAGGTGGATGCTGAGAGCCTGCCAGCTCCTCTCCCTACCCTGCAGTGGGGAGCCATCCTGGGCGTGCTGCCAGGAGCCACCTGGGTCTGGTAGTGTTTCCCGAAGTGTGGCCCTAGGACACACTGCAACAGAATCAGCCAGGACTCTTGTTGCAAATACAAATCCCCAGGCCCCATCCATTACGTGGGGCCCTGGGCTCAGCATTTACATGTTCCCATGACTGACGCGCTAAGGCTTGAGAAGCTCTGTACCAGGGGCGGAGCCGGGGAACTTTGATCCGGGGTTACTGTGGTCAGACCGCCCGGAAGGCTGGGTGGGAAGAGGAAATCCATGGGCCTGGAGCAGCTGAAGGGCCTGCCACCTCCTAATCTTCAAGAGGACTGTTTGGGGCAAGGCGACTTAAAGACATGGGGAAAACAATATTTCCTGGGGCCACCCCCAAACAACCGTGCATAAAATGCAAACAAAGCCCTGTGCATTACATATACACATTACCTATATACATTATAGCCTGTCAGAGGCCACTGGCCATAGAATCCACACATTTGGCAGTTTACAAAACTATTTTGAGATCATTACGGAGTCACAGGAAGTGGCAAAAATGGTAGCGAGTCCTGCGTGTCCTTCCCCCAGCTTCCCCTAATGGAGACGTGTTCCGTAACTAGAGTACAGACAGTGTCAAAGCCTGGAAACTGATGGGGAGCTACACTCTGCTACAGACTTGACTCCGATTCCACCACTGTCCACTCCACTTTTGTGCGTGTATAGCATTCTGTATGATTTCATCCTACATTTTGTTTTAATAGCTGTGTTCTGTGCCTGGCTTATCCCATACTGGTGTGGTGCTTTAAGTAAGAGATATCTAGCCCTGGCCGGTTTGGCTCAGCGGGTAGAGGGTCGGCCTGTGGTCCAGAGAGACCCGAGTTCGGTTCCCGCTAAGGGCACGTATCTCGGTTGCAGTTTGTCCCCGGCCCTGGTTGGGTGGTGCGGGTGGCGACCAGTCGATGTGTCCCTTTCACGTCAATGTTTCTCTCTCTCTCTCTCTCTCTCTCTCTCTCTCTCTCTCCCTCCCACTCTATCTGAACAAAAAATGAAAATATGTCCTTGGGTGAGGATTAAAAAAAAAGAGATATCTAGAAGCGGAAGGCGAACTCCTTCTGTGTGTGCACTGGGTGTGGGGGTGGGTAATTAAATGTTGAAATCGCCGAGCCGCGTGCACTTGGAAGATCTGTGCCGTCCCTCCTCCAGGCAGAAGCCCGCGCTAGCATCATCTGGAAGGCCGTCCACACGGGGACCTAATTTGTTAAGGAGAAGGATGCACAGGGCACACAGCTATAGGTTTGCTTTGCCTTCAATTTTGTCAGGGCTTAATGAATCCATTTCATGTTTGGCCAAATCACATATTTCTCATTAAAGAATGACTGAATTTCAAGCTGGAAGTTTTCAACTGAAGTAATTTACAAACTGGCTGAAGGCTCCCAAACATACCCTTAAAATGTCTTTTTTTTTTTTTTTTGGTTAATCCTCATCCAAGGATATTTTTTTCTATTGATTTTTAGAGAGAGTGGAAGGGAGGAGGAGGAAAGAGAGAAACATCGATGTGAGAGACACATCAATTGGTTGCCTCTCACATGAATCCTGATGGGGCTCGGGTTCGAACCCAGGTACGTGCCCTTGACTGGGAATCGAACCCGCCACCTTCCGGTGCGTGAGCTGATGCTCTAACTACTGAGCCATACCATTCAGGGCAAAATGTCTTTTTTCTTTTCTTGTTCCTTCCCATATTCACAGGCTCAGGTTTTTCTCCCCACCTTGAGGCCACGCCTTTTGGGGTGAGAACCAATCTAATACAAGCATAACGCAGAGGAAAACCCTTTCTGAGAGTCAAAGGTACTGAAAAGAGGGAGGAGCTTCATGCACCCTCTGCGTGCTAGGCTGTGATTTGTTCACCATAAAAGGGGAACATTCCCTCTCTCTCTCTTTAAAAGACAAATCAAAAGAGTGTCTGCAGCAGCCTGTGGGAAGCATCCACGACCTTTGTTCTCAACCTCAGCTGTGCTGTGAACAGGGCCAGGCCTCTGGCTTTTCTTGGCAGGAACCCTTGATGAACAAGAGTCCAGTCAGAACAACGAGGTGGCATTAGGGAGCCTCGGGGGCGCCTTTCATGCCTGGTCCCTGTCTGCAGCCAGCGCTGGTGGTGGGTATGGGGGAACATTTTCTGTGTCAAGTGCCTGGTAGCCTACAAGGGCTCTGCATCTGAACTGAAGTACGTCCTGACTGCTTTCATTTTCTTTTGCCTTTATAAAGAGAGTGAGCCAAAGTTCCCATGCACAGAGTTCGTGAGCACGGCCGGAGTGACTGCACCAAAGGCTGAGGCTAGGCCCCCGAGGCGTGGGCTGTGTGTCCACACCCACACCTGCAGCTTCTCTCCTGTGTCAGGACCTGTCCCAGGCCCAGCCGGGGTCTGATTTTCGGTAGAGGTACAGCAGACTTTTGTCCAGCCCTGCTGCATAAACCCACCCCAGGTCAGAAGTGGGCAACCACTCAGGACCCGTGTGTGCCCAGGCTCGGCCACCTGCCCTGTGGTGCACCTGTTCCTGCTGCATTCCAGGTTGCATGGGCCATAGGTAGCCAGGCTCACCACGCCTGCAGGTCTACTCACTGTTGTCTGTTTCCTTGAGGGAGGGGACCAGGCCTTAGATGTGCTCTCTCACCTGTCACACGTGAACCTGACTCGTGTGAACTCACCAAGAGAAAGAAATCAACCCCCCAGGTCAGTAGCTGTAGGCCCATTGTGTCCTGTCACAGCCTATTGTGAGAGGCCACTAGTCCTGTCCCCTCTGTCTTCAGACTGTATCACATACTCAGTCGCCTCTCACCACAGTATTGCTGTCACATGGTCTAAGCCACCAGGGTCTCTGCCACCACTCCAGCCACAGCCTGCAGGTGGCCCCAAGCTTCGCCTCCTCGCCCACGTAGCAGCCAGTGCCAGCAGGTTACCTCGCCTGCCACAGGCAGTTACTCCTACAGCAGTTACAGAAGGTCAGCCCATGTCCGTTACCGTGGCCTGTGGAATCTGTCCTGCCCCTTCCTGCCCCGTCTCCCGCCCCGTCTCCTGCCATGCTCCCCTTGCCCACCTGTTCTAGCCACGCACGCCTGTTTGCTTCTCCTTGAGTGTATGAAGTTCATTCCCACTTTGGGTGCCTGCTCCCTCCTCGTAAGATGCTCCTTCCCCAGCTCACTTCTCTTACGTCATTCATACCTCTGCGCAAATGTCATCGCAGACGTGTGACTTCCCTGACCACCTTATCTAAGACAGCAGCTCCACCCCCAGCCCATTGTTATCACCTTCATTTTTCTTCATGGCCTTATTGCCACTGAACATTGTCATCAACTTGACTTAGTTGCTTTTTTTGCTGGTTGGGCGTCTCCATCCCAGAAACGCAAGCTCCATAAGGACAGGGTCCTGGTTGGTTTTGTTCCGGAGCCACAGCACCTGCGTGTGTTGAGTGTGCAGAGACTATTTGTCGCTTGAGTGGTGAGACTGAGTAATGGATGCTCTTAGCCAAGGGGCAAGGACCTTTTTCTCTCTTTGCTTATGTGTGACTGTCACACTGTGACAGCATCCTCACACTGCTGTGTTGCCACATTAGGGAGTGTGTGGGGGTAGGCAGTGGCTGTGTGCCTTCCCTGGGGCTCACATCCACACACACAAGCACACTCACACACGCACGCACATGCTCTCACACACGCACGTGCACACAGTTTCCCAGGTGGTGCCCATTTGGACTATGCTGGTTAAGACTGCAGCCTCCGGGTCAGTGATCATCCTTTGTGACCACACATGAGCTCACCTTTATCCAGTGCACCTGTCCTTGTAGTTTGAGTCTGATTAGTTTGATTCTGCACCCCTACGCCTTGGCTAACGCAGGTCCATTTACCTGGGATAGCACCATCCCTGGCTTCCACCCCCCCCGTGTCTCCCCACCACTGCTACCTGCCATGTCTCCCTGGCAAAAGTATACCCATATTTCAGTAGCCAGGTCAAATTTCAACTCTTCCCCCACCCCGCCTTGAAGCATTTTTCTTTGCTTTCTTTCTTTTTTGAACCCCACAATCAGAAATTAACTCTCTACCCTTTGGACTCCCCTAGCCCTCTGTTGTTACCCACCACTTCATATGGTATGCATTGTGTTCAATTTAATTAAACGAAGGGTGATCGAGTGCCTCCTACGTACCAATGTCTTTACTAACTCTGGGTGCTCAAAGATGCAGACACAATCCTTCCTTTCCTCTCTTTAAGTTATGTGGGAGGTAAATACAGCTACCAATGGGAACGGCTGCCTCCATCACTGCCAGGCACTGTGCGAAGTGCTTTTGGTGGGTATGTAATTTAGAGGTGCCCAGTGCTCTAGGTCATATTTACAGAGGAGGAAACTGACTCAGAAAGGTAGAGTAACTTGTCTAAGGTCACATAACTATTCATGATGGAGCTGGGATCTGAACCCAAGTAGTTTGGTTCCCAAATGCCCACACTTCACCATTAGTCTGTACTGCTGCGTGAAACCACGGAGCTCTTTATTTAAGTCATTAATTCATCGGAGAAAAGTTACTGAGCAGTCTTTATGTGTTAGGTGCTTTGCTAGGCTTCTTCACAGAGGAGGTGACATTTGAAGAGACTTGAAGAATGAGTCGAGTTTTCATCGCCAGACAAGCAATGTGGGGAGGGGCATCCAGGCAGAAGGGAAAGTGTGAGCCAAGGCACACCGAGGAGGGAGTGCAGCCTGATGAAGGAATGGTGGTCCTTGGATGTGAGGGATGGCAAATGGGTTTCGTCCTGCATGCCGACCTAGAGTGGTTGGGTGTGGCACCTCCAGGGTGGTGTTGAGAAGGACTCTGAGGCCGAGTCTGTGCCTAGTGAGAATGAGTACCATGTGGAGTGAGCACCAGTGTCTTCCACGCGGTGGACAAGTGGAGTTGCAGCTCTCAAGCTATGAGTTTGTTCAGGTAGAATCTCAAGTGGAGATGAGCCGTGTGGGGAGTAAGAAAGGCAGGTGGGAGCCATGTCAAGGTGTGTTCAACGTTCTCCCCTAATGTTTCCCTATACGAACATGTTTCTCATCTTTCCTTAGTTCAGAAACTGGGGAACGGGGCAGTTTCCTTCTTTTCCACTTTCCTTTTCCTTTCACTAAAAATGTATCCTCATCTTTAGACCTATTGGGTTGGAAGGATGCTTTCTGAGAACAAAGTTCCATTATAACAAACTAATAGAAGATTAAGTCAGATATTGGAGCCAGACTTTACCTGTCCCTGTGGAAAAACCAGTTTATGCAGCAGGATTATTCAAGTCAATGATATGATGATACTTTGTGTAATTACAAGAACTATATATTTGGCACTTAAAAAAAAAAAAAAAAGACTTAGTTCCCCAGTTAATCACAGTAGTCTGAATTTTTCCATGAGAACACTAATTAATGCCTTGTATCTGCATTGCCCTTTACGATTTTCAGAACATGTTTTCCATACACATTGTCTCATTTAATCCTCACGGTATTCCCATAGGAAAGAGTATTCTTCTCGCTCTTTCTTTGTGGAGCGGGGGACCAGGGTTCAGGGTGCTTGTTTGATGGGAGCCCAGGCTTCCTGATCCCTCTGACGGTGCTGTCCCGGCCTTTACTGAAATATGCTCATACTGTCCTAACCCAGGTTCTAAACGAGAAGCAATGCCCCTTTTTGAAGTTGAATTTTTACTGATGTGAATCATCCTGTTTTCCTTACCCACTGGACTTTGTCTCTTGGAAGCAGACTGGACATCGTGGTGGCCCAGGGAGACCTCTGACCATGGCCAGCTCCTCCCTGCCTGCTCAGGAATGCTCAGAGAAATTTTCCTCTTCTCTTTCAGCCAAAAGCAGTAATACATGTACCTGATTTTAAAAATTCAGATAGTGTGAGAGGCTTTGGGGGAAGAGTAGGCTCCCACCCCACCTCCACCACACTCTTCTGTCCCATCCCTAGAGGCAAACTCAGTAACACTCATTTCTCATGTCTTCTCCCAGAAACGTTCTCTGCACCTGCAAACATTAAGTCGATGGCCCCTCTTCCCGTGCGCGCGAGGGAGGACTCTGTTAACTCTGTCCCACACTCACTGACAGTACAGCAGAGATTCTTCCACATCAGTACGTGCTACACAACCTCATTCTTTTCAATAGCCTCTTAGCATCCCGTTGCCCAGAGGTCCATAATGTAACTTGTCTGCTGCGGATGGTCATGCAGGTCATTTTTAGTCTTTTACTATTTACAACAAGGTTTTGCCAAGCACCCTCATTCATATATCTTGGTGCATACACATAAGTATGTTTGGAGGAAAAATTAGTGGAGTGGAATTTATTTCATTCCTAAAGACTCCTTGTCTTGAATATTGCACAGACTCTCTTAGTCATCCACTTCTGTGCCTAGCATCTTTTGGGGGAAGGTCTGACCCAAATCATACTTGCTAGAGAGTGGAGTGTTTGTTCTCAGTCTTCAGCTTGAAGGAAAATAAAACCTCCGCTCACCACTGCCTTTTTAATGTCCTGTGTTTAGCAAGCATTATTGAGTTACCTGCTCCTCCAGGTTGGATAATCTTAGCTTGCTGTCCTCCAGGTTCTGTTTATAGATTTATTGTACAGTTATTCCTTGCAATAAGACTGTCTCTTAACTTCTCCACTAACGAGCTGATCTCAGCTGCATTGTTGTGACTTTTTGGTGCACATCCCAAGTAGGGCTTTGTTATGTGGAAACAGGACCTTCCCCAGAGCAGGTGTGCGTATCAGGGCTCTGGTCACTGAGCCGAACTGGACAGTGGGCTATGCGACCCTCCCAGCCAGCCTAGACAAGGGTGATATTCAAAATACTTAACAGCCTCCTGGCCGGTGTGGCTCAGTGGTTGAGCATCGACCTACGCTCCAAGAAGTCACCGATTCGATTCCTGGTCAGGGCACATGCCCAGGTTGTGGACCAAATCCCTAGTGGGGGCATGCAGGAGGCGGCCAATCGATGTTCTCTCTCTCCCTCTCCCTCTCCCTTCCTTTCTCTCTAACATCAATAAAGGAAAATAAATGGAAAAAAACCAAAATACTAACAACCAAGGGAAGATGGGGGCCTCACTCAGTGTCCCCAGGTGCTGCCCTAGTGTTAAAACAAGATGGTGCTGGGATCCCTGCTGAGCCAGGCTCTACCCCAGAGGAGAGGCTGGGGTGGGCGGTAGGTGCTGGGGTCCTGGATGTTCAAGACAGCACTAATCATCTGACTAATAAGGACATGTTTCAGTGTGTAACAGCCAGTGTGGCCTCATAGGGGCATGCCAGCTGAACACCAGCCCTGTTTCTTGGGGAGGCCTTGTGACATGTGATGAGGTTTAAGGAAAAGCCCATTGGTCTGTAGTGGGAGACCAGGTTTGAGTCATACCTGGGTCTCTTATTAGCTGTGCAACCTTCAACAACCTAACACTTATCCTGTCTCCAGATGGAGGAGTTTGCTCCACATGATATCCAATGCCTTTTCCTGATCAAAAATTGGAAGAAATAAAACAAAATAGTCAAGGGGATGGGTTCCAAACCTGAATTTTTTTCCTGGTATTTTATGTCTATGTGGTAATAATAGCCTTTTCCTACTTAGCTTCCTCATTCTGAAAAAAACAAAGGAATGGATTTGGGGGAAGGACCTGCAACAAGAGAGACTAGTATTTGGCTTGGGCAGCATGGGGCCACATTATAGAATTGTGGAAAGTGTTGGGCCAAAGAGAGGTTCAAATCCTGACTTGGCTACGATAGTCATTTGTTAGTTTACTCTTTCCCTCAGTCACTGTTCTGGGCTTTGGGAATGGAACAGTGAATGAAGTAATGTCCCTGCTCTCTTGGATCATACATGCTAGAGGAATGGGCAGGGCCCTTCACCTCTCTGGACCTCAGTTTTCTTACCTGTGGATTCCTTCTAGGTGATTGACACTGGCTGTGATTCCCCACTCTGGTGCCCAGGAGAGCCAGCACTAACCAATCATAGCGCTCCAAACAGCCCTAGTCAGGTCCTGGAAAAGAAGCCTGTATGTCTTCCTAGGCTAGATAGATTCTGAAGTCCTTTCCTGCCACAAAACTTTATTTGCACTAATTATTTCTAATTAAATGTAAAAACAGTGTAATACCGAGTGGATGCTGCAATAGAACTCCAAATCATAGAACCAGTGAAGCTGTAGATTTTGCAAGAGAACCACCGTCACTTGGGTCTTGTTGGCTGCAGAAGGTGTGTGTTCCTGTAAAATGATTGTAGTTCTCTGGGTCTTAGGTTTTCCCTCCACTGTCTTTGCTGCAGGTTCTCCTGCTCAGCCTGCTTTACACGGATCCTAAGATAAAGGACAGGCTCCTCGACGTTTGCTTTTCATTCCTTTCCCTTTGGAAACCTCCTCCATGAAGCCCCCCTTTACCGGAGTCAGGTTGAGCAGCATCAAATCCTGCTCGTTTTGATAAGTGCTTCTAATGCACACTGGATAACTCACCAGCAATCGCTAACAGGGTGGGGGAGGGGTGCAGAAGGGGCTAACATGGCCATCTGGTCTCTTCTGTTCCACTCAACACCATGGAAGCCAAACCAAGGTTGGGTCAATATCATCCTCTTGGTGATTCTTTTCTCCCAGATTCCAAAGTCACACTTACAGTATTTTTATTTCTAATCTCCCCTCTCTGCCCCCATTGTAGACCAGCAAGTCCAATATGCCCAAATTGAGCTCAAATTGAGCCCAAATTGTAAAGAAAAAAGGTGTGAAGTGTTTCTGTTGGAATTAATAACTCCACCCTTTTGGCTTTCTAAATGTATCTCTACATAACAAAACAGGTAGATTTGTGGGCACCAGGGAAAATTTGGCTTACTTATTTCTGTTAGGCATATACACAGAGGTCTGAGATTATGAAAACTTTGCTCCTATAATTTCCAAGTGATAAGGAACCAGAGGTAACTCTTTCTATAACAAAACATCTTTTCTCATAGAGAAATATGAGCTGGGGTGTTCAGCATCCCAGGCTGAGGCTCCCATAATTTGTGCCCATACTGGCACTTGGTAACTTGCATAGAAATCCACCCTTCCCTCTCCGAGAAGCCAAGGAAATAGATTATTTCCACCATTTAACCATGGACGTTTAAACTAAGGAGCATTTTAAAGGAAGAGAAAAGTGGTCTTTATAACTAGGTTGAGTTCAGTGAATTCATTTCTCTTTGGGGGAAGGGAGGCATAGGAAATAAGAAATTGACATTAGCCTTGTTAAAGCAATAGGTATTAAATATAGACAAAGTAACTCAGCTCTTTCTGTACGATTTGTTATGAACGCCCTCTTTTCCAGAGCCACTGACTTCTCCCGCATTTGCAAAATGAAATGGAAAGCTCTCTATTTAGTTTTAAGAGGTATGGTTCGTAATATTTGCATAGGGTATTGTACTGAGTATATTAGGAGAGTCTACACAGAAGGAAAAAAAAAACTATGCAATTTTAAGAGCATAGATTCTGAAACCAAACTGCTTGAGTTTGAATCCCAGCTCCACCTCTTATTGTGAAAACTTCTCTAAGACTCAGCATCTAGTAAATGGGGATGACGATAGAACCCACCTCACTGACTGTTGTGAAATTAAATGAGATTTTCCCTGAAATGTGCTTGGCATATTCCCTGGGTATAGCCTAAGTGTTAAATATAAGTTATTATTTTAGCAGCCGTGCCTTTATTTCTCCATCTGTAAACTGGGGGTACTCATGGGTAAATGAATTTATTTATTTTTTTACATTAAATTATTATGATTATTTTACAGCAGTTGTTAGCTCTGTGACCTTAAGCAAGTCATTTTACCTCTTCATGCCTCAGACTTCTCTGCGGAATGGGAATAACCGTACAATCTCATGAATGGGTTTGCTAGGAAAACTAACTGGGATCGCTCTGTAAAGTGCTTCGCAGGTGCGGCTGGCATGTATTCCACGTTTGATAAATGTTTGCTAATATTTGCAGACTGTTTCATTTTAACGTTTGAGTGGATTGAAGCAGAGGGTTCCGGGAAGAATGCGATTTGAGTAGCAATGCTCTTCTGGAGATAACAGAAAGGCAACCATCTTGTCCTTTGCAGACGTGGTCACCCTCCTGGGCTGTCTCTACGCCTCCAGTGGAGAGAACACGGGCATCGTGAAGAAGCTGCCGAGGTTTTGGAACCGTGAACTGGAGGCCACCCGACACCAGCGGATAGATTACCCAGTGTAAGAATGGGCAGATGATGGGGGCTGGTGGGGCCATGCTCTTTTTATTTGAGGACCAGAGTAGGCTAGCGGAATCCCTTAAGACAAACCTTTTGTCATATGCTTTGAAAAAAATGTTGAGATCTGCATGGTTTAGGCAGAATTTGTGGACCTGAAAACCTCAACGTATTCTTGAGTTATTCTTGCTCTTAGCAATCCTCAATTTGCCTTAGCTGGTCCATATCACGGTCCCAGGAGAGACTCGAGTGGGGGGCAAGGTGTTGGAGCCTGAGGCCTTTGCAGAGTTTCGAGTGCAGCCTGCCACAGCCAGCACAGATTGCAGCCTTTGTCCTGCCTTTTCTGTCTTGGAAGATTGGATGAGCTGCTGGAACTCTCATCACTCCTGATCTTCGTTGATTTCAGCAAAACCCAGATACATATTTTTTTCCTTCTGCTGAATTAAAGATGCTGAAAATGGCTCTGGGTTCACCTCAGACCGGATGGATTTAGCAGAGTGATTTAATTCTTCCCATGCTGCTGGCTGTAGAAAGATCTTGAGTCACTTTACTGAGCGTATGTTCTTGCTAAGCTTCCTTGTAATAACTTATCTTCATGAGCTTGCTCAGCTGGGTGGGTCAGGAGGGAGCTGTGTGGCACCATCTGTCTGCATTATCTTACTACTGATTTGGAGGCCAGATTGTAAGGCCCAGAATATTCTAAAGAACTTGTTTGGAAATATCCCCAAAGAACTGGAGGCCACTGCCACTTTAACCCACACTATGAATTGGTTAGTGGGTGATGGAGAGAACTCTATGCATTTGTTTTGACCTTGGTTCCTGTTTCACGTGCAAAAATGCAATTAATTCCAGCGCCTCACCTCTGAGCTGCTGGTCACTAACTCAGTGTGTGACACCAAGCAGGTGTTCAGCAAATATTTGCTGAATGATTGTTGGATCATATATCTTGGCTAAATCTGTCCTAGTTAAGTTAATGACTGTTATTTTATCCTTACTCCACAAATCACAGATGTACAATATATATATTTTTTTCAACCAAAGTAGTCCCAATTCAGAAATGGAACAGTTAGATTAGTTGTTGCATATCGATCAGCCAGAACCATGGTACTCAACCTAATGTATGCCTCAAAATTGTATATATGTGTCCCAATTAGCATAGAGTGATGCTATTTGCAGATTCTGATACTTCTACCTTACGCTGTTATCTTTGAAAGAGACAAAATTGCTCAAAAAGCCCTAATTATGTTTTTTTTTTAGCCACCAAAATTAGAATAGCTTATCAAATCACCTCTTATTAAAATCCAGATTCTCATTCTGTGTCTGGCTTGATAAGCCTTAATCAAGAATTCAAATGGCCAGCATGAGAGATTCTCATAGAGGCGTGGAAAGAGGGTTTTAGGCGCGAGGTAGAATGTCTGCTAGTTTTGTACAATAATGCTTAACTCCTGTCTTTTTTTTTTTTTAATTTGTCTTTATTGTTGAAAGTATTACAGATGTCCCTCCTTTTCCCCCCATTGACACCCCCTGCCCCACTTCACCACACTGTTGTCTGTGTCCATTGGTTATGCATATCAGCTCTTTGGTTTATCACACCACCCCTGCCCCCTTCCCGCTGAGGTTTGTCAACCTGTTCCCTACTTCCAGTCTCTGGATCTATTTTGTTCGTCAGCTTATATTGTTCATTATATCCCACAAATAAGTGAGACCATGTGATACTTGTCTTTCTCTGACTGGCTTATTTTGTTTAAATAAGTTACTAGAACCACCTCCTTTGTCTCAAAATCAAGCCTCGCAAGCTGGTCTCCCATGATGAACACAAAGGCAGGTCCATCCCTTCATTGGAAAGAAAGTGATTGACTGGGTCATTGTTAACTGTGATTACCTGTTCTTGGACGATATCAGTCTGCAGAATTTTTTTCCCCCTCACTCTTATAGGTTTACTGTTTCATTGTGGCTTTATTTACTCCATTATTGCAAGGCCGATCTCTGCGGGATTCTGTACTTTGTTAATTCTAATGAGATGTACGGCACGCCTTCTGTATTTCTTACCGAAGAGGGTAAGTATGAAACGGAACCTTAAAACAATATTGTCTTTTCTCATGCTCTGTCTGTGGGTAAATATGCCTGTCTAGAATAAGGAAGGTACTGTCAACGTGGCAATTTAGTGAGAGTGATGGTTTTCAAATGTGGGCTTCAAATTAAACTTTTTTAAGGGAAGCTTACAGTAACTGTCTTCTTGACAATGGAATGCATTTATGAGATTTCTTTTTCTTTTTTGCTTTGTTTTTGTTTAAAGAAAAAAGGAACGTGATCTAGTCTGGTAGCTTCTTAGGATAATTGTTGAAAAGGTGTAACCGCTTCATTCACTCCTGGGTATTTTTTTTGTCTTTTTCATGGGGTTAAATTTTCCTTCTAGGCCACTTGCATATTCAAATGCATCTTGTCAAAGGAGAAGACCTTGCTGTAAAGACAAAATTCACCCTACCTTTGAAGGAGTGGTTTCGCCTGGATATCTCGTTCAACGGAGGCCAGGTACTCGCACGCTGTGGCTCATGGCAGCATCGTCCCTTAGCCTTAAGCGTTGCTGTTAAGTCAGGAAGCAAGAAAAGCCCTAAGAGCAAATTTGTGGTAAATGATAAACTCTTTACAACTGTACATTTTTTCAATCAAACTTTTATTGATGGAAGTTTAAATCATAAGAATCTCATCCCATTTAATTGGCTTTTAAAGTGCTTCTTTCGACCATCTTGTGAATGAGTAAATAAAATAGCTAGCTCTAGAGCCTCAGTCATCTGAGGAATTCAGTGCATTTCCCCCGGCCAGATAGGCCTTGTGGAGATGAATGTTATATAGTGTCATTGGATCAACAGCTTTTTTTTTTTTTTTTTTTTTTTTTACAGGAAATTATTAGTTGAGTAGTCAAGAAATATTTTGACTGTTTTGGGCAGTTGAAACAATTGCTTATGTTTGGCATAAACAGACAAATAATAATTAGCAAACCTAAGCGATAATTCTGGTGGACGAAGAGTGTTTATCTACTTTGCTCTATAAAACAATATTCATAAGTGTTTCAAACTCTCATCATGCAGATACTATGGATTATGGCAAATCTGTTCTTATAATTGGAGACTATTCCATTTTTCAATCTACACAGTGTCAGTATGCTACTTTTTGTCTGATGATTTTATTTTCTCATCAGCTTTTCTTATTGATTTGTGATTTTTCTGGCTACAAAACTGGAAGAGACGTCTTGTTTGTCTTGTGTATTATTAGATAATACGAAGACTTCCCTTGGTGGCTAGGGTTATCACATTTTCTTTTCGGAAGAGAAAAGAAATCAGGTCAGTTCATGTTGCTGTCCTGAGAAGATTCTGTGAACTGTTAGCTGGGATTGTTTGTATGTTAGTCTGTTTCTTTAACGATGTTCCGTGACAAAGCTGCGGTCCGTGTTTTGGCTTCTCATTTACATGACGATTTTGACGGCGTAGCTTGATTTTGAGGTCAGCTTAGTACACTATGTGTCACTTAGGTATCATAGCAGAGCAAATGACATATCTTATTCTGCACCTGCTGTATGCAAGGCACTGTGCTCAAGGAGCTCATAGACTATTTAGGGAATTAAAATTAAGCTGCTGTCGGGATGTCATAAGGTGAGCTTAATTGCCAGATGAGTCACATTGATTTGGAGGAGAGAGACAGTCTTCACGCTGAGGTGCTCAGGGAAGGTTTCACAGAGAAGGCTCCTATGGATGGGCAGAATCGGCATGGAGAAGAGAGCCAGGGTCTGCACGTCACCGGGGGCGAGCGGATCAACCACTTTGACCAGAGTAGAAATATGCAGACTGTGGGACCCTAATAGAAGGAAAAGAGTGTCCTTAGGGCTAGAATATGGAGAATCTTGAATATCGTGGAATTTAGATTTCTACTTACAAAGCTGCAGGGCTTCATGGAAGCTTTGGGAGAAGAGTAAATCAGAGTAGGCCTTCCATTGAAGAGAGAATTCAGTGGCAGAGCACATGGTTGGATAAAGCAGGAGAGAGGAATTAGGCAGACCAGATGGGGTGGAAAGAAAAGAAGATTTTTTTTAAAAGTAGATTTTTTTGTCTTTTTTTTTTTATCCTCACCCGAGGACATTTTTGCATTTATTTTCAGATAGAGCCAGAGGGAGAGAGGGAGGAAGAGAGAGGAACATCGATGTGAGAGAGACACATCGAGTGGCTGCCACCCACACAACCCCTACCAGGGTGGGGGACAAACTGCAACTGAGGTACATGCCCTTAGCGGGAACCGAACCTGGCCTCTCTGGTCTGCGGGCTGATGCTCTAACTGCTGAGCCAAACCAGCCAAGATTTGTCTGTTTTCTTTCCATTCCATTAGTTCTGCCTAAAAAATGTGGGTACCGAAACAACACTTGTTTTTCTACACAAAATCCACCTCTGTGGTGGGGCTACCATATTCTTTGCTTTTACTGAATGGACATATTGACTTAAAGTGAATCGTTGGTTTAGAGAAACAACTGGCTTGAGTCATTTTCTTCATATTATATATGGCTGAATTGGGTTGGGTTTTTTTTTTTTTTTTTTTTTTTTTATCCTCACCCGAGGATATTTTTCCATTTTTTGTACAGATAGAGTGGGAGGGAGAGAGAGGAAGAGAGAGACAGACAGAAACATCGACATGTAGGGACACATCGAGTGGCTGCCACACGCACGACCAACCAGGGCCGGGGACAAACTGCAACCGAAGTACGTGCCCTTAGCGGGAACCGAACCCGGGTCTCTCCAGACTGCAGGCCGACGCTCTAACCGCTGAGCCAAACTGGCCAGGGTGGGTTGGGTTTTTAAAAATATGTTTTTATTGATTTTAGAGAGAGGGGAAGGGAGAGAGACAGAGGGATAGAGAAACATCTGTGTGAAAGAGAACATCGACTGGCTGCCTCCTGCATGCCCCCCACTGGGGATTGAGCCCACAACCCAGGCAAGTGCCCTGACCCAGAATCGAACAGATGACCTGGGGCATGGGAGGATGCTCGACCAATTGGGCCACACTGGCCAGGGCTGGGTTGGCTTCTGTGGGTTAGTTTGTGTTTCATAGACACAGTGTGATGGGGCATCTTTGGGAACCTACTTAGGCCAGCACACGTCTGGTGAACACTGGCTCCGGGCTGGCACCTGGAGACTAACAGGAGCCCCTGAGCTCCATGGGTTTATGTTGTAATCCAAGACGCCGAGGAGAATGCATGACAGCGAATGACAGCTAATCACGTCCGGGACAAAAACATTGTCACCATTGAAATGCCGGTGACAATTCTCTGTGCTTAGGGACAAGGCTGGAAACAGCTGTGCATGAAGCAAGTTCAGCACCGGTCTTGTTTCTCCCTCGGGAGTTCACGGAATTTGAGTAAACTTGCAAAGACTCCGTGCAGTATCTTCTCATGCATTTCCTTGTCTTTCTTTCTCTTTTTTTTATTTAAGATTTTTAATTGATTTTTAGAGAGAAGGCAGAGAGAGAGAGCAAAACATCAATGTGGGAGTAAAACATTTGCCTCTTTGGTTTGTAGTTTGGAAAGACCTGAAACCCACTGGGAAAAGGTGCTTTGATGGATCTTTTTACCAGATCAAGTCATTTAGAGAAATTAAATTTCTTAAGTCTTGCCCTGGCCAGTTTGACTCAGTGGTCATGGATTCAATTCCCGGTCAAGGGCATGTACCTGGGTTGCAGGTTTGATCCCTAGTCCTGGTAGGGGTCACTTGGGAGGCAACCAATCAGTGTGTCTCTCCCACATGGATGTTTCTCTCTGTCTCCCTCTCATTCTCCCTCCCTCCCTTCCACTCTCTCTCAAAATCAGTGGAAAAATATCCTTAGGTGAGGATTAACAACAACAAAAATGTTTTCTTAAGTCTTAAAATATACCCAGGGCTAGTAAACTGTTACTTTTATCTTCGCAGAAACTGATCAGGCAAAAGATTGTGCAGCGCATTTTGAGTAATGTATAAGGACTGAATTGATGTGGGGCTTTGAGGCATAACTGGTTTTTGTGCATCTCTCCCACCGCAGATAGTGGTAACCACCAGCCTGGGACAGGATTTGAAAAGCTACCACAATCAGACCATTAGGTAAGTGTGGTCTTTCTTTTGATCCAAAATGTTGCTGAATGAGGGTTAAGGAATCTTCATGCCTTAGCCCTCAACCCTAACATTATTCCCACACCTCCTTACTCAGCTTTCCCAGCATGGACTCGTCTGCCCTGTGGCTAGTCTTTGTACTTTTTCTGTTTCTGTCCACTAACTCTCCTGTTTCCCCCACAACCTTTTTTCAAAGCAAGAAAAACCTCTTCTCTCTCCAGATATCACTGTAAATTCTTTTTTTTTCATGGCACTTTGTATAATTCATTTTCTTTGAAAATTATCTTCTACGGAGGATTCTGAAAAATAAATCAAAATATTAATTTTGCTTATTGAGAATGCTTGGTAACATTGGTCTAGTATAAAGCATAAAAGCAGACAGTCTTCATATTTATGTTTATAATCTAAATCTGAAATGTATGCAACTGTTGATATTGGTGTAACTTCTCATCTTTATAGAACTGTTCTCTATAAGAGTTACAGAAACTAAGCATTGGGTCCCTTGCCTTGTATTTCATAATTTTTTTGGATTTGCTCCTTTATCCCTGTATAATAGTGGGTTTCATAGTGGCAGAACCATGGGGCAACCTTCCTCAGGAACTCAGGGTGCCCCATCATAACTTGATTGTATCTATAATAAAATGCTTAAGAATAAGTGTAAAGAACAGAAACAGAATTTACCAGCTTCACATGTATAATTTTTTAAAAAAAATGCGTTCAGGACAGCTGGGCACTATGTCTGGGCAGGGGTGGGGTCGTCCCTCCATCCGGCAGTCATTCGACTACTCCCAGCACAAAGCAGCCTTTCCAAACAGCCTCCATTCACTCAGTCCCCTCACAACCCACATTTTCTTGAAAACCAGTTATCGCAGAAAGAAAAGCAAACGGGAGGAGACGGGCTAAAAGGGTGCATGCACACCGCCCCCCCCGCCCCCCACCATTTCTCTTTACATCGAAGCCAAGCTGCTTCCTCCAAGGCCCTGGACACACAGAACAATCCCTATTGTCTGGCCGGATTAAAGGATTACTGTTGTGTAGAAAGGCTAAAGACCTGTTATTCCTCAGCCTGCAAAGAAGCGGTCAGTGGCGGCCTGATAGCTCTAGCGTAGCATAGACACCGAGGCCTAAGACCAGAGCAAAGTCTTCAAGTGCACCAGGTGGGTTTAGACCCATCCAAGAGCAGCTGACAGGCATGTGTTTTGTTGTGTAGCAGGTGGCGCTGGGCTCCTCTCTGAAGAGTTCAAGAGTAGGACGGCTGGGAGTTTGCTTCGGTGAAACAGATGATTGGGTTCCTTTGGAAATCCTTAGGGTGCCCAGTTCCATGCAGGGGGCCCCGGAAATGAAGGGTTTGCGTTTCAGGATATGAAGTCTAAAATAATACCTTCCCCTTTCTCCCTTGACACCCACATCCAACTCCAGGACACTTAAGACAACCGATTGAATTTCACAGGGTCTTTTTCATTTTTTGTGTAAGGGCTTCCTTTCCTGCGAAATCCCAGAAGTCTAGAGGCTGACATGAGAGAACTGTGGACAGAGAGATCACAGTATGATCCAGGGCCGGGAACAGGGTGAGATGAGAGAGACCAAAAAAAAAAAATAACAGCCCTCAGGTTTGTACACGTTTGCTGGGGCTGCCGGCACAAAGGACCACAGACTGAGTGGCTTCACATCAGAGGTGCATTGTCCCACAGTCTGGAGGCTCGAAGTCCAAGGTCAGGGCGTCAGCAGAGCCGCCAGCCCTCTGAAGGCTCTCTCCGAGCTGAGTGGTCCCCCATGGCGGCAGCATCTCTCCAGCCTTCTCACGGCATCCCTCTGTGTGCGTGGCCGTTTCTGTCCGAATTTCCTCTGAGTGTGAGGACAACAGTCACATGGGATTAAGGACCCCCGCATGGCCTCTTCTTAACTAACGACACCTGCAATGACCCTACTTCCAAATAAGGTTACAGTATGCGGTACCGGGAGTTCGGACTTCAACATAGGAGTGGAGAGGGGGGACACAATTCAACACCTGGCAGTAATCACGATAACTAACATTTACTACAATATTTTCTACAGTCAAAATTAATGTAAAGAATCCAGGATGAGCAAAATATCACAATGTTAAGAAAGGACAAAATCAGTGTGGTCATAGAAGATTACAGAGATGCAGACTGACTTCCAGGTACATACCAATTGGACATCCCAGTTAAAGCCTTGACGTGACTCCCTACCTGGGAATACTGGCAGTGCCCAGACCAGGAGTGCCCTCACCAGCACCTCAGCTGCCCTTCCCCCACCCCTGGAACCTCCCCCATCAGCAGAGCAACTAGAGAGTTAACACCTGGCCCGCTGGGGTCCCAATGCTTAGATATTTGGAATCCCACTTTCAGAGCAGGCCAAGCCAGTGAACTGAACGTTCCAGATGTTTGTAGGTGTTCCAAGGAAAGCCTTTTTCCCTTCCTTTCTATTTGTCCTTGGAATGCAAATGTAATGGTAGCTGTCCCAGACGCTGGTGTAGGAAGAGCAGTAACCAAGTGCTCAAAAGTGCCGTGCCACTCCTGCTTGGAAGGCTGCCAGTAGCACTTGGTGACAGGGAACAGCAACCTGCACAGTACTGAAGTCATTCGTCCGTCCATCCATCCACCCATCCATCCATCCATCCACCCATCCACCCACCCACCCATCCAGTGCATATTCACTCATCCAGCACACTTTCCACATGCCAGACATAACGCTGGGCTCTGGGATTAAACACAGTCAGTCCCTGCCTTCATGGAGCTAAAAAGTCTAGTGGGGGAGGCAGATCTTTAAAAAATCACAAATAGATATGAAATGACAAATTGTGGTGCATGCCGGGAAGCAAGAGAATGCGGCAGCCTGAGAAGATGACAATGGCGGGGTCAGCATTCAGAGCAGATCCTGGGAAATGACATTGAAGACGAGCATTACTCTGAGGATGAGGGAGGCAGCTGATTGGTGGCTCTGAGTTCCCCTGCGAAACCCCCTGGAGCTGGACCTGTTTCCTGATGCCGAGCCCTGTGTAACAGCATTGCTGCTGGTGCTCCGCAGTGATCAACCAGAGCGCTCTCCTCTGTCCAGTTCGAGTAGACACTGTGCCAGCATGTCTGAGGTTTTCAGAAGGGACCGGCCTGGGCTCTGGAAGAGCCCAGCTCAGCATTTATGTCAGCGAAATGGATGGCTGTCAGGCAGTGCACAGTGCAGGGAACCACGTGCAATTCAGTGCAGCCGCTGAAGGTTTCAGGGGAGGAGGATGTTGGCGATCAAGCTGGAGAGAGCTCCTATTTGGTTATAGTATCATAATGATGAAAAACTGAAAAATACAGTCCAGCACCATAGGACCTAGTGATTTATTGGTCAGTTGAAGACTTCAGTTAAAGCAAAGATTCATTTAAAAAAGATACCTTAGATGTTTTATTTTAATTAAAAAATAGACAGGTACCTTCTTTTGCCCGCCTTCCTGGGTAGGGCCTTTCCTCTGAGGACGGATCTCCTGACTGGAGTTCTCTCTGATGTTTGCACAGACGACATGCCGTTTCTGTGTCTCCCCATGAAAAGGCAACAAAGGCCCCTGTGAAATGATCAGAGCCCACAATTCGTCTACATGTCTTCAGTTTCTTTTCCCAACCTTTCACAGTTATCCTAATTCCACAACAGTATTTTTAGTAACCATTTTTTACTGAGTCGACCCAAAGTGTTCAACTCAGTTTTTACAGAATGAACACCTTCTGCCTCATCCATATTTTACTGGGTACCATAACATTTAACTGGATTGTACGATTAAGTGATCGTACGGTTAGCATCGACAGACTTGGGAACAAACACATCTTACTTGTACTAAGCATGTCACTCAAAAGTCCAACAGTGGACTAGTTAATAACAATAATCATAAAGTTATGGTGCTTACTCTGTGCCAGGTACTGTTCTAAACGCCTTGTTTAAATGCTAGTTCATCTAATCCTCACAACAGCCCTGTAGACAGGTACTGTTACTATCTCCACTGATGAAAGGAGAAGACTGAGCTCCAGCGTGTGGGGATGGGCCACCAGGAAGCTGGTGCGCTGAGCAGAGTTCCGTTAAGAGCTTTAACTGCAGAAGCTTTGCCCCACATCCACTGAGTGCCAGGTATCTCAGGAGGGTGGTTCGAGTCTTTCCAAGGCCTGGAAAAACAGAGTCGATTCACAGCTCAGAGATAATAACTTGGGGTCCCACTTGAAAAAAAAAAATAGTGAGGAGGAGACCATCATCTCCTCATACCTTCAGTTCTGAGATTCTGCAAAGAGAACTCTCAGGAGGTGAAGCGCTTCTTTTCGTGTGAGTTACCTTTGTATGAAGCGCATTTTGAAGTGTCCGCTCCGGCTGCAGACAGGGGATGCTCTCTGCCCATCTCGTCACTCCTTTGTCTTCCTCTACAGCCAGTGTACCTGCTAAGGGGCAGGTTCCTTGCTAACCGTCAGTCCCTCTCCTGGGATGACCCCGGTTGCTTGGCTTTTTCGATCCAACTCCGGTAGCTTGCTCTGTCCCCATGAGCATCACCCTGGCCCGTTGCCCCTGTGGTTCACCGGGCTCCTGGCAGCCTGCCTGACATTTTGTGCTCTTCTGACTGCCTCCATCTGCCCTCTGTGCGCCCTGGCTCTGTGCTCTCTGCCTGGCTTCTCACTTGGTACCTGCTTGACGTCCCCACCGCCACTTGCTGTTCACATATGCTCCGATCCCACCTTTCCTATTTTAATTTTTATGCACATGGTTTTAAAAAAATCAAAATTATATGCAAAGATATACAGTTAGATGGCTTGCTTCTATCTCTGGCCCCATCTATTCTAACCCCTAACACCACTACCCCGACCTCCCATGCCATGGGGAAATACTGTATTTGTTTCTTACATATACTTACAAAGTTTTTATGCAAATGCCATAAAAAAATCTATCTCCTCTTTTCCTCGATTAAAAGTATACCCTTTGTTCTGCACTTTTATTCTTATGTTTTTCACTTCACCGTGTATTTTGCAGATCTCTCCAGGTCAGTACCCAGAGTCCCCTGTCCCTTTCTTTCTTTTTTATCCTCACCCGAGGATATTTTTCCATTTTTTGTACAGACAGAGTGGGAGGGAGAGAGAGAGAAACATCGACGTGAAGGGACACATCGAGTGGCTGCCACCCGCACGACCAACCAGGGCCGGGGACAAACTGCAACCGAAGTACGTGCCCTTAGCGGGAACCGAACCCGGGTCTCTCCGGACCGCAGGCCGACGCTTTAACCGCTGAGCCAAACTGGCCAGGGCCCCTGTCCCTTTCTTAAGCTGTATAATAAGAGAGCTCCTGGCCAGGCCCACGGGTGGATGTGGGTCTGTCTTCAGGAGCAGACACCTGAGTTGCCTGTCTTTGGTGAATAGAACCAATGCTGCAGGGAACAACTTTGGGCATTTTATTTGTGCTCGATCCCTTGAGTCTTTGCAAAATGGACTTGCAGTGTGTCACCCACACTCACCTTTTATCTTTGACCAAGACTTTTGACCTTACTGTGTCCTCTTCCTCCTCACTTTAAATTTACATAAGTTCTTATCTAATAGGATATGTTTTACGTTTTCCTCCACAGATGCCTTCTATCCACTCAACAATTTTTTTTCCTTTTAGAACAAAAATAGTTCCTGTATGACTAGCAATTCCAAATAATTTTAATAATTCCAAGCAATTTCACCAGCCTCAATAACCAGTACTTTTTGACAGTGAGCCAGGCACTCAGCTAGATGTGTTTTGTTCGTTTTTTATTTTTATTTTTTTTATCCTCACCTGAGGATATTTTTCCATTTTTTGTACAGATAGAGTGGGAAGGAGAGAGAGGAAGGGAGAGAGAGAGAGAAACATCAACGTGAAGGGACACATCGAGTGGCTGCCACCCGCACGACCAACCAGGGCTGGGGACAAACTGCAACCGAAGTACGTGCCCTTAGCGGGAACCCAACCCAGGTCTCTCCGGACCACAGGCCAACGCTCTAACCGCTGAGCCAAACTGGCTAGGGCTTTTGTTCGTTTTTTAATCCTCACCCGATTTTTTGATATTTTGTTCAGATAGAGTGGGAGGGAGAGAGAAAGAGAGAGAGAGAGAAACATCGATGTGAAAGGGACACATCGAGTGGTCACCACCCACACAACCCAACCAGGGCCGGGGACAAACTGCAACCGAGGTACGTGCCCCTAGCGGGAACCGAACCCGGATCTCTCTGGACCACAGGCCAATGCTCTAACCACCAAGCCAAACTGGCCAGGGCTCACAGCTAGATGTTTTATGTGTTCATATTTCACTTAGCTCTTTTAAGGATCCTATAAGTGAGGAACTAATTTACTAATGAGAAATCTCAGTCTCAGAGAGGTTAAGTGACTGAGTCCAAGGTCACAGAGCTGGTGAATAGCAGAGTTGGAATCCTAACCCAAATCCACCTGACCCCATAACCATCCCATCTGCTAGAATTCAGAGTGGATGGGCTTATGGAAATTTGAGGTAAGTCAGTGAGGGTCAATGAAAGAGTCTCTTTTTAAAAATCTGGTTCAAACACGATGCCTTTGTGTTTTTCTGCAGATTCCGGGAGGATTTCCATTATAATGACACCGCTGGGTACTTCATTATTGGAGGGAGCAGGTATGTGGCCGGCATCGCAGGGTTTTTCGGACCCCTGAAATACTACCGCCTCCGCACGCTGCACCCTGCACAGGTGAGCCCAGGGGATCGAGGCAGAGTTTGGGGGTGCTCGTGTGTGTGTGGCTCAGGGGCCTGGAACCCCACGTAAACAAAAGCTTTACTTAAGCTGGATCTCTCATCCTCTCTGTCATCAAACATTATTAATATTGAGTCTTTCCCCCTAGCTAACACGATAATAGATTTCTGTTAATGTTTGGTTCATTTAGTACTCATAAAATGGAAACCATTTACTTCCCCTGTTTTAATAACCACTGGTTTAATTATAGAGTAGGTTTTTTATCAGGCTGTTGCCTATCCAGTGATTAAACTAATGAAAGGAGAGAGTCTTAGTTATTTGGTAAAGCTTCCTTTATATGCTATTATTTAAAGCAGCAGAAGAGGGGCCGCTCCGGCAGATGAGACTCTTGGTTGTGTTCACGGCCCCTCAGAGACGGGCCTCTGGCGCACTCGGGCTGACGCAGGGGGCTTTGCGTGCAGAACTGCATCTGCGTCTGGAGGGCTCCCATGTCCACACCCACGCACAGATGGACCTGGTGGGGTTTCCCTGCCACAGCCGGCAGGGCTGCTGCCCTGTGTGCAGGCTGCCCACAAAGGGCCCTTGACAGCCCTTGTTTTTCCTGCCTGGGCAAGGAGGTCACGGAACACCTGAACAAGGAGCTTTCTGTCATTCCTGTGACCCTGAGGGGTTCGTTCTGGGAAAGGTAGGACTCACTAGACAGTCATTGAGGAAAAATGAGGATGCGTACCACCCATAGGTGCATCTTAGAAGAGGGGAAAATGAGATTTATTCGTCTGTGCACCCGATACTGAGCTCGGCTCTGTGCCAGGGGCTGCGGTGTCCAAGGTGAAGTAAGATAGTAGCTTTTAAACTTTTTTTAAGGTGGTCCACAATAAAAAATGTATTGAATATCATGAGCAGTACATGTGTATACGTACACATATATACACACATAGACCTACACACACATACATATATAACACAAAACTGAAACAACAGTTTTACTAAGAATATATACCCATGCTGTATTCATTGTACTCAGATATTTTGTGTTTTACTTTATAAAAAAAAAAAAATTGCCCTGGCCGGTTTGGCTTAGCAGTTAGAACATCAGGCTGCAGACCAGATTCCCAGGTTTGATTACGGTCAAGGGCACATACCTCGGTTGCTGTTCAGTCCCTGGCCCTGGTCAGGGTCATGTGGGAGGCAACCAATCAATGTCTCTCTCTCTCTCTCACTTCCTCTCTTCCTCTCTCCCTTACTCCCTCCCTCCCAATCTATCTGAAGATAAATGAAAAAAATATCCTCGGGTGAGGATTTAAAAAAAAAAATTATTGCTTATTACTACCCACTGAAGTGATTTCATGACCCTCTAATGGGTTACAACCTGCATTTTGAAAAACACTGAGTTGAGATAAGGCTTCTGCTCTTAAGGAGTTTCCTTATCCCTCTTCAGCAGATACATCATGAAAGAATGTGGTATGTGCATTAATTCAGATGTGAGCATGGTGTTTGGGAGCGCCGGGGCGGGAGCATGGGCGTAGGCAACCAGGTGAGGGTGGGGCGAGCTGTTAGGGAAGCTTCCCTGAAGTGATGACCTTGAATCTGGCCCTTGGAGGTTGAGTAGGAGCCTGCCAAGCAGAAGAAACTGGGAGGAAGGTGTCAGCTGGCACAGCGCAGCAGACTTAGCACCCCTTGAGAGCTGAAGGGGAACGAAGATGATTTTCTGGGGGCAGCACGTAGCGGGGAGCAGGCAGAGGGTGGAGGCCTGGTCTCTGGGAAATCCTGACACTTAAGAAGCTCTCTGGAGGAGAAGATGCCACAAAAAGAAGCTAGAAGGAAGTGGCCAGAGCCAGCATGTCCTTGAATGACACCCTCCCTTTGCAAATCCAGATTGGACGATCTGAGTGGGCTGGTGATCGGTGGGAGAAGGAAATCAACCCGAACACAGCCTCACAGGTATTGATGGGTGTTTGATGACAATTGTTGTTCATTCGATCCTCTGCCTTCTTGTAGATTTTTAATCCCCTCCCTGAGAAGCAACTTGCTGAACAAATCAAGTTATATTATGAGAGGTGTGCGGAGATTCAAGAAATAGTGTCCGTGTACGCATCCACAGTACAGCAAGGGGGCAGGAGCCAAGACGCATGTAAGTATTGAGCTTCAGGAAAGCAGTCTTTAGCTCTGGGCGTTTGTGTCAACACATTTGGCTTCTTTCTAATGGGGTGAAAATGGAAAGTACATGACTTGGCCGATGGGGAGAAGTATGACCTCCGCAGATGGATGCGAGGGAAGGTGTACATTCCACACTCCACCTGAATTCCAACTAGACCAACAGCCAACACGAACCCCACCTGCCTCGTAGCTTTAACCATACATGACTTAGTTTAAGAATACAAGTGAGAGTGTTTTGAGTCTCGCATTTCATTATTCCCATTCATAATGGGATCTTAGGCCAGTCTAAGAAAATAAAAATGAATTGGAAAATAAATTAATCATTAGAAATGTTTCCCCATCGGTGCACTTTTGTCTTGGATCATTAATATCCGAATATTAGCTTTCAGAAATGTTGAACAATGACTTTGTTGTTTGGGGCTCGGTTTTATTTTTTAAATCCTTGAAATCGACTCGTTCTGGAAGACACTGGTAATTTGTAACAGAAGGAATGAATTTCAAGTAGACGGCTTTCCTGCCTGCTCATATTTGCACGGACATCCTTTCGCTCAGACAGGGTGTTTATCTGCTATAAAACTTGGTCTCATCTTGTACTCCAGTGTTCCAGCTTGGATCTGGCACTTATCAATTTCTCTGGGCTATAGATCTTCTTGCTTGATACGGTGGCAATGGAGTTAGTCACATATGTTCCTTCTGGAAGGGAAGTTCCTGTGGGGCCTTTGCCACCAGCAAAAGCAAATTGAGTATTTCAGTCCTGCCCACATATCTCACAATCTCCAGAGCTGCACTTGCCGTTCCAGGCTATGGAGGAATGGATGCGTCTCAAACACACCCCAGTCCGACAGGGTTCGCAGGAGATGGTCCCAGGGAGTGATTTGAGATGGAGATAGGTAAATGTGGAAAGACTGGACTTCCCCGTTCAATTTAAGAATAGGTTATACTGGTCCCCAGCTGCTGCTCTCTGTGCTGAATCATCCAGAAAATACGGTGCTGTCAGAGAGAGAAAGATATATAGGAAGAGTAATATCTTGAACGGGAAAGAAGCTGATATTGATAACTGCTGAGATTTTAGGAGAGATGGCCTGAGTTGGCAGGCCAGCCTTGCATGCTGATCCGTTTGGGGGCATTGGGAAGATTTCCCTAACGTCCACTGCCTTGCCTCCCTGGGGATCTTTGGGCTTGGCTCCTCTGCTCACGCTGCCAACAAAATGGCCTAGATATTGGCCTCCTGGGGACCAGTCCGAGGCCAGTTGCTCATTCTGTAGAATTATTCAACAGCCATCAGCAACTTTGGCACATTTCCCTTTGACTTGGCTTTGAATTTGTAACCTCAAGGCAACGGCATCGTACCAATTTCAGATCCCTAATGCAACCCAATCCATATCCAGTAACATTACATCTGACCTCTGATTTCCAGTTCCACTTAGGGAGAAGGGGTGCGGAGGGGTGAGACTTGCCCTGTCCTGAGGGGAGTGGTATCTTATGCTTCCCTTTCCTGCAGGTGGCCTGCGGAACTCCTACCTGGACCTGAGCCGCAGGTATGGGAGACCCTCGTGCCGAGCCTTCCCCTGGGAGAAGGAGCTGAGAGCCCGGCACCCCAGCTTGTTCCAGGCCTTGCTGGAGACGGGGCTGTTGACGGGTAATTGTGTCTGTGCCTTGCCTTTGGACCCCGGTTAGGAAGGAAGGCTCCCTGTTTCCCACTGTTTGGCTTCCCCTCTTTTGTGATTTATGCCTCCAAGTTATTTTTAACCCTACTCTTCTAGCTTAACTTTAAATTTAAATTCTCCCTTGTCCACAACCTTCAGTACATCTATCCATATGCCCAACACTAAATACAAAAACTTATACTTAGGAATCACTCGAGCAATTCTTATTTCAAGCCAAGGCCACAGGTGGACAGTCTGCAGCCAGAGCTGGTCCCCAAGTGCAGTAGGTTTGGCTCACACAGGGTTGTCAATTAAAAAAAAAAAAAAAATTAGCAGTATCAAAAACCTTGTGTAAAAATGCAGATTTTTAGCTTTTCTCAAAACGTTCAAAAATCTGGCAACCTGAAAAGGAGAATCATCTGTAACAAAAATTAATCAATAAAAAAAAAAAAAAACAATCTGGCGACCTGGCCTACATGGCGGCGACCCCGGAGGTGAGTGGTTGGCACAGGCTCGCTCGGGCCACTGTGGCCTCTTCTCCTGGGCCTTCGGCTGGCACCTGCCTACCCCTTTCACGGGTCTTACTGCCTGGCCATAGACACGTGAATTTGAGACCCTGATTTAAAGCACACTTTAAGCACCGTCTCAGTCTTCTGAAATGTGGGGCCAGCCTCTCCTGTCACGGTTTGGGTTTGCTTAGGAATTCAGTGCACCCCGTAAGGCCACCAGGTCTCTCGAAACCATGTCTGTTAGGAAGAGGAGAGAGGCTGGAGAGGTGCAGCCTGGGGCAGGAGACACCAGCGGGTGGTGACGATAACTGTCTTAGTGGTCAGAGGCAACCTGCGGTGTTCCGGGCACACAGCTAGACCCTTGAGTCCAGGCATTGCTGAAACGGACTGCTGCCTCACGTAAGCACTCCGTAGGAATGGCAGTATTCCATGGGAAAGCGCCCCCCTCCAGTGTCCTGAAATAACTCAAGCCATATGGATGTTTCATCTTTCATTCATTTGATACTTGCTGAGTAACTGCTCAGTTACTTGGCTAGACTTCAGAGATAGATAAGACCACATAAAGCCCCTGCCCTTCAGGGACAGACTTGAAAGCAAAGAAAAAAGCCCTGGCCAGTTTGGCTCAGCGGTTAGAGCGTCAGCCCGCAGTCCAGAGAGACCCGGGTTCGGTTCCCGCTAAGGGCACATCCCTCGGTTGCAGTTTGTCCCCGGCCCTGGTTGGGGTCATGTGGGTGGCAGCCAGTCGATGTGTCTCTCTCACATTGATGTTTCTCTCTCCCTCTTTTCCTCCTTTTCTCCCTCTCGCTCTATCTGAATATGAATGCAAAAATGTCCTCGGATGAGGATTAAAAAAAAAAAAAAGGTAATGCAATTGAATAAAGGCTGTGGGAGTAGAAGGAGGGAGTGGTCAGTTATACCAGAAGGGCTGGGATGTTCAGAGAAGGCTTCCTGGAGGAGGTGCCACTGGGACTAATTCTTGGCCGGTCAACAGGTATTTACCAGCTAAGTAAGGTGGGGGTGGGCATCGCAGGCAGAGTAGCTGCAGAGAGGTGGGAACAGCACAGCAGTTTAATGATGGGCAGGGGTTCGGGAGGCAGGGAAATACCTAGAGACCTAGAGAGGGCTGATTCCCACCAGAGCTCAGACACCACCCTGAAGAGTTTGGGCTTTGCCTTGTAGGTGACAAGGACCTGTTGAAGGGTTTCAGGCAGTGGGTAGAGGTGAGATCAGATTTGGCATTTTGAGGTCACACGGGCAGCAGTAGGAGGTTGGGGGAAGCCCGGCCGTGGAGCTGGTCCAGGGGGAGGAGACGCGGGCCTGCACGGGACAGAGTGATGGAGTTAATGAAGGTGTAAGGAGGTTGGCTCTGAAGGACCCCTTTGCAGGCAGGCAAGGGAGGCCTGTGGAGTCGTGCGGCAGCATGGCCTCCGTGATCTTGGGCAAGTTACTTCATTTCTCTGAGCCTCAGTTTCCTTATCTGCATAATGGGGGTGAGAATGGTACCTCTTCCCCTAGTGTTTCCTTAAATGAATTGATATAAGTACAAAATACTCAGAACAATATAACACATAGTAAGCTCTTTGTAAGCAGTGTTTCTCAACCCCGGCACTGTGGACATTTTGGACTGGGTTCTTTGTTTTGCGGGTTCTGTCCTGTGCTTTGTGGGCGATTTAGCTGAGTGTGGCCTCTACCCACTAGATATCAGGAGCACTCCCACGATTCCCTTCTCAAGTTGTGACAACCAGAAATGTCCCCAGACATTGCCAAATGTCCCCAAGGAGCAAGGCGATTATTACAGGGCAGAGACAATTCCCAGGTGTCGTTGGTCATCTGGGAGGTGGTGGAGCGGCCCCAAAAGACAGGGGCACAAGAGAGGGGGAGGTCTGTGCTGGTCAGTGTGGGCAAAAGGGACCAGGACCACGTCCACATTATGAGATTTCTGATCACATTTAAATGTAGTTTTGCCGATTGTGAACATGAGTGAATCATTTTCACAATTCTTTTTTAAGTAAATACTCTCAATAGAATGTTTACATGTTATTTTTACAGCTCAGAGGTTTCATTTATAAGAATTTTGAATTACTTCTTCTCCTTGGAGTTCTGGAAGTGGAATTTAATTAAAAACCCAAATCACGTGTTCCCCAAACCCTAAGACTTCCTGGGCTGTGGTGCTATGACACTGTCACATTGTGGCCCTGAGATCTCTGTGGACCTCAAGCCCCCTCCTGCCTTCAACCCCTATTCTGGGTTACATTGACCTGTCGTAAAAACTGGGGAGGCTTTGCAGAGGTCGGGCAAGAGTCCTCATTAAAATTCATCTCTACCTGGCACACTGCCCTTGCTTGGGGCTGTGACGGGGTCCTCCCGCCAACCCCGGAGAGATTGGTGTTAGACACTGTGCCCACTTTCTAACAAGGCTGAGAGAATTGCAGAAAATGTGATTTTGTACGTTGAGGGTGAAAACATAAGTGTACATTTTTTAGCATATCTTTCCTCTGGTCTATAAAAAGAACAGTAGTAAGACTGGTGTGACTATGACCCTGTTCCTGGTTTCCCACGTACCCTTCCTTCCAAGTTCATCTTGCTGTCAGTGTCCAGCTGGCTTTGGACAATCTCGTTAACGGGCTGTTTGCATTGTTTTCTGCCGCTGCCCTGAGCTGTCCAGTCTGTTGACTGGTGGACTCGAATAAAGTCCATCCTCATCATGTTACAGTTTTCATTTCTGAGATAAGCTGCAAGAATGGACTCAGCATCAGATGTCTGATGCTTGGAATTCTTGCTGTAGGAACTGAATAGGTGCACCCGCGAAGATAAGAAATTTAATTGTGTCAGGAATGTCTTTTTTTTATTCTTTTGGAAGGAATTTAATTGTGTCAGGAATTTCTTTTTTTTTTTCCTTTTGGTAAATCCTCACCCAAGGATATTTTTTCCATTGATTTTTTTTTTTTTTTTTTTTTTGAGAGAGAGCATATGGGATGGGGGAGAGAGAGAAACATCTATGTGAGAGAGACACATAGATTGGTTGTCTTTTACACGTGCCCTCACTGGGGCTGGGGCTCAAACCTGCAACCCAGGTACGTGCCCTTGACCAGGAATCAAACCTGTGACCCTTTGGTGCTCGGTTGATGCTCTAACCATGGAGCTACACATGCCAGAACAAGGACTTTCTTGTCACTCATGTCACAACTTTTTGTTCATTCATTTACTCACTCACTCATTCACTAAACTAGTGTTGACTTAGTGCTGTCTGTGAGCCAGGACAAAATGACCATGGGGCTGTGTTTCTTTCTATTTAGGTAAATATAAAGAAAATATTAACTCCCCTAATTTCTGCAGAGGGAATTAGTTTGTGAAACTTTCTTTTTTTGGCATTTAAAAAAAAATAAGACAGCGTGAGACACTGGGCTGTGATTTCCAGTTCTTGGCAACAGCGTCATCTCTTCTTGGCGGCCTCTCCCCGGCGAGACGGCCGACTCCTCTTCCAGGCTGCCACGCGTGCACGGTTCAGACCAGAGTGTTTTTCCCCACACTGTGTGATTTTGGGAGGATCATCGGCTCTCACTAAGCCAACTCCAAAGGAGCCATGAGAACATATCAGGGGATAGGGAATTGGAAGCCTGGGCTTCAACAACAGGCAGAAAGAGTATACAGGAGTGTCCTCTGCATTCCGGCTAAATGTGGTGAGGAGTGGTCGCCGCCTGCCAGTGTTCCCAAAGATGGAGCTGTAGCCCTGGACAGTGTGGCTCCATGGTTAGAGCGTTGGCCTGCAGACCAAAGGATTGCAGGGTCATTCTTAGTCAAGGGCACATACCTGGGTTGCAGGTTAGATCCCTGGCCCTGGTTGGGGCACATGTGGGAGGCAACCAATTAATGTTTCTCTCACATCGATGTTTTTTTCGCTCTCTCCCCGCCTCCTCCCTTCCACTCTCTCTAAAAAAAAAAAAGAATTCAATGGAAAAGACATCTTTGGGTGAGGATTAAAAAAGAAGATGGAGCTGTATTTCTTCCCACAAAAGAGGATCATCAAGTATTTATATCCTCACTCTTTTTTTATTTATTTATTTATTTTTAGAGAGAGAGGAAGGGAGAAGGGAGAGAGATAGAAACATCAATGAGAGAGAACATCGATTGGCTGCCTCCTGCATGCCCCTCACTGGGGATCGGGCCCACAGCCTGGGCATGTGTCCTGACTGGGAATCGAACCAGCGACCTCTTGGTGCATGGGTCAACACTCAACCACTGAGCCACCCTGGCCAGGCAATATACCCTCACTCTTTAAGGAGTGGAGTTAAAAGAATATATTTTTTTGTGTAGTAAAACACAAATAACATAACGCTCCCCATTGTAGCCATTTCTAAGTGTATCTTCAGAAGTGTTGAGGACAGTTACATTGTTGCTCAGCAGATCTCCTGCACTTTCTCATCTTGTAACACTGAGCCTCTGTACCCACTAAACAACTCATTCCTCACTATTCTACTTTCTGTCTCTGTGAACTTGGCTATTCTCATATTGATGGACTCATAGAGTATTTGGCTTATTGCATGGAGCATAAAGCCCTGAAGGTCTCTCAGTGTTGTAGCATGTGTCAGAATCTTCTCCCTTTTTTAAGACTGAATAATATACCATTGTACTTAGACCACATTTTGTTTGTCCATTCATCTGCTGATGGGCATTTGGGTTGCTTCCACCTCTTTGCTATTGTGAATAGTGCCGCTATGAGCATGTGTGTGCAAATATTTCTTTAACACTTGGCTTTCAGTTCCTGTGAATATATACTCAGAGGTGGGATTGCTGGGTCGTGTGATAATTTTATGTTTAATTTTTTGAGGAACCACCCAACTGTCTTTTCTTAGTGGCTGAATCATTTTAGATTCCCAGCAACAGTGTACAAGGGTTACAGTTTCTCCACATCCTTGCTAACACTTGTTATTTTCTGTTTTATTTTGTTGTTGTTTTATACTAGCCATCCTCATGGGTATGAGGTGTTAACTTATGTTTATAATTTATATACTGGGGAAAGTCTGGTTTAATAGCAGTTGAAAATAATGTTGTCATAAAGTGATACAATGTCTGTGAAAGAGCTTCATGGGTGGAAAGGTACCATATGGACAAGAGGGATGGATGGGATTGCTTGAACAGAGCTCATCTCCCTCTGCCTGAGTTACAGCCATTTGGTCCTATATGTGTCTCCATCACTCACTCAGTTGCAAGGTCATTGAGGACAGTTCAAGCAATTTAAGTATCGCACTTACACTTCGGATTCTCCACAATGCCTGCATGGAGCTGGGCATATGTTAGCTGCTTAGTTATCCATTCTTCCTCCACGTGACTCTACACAGCACGTTTCTGCACCAATCCCCACAAAGAACATACCCATGCTTTTCTGCTCACCTGCCCTGCTAACAGCCTTAAATCCCTACTCAGATCCTGCCTCCTCATGTCATCTTTCCTGCCCCCCAGGCAGACGGCTCCATGTCCCAGGCTGTCCCTGCCATGTTGTGGGTCTCCCCTGTACAGTGCCTGTCTGACTCTTGATTTGCCCGCCTGTTTCCACAGTGGAGCTTAGATGACAGGAATAGAAGCTGGGGTTTCTTTGAAGACCCTCAGTAAGTATTTGTTGTGTAACTGAATGCACCCTAAATGAATAAGTCGATCCCATTGTAAAGACTAAAAGTCTTTGTTGGGTCAGTGAGTCCCTAAAGGCACGAGGAGTTGACTTCTGGGAGACACAAGTTCAAGGTCTGCACTAGCCAAGCCGTGACACCGCTCCAGACCGAGAGTTCTGTGGGCTTGTTTGCCCTCTCTCTCTAGTTTTCCTGTTTCTCGCACACTCCTTAGCTTGTTTGGAGCCCCAAGAGCTGCTGTCCTGGCTCTAAAAACACCTCTACAAATGTAGTTCTGTTTCCCAGGTCTGCCAGGACACTGTTCGCCAATCTCCCCCGCAGCAAACAGACCAGAATCCTTCTTAGTCTCTGCACACCCATTAAAACGATCTCTTGAAATGCAGCCCTCATAGTTCTTGCTTTCATTGTAGCTGCAGTCTAGCTGCTGAGGTATGTAGGTGCCCAGATGTAAGACAGCTCCTAGGTACATAGCACCCACGGGTTGAGTACCTCCGAGCACTATGCTGGGGCCTGGGGCAACCATGATGAAAAGCGTGGACCAGCCCACACACGAGTCTCTGCCAAGTGCCAGGGAATGCGAAGGAGGGAGGCTTCTTACTTGCTGACAGCTGGTGCACTAACCTGGTATGAAATGCCCCTGTCCCCTCTGGTGGTTCCTACTCTGAAGTACCGGAGGACTAGCCCCTCGCCTCCCAGAGTTGGCATGCCTTTGAATTGAAGGTGGCAGCGCCCCTCGGGGCACCCAGCTGTGTGCACGCATTTGGATGTGGCAGAATACACTTCCTTCCTCCCAGCATCCCGGGCCGCTGCCCTGCATCCCGATCTTGCTTGGCACGGGAATTCTCCTGTGCTGCTCTGTCCTGAAGTTCACCACTGTCCCGGTGCTGGGTGGCCA
Organism: Molossus molossus; assembly: GCF_014108415.1. NCBI lineage: Eukaryota > Metazoa > Chordata > Mammalia > Chiroptera > Molossidae > Molossus > Molossus molossus. The sequence goes on along the minus strand of NW_023425344.1, from coordinate 17,673,439 downwards.
GACCCCGTGCTCCGGTCTTCAGGGGGACCATTCTGATTGGTCAACCTCGATGTTGTTTCCTGCGGAAGCTCCAGTTCTGCAAAAAATGGTCCTGTCAGAGCATAGAAATCGCCCTGTTAGCATTTGGACTTCTCTGATGCTAGGATGGCAGCAGTTCAGTATGCACATTTTTTGACTATTTAAGAGTTGTGCGGGCTTTCTTTTGCTCTCCTGTCACCTTTCCTGGTCAGAAGGGAATGTTTTGAACTCAAAAACCCTTTGAATGGGGCCCTGGCACCCAGGGAGAAGGGATTGTTGTGGCGGGAGAGAACTGAGAGACCACCAGAGCCAAATTAAAGCCAAATAGAGAGCAAAGCCGGCGGCGACTGATCCCGAGTTCTCGGAGACCAGCCCTGGGGCCTCCAAATGTTGTGGCGACAGAGTCAAAGACAGACCACTAGAGAATTGAAGTCCAAATCAGAGCCGTTTATTAGCCGGCGTCTGATTCCGAACACCCCTGTGACAGTGTTCGGAATCAGCCCTGATAAGCTTTATTACAAGCCTTTTATATCTTACAGCAAATAGGATCTTCTTGATATAATGCCCAGGGCCACAGCACTGCTGTATAGAATTAGTTTGCGCCCTGGCTGGTTTGGCTCAGCGGCTGGAGTGTTGGCCTGTGGACCAGAGAGTCCTGGGTTCGGTTCCCGCTAGGGGCACCTACCAAAAAAAAAAAAAAGAGAGAGAATTAATTTGCCTCGTGGATAACAGGAACACCCAGGAGCACCCAGGAACACCCAGGTATTTCAGGTATTTCAAGGTACACTGGGTCACACTTAGCCCTGAGCTGCACAAACACAATGCAAGCCTAATTCCTTGAGATTGTGGGGGGGGGGGGTCGAGTCTCTGACTCAAGACCTCCAGGCTCCATGGACCCTGTCAAACACGTAGCCGGCTCCCAACAATTTCTTGGCTCAGGGAGTATTTCAATTTACTGAGGTTATTTTGACTAAACAGGTTCAGCTAGAGGGCATACGGTGACTTTCCCAATCATCAGTTATGGAGCAGCACAATAATTTACCAATCATCAATTATGGGGTTCTCAACATGCCAGCACAGGATGGTGGGGGCTGGACTGCTAGAGGGGTGGAGTGACCGTGGCAGTGGGGGCTGGAGGCCAGAGGGCTGGTCGTGGAAGGAGGAAGGACAGACGCGGGGCAGGTGGGATGTGAAGACAGGGAGGGACAGGTGAGTGAGAAGGTGAGCTGGCCAGCCCCTCCGGACATCTGCCCCAAGGCAGAACTGCTTGCTCCCTTCCCCCTCTATCCTGCACTGGGCACCCCCACGTCCACAGGAGTCGGTGACTGTGGCTCCAGGAAGTCCGAGGTCTGCCAGCAAACGGTTCTCTAGAGAAGACGAGGCCTGAGGCTGGGCGCCCCCAGAGCTGACACCATGTGTGTTCTCCTTCAGGGCCGGGGCCTGACTCCCGCCCCAGGCATCGCGGTGCTGAGTGCAGGACGCGGTGCTTCTGCGACCGGCCGGAGGGCTGCTGGCTGCCCTGGCTTCGCTGAGTTTGTTAACTCTTCTCATTGCGACGATTGCAGTGTTTATTCGGAGACTCTGAAATGCGGAGCACGGAAATTATGTTACTTAATAATTCCAGGAGACCGTATCCTTTAAGTGCTGTTTTCATTGTTGTTCACTGCAGAACCATCATCTTAATTTTTTTAATTTAAGAAAGCATACATTATATATATATTTTTTAATTCACAGAAGCACAAAGAAAGGGCCATCCTTGTGCTGCCCATGTAATCCCTGATGACAGTACCAAAAGCTGGGGAGCAAGGGACAGAGGGCGGGAGGGAGGGAGAGAAATTCCATGTGTAAAACCAGAAAGTGTGCACAGTTCCGTGGAGCACAAATAGTTTACTTTTGAGGTGGAAATGCGGTACCTCCTTAGGTCTCCGAAACCCAGTGGGGCTCACCCGATCAGCATGCAGATGCGGAACGCCCTGTGTTTTTTAAGCTAGTAAACTTGGTGGAGATCTTTTTCTGGTTAAATGGCATTTTCTCCTTGCACTTTTTTTTTTTCACTTTCAAACTTCTACTTTGGATTCATTACACCTTTTGGAAGCTTGGAACTAAAAATGACTTTTCTATTGATGTCCCCCTTCCTCTCACAAGAAATGAGCCTGTCTTTCTCCTTCTGAATTCTCGATCAGATGCCGACTCCAGCTCCGTCAGCCCGTGGCCACCTTCTCATTTTCTGCTTTTTGCCGCTTTTAGCGATGAGCGCACGCATGCGACCTCCTGATATTGCTATTTGGGAAAAGAGGAAGCTAACCAGTGCCCTGGCACCTGGAAGACAGTGAGGACTAATTAACTGGCGATGCCTGTTGTTTCCTTAGCTTCTGGTGCAGGAAGAAGAAAAGGAAAGATGTCTCTTTTCTCTGTTTTGTTTGTTTTTCATTACATCATTAATCTCCATAAACAAGGCATGTTTTTTTTTAGTTACAGATCGACTAGGAAAAAAATGCATATGCTAAACCAGATGGGTGAAATTAACAGTTTCATTAAACTGGTTTGAAAATTGCCAGTTCCACAGTGATCAGCAGTGACATCGTGGCTTTGATTTGGGGCTACAGTTAGAATTCAAACTTGAAAGAACGTGCAAAAGGGAGCAGTGTTACTTTCGACGTGGTGTTGTTGTTGTTATTATTATTATATTCACTAGTGCAGAAAATTGTTTAGATTCTCATGCAGAGAAAATACTGATTGGTAATATTTGGAGGGAAGCTTATTTTAATATGTGGAAGAGCTAATGAAGCCTTTTCAACCTGCCTGCGTTTCAGTCTACATCGTGCTTTTGTGCTAAGGCTTAGAGCTTTGTGAATGATTTCCCTGTTGCTCCTCATTCTCCAGCAATCCCAGCTACCTGGACGCTCCCACAGATACTTTGTGGGGTTCTGTGCCAGGGGCCAGCAGGGCAGGTGTTTCATTTGGAGTTTCATTTGGTTTGGAGCCTCTTTGAGCCTGCAAAGCTGGTGTCCATGGGTAGTCAGCCAGAGCTCATCGTCTTAGGGGTTCGGCAGAGCAGGTGAGGCAGGGATGAGTCGTGAACAAATGCTGATGTCGCCCTGCTCGGAATGTGGGCAGAGGGGCATCTGAGATAGTACACATTTAAAAGTAAATACGGCCCAGCCGGAGTGGCTCAGTCGGTTGAGCTTCATCCTGTGCACTGAAAGGCTGCCAGTTTGATTCCCGGTCAGGGCACACGCCTGGGTTTGATCCCCAGTCAGGGAGCGTACGGAAGGCAACCGGTCGATGTTTCTCTCTCACATCGATGTTTTTCTCTCTCTCTCCCTTCCTCCCTCTAAGCATGTCCTAGGATGAGGATTAAAAATAGAGTTGGCCCTGGCCGGTTTGGCTCAGCGGTTAGAGCGTCCGCCTGTGGTCCGGAGAGACCCGGGTTCGGTTCCCGCTAAGGGCATGTACCTTGGTTGCAGTTTGTCCCCGGCCCTGGTTAGTCGTGCGGGTGGCAGCCACTCGATGTGTCCCTTTCACATCGATGTTTCCCTCTCTCTCTCTTCCTCTCTCTCCCTCCCACTCTATCTGTACAAAAAATGGAAAAACGCCCTCGGGTGAGGATAAAAAAAAAAAAAAATAGAGTTGAAAAGTAAACATATGAATGAGCAGAAGTGGGATTTATTTTGCAGCTCCTTAGAATGCTGCAGGCGGACTGCGTCCAGCGAAGGCTCGAACCCTGTCTAGCCGCTGAGTAGGATGGAGTTCTCCTCTCAACTAGGCAAAGGGAAAATTCCAAATGAGCTCTTCAGACTCCTGGTGGAAAGAGGTGTTGTTACCCAGATATATCCCTGCGGAGGAGCAGAGGGAAATGTTCGGGGAGGGTCACTGCCATGTTGTTGGTTAAACAGAACCACTAGGAACACCCAGGAGTCTGGGGACAGAGCGCCCATTAGAGCAGCAGCACCTCCACGGCTGCAGTACCAGGGACGTTTCGAGAGAAGGAGCTTCTGACAGCCAAAGACAGACACTCACGAGATGTGGTTAGTTTTGTAAAGTTGAGGGTCATATATGCAGAGAGAGGTGTATATGAATTATTGTCTGTGCAAAGGAAAAGTTTGGAAGCAGGCATACCAAGCTTTTAACAGGGTTTCTCTTCGCTATTTAAAGAAGGATGGGGGGAATAATTGTTTAGATTATGAGAATCAGTTTGCTAACCCTGACATGAAAACATCCTGAATTACTTGACTGCTTTTTAAAAAATTCTTCTTTTATAGTGATTCTTCTTATTAAAGTATCCAAAAGCAGGAGCATTTTTTCAGAATCTTCATTAGAATCATATATGCTGCCTGATTAAAGACCATTTTAAATTAGTGAAGAAAACTTTAATGGAGTTTATTGTACTTTTGAAGCAAAATCCATGTAACAGTGACTACTTGTAAAGATAAAAAGGGCACTATTTTTAAATCTTCTGAGAATAACTTGGTTTTATTTTAGAGAAGGGGGAGAAGGTTAGGAGCAGAGGGAACTTCTGTTTTTATTTTATGAAAATCTGCATTGTTTGATTTTTTTTTTTTTTTTAACAAAAAAGCTGCTATTTTTTTTTTCACTTTTTCTTTATCCTCACCTAAGGATGCTCCTTTGTGTTTATCTTCAGATAGAGCAGGAAGGGAGAGAGAGAGAAACATTGACGTGACAGAGACACACCAAGTGGCCGCCACCCACACGACCCCAACCGGAGCCGGGGACAAACTGCAACTGAGGCATGTTCCCTCAGCGGGAACCGAACCCGGGACCCCCTGGTCCGTGGGCCGATGCTCCAACCGCTGAGCTAAACCGGCCAGGGCAAAAGCTGCTATGTTTTTAGGGATTAAAAAAATACAGAAAGAGCCCTGGCCGGTTTGGCTTAGCGGTTAGAGCATTGGTCTTTGGACCAAAGGGTCATGGGTTTGATTTCCAGGCAAGGGCACATACCTGGGTTGTAGGTTTGATCCCTGGCCCTGATCAGGATTGAGCGGGAGACAGCCAATATATGTGTCTCTCTCACATCAATGGCTCTCTCCCTCTCTCCCTTTTACTCTAAAAAGCAATGGAAAAATATTCTTCTTCTTTTTTTTAAATTAATTTATTTTTTTATTAATTAATTTTTGTTACAGACGTTTCTCCTTTTCCCCCCACTCATTCCCCCCTCCCCCTCCCTCCCTGCCCTGTCCCCAGTTTGTTGTCCATGTCCACTGTTCATGCATACATGCATATAAGTTCTGTGGTTTATCTCTCCCCCACCACCCCCTCTCCTGGGGATTGTCAGTCTGTACCCCACTTCCACGTCTCTGGGACTACCCCATTCCTCAGACTGTTATGTTCATTATATTCCACAAATAAGTGAGATCATATGATACTTGTCTTTCTCTGTTTGGCTTGTTTCTCTTAGGATGATACTTCCCAGGTCCCTCCATGTAGTCTCAAAGGATAAGAGATCTTTCTTTCTTTCAGCTGCATAGTACTCCATTGTGTATATGCACCACAGCTTTTTTATCCATTTGTCTACTGATGGACACTTGGGCTGTTTCCAGATCTTAGCTATTGTAAATAGTGCTGCTACGAACACGGGGGTGCATATATTCTTTCTGATTGGTGTTTCAGGCTTCTTAGGGTATATTCCTAGAAGTGGGATCACTGGGTCAAATGGAAGTTCAATTTTTAATTTTTTGAGGTAACACCATAGTGTTTTCCACCGCGGCTGCACCAGTCTGCATTCCCACCAGCAGTATACTAGAGTCCCCTTTTCTCCACACCCTCACCAACACTTGTTGTTTGATGATTTGTTGATGGCGGCCATTCTGACAGGTGTGAGGTGATACCTCATTGTTGTTTTAATTTGCATCTCTCTGATGATTAGTGATGTTGAGCATTCCTTCATTTATCTCTAAGCCATTTGTATGTCCTGTTTGGAGAGGTGTCTATTTAGTTCCTCTGCCCATTTTTTAATTGGGTTCTTTGTCTTCCTTTTGTGGAGTTGTATGAGCACTCTATATATATTGGAAATTAACCCCTTATCTGATATATCATTGGCAATGATGCTCTCCCATAGAGTGGGTAGCCTTTCGTTTTGGTGATTGTATCTTTCGCTGTGCAGAAGCTTTTGAGTTTGATGTAGTCCCATGTGTTCATTTTCTCTTTTGTTTCTATTGCCTTAGGTGATGTATCAGTGAAAATTCTGCTGCGTATGATGTCTGAAATTTTTTTGCCTACAGTCTCTTCTATGGATTTTTATGGATTCATAAGTCACATTTAAGTCTTTTATCCATTTTGAGTTTATTCTTGTGTAGGGTGTAAGTTGATGGTCTAGTTTCATTTTTCTGCATGTAGCTGTCCTATTTTCCCAGCACCATTTATTAAGGAGGCTGTCCTTACTCCACTGTATGCTCTTGCCACCTTTGTCAAATATTAATTGAGCATAATGTCTTGGGTCCATTTCTGGGTTCTCTGTTCTGTTCCACTGGTCTATATGCCTGTTCTTGTGCCAGTGCCAGGCTGTTTTGATTACTGTGGCTTTGTAGTATAACCTGAAATCTGGTAATGGGATCCCTCCAACTTTGTTTTTCCTTTTCAAGATTGCTGTGGCTATTCGAGGTCTTTTTTGGTTCCATATGAACTTTTGAAGTATTTGTTCTAATTCTGTGAAGTATGCCGTTGGTATTTTGATGGGGATTGCATTAAATCTATAGATTGCTTTGGGTAATATGGACATTTTAATGATGTTAATTCTCCCAATCCATGAACAGGGTATGTGCTTCCACTTTTTTGTATCTTCCTCTATTTCTTTTTTCAATGACCTGTAGTTTTCTGCGAATAGATCCTTTATTTCTTTGGTTAAGTGTATTCCTAGGTATCTTAATTTTTTTGCTGCAATGGTAAATGGGATTGTTTTCTTAGTTTCTCTTTCTGTGAGTTCATCATTGGTGTATAAGAATGCCATCGATTTCTTGACGTTAATTTTGTATCCTGCTACTTTGCCAAATTCATTTATTAAGTCTAGTAAATTTTTGATGGAGTCTTTGGGGTTTTCTATGTATAGTATCATGTCATCTGCAAATAATGACAGTTGCACTTCCTCCTTTCCAATTTGGATCCCTTTTATTTTTTTTTCCTGTCTGATTGCTGTGGCTAAGACTTCCAGTACTATGTTAAATAAGAGTGGCGAAAGTAGGCATCCTTGCTTTGTTCCTGTTCTTAAGGGAAATGCTTTTAGTTTTTGCCCATTGAGTATGATGTTGGCTGTAGGTCTTTCACATATGGCCCTTATTATGTCTAGATATGATCCCTCTATTCCCACACTGCTGAGCATTTTTATCAGAAATGGATGCTGGATTTTGTCGAAGACTTTTTCGGCATCTATTGATATGATCATGTGGTTTTTATTCTTTATTTTATTTATGTGGTGTATCACGTTTATTGATTTGCGAATATTGTACCAGCCTTGCATCCCTGGGATGAATCCCACTTGGTCATGGTGGGTAATTTTTTTGGTGTATTGCTGGATCCAATTTGCTAGTATTTTGTTCAGGATTTTAGCGTCTATGTTCACCAGGGATATTGGCCTGTAGTTTTCTTTCTTTGTAGTGTCTTTTTCTGGTTTTGGAATTAGAATTATGCTGACTTCATAAAATGAGTTTGGAAGTCTTCCTGCTTCTTGAATTTTTTGAAATAGTTTGAGGAGAATGGGTGTTTGTTCTTCTTTGAATGTTCATTAAAACTCCCTCGTGAAGCCATCCAGGCCTGGGCTTGTGTTTGCTGGGAGAGTCTTGATTACATCTTCAATTTCTTCTGTTGATATTGGTCTGTTCACGTTTTCTATCTCTTCCTGGTCCAGTTTTGGGAGACTATGTGTTTCTAGAAATTTGTCCATTTCGCTTAGATTGTCGAACTTGTTGCCATATAATTGTTCATAGTAGTTGTTAACGATCTTTTGTATTTCTGTGGTGTCAGTTGTTACTTCTCCTCTTTCATTTCTGATTTTGTGTATTTGGGTTCTCTCTTTTTGTTTCTTGGTGAGTCTATCTAAGGGTCCATCAATCTTGTTTATCTTTTCAAAAAACCAGCTCTTTGTTTCATTGATCCTTTGAATTGTTTTTTTGGTCTCTATGTCATTTATTTCTGCTCTGATCTTTACTATTTCCTTCCTTCTACTTGCTCTGGGATTTTCTTTTTGTTTGCTCTCTAGTTCTTTAAGTTGTGAGGTTAGATAGTGTATTAGAGATTTTTCTTGTTTTTTGAGGTAGGCCTGTAGTGCTATGAACTTCCTTCTCAGAACTGCTTTTGCTGCATCCCATAGATTTTGTGTTGTTGTGTCTTCATTTTCATTGGTTTCCATGAAGTTTTTGATTTCTTCCTTGATCTCCTCGGTGACCCATTCATTGTTTAATAACATGCTATTTAGCTTCCATGTGTTCAGATGTCTTTATATGTTCTTCTTGCAATTGATTTCTAGTTTCATGCCATTGTGATCTGAGAAGATGCTTGATATGATTTCAGTCTTCTTGAACTTGTAGAGATTTAGTTTGTGCCCTATCATGTGGTCTATCTTTGAGAATGTCTCATGTGCACTTGAGAAGAATGTGAATTTTGTAGTTTTGTGGTGTAATTCTCTGTAGATATCTATTAAATCCATTTGGTCTAGTGCTTCATTTAGAGTCTCTGTTTCCTTGCTAATTTTTTGTCTAGAGGATCTATCCAGTGATGTCAGCGGGGTGTTGAAGTTCCCTGCTCTGATTGTATTGCTATCGATTTCTCCTTTGAAGTCCTCCAGAAGATTTTTAATATATTTTGGTGCTCCTAAATTGGGTGCATATATGTTTATCAAGGTTATATCTTTCTGTTGGATAGATCCTTTAAATATTATGTAGTGGTCTTCTTTGTCTCTAGTTATGGCCTTCATTTTGAAGTCTATTTGATCAGATATGAGTATTGCTACCCCAGCTTTTTTTTCCTTTCCTTTTGCTTGGAAGATTTTTTGGAAAAAATATTCTTAGGTGAGGATTAAAAAAAAAAAATACAGGAAGAGGATCAGATTCCATTTGTTCAGTAAGGTGGTTTTTTTTTTTTTTTTTTTTTTTTTTTTTTTATCAGTGCCTACTATTTGGGATGGAGAGAGTTAAGGCAGACCAGCTGCAATCTCAGACAACCCCGGAGGGCTGGAGCTTGGAGTTCCGGGAGCCAAGACATATGACTTCCTAGAGCTGGGGTTAGGTGGTGGGTAGGCTCCTTTCCCACAGCTTAGCCACCTGCCAGCCTATGTGTCCGGAGAGACTGGCACCAGCTCATGACTTAGGTTTCACAGTTTCATCTGTGGACTTCTGCAAGGGGATTGCCCTTAAAAGAAATCCAATCTCAGTCTGGCTGGTGTGGCTCAGTGCACTGAGTGTCGTCCCATGGGCTGAGAGGTCCCAGTTAGACTTCTGGTCAGGGCACATCCCCAGGTTTTGGGCTTGATCCCCAGTAGGGGGCGTGCAGGAGGCAGCCGATCCATGTTTCTATCTTTCTCTCCCTTCCACTCTCTCTAAAACAATCAGTAAAAACATATTTTTAAAAAAGAAAAGACATCCGATCTCAGATCTTCCCATTCCGGTTTTCCCACTTTAGAAACTCCGCTCTCTTCATTCCTTTATGGAGTGCTCATAGAATAACTTTCTTCTTGCACCTGAAAGTTGTTAATACTATTTTAGTTTTGGATAGAATGAAGAAAGTCAAAGAAAAATGTTGGACATAACCATTTCTAGGCAGTTAAAGTTTTAGTTTGAAATAAAGTAACCATACCTCTTTAAATGTAAATAGGGTGGTCCTATGTGATCTTTTGTAACATAGCACAGAAAGTAAACATTCATTGTCTGAATTAATGAACAAGAGAGAGGAGTAATGTAAATGGACTTTAGAAGACTGATACACTTACGTGATAGGGCCAAATAACTTGCTAGTTTGGGCTTCAAATGTTTATCAGATTTAGAGAGGAGTAGTTAGAAGGAATTTTCTATTGATCAGGAGGTGGGTGCGGCAGAGTGAGTAGGAGCTCTGGCTTCCTGACCCGCGAAGCTGGATTCTGAGGGTGGCTCAGCCGCTCACCGGCAGCTTTTGTACCTTTAGACCGGTTAGTTGACCTCTCTAGGCCTCCATCTCTTCTTCCGAAAAAATGAGGACGCTAATAATAGTACCCACCTCATAAAATTGTTCAGATTACATGACATAATTTGCATAAAACACCTAATGCAGTGTTTGGCATTTTGTAAGTCTTCAAAAAAAGTTGACTCATTCTTGTTACTGAATTTAGAAACCCACGAGAAAAACTGGGGGCCAAAGATAGGAAAGCATCTCAAAATTAGTTTCTTTTGTTCGACTTTTTATAGCAGCACCTCGGAACTATTTCTGAAATGAAACATGTTCTCCTTCTGAGAGTCGTAGAGGGAAACAAGTCTCTGGAAGGTTGGGGGTTCCTGATGTGGTGCTGAGTTACCCCTGACTGAGTGAATTACTCTCTCAAGGCGCTGCCTCAGCTGTGTACCCCACATCACTTTCCCCAGGATACTAGGCTGTCATTTGGTGCCAAAGGAAAAGCTATTTGCAGAATGACACCATGGCGTCCCCAAAGGGTTTGATTTATCTCCCCGGAAGGTGGTATATTTCAAGGCTCTGCAGAACCAACCATATTAATAACTTAGGTGGTTTAATTGGCTTTTCCCTCTTCTTTCTAAAGCCGTGTCGATCCATGGTCATTAATTGCGTGGGCTGTGAATTGTGTTATTTACAGTGCCGAGGCACCAGCGTGAATCCGTATCGGAAATCGGCGGGATGATATTTGAGAAGGCTGTAAAGAAACTCTCCAGTGTTGATGGTCTTCAGCAGATTAGTTCTGTCGTCCCCTTCCTGATGGATTCCAGCTGCTGTGGCTATCATAAAGCATCCTACTACCTCGCAGTCTTTTACGAAACTGGATTAAGTGTACCTCGGGATCAACTGCAGGTAGAGTATTTCATGGGATCCAGGGATATCGGTCACCCACACCGTATTTGCAGAGTAATGCGCTCATGCCGCAGGGGCAACTGGACAGGTTTGTGCTCCCAGGATTCCTTTAGAATCTTTACACTCAAGAACAACATCCTAGGGCTGTGTCAAATACAGGCTCCGACTTTCAGTGTCCCCTGCTAGGCTCGGGGACATCATTAGTATATGCTAAGGAACAGTTTGGGCAGGGCTTACCAGAATCCCGGCCCTTCAAGAACAGGCACCTTGTACCCAGTTCTTGTAACTGCTCTGGCTGAGGGGCCATTATCTCATGACATCTTAGCTATAATGAAGTCATTTGGACTTCTAAACCAAGTTGTTGTTTTTGTTTTTAACTTTTTTTTTCTCTATTGATTTGAGAGAGAGAGGAAGGTGGGGGGAGAGAGAAAGAGAGAAACATCAGTGAGAGAGATTATCGATTGGCTGCCTTCTGCATGCCCCCCACTGGGGATCAGGCCCACAACCTGGGCATGTGCCCTGACCTGGAATCGAACCAGTGACCTCTTGGTGCATGGGTCAACGCTCAACCACTGAGCCACATCAGCTGGGCTAAGCCAAGTATTGATACATTCCACACGATTTTATTTTTGGTTCTGGATCCATTTCTTATGCCACTTGCATAACATTTGGAATCATGTTTGTGCAAGTGCTGCTAAACGGTCCCTGGTCACCACGTTTCAGATTTGTTCATCCTGCGCTTGGAGAGTCATACTGTTTGGATATGCCCAGGTGGCTCCGTGTTTCTTTTCAGTGACTTCAGTGCATGTCACTGGCTTATACGAGCTCATGATGGATGGTGTGCGTTCCCGGTTTCTGAGGCACTCCCCCCAAAGGTGGGGTAGACCAGAAGATTCTAGCCCTGTCTCTGCCACAAAGCGGCTGATTGGCTATGGACAAATGACTTCACCTCTCTGGGCTGCGTGTCCTCCACTCTGAAATGAGGTTGTGGGGCCAGCCTCAAAAGACCCTCCCCAACATTAACTTTCTGAGAGCATGAGGTCCGCTATTCGGATGATCTGGCCATAGATGGAGTACCTGAAGCCGACCAGGGTCCCTCAGAAGAATCAGTGGATACGGGAAGATACAGCGAGAGAGGTCAGGGGAAGGCCCCCATTTGCACTGAAGAAGGGCACAAGCCAAGGCATTTTACGCTATTAGACATTTAGAAAGACAAATACCTGGCAATCTGTAAACCTCAAGAGAACAGCTGTGTTTTCTTTTCTAAAGATATTTTTAAGGCATGTGAACATGTTTTGGAATGACTAGGATCATATATAGGGAAGGGGCCAGATGACCTCTCAGTGGTTGGATTTTATGGCCCTTATCTCTAGCCTTGTAAACACTGTCCATTTTTTCCTAACAGGGCATGTTGTATAGTTTGGTTGGAGGCCAGGGCAGTGAGAGGCTGTCTTCAATGAATCTTGGGTACAAACACTTCCAGGGTATTGATAACTACCCCCTGGATTGGGAGCTGTCCTATGCCTACTACAGCAACATTGCCACAAAGACACCCCTCGACCAGCATACCCTGCAAGGAGATCAGGTATGAAAGACCAGTGGGGGGAAGTGCTCATGGCCCTGTTACCAGGACTTCCTGAATTCTTAGTGTCTGCACTGTGGCTGTCCGCATCCGCTGGCCTCCGGAGGCTGAGCATCACTGAAGGGGGAGCAAAGCTTTCTTCCCTCTCCAATTCGTATTTCCACCTGTGCTCTCCCACTGAACGGAGGGACAGTCCTTCGTGTATCCATGAAAAGCTTTTCATGAATGGGAGGACTCATATGCAAAGGGTAGCTCTGTCCCTGAACAGATTTTGATTTTGTAAGAAACATAGGTATCGCCCCGGCCAGTTTGGCTCAGCAGTTAGAGCATCGGCCTGCGGACTGGAGAGTCCCAGGTTCGGTTCCTGCTGAGGGCACGTACCTCAGTTGCAGTTTGTCCCCAGCCCTGGTTGGGGTCATGTGGGTGTCAACCACTCGATGTGTCTCTCACGTCGATGTTTCTCTCTCTCTCTACCTCCCCCCGCCCCCCGGCTCTACCTGAAGATAAATGCAAAAAGTATCCTTGGGTGAGAATAAAAAAAAAGTAAGAAACATAGGCATCTTCTTGTCTTTGTTCCATGACCACGTGACATGGTGGATCTGGAGCTGTTAGGGAGACTGAGCAAGAAGGGCGCCTATCAATATGTAATAAGCAAGAGGGATCTATGATATAAAGAAGCAGGATCCATCCCTAGCTATGTTCCCACTACTAGGCTCCCTGAGAAGCGTGTCTCCATTATGGGATCCTTGCTGGCCCAGTGCTCCCCAGTGCCCGACAGCACATGACGTCTGCACTGACTCCAGCCCCTGACCTTGCAGGCTCCCAAACCCTTTTGGCTCTTTCGGCAAAGGTATCAGTGGCTCACGTCTACTCACAAAACATAATGTGTTACATTAGACCCACTGATGGATTGTGTCCAGACTTGTAAGGGTGACAGCAGCTGAAAGTACAAGTAATGGAGGCCGGGAAGCAGAAAAGCGAAGCTGCCTCTAGATGCCAGAGACGTGTGTCCAGTGGCGGTGGACCAGGACATGCTTGGCCTCTTGGAATGTATTTACGCGTCCTCTTTCTCCAGAAGGGATTTGAGATGCTTTTTGTCTAGCACCAGTGTTTGAGTTGAGAGGAGGTGCAGGTAGTCTGTCCTAGAAGTCTGCAGTTCTTTCTGTAAAGGGCCCAGTAGTAAATATTTTAGGCTTTGCCTACACAGTCTCTATCGCAACTGCTCAGCTCTGCCAGAGACAGTATGTACATAAAAGGGGCGCCTGGGTTTAGGTAGCCGCTGATACTACGTCAACTGCTTTGCTGGATTTGGCCTTGATCGAAGCCGTAGACTCTTGATTTTCTCTACTTTTGCTTGGTGAGCCTAGGAAACATGCTTGACTGGGTCGGGAATGTGGAATCGTAGGCTGAGCAGCTAATTGGGAACCAGACCACTCACTGTTCCCTCAGAAACCCACAGTGCAGAAACCGTGTGCTTTGATGATTAGGAATGGATGGTTTCCAGAAAAGAAATCTACAGTGACTGCTGTGCGGTTATGAAATAAATGACTCAAAGATATATGCTGTCAGTGAACATTAAACACGAGTCAAGCTATAAAACACCAAAAGGCTGTCGGCATAGACATCTAATTCCTTCAGAAAGTGATTTCTTTTGAATAAACTCACACATTCTTATCAACAGCATATGTAGTCTCTCAGTGCATATAAGCCAAGTGCAAAATTTGACCTCCATTTGACAAGAATTAATCTAATTGATAAAGTTTTTTAAAAAGTATTCTGAAAAACATTCATACAAAATCAAGTCATGAAATGATATTGCCGTTGTTCTACTAAGCCTGGATGTGTTAATGATGTCCTATATGTATATATTATACTTTTAAGAATTCTAATTCAGCATAAATTAGCGACGGGAAATGGTATGTTGCTAACAAGCTCCTTTTCTTTTGAAGATTTGACACATGAAATGATATGATTATGAAAGAAAATGTTTAATTGGTCAGAACCAGTGAAGATGAATAGAAATGATCCATCTTGCAGCTGAAAAGTCGTATGATTAAGAATGCCAGATACGAATTACACAGTTAGAAGAGTTGTATCATAGCTCATTTTCTTAAGAATGTGTAATTAATGGCTTCTTGAGAATCGAAGCAGGTGCCATACGTTGGTGTAAATGTCCTTTTGTTGAGAAATCTATTAATTCGCCAGCAGCACGTAACAGATGAGGAGATACGGAAGGCCAGACCCCTAATTAACAAGCCGAGGATCCATCAGAAGTTCTTTTCTTGATTCTTGTTTCATTGTCTCGTTTATGTAACTCAAGGTTTGCGTCACTTTATCTTCTGTATAAGTAACCTCACTTCGCGTCACTTTATGATTTCATGGGGCTCTGCTAAAGGTTGAAGAGACAGGACCTGCTCTCAGGTTTTGCTTGTTTCTGTAGCTTAATCACAAATCAGTGCCTCTCATTCTCATCACCCTTCAGAACTTGCTTTCCTCCAGTTTGGTCCACAGCCTCCTCTCCCTACACCAGCTAGAGGGCAGGGTCTCGTCTCATCCACGCCCCTGATTTCCACTGTCCTCCACATGCTGGTGGCACTCATACCTTCCTCTTGGCCTGAGCTGTTTTTCACACCCGCGTCTGTGATCCTGACATGCTGCAAGGGACACCCAGCCTCTCCTGCTCTCTGTTCTCCACAAGCACCTTGACTGATGGCACCACTTCCCAGGCTACGACTGGGATGTCATCTGTGCTCCCCCATCCTCCTGACAGCCACAGTCCCCAGCAGCTTCCTTGTCGCCCCGCCTCTTCCCATCTCCATCCCTGCTGCCACAGCCCACGTGTCCTTTGTCATCTCCCCTGAGCTGCTGTGGTAGCCACCCGTTACAGGCTGAACGGTGTGCCCCCCAAATTCATACGTTGAAGCCCTTGCCCTCAGGACCTCGGAATGTGACTGTGTTTGGAAATGGGGCCTTGAAAGAGGTAATTAAGTTACAGTGGAGTCATTAAGCGGGCCCTAATCCAATATGACTGGTGTCCTTACAAGGAAAGGAGATTGGGACGCAGACAGAACAGACAGGGATGACCATAGGAGGACACAGCAAGAAGACGGCCGTCTGCATGCTAAGGAGAGTAGCCTCAGAAGAAACCAAATCTGCCAACATCTTGATCTCGGACTTCTAGCCTCCAGAACTAGAAGACAATAAGTGTCTGGTTTAAGCCACCCGGCCTGGGTATTTTGTCACAGCAGTTCTAGCGGACTAATGTAGCTCCTAACTGGTCTCTTTCCGTCACCCGGCTTAGCCCTTCCCCTTCTCTTCCCACGGAAGCCAAAGTGAGCTGTGGACAGTGGAGGGTCTCGACCTGGCTACGCATCAGAATCACCTGGCAGCTTAAAGAACACATCTACACGGGCTCCACCCCACAGTCTGTGGAAGTGAGGGTGGGGCCAGCGTATAATGTGCTCATACGTATTTTGAAATCTCCTCAGATGACTATAATGGGCAGCCGGTGTTGAGAAGCACTGACCCAGAAACACTGAGCCCAGCTCGTCACTTGGCGCAGGAGTCGCTCCTTGACCTGATTTCTCTCTGCTGCCCCAGCCTGTCTCAGCCACACACACACCCGCCCAGCCTGCCCACCCTGGAGAACCCAGCCTGTCTCAGCCACACACACACACACACACACACACCCGCCCAGCCTGCCCACCCTGGAGAACCCAGCCTGTCTCAGCCACACACACACACACACACACACACACACCCGCCCAGCCTGCCCACCCTGGAGAAACTAAGCTTCTGGCCACACCTCCCAGCCCCGCGGTCTCCTCTGCCTGGTGTTCTTTCTGCAGGCTCACCAGCCTCTTCCTGCCTGCTGACCCCTCCTCCTACTTGAACACAAGGCTTAAGCTTCACCTCTTCCTTCTCCCCTTTGCCTTGGGGCCTTGGCACCAGGCACCTCCCTGCCGTTGCTCTTATGAGGGGCGTTGGGTACGGGGTCATAGACTCGGCTTCCCCAGGAGGCTGTGAGCTCTGAGACAGCCGCCTTGTCTAGTCACATCAGTGACCCCAGGGCCCAGCAACGTGCTTGACATATAGTTGGCACTGAGTGTTTACTGATGGGATGATGGACAGGCTGGGGTACAGAGCGTCCAGTACAGTGATGCACACAAAGGGACAGTAATTTGTTGACTCGGGGGCTTTGTGACGTGACCGGTGTTCATTGTTGATGGCCAGTACCCAGAGCAGTGGCCGTAACTCCGCCTCTCTTGTGTTCACACCTCCTTAGTATGCAGCAGCCCCTTTGGAAAACCTTGGTTTGTGCTTTCTTGTCTCCCCATCGTTACTGACGCTATTCTCTCATTCTTACTTTAAAATCCCAAAATGTTCAATTTCAACAAAGAACATGCATGCACACCCTATTGGGAGCCAACCATTATAGCTGATCTTAAGACCACCCACCCCGGCAGCTTCCTGAAGTTAGCTGAGGTCGGTGCTCTAAGTGTAGGCTCTGAAACAGGCCTGCGCCTGAGCCCCGGGGTGCCTCAGGGAACGCACGCGCTCCGGGAAAGGGGCCGTGGGGGGCCTGCTCCCAGCTATGAAGATTTTCTCCTGTCTTCCATCCTCGTTCTCTGTCTGTCTCTCTCTTACTCCCTCCTTCTCTCCTCTCCTCTCCTCGCCACCACTGGTTACCTCCCTCTCTCTTTGCCTCTCTTCCTTTTTTCTTCTTTCTTTCTCTCCCTTCTTAATACCCCTGCCTCATTTTCTCCCCCCTCTCTCTCTCCCCCCTCTCTCTCCCCTCTCCTTTCTCTCTCCTCCCTTTCTCTCTCCCCTCTCTCTCTCCCCTCTCCTTTCTCTCTCTCTCTCTTTGAAAAAGTTAAGGAGGAGAAGAAGAAAAACAACTGAAAATCCAAACTCTCTAGTTGAACAAAACACTTCCGGCTGAGAATTCCATTATTTGAGCAGCTCAAGCTTCGGCCCGTTCCAGGCTCCTCACCGACGACTGTGTCCCCTGGCGTTTGAGCTGAAGCACCTGCGCGTTGGCCACACGCTTGGCAAAGAGTTAACAGGCTAGAGTCCTTGTGCCCAGGCAGGATTCCAGGACCTTCCTGCTAGAGGACATCATGGGGAGCTGGTCAGAGGTGTGACTCTGGGCTCAAGCCAGCCTGGCTTCCGGGGCCAGGTCTACAATGTGACCGACCTTGAGTTCACCTTCTGCACCTCGTTTTCTTTCTTTGCATATAAATCGAGGACAGTGGTATTTGGGTCACAGCCTTGTTGTGAGGACTAAAGGGGGGAAAAGCAATACTTGTTAAATACCCAGCACAGAGTTGGTTTTAATAAGAGGTTGTGGGCATCATTGTTCTTTCTCGTTGTTGCTCTTTGCTTGGTGGCCTCCCGAGTTAGGCATCTGGCAGGAATTAATACCTGTTGAGTTCTGAGTCCTCACACTGTCCCCAAGTCTCAGTGCCCTGAAAGGGACTTCTGACTCCACACAGTGACAGCGGAGAAGGCAGCTGCAAGACCCTCTCCGGAATGGGGGTGTAGGCTATAATTTGTGCATTTAAGTACATTTTCAACTAACCAACAGAGAGGCCAGAAGGGAAGCCACCTCCTTGTTCTCCGAGGCTCCTTTCCCAGACTCGCCCCGATCCAGGGGTCCCGCCGCCGGCCTGGGCCGTGCTGGCAGGAAGTCTGGGGGGCCTCGCAGCACCGTCAGGTACGGCTCATGGTGCCTAAGGGGTGACCGGGAAACGACGGACCTGGGGTTTTGATAAAACAGCCCAAATTTCTAGTTCAAAACGAGTCTTTTTTTTCTTCAGAGGAGTCAGGGACTGTGGGGCACAGATTGAAACATTTTGGAACCTTCCCTTTGGGTTCGTCCTGAGCACCCCGGCACCTGCTTGCTCCCACCCTCGGAGTTAGCATGCCCTCCTCTTTGCCAGGTGGAGTGAATGTTTGGAAATAGCCAAAAGATATTTGAAGCTGAGCCTGCTAAATAAAAAGGATTAGTCATGCAGGATAATAACCCTTTGGGATACAAAAAATAAGGTTATACTTAGAAAATATTGATTTACCTTTTTTACCGCTTCGTGTAAGGTGGCTCTGAAATCAGAGGCACAAAGTAGACTTCTGAGCAGCTTAAGTGATAGAAGTGGAAGTGGAATAAATTTTGTCCTCCCAAGGCAAACGCTTTTATACGAACAAAAATACTCATTTAGATACATTGGGTTTGTTTAACAAGAACTTGATCTGATGATAGATGATAGATAGATGTAGTGGGCAACCTTCATAGTTCAATTATTCATCTAGTTTTCCCTTGAGCAATTTCTGGTGTAAGATGTCTTGACTTTGGCATGCCCGTATCACTTAGATGTTTCCTTTCTCCTTTTCTTCCGTTCCTTCTTCTCTCCCTTCCTCCCCGCCTTCCTTGCTTGCTTCCTCCCTTCCTTTTCAGGCATACGTTGAAACAATCAGACTGAAAGATGATGAGATACTCAAGGTACAAACCAAAGAAGATGGAGACGTCTTTATGTGGTTGAAGCATGAAGCTGTCCGGGGCAACGCGGCAGCTCAGGTGAGAATGTGGTCCGCTGCCCTGGTGACCCTCAGCGGTGACAGACCCGGCTATGCCGTGGTAGCATAGTACCCAGACCTCAGTGGCTGAAACAGTGCTGGCTTGTTTCTGGCTCACACTCTGCCTGACAGGGGTTGGCATGAGCTGTGCTCTCATAGTCCCCAGGAACCCAAGCCAACAGCCTTCAACAAAACACAAGTGTCTGAAACCACGACAGCAGGGTAATGACCATGGCACATCACAGGCGGCTCTCAACGCCTCTTCTCAGAAAGTGACACACGTCACGCCTCCCATTTCATTGGCCGAGGCAAGTCACTTGGTCACTCGACTTCAGGTGGCCAGTAAGTGCAGTCTTACCCTGAACCCAGAAAGAGAGAGCCACCGTACTTATGACCAGTCCTAAAGGCTACCAGCAATTGCACGAGCTAGAAGCAAAAAGGAGCATTGTGGGGTGCGGGAGAGATTCGCTGGGCACTGAGAAGCCCATAAATCCAGCCAGAAGAATAGAAAACCATGTGCCAAAATGATCCACCCATCTCTTGAACATGTCTTGTCCTTTCAGTGGGCTTTTAAGAGGTACTAGAAAGGGGAAAGGCTGAAGAACATCCCCATCTGCCCCTTTGCCTTGATTTCACTGTGAAGAGCCCCCGCTGGGAGCCAGCTAAAGCTGATTGCCCTGGGAGGGAGGGGCCTCCTTCCCAGAGGGTGCAGCCCTTGGCTTCCTGCTCCTGGTGAGCAGTGTTGGGAAGAGCCTCTGGTCTGCTACGCAGGCAGAAGACCAGAAACAGAAAGAGAAAGAAAACAGAAAAGAATAAATTCTTCAAAAGCACGCATTTCAGACCCTCTAGTAACAGGTCTCCCACACTCTGTAGAAGTCTTCTTAGCATTTCAGGAAATATTTCTCCGGAGGTTGTGAGTATTTAGCAGAGATGGGGTGGGGTGGGGGTGGGGAGGAAAAGAAGGAGAAGAGAGAAGCAGCAGAAAGAAGGAAAGACCATCGGGCCCACATGGGCTCCATTCTTGGGCGTCTGCTCGTAGCCTGCGCGCGTTCTAGCTCCAGAGCCACTTCCTGGGTGCGTTAGAGCCTGCACAGAGAAGCAGTGGACACTTCACTGTTCGGCAGAGCTTTGTTGAGTGGTTTCTCTGAGCTCTGCGGGGTGGAGGCTGAGGGGTGAGGGCAGACAAATCACATCTTGAGGTTTCCACCCCCAGAGGGCTCCCAGGCTTGAGTGTAATTGTGAAGCCAGCCTGTGGACACGGAGGAGATAAATGCTGTAGAAAGACACCCTCGCTGATACAGATGTGCCCAGGCCCCTACACCGTTCACAGGGCCGAGGACAGGCAGTGCCTCCCAAAGAAGGGGGTGTGGAGGAGAGGAGAGGCTGATTGTCTGCAACCAGCCGCGGCCCTGGGCACAGTTTGTTCACATGCATAGACGTGCACACACAAGCATGCTTGCACAGATGCACTATTTTCCATTTGTGTCAAGGACCTGCATTTACACAAGTCCACTGTTAGGGCTCTGGCCCCCAGCTGGAAGATACCACGTGTCTAACTCATTCTGGTTCTCAGTAGAAAAACATTCCAAGCCAGGTTTGTCCTCCCACCTTTCAAAACCTTTTATGTTGAGCATTACACGGGAAAGTCATTATTCTGAATTGCTATTGTCTTGAAGCAACGATTGGCCCAGATGTTGTTCTGGGGGCAGCAAGGTGTGGCCAAGAACCCCGAAGCAGCGATCGAGTGGTATGCCAAGGGTGCCCTGGAAACCGAGGATCCCGCGTTAATCTATGACTATGCCATTGTGTTATTCAAGGTAAGAATCACTCTGTGCTGAAGCTGTGCAGCTCTCAGACTTCCCGAGCAGTCTCCTGAAGGCATGCCGTCCAGTGGGGCCCAGAACCAGAGAAACTCCGTGCACGCTTCTGCCGCTCTTCACGGAAGCGGTACTGGCTGAAAAGGCAGAGCCAGAGCAGCCCCCGATCTCGGTGTCAGTCATTAGTCTTAAGCCTGGCACCTGGGTTCTCTTTGCGTCTGCAAGAGCTGTGGCATTCTGGAGGAGACACCCATATTTTATGGCTCAGTCTGTGGCCGCCAGCCCCCAAAGGTGCTGCAATTTTGCCACCAGGCCGTGTTGTCATTAAATTACAGCTTAAAGTGTGTGTTTGGGCTGGATCCCAACAGGCCTATTGATCAAACAAAGATCTTGGTTTTCAGCCTAGAGAATAGGGGCAGGTGGGAAGACCGTTCACCCAGGACACCGGATGGCTGGAGCTCAAGTCCCCTCTGCTGAGTCCTTGGAGTTACCTGATCTCATGGGACAATGGTGATGGCCACACATGGAATGAAATAACACAATGAATGGGCTTTGAGAACTATAAAACACCTTGTGTTTTATCCAAAATAATAATGGTTCACAGAAATTGAGCATTTATTACCTGATTCACATGTATGAACGCATTTAATCCTCACAACAACCTTGCGAGGTAGGCACTCTGGTATGTTATTGCTATTTATGTATATGGTAACAGGGAACAAGAAAGGTTTCATAACTTGCCGAAGGTCACACAACTGGTACATTTCAAACCTGGGACTGGGACCTAGACAGTCTGGCTTCAGAGTCTGCTCTTCACTCCCAAATACAGAGACATCAATTCACCAGTCTGGGAAAAGTAAAAAGCTGTTGGCTCTGGTAGGGAACCCTTAGACCCTGTGTTCATGCCCAAAGAAAGCAGCTGCCCCCAGATAGCAAGCGTCCTCAAACAAAGGCATGGATTCATGTGGCCAGGCCCATCTCCAGAACCACAGCTGTGGCCACTCACTGATTAACAACCATGACTTTTGCTACATGTGTAACCTTCCAAAGCCTTAAAACCTATTGGTTGTTATGGTTTCCAAATTTATGGCCTGGACTTGGTCTTTCCAGTTGTCAAATCAACATGGAAATGGTTTGACTCTTAGCCATCTGACAATGCATTCATGCATTTGTTCAATAAACACCCATTCAGGGCAGACACAATGCCAGGCTGTGCTAGATGGAGGGCCATACAGATGCACGGGCCACGCTCCTGACCTCAGGGGGCTCATACCCCGATAGGGAAGACAGGACAGAGACCAGCATGAGGAGAGGCACCCGCCCGCCGGAGCTGGGGCTGGCCACTGCCCAGAGCGCGTGAGTCAGACCTTCCTTCTGCGCACCAGGAACTCAGTCTAGAGGGAGAGGCAAATACATAAATTACTCTGCAGGTGACAGAATGTTTCCTCGGGGTCTAATTTCCCACACCTTAAAGCTTTTCTGATTTTACTGCATTTTAACTAAGTTATTCCTAAGTGGGATGAGCGAAGCCCTTCCCCAGCATTTCAAGAACGAGGCCTACCTCCGGCCGGAGTCCTCTGTAAGTACATGCCATGTGAAGGCACCGTGCAGAAACGGGCTTTCCGAACGCGAAGACCCACAGTGTGCACTGGGCTGGCACTGTGTGTGCGTGCGGCTTATTGTACTCAGATGGCGCCGCGGCGGAGGCTGCCGTTTGTCCAGGACAGTTGGGTCCCTCCCACTTTGTACCCACGTCAGGATGGAGCTTTGACTTGCACTGCGTGCCTGTCCCCCGGGAACTCACTCGGGGAATGTTACTGAGCACTTATTATGTACCAGGACTCTACATTGCTCTTGCTTAACAACTCCCAGTACTACTCAGATCTGAGTGTAGTGCGTGGTCTTTGTGCAAGACATCACCCCAGGCCTGATTAAGTAACAGATGCACCGGAACATCCCTACCCTAAAACTCTGCTATCTCAGTTCTGGCTGCAGATCTAATCGTGAGGTTTTAGATAAGTCAGCCTCTCTGAGCCCCGGTTTTATGTCTTCAAAATAAAGAAGATAGAAAAGATAAACTTTGGCTAGCAAACAGCCTGGGATTCTGGTGCTTTTCCAGAAGTCAAAAGGTTGTCCCATTGACACCTCCGGTTATGCCAAGGAGCCTCCCGTCCCCTCCCGCTCCTCCTCCTAATTAAATGAAGTCATGGTGCACTTCTGAAAAGTATTTTCACCTTCCACTTTGCTTCAGGTCGTCGGTTTTATTAAACAGGCAAGTGAAGTCTAATAGGAACTTCTTGGTGTATGTCGTCTAACCTTTAGCTGGGCTCAGTTTTATTTTGGGTCCTGAAAGATAGAGAGACAAACATATTCTGTGTGTTTTCTGAATCCTGCAAGGAGGTTATGAATCGTACTTTCTCAGCACAGAGCTGAAATGTGGCGTAGTGGTTATAAACTTGCCTGCGTTCAAATCCCGCCTCTGCTTCTCACTCACTGTGTGACTCAGGGCACGCTTCTGAGATGGGAGCGATGGCAGCCCCTCGGCAGGGTTGTCCTGAGGATTAAAGATGACAGGCCAGTGCTTGACCCATGTTAACGCAATAATGTTTACTAATGCTGTTTCATTTTCTATAAAGCTGCCCTGGCCGGTTTGGCTCAGTGGTTAGAGTGTCGGCCTGCGGTCCAGAGAGACCCGGGTTCGATTCCCGCTAAGGGCACGTACCTCAGTTGCAGTTTGTCCCCGGCCCTGGTTGGTCGTGCCGGTGGCAGCCACTCGATGTGTCCCTTCACATCGATGTTTCTCTCTCTTTTCCTCTCTCTCCCTCCCACTCTGTCTGAACAAAAAATGGAAAAATGTCCTCAGGTGAGGATAAAAAAAAAAAAAAAAAATCATTTTCTATAAAGCTAAGTGTTTAATTAGAGTTAAAAGCTGGATTCATTGCAAAGCCCACTCGCCTTATATTACATGTAACTTCATCAACCATTGTGTCTGAGACCAAGACTCCATGGGGTACATGGAGGGTGTACGTGTCCATAACAGACTCTAAGTGAGCTTGGAAGAAGTAGTGGTTTTCACCTGTCTCCCCTCGCCGTCCATCCTCATTGTCAGACTCATGTCAAGAGAAACGTACGAGACCCCTCCCGCCCCCCCATGTCCCCACACAGTCCTGCAGATGTCTCAGCACAGAGGTCCTCTCTTGAAGTAAGAACCCCAAAGCCATTGCTGTCTGTGGTACAGCGAACTCCTCTGCTGGAAAAACTTGATTTTGCTAGAGGAACCTTGTTCGTTTCTGTCAACATCTGACACAGCTGATTCCAAGGGGTCCGAACTTCTTCAGAGACGGTTCTCAAGCTGGTTCTGAAGCCACAGTGTCCCACCCTGGGGACTCCGGTGAGGACCTGGGAGGCTGCAGAAGACAGCCTAATAACTCTTGCCTGTCAGACACAGATAAAGTGCTTTGTCTGGCTGCAAATTAGATAATCCCCAGAGAAACACATCCAGGATGACCAAACTCACTTAACCTCAATCACAGATTCCCCCAACAGCACCTGTGGATTGACGGGTGTGCCAGCACTCGATGATAAATGGGGACTTGTGTATGGATGCTAAACTGGGAGGCTACGGTTGTTGCCTCTGCCTCACAGATAGAAGAAAAATGATGATGATGATGATGATGATGTAACGACACTGCTTATAGAAATCTTTAAGGTTAGGTTTATTCCCTGGCCGGTTTGGCTCAGCGGTAGAGCATCAGTCCACAGACCAGTGAGTCTCAGGTTCGATGCCAGCCAAGGGCACGTACCTTAGTTGCGGTTTGTCCCCGGCCCTGGTTGGGGTCGTGCGGGAGGCAACCAGTCGATGTGTCCCTCTCACGTTGATGTTCTTTCTCCCTTTCTCTCCCTCTCTCCCCTTCCCACTCTATCTGAAGAGAAATAGAAAAGTATCCTCGGGTGAAGGTTTAAAAAACAAAAAGAGATTAGGTTTATAATTAAGAAGGTTTGGGTTTAATATTTTTTAAGTATTTTATATCGAACACTGACCTGTGTGAGATTTTTGAGTGCATGCTGGGATTCTTTTCTTCGTAACCATTGCTGTTTATCCTTGCTTAGGGTCAAGGAGTGAAAAAGAACAGACGGCTTGCCTTGGAGCTCATGAAGAAAGCGGCTTCCAAGGTAACGCTTTTGCATTTTGTCAGAGGAAAACATTGGCACCACACCCCCACTCGAGAGAGTAAATGGCCACTGTCTGCCTACAAAGCCCGAGGTAGACATGGAGTGGGGCGGGAGGGGCCACCAGCTTTGCAACATCAGTCGTTTCTGAGCTACACACATACAGAAACCGCCGCAGTGGGGGCGGCACGATTCAAAGGCTGAATTCACCTTCAGTCAATAGAATTCAGGCCAATTTTGTTTGAAGGCTAAAATTATAATCAAGGCTGCCCTGATAACAAGCAGCGGGGGCTCCTTGAAAGGAATGGATATAAATGCCGTTGAATTAGGAAAACCAAAAGCTTAATTCCTTTGAAGGTTAACCCTGTCATGGCCAATGCCCATGTGCTTCTCCGCCTTGAATAATGGGGCTGTTTATCAGGTTTGTTGCCAGGTTTAGGAATTATTTTGCTTTTGTGACTATTTACTCTTCAATGTTGTCATCAAGCCAGCTATTTTCAGTATAGCACTACAGAGGTTATAGCACGACATGCTTGTGAGGGGACACACACACATGCATACGTATCCCAGCGTGCAAACACATGCACATCCCAGTGCATGCACAGCACACATGCACACTCATGCACATGCATACAGATGTGCAAATAAATAGACCCGTAGAAACCATTGTAATGTTACAGCCTTAACAGGCCCTTTGTAGCCCTCTGGCTCCCGGATGTTTCTGTCTCCAGGGCTGCTCCTGTCTGCCCTACCACCAAGGCTCCCGAAGTAACCAGGCTGGTCTTCCTCATTCCCTTCCTCTGGGGAGCTCAGAGTGTCTGTTTTCTGTAGGACCAGAACTTGGAGCGTGCAGTGAGAGCCAAGAGGCTTTTCCCCACCCATGTGGTGGCAGAGGGCATGTGCCAGGAGAAGGGAGCCCCCTGAGGTGCACACCAGCTCCTCACCCAAACACAATTCCAGGGCAGAAATAGAAGAGCGGCTGGGTGCTGGTCAGGGTGTCGGTTCCAGAGCACTCCAAAGCGGGGCAGTGGTGGGCTTTCCTGGCAGGTGGGAAATTTGCATCTCTTTAGCCATGCTGGCAGTGCGTTGGTCGGATGTGCTCCACTCTGCATGTATTTTTAGCAGGCTCAGATGAGCAGTGGGGGAAACGCAGTTTTCTGGCCTGGAGTGTCACATCCTTAGAAGCGTTGCGAGATTCCCACTCGCTCCCCGGCAGGGAGTTATTAAGCTCCTACTCTTTGTCAGGCACTGTGGTGAAGGCTTCACATAATTCAGTGTTTGGAATTAGCCAGAAGTCACTTGAAGGCAAATCTGTTGACCAAGCAGTAAATGTCCAGAACAAGGGATGAGTATTTAAGAAATAAAACAAGGCTTCTTGCAGGGTTCCTGAACTCGGTCCAAGTATAATTCCTGAAGGAGTTGTGTGGATATTTTGAGTGATGACAGGTGCATTTGAATGAGCTGCGGTCTATGGAGGAAGGCACTGCAAAAGCCACTTGGATATGTCCATCCTGGGGGTTTGTTCCAGAGCTGGCCTTGCCTCTTTACAGTATGTCACTGAAATGACCCAGCGGGACCTGCCTTGTGCCTGGTACTAGGCGAGGCTCAAGAAGAACGCTTGCTCTTTCCCAAGCGTCACCTCTCTTGGGGGCCCGCAAATCCGAACCCCACTCTGGATCCTCAGGGTGTCGGATTTGGGTTCCATTTTGTTGAGCATGAGCATTCTAAGAGTGGCTTTTGTTCATTCGTCAAATCCTTACTGAGCACTTCTAGGCCAATGTAGGTGCTTGGGATACAAAACAAAGGTCCCTGCCCTCGTGGAGCTTCTGTTCGAATGGGCTCTGTTCGTGTCTCTCCTGGTCTTCCTGGCACCCGTTCCTCACGAAGACCAGCAGGCGCAGCCCTTAGGAGCTCTGAAGAGGGGGAGGGCTGCAGGCTGGGACCAAGGGACACCTGGTTCTCACCTGTGAAAGGGAAGGTGAAAGAGATTTGGTTCCCCACTTGGGCTCTAACTTAACAAATCTCACAGACACACATCCTTTGCCCCTCGAATTCTTTCCCCTGCTCATTCAGGGCAGGAAGGCGGGGAGGAAGGAGCACACACCCCTGCAGGGCACCTGAGCCTCCGGCAAGCAGGCTGGAGGCTGCCGGTGGGAGCGGGCGGGAGCGGGCGGGAGCACCTGGGGAAAGCAGAGGCGGCCCCCTGAGAGCGTGAATCAGCACAACAAGGAAGCTCGAGGCTAGAATCGCAAACTGGCCCTTCCTGGCACCAGCCCCAGGTTCAGACACGGTTCCGAGACTCCCCTCCCTCCTCTCTCACCCTGTGCTTCTGCCTCAGCCCCGCTTTGGGTCGCTGCGCAGTCACAAGCACCTGTGCTTTGCAAGTAGGATGTCACAGCTGCTTCCTTCGGAGGGCTTGTTGGTGTTCAGGACAGAGTCATCCACAGAGGGGCAGACGGTCACTAGAAACCGTCCCGCCACGGCAGGCCACGGGCCACCTGTTGTAGCTCAGCAGTCATGGGTGTCAAGGACACTGTTGACACTGCAGGACAGTAAGGGTTTTTGTAGACAAGGGCGTGGTGTCAGCCAGAGGAGCTGAGTGAGGGATGATTCGGGGCCAGCGTGCTGCTGAGCTGGAGGCAGCAATCCCAGCGGCAGCTGCGTGAAATCCACCTGGGGAGAGCGAGTGGGCCTGCGTGTTCCAGCACTCGGCCTTCTTCAGTGCCGTCTGCCCCAAGGGAGACAGGAAAGGTTTCGTTCAGACTCATGCAGAATGTTCTCACAGCCATTGATTCTCTTTAGGCTTCTTTAACAAAATAAAAAACAAAACAGTTTTTTTCTTGTTCTAAAATCCAGGGCTTGCATCAGGCAGTCAATGGTCTGGGATGGTATTACCACAAATTTAAGAAAAATTACGTCAAAGCGGCAAAGTACTGGTTAAAAGCAGAAGCAATGGGGAACCCAGATGCGTCATACAACCTTGGAGTCCTGTATTTGGATGGCATTTTCCCAGGAGTTCCTGGAAGGAATCAAGTGAGTAAGACTTGAGGCAAACTGGGCAACTGTTCAGTCACACGTTCATGAAGCTTCGTGGAGGTGTAATGTATGCCAAGCCTGACGGGGCCCTGGGGGAGGCACAGACATCACCCAAGACACAGACCAGGTTCTCAAGAAACTCAAGGGTCCAGTTGGGAAGTAAGATAGTGAAGAGCAAAGGATGGCATTTAGCCAGGTGCCAAGGGTGTGCTGCTTGATATGACCCAGACAGTTCTGGAAAGGGGGAATGTTGAATGCCAAGCAGTCAGGAAGACTTCCTGAAGGAGGGAGACTTGGGCTGAGGAGGGAAGGGGAGATGGCAAGGTGAGAATGCGTGAGAAACCAAGAGACGGTGCAGAGATGGATCCTTCTGGAAGAGGGCTGGATTCCGATAGGGTGGCCTGATCTGAGAGCACATTTAAACATAATGGAAACAACAGTGATGATCTTTCGTGTTTGTTGAGCACTTCCTCCGTGCCAGACGCCCTCAAAGGGTTTATGTGCACAGCCCGTGTCATCCTAACCACCTCTGGAATAATTACTATTATGTCCATTTTACGGAATAAGCAACCAGCGCTCTGGAATGTTCGTAACAGCATCAAACACTTACTGGAGTCAGGACCTGGATCCCTATTGACATATAAGCTCATCATTATTACTAGTAATATTGATGACAATAGTGTAATGAGTTCCATTACATTTAACAAAAATTCACTGAACGCCCACCCTGTGCCAGGCGCTCATCCAGGCCCTGGGCATACAGCAGCCGACACGACTTCTCTGCCCTCAGGAAGCTTACATGGCAGTTGGGGAAGAAAGACGGCATTGAATGTGTAACCCGAGGGTGTTATAGGAGAAATCAAGCAGGAGGAGGACAGGGAGGGTGGAGACTGGGGAATACTCTTTTACAGAGAAGGTCTCTAATAGTGTGACATTCGACAGCTCCTAAAGGAATCTTGTGGGTATCTGGGAGAACATTCCAGAAAGAGGGAGCAGCCAGCGTAAAAGCTCTGAGAAGAAGCTTGAGGAACAGCAGGGACGTCAGAGAGGCAGGAGCAGAAAGCAAAGGAGATGGGGAGGTGGGAGATAAGGTCCGGGAGGCAGGTGCCCAGGTCATTGTGATGACTCAGTCGCTCTGAGCAAGATGGGAAAGCACCGGACAGCTTTGAACTGGGCAGGATATGCTGCGTGTTAAAAGGCTCCTGGACACTAGCGGAGACGAGGTTTGCAGGACATGAGAGGGAGCAGTGGGCTCATGCACGGAATCCAAGTGAGGAAGGACGGGCAGTATCACAAGAGGGGCTGAGATGTGACTGGATTCTGGATACATTTTGAAGGTCAAGGTGACCGGATTTGCTGGTGATTGATTATGAGGTTGAGGAGGGACAGGAGGAGTCAGGACAACTCAGGAGCACGTGGCATTTATTGAGATGGCAAGATTGGGGGGCATTTATGGGATGGGCAACAGCAGACCTGGTGGGTGGGCAATCAGAAGATTGTTTCTCGTGAAGCACCGTGCTAATCCTGGAGAATTTGTTTTCTTATTTAATCCTCGCAACAACCTTTCATGCTAGGTACTATCAGATACAACATTTCTTCAGTTGAAAAAAAAAAATCTCTCAGGTGGAGAGATGCCCATGGTCACACAGCTAGTAAGGAGCAGAGCTGGGATTTGAACCCAAACCTGTCTGACTCCAAAGCCCATTCTTAAAAATGTCAGTTAACTGCCTTAAAAAAATAATAATAATTAGCAGAACATACACCTAAGTGTTTTATTTTTTCCCTCCACTTCTCTCTGACTGTATGTGAAGCTGTATATTTTTACTCATTGCAAAAGTCCTCCCACACATCTGGGAGCGTGGATTTTTTTAATTGACATTTGTAATTCTCACTTTCCTACTAGGAGTGCAGTTTTTGTGCATGAGTGTGAAAAAGGTTAGGGTAGCAAATGCCTGAATTTTCACCTCCCGTGACTTCTGATAGAGTCTTCTGTCTTGCCGGCCGGGGTTATGTGAGGATCAAGTGAGATGACAATGATATTTGTGGTTACATGTTGTCTGACTTGCTGGGCAAACCTCATCAACAGAAGAGCTGTGGTCGAGGTTATCACATCCAGGGGCTGGCTTCTGTGACTGGCTGTCTTTCTTGAACGTGACTTGGTTTTCTTAAAGATATCAGACGTTATAAGCCTGTGATAATACCTTGGCTCTGGTGAAACAGTCCAGCCAGGAGGACTCCTCACTCCGGAGAGTGACATTTATCCGTCTCTCTTCACAGACCTTAGCTGGTGAATATTTCCATAAGGCTGCGCAAGGCGGACACATCGAAGGGACCTTGTGGTGTTCTCTCTACTATATAACAGGCAACCTGGAGACGTTCCCGAGGGACCCCGAGAAGGCCGTTGTGTAAGACTCTACCAGATGTTGTGTGAAGGGAAACCACCTACAGTAGTCCTCCCTGCTCCTCTGGGGATGTGTCCCCAGACCCCAGTGGGTGCCTGAAACCACAGAGAGTACCAAACCCTATAGACAGTGTTTTTTCCCTATACATACAGACCTCATTTAGAGGAAGCACTACGGCTTCTCTTTAGCACCTCCTACCCTTCTGCTTTGGAGCCGCTAGTACATAAATAAGGGTGACTTGAACACAAGCACTGTGGTACCGCAACAGCCGATCCAATCGCTGGCACAGACAGTGACTAGGGGGGAGCAGTGACTAGTGTCTGCAGCACGGAGATGCTGGACAAAGGGTGGAGTCCCGTCCCGGCAGCCAGAGGGGGTGGCTCGAGGAGTCATCCCAATACTCATACTGGCACACCATTTAAAACTGACGAGTTGTTATTTCTGGAATTTTTGTTTAATAATTTTGGACTGTAGTTAACTGTGAGTGACTGAAATCTCGGAAAGCGAAACTACGGATAGGGAGGCTACAGTACTACAAGCACTGTGCCTGAAAAAGAGAGTTCCTTTTTATTTTTGCATTTTTAAATATTTATTTTTATATTGGGTTCCAGTCAAGATGGCAGAGTAGAAGGAAAAATAATTAAATTTCTTAATAATTAAAAAAAAGGAAATTTTTTTTTATTTTTATCAGCTTAAAACCTGATATAGTTCACATAGTTTAAGAGCCAAATAATTTGAGAAGACAAAAATAAAAATAATAAGGAAATAGGAAATCTCTGGCCTACACACTCCAGGCTCTATTCCCTGCTCCCAAGAATAAATCACTTTCACATTTTAACTTCTTCTTTTTTTTTTTTTGCCTCTACCACTAAATAACGTGCGTATCCCACTATTTCATCTTATCTTCATTGTAGGCGTTGTCTAACGATGTCCTGCTGTGGAAGTTAAACATACAGTCCTCTCTCTCTCTGCTCCCCCACACATTCACACTTTTTGTCTCTCCTGTCTTCCCAATAGTATGTCATCATTTTGGTTAGATTGGTATCGGGTTTTACATTTCTATTCACAGCTGAGCCATGTAGTATTCCATGACTACCTGTTCTTTCTTGCACAACTTTTTGTTTTCTGTGGAGTAATAATTGTATTTTGTTGTTCTTCAGTGGCTTGGCTTTCTATGTACTTAATGGTTTTCTATGTACTTGATCTCCAAGTTCTTCTACAACTGTCTAAACCTCTTCTCGTTCTGTGCAGACCCACCAGGAATTCTGTTAATTTAATCTTCTTGGTGACGTCTCTCCTGGAGTCTCTGTTAGGACATAGCTGCCCTCCTGAAATTAACTTTGTTCCCTTTCCCTTCAGCTCTGGCTTTCTTAGTCCGCTGTGGAGGACCCTATTTCTTCCTCTTGGTTTACTCCTGTATTTTGGTAGAACATATGCTACAGTAGCTTCTGAAGAACAGAGAACAGGAGACACGTTTTTGATGTCATGCATGTCTGATAACGTTTTATAGGGGCTGGCAAACTAGGGTCCACACATAACATGTGGACTGCCAAGAGCTCAGGATGCTTTCTGCATTTTTAAAGGGTTGTAAAACAGACAAAGAAAAACATGCTGCAGAGACCGTATGTGGCCCACAAAGCTTAAAATATTTACTACCTTATCCTTTACAGAAAAAAGAGTTTGCAGACCTCTGCTTTAGATACCCTCACACCGATAGTCTGGCTCTCCAAAAGGTTGCTTTAAGACATTTGAGTATAGTAATACCTGGTGGGTTTTTTGGTAGAATTTTCATGTTATATTTTCCTCTATCCTCTTTTCGATCTTTCTTTGTCCTTATTTTATCTGATTTGTAATTGGGTTTTGTGTATTTTTTTAGTCAGTTTGACAATTTTAGTATTTAGTTGGTATAATTAGACCACTTACATTTAATGAGGATATATTTGGTTTTAAATCTACCATTTTACTATTTATTCTATATCCCCATTTCATTAGCTTGTTAGTTATGTATTCTTTTAATATTCTTTTAGTGGTTGTAAATATAAATATTACAATAAGTTAGTTCATTATTGATAAACCCCCTCCAGTATAACTTAAGGAGCAGAAACAAAATAGGGAAACCTTATAATATAAATCAGTACAAATGTTTCAGTGAAGTACTAGAATTCTTGGTAAAGATTATCTTTTCCATGGTGAAGGGATCAAGCACAAAATAGTCGTGAGGATGTCAAGCATAGCAGAGAGAATATGGTCAGTAATACTGTGATCACTGTCAGGTGGGGGCTGGAAATATCAGGGGGCGACCTTGTAAAGTATATGATTGTCTAAGCACTATGCTGTATACCCAAAACTAATACGATATTGAATGTCAACTATAATTTAAAAATAAAATTTAAAAACTATGCAAACAATGTTATAAATCCCCATTCTAGAATAAAGGTAGGACACAGAAATTAATATTAATTCATTACCATACAGATGTCAAAATAAAGATTATCTTTTCCACCCTGGCTGGTTTGGCTCAACAATTAGAGCATTGGCCTGCGGAATGAAGGGTCACAGGTTTGATTCCAGTCAAGGGCACATACCTGGGTTGCAGGTGTGATCCCCAGCCCTGGTTAGTGTCGTGCAGGAGACAACCAATCAATCTGTCTTACATTGATCTCTCTCCCCCCACCACCCTCATCTCCCTCCTTCCCTTCTACTGTCAAAAAATAAAAAAGATTATCTTTTTCTATATTAGTGGACCTTGTTCATTAGGGAGTTTTCCTGTCTTTGTTTCCATACACAACAACTCCTCAGCATTGCTGAGAAAGGGCACTGAATGCAAAGCTCTCAAAATGCATCTCTCTTTACCTTCTTAACATTCCGTTCTGGCTTGTTGCTCTATAAAAATTCTAACAAGCAAAATATTCCCCAAGTGGGATTTATTGAGATCATAGGAAGAAAAAGCAATTATTTAATTTGCCACCGTTTGGATATTTTTCTCTTCCCTTTCCTTTGCAGGTGGGCAAAGCACATAGCTGAGAAAAATGGCTACCTGGGCCATGTCATTCGCAAAGGCCTCAATGCCTACCTGGAGGGCTCATGGTAAGCTCGCGACCATGTCACCGTGAACTCCCTCTGCCCTTACCTTTCAAGTCGTCACTGTAGTCTTACGAGATGGAGCTTAAAATACAACCCAAAAAAAGCAATTTGCAGGGAAATCACGGCCTCTCAGTAATACTGTTCGGAGTATTACAGACTGATTGGCTGTTGATTGGAAAACATAGCATTTCCATGTTTAATTATACACAAAAATTAGTTCTCTGGGGGAGCAGCCACGTTCATCAAGTTGAGAGACACGGGAATGTGTTGACTTCTCTTCCCTTCAAGCTTGTTTCTCCTGGTTTTAGAGTCTAAACACAGCGCAGGGGCTGTTCAGGACCCTCTGCCTCTCGCTGGCGGGTCCCGGGAGGTGCAGGATTTCCCCCTTGTTTGTGGGAAGGAGAGAATTAGGGCTCCGGCCAGGGGCCTGGGATTGCAGGAAGTCCCTCACAAGACCTCGCATGTCGTAGCCGAGCAGACTCCCATGTCCACCCGCCCTCCAGTGGAGTCAGCAGATCTCGTGCTCACTCGATGGCATAAAGGACACCCCATGACACCGTGCATGAGGACTGCAGATTCCCCCCGTGTGCTGTTCCTTGATTTTACAAATAAGGGCACGTCTCCCAACGCCACCTGGCTTCATCTGTTTTATTTTCTGTCAATTCTAGCACTCGGTCTTACTTTTCCCCTGGGCTACATTTTCTTGGCTGGTTTATTGCCTAAATGATCTGGGTATTTCCGCAATAACGGAAAAGGCTATGCAAATCAGCACACATCCCTTAGGAACACTGCCTCGGAGACATTAGACCGGACTTATCATCGATCACACTCTGATCTGAACCTTAATTAAAAATTTAAATATAAGTCCAAAAGAACGCCGTTTTCTCCTGCGGTTCATGGGTGCCCGCGCCATCGACGGATAGCATCTCAGCATCGAGCATCGTAAACTAGATAAGGGAAATCAGCCCGGTGAAAACAGCACCAAATAAAAACGTTTATTGTTAACATCCCGTGAAAGTTGATTTAATCTGTGACCTTACTTTGCACAATAGGAAAGGATTTTTTTTTATAAATTATAATTTTCTAATTGATACATCTTACAGTTTGGGTGCTGTTTTATCTTGCACAAGTCCCAAATTTGACTCTAACTCATTCCCTGTTCTCACCCTCCAAACTTCCCACCTTTTGTCCTTACAAGCTTCTTAAGGGGAACTAGGCATTCAAATATCAAAGTGTTTATATGTGGGGTTTCCCAAAGGGAGAGCACATCTGTAAAAAGCCCCCCCCCACCCAGACACACACACACACACACACACACACACACACACATCCAGGATGTCCGACACTTTTTCCCATAAAGAGAGGATCTGTCAGTAGCTTAGCTTTTCTGCCTACTTCTGAATTTAACATCACTTGAACATTTAAAAACTTGCTGTGAAAGTGAAGGGTAATTAAGATTTGTGTGGCCTGTGGTCTTTCTTAGAATATTGGGCCCCAGGAGATGGATTTGTTGTTGTTGGAGAGGATGGGGGAATTAAGTGTGTTCTACCCCGACAGTGAGTTTGGATTCAGTTCAGCAGACTTGACTGAGTCCACCCACAGGCAGGGTGCCATGAGCTGCAGGGATGCCAACAAGTTGGACTGGGGGTAGCTGGCTGCCTCAGCTCTTCGTGCTGACCTACCTGCATTTTCTCACGGGGCCTATGTTCCGTCTGACCTCTGGGCCTCTGCACCTACCCGGAAGTCTTGCCTAACTTCTTACTCCCTTTGGTCCTTCCACGGATCATGATTGCCCTTGACTTGTTGATTGCCCTCTGACTTGAGCAAATGAACCAAAGCAAATAGAACAAACATAACTTAAGTGCCATGGACAGTATGTGAAGAACACTGGGGATTCTGAGGAGGAAAAGATGCTACCTGGTTTGCGGGACTTCGGCCAGCCTTTGTAATGGAGGCCCTGAGGGATAGGTGGAGTGTCTACCTAGCCATGCACGGCACAGCATTTCTGGTGACGGGACTCACAGAAATAAAAGCAAAGAGAGAGGAAAGTTCTGGGGGTGTCTGGAAAATTCTAAGCCACCCAGTTTGCCTGGAGGCTAAGATTTGTAAAAGGGAGTGGTATACAACAGTTCCAAGGAGGTGCTGCTACTTTATGGGATTTTGAATGGAAGGTTATATACTTTTTACTTAATTTGTGGAGCAGCCAGGAGCCATTGCCCGTTTGGGGGCTTCTGAGGTGCTTCGGCAAACAACTGCGAATAACGGCGAAGAGAAGGGAGCCTGCCAGAATCCAGGGGAAAGCTGAGCGTTTGAGTCAGAGAAGTGGCATGAACCCACTGAGTTTTTCTCTTCTTTTGCCATATAGGAATTGATGCATACGAAATAATATGTGATATATATGTGCAGCATAAAAATAAAACAAACACCTACCACCCCACTTGCGATGATGAACTGGTGAAGGCCCCTGCATGGCGTGTCCCTCCCAGATGAAACCCACCCCCACCCCCAAACCCAGAAGTAACCAGCATCCTGAATCTTGCTCTCTTTACAGCTTTTGTCACACATGGGTATATTCCCAAGCAATAGAGTTAGTTTGGCTTGTTTCTGAGCTTTCTATTATTAGAGTATCATTATACATGAGTTTTCAACTGTTTCTTGTCACTTAACATTGTGTTTCTGAGATTCATATATTTTGATGCACGTCTCGGTAGGTCATTCATTTTTGCCTCAGTTTACTTACCAATTCTCACATGAACACATATTTGGGTTGTTTCCCTTCTCCTTTGTTTTTAAGAACAATATGACCATGAACCTTTTTTTGTATATATCCCGACCCATATAGGGAGAGTTTTTCTAGAATATAAACTTAGGAGTAGGGTCACGTGATAATGCCAGTTGTTTTCCAACTGATGTCCTCAGTTTGTTCTCTAGCCAATCTGTACGTTTCTGTTTCTCCATAGCCTTGCTAATCCTGATGCTGGTGCTAAAATAGTGTTAAAGATAAGTGTCGATCTGAATGTAAGGCCTTTCATATCCTAGGAAGAAACATCTAGTCCCCATTGCAGTGGGAATTTTCGTCAAAATCTGTTTGAAGCAGCGTGCTCTGATCTCTCCGAGCCCCCACACCTGCCCCAGGGGTTAAGCAGGAACTATAAGAGCCTGGCCTCCGCCCCATATGGCTTTTTTGGATGCCATCTATTTCGCCGTAACAGAACTAAACCATCCATCAATGTCTCAGGTCCGTCCCCTTTCTGCATTTTCGGCGAGTGAATTTATTCTGGACGTTGTTTTCAAATTACACGTGTCAGTTTGACGAGCTTGTGCTTTGCTGTGTTGCTCCAAGACTTCTGTGGGGTAGCTTGAAAGAGGAGCGTGTTGGAGAGAAGGGCTTTTTGCTGTATCGGCATTCCACGGGAGACGGCGCTGTCATGCCTGGGGCTGTCCTCGGACACCAGGAGAAATCAGCTGAGGAGAGGCCGGCTGTCATGTTTCATTTCTTTCCACCTTACCCCTGCGTGTGTGTTGTCTAAGAACTATGTGTCTTATTGTCCTTTGTCTTAAATACACCCCAAACGCCTAACCCAGGAGGCTTGCCCGATCACAGTGGGCTTGAGGCGAGACAGGCAGGCGTGCCAAGTTCCAGTTGAAAGAGATTCACCTTTTGGGTTCTGAATTCCACTGAGACCCCAGGATTGTTTTTCATCCTTCCAGTTAGAGCTGCTTCAAGCATTGTTAGGCAGGAGCACAGAGAAAATCATATAATTGTTTGAGAAGCTGCTCGGAGGTCCTCAGAGTCACAGTCCACAGCCAGCAGTCCAAGAAGTGCTTACAAAGCTTCATTAGGAAAGTTCTGTGGACGTATATGCCGACGATGAAGCGGAGAGTTGCCAGGGTGCCCCTAGCTTCGTTCTTTACTCTGAATTTCCTCCTCTCCGTGCCCGTGCTACCTCCCCGTTGGAAGGACTGTCTGGGAGACAGGTTCACGTCAGTGCATTGGAAATAAGACCTGCAGCTCTGGCTGGCTTCCTGAACCTTGGGGACATTTCTGGGAGGGCGGAACAGTTTTGTGGCTTGTTTTAGGGCTTCCTGCACATAGCTGAGGACATCATTGTTCCATGAATATGAGCCTAGAAATATCGCCAATTAATACTTTCAGGCAGTTTCAGCTGAAGCACCAGAAGAGCCAAATCCTGTGAGAGAACCTCAGTGTGGGTAGGGTTTGGCGGATGTGGTGAGTCTCAGAAGTCGTAATGAGCTGAGGAAGTGTGATCTCCAGTGTATGAAAATAGATGGCGGTGGAATCGGAGTGCGCCGGCCTCTGGTGATTGCTTCTGCAAGATGGAAGGCAGAGGTGGATTTCTGCTCAGTGTTTCTATTGACCTCAATGTTTTCAGACGTCTCCTTTGATGGATTGCAGTGCTTCTTCAAAGGAAATGCACAAGGATCCTATGAAATTTCCTCCCGGCTTATACAATAATTGGACAGTGAAAGTCTTTCTGTAAAACTAGCTTCTCCCGTCTCTCCACCACCACCAAAGTAACTTCAGAGCCAAGATACTGTCTTTATAAAGTTTGTCATAGTGACTCTGTCATACGGAAGTGTCAACCTCGTGTCCCCTTCCCCACTGCAAATTCTGATAGGCTACCTGACTGCTGTCTAAGAAAAACTCATTTTGTTACAGTTTAATAGCAGGAGTCACCTTCCATGCAGTCACAGCCACAGAGGGAGCCAGCTTGACATTTGACCTTGGGCTGGCAAGCGTACACCATCTTGTTCCTTCATTCACCTCTGGGGGAAACTGAGGCACTGGGACAAGCCCGAGTGTCTCAGAAGACACTGAGATTATAAGACCTTTGGAACAGGGCCTTATTGCAGGATGATGGGGACTTTGTGCTGGGACTCTCACACACACACCCCAGTCTGATTTGAGGATTCTTGTCACCCGACATGATTTCTATAGTCTGTGTAAGAAAATGCCCGTGCATCTCTTTCCTGGTGTTTCAGCTGCAGTTGTGGGCTTGTTGGCTGACTTGCCTATGCCGGGGACCCTGCTTAGCCAGACTCGTCTCTTTAGAGTCATGGTCGGCTGCTTTGGGTGTCTTAGAGACTGAGGAATCAGCTCACTCAGCAGCCACATGGCCCGTGACCTGCAGTATGTCTCATCGAAGGTCTGCTGTTCTAATTTGACTCCCCAGTCACCTCTCTCTGTCCCCGAGGGATGCTCTGGCAGAAGCTGCTTTAGCCGTGTAGAAAAGGTGATGTCCGAGTCTGCTCCCCTTATTCCCCTAGCCCAACCGCCTCCCACCGTTCCTTAAAGCACTTCCTAGTGGAGTGAAAATCAAGGGAGAGTTCTTCTTCATGTCAAGCACTTAAAATGAAAAACAAGCTTTCGAAACAACTTTTTATGGTTAAAATAAATCTTATAAACTAGGCGACATGAAGAAAATGGAGGAAATCAGATAAGTCAAAAGTAAAGAGTAAAAACGACTTGTATTCTCACCACCTAGAGATGAGGACTGTTAGCATTTTGGTAGATAATTTTTATCTGCATATATGTACCTCTGCGTGTGTGTATGCATGCATGTATTCGGTTTGATTTCTGTTACACAAAAATGGAATTGCCCTGTTCTACATCCTGCCTGTTTTATTTCACAGAACAGATCATTTTGCATAGACATCTTTCCACATTTTTAATTCTCTTCTCCATTTTTCATGGCCTCTTCTGAAAGTGGCTGTACCGTGGGTTAATTTAAATAGCCACTGATTTTCAGATATTTAAGTTCTTACCATTTTAAAATGTTTTCCCTCATATCAAAAGCTCTGCAATAAACTCTGATGCCACGGGATCCTTGCATGTCTCTGATTGTTGCTTTAAAAGAGACCCTCACAGGGAGAACTGTTGGGCAAGGGGTCTGTGCGTTCTTGAGACTTCCCACGTGGAACCATTGCATTAATTCGCCCTTCCACTAGCTGAGGTTGTTGGAATATGTCCATTTCCCCCAGCCCTTGCCGTTCCTGGTATTACGACTCGTATGCCAACCTTTCAACAGATGAGAAGTGGTCTTATTGTTTCGTAATTATTCAGTTACTAGTGGTGCCGAACTTTTATTTATTCCTGTGTGTTTCTGGTCATTGTTATCAGACCCCTTGTAAACCGCCTCTCCTTCGCCAGACGTCCAATGCGCCACAGAAGCTCGGCTTTAATTAAGCTTGTTTAGAATCCTAAACCCCATAAAGCCTTTCCCAAACAGAGGACTTTGTTTTCATACCACTATCTCCTCTAAGCAAGGATGGAAGGATTCAGGGACCTAAGGCTGTTCAGCAACCCGGCTGACATACCATTCGGCCAGTAGAGGTAGCTGTTGTATTAACTAGCTTCCAACCTTATCTGCCAGTTCAGCCTTTAAGACAGAAAATAAATCAGTGCATGCAGTATTTTTAACAACGGTATTTAAAAAAAAAAAATCATGGTTTTGTGCTTTTAAAAAAACTGCTTATTTTGTGCACTTATGTTTGAATATCGAGCTCTCTGTGAATATTAGTAAGAGCCACTATATGAAATTTATTATTAATCATCTATTTTTAGGCACGAAGCTTTGCTGTATTATGTTTTAGCAGCAGAAACTGGAATTGAAGTGTCACAGACAAATTTAGCACACATCTGTGAGGAGAGGCCAGTAAGTAAATGTATTCTCCGAATAGAAGCTCTAAGGTTAAGGATGATGAATTGGGGTGTTAGGGAGACAAAATTAAGTCACTCGGCCGAAATATTAACGAATTAACTTTTTCTCCCCCCCTCACCCTCTTAGGACCTGGCCAAGAGATACTTGGGTGTTAATTGTGTTTGGAGATACTATAATTTCTCTGTTTTTCAAATCGATGCTCCTTCATTTGGTATGTATAGAAAAATGGAGGCTTTTAATCTTTAGTAACAGGAAACATCCAGCAGCTTTTTGTGCGGTGTGATATTTCTAAGCAATTAGGAGAGTGGGAGTCTCTGCTAGTAAGATCATGACTGACTCTGCTCTCTGCCCTCAGCAGCGTATGTCTCCTGGCCCACTGTGCAGTGTAGGCTCGGACCCACCATTTCTTCAGTCAGTGAGAATCCAAAAGAGAAAGCTATTGTGGAGAGAGTCTCTGAGCCAGTGGTGGGTTCCCTGTCTTCCTCTGCTCTGCTCTATATGGTAGGGGGCTGCCCCCAAGAACTGTGGTTCCCAGACTCCTTTGTTCTGGAGCTTCTGAGGAGTGTCAGCCAGTGGGAGGCTCTGGCAGGAGAGTGCAGGATGGAGGGGGGAGGAGCCCACGCATTTCTCTCCTTCTCTCTGCTTTGGGCTGTCAGGGTTTCCGTGGTCCCCGCTCCTGCCTGGCAGTCCACACTGATCCCGGCTGACCAGAGGTGGTAGTGGCTTCCTGCATTGCTGATGTTTGGGTCGCCATTTGCCTTATCAGTCTTCCAACCCCCTGGTCACCCCTTCCCAGTGTTGAAGTCCCTCTTTGAACTGCCTTACGTGGATTCTGTTTTTCTGAGTGATACATACCTTCTTAAACAAAACTTTTCCCTCGGAGGAAAAATAAAATATATAGCTTAAGTAAAATAGAGAAATACCCTTTAGTCATCAAACCCAGGCAGCAAAATTTCAGATGTGAAATGAAAGTGCCCCCCAAATCCTCGGCTGATTGGGCTGCGATTCCCACAAATAGATCTATTCAGGAGAGCTACCAAGCAAAGCAAGAAAATGTGTCTGGAAATATGGATACTCAGCAGAAAAGTGTTATGTGTTGTTTTTTTTCTACTGACACATGGGGGAAAAAAAAAGCAAAAAAACCTAAAGATGTTCTGTATTGGGAGTCTGGTAGGAAAAACTCTCCATCATGGGAATGGGCCGGTCGTTTAAGATGTGTCTGGAATAAAACCCCTTGACAAATGCATCGGTGCTTTTTGTCCCACAGCATATTTGAAAATGGGAGACCTTTACTACTATGGCCACCAAAACCAGTCACAAGACCTCGAGTTGTCTGTACAGATGTACGCCCAAGCAGCCCTGGATGGAGACTCACAGGTAAACAGCGGCAACGACAGACATGAGTTCTTGGTGCCGCCCATTGTGAGGGTGCGAGGCCTGGGGTTCTTACCAGCCCTCCCTCGTATGTGCTTCAGAGATTACAAAGGCGCTTCCCATCCGTGTTTACAAGTCCCTCCCACAGACCCTGTGAGGCCACCAAGCATAATGGTGAGCCTTTGATGAGCACCTACTTATTTCCCACACCGTTCTCATAGCAGCCTCGTGGGGGTGGGGATCATCATACCCATTGTATAGTAGAGGATACCAAGACTCTGACAGGGTGATGCGCTGCTCAAGGCCAAGCCATCGGGTAGGTGAAGCAGCCAGAGTTTAAACCTAGGTCTTCTGGCTCCAAAGCCAGGAGTCTTTCTACCAGATTTCATCCAACTAACTCACCAGGTAGAAACTCAAGAAATTGGCGAAGTGTGGTCAAAATGGACATGATTTGCTTGTGTAGTTGGGCCAGCACTTCAGTGATAGGACTTTGCTCTCCATTAATTTTTTTTTAAACTTATTTTGGGATATTTTTTAGATTTATAGAAAAGTAGCAGAAAGAGGACAAGAGAGTTGCTGTATAGCCTTTACCCAGCTTCCCCTAATGGGAATATCTGGCATAACCACAATACCATTATCAAATGGAGAAGTCCACGTTGGTTCAGCGCCATAAAGTATACTTCAGACTTTACTTGGATTTCACTGGCTTGTCCACTAATGTCCTTTTTCCATTCCAGGATCCCACACTGCATTAGTGTCATATTTCTTTAGTCTTCATTCTGTAACACTTGCTCAGTCTTTCTTTGTTTTTCATGGCCTTGATACTTTTTAAGAATATTAATGAGTGAAGCATTTTGGAGAATGGCCCTCAATTTGGGTTTGGTTTCTGTTTTCTCATGAATAGATTGAGATTGTGCATTTGGGGCAAGGAGAACACAGCAGTGACGTGTCCTCATTGTGTCCTATGAGCCGTACATGATGTCTTATTGCCGGTGAGGTTGAGCTCAGTCACTTGGTTAAGGCGGTTTCTCCCCTGTAAAGCTAATATTTTTCTCTTTCTAATTTATAGCTCTCAGGGACAGAGTTTGCAACTTTGCAACTATTCTATTTGTCCTCAAACTGCTACCTACTAATTTTAGTATCCTTCGATAGATCTTGCAACAGTTATTACTGTGGGGTGCTAGTGATGAGTCTCTGTTCTCTCATTCCTTCTACATTTGCTGATCAGAATTCTCTTGTGAGGATGTCAGGGTCATTTTCACAATGGAAGTTGGAATAGTTGTTACCCTTTTAGGCAACAGGTTGCAGGTGATTCTTTGGGATTTGATCACAGAGCAAACGTTGGAAACTCATCCCTATCTTAATCTTTTTTGTTTTCAGGGGGTCCTACATCAGAGTGGTTTTTTTACCTGGGTTAAAGTCCCTTATCTCTATCACTTTATAGCAATTTATATATGGCAAGTCACTAAATCTCTGAGTCTTCGTTTTCTCATTTGTGAACTGGGAATAATAACATCGACCTTATAGTTTATGAGATGTTCGATGGAGAGCGCTGGGCCCAGCACTGACTACACTCAGTGGCCATTATCTATCCATTATTACGTCTTCTGGAATGAAATACAAATTGGTGCTAAAAGGATTTGCTTTGAGTCAAACTCCCTTAGATGATATCTATTGATACTGAAAGTTAGATCTGGACCATTTCTTTTTTCTATCTGATTTTTAACTGTTGGAAAGATAATGTTATAAAAACACTAAAAAAAAATCTTAAAAGGGAAAAAAATCAAAGGATACACCCACCACTCCATAGCAGAGGCTTTGCTTTACTCCTGCATGTCTTCATGGTCCCTTCAATCCCGGCGACAGGCAGGTGTCTCTCTGTCATGTTAACTACAATGCACATGCCACACTTTCACAAAGTGTAGGAATATGTGCATTTATTGCATCGTCCCTGTAATTATTACTCCTAACTGCTGTCCCATATTCAGCTAATAGACTATAATTTATTAAGCTTTATCTTATTGGTAAACGTTTTATTATTTGTTTGCTAATTTAATCATTGATTCAGCACATTTATTCAGTCCTACATGTCTGGGACACTGCCCAGTGGTGGGAACATAAGATTCAAAACACAGACAATATTCTTGCCTTCATGGGATCATAGCCTATGAAGGAAGATGAGAAGGTCCTTTCTTTCCTATTGTGTTTAATTATAGCTAGTACTACTGTGAACATTTCCATAGTTCCATCTTTTATCTCCTTTTGAATAATTTCTTTATAATCTGAGGGATAGTAATTACTAAGTCAAACCATCTAAATGGTTTTACAGCTACCTTCGAATGGTTTATTGCCGATTTGCTTTCTGAAAGCGTTTTCCTATTAATATATCACCAAGCAGTGGTTAAGTGTTAGAGGGTAAATGAAATCTTGTCTGCACTGGATGTTTTCACGATTTAATTTTGCTAATTGAACAATTTTAAGTTGATACTTCTTTATTGTTTTAAATTGCATATATTTGGTTACTAGTGCAGAGGGCCACTTTTGTATATATTTGTCTGTGATAATTTACTCTTCATAATTTTATGTGAATTTTTCTATGCTTTTTCTTTGCCTGTTTATCTATTGAAGTTTTGATACTTTTAAAAATTTACATCACAATTAGTTTTTTTTATAGATTTGCCTAGTAGAGAATGAACCTTAAGCTATTACATTGCATATAAATATTCCCCTAGTCTGTTTTCCCATTTATTTTCATCTTGTTATTTTTTATATTCTTCAGAGACTTAAAATTTTTATAGGTAATTTTTTTTTTCTTTTCTTCTAATACGTTAAGTTCTAAGAGTACCTTCCTTTCGGAGCATAGCGGAATGTTTTATTTTCTGCATGTGTGTGTATCTTAAAGATACTTAACACTTCCAGCTGTTTACTGGTCATCTGGCAGCATGTGGAGGTTAAGACTGGAGACTCGACCCTGTCTGCTTCTGCCTGAATCCCAGCTCTGCCCCTTTCTAGCTGTGTGACCTTGGGCAAATTTCTCAACCTCTCTCTGCCTCAGTTTCCTCATCTATAACATGGGGAGGATAATACTACCTATCTTAATTTGTTATGAAGATT
This sequence comes from Molossus molossus, assembly GCF_014108415.1. Classification (NCBI taxonomy): domain Eukaryota; kingdom Metazoa; phylum Chordata; class Mammalia; order Chiroptera; family Molossidae; genus Molossus; species Molossus molossus. The sequence continues at coordinate 17,628,588 of NW_023425344.1, read as the reverse complement.
AAGTGAATATATGTAAAACAGAACAATGCTTCCCATAGAGCAAGCACTCAGAAAATGCTAGCTGCTGTTATTTTACTTTATTTTTAAAAATATACGTTGATGCACAGAGACAGGTTTTCTTTTTCTTTTTTTCACTGGAGAGAGAGAGAGAGAGAGCGAGAGAGAGAAACATTGATGTGAGACATAAACCTTGATCGGTTGCCTTCCTCACATACCCTGACCAGAAATCAAACCCTTCCTCACATACCCTGACCAGGAATCAAACCCGCAACCTCGGGGTGTGCCCTGACCAGGAATCGAACCCACCACCCACCCTGGTGCACAGAACCATGCTCCAGCCAATTGAGCCACACTGGCCAGAGAAGCTGCTGTTATTTCTATCATGATTACTGCATAGAATGCTTGTGAGAGCCTAGTTATACACCCAGGCGGGTGATGAGTCTCATTGAGATTGTTGTCAGTGGCAACCGAAAGGAAAAGTCCAAAAGGAGACTGTGTTATTAAAACATAACCATGAATTATTTGAAGGGCAGCATTCCAGTGAAATTTGTAAAGCCCTAATGCTAAACACGGCTGTCATTTATGTATTTCTTCGTCTGGCCACGTGATGGACAGTGCATCTCCTCCAGGTAGCATGACGGCTTCCATCCGTGATGAAGGACCTCTACCGCCAGGCTCCTCCCTACATTGTTTTCCTGGACCTGTACAGCCTGATGAGGCAGAGCTTACCCCTAAGGATCAAACACAGGATGTAGAAGGAAGACGCAGGGAAATGTACCAGAGGGAAGGTCTGTGCCAAGGAGAACTTTGAGAGGAGGTTTTCCACACTGGCCTAGGAAAGCGGAGGCAAACACTTACCCATTCTTCTGTGTATGAGAGAGACTCCCTACATTAGAATGTAGTCATCAGCACCCCAGCTACAAGAACATTTGGCTAGATTTCCGTCATGCTGATGGTGGCCCAGGGCGAAGTGGTAAGTGATGGACACGGCCTTCAGCTTGGCGTCCTGGTTCCGTTGGTGACAGAGGAGCACGTTTTCCAGGGGCTTCTGTTTCGGGAGAATGAGCAGGAGGGGACAGATCCCCGGTTGACTGGCTTCCGAGCAGATGGGCCCCAGCATCCTCTGAAAGCCTCCTGGTTCTCCTGCAAATAAATTTCTCAGATGCATATATTTAGGGAAACAATTCATCAACGACGATGACAAAACCATCTGGCTCCAGGGACTGAAAAAAAAAAAATCTCGCGGTTGTAAAAGTTTACATTCTGATGAAGGGTATGTGTCTGGGTTTTATTATAAGAAGGTGATGAGGTTGGTTTGTGGCTTGTTTTCAGGGATTCTTCAACCTGGCCCTGCTGATTGAGGAAGGTGCTATAATCCCACATCACATTTTGGATGTCTTGGAAATTGACGCAACGATCCATTCGAATAACATCTCCATCCTGCAGGAACTATACGAAAGGTGAGTTCAGAGCCTCTTTAATACTGTGGAATCTGGAGGAATCCAGCTGGGTGCCCTTGGCCTGGGGTTCACGTTAACCTGACTCTAGCTTTTTAACGTCCCTCGTTACACGAAGCGCTCAGGCTCCGTTCTGAAGAGAGAACACTCAGCTGGACCCCAGCTTACTTCCATCTTCTAGTTTCTGAGGCTCAGGATACAGAACGAGCTTGATCTGAAGTTAAGGTGCTGACCAAGGTTTTCCGCAAGAGTGGAAAAAATAAGGTGTCCAATTAGACCACGCGTTTCTGCAAGATAGGGAGGCCCCTGACGTCCGGACTTCGGACGGACACTTGGACAGAAGCATTTCTCTGGCAGCCCCCATGCTTCAGGGACCTGTCGGCTTGTTATTAAGGACAGAGTGTCCTTTTCCTGAGATTTCTGGCAGGATCCTAGACTTTGAGGACAGGCCTCAACCCTGAGCACTGGCTTTCTTCCACCATCTCATCTCCAGTGTGACTGCTTGTCCCCAGGCAGAAGGGGTGGGTTTGAGGATCTGAAAATGCCGGTCGCAGGTCATGCCGCCAGCGTTCACGTCAAGGTGCCCTGTGCCCTGTGCCTGTAGGTGCTGGGACCACAGCAGCGAGGAGCCCCTGAGCCCCTGCTCCCTGGCCTGGCTCCACCTTCACGCCCGGCTCCTCTGGGGTGCCGTCCTGCACTCTGCTCTGGTAGGTGCCACCTCCGCCAGCCCTGCCCTCGGGGTCCCTGCCCCTTTCAGTCACCTGACCTGCGCCTCTGGTGTTCGCAGACCTACTTCCTGGGAACCTTCCTGCTGTCCGTGCTGATTGCCTGGACTCTGCAGTATTTCCAGTCTGTCTCAGGTAAAGACTCCTAAAAGGCCAGGGCGATAGAAGAATGTAGCCAGAAAAATCTCCCTTACCAGGGAATCCCCCTCTCCCTCCTCCTGCCTTTGGCTGTGCTATTTCCTTCTGTGAGGATGGTCATTCCCGGGGCGGGCTTCCTCCTAGGGATGTATCGGAATGTCTGGCTGATGGAAGACCTCAATTACTATTCTATTTTTCAAAGTAAGCAGATTTTTTCAAAATAAGAAGCTTAAGAAATTGGACTGAAATGCCTTCTCCCACTGTAAATATCTGCTAGCAAAGTTCTACCTCTGTGAGCCTTAAAACCCAGCTCCGAGGCCCCTGCAGCAGGAAGGGTTGTTCTGCCTGTGCCATCAGAGGACAGCAAACCAAATGGGATGATAACCAAGCACCTGAGATGATGAAAAATACCAGGCCACATGGATGCCGAGGGGGGATCCGAAGAGGGATGTAAAGTGTACATTTATTTTGGTGTGGTTTCCACTAGTTACTATTATTCTTCTGCGCTAATGCAGGGCAGTAGTTAAGGAGATGGACGCGTCCGTCACCTGAGTCCAGGCTTAACTACTTATTAGCTGTGTGACTGATGACGAGTTATTTCACCTTCCTGATCCTCCAATTTCTTGTCAGTAAAATGAGGTTATAATAGTAGCTACTTCTCAGGCATGTCAAAGGGATGTAGTGAAAGAAAAAAAAATATCCAGGACACTGACCAAATGACTGCTGTAGTTAAATCTTAGCTATTATATTTATCTGGCATATAAAACCCTCTCCGTAAATATTAGCTATTACTGTTATCTCCCATTAGATCATAGGTTGAGTCAGAGGAGGACCTGTTATCTGTGATCTCGCACCTAGTAAGGGATTCAGATTTGCAAACGTCTCATGGAGGGTTGTAGTTTTCCACCCTCTAGGACGGCTGAAAAAAGGGACATAATCACTCACGAAGACCGACAGGGACATTTACAAATGGACACATTAGGACTGGACATGGCATTTGAGCCTTCGCACAGCCATTATTTATGTTGCAAACAATGAAAAGAGAAAGGAGCACATTTCACCTCAGGTTTGATGGTGAAACAGAAGTCACTGCTACGAGAGGCTTCTGGTAAAATACAGAATCATTTCCCTCTGAGTTACCCGAGGAGGTTAGCAGGGACCCCTCACCCAAAGCCCTCCCAGGTTTGGGGCCCAGTGACTGCCAGCCTATAAATGTTCCTCATGCAAATTCTGTCCCGTCCCAAAATTTGTTGCCATTTATTTTGCATCTTGTCAGTGTTTTCCATTTCAAATGGTCTTTGTCATTTTTACTCTGTAGAAATATTGTTATGATTATTACAAATGCAGTTCCATTAGAGGAGCTGGAAATTGTCTTTATGATTTTATGCCAGCTGGTAGTCATGAAAATTCATGGGCTGCTGGAATTGCTTCGATCCGAAGTCGTGGCTTTTTCCTTTCCTGTGTCTTCGTCATCAGTCCCTCCACACTCGGCCTCCCTGTCCGTCGGCCCTTCCGTGCACGACCCTTCCTGGGCGCCCTCGGCTCCTCCACACATTTTCTTCGTTGTTTGCAAACTCTCACTGTTGCTTCTTCCTTGACGTCCCTCCCTTCCTGTTGACCAGCCTCAGAGAAGCCTGCATGGGATCTTAAAAATAATTTAAGTTTCTGAAGAATCGAGGCCAAAAGGATGAAGTGGCTGCCCCTTAATCACAAAATAAAGTCCCCGAAAGGGTGTGGGGCAGCAGAACTTTAATCTTTTCCAGACTCATCCTACTTTAAAACAGTCATTATCCCGTGTCTCCGACCTGTCGTCCCCTTACAGAAGAAATATTTTGCAGCACATTTTTGGTAACCTGAAATGAATGATAATTAACCTGCCTGCACACAGAGTTTTTAAAAATGCCCTACCACCAATATAAAGGGGAAGTAAAAAGAAACTAGATATCTTAATAATATCTTTTTCAATATGTAGATTCTAGCCCAGTGCTTCTTTAACTGAATGTGCACACCAGACACCCGGGGAGCTTGTTAGAGGCAGCTTCTGATTCGGTAGGTCCTCGATGGGCCTGAGATTCACCATCTCCACAGGCTTTCGGGTGATGTCCACACTGCTGTCCCATGGACAACACTTTGAGTCATAAGGGCCTAGACGTAAAAAAAGAAAACAACTTCCAAAATGTGCACCATAGTGATGCCTACCAGCCCTGTTAGAACTAAGGTTGATTTAAAATATATAGTAAATTATTTTCATGTTTCAGATTGTCAGCATAAGTGCAGATATGTCAATAACTCTGAAATCAGCGATGGGGCACTGGGGTGGAGGTGATAGAGGGGAGGAGAGCGGAGAGGCCACTGCAAGGAGCCCCTCAGAGGGCAAAGCTTTTACCACTGGTGTTTCCCCTGCGAGCCCGTGCAAGGTCCCAGGGCCTGCCCCGTGGGAAGGGGGAGGATGGTGCAGATGCTGGCGGTAGCCATGGCGTCGTGAAGCAAGCAGAGCAATGGAGGGGGGCTGCTTTCGGAGTTGGGGGCCTGCCTTCCGTGGCTTTGTGTAGGATTGTGCTGTCAGGTAGGGAACTTTGTCATTTCATGATTTGCATTTTTCCAGTCAGTTGTTTTTAAAAATTAGTGATTTATGGTCGAACCTTTAAATTGAGCTGTCCATCCATTTTGTGTTCAGCTCCAACTACCTTCATTTTCCCCCTGAGTTTATATCCTCCGTGATTTATACTCAACGCCTCACTGCATTCGCCACATTACATCGTCCCGGGCGCAGAAGCTGCCGGCACACGGCTGCAGCTAATGGCACGGACCCGGGGCTCAGGCTGCTGCGACGGGCCTGCCGCTAGCTGTGTGACCTTGGGCGGCGAGCTCTCCGTGCCTCGGTTTCTCCTTCTGTAAAACAGAGGACATAGTACCACCACCTCCTGTTCTAGTTGAGAGAACAGGATCTAAAGTGCTTAGAACCCTGCAAATGGCAGCTCTCGGGAGTAGTGTCCCAGAGGCATGCCACCTGCTCTTGAGTTTGGGGTTAGTGGCATCGCACCCACAGTTACCAGAGCCTAGCATGCTTTTCTGTTGTTAGTCTCTTCCCAAAACATCAAATGCTGTTTAAGGCATCTGAACAAAGGGATTGACGAGTCTATCAAAGGCACCAAAACGAGTACACAGATATTGCACACCTCTTTTAGTTCTCGTCAGGGGACTTATTTTTGACGCTTAGCTTCCATTCCACGGGCAGCTCAGTCCTTCTTGGAGCTGACCCCTCCCAGGGTAGCGCAAAGGTCCCTGGGTCTTAGGTGACATTAGGAACACGCATGGTCACAAGCCTGGAAGAACATGCACAATGCCCCAGGGGCTACACTGTCCCTCCAGGTCCGTTGGTTTTGCAGGTTCTGGGTCACCTAGGAGCCCCATCACCTTTGCCAAAGCTGACACCATTAGCCTTCCCCCCAAGTCTTCCTGTCTCAGGTGGCAGAAGGTGCAAGGTGAGGGCTTCGCGGATGGGACAACCCACAGCCAGGCTCGGCCACTTTCCCAGGCTCCAGAAGCTCCGTCCTGCTCCACTGCCTCTAAAGCGCTCTTCCTCTCCCCTCCCCATCGGACGCCAAGCGTAATTGCCTTAATGGACTCAGGCTGTAGAAAAAAATCAAAAAATCCCAAAGCAAAGTATGTCTAGAACCATCTCCATTTCTACCCTGCCACAAATCTCCCCTGGACAAAAAAAAAAAAAAAAGACACGGAGCCTGGCTGGCTACCCGAAGGAAGGTAACGGGAAGAAGAGGGGAGAAAATGTAACTGGCCATTTCAAAGAAAGAGTCCCGCCCTACCAGTGTGAGTGTGAACTTGGCGCCCAAATGGCGTACACGGTACCGAGCAAGACTGGCAAGCTCGGCGCCACTAGGTAACCTGAACCGATGGCAGCCTACTCGAAACATTCGTCCTTTAAACCAACTCATCCTTTCTGCCTACGTGGTTGGCCTAGTATACAGAAGAAGATACAAACAAGAGTAATTAAACCTTTTCCTCCCCTTTTCCTGTCCTGTACATTTCCAGTTGATGAGGTTTCTACTAAAATTTTAGTGAAATGTCACAAAACGTGGTGCTCGTGGAAGAAGCCTTAGCCTTAAATTAAAATCAGATTTAATGGTGAGGTTTCACTTTTCTCCTCTCTCATTACCCGTGGCGCCTCCCAGTGTCTCCACCCAGGAAATATTTAAATGACACGGATCACATTTGTACTGGACCCTGAGCGGCCCAAAGGAAGTGGGCCAGACATTCTTCAGAGCCCGGGGTTGCCAGGGCCCCCCGCAGCACCCCTCCCGCCCGTCACTGCAGGCATCCTACTGTCTCAGCACATACCCAGTACAGCCCCTCACATTCTCCTTTTCTTTTTCTTTTTTAATCCTCACCCGAGGACAGTTTTCCATATTCTGTTCAGATAGAGTGGGAGGGAGGGAGAGAGAGAGAAACATCAACGTAAAAGGGACACATCGAGTGGCTGCCACCCGCATGACCCAACCTAGGCCGGGGACAAACTGCAACCGAGGTACGTGCCCTTAGCGGGAACTGAACCCAGGTCTCTCTGGACCGCAGGCCAACGCTCTAACCACTGAGCAAAACCGGCCAGGGCAATATACCTGGTTGATAATTTTTTTTTTTGTGGTACGTACCCCTAGCAGGAACCAAACCTGGGACTCTCTGGTCCGCAGGCCGATGCTCAACCGCTGAGCCAAACTGGCCCATTCTCCTTTTCTAATGCTCCCATCTGGTCAACGGGCAAGCAGATGTTTTTCCTACCATGTCCCACAACAGGGGCAGGCAAGCTTTCCTGTAAAGGGCTGGAAAATAAATGTGGGGCTTTGAGGGCCGTCTCTGTTGCAATGACTCAGCTTCCCTTCCAAGTACAAAAGCAGCCATTGAAAAAAAAACGGTGAGGCTGGTGGCCAACAAAACTTGACTATGACCCAGCCGGTGTGGCTCAGTGGACTGAGTATAGGTCCCAGTCTGACTCCCGGTCAGGGCGCATGCCGGGGTTGCAGGTTCCATCTGATCGATGTTTCTCTCTCTCTCCCTCTCCCTTTCTCTCTCTTTAAAAAAAAAAAAAAAAATCGCCCTGGCCGGTTTGGCTCAGCAGTTGGAGCATCGGCCTGCAGTCCAGAGAGACCCGGGTTCGGTTCCCGCTAAGGGCACGTACCTCGGTTGCAGTTTGTCCCCGGCCCTGGTTGGTCGTGCGGGTGGCAGCCACTCGATGTGTCCCTTCACATCGATGTTTCCCTCTCTCTCTTCCTCTCTCTCCCTCCCGCTCTATCTGAACAAAAAATGGAAAAATGTCCTCGGTTGAGGATTAAAAAAATAAATAAATAATTTTTTAAACTTGACTATGGATATGAACATTTGAATCTCATATGTTTTTCACATGCCATGACATATTGCTCTTTTTTTAATTTTTGTCTCATCATTTAAAAATGGAGAAGCCATTCTCAGATGGTGGCCATACAGAAACAGAGCCACACCGAGCCCGTGGGCCTGTGTGCACCACGCAGGGCCAGCTCGTGACCGTTGTCACTAATGTACGGAAAACCGTCCCCTGCGCAGCAGTGCTCCAGAAATCACTTCTGTTTGGCTCTGGAATAGACTCGGTAGTTTTTTAAACAACACGCTTATGTTCCCGGCCACCTTGATTCTAGTCCAGTAATCCAGTTAGCTCGCGTTTCAGGTGAGCGCGGAAAAAGAGGCCACTTGAAAGATGCAGAGCTGAGGGGGGCTGTCCAGTGACCCACTGCAGGCAGGGAGAAGTCCTTCTCGTGTGGGCAATGACAAGCTTGCTGTGGACACACGAGCGTTTTTGTGACCCTCTGACAAGAAGACTGAAATGGCGGCCATGCTGATTATGCATTCCTCCTACGTGTACACATTGGCACTTTCTTGTTTTAATCAGAAAACTGATTGCTGATTTATCTTGTTACCATGGTGATTTAAACATTTCCCTGAGCTTGAAAAGGAAAAGTGCATGCCTTAGTACTCCATTAACTTCCTCAGAGATCATCAGAGAGATCAATTGGAGGGCCCAAGGGGGTCCTGGGCCATCTGATCGAAGCCCCTCTATTCACAGATGAGGAAACCAAGCTACGAGATTCATTTACAAATGGAATGTCTGCCATTCAGTATCTACCCCAGAGTCATCTGTTAGTGGTAAATAAATTAGATTTGACCAGATCAAGTCTCTGGACTCCAGCCAATGGTCTTTATACTGCATCCCTGGGCCTCCTGCTCCCTGCCACGGTTAGATCACCTGCCACACTGATGGCTTTAATCTAGAAATGCCACATCATTATGTAACACCCTAGATCCCCACCTCGCCACTGTCCTGATCTTACAGAACAGTCTCTGGATTCACAAGATCTCCTGTAAGTATTGAACGGATTCTTAGGAGAACTGCTTTATGTAGCCTGAAAAGCCAGAGGCTTTGGAGCCCACTGTTGAATTTCTTGGAGATGACCAGATGTACTTAGAGGTGCAACTCTTAAAAGGTTTTTCTAGAAGTCGGATTGCTAACATATAGTGGCATTTCTTTTGTTTGTTTGTTGTTTTTGTTAATCCTCACCCAAGGATATCTTTCCATTTATTTTTGGATAGAGTGGAAGGGAGAGAGAGAGGGGGGAGAGAAACATCAATGTGAGAGAGACACATCGATTGGTTGCCTCCCGCACAACCCTGATGGGGCTGAGGATCAAACCTGCAACCCAGGTACATGCCCTTGACCGAGAATTGAACCCAAGACCCTTCAGTCCATGGGCAGATGCTCTAGCTGCTGAGCCAAACTGGCCAGGGCTATGGTAGCATTTCTTAACGTCAGTACATTTCAGGATGGACATTTGGGAACCTTTGAAAATAGTTCTGGGAAGAGATTAAACAAAGAACTTACATGCATGTATGTATTGCCCATGGACGCAGAAAATACTGCAATGAAGGCCTGGGGTGGGGTGGGAACCAGGTGGAGGGGGCAATGGAGGAAACATGGGGGGACATCTGTAATACTCTCAACAACAAAGATTGTTTTAAAAAATGGTCCCACCGACTGAAAACTAAGACTCCAGGATTCCTGAGCTTAATTAAGATCTCTGCTTAAAAGCAGCCCAGCAGTTGTTTGCACAGCTCTGGCCATTGTGCTGGCCACCTGTCCCGAATCCCTGCAAACAGACCACTACCCTATTTCACAGAGGAAGAAACTCCAGCTCAACATGGTGAAAAAGCTTGCTCAAGCCCTGGCCAGTTTGGCTCAGTGGTTCAATTCCTGGTCAAGAACCTGGGTTGCAGGTTCGATCCCCAACCCTGGTTGGGGTCATGCAGGAGGCAACCAATCAGTGTGTCTCTTGACCAGAATCGAACCCGTGATCCTTGGGGTTGATGCTATAACTGCTGAGCCAAACCAGCTAGGGCTAAAGTAGAGAACGCTATAAGCCTCCCTAACATTTATGGTGGTCCAACTGCCTACCTACAGGGAGATTGATAAATAATTAAACCTAGTATATTACGTTTTCCAAAACTTAAATATATTTATTTAAATAAAATAATTTAAACTAAGTTTGAGATATCATCCAAATGGAGTAAGAATGTAAATAAAACCAACACTCTTTCTCTCTTTCTCTGGACCGCAGGCCGACGCTCTACCTGCTGAGCCAAACCGGCCAGGGCAAATATGTTTTTATTGATTTTTTTTTTTTTGGTGGTATGTGCCCCTAATGGGAACCGAACCCAGGACTCTGGTCTGCAGGCCGACGCTCAACCACTGAGCCAAACTGGCCAGGGCTTCTAATTGATTGGTATAATCCATAGATTGCGTTGCTTCAGCACCAGGGGGGAAAGAGATGTGCCCACAAGAAACAACTGCCAGAGAGTTTTTCTTTTTTCCATTAAAATATTTACCTGGAAGTCACAGCATAACTGCAGAAGTTAGAGTCCCAGGATTCTGGGACCATCAGAAATCTTTTTTTTTTTTAACTTTTCAAATTGATATTAGAGAGAGAGGAAGCGAGGAGAAAGAGAGATAGAAACATCAATGAGAGAGAACACCGATTGGCCGCCTCCTGCATGCCCCCCACTGGGGATCAGGCCCACAACCTGGGCATGTGCCCTGACCGGGAATCCAACCAGCGATCTCTTGGTGCATGGGTCGACCCTCAGCCACTGAGCCACACTGGCCGGGCAGAAATCTCTGTATATCTATTCCATCTGCCATTTCAGAGAGGGGGACACTAAAGTCTAAAGAACTTCAATAATGGGCCCAAAGTTGCTTGTCTAGTTGGAAGCATGTCCTGGCTTGCTGGGGTCTAGGTGTGGTTGTGTGCCCTGCACGCACTGCTGTGAATACCAACCGCCTGTTGTGTGTGTGTCTCTGCAGCCAACGGTTTCCATCTAACACCAGCCGGGGCCTCGCCAGACCCCACCACTCCCGATGCAAGTCCAGCTGTGACTCCAGCTGACGATGCCTCTGCTCAGGACCAGCCCACAGTCACTAATAACCCAGAGCCACGTGGGTGAACCGTGCACTCCAGGTTTCTCCCGTTGAGACAGAATCCTTTCAACGGGTGGTATTGGAAAGCTGGGACCAGGGCATTGTACTGATAAACACCTTAAATGTCTTGTCAACTGGATGCAAATTTTGCACTTGGTGTCTTTTTTTTTTTTTTTTTAATCAAATTACAAAGAAGTACCCAGACCAGACAGTGGTACTAAAGACATTCAAACAAATACAAGGAACATCCTGATCATAGGGGTATGTTGGGGAGGTAGCTGGGTCACTAATGATGTCTGTTCCTGCTGACTCAGAATCATAGTTCACCCTGCAACATATCTGAATCCTTATATACTGGGACGTAGTTTAAGAATCTTAGACCCTTGTTCATTCCCTTTTATTTATAACAGAAAATTGTGACTTTTCTACAGGTTAGATAATATTCCAGTACATGTGTTGGCCACAGCCCTGCTCCTCGAAGTCCAATCAACAGATTTCAATTTGACTTCCAACACCCAGCAGTTCTAAGGCGCCTTGAAATAAATAGGTTATGTCTGCAAGCGCAGGGGCGGCGATGGCTGTGTGAATTGGTTTACATTTTCTCCTTGAATTTTCCTGGGGTCATCGTGCTTCCGAATCATTCAGTGGCATTGTTGGACATTGCTCACTTTTCAATTGCAGTCCATAATGTAACATTTAGAAAATTCTTAGTATTTAAGTGTAGCCTTCTTCACGAATTACCCGTTAGAATAGACTGGCAGCAGTGGGATGTGCAGGAAAAAAGCCTTTAGTTCTCAGTCATCCCCACCCCTTATGCCTGCCTGAGTCCACGTAGGGGTGTGTGTGTGCGTGTATGCCCACGCACACGGGAGACAGAGGGAGAGGAAGAGCAGGCTGTATGCTGCTAAGATGGTAATGCAAATAAATCAGTAATGCAATATTGTGGGTCCAAACTACTCTTTGCACTACTTTATTTACACTAGTAAATAAAAATTATTTTTATACCATTGACTCCCAGGAAGTGTTTTGTTTGATCTTTTCTTTTTCATAGTTACTGTTGTCATTGTACACAGTCCTCGGGTTCACGCATTCTCCTCAGGAGGCAAAACAAACACAGCCCTCCTTAGGAGAGGGGTTATTTCTGGTAACCCCTGACCGCTGGCTGCGCTCCAGGAATCCCAGCTCAGGGTCCGACCCTGATGTTTGCACAGGATCAGACCTTGTTTCGGGGCTTCTGGCTGCACTGAGGCGGGATTCCTATCGATCTGGGCTAAGTTTGCAGTGTGTCCTTTCTCCTGTGTGTACCCTTGTTCGATAGCAAAGCGTATCCTTCCTGCTTGTGAGTGAGCCAGACTTTGAAGCCCTAGATTCAGGTTCTGGTTCTGTAACTTCCTAGCTCGGTAACCCTGGGTGAGTAATTAACCCTCTGAGTCTCAGATTGTTGTTTTATAAAATGGGGGTAATAACATTCACCTCTCAGGCTTTTCATGGGGCTCAAATGAGATAACGTTTGTAAAACTTCCAGGTCAGTGCCCTGAATGTGATTGTTACTCTTATGAGGAAGGGAATTCCGGGGGGCCAGGCAGGGGCTCTGCTCTGCCTAGATTCTCCCTTCATGCCCACACACCGTTCCTGAGTTGCTAGGAACGTAGGCTGCGGGCACTCACTGCCACAGCCCTTGTGGGAATCACCATCGGCTGCAGGGAGCTGCCCAAGGTTCCATCCTTGTAAGAACAGCTGATAGGCTTGTTGATGTAGGGCAGGCTTTCCCAGTCTCCTACTATTGACATTTGGGGCTGGATGGCTCCTTGTTGCCCTGGTCTCTACCTACTAGATGTCAATGGTGCACAGCTCCTCCCCCCTCCCCCCACTGGTCCCCAATCCCCCAGTTGTGGCAGCCAAATATATCTCCAAACATTGCCAAATGTTCCCTGACAGGGGGGGGGGGGGAGTAGGGCTAGGGGGCGGCCCTTTCACCTCCCACTTCACCTTGAGAAAGAGCCATGTGCAAAACCAGAGGTCCCTCTCCTCACTTTGGAATGGCCCTGGAGAGCCGTCTCAGCTCCAGAATTCCACCTGGTGTGGCTTCACTGTAGTCCATTTTTCCCTCTGCCCAATTCTGCCTTACTTGTTTTCATAGAGGACTTCCTGACACCGCTCCCACAAATCTAAACACACACCCCACCTCAGAGTCTACAACTCTCGTAGTCTGCTAGAGCTGCCATCGCTGGGTGGCTCAGCCTACAGAAACGTATCTCCTTACAGTTTTGGACACTGGAGGTCTAAGACCAAGGTGTCAGCAGGGTTGGCTTCTTCTGAGGGCTCTCTCCTTTGCTTGTAGGTGGCTCTCTTTCTGTATCTTCACAGGGTCTTCCTTCTGGGTATGTCTGTGTCCTAATCTCTTCCTCTAATAAGGACACCACTCATATTGGATCAAGGCCCACTCTAACGACCTCATTTTAAAGGCTCTGCCTCCAAATACAATCACATTTTGAGATACTGAGGGTTGGGGCTTCAACATATGAATTTGGGGAGGAAACAATTCAGCTCATAACACCAACCTAAGACACCATGAGACACTGGTTCAGGTCCAGAAAATGGACTCGTGGAGACATCTGACCCGACAGTTGTCTGAACATGCTCATCTCCAGGTGATGCCAGAAAGAGCTGGGGTGGTTCCAGCACCAACCCACTTCCCACGAAGCTGGTAGAATGCCCACCCATTCACGTTCTGGCTCATGCTCCTGTTCTTTTGGGAATTCTCAAGCTATGTGATCTGTGTCCAGCCCATACCTCTCAAGCCTCGATCTCTCTCTTTGCTCCTCAAGTTATAAGCTCAGTCCCATAAGGCTGCTGTCCAAGCTGGCTGAGAGAGCCCTCTCAGTGATGGTAGCATGAGGTAGGGGGGAAGGAAAAAAGGAATGAAAAGAAGGGGTCCAGGGGTCCAGAGGCAATATTTAGTTACTTCCCTACTGTACCCTCCACTCGGGACATTCTTAGATCAGGGGTGCAGACCAGTAGATTGTGAAACAAATCTAGTCAACAAATATGATTTCATTGGCCCATCAAATATTTTTTAAAATTTGAATTAGTTGCTAACATCTTATAATCAAGGATTTGGGGTGTCTCCTAAACATTTTTGGGATGCGAAAGAACTGGGCTTTTATTGCTGCACAGCAAGAACTCGCCGAGCTGAGGAGGTCTGCTCCTTTGGAGAGAACCTGTGCTTTCCGGTTGCCGCAGTCCCCACCGTGCCCTGCTGCTCTACACCTGACCCACTTGGGTGTCTGCCTTTACAATCCATGGTTCGCACTTCCCTCTCTTCATTCTTCTTCTTTTTTTAAATCATCACCTGAAGATATATTTCCATCGACTTTCAGATAGAATGATAGGGAGGGAAGCAGGGAGAGGGAGAGAGAGAGAGAGAGAGAGGAACATCGATGTGAGAGAGACACATTGATTGGTTGCCTCCTGCACAAACCTGACCAGGGCAGGGGACTGAACTGCAACCACGGTATGTGCCCTTGAGCAGAATTGAACACATGACTCTTTGGTCTTCAGACCGACGCTCTAACTGCTGAGCCAAACCAGCCAGGGTCTTTATTCTTAATGGCTTTGTTATGACAAGTCTGAGAGAGATCCCCCAATCCATTTCTTGTCTAATCACTGCCAAGCCTCTAGGAGCTGAGGAGGTGGTAGTATTTCCACATTTTGGTAGAAAGAGATGCCAAAGTGTGAATCATTTGGAGTCCCAAAACTTTCAGAATAAAATGTCAGTTAAGCCCTGGCCAGTTTGGCTCAGCGGTTAGAGTGTCGGCCTGTGGACGGGAGAGTCCCAGGTTCAATCCCCACTAAGGGCATGTACCTCAGTTGCAGTTTGTCCCCTGCCCCAGTTGGGGTCATGTGGGTGGCAACCACTCGATGTGTCACTCTCACATTGATGTTCTTCTCTCCCTCCCTCCTGCTCTATATGAAGATAAATGCAAAAATGTCATCAGGTGAGGATTAGGAAAAAAAAATTTTTTTTTTTAAGTTAAAACAGTAGTGTTTTCTACACCAGCAATAAGTAACAGAAAAATAAAATATTAAATAATACCATTAAAGATAAATATTTAATAAAATATATTGTAAATTAAATATGTCATTTACAATAACAATGCAATTCTAAAATGCCTAGTAATGACCCAACAATAAACTCATTAGATCTTTACCAAGAAAATTTTAAACTTTAAAAGTATTTTGAAGAAGATATAAATAAAGCAATATACTGTGTTCATGGATAGAATAACAATATATGAATGTTAATTTCCTTGAAATTAATCTGTAAATTGAGTGATATTTCAACCAAAGTTCTGACTTTTTAAGAAACTGACAAACTGATTTTAAATTTTGTTCGGAAGGATGTCAGTTCGTGCCTAGCTAAAGAAAGTCTGAAAAACAGAAGAGAGAGTGCTGACCTACTAAATATTATTATACTACAAAGCCACAGTAACAGAGTGGGGGTGGTGACACAGGAATAAACAAAAGGTTCAAAGGAAAACAATGGAGCAGACCAGATACACATGGAAATTGGGTGTATGATAGTGTCATCACAAATCAAAAAGACCAAAATAATAAATAGAATCAGTTGGACTGAGAATGGAATCTTTAGTAGAGTTAGGAAATTAGCTAACCAGCTATAGAAAAATAAGCTCCAATCTATACCCCGCCCCATCCTTTCTTTTAAAAAATCCCAAACGAACTGAAGACATAACTGTGAAAGCTGGAACTGCGAGGCCGGGAGGAGAAAATGTGGGAGAACATGTAACACCTTTGAGTCGGAAAAGATTTTTTAAACAATATGTAGATTTCCTTTTTAGAAAATAAAGGATTTCTGTTCAAGAAAGTATACCGTAGGTAAAAGTCGGTAGATTGCTGACAGCCCGGGAGAAGTCATCTGCCACATCCAACCCCACAAAGATCCGTATCCACAAGGTGGAGGAAGACAAGCGACCACACAACCAGCAGAAAGCCCGGCAGAAAAAAATAGTGAGCACATGATCAGGCAATTCATGGAGGGAGAAAATCTAATGACTTCCTAGTAGATGAAGAGCTGTTCAACCTACCTTGAAGTCAAAGAAATAGAGATAACAATCAAAAGATATCACTTCATAGCCACAAATTTGCAAAATGAGACAGACAGACCAAGCTCGGAGGACGTGGGGGGATGGAGACGCTCATGCCGAGCTGGGGGAGGGCAAACTGGGGAGCAGCACGGCAGGAGTGAACCCAGTGAAGTATATGCTTACTCCCAGCAAGTGACTCCCTCGCGCGGGCTGCACAGATGGCACAGGCCCCGCAGGGAGGGAGGATGCTCAGCTCGGCTGTTTCGAAGAGCAGGGATTGGGCCAGCCTGCCCCCCGGAGGAGGCGTGTGGTAGATGAGTGCGATGGGAACAATGCCCCAGTCAGAGAGGAACGAACTAAACTTATGAGCAGCAACATAAAAAGATGTTAAAGATAGATAGATAGATAGATAGATAGATAGATAGATAGATAGATGATAGATAGATAGATAGATAGATAGATAGATAGATAGATAGATAGATAGATAAAAGAAAAAAGTAAGAAACTGAATCAGATCTATATCTCTAACTATTTATGTACATTAAAAATTAGAACCCCCAGCCCAGCCGGTGTGGCTCAGTGGTTGAGCATCGACTCATGCACATGCCCAGGTTGTGGGCCAAACTCCCAGTGGGGGGTGTGCAGGAGGCATCCAATCGATGTTCTCTCTCATCGATGTTTCTATCTCTCTCTCCCTTTCCCTTCCTCTCTCTCTAAAAATAAATAAAGAAAAAAAAATTTTTAAATATCAGACCCCCAAACAATATTATAGACATCCAATAGCTCTCACCCTTGGCAACATTCACGTTTGGGGCTACGTAGTTCTTTATGGTAGGGGGCTGGGCTACACATTGCAAGATGCTCAGCAGCACCCCTGGCCTCTCTCTACTAGATACCAGTCAGCACCCTTCAGTTGTGTCAACCAAAAATTTCTCCAAACATTCCCAAGTGTCCCCTGATGGGGCAGGGGTGGGGAAATTGCCGAGGTTGAGAACCACTGGTTTAAATTTTATATCATATAGATTGGAATGGCTAGTTGCATACTCAGAGGCAGGGATTAGGAGAGGAACTGGGTGAGGAAAGGAAAAATATCACAGTAAAAAATAGCAGGGTCTTGCCCAATGGTGATGGTGTGCCATGGACTGGGAGCATGATTGACTCCAACCCCCTGTTCAATGTTACTGTTAATCGATTGCCTCTTTCCAGCACCCTCGTCCCTCTCCTAGCCTCCTGCAGCATAAGTCTGGCTCAGTGTACCATGGAACACACTGCTCAGTGTGAGGTGGATATTTGTTAAGTCAGGGAGTCTAGCTGTCCTGCATCATGAAGTTCAAGTTCTCTGCTGTTTGTTGGTGTGTTACCCCTGCAGTCCCACAAATGACCAGCCTGAGCCAATCAATAGATGCAGAACCCAAGCCGAAGACCAGGGGCTGGTAGAGGTAGGGGTACACCCAACACTGAGAAACATCAGGACTATTTATAGACCCTTTTTCAGAGGGGCTTCCTCATGAGCAGAGGTGTGGATCAGGTATCTATACGAATGTGACCTCAGCTGCATTCTCAGAAAGTTGAAATCTGAGACAGTAGATTTATATTTCACTTAGTTTACACAGTACCACTGCAAGTATGATATACACTTCTTCCATTTTACAGATGAATAAACTGTTCTTACAAGCATACTGAGTAACAAGCAATCATAAAATCCCAGTGGCACACGGCCATGAGCATTTATTTCTTGCTCAGGCACTTGTGGGTTGGCTGTTGTGGTCCAGTTGATCTAGGCTGGACTCAGCTGGGCTTGGTTCCAAGCTGTGGGGTGGGTCTAGGCAAGCTCAAAGTGTCTTTTATTCTTCTGGGGTCAGCAGGCAACTGGGGCATGTTTATATGAATGGGATCAGAATACACAACTCCAAATATGCCACTTGGACATAAGGGTTATTGAGAATCAGCAGATGCAGGAAGAGTTCTTTGCCCTCCACCTTTATCTGCCTAAAAGCAAGACATAAATTTCCCTTTGTGGAGGTGTCCCCTCCTCCCCTGTACAGGAAGAAGAGAATAACTCTTATCACCAGAGATGGAGAGTAGGCACCAAGAAAGTCTGCATAAACCAATCTTACTAAATTAACCCTATTCTTCCATTAGTTTCCCCATATACTTCCTAGTTACTTTCCCACAATTCATCATTCCCACCCCCCCCACCTTTGTAAAAGTGGTCTATAAGTCCCCAAGTCTAATCACCTCTTTGAGTTTCTCTTTTTCTGGGAGCTCCTATGCATAATATTAATTAAAATGGCATGCCTTCTCTCCTGTCAATCTGTCTTCTTTTAGTTTAATTCACAGGGTCCCATTTACCGAACATAAGAGAATAGAGGAAATGTTTATCTTCCCCAGCAATCTCCTGGCAAAAGTCTCAAAAACTCAACTGCACAAGCATTTTTGAAACCTTCATTCACATCACCTCTGCTAATTCCCAGCTGCTAAAGCAAGTCACGTGGGTAAGACAGGTGGGCAGGAAAGCTATGCCTCCTGGGGCGGGGGATACTTTCAGCTTCCATTTGTCTGACATCAAAGCTGTAGCTGCTTCTTGCAGCCTTAGTTGACTGCCCTTCCTATGAAATCCCTGGCACACCGTCTTTACCACTCAATGAAGCAATTAATTACATGCTTCTGTCCTGTCTTTATCCTTTGGTATTTACTTTGTGTCCCCACTGGGATTGTTGAGTTCTTCAAGTTGGGGTAGGGGGCACTTCGTCAGGCAGGGCCCCTGCACAATGCCGGGACAGAGAAGGAGCACAGTAAGTAATTGCACAAGGGCTGGGCTAGTATATTTTTTCCCACCAAGAAGACTACAAGAAGCACCACTGTGGATCTCTGGCAGATTCCATGGAACAAGCCCCAAATTGCTGAGCCGGTAACTGTGGCCCGCGGTGCTCGAAGAGCTTGACGGTTTTACATTATTTCGGAGGATCTTCCACCAGCAGGTACAGCTGGGTTAATCAGCACAGTATCCTCCTTGCAGACTTAATTAGCAGTTCTTGTCAAAACTCAGCTTCTTGTTAAAACCAGACTGAAAAAAAACCCTGTTCCAAACTTACATCCTTATTTTCAATTACGTTTCATCCAGACATGAGACCAAAATCTCACTCTCTTTTATTGTTAAAAGTGATGTACAACATTGTGGAGTTTAAGGTGTACAACGCAACACTTGTTACTTCATATTGCTAATGATCACTACCAGGGCATTAGCTGACACTTCCGTCACATCACAGTTGCATTTCCTTTCGTGGTGAGAACATTTAAGATCCAGTCTCAAAGTAACTTTCAAGTATACAATACGATATTGTAAAAAATTAAAAATAGAGCCCTAGCCAGTTTGGCTCAGCGGTAGAGTGTCGGCCCATGGACCAATGAGTTGCGAGTTCAATTCCGGCTAAGGGCACGTATTTTGGTTGCAGTTCGTCCCCAGCCTTGGTTGGGTCGTGAGGAAGGCAACCAGTCGATGTGTCCCTCTCATGTCAATGTTTCTCTCGCTCTCTCTTCCTTTTTCTTCCTCTCTCTCCCTCCCACTCTATCTGAAAATAAATTAAAAAATATCCTCCGGTGAGGATTAAAAAAAAAAAATTTAAATAGAACTACCATATTTCACTTTTGGGTATAGAGTCAAAGGAAGTGTCCATCAACAGATGAGTGGGTAATGAAATGATACACACACACACTAGAATATAATTCAGCCATGAGAAAGAAGAAAATCCTGCCATTTGAAGCAATATGGATGGAACTTGAGGGCATTATGCTAAGTGAGACAGAATAAAAACAAATACAGTGTGATCTCACTTAATGTGTAATCTAAAAAAGCCAACTCATGGTTGCCAGATGGGGGAATGGGTAAAAAAGTTGAAGGGATTAAGAAGTACAAATTGATTGTAAGACTGACAAACCTCAAAGGGAAGGGAGTGGGGTGCGGGGGGAGATAAACCAAAGAACATATATGCATAACCAGTGAACACAGACAATAGTGTGGGGAAAGGCGGGGGGGGGGGGGCAGGGAGGAGGGTCAATAGGGAAAAAAGGAGGGACATCTGTAATACATTCAACAATAAAGATACGTTTAAATAAATCAATTAAATTAAAAAGCTAACTCATAGAAACAGGCAGTAGAATAGTGGTTACCAGGGACTGGGGAGTTGGGGATTTGGGGAGATACGGATCAAAGGGTACAAAGTTGCAGTTAGAAGATGAATGAATTCTGAGGATCTAATGCACAAAATTCCATTTTCCAATGAGAGTCAGAGATTCAAGAATGCCCTTCCTGTAGCCCAATGGAGATAGATAAATAAGCTTTATTTAATCTTAGAGCTACTATAATGTCCCCATTTTGTAGCTGAGGAAAATGATATTTAAAGAGAGATTATGGGACTTTCCCAGGGTCAAAATACTTACAAATGGTGAGGCTGGGAAGCAAACCCTGACCAAAAAATAAATAAATAAATCTGTGCTCTTTACTAATCTATGCTAAATCCCTACTGTTTTCTCTTTTTATTTTAATAAACTATTTTAAACATTAAAAAGCTATAATTGGAAATAATACTTATGTACTGCCAAGCAGCTTTGTAAAATGTTATCTTTTTCTTTTGTTAGATCTATTCTTTGGTATATTGTTGTTTTGTGGATATTGTGTATAAATTGTGCCCTTTTTCTTTGCTTAAATAGTAAGGAGAACATGATAATGATAAAGTATTACTAATACTACTGATTATAGCCAAGCACTATTCTCAGGATTTTACATATTTTAACTCATTTTGGGGGGAAAAAAACCTATTAAACAGCTTTATTATTATTCCCATTTTATAAATAAAGAAACTGGAGCACTGAGAAATTATATAACTTGCCCAAGGTCATCCATTTGGTAGATGGCAGTCCTGCTTTGGAGAATGATTTTTTTTTTTAATCCCAAAACACCGCACACTTATTTACGATGAAATCTTTGAGTAAGGTCAGGAGGGAAGAAAAGAGTAAAGAACACATGCTCTGAGATGCAGACTGGGCCACGTGGTTTCCATCTCTCAGCAATCCTGTGCAATGGCAATTCTTGTTCCGGTTTGTAAAATGCAGAAACCAAGAACCAGATAGGTGAGTAATTAGCCCTGGGTTACGTTTCAGGCTGGACGCAGAGCGGATGCGCTGTGAGCATGCGCCTGCCCACCTCCAAACCCGCGGTGGGTGGTTGCTGTTCTCACTTACTGGAGAACCAACCTTCCCTCTCTTGCTTGAGTTTTCAGGACTAGGCGGCTTGGTAACCCCAAACCAGAGCCAGAGCTCTAATGACAAGTATAAAAACAATCCTACACCATCTGAAGAACTCAAAGAAGAGTGGCTAGACCTCCCTCCTGGCTCTTGGAGGGGCCTCTGAAGAGAGTGGAGGAGCTTTGTCAATCAAGAACAGCATGTAATGAATGCAAATTCTGAGCGTCCCTCCCAGCTTGCTGAGTGGGCGGTACCTGCTCTTGAGCTACTCTGGGGACACACTGATCGCAGGGGCCTGATCCCGAGGAGGCAGAGGTCCTAGGTAAAGGGAGGGTGGCTCCCCAGGATATCACAGGCTGCTCTCCACCAACCCAGCTGGTCCCTGACCTGGACTAAACATGATCTCATCCTCTGGAAAGCAAATTCTCTTGAATTTGCTGAGCTCATATGTTCCTCTCAACCAAGCTGTGAGATTCTGGCTCTATTTTAATTTTTGTTTAAATAGTATATATTTTTTACAAATTACAAAAGTAATACGTAAATTACAGAAAAATCCTAAGAGTACGGAAAAGTACAAAAATCTCCATAATTCTCATAGCTGAGGATTCCCATTGCTAATAGGGCTCACACTTTCAGGCTTTGAAGACGGATGGATGGGTAGATAGATTAGATGGATGGATAGATAGATTAGATGGATGGATGGATAGATAGATAGATGATAGATAGATAGATAGATAGATAGATAGATAGATAGATAGATAGAAAGAAAATACTGTTTGTAATCTTTTAATCTTTTTTGACTTAACTCATGTTTACCTAACAGAACAACTTTCTATGTCAAAAATTTGTTTTCCTCTGCTCTGGCCACGTGGCTCAGTTTTTTCTCAGAATTTATTATAATAACCAAATATCAGAGATAACATAAATATAGCAGATGGGGGAATTTGATAAACCAAATACAATACATCCATATATTAAAATACAATTCAACCATTAAAAAAATATGGCAGCCCTGGCCAGTTTGGCTCAGTGGTTAGAGCGTCGGCCTGCGGTCCAGAGAGACTCGGGTTCAGTTCCTGCTAAGGGCGCGTACCTCTGTTGCAGTTTGTCCCTGGCCCTGGTTGGTCGTGTGGGTGGCAGCCACTCGATGTATCCCTTTCACATCGATGTTTCCCTTTCACATCGATGTTTCTCTCTCTCTCTCTCTTTCTCTCTCTCCCTCCCACTCTATCTGGTTGGAGCGTTGTCCCATACAACAAAATGTTGTGGGTTCAATTTCCAGTCAAGGCAGATACCTTGGTTATGGGTTCAATCCCTGATCAGGAAAACCGATTAATGTTTCTCTCTCACTCTCTCTCTCTGTGTGTATATGTATATGTATATGTATATGTATATGTATATGTATATGTATATATATCTCCCCAGGTGAGAATTGGGGAAAACAATTTTGTTTTTCTTTGCCATTTTTTTTTAGAGAGAGAGTGAAAGGGAGGAAGTGAAGGAGGGAAAGAGAGAGAGAATGTGAGAGAGACAAAGTAATTGGTTGCTTCCCCCACATGGCCCAATCCGGGCCAGGGATCGAACTTGCAACTCAGGTATGTGCCCACAACCCTTAGGTGTACCGAATGACCCTCTAACCACTGAGCCACACTGGCCAGAGCTCTTTGCCATATTTTTTTTTTATCCTCACCCAAGGACATTTTTCCATTTTTTGTACAGATAGAGGGGGAGAGAGAGAGAGAGAGAGAAAGAGAAACATCGATGTGAAAGGGACACATCAAGTGGCTGCCACCTGCATGACCAACCAGGGCCGGGGACAAACTGCAACAGAGGTATGCGCCCTTAGCAGAAACTGAACCCGGGTCTCTCTGGACCGCAGGCTGATGCTCTAACCGCTAAACCAAAACGGCCAGGGCTGCCATATTTTTTTAATGGTTGAATTGTATTTTAATATATGGATGTATTGTATTTGGTTTATCAAATTCCCCCATCTGCTATATTTATGTTATCTCTGATATTTGGTTATTATAATAAATTCCGAGAAAAAAATATTCCAGCCAGATTTGTAATTTCCATATTAATTCCCTTGGAATAAATTCACAGAAATAGGATCACTGGATCAATGAAAATGTATAGTTTAAGACTTGCTACCCTGGCTGGCTCTGTTCATTCCCTCAGGCTGAGGCTGGTGTGACCGCTTAGCTTCAGACATTAGGATCTCCAACAGGAGTCCCGGCAACTCTGGCCTGCAGGGCTGAAGCTGCATCGGAGAGCCCAGCGCCTGGCTCCCCACTGCTGGCCTGGGGACCCTGGGGACCAGACACTCCTCCACCTGTTGTTCTTACCGAAGGATTAAAAGCAGAAGTAGTCAGGAGAGAAATCGTAGCTCTTTCTGGAGTCCTCTGAACCCTGGAGGTTCTGAACCTAGAACTAGAACTTCTAGAACCTGGAGTGAAAATCAACAGCTCCAAGTTAGAACCACCTCTGAAAATCTCTTAAGAATCTGTTTAGGGGAAGGAGAAAGATAAAATTGACTCTTGAAATCATCAGTTTTAAATAAGGGACTCAAATGATTCCTAAAAAGGCACTGGCATTTTATAAAGTATGAGTTCTGTCTAGTTTATTGAGGTCCTACATAATATTCCAGTGAGTTGGAATATACATAGTCAGGAGAAGCTCCAGTTTGAATTAACTGGATCATTTTTGGGTTTTGTTTTTTTTTCCTCACCCTAGGATATTCTTCCATTTATTTTTTTTAGATAGAGTAAAAGGAAGGGAGGGAGGGAGAGAGAGAAACATTGATGTGAGAAAGACACATCAGTTGGCTGCCTCCCGCACAACCCTGACCAGGACCAGTGATTGAACCTGCAACCGAGGTATGTGCCCTTGATTAGGAATCAAACCCAAGACTCTGGTCCGTAGGCTGCCCCTCTAACCACTGAGCAAACTGTTCAGAGCTTGTTGTTATTTATTTATTTTTTAACCCTCACCAGCGGACATTTTTGCATTTATCTTCAGATAGAAAGGAAGGGAGAGAGGGGGGAAGAGAGAGAAACATCAATGTGAGAGAGACACATCGAGTGGTTGCCACCCACACGGTCCCAACCAGAGCCGAGGAAAAACTGCAACTGAGGTACGTGCCCTTAGCGGGAACTGAACCCGGGTCTCTCTGGTCCACAGGCTGATGTTCTAACCACTGAGCCAAACCAGCCAGGGCTGTTTTCATATTTTATTACAGTTGAACTAAATTTTGTTTCCACTCTTTTAAAGAGTGTGTGTGTGAACTTTGAAACCATGCAATGTGAACTAAAATTCTGGATTTTACACTTTTTAATTTTACTCTGCCTTGAACAAGAGATTTCACCTTTTGTGCCTGTTTTCACGTCTATAAAATGGGAATCAGAGTGCCTACTTTACAGGCTGCTGCAAGAATTTATGACAAAACAAAGGTAGTGCACCTGTCTGAGTGCCCCGAATACAGTAAATACTTAGAAAACATTAATTTCCTTTTCCTCTTCTAGTTCAGTAGCAATTCTGGTGAGAGAGATATATATTATAAACACTGAGTCCTTCCCAAGTGTTTTATTTACAATCTCAAGTTCATTGACTAGCTCGAATTAAAGTGAGGTCTTATTTCAGTTAAGCATTTACTGCAATAGAATGTGAGTAGGTTTTGAAAACTGTAAAATATTATACTCTAATCACCAGCTTAGACAAAGTTCTTCACAGTCAGGAATATTAGAAAAGCAAATAGAGGAAGTAAATTACTCAAATGATGAAAATTACATCGCCCCCCTCATGGAAAGGCTTGTCTTGCCTGTGTGTTGCCTGCACTGAGCTCTGACTTGGGATTTGCACGTTACCACAATGGTTTGCATTATTCATTCTTCTCATTGCATTTTATAAATCAAATAAATTTGAAAAACTCCCTCAGCTCATGTTTGATAAATCATAGAGAGGGAGCAGTTCCCCCACGTACACGCAGCCTATGGCTCTAGACATTTTCTTCCCCGTCCTTTGTTTGACATGCTGAACAATCTGTCCTGATTGCTCACTTGTTCCCAGACCAGGGCGTGGGGTCCCTGGCTGTTCTTTCACTGTCTTCATGCCTATTCCACGTGGATCCAAATCACAATGGAGAGACCATTCAGTGGAGAAAGAATAGTTTCTTCAACAGTTGGAGCTGGGACAACTGAATTTTCACATGCAGAAGAATTAACTTAGACTCCTACCTCACATCATATACAAAAGTGAACTCAAAATGGGTCAACAACCTGAATATAACAGCTAAAACCATAAAACTCTGAGCCAAAAATGGTGTTTGTGACTTTGGATGTGGCAATGAATTCTTAGATGAGAAATCAAAGCACAAGCAACAAAAGAAAAAATAGATTAACAGCACTTTATCAAAATTCAAAGCTTTCATGCATCCAAGGACATTATCAGGAAATTAAGAAGACAACCTATCAATAAGAGGAAATATTTGTAAATCACATATCTGATAAGAGTCTAGCACTTAGAATATATAAATAATTCTTACAACTCAATAAAAAGACACACAACCCAACTAAAAAGTGGGCAGCCCTGGCCAGTTTGGCTCAGTGGTAGAGCGTCGGCCTGCGGTCCAGAGAGACCCGGGTTCGGTTCCCGCTAAGGGCATGTACCTCGGTTGCAGTTTGTCCCCGGCCCTGGTTGGTCGTGCGGGTGGCGGCCACTCGATGTGTCCCTTTCACGTCGATGTTTCTCTCTCTCTCTTCCTCTCTCTCTCTCTCCCTCCCCACTCTATCTGAACAAAAAATGGAAAAATGTCCTCGGGTGAGGATTTAAAAAAAAAAAAAAAAAAAAAAAGTGGGCAAAGAACTAGACATGTATCCTAAGAAGATATACTAATAGCCAACAAGCACAAGAAAAGATGTCAACATCCTTAGTCGTTAGGGAAATGAGTTGCCACTTCACACCCAGTAGCATTATAAAAAAATATTATTTTTTAAAGGAAAAATAACAAATGTTGATGAAGATGTGGGGAACTTGGAATTCTCATACATTGTTCATGGAATGTGAAATGTTCAGGCATTGTGGAAAACAGTTTGGTCGCTCCTCAAAAAGTTAAACATAGAATTACCATACGATCCCACAATTCCACCCCTTGGTGTATACCCAAAATAACTGAACGCAAGGACTCAGACAAGTAAATGCACTTGTATGTTCACAGCATCTGGACTTATAATAACCAAGTGGCGAAAATAGCCCAAATGTTCACCAATAGGTGAATGGATAAGCAAATTGTGGTATATATATAGACAGTGGAGTGTTATTCAGACATAAAAAGGTACTGATACATGTTGCAATGTGGATGAGCCTTGAAAACATTATACTATGCTCTGGTCAGCTTGGCTCAGCGGTTGGAGCGCTGGCCTGCGGACCAGAGCGTCCTGGGTTTGGTTCCCTCTAGGGGCACATACCAAAAAAAGAAAAAGAAAAAAGAAAACATTATGCTAAGTAGAAAAAATTCAGAAACAAAAGAACACATATGATTGCATTTGTATAAAATATTCGGTCTAGTTAATTCAGTAAAGAGAGGACACAAATAGGGGTTTGTTTGACCTTGGAGCAAAAGAAATGTTTGGAAACTAGATAGAGGTGATGGTCACACAACATTAGGAATGTATGAAATGACACTGAATTGTTCACTTTCAAATAATTAATGTTACACTGTAGGAATTTTGCCTCAATAAATTTCTTTTTAATCATGAGAGGGGCAAAGCTGTTCTTTAATAAGCAAACAAACAATGTAGCAGGAATGAAGAGGTGAGCATGCTCCCCAGGAGACCTGGGTTTTCTCGTCGCCTGACAACTGAGCAGGACCGCACTTGGGGCCTCAGAGTGCGTGGAAACAGAAGCGCCAGCCACGGACCGCACTTGGAACAGGGCTGCGGGCGTGGTGATGCTCTCCCCGTGTTATCTATCATCATCATTAATTCTCGCCCAGGGAACCTGCTGGAAAGCTTCCTCAAAAAATTCCAATGCAAACCATTTGCTCTTTTATTTTGATTAATATTATTTTTTAAAAAGTCAACAGCCTGGGGGAAAAGATGGCGGTGGGCAGGACCAGAGGGAGGGTGAGTGTGTGAGAGAGTGTGAGTGGACGCGAAGGTGGACGACCAAACCCGAGCAGTGCAGAGCCGCGGAGCAGAAGGTCCCTGTGCTGTGGACGGAGCAGCCAGCTACCTGGGTAAGCAGCCCTTCAGGGTGCTTCTCCCTGCCTACGGGGAACTCCCACCACTTTGGAAGATCCTGGGTCTTCCCTGGGAGGAGGCAGTGGGAGTGGCCAGGGCCCAGCAACCTGAGCCCACCAGTGCACCTGGCACCATCGGACCAGTGGACACTCTGTGTCAACACAGACCAGTGCACAGTAGTGGAGCTGCCAAGGTGCCGGTCTCTGAAGCCAAGGACAGCCAACAGCCGGCAGCCCAGCACCATCCCCCACAGTAGCAGCCCATTCAGAGTCCAGATATACCTCCAGCAACACAGGCTGGGGAACAGACATCCATCCCCAGGCAACAGAAGCACAGACCAGCAACTGAGACCCATCCCCAAAAACTACAGCAAAAGCTGAGCAGGACTTGAGGCCCATGGGGCAGCAGCACTCCCCAGCCACCAGCAGCAGGACCAGGGGCTCCACAGAGGCCTCTGTGGTCCAGCAGCTCAAAAGACCAGTGGGAAGCTGGAGCCCAAGAGAGACTGGTGCGATCCAACTGCCTGCCCATGGGACCTGCAGGGTGCAGGGGCACCAGAGAGGCCTGTGCGACCCAGCAGGGACTATGCGATCTAGTTACCCCCAGGTCCTGTGGGGTGCTGAAGCACCAGAGAGGCCTGTGCGACACAGCAGGGACTGTGCCGTCCAATTGCCCGCGGGACCTGAGGGGTGCTAAAGCATCAGAGAGGCCTGTGCGACCCAGCAGCCCATAACATAGGCATAGAACTGGGTCCCCAAAGGGACTGTGTGATCCAGGTACCCCCAGGACCTGCAGGGTGCGGGGAAATCAGGAAGGCCTGTGCGACCCAGCTGTGCACAAGATAGGCCTAGAGGATGTGAAAATGGAGGTGGAGTGAATAGAAGCTACACAGATGATCTCCCAGGACCAAATGGGAATTACAACTAAAATAAAGACAAATCCTCAGAAAAAAAGCAACAGAAAAGCAACAGGACAGGACCATATAACCAGGACACGGGTAGGATCTGCGGAGGCACGAGAGGGTGGTAGGCTGGGAGCCCAGGGACAGCAGCAGTCTTAGCTGTGAGCAGCGCCCTTGGAGAATAAAGACCAAGCCCACTCCACAGCACAGAGAGCCATGACAGAGTGCTAAAATACCCACAGCCACTCACCTGGGGGTTAGGGCAGAGGGAGGGCAGACTGGGCTGGAACTCTGTGGGAACACCGGGATTTGTAGGGCACTCAGAGTTTTTGCTGAGTTGTGGCCACAAAGGACGGTGGCTGTTGTGCTCCTTCCCAGAGCTGTGGGGAAAAGCAGCAGCCCCCCACCTATGAGATTCAGCCTTTCCCAAGTGAGGCAAAGAAATGCAAATTGAGACTCATTAATAACCAGCATCTATCCCACCCTCTGGAAATCCTCTTATGCAGAACACCAGGGCTACATTCCAAGGCACCGAGTAACTGAGACTACTAGCCACCAGGAAAAAGTTAGAGGATAACTGAACCATTCCTGGGCTTGCAAATCTACCGAGTAAAAGTGTTTAATGTGGACCCACACAGGCTCATCCAAACCCAGTAGAGGGAGCCACAAACAGCAGAACACCAACACCCACTGGGAAAATTTGGCAGTCTCCAAAACCCACTGAGATAGCCAAAATGGTGGAACAGAGAAACAAATCCCAAATGAAAGAACAAGAGAACTCTATCGAAGATAAGATCAATGAAATGCAGCTAAGCAAATTATCAGAGGTAGAGTTCACAGTCATGATCTTGAGGAAGCTCAACAGCATGAGTAAGGACATCAGCACCCTGAGTAAAGATATAGAAACATTGAAACCCAACCAAGTGGAAATGAAGAATGACGTAGCAGAAATTAAGAACACATTGGAAAGTCTAAATAGCAGAGTAGAGGAAGCTGAGGACCGGATCAGTAAATTAGAAGACAGGGTAGAAAAAAATCAACCAATCAGAAAACCCAAAAGAAACAACAATTTAAAAACAGGAAGACAGCTTAAGAGAACTGTGGGACAACTGGAAATGTAATAACATTCGCATCATAGGTGTCCATGAAGAGGAAGAAAATGGGCAAGGGTGAGAGAATATATTTGAAGAAATAGTGACACAAAACTTTCCTAACTTGGTGAAGGAAGAAGGCATTCAAGTTCAAGAAGCACAGAGAGCCCCAAGTAAAAAGAACCCAAACAGGCCCACACCAAGAAACATAGTAATTAAAATGCCAAAAATTAAAGACAAAGAGAGAATCCTAAAGGTAGCAAGAGATAAGCAACAGGTTACCTACAAAGGAAACCCCATAACTTCTCAACAGAAACACTACAGGCCAGAAGGGAGTGGCATAAAGTAATCAAAGTCATGAAAAACAAGGATCTGAATCCAAGACTACCCTATCCAGCAAGGCTCTCATTCAAAACAGAAAGTCAAATAAAGAGCTAAGGAAATATATTAACAACAAACCAGCACTGCAAGATATGCTAAAAGGACTGCTGTAATTAGTAGAAGAAATAGGATGAAAAATAGAACCGCAATAAATAAGTACATATCAATTATCACCTTAAATGTGAATGGTTTGAATGCTCTGATAAAAAGACACAAAGTAGCTGATTGGATAAGAAAGCATGACTCACATATATGTTGTTTACAAGAGATCCACCTCACAACACAAGACTCACATAGGTTGAAAGTGAAGGGAAGGAAAAAAATTTTCCAAGCAAATGGAAAGCAAAAAAAAGCTGGGGTAGCAATTCTCATATCTGATAAAATAGATTTCAAAATGAAGGCCATAACTAGAGACTAAGAAGGCCACTACATAATATTGAAAGGATCTATCCAACAGGAAGATATAACCTTGGTAAACATATATGCACCCAATATAGGAGCACCAACATATATTAAAAACCTTTTGGAGGACTTCAAAGAAGAAATCAACAGCAATACAATCATAGCAGGGGACTTCAATACCCCGCTGATATCACTGGATAGATCTTCTAGACAAAAAATTAACTAGGAAGCACAGACTCTAAATGAAGTGCTAGATCAAATGGATTTAATAGATATCTACAGAGAATTATACCCCAAAACTGCAGAATTCCCATTCTTCTCAAGTGCACGGGGACATTCTCAAAGATAAACCACATGTTAGGGCACAAACTAAGTCTCTATAAGTTCAAGAAGATTGAAATCATATCAAGCATCTTCTCAGATCACAATGGCATGAAACTAGAAATCAACTGCAACAAGAACATGCAAAGACATTTAAAAACATGGAGGCTAAATAGCATGTTATTGAACAATGAATGAGTTACCATGGAGATCAAGGAAGAAATTAAAAGCTTCCTGGAAACCAATGAAAACAAACACACAACAACACAAAATCTATGGGATGCAGCAAAAGCAGTTCTGAGAAGGAAGTTCATAGCACTACAAGCCTACCTCAAGAAGCAAGAAAAATTTCTAATAGATTATCTAACCTCACAGCCCAAAGAACTAGAAAGCAAACAAAAAGAAAACCCCAAAGCAAGTAGAAGGAAGGAAATAGTAAAGATCAGAGCAGAAATAAATGATATGGAGACCAAAAAAACAATTCAAAGAATCAATGAAACAAAGAGCTGGTTCTTTGAAAAGATAAACAAGATTGATGGACCCTTAGATAGACTCACCAAGAAACAAAGAGAGAGAACCCAAATACACAAAGTCAGAAGTGCAAGAGGAGAAATAATAACTGACACCACAGAAGTACAAAGGATCGTTAACAAATATTATGAACAATTATATGGCAACAAATTCGACAATCTAAGTGAAATGGACAAATTTCTAGAAACACATAGTCTCCCAAACCTGAACCAGGAAGAGATAGAAAACTTGAACAGACCAATAACAACAGAAGAAATTGAAGATGTAATCAAGACTCTCCCGGAAAACAAAAGCCCAGACACAGACAGCTTCACGGGGGGATATCACTGAACATTCAAAGAAGAACTAATATCCATTTTCCTCAAACTATTTCAAAAAATTCAAGAAGAAGGAAGTCTTCCAAACTCGTTTTATGAGGCCAGCATAATTCTAATTCCAAAACTGGAAAAAGACACTAGAAAGAAAGAAAACTACAGGCCAATATCCCTGATAAACATAGATGCCAAAATCCTGAACAAAATACTAGCAAATCGAATCCAGCAATACATAAAAAAAATTATTCCTCATGAGCAAGTGGGATTCATCCTAGGGATGCAAGACTGGTACAATATACACAAATCAATAAATGTGATACACCACATAAACAAAATAAAAGATAAAAATCATATGATTATATCAATAGACACTGAAAAAGCATTCGACAAAATCCAGCACCCATTTCTGATAAAAACGCTCAGCAATGTGGGAATAGAGGGATCATATCTTGGCATAATAAAGGCCAAATATGAAAGACCTACAGCCAACATCATACTCAATGGGTAAAAATTAAAAGCATTTCCTTTAAGAACAGGAACAAGACAAGGATGCCCACTTTTGCCATTCTAATTTAACATAGTGCTGGAAGTCTTAGCCACAGCAATCAGACAGGAAGGAAAAAAAAAGGGGGATCCAAATTGGAAAGGAGGAAGTGAAACTGGCATTATTCGCCGATGACATGATCCTATACGTAGAAAATCCCAAAGACTCCATAAAAAAATTTACTAGACTTAATAAATGAATTTGGCAAAGTAGCAGGATACAAAATTAACGTCAAGAAATCGATGGCATTCTTATACACCAATGATGAACTCACTGAAAGAGAAACTAGAAAAACAATCCCATTTATCATAGCGGCAAAATACTAAGATACCTAGGAATAAACTTAACCAAAGAAATAAAGGACCTATTCGCAGAAAACTACAGGTCATTGAAAAAAGAAATAGAGGAAGATATAAAAAAGAGGAAGCACATACCTTGTTCATGGATTGGAAGAATTAACATGGTTAAAATGTCCATATTACCCAAAGCAATCTATAGATTCAATGCAATCCCTATCAAAATACCAACAACATACTTCACAGAACTAGAACAAATATTTCAAAAGTTTATATGGAACCAAAAAAGACCTCGAATAGCCACAGCAATCTTGAAAAAGAAGAACAAAGTAGGTATCACATTATCAGATTTCAGGTTATACTACAAAGCCACTGTAATCAAAACAGCCTGGTACTGGCATAAGAAAAGGCATACAGACCAGTGGAACAGAACAGAGAACCCAGAAATGGGCCCAAGACATTATGCTCAATTAATATTTGACTAAGGTGGCAAGAGCATACAGTGGAATAAAGACAGCCTTTTTAATAAATGGTGTTGGGAAAATTGGACAGCTACATGCAAAAAAATGAAACTAGACCATCAACTTACACCATACACAAGAATAAACTCAAAATTGACTTAAATGTGACTCATGAATCCATAAAAATCCTAGAAGAAACTGCAGGCAACAAAATTTCAGACATCATACACAGCAGAATTTTCACTGATACATCACCTAAGGCAACAGAAACAAAGGAGAAAATGAACACATGGGACTACATCAAACTCAAAAGCTTCAGCACAGCAAAAGATACAATTATCAAAATGGAAAGGCATAATGTATGGGAGAGCATAATTGCCAATGATATATCAGATAAGAGATTAATTTCCAATATATGGAGAGTGCTCATAAAACTCAACAAAAGGAAAACAAAGAACCCAATTAAAAAATTGGCAGAGGAACTAAATAGACACCTCTCCAAACAGGACATACAAATGGCTAAGAAACATATGAAGAAATGCTCATCATCAATAATCATCAGAGAGATGCAAATTAAAACAACAATGCGGTATCATCTCACACCTGTCAGAATGGCCACCATCAACAAATCATCAAACAAGTGTTGGCGAGGGTGTGGAGAAAAGGGGACTCTAGTACACTGCTGGTGGGAATGCAGACTGGTGCAGCCACTATGGAAAACACTATGGTGTTACCTCAAAAAATTAAAAATTGAATTGCCATTTGACCCAATAATCCCACTTCTAGGAATATACCCTAAGAAGCCTGAAACACCAATCAGAAAGAATATATGCACCCCCATGTTCGTAGCAGCACTATTTACAATAGCTAAGATCTGGAAACAGCCCAAGTGTCCATCAGTAGACAAATGGATAAAAAAGCCATGGTACATATACACAATGGAGTACTATGCAGCTGTAAGAAAGAAAGATCTCTTATCCTCTGAGATGACATGGAGGGACCTGCAAAGTATTATCCTAAGTGAAACAAGCCAAACAGAGAAAGACAAGTATCATATGATCTCACTTATTTTTGGAATATAATGAACCTAACAGTCTGAGGATTGGGGTAGTCCCAGAGACGTGGAAGTGGGGTACAGACTGACAATCCCCAGGAGAGGGGGTGGTGGGGGAGAGATAAACCACAGAACTTATATGCATGTATGCATGAACAATGGACATGGACAACAAAGCTGGGGACAGGGCAGGGAGGGTGAGGGAGGGGGGAATCTGTGGGGGGAAAAGGAGAAACATCTGTAATAAAAATAAATAAATTAATTAATAAAAAAAAGTCAACAGCCTGTCATTTGAAAAATACAGGTGGGACAGAACTAACCTGAGTGTACATAGCATCAGTGGACTCTGCTCTTTGGTACTTTGCAAATACAACCGCATTCATTCTTCCTTAGGTATAAAATCCCCATTTTTCAGCTGGGAAAACCGAGGCTCAAAGAGGTTAAATCAATTGACCAGTATTTCACAGAGGGTTATTGGTAAATCCAGAATTCAAACCCAGCCTGGCATTTACCAGATCTCATACCCTTCCTAGTTCACTGTGTTGCTTCTCCTGCTCAACGCTACTCTCCGGATCCAGCCTGTGGAAAAGCCACAGGCGAAAGGGAAGCTCTGGAGGGTGTGCACACCTTGCTGGCTGGATGCCCAGCACTGCTGACTTCTAATGAGCCTCGGCTACTTCCTTGATTCCTTCCCTGATACACTGATCCCACGAACCAGACTGGGATCTGCCTGATGTCGCCTCAGCTCGTAACATCAACCTGCTGATTTGAAAGTTCTAAAATCCGGGCCAGGACAGACGCCTGGGAAATCCGAGACCTCTCTCTGCTCCTACTCATGTTGACGTGAGGGGTTCAAGACAAAGATGTCTTCCCACATCACCCTTGATCAAAGGGCGCCTTGCCCTGCCCTCTACCACCCCAAAGCTCAATACCCTGCCCTCCGCACCCAGAATTGCCAGTGCCATCAACAATCAAAATGTGGTCAGAGCATGGGAAAACGACCTCAGCAAACCAGTACCTGCTTTAGTAGTTCAGGGCCAGCACCAGCTGTGAGTTTGGGGGTAGTTTCCCTTGCTGGAAGGTTAAGCTGGGGATGGGAGAGAGTATAGACACTTTAATACTAAAGTACAGTATTTTAATACTGAAATGTACAGGCTACTAGTCAACCTGTATCTACTCAGGGTGGATGGCAGATCTCTGTCCCTGGACAGACTGGGTACCTAGGACACTGATACTCATCTCGTCCCCATACTCTCTTCATGTGATGTCACCATAACCCTGAACCTCCCCTGGGCTCGGACCTCTTCCTCCTACTCACTTGGGTCTTAGGGAACCTGGCAGGCTGCATTGGAGCTTGCTTTTTACTAAAAGCTGAAGAATCCAGCTCTCAGGGTAAAGGGCAGCTCAACTAGAGGAAAATAAAGCAGACTGCAATCCCACCTTTGGAACTAGGGCATAATGTTTAAGGAAGCACTTGCTTGACCCCAAGAGCCAGAGTCTCCTTAAAGGTTGTGCTTCATCCTGGTCTCGCCCCTGTTGATCCCCAGCCACACTGCTCAGCAATCTGTATGCAGAAGGCGCTTTTGGCTCTGACATGCTCTTATGAACCCAGCCCAGGAGGCCAGTGGCTAACACCAGAAGGTCAACTTATTCACTTAAAAAGTCATGATAGCCCAGCCCGTGTGGCTCAGTGGATTTGATGCATATGGAATTAAAAATTGATAGGCTGCTGACTCTGGTTGAGGAGGGTGGGGCAGAGGAAGGAATGGAAGACATCGCCCAGGTTTCTGGCTCCCACCAGTAGGCTGGTGAATGGCTGTACCAGCACAGTTCTTTGGGACAATAGAAGCTGGTATTGGAAACCAAGTGCTCATTTCTGCTGAAATGAACTAATAATTCCGTATGTTCCAGTCATCGAAGGAATGGATGAGAAGGGGGAAAGGTGTTTTTACAGACTTATCACAGTCTTAGTACAGCCTATGGACCTTCTTGAGCCACTCCTAAATAATTCGGAGATCTTCTTAGGCTATAATTAGGAACATGTGACTTCGCAGTATCTGACCATATCCATCAGAATGGAGTTCAAACTCCCCCGAGCGCGGAGCCCTCTTTATCTTTCTCTAAGTCAGTTTATCTGTGAGCTCCAGGCTCATCCTCCTGTAGCCCAGCCTGGCTGCCCCGTAGGCAATTCTTCCAATGTCCCAAGGTCCTGTCTCCCTCCTCCCCTCCTCCCTCCTGCCAGCACTTTCACCTGCCTGACGACAGCGCGGGTCAGTGTTATGTTCCGGTATCACCCCCTCCCACTCTAGCTGAACAAAACATCAAAAAATGTCCTCGGGTGAGAATAAAAAATAAATAAATAAATAAATAAAATTTTTACAGCTATGCTTTTGATTTCATGTTCATTAGAGGTGAAAAAGAA
The DNA here is from genome assembly GCF_014108415.1 of Molossus molossus. Taxonomy (NCBI): domain Eukaryota; kingdom Metazoa; phylum Chordata; class Mammalia; order Chiroptera; family Molossidae; genus Molossus; species Molossus molossus. The sequence goes on along the minus strand of NW_023425344.1, from coordinate 17,592,450 downwards.
AAAAACACAGAACTCACACATTAAACCCACAATTTCACAACTACTGTAGTTTAAGAGTAAGCAAAAGTGGGTGGCAATGTTAGTGAACTACAGTTGACCCTGAACATCACCAGAGTTAGGGGTGCTAACCTCCGCTCACAAGTGTAGCCGAGCAATTTAAACCTGGGCTATTCACGGCTCCACTATATTTTGGGTGTGTGTTGGGAATGACACGCCAATTAAGTTACAGATGAATTTCCCACTGCCTGGAGGTCAGAGCCCCTCACCCCCACCTTGCTCAAGGGTCAACAGTAAATGTAGAGCGTGCGGGGAGATGTAGTCAACATTTTTTATTTTTTTTTATCCTCACTCTAGGACATTTTTCCATTTTTTGTTCAGATAGAGTGGGAGGGAGAGAGAGAGAAAGAAACACCGACGTGAAAGGGACACATCAAATGGTTGCCTCCCGCACAACCCAACTGGGGCCGGGGACAAACTGCAACCGAGGTACGTGCCCTTAGCGGGAACCGAACCCAGGTCTCTCTGGACCGCAGGCCGATGCTCTAACCGCTGAGCCAAACTGGTCAGGGCTGTAGTCAACATTTTAAAAGAAAGATGCTAACACCTGAGGTTTGAGGAAATCTCATTTAATCCGTACAAGAACCGTGAAATAGATATCTTCTCATTTCTGAGATCCGAAGCCTGCAGGCCACAGAGATTAAATAGCTCGCCTCAGTCACAGACTCTTCGGGAGGGGACAGGGATGCTCTCAGGTTGGGTTGACTCCTCCTGCCCCATGGGACTCACACACTGGCTTTGTCTGTTTGCATCTCTCTCTGAATGTGGAAGGTCCTCGAAGGCAGGACCGCACCTTCATTGCCTGCACACCCCAGGCCCTTCCAGTGCTCGGTGGGACTCTCCAAGGCTCGGGAAAGCACGAGCACCTGCAGGAGGGATTCCCAGTGCACAGTTCGCTCAGCACATTTGCATTTCATCCTCCCGATTCTCTTCCTGCTTCCCAGGTATGGGCCCTGATGACCAATCTAGCCTTTGAGGCAGGATAGAAGCAGCTAGGAACATTCCTTGGCAAGTGGAATGGGGAAACAGACAGATAGCTGAACAAACTAGCTGAGCAATTTACAACCAGATCCAGAAGGTCACCAGGTGGAGAGCCCCCGGGCCCAGGCAACAGGCAAAACTGGTGCTGGCTTGGCCCCAGGGTAACCTCCCTCTTCTGGCGCGTCACTGGTCATGGGGTTTAGACCCCCTGACCCTTCCTCCCTAGCAACAACATCTAGACCTCAGTTGTATTTCAGGTCCGGGCCCAGAGATACAGCAGAGCCAAGTGTGCAATGCCAGGACAGGGTCCGTCAATAACTAATGACCCCCTGTCCTAGCACTGACCAATCAGGGGAGGTTACGGCCCTGAAAGGACACACCTGGAAAAGCTGATGAGTAGTCGATGGAGAGCCTCCCCTAAACTGCCAGCCTCTAAAAGCCCTCAACACAGCCCTGCTGGTGTGGCTCAGTGGTTGAGCGTCGACTCCTGCACCAAGAAGTCGGCCCACAGGCCAGTGAGTCTCGGGTTTGATTCCGGTCAAGGGCACATACCTCGGTTGCAGTTTGTCCCCAGCCCTGGTCAGGGTCATGCCGGAGGCAACCAGTCGATGTGGGTCTCTCACATTGATGTTTCTCTTTGTCTCTCTCCCCCTCCCTCCCACTCTATCTGATAAGTAGAAAAATATCCTCGAGCCCTGGCTGGTTTGGCTCAGCGGTTGGAGCGTCAGCCTAGGGTCCAGAGACCCGGGTCCCGTTCCCGCTAAGGGCACGTACCTTGGTTGCAGTTTATCCCCGGCCCTGGTTGGGTCGTGCGGGTGGCAACCACTCAATGTGTCCCTTTCACGTCGATGTTTCTGTCTCTCTCCCTCCCACTCTATCTGAACAAAAAATGGAAAAATGTCCTCAGGTGAGGAATAAAAAATAATAAAGACTCCATGGATGGATCTGGAGAACATTATGCTAAGTGAAATAAGCCAGTCATAGAAAGACAAGAAGTACCATATGATCTCATTCATCTGTGGAATTTAATGAACAAACTGAACTAATAAGCAAAATAGAGACAGACTCAGAGACAGCTATGAGGCAGACAGCTCTGGTGGGGGAGATGTTGGGGGGCGGGGGGGTGGACGGATAAGCAAACAAAAAAGAAGAAAAAGAGACTGGGGAGACAGCCAAGAAAGGAAAGCTTTTTAATTTTTTTTTCTTTGATTTTAGAGAGGAAGGGAGAGGGAGAGATAGAAACATCGATGAGAGAGACCACTGATTGGCTGCCTCTTGCATGCTCCTACTGGGGATCTGGCCCACTACCTGGGCATGTGCCGTGACTGGGAATCGAACCGGCGACCTCTTGGTGCATGGGTCCATGCTCAACCAGTGAGGCTCAACCAGTGAACCACATCAGCTGGGCAGAAAGGAAAGTTTTTTATCTTTAATACCTACAATGCACTTTCTTTCTGCTCTTTGGCCAGGAGGGTCAACAAATGACCTCACATTTTAGTAAATGGATCTAGGAGATCCTTATTTTCCTGGAATTGAAAGCAACACTCTTTGTGGGGGGAGTTGATTAACTTTATTTTTCCCTTTCCACAACCAGTTAAAAAAATACAATCAATGCAGGCACAAGGATCCAATTTATAGAGTGCGAAGTGGACCACAGCCCCACCCGGGTTTAGCATATTTACAAAGTCATGGGCATGGCTAGCAGGTATGTCGAAAAGCCAGCATTACAAAAAATACAGATGGTCTTTCTTTCCTTTACATTTCCAAATGAGAGCCCAAAACAAAGCGCGCTATTTACTATATAACTTATAAAAACGCTGTACAGGTGCACGATTATAAATATAGTGTAAAAATGGCTATTAGGGGATAGGTATCTACACAGGGGAAGGTCAGGGAAAGGGGGGCTCGGTTTGGCATCTAGCCACCACTCTCTGCCCCCAGGTTTGGTCGAAGCTCCCTCCCTCTCCAGGGGGAGCTGCAGTGAGGAGTGTGGAGGCAAATGGGTAACTACCACAGTGGGCTCCAGAAGGCACAGAAGGCATCTGGGACAGGACGGCGCACACCCTTGGACACAGACTCACACAGACCCTATTGCCATTTGATCATGGCTCTGTGGGAGGCCAGCCAGGCCCTCGTTTCCACCCTTGCAGAGAAGTTTGGAGCTTTGCAGGCACCGAGGGCAGGAAACCAAGTTCTCTCTGTGGGAATATGGGAGTATTTGGAGAGAGCATCCGATGGACGGGTGGGTGGATGGAGCTAACCATGAAAGCTGACCCACACAGTCACCTTGCACAGAGAGCAAGGAGACAAGTACTTAGAACTGTCCCATGCTTGAGTACTTCCTGGGGCTCAGGTGGTGGCAGTGGAGGGGACTCAGAAACCGAGTCCAGAAGACTCAGTGGGGATGATTTTAATCTGACACAGTAGCATTAGGCTTTAGCTATAACAGCCGAATGAAAAAGAGCCCTAGACCCTTGTAGCAGATAAACCACCTCTTCCTCAGAGCTCCCCATTGCCTGGTTCCCATCCTCCGACTGCCCGGTTCTGGAACAGGACCAAAGTGCATCCTGGATCTCTCTGTAGCTCGTGTGATTCCCATTCTGGAAACTTAAGGACACAGCAGGTAAAACACTTGGACTAGCCATACCTGCCCAGGTGAGGAGACCTTGACAGGGAATTTGGGGAGCACTTGGAAGAGCACACCTGATAGGCAGCTGCTCTTGTTTGAAGCCTGTCTTTGGTACAGAAAAAAAAAATTTTTTTTTATCCTCACCTGAGGACATTTTTGCATTCATCTTCAGATAGAGCAGGAGTGAGAGAGAGAGAAACATCAATGTGAGAGACACATTGACTAGTCGCCACTCACACGACCCCAACCGGAGCCGGGGAAAAACTGCAACCAAGGTACGTGCCCTTAGCAGGAACCGAACCCGGGACTCTCTGGTCCACAGGCTGACGCTCTAACCACTGAGCCAAACTGGCCAGGGCAGTACAGAAAAATTTGATCACAATAAGAAAAGCACGTGTGTATGTGTGCATCTTTGAGAACCTTCAATAAATTCTTCCCTTGGGACTTTCAGAAGAGGATGGTTTTGAGTCTGAAAATAAGTCCTATTGACCAACCCATTCGTGTGCAGGGATGGATGCGTGGGATCCTTTTTCTAGCCAGGCTTCATTGTCTAATTCTCTTTCTGCACCTTCCTGGGAGCAAAAGACCCAGGGAGCAGGGGCGGAGACAAAAGAACTGTGTAGGCTGATACTCGCGAAGAGGAATGAGAGTCAGAGCTGACGTGGCTGCCATTTCTCAGCACAGTGGAGAAGGGCACGCAGAACCAGGAGGGAGCCCAGGAGCCCGGGGGCCCCTCCTCCCACCTCGGGGCCGCTCCTACAAGGCTGTGCAGCTGGAGACGGTGTTTGTGTTCAGGGTGTCCATTTGGGACTTGGGGACCTCATCTGGTGCCTCTTCGACCATGACGATGTTACTGAAGGCCTCTGGGGCCTTGATGCGGATGTCCTGCTCCTCCTCCAGATTCTTGCAGCACTTGCTGCAGCGACAGCACCTGGGGCAGCAGAGCGTACAGCAGAGGCGGCAGCAGACACGGCAGCAGCAGCAGCAGTGTGTCACACAGTAGCCGGTGGCCAGGGACACCCCGAGGTCCCAGGGCTTCAGCGAGCGCATGCACACGGGCAGAAAGTTCCAGGTCTGCAGCACCTTGGGCAGCACGCGTGGGCAGCGGGACTGCAGGAGCTTGAGCACCACCACCAGCAGGATCACGAGGACGACAGGCACCCCCACGCCCACCAGCACTGGCCACCCAGCCAGCGAGAGGCCGAACACTGACAGTGGGATCATGAAGAAGAAGACGACCAGGTAGAATATGGCAAACCAGCGGTACTTAGCTGAGATGGTGCCCAGGCCCTTGGCCATGCGGATGGGCAGGCGGGCGAATGGGATTGGGTACCACAGAAAGATGCCTGTGATGTTGAAGAAAAAGTGGCACAGGGCAATCTGCAACATAAGAGATTGGATGGGTGAGTGGTCTGGCACGTGGCGGGGCTTGGGGGGGTGTCACCTAGCAGGCTTGGGCAGTAGTCACCAGCCCTCCTTGTCTCCACAGCTCAGACTAGGTGGGATCAGTATTGTCCAAGGGCCTACCATGCGTCTGGGGTTAATGGGGGTGAGGGGCTGACCAGTTGAATCACAGCAGTTTTCAGAGCCTAAGGTCCTTTAGGCAAACTAACCATGAGCATCATGAATGTGCCCACTGCCAGCCTGTGTCTGGCTGGCCTTGCTGTTTGCAGCTGAGCAGTCACGAGCTGGAGGGCAGAAGGAAAGCTTGCAGGGCAGCTGGCTTCCTCGGCTCAACACCCCACTAGGTGGGGGAGAGGGGAGACAGCGGCATCGGCTGCTGCTCTTTACTGTGGGCAAAACCACTGCTCTGTGTGGATTATTTCAATCCTCGGCCGATACCCTACGAGGTGGCTATCAATATTGTCCCCAATTGATATTGGAGAAAATTGAGGTACCATGATGTTAAGCTATTTTCCCAAAGTCAAACAGATGAGAGAAGGTGGAGGTGGCTTTGAAACCCAGGTGGCCTAGCTCCAGAGGCCACACACCATCCGGTGTCCTCCCACTAGGTGTCGGGGGGCTTTGGACCTGCCCTGTCGGGTACATTAGCCACGTGTGGTGACTGGGCACTTGAAATGTGGCTACTCAAAGACTTCGTCCAAAAGAACTTGTAAAGATTTCCATTTTTATATTGATTACATGTTGAGATGGTAATGGGTTAAATAAATACATCGTTAGAACAGATCTTCCTGTTTCTTTTCACTTTTTCGTTTTTCATTTTCACTTTTAAAAGTGTGGCTACTAAAAGATTTCAGATTATGTGGGTGACTAAACTTTATATTCTATACTTACATCCTATTTATATTGGACAGCATGGTTTTAACAGAACCTCAGGTCTTTATAATAACCCTAGTGAGATAGGGATTGTGGTTCCAACTTCTCAGATGTTTGACGGTTAGATCACCGGTCTAAGGCCACTTAGTGTGTAAATGGTCACTTAGGGTTCATATGCCAAAGGTCTTCTTGCCCAAGGTCACCTAGGTGATCCAGGCAAGGCAGGTGCCCCGATTCTTCTTAATACCAGGCCAACTTCTCCAAGAGGGGCATGGAGACAGAAGTGGGGTCTGTGCTTCCTGAGTACTCTTTCTACCTCTCTCAGGTGGCCACCCCACCTTTGCTTAAACAACTGCCCGTGATGGGAGTCTCACTACCTCTCTAAGGAGTAGACAGCTTTGACTGTTAAGTCTGTCTCCCTGTTGCTTCTCCTTCACATTCGTTTTAGACCTAACAGAGAAGAGCTGGGCTCTTGTTAGAAACCATCTGCTTGCAAGACCACGGGTAGAGTTGTATCCCACCCACAGAATCCCTGCCCCTCGCAACATTTCCTGACCTGGAGCGAGCTCCTCAGCGTGCTGCCCGGGCTGGCTAAGGCGGCCATAATGGCGGTGGTGGTGGTGCCGATGTTGGCCCCCAGCGTGAGTGGATATGCCCTCTCAATCGTTATCACACCGACACCTGGAGGGAAATACAAAGTCCATGACATCGGCCCCAGGGGGTGACAGGAGATGGTAATGGTGGCCCGAGGGAGAAACTCACCGATCAGTGGGGTCAGAGTAGACGTGAACACCGAGCTGCTCTGCACGATGAAGGTCATGCCCGCCCCCACGAGGATCGCCAGGTAGCCAGTCAGCCAGGAGAAGGGAAAAGGGAAATCTGAAGAGAGAAGGAAAAGACCCGTCATGACCCATCTCAGAAGACACAGGTTGGAGGCCTGGCTGGAACCTCCACAGGACCTGGGTGGGTAAGGGACACGAGCCAGGACACGCAACCTGCCGGGAAGGAGGGCCTCTCCCAGCTCTGGACTTGAGCTGGCTCTTGCCCAGGACCTTGCAAACATGCAATGGAAGCTTGTTCTTGCTCCCAGATCCCACTGAAGACACCAAGAAAGAAGTCAAGGGTGAAGGGTGTCTTAGCTTCTGCAGCTTTTCAAATCCAAGAGATAAACTCCATGCAGAGGCTGCTGCTGGATAAGAATCTACAGGAGCTCCCCTGAGGTGGCAACAGCGCTGCCATTCCCTAGAGAGACCTACCGGTGTTGATGGTCTTCTTGATGACAGCAGCTACTGGTCCCTCGAGCACAGAGCCCAAGACCTTGACGATCATGATCAGACAGCCACAGAGCACCAGCAGGGAGATCACCAGCAGGATGGTGCCAACGAAAAGATCCTGGAGGTTGGAATTCACAAAGATGTGCTGGCCTACAGAAACCGTGGGAAGTACTTATTAGAAGGGCATGGCGTCCCCCAAGGCCACAGATTGTTGTTTACTCCCCACCGCATCCCTTCTTTCTCCTAGAAACAGAATCTTAGTGGTTAGCCCCCAAGCCCCAGTGGCTGATGCTGCAAGTTCGACTCACACTTGGCAATATTCTCCCGGTGGGTCACGTTCTTGATGGTCCAGGTGTGGAGACCATCTGTCCAACAGAGGGAGAGGGAGGTGCAGTTCTCAACCGAGGGGACGGTGACATTCATCTGAGTCTGGATGGCAAACATGAGAAATGGTATGCATAACATTCAACTTTAGTGGGGAGTAGGGAGAGAGACCATGTGCACCTGTAAGCACAATGCATTGTTTTCTCCACAGGTCCCTCCATAAATGGGAACAGAGGCAGCCAGAGAGAAGCCAAGAGACATGAAAATAATGCCAAGTGGGAATAATGTGTCTGTGGTGTAGGATGGAGTAAAAAGCACTCCCCGTTCTACTTCATTCTGTCTGTTTGTCCAGCATTCAAGGACTTATTTCTTTATGGACTCTCATTGGCTAGTTTTGATTTTTCAGGAGACCCTAATTTTTCTTTTCCCTTCCCTTTTATTTGCCCATGTTGAATGAAAGAATTTGCTTAGAGTACAAATGCAAGAGTCCACCCACCAGCTGTCTTCTTAGAAACTTACCATGTTGCCCTGACCAGTTTGCTCAGTGGTTAGAGCGTCGGCCTGTGGTCCAGAGAGAGCCGGGTTCAGTTCCCACTAAGGGCACGTACCTTGGTTGCAGTTTGTCCCTGGCCCTAGTTGGGTCGTGCGGGAGGCAGCCACTTGATGTGTCCCTTTCACATTGATATCTCTCTCTCTCTCCCCCTCCCACTCTATCTGAACAAAAAATGGAAAATGTCCTCGGATGAGGATTAAAAAAAAAAGAAAGAAACTTACCACGTTGGTAAGAGTTTTGCACCAAATCTTGATCAGACTCTTGTTTTGAGCTGTTGCATCATTCATTGCAATTTGGCTGATAACCTTTTTATCCAGCTGAGGAAGGCAACAGACAGAAGAGAGTTAGCACATGCTCAGAGCTGACGCGGGAGAGGCATGTCGGGGCTGCTGCAAACGGGCAGGGAAGACACAGACTGTGAGGTCCTGCCGGGGTGAGCTGGGAGTCACCTATCTGCACTTGCAGGGGGAGCCCAGCACCTAGAGAGCAGGTGCTTGATAAATGAATGGTCGTGCGAGCATTCTAAAAAGCATGTAGAGCCCTGGCCAGTTTTGCTCAGTGGTTAGAGCTTCAGCCCATGGACCAACGAGACCCGGGTTCGATTCTGGCCAAGGGCACATACCCCAGTCGCAGTGCGTCCCCTGCCCTGGTCAGAGTCACATGGGAGACAACCAGGTGATGTGTCTTCTTGTATCGATGTTTCTCTCTCTTCTCTCTCTCTCCCTCCTTCCCTCCTAATCTGTCTAAAAATAAATGGAAAAATGTCCTCGGGTGAGGATGAAAAAAATAAAACTAACAAATGTGTAGATATTCCCTGGATGGCAGAGGACAAAGCAGGGGCGAGAGTGCGAGGGAAGGTCTACGCTGGCCCCTTCTCCCCAAGGCAACGTTCACAAAACCTGCTTTCATTTTGGTCCTATGGAGGCTCCTGACCAGAGGGTGAGCGGGAAGAGGGGGCAGTAGCCTTTCTTTTTGGCAGGAAGGAAGATAATACTCTCCCAGTGAGCCCGCCGGTGCTGTCAGTAGTGGGAGCAAAGGGCCCAGGTGTCCCGTGGGCAGTGCCTGAGTCTTGGGAAGTAGTCACCATCTCCCTCCGTTCCCCAACACGTTGGAGTCAAGGAAACAAAAGAGGCTCATCACTCATTTGGCGTTCCCCGGTACCACTTCCTCAGCCTTTTTCAGAAGCAGCCAGGTTACCTGGATAATTTGCTTGGTTAAGGGATCCGTGATGACTTTCAGTAGCGGCGGGGCGTCTTCTCCACTTTTGAAATGGAAGGACTCCACCACCAGGTTGGTCAGGACCTCCAGGTAATGGGTGCTGACCTCCACCGGCAGGAGGACCAGCACAGAGAGCCAGTTGAAGAAGTCGTGGACGGTGGCCCCGGCAAAAGCCCTACAGGAGGGAACCCCACCCGGCAGCCAGATTAGTCAACGAGCGGCCGGCACCAGCCAGGGAAGGTCAGTCTGTTTACATATCCCAAATGGGTGAGCGAGGTCAATCACTTTCCTCTGTGCAGGCACCTCCATAGATCACGCTTTTGTTTGTATTTCAGGGTTATCCAGAGGCAGAAATTCATGTAACAGTGAAAAGAACCCAAAGTCTGGATGAGAAAACCCTAGCTCCAGCCATGCCCCTCCACGGAGCCGGCCTCTTTGCATTTCCACAGTAATGAAACGGGCGCAGGAAGCCCACGTGGCTGCTCAAGAAGCTCGGATTAGCCGGCGCCCGGATAACGCGCAGCGGTCTCATCAGGCAGAGGCGGCGTGGGGATGTTTGCTGCCCCCAACCAGCCTGCCGGAGGTCATCTGCCTGACCCACAAAGCATGGGCATCATAGACACAGCTAAAAGCTGCTTCTCTATCTCAGTAAGTTAAAAAAAAAATGTCAGAAGAGAAGCTAGGGATTGTGCTTTACGTTCCCATTAACCTTTTGGAAGAAAAGACTTCCCTTTGCCTTGATCCAACCCACAGCGTATCTTAGGCGTCCGCAAAAGCTGCACTTTGCCTTTCACCAGCAGGCAAGTGGAGAACAAAGAAAAAGTAGCGTGTGTTGAGCTGGCCAAGAATGAAAGCTTCAGGTTATAATGATTCTGACTAACAGGACAGGAAACCCTAGCCCCGCTGGCCTGGTTTTGACTGCACCACGCTGCAGGTAAGCTTCCAGCTAGGGTTTGCATTTAAGGAGCCCAGACTGCGTCGGGCATCTTGCTAAGTCTTTTACCTGTAAGGTTGTGTTTACTCCTTTAGATAACTAGCATGGCGGTGATGCCTGTATTATCCCCATTGTGCATGTCAGGGGGTTGTTATGTATGTGACCCCTACCCTCAGCTGCACACCAGTAATAAGTGATCCAGGAATGACAAGCATCCTCTCATTGGTTATGTCAAGGTAGCTATGACAACCTGGCTAAAACCAATGGGCAACGGACTGGTTCTGAACCTCCTACCTTCTGAACACACTCCGGTCTCCTACTTGCATGAGCGCCACGAAGGTGTTGGTGATCGAGGTCCCAATGTTGGCTCCCATGACAATGGGGATGGCAGTCCGCACCGTCAGCACTGGAGTGCAGAAAGCAGTGAGTTAGCAAGCAGGGAGTTCAGGAAGGCAGCCTAGCCAGGTTCCTGATGTGAGCCAGGCGGGCTGCGCTAGCTCATCAGGGTAGAAACTCCCCAGAGCAGCAGCTCCTCCCCTCTTTGGGTTCTGCATCCTGCAGTGAATCCGAGCAAAGCTAGGGCAGTTCACCAGAGGAGTAAAAACGGGGACCAGAAAGACTTTTTAGCACATTAATTTCAGAAACTCCACAGACCCCAAGAAGCCCTTCTGAAGTGTCTTTCTGAATTGCTCAGATGCAAGGCCACCTCGAACGAGACCAGAAAACATAACAAATATGGCAAATTTCTGGCAGCACAACTTTTTGTTCTAACAAAATCAGTACGTTGCACATAAGTGTTTTAAAGAAGTAAAGCCCTTTTCTAATTTGCCCCCCACCTCGCCCCAAAAAGACTCTAGGTAACTTTAGCTACAAAGCTGGTTTGGGCTGAAAATTCGCATGTTCAAACTGTTCCCACTCAGGGAATCTCAACTATCAGTCAGGTTGAAGTTTGGAGCCGGCTCCCCGAGCTTGGCTGCCTCCTACGAACGTGTGATGTTACTGGGTGTCTTTCTTAGAGCTGAGCAGGGACAGACATTCTGTCTGCTGTTCAGTATAGCAGCTGCTAGCCACCGACGACTACTGACCCTCTAAAATATAGCTAGTGCAACTGAGGGACTGGGCTTTGTATTTTAAATGAAAATCAATTCAGGTTAAATAAAATTAAATAGCCACACGTGGTGAGTGGCTGCTGGACTGGACAGCGCAGCTCCGGATAGTTCAGCGTCACGGTCTTCGGCCAGACTCGGCTGTGGAGGTAGAAATGGGAAGCTGTCTGTGGATCAGAGTGGAGCACGCCCTAGTTGGACGGGGTGGGGAGATAATGGTGACAGGCCTGGACACAATAAATGCCAGGCTCCTGGCCGCAAAGGGATACACCCGGAATACGTCTGGGCTCACGGAAGCCTGGACTCACGTGAGGAGGCCACCATGCTGACGATGATGGACGTGGAGGTGCTCGAGCTCTGCACCATGGCCGTCACCAGCACCCCGATCATCAGCCCCGCCAGGGGGTTGGACATAATCGAGTTGTTGCTGAAGAACTTCCCGGCCATTTTTCCTGGGGGGAAACAACATGGCTACTTGATAGGTGGTTGGTGGGCACCATGTACTGGATTCTCCAGCCAGGGACAGCATCGGCTGCTGGCTGGGGAGCCCTATGGCGTCTTGCTCCCTCGTGATATTCCCTGTGCTGCCCTGATGCCGAGACATGTCCCCCCCCCCCCCAGGCCCTGTTCCTCTTGTGGCTTCATCTGACACCCTCCCATCCTTCAATCCCTGCCAGCAAGCCCCCCCAGCTGACCTTCTGATCATGAACCTGGTCGCATCTCAACACTTAACCCCATGGGTACCAGCTATCTCCGGTCCCAATTCCTATCTCCGGACGTGTCCCCAGTTCATCTGATTTATCCTCCAGGAGTGGATCTCCTCATCTTTGCACCCTCCCCCAAGCCCCTAGCCCCAGCCCCAGCCTGTAACTGAACGCTGGGAGTGTAATTTCTGAGTGTGACTCTGGGACCATCAATCCATTCCCCAATCCATTTTATAAAATAGACTGAAGTCCAGGGGGTGGAGGTGACTTGTCTAAGATATTGAGAGAGCAAAGCCCCTTACTAGTATTGCTTCGGACCAGGGGGACCAGAAGTGACCCCCAGAAAGTTAGTATGCCTCTCACACTCTCCTCCCTCATTCTCCCAGGCCGCAAAGACGAGTTGTCAAGAGAGGCACCAAGGGGTGCAGAAAGCCATGGCTTCTGCGTCACCCAGACCTGAGTTTGAATCTCATTATGCCAGTTACAGGCTGTGAGCCTGAGGGTCTGTCTCTTTGGGCCTTGGTCCTCTCCTCTGTAAGTGGAAGGGCTTTGGGAAGGAACGTTTAAGACAGTGCCCCCGAAAATGCCCGTATCCAGGAGGCACTCAAAGTGCTAGCTGTCAGTGTCGTTACCCATTTTGGGTAGAGGTAACCAAGCACATGGTGATGTCACACTGCACGGCCATGCTCAGCCCTGGATGGAGACTCCCCCAGGCCGGGGACTCCTGACTTCCCCAGCAAAGGCTCCGCTTTGATGTCCGTAATTGCTCTGGACTAAGAAGATTCTTATCCAACTCCACTCAGATGAGAGGCCCAAAGAAAGGAGGGATCCATCAGATAAACCGACGCCAAAGGGCTTCCTGTCCAGGGTCTGGGGACAAACACAAGGGGCTGGATGCTTGGAACTGGCTCTAGCCCTGGCTCCCGGCCTAAGCCCCCTAAGCCAGTCAGACTTTTATGGGCCTCGATTTTCTCCTCTGTAAAATGGGCGGTCTGAGGTGGTTTCCAGTCCTAAAATGCAGCTGGAGAGGGCTTGCTGAGTGGCGAGGGTCTGAACCAAATGAGAACACCCCTGTCCCCAGCCCTTCGACCCATTCATCTGTACCTCCAACCAGCTGGAAGGCGCTGCTGAGCACATCCAAGGAGCACACGAACAAGTAGAGGAACCCCAGGAGCAGAGCGAACTTCCCGAGTCCTTGGAAGATACACAGAATCTTCCCTTTGGTGTCTCTCTCTGGGGGAGCAGAAAGGGCACAAAGGCTTTCAGTGTCTGGAACCCCGAGGAGTGTGGCAATGAGCTCAGAACCGCCCCCCTCACCCCCAGCCAGTGAGCTCTTACCGACAAAGGCCCAGAGAGGGTAGGCACCTGTGGCTGCAGTCTCAAAGCAATTACCACCATAGCCCACTTAGCTGGAGCCCGTGGTGAAGTGTCTCTACAGGATTTGCACTGGGGAGGAGGGGTTCAGTGCAGCCTGGGGACAAGCAAACCAGGCTCCATGCCCTGCTGCCCTGGTGTCACTGAGCGAGGCAGTGAAGAGCACTTACCATCTGCTAAGTGTGGGGTCAGAGATAATGGCTCTTCTAAGCACCTTCTGAACAGCACAGACTATTTTCTAGAATGTGGCTGCAAGGTAGCAATCACAGCCTCCATTTGGGGAGGGCCTGGGCAGGGCTACATCCTTGACGGCTATTTTCTCCACTATTAAAGTGGCTCTCACCTCCTCCCCCCTGCACCGGGAAAAGCGTGTAGTCTTTGCTTGCCCTGCTATTCTGGCTGTAGTGTCTGTTTTCCAAAAGCCTTCTCCGATGCCTGCATACAGGTGAGGAGGCCCCCACCCCCACCCAGCTCTCAGAGCAGGGGACTTAACTGTTCACGGCTGCAGCCCCAGCACCACGACAGTACCCGGGACCTGGTCAGCAAGCAATGGGTTCTTTATTATGGAACAGCACGTGTCTGGCCTGCCTATACCCCCAGCAGTGATACATTTACTGAATGAATGAAAGTACAGCTGTGGCCAGTTTGGCTCAGTGGTTGGAGCATTGGCCTGCAGACCAGAGAGTCCTGGGTTTGGTTCCCGCGAGGGGCACGTACCAAAAAAAGAAAAAAAAAGTACAAACGATTCCCCAGTCATCACGCCGTGCTTTGCCTCCAGGCCTCCTAGACTGTTGGGTGACAACCCTGGCCAGGACCTTTGCTCAAAGGGCACCAGGACAATGGGGAGGGAGGTGATACCGAAATGGTGGTGAGCTCACTCCATTGCCATCTCATTCTTACCTGACCATTTGATCCCCTTGTGCTTAAACTCAGGCAGGTCCCAGGGGTCTTCCACGCCTGTGGGCTCCTCTATCAGTGTGGCAATGGACTGGGATGGCAGCAGTTCAATCTTGGTTACAGGAGTCCTGGTGCCATCTGGCCAAACAAACAACAAAGGCCAAGAGAAATGAGGAGTCGGCTCCATGTCTCCTGGGGCCCACAGGAGGCCTGTCGGGGCTGGATGAGCGGCCTTACCTTTGTCAGGCTCCTTGTCTTTCTCCACCGTGGAGATCCCTTCGATGTATTTACCTGGGTTGGGATGGGCATTTTCCACCTCAGGCCAAGGAGCCATGGTCTGTGGATGGGAAAACAGAGCTTAAAGCAGCGGCCACAGGAAGGAGGTGCACTTGGTCATCATGACAGGGAGAGCCAGTAGCTGTGAGATTTGGGGGAGTGGGGGAGTGTGGTGCTTAGTCCTTCTAAGTGTGGGCTCCTAAGTACCACATTACCCTCCTCTGTAGGCCTCCTTCAACCACTCACCCAGGCTGTCATGAAACCAACCACTTCTTCATGTTCTTTCACGCTAGCCTCAAATCTCTATTCTGGTCGATCCCCCTTTGATTTCCCTGACTTCTGTCTTGTCCTCTGTCTTGGCTGTCCCCTTCATCGACTCACCATATGCCAAGTCCTCACAGTTCTCCCAGGGGCCCCCAGGGGACTTACCATATATGCTCACATACATTCTACCTGCTTTACCAACCATCGGGGCTTCTGTGATACACATGACACATTGGACCTGGTTCAAATCTCAGAGGTGCCCCCTGTCAGTGGCTGTGGGTTACTCAAGTCCTTCTGAACATAAAGTGTTGGCTCCCCCATGTAGTCAATGGGGATCAGTCTTTATATTTACAGGGCTATGAGATTAACGGTGATGCCGAGGACAGTGCCTGGCACGGAGCAGGCATCTAGTAAACAGTAGTAATTATTGCTATGCCACGCTGCCTGGGTAACGGCCCTTTATCAGAACCCTGTTCTTCCAGGATCGGTAGCGACTTCCTCATAACCCATTTTCCTGCAGAAGCCGTTCTCAGCCGCACGGACTGGAGTATGGCTCTGGACACCCCTGGAAGCCCACCCCTCGCGGTCGGTGTCCTTCGACACACAATGCAGTCCAGAGGACAGAAGCAAACAAGTCACAGAAGAGGAAACACAAGTGGCTACAAATTAGGAATTCAGCCTCATGAGTAACCCAAGATGTGCAAATCAAGTTCTTTTAAATCAAATTAGCAGTAGCAACTTTTTGCATAACATGCCACACTGGAGACGACGCAGTGAGATGGGCACCGCGGAGACTCTGGAAAGCTGCTGGCAAAACCCTTCTGTTTCCCCCAAACCGCTGAATTAGGGATCGAACCTTGCGCTGATCAGCTCTTTGAAGAGGGTTTCCCAGAACCTGGATCGTTCCTATTTCTTCAATGGATCTATTTCCTGTCTACCTGAATTCCAGCACTACCAAAAAAGAGGGGCTTTGTCTAGTTTGTCAGTGTCCTCGGTGGCTGCCCCCTGGCTGGCACACGGGCAGTGCCCCGTGTTTGCTGACTGAACGAACGTGATGCAGCCCAGGAAGACCTCTGCCGCACTGTCGACAGAGAGCCGACTGAGAATGGGGAGCAGCTATGGTGCATCCACAGTGCAGCAGCTCGCCAACAAAGAGGTTATGAAGAATCAGCATAAAAACAAAACAAAAAAATAGGAAAACTGTGAATAAAAGGTACTTTTCCCCGTTCACAGCATTTCGATAAGGATGTGGAAATGTTTCATGGAGTTCAGAGTAGGTGATGGAATTGGGGGATTTTATTTTCTTCCATCTGAAAATTCTAAAATTTAAGAGATGCAGAAAGGTAAGAGGTGCAGGGATACCTGTCCTGTTACTCTTACTCATATTGATAAAGCCGGTAACGAGAAGCTGATTCTGGGAATCCCCCTCATGAGGGGTTTCCTGCACAACTGCCAAGCAGGGCGAGTGATCACGGGGAACATCCCGCAGGAGGAGACACCGATGGCCAAAGGATAGAGGCTGCATCTGAGACCACTGTTCCCAGGGGGAGGCGGACCCTGGTGCCTGGAACCCCCTTCCCTGGGGAGGAACGCTGAGGACCAGCAGGAGTCCTTGGAGCCTTTGGGCCCCTCCAAAGGCTTTCTCCCAACACCACACCCCTGATCCAGCCATTCCTTTCCCTGCCTCCCCAAGGCCACACCCCAGCCTACTCTCACTACCTGGCATCCATTTTGGCGGTTCTAATGCCCAGAAAGGTGTTTCTAATGCCCAGGCACGAGATTAGGGTTATGATCACACATCTGCTCCCTTGCTTTCCACCACTCACCCCTCCAATCGAGCTGGCTATGTGGATAGTCCTTTTAGCTCAACTTCCTGCATCGACCTGTGTACCCAGTGCTGAGAGGAAATGTTGCAGGCTAAGGAGAGGAAACTTCTTGACTCTTCTCAGACCTGGGTAACAGGGAAATGTAGGCCAGCTGGCAGTCACCCAACCCCTACACTCGACATTGTTTGGGCCACTCCAACCTGAACCTGTTCCCGAGGCCGCCTGTGCTCAGCCCACGGACATCAGAAGAGGCAGGGAGGAGGCACGACGCAGTGTCCTGTAGACAGACCAAGACACCCCCACACGTTCTCCCTCGTGGCGGTGGGCTCCGCCAGCACAGGGAAGATGACCTCTGTGGCCCCGGCCTGCAGGACCCTTAGCAGCACACATGGCTGTTGAGTGCACTGTGCTGGCACTACTGTAAGCCTTGTGCACAAATTCACCCGTGCCTCTCACACGCACTCCGTGCATTTCTGTAAGTTTACTGCAAATGTTTTTGAGGTACCAGTGTCAGGGGGGAACCAGGGCACAGAGGACCTAACTGCACACTTGCCTTCAGAGACCACTTGGACTTCCACTGTCCAATATGCTCAAGGAAATATTTTCTCATACTTTGAAAAAATGACCAAGACTTCAGAAATTCCCAAGAGGGTGATGGCTACTTTTTTTTTTAGCTTCCTTTAGCCATCACAAAGCAAACTAGTCCCCGAGGTCATGGTAGTGGGGGGGAGGGGGCAGTGGGGGACAGGAGACAGGAAAACAATTGGTCAGGGTTTTGCATTGCTGAATGGCTTTAGCTTAGACTTTTGAGATGCACTAACAGGATTTTAATAGACATTTACCCTCTCTTTGAACTAGGGCTCCATTACCATACTACCTTCCCAGGGCACCTTTAATTTGTGTTTATGATATTTTAAATGCATCCTGTAATTAACTTATAACTCTATCAATTATTTTGTATTGCATTGGGGAGTTAGAGGGCTAATTTATAAAAAATAAACACATATCCACCCTTTTGCAGCCCTCTTTTTGTGATCTGGCATTTTTAAAATTCATTGGGATGAATTAACTCCGCTGGGATGCCTGATTACTCCCTGCTGATACGCCATTCAGACCCCAGGGTGGAGGTGGGAGGAGGTCGGTGGGGAAGGTGCTGCTTTCTTCCCTAAATTGAACTCAGGCTATTTTTGTCAACTTTGTGTCTAACAGCAATAATCTAGACATCCTCCCACCACTGGGGACTTCTTTTAATGAGATGGTTGAGCAATTCAGGGAGGATTTTGGAGGCATGCCCTTCTTGCTACCAGATCGTTACCAGCTGGTTGGCTGGCACGGGAGAGGCTCAAACACTCTAACCATCTGAAACAATGGTCTCTTAAGAGACACAGCTTTGCAAGAACACACAGCAAAGAACAAGGTTAATGAACTCAGAAATCTCTTGGTGAACGTAATAAACAGGGAGGGACACAGGATTCCAAGTGATGAAATCCGTAAGCTGCCCCCATCAGATGTTTGAGAAAGCTGCCTCCTTGCTGAGGAGAGAATCGAACTCTGTTCACCTCAGTGCCAGCCGCCCATGGCAGGCATCTGCCCCAGGGGATCTAAAGACTGATTTAACTCCATTCCATGAGCTGCCCTCTTTCTGGCCTGGAGAGTCCTTGGTCCCCCCAAAGCTGCACCTGTGCACATCACCTGGTAAGCCACTCCCCAACCACCTGGCCTGGTATCCTCCAAACACTGAAAAATTGTGGGCTGTTCTCCCAGGACAAGCTGGCGGACAGGCCAGCCCTTTGCTGAATCAGGCCACCTGCCCTGATGAACAAGTTAGGACTGTATCTTGCAGTCACTTTAGATAAAGAACAACTTAGCAGTGGAAGTCATGCTGGGTGGGGGTGGGAGTATGCAGCACTGGACAGCCTCACGAACCTAGAATTTTCAGCTCAGACAAATCACAGGTGATTGTTCTTGTAAAGAGCGGAAAGCTGAGGCCCAGGGGCTCAAAGACCTGCCTTGGGTCACACAGCAAATTATTGACTAAAAAGGGCACCTGGATTACCCTCCCGATTCCTACATGGTACTTCCATTCCTCTCATTTTTTCCTCCCAAAACTAAGAATCCTAAAACATCTATTATTTTATAATCCGCAAGAGTGGCTCATTAATACCACTGCCAGTAGCAATAGTGTACTCATGGGAGTTGTAATAATAGCTATAGCAGTAATATTAAAACAAAACTAAAAATTTGGAGGTTTATTATCATTTTGTTTTCTTCCGCAGCCCCTAGCCAGCCAATTTCCCTGAGGTCATCATGGAGGGCTATCTACAAGAGTGAAGTCAATTAAGGCTCTTTCTAGAGTGAGGTGGGAGCGGCAGCTCCTGCCCGGCGGCAGCGGTACTCACCACGCTCCCCGCGCAGGTAATGGACCGGAGGAGGCACCCAGGTGCAGCCAGCGGCCCGGGGAATATATAGCCAAGGTGTTGCGCAAAGAGGCCGGCGGCGGGGGCTAGCACCACGCCCCCCGCACATTCCAGGACCGCCTGCCGGCGCCAGGGCACTGCCTACCTGCCGGCTAATGAGCCCATCGTGACCTCGCCCGCTGCGCCGAGGACAGGCGGCCGGGCGTCGGGGAGAATCTCAGCCCTTCCCCGGCGGCCTCCAGGCAGCGAGCGTGCCCGCGCCCCGTGCGCCCTGGCCCCGGGCTGGCGCGCTCTCCTCCGCCTCCACGCCGCCGGCAAAAGATCCGGAGCGCAGACGCTAGTGGGGCTCCCCAGTTCCCACCTTCCCCTCCCCAAGAACCTGAATCTTCTAGTTTAGCTGCCCCGGAGAGGAAGACAAACCCCAGCTGGAAAACCCAGGGACAAAACCTTTCAAAACAAAGCCAGGATTGTTCAGCCTTACCAGGCTGTGGGAAACTTTCAGCTTCAGGAGCCTGGACTGAGCGGTAGACACTTGGGAGCCCCGGGTCTGCGGCAGGACATGGCTGGGTGGGGCAGGCTGGGGAAGCAAACCCTGGGTCTGTTTCACCTTCTGCGCTGCCCTGTAGGGCCACACAGCTTTTTCCATCCTGATTGGGAGAAGACTGCCCAGGGGGAGCCCATCACCACGCTCATCGGAACAGCAACCGGGTTCTGTCCCAGGCAGACACAAACGCTGCCTTCCCTGGGCTCGGGGCAGCAACCTTTCTGGTTGAGGGCTTAGAGAGGCGCAGGAGCATGACATAGGACTACTAGGGATTTGCCGGGCTAGGCTCAAACCTGGATCTTATTCCAAAATGTAGGTCTTATTCCCTCTTCAGAAGGGTCCTGGTTGTATAGCTGAGGAAAGTGAAGCTTAGCAGCTGACTAGTTGACCAGCTGCCCACAGCTAATATGTAGTGGAACTAGGCTGGTTTCATTCCAAAGCCAAGAGCTCCCTCTCCACCATCCGGGAAGAAGTCAGGAGCGCTGCTTCCAGGAACCTGCAGAGCCAGAGCCAGAACCTCCCTGCGGCTGAGCAGTCGGTGGTTACCCTGCTAACACGGGTGTCACGCTGCCTGAGATCAGTCCCGTTTGCCCCTGGCGTCCCCTGCCTCCAGTCACTCCTGTGTAAAATGGAAATAATGGTCCCTACCAGAGTCAAATGAGCTAAAATATTTATAGCACATAGAACAGTACCCGGCACATGATGGGTGCTCAGTGTTAACCATTACAGTTTTCACTGGGAACCTCTGATGTTGGGAGGTGAATGGAAGCTTTGATTAGGCTCATCTAGAACCTTGAGGTCATTATTCCACAGCCTCAGCTGCTGGTCACATTGGCCCAGAGGCCAGGACATACTGCTTGGAGGATGGGCATTAGAAATCAATTATTCTTATTGTAGGGATAATAGTTTTGCTTGTGGGTGTTAGACTTAACAGCCAGCCCTTGGAGACAGTAATCCACCACTGTCATTCACTGAGCGAAGCGTCACCTCCAGCCCTGGGCGAGTGGGCTGCAGACACCAGCTCAAGGGTTCCAGAGCCCACCTCCACTGCACATTCACTCAGACACTCTGGCCGTAGCTGTGGGCTTCAGTGTCCGTCAGGACCTAACTGCCTTCACATCTCCCAACACGGAGCTAATAGATCAGCATTTTTAAAAACTTGGAAAGAAAGGTTTTTCTTTTATATTCTAATTAAAGAGGCAAAATGCTGGTTCAATCAGGAGACCTTTTTTAAAAATGTGTGTGGATTTCGGTAATGGACCGGGGCTGATGTCTGTTTGATTCTCGTTTCGGATTGCAGTTTTTGTATTACTTTTTATACAGAGTGTGGAGGAAAAGTAGATGGTGTGTGTCTGTCCAGGCTCTCTCCCTTTAGGGGAACACAGTTTGTTGCAGACAATTTTTGTCTTTGTTCCATCTCAGACACAGAACACTATCATCACTGTCAACATACAGCTTGCGTCCACACAACTGCTAAAGTACTTCCATTCACACTGTTTTTGTGTCCTATAAGGTTGAATTGACAAAATTAAATGGTATCATTAATTTGAAGTTGAGGCCCACCTAGGGGTCACCCAGTGTCTTGCCCCTGGGCTACAAAACTGTGAGCTTCCATTTCTAGAAAGTAAGATGTAGACACTCCAAGTGGGACCTGGACAGCACCCTGTAATCAGATCCATTGACATGTTGGCTGTAAAAATGTATAAATATTGATACTAAGGGGAAGAAATTTGATTTCAGGATAGGGTTTGGCAATACATGAGTATTTAAATTGCCGATTAGATGCCCTGGTCAGTTTGGCTCAGCCGTTGGAGCGTCGAGTCCCGGGTTTGGTCCCCGCTAGGGGCACGTACAAAATAAATAAATAAATAAATTACAGATTAGAGATCATGACTGCTACCTGAATGTTTACTATGTGCCAGTACCTTTCTAAACACTTTACGCATATTGTCATTAATCCTTATAATATGATAAGCTACATGTATTGGGCAAGAAACAGGCCCCCAGAGAAATTACAACTTGCCCTGGCCGGTTTGGCTCAGCGGTTAGAGCGTCGGCCTGCGGTCCTGAGAGACCCGGGTTCGGTTCCCGCTAAGGGCATGTACCTCGGTTGCAGTTTTTCCCCGGCTCTGGTCAGTCGTGCGGGTGGCAGCCACTCGATGTGTCCCTTTCACATCGATGTTTCTCTCTCTCTCTGTTCCTCTCTCTCCCTCCCACTCTACCTGAACAAAAAAAAAAGAGAAATTACAACTTACTCCAACATTACAGAACTAGTAGGTGGCAGAGTTATGATCTTAACCCAGTCACCAATTTCACCGACATAATCAGTAAAGTTTTTCACTACTTTCTTAGTTCCTTTCTCTTCTTATAGGGGTATTTGGTTGCCCAAAGGACTTGTATGAGTGGAATGAAACAGAATAGTGAACCCAGAAACATGGACATCTAACAGTATCACTGTGGAGCAGTAGGGTAAAGATAACCTTCAGTGAGTGGCTAACCAGATGGGAACAACTAAGACTTGACCCTCTGCTCCAGAGTGGGTGCACACACACAACTCTAAATATTCATAAACTCGGGGTAGGGAAAGACTTAAACAGGATCCAAAACACAGAAGAGTAAAAGGCCATCTAAAATGGAAGAAGGATCTGGAACACATAACTGATAAAAACCTTGTTCCAGAGTATGGAAAGGATGGCTACATAGTAACAAAGGGGAGGAAATCCAATTGAAAAATGGTCAAGAGACTAGACTGGTCACTTCACAATGATAGTCAATGAACCCATTAACAGGTGCTCAATATCACTATTGAGAGAAATGCAAATTAAACCACAGTGAGAGTTCAGCCCAGTATAATTAATCAATGTCACCCCAATAAATTCAATAAAAGATAAACACAATAAATCCAGTGTGTGCACATTTCCTTTCATGCATATGCCTAAGAGAAATGTACACGTGTTCACCAAAAGATGTACATGAAATGAAACAGATAAGTCCCATTTCACAACGTTAAGAAAGCCAGACAAATATAGAAATAAAATAATAAACAAAAATACAAAGAAGCCAAACAGAAGGGTTCATATTGTTTGGTTCCCCTGGTATAAAATTTCCAAATCAGCCAAAATGGAGTGTTCAGGAACACATGCTGAAGTGGTAAAACTATGAAGAAGCAAGGACTTAACACGGAGGTCAGGTGGGGGTCACTTTGCTGGGAAGGAGGGAGTAAATTTGAGGGAACATGATGGGGTTTGAGGTGTTGACAGTGCCTTTCTTGGTTATGGTTGTTTGCTTTGTAATAAATCTTTGCGATGTCCAGCACTAATCCTATGTATTTTTTTTCTATGAATATTTTACAATTAAAAGGTTTAAAAAAAATGGGTGGTACTGGGGAGCCGTGCAGGGGGGAGGAGGGTGGGCTCTGGGTTATCCCACTGAGTTTGAATTATTTTGAAGCCACTTACTGGCTGTCACATGAATATTTACCACAATGTCAGCACTTACATATGGTCTGAGGGGTCTATTTCTGTGCCTCTTCGACTGTCCAGACTTAATATTTACTATTATAAGCAGAAAACTTTCTTCCTACATAGCACTGGGCTAGGGTCTAAATAACTGGGGCCATTGGCAGTCAGCGCCCACTGTATGAGGATGCACCACATTAGGACTAAGACCACCTAGTTGGGCCATGCACAGGCCCTGGGGAGGTAACCAGTACGGACCCGACTGTCGCGGCCTGGCTGGTGGCCAGGAGTCCAGTGCGAAGAAAGGTGACTGCCATGCCGTTTGCACCCTCTGCTTCCGTCCCTCACCCCACCTTTGCTCTTGCCATGGCCTCTCCCTGGAACCTTCTCCCCGACTTTCACATGGAAGCTCCTTGTCATCAGGCCTCAGAGAGCTTCGCTGAGCCTTTCTCTGTCACCCCATTGTATTCCCATCATAGATTTATTGCATAACCTTTCCAGCAATAAGCTTCCAAATAAACTGTTTCTTCCTGGGTTGAAGGATTGGGATTTGGGGGTCCAAACTGTTCCCTCAATATTTCACTTTCAACTTAAAACATTTTTAACCAAAGGCATTTAAAGTCATTAGAATGTGTAACTTTTTATCACATTTGAAAGTAATTCTTGTCTGGCCAGTGTGGGTCAGTGGTTGAGCGTTGACCCATACACCAAGAGGTCAGCGGTTCGATTCCCGGCCAGTCCATGTTCTCTCTCATCGATGTTTCTATGTCTCTCTCCCTCTCACTTCATGTCTCCTTAAAAATCAATGAAGGGGGGACAAAAAAGTAATTCCTAGTCACATAATTAAAGTCAAAAGGTAAAATAACTTAAAATTAATCAGGAACTCACAGCTCTGAACACCATGTCGGAGGCGGGAATCTCCCCTCTGTTCTCCGTGGAGCCTGGGTCCAGTGGGCCTGTTGGAGATGCTAAAGGAAGACATGTTGAGCGAGTCCCAAGCACCCTCCTAACCCCTTCAGGGAAGCTCGTGTTCCCATTACACCCAACCTCCAAAAAAAAAAAGATAAAAGTTATAAAACCCAATATGCATGGAGCTTGATGAAACGGGGGCGTGTACGCCCTCAGGAGACAGGGTTGGCGGTGTGACTAGTGTGGAGCCGTCTTCCCCTCCGCGTGAGCTCCCAGCTGCCCAATGGTCCTTCCCCACAAGGGGATTGTATGTGGGTGTAGGGTGATGCTTATGGTGGCAAATAACTGGGAGCCACTTAAATGAATGTATAACATCTTCAACATTTGCACCTTTTCCACATTGAGAGATATTATAATGTGAGCTAAACAATGTATTTACTGCTTCATACATACATAACAAAATCTTTGTATCAAGCCAACCAGGAGCCATGGGGTACCACTTAAAAAGCAGAAAATGGCTATGGACAGAAATGCATATCCATACATACTAATTTTGAAATTAGAAAAAAAGTTTAATTCTTATCCATCCATGCATTTAGATCTGTCCTCATTAGCATGACAAGCCACCTACTCTATGTCTCAGTTTGCTCCCCTGTTAAATCGGGGCATAGACATGCCTTACCAAAGGAAAGGGCTTTGGAACTGTTACATTACAAATGTATCACACTCTATATACATATATACACATTGTTACATTAAATGTGCAGAAAACAGAGTCGTCCATTCACACTCCCAGTGACTTCTACCAAAGGTGCATTTCTCCATTGACAAGGATTAGAATTGCATTTAAAACATTTTTGTCACTTATATGTCCATTTGTTTATTTATTTACTGGGGTGACAACGATTAATAAAATTATTTAGGTTTCAGGTATACAATTCTATAATTCATCATCTGCATATTGTATTGTGTGCTCACCACCCTAAGTATATGTCCACTGGTCTACCTGGCGAACTGCTGAAATGCACAGTAAATTTAAAATAACACTCTACCCCTTTAGGTACCTACTTTCACGTGTGTAACAACCCAAGGAAGCCTGGCCAGGGCTACACTGTCCTTCCTGCAGTGCTTCCCATGTTAACCTGCCCTGTTACAGTTCCTGCCTTTGGAGGGGAGGCTGCACCAGGGGCGGGAGAAACATCCTGTCTTTGACCAGTGCTGCTGCTCTGAGATCTCACTATCAGTGCTGAGCAGAGAGTGGGGGCAGGAGTCACTCCCTCCAGGACAGGCTCCAGGCAGGGGACACACTTGGGGAAGCCAGGCACGTGGAAGATACGTGTGTGTGTGTGTGTGTGTGTGTGTGTGTGTGTTCGTGTTCTATTAGTCTGGAGAGGAAACGCCTTGTCCAGATACTGCAAGAAAAGACGTGGACAAATGCTGCCAGGTCTTTGGCATTTACTGGAGAAGCCAAACATTCAGTGTTTATCTAAAATTTAACAGTAAAAAAAATGCAGTGCCTGGCTGGGTAGCTCAGTTGGTTAGAGTGTCATATACACCAAGGTGGCAGGTTCAATCCCCAGTCAGGGCACATACAAGAATCAACCGGTGAATGCAGAAATAAGTGGAATAAAAAAATTTGATGTTTCTCTCTATCTCTCATTCTCTCTCAAATCAATTAAAAAATAATAGTAGTACTGGGCTGGCTAAGCAGCAGGTCTGTGGACACAGCTTTCACCCTGAAAGCCACGTGTGGTCTCAGCACTCCTGGCCTGTTCTCTGGGCCCCCTGGGGCGTCTTCCTGCCACTCGAATCCACTCACTCTCTGCAAAGTACCAGTAGCAGAGTCTGGAGGAGAGGACGGCGCTCTTCCCTTGGAGACTGCTGTGCACCCGCGAAGGGAGCCCAGGAGCCCAGGCTCTTGCCCAGTGCCCTACCCTGAGTCACCAGGCCTGGGCCGGCCTGCTCAGCACCCACCCTGAGTGCCAGTGGGCAAGCAGCTTGGCGCTCTCCTCGCCACAGCCCCTACAGGAAAGGGTATAAAGTGGAGAGTACCATTAAAAGCCTGAAAAGTGGCTCCAAAAATAACAGCAGAACAAAACCACTTCAAACTGTTTTTTTTAATCCTCACTTGAGGATATTTTTCTATTATCTTTAGATAGAGTGGAAAGGAGGAGAGAGAGGGAGAGAGACACATTGCCTGGCTGCCTTCCACACAACTCCAACCAGGGCCAGGAACAAACTGCAACCGAGGTACGTGCCCTTGATCGGAATTGAACCCACGACTCATTGGTCCGCGGGCCGACGTTCTAACCGCTGAGCCAAACCGGCTAGGGCAACCACTTCAGACTTTTGCATTTATTCATGAGGAGCTTCTTCAGGGCCCTGTGACAGTGTTGATAATTCTAGAATTGTTGGGTCGGGCCCACTGACAGGCTGTCTATCCCCTTGGATGCAGCCAGAATTCTGCAAATGTCAAATCGTGTTACCTGGTTGTGAGAAAGCACAGGTTTAGATGGAGAACCGCTAAGGAAACAACACAGGCTGTTTTCAACTGGCTCAAATATGTATACCAACATACAGAGGAAAATACTGAAAAGCAGTACACAAAAACGTCACAGTGCTTGTCTCCGGTAGTGGGAGCAGGTGACTATTTTCTCTCTATCTGTGTGCAACTCCAAAAAGGATTCAAGGCAGCTTACAAATTGACAAAAAAAAAAAATTAATTCAGTCCAGCCAGTGTGTCTCAGTAGTTGAGCATCGACCCCATGCACCAAGAGGTCGCCGGTTCGATTCCTGGTCAGGGCACATGCCCAGGTTGTGGGCCCGATCCTCATTGGGGGGCATGCAGGAGGTGGCCAATTGATGTTCTGTCTCATTGATGTCTCTGTCTCTCTCTCCCTCTCACTTTCTCTGTCTCTAAAATCAATAAAGGAAAAAAAAATTGATTCAAAAATAAGTGCAGGGGGTCCTGGTCAGTTTGGCTCAGTGGTTAGAGTGTCGGCCTGCAGACTGAAGGGTCTTGGGTTCAATTTCAGTCAAGGGCACATACCTGGGTTGCAGGTTTGATGCCCAGTCTGGTTCGGGCTTGTGCAGGAGGTAACCAACGGATGTGTCTCTCTTACATTGATGTTTCTCTCTCTCCCTCCCTCCCTTCCACTCTAAAAATCAATGAAAAAAATATCCTCAGGTAAGAATTAACAAAAAAATAATAAGTACAGGGAAGGGGGACAGGGTGAAAGAAGCTAAAGGGATTAGCCAAAGAACATATATACATAACCCACAGACTCAGACAACAGTGTGGTGGTGGCCAGAGGGAAGTGGGGAGGGGGAAGGGCAGGGGGCGGGGTGGAGGTGGGCAAGCGGGGAATGGGGACATCTGTAATAGTGTCAACAATAAAAATAAAGTTGAGAAGAAAAATAAGAGAAACGTAGGAAGGCAGGCAGGGTCCACTGCGGCGCCAGGCAGGGCTTGAGCAGAAGGCCAGGTGTGACCGACGGCCCGCGTGGTGGGCCGACCCTGCCTTCCTCCGGGGCAGCCAGCGCTCGGTCTCAGCTGATGCTGCTGTTGGAAACGAGGACCAGGGTTGCTATTTCTCTCACATTTCGGAAGCCCGAAATGAAGACCTCTAGGTAATATTTCAGAATGTTTGATGTTGGCTCAAAACTTATTTTAAAACTCGAACAAGCCAAATGAAATACTCGTCAGGCCAAGTGCAATGCACCAGCCGCTTGCCCCACGCTGCTGGCGTCCCGGCTGGCATCTCCCGGGGC
Organism: Molossus molossus; assembly: GCF_014108415.1. Lineage (NCBI taxonomy): Eukaryota > Metazoa > Chordata > Mammalia > Chiroptera > Molossidae > Molossus > Molossus molossus. Next base: position 17,564,657 of record NW_023425344.1, on the reverse strand, counting down.
TTAGGTTCTTGAGAGCAATAGGACATGTGCCGCGTGAAGTCGGGCATGACTGTCTCTTGATGCTGTGTTCCCCAAACCTAGAGGGGTGCCCGACTCAGAGGAGCGCTCAGCTGACATTTGTGGAATGAAGGACACAGAGGACAGTCCTACGCCCTCATCATCACGACCTGTGTCTTTGTGCCAATTCCTTCTTTATCAGAACCGGGCTCGCCTCAGGAAGGAGGGCCCCCGCGAGCCCACCTGACTGCGGGCATCACTCCCACCCCCACTCTCCTCACAATAGTGAGGCTTAGGCTGAGAATGGAGAGGGTGAGGAGGGTCCCTGCCCCTGCGTGGTCATGTTTACATCGGGCAGGTGTCCAGGGGATTGTAGGCTGGGAGCAGCTGCTAGTTACTGGGAACAATGCAAGCTTTTGTCCTTAAAGGAACTCAGTAAAACAGATCTCATAACCCCTGACAAAGGGCAAGGTAGGTTTGCCATTTTTAACTGCTACCTTAACTGTTATTTATTCTTTCTGGTCTCTGGGAATGGACCCTGGGGGTGGGGCTTCTTGAATGTGACTCGTAGGAAAACGGCAGTGGGCAGGCGGCATGGGGCAGGCATCTCGTTTCGGAAGGTGGGCCCCTCCCAATCTGGAGTCACGTCACGTAGTCCTTCCCCTTTATGGTAAATCTGGCCCAATTTCACTTCTTTCCAGAAGCTCCTAAAGTAACCCCTTCTGAGATGGCCTACGGAGATGTTAATAGAATTGCTATCATTTTATACATCTGCTTTGATTCCCCGATTCTTCCCATTATTAATGTTGTGAGCATTTCTCTTTGTCATTAAATTTCTTTGAAGTTATTGACTCCAAAATTGCCAGTGTCTCTTCCTGATCCCCTGCCGAGAGGTTCTGCCCTGAGCACTGGGAAGGACCCCTCACCCCGTCTTCAAAAAGAGTTGTTTATGGGGACCCCTGAATCTGGTGGTTCCCTCTTGCATTAATAGGGTCTTATGAGTACTTTGAAAGGGGTGAGGTGGTCCCACCCACTCTCATCCTAAATCCCCAGAAGGAGTAAAAAACAAGGCCACATAATTTAGCCTGGGAGCAATGCTAGGAGCCCCTCAAGGACCCAACCCCCCGAAACTCCTCGCCTGTGGGGAGGTGCATGGAACATCTGTGTGAGAGAAAACATCAATGGGTAAACACCCCCACCAAGGATCCAACCCAAAACCTAGGTATGTGCCCTGATCAGAATCAAACCTGTAACCTTTTGGTGTATGGGACAATGCTCCAACCAACTAAGCTGCCAGGGTGGGTCTAGGTTAACCTCATTTAATCTTCACAATCGCCTTACAAACTGGATCTCATCATTATCCACATATTTTCAGATTTAGACCCAACCCACACAGCTAGCAAGTGGCAAAGCACAAAGAACCCAGGATGCCCAGACCTACGACTTTGCATCTCTAAACTTTGCAGCAAGCCCCAAGATTCATTGTTTAATTCTCACAACAATCCTAAATAATCTGGTCATGTAATCTCCATTTTGCAGATTAGAAGTTGGGCTCAGAGAAGCTTCTGATATTTTGCTCAAAGTTACAAACGTAGTTTCTGGCCCGATCAGTATTTAAACTGATTAACCGTAACCACGATTCCACACAACCTCCCACAGACCTAAGCATGAACCGACGGGACTCCAACAGGCGTCCCCCAGCAGGGAGCTCGGTGATACACAACAACACCCCACAACACTGGGCACTGGGCACCCGGACCACCCTCTTGCTCTGCTCCTAACACACAGAACCTGCTGGGGCTGGAACACAGAGTCACTCTCCCTTGCTTTATGACTCCCTGCCAAGCAGGAGACCGACCCCCCACCCAACCACCCTCCCAGAGACGAGCCTCATTGGCCTGGAACTGGAAGAATCCAAGTGCACTGTGGTGAAGGCTCTAGACCCTCGGACCCTGCTGCAGTCCTCTTACCTGGGAAGGATGTCATCAGGAAGAGCTGCTCTCCTCTGAGAAAGAAGACACCAGGCCTTGCACAGGGTGAGTAAGATGCAGCTTGCAGCCTCTTTATATAGGCTCCACCGAGCTCCTACCTTAGGGTGGGATGGCCCCACCCATGCCAGCTCCCTCCCTAAACGAGATCATTGCAGCCCCTCTCTAGGGCTGATTTCATCCTCTCTCATGAGGCTTAGAAACCTGCCCTTGGGGCTTGTTTGGGGGCCTGTTCTGCTCATACTCACCCCTTGATCTAATGATCCTGTCTGAGCAGGCTAGTCTGGCTCACACACGTGTGCTACTAGGGCATTGGAGACCTAGGCCACTTGCACCAGCCCACCCTGCCATCCCCCCAGGGGAGAAGGTATGGACACTGGCAAGACAATTCTAACACTCATCTGGAAGAACAGGAAAAGCAAGAATATGGGAGAAATTCCAGAAGAAAGTAAAGAATTGAGATGGAACAGGCCCTATAAGACATCAAAACACACTAAAAGACCACAGTTATCAAAACAGTGCAGCAGCCCTGGCCGGTTGCTCAGTGGTTAGAGCGTCGGCCTGCAGTCCAGAGAGACCCGGGTTCGGTTCTCATTAAGGGCATGTACCTTGGTTGCAGTTTGTCCCCAGCCCTGGTTGGTCGTGCGGGTGGCAGCCACTCGATGTGTCCCTTTCACGTCGATGTTTCTCTCTCTCTCTCTCTCCCTCTCCCCCGCCCCCCCAACTCTATCTGAACAAAAATGGAAAAATGTCCTTGGGTGAGGATAAAAAACAAAACAAAACAAAAAACAGTGCAGCAAAGGAGAACAAAAACAAAAAAGTAAACAAACTCATTGTGGTTATAGCCTAAAAGGAATATGGATTAATTGAATAAAATAGCCCAGAAATAGTCCCTGCTAAAATTTGATGAAAAAGGATCTCAAATCAACTTTATTTTGTTTTTAATCCTCACCCGAGGACATTTTCCCATTTTTTGTTCAGATAGAGTGGGGGCGAGAGAGGGAGAGAGAGAGAGAAACATTGACGTGAAAAGGACAAACACTAAGACTTCCATAAATAACAGCAGAGAGAAGAAAATCCACCAGGAAAGATAGAGAGCTACTAATCTTCATGTTTTCCCACGAGAGTTTATTGTTCACTCACAGAGAAGCAGATCGTTGGCCTTAGGCAAGCAGCGCTGCCTCCCACCCCATCCAGCGGAGCTGAGATCTGACGGGGCTGGCAGGCATCCCAGCTCCAGACCCCTGGCTGGGAACTCGGCTTCTCATCTACTCACTGAAAACTGTCAGTAATCCTTTGAAATACACATTAAGACTATTTAAAAAAAATTTTTTTTTAATCCTCATTGGAGGACATTTTTGCATTTATCTTCAGATAGTACAGCAGGTCAGAAACGAAGGAAGAGAGAGAGAGAGAGAAACATCGACGTGAGAGAGACACATCAACCCCCACCGCAGATGGGGACAAACTGCCACCAAGGTAGATGTCCTTAGCGGGAACCAAACCCAGGACTCTCTGGTCTGCGGGCCGAAGCTCTAACCGCTGAGCCAAACTGGCCAGGGCCACATTAAGACTATTAAAGGAGCCCTGGCCAGTTTGGCTCAGCGGTTAGAGCGTCGGCCTGCGGTCTGGAGAGACCCGGGTTCGTTCCCGCTAAGGGCACGTACTTCGGTTGCAGTTTGTCTCCGGCCCTGGTTGGTCATGCGGGTGGCAGCCACTCGATGTGTCCCTTCACGTCGATGTTTCTGTCTGTCTCTCCTTCCTCTCTCTCCCTCCCACTCTATCTGTACAAAAAATGGAAAAATATCCTCGGGTGAGGATAAAAAAAAAAAAAAAGAAAAGAAAAGAAAAAATAGAAGAAAAAAAAAAAGACTATTAAAGGACACTTCTCCCTCCTAGCAGTATTTGTTTGAAACATGAATGTCCTATGGTGGTAAGCAACAGAATAATAGATATTTTCCTGTGTCACTGAAGTTGATAGAGCTTTGGGCAGGAGGTTGAAAATGTATTAAGAAACATAACATTATATTTACTCTTTGGCCTAGTAATTACACTTCAGAGCCCACGTCAGGAAAAGATCCCAAACATATGTATAAAATACTCATCATATTTTTAGATCTTTAATAACATGATAATAACCCAAATGCTTATTGTTTCTTTAACAAGCAAACACCTTCCAATGGGGATCCAAGCATCTTTTTCTCTCTTGTGCTGTAGTTAGTTAGCATTGAAGAATACTACTCTCAAGGAAGAAAAAAATACACCCATCTCGTATTTTGGGGATAGCTATTTGGAATTTTTACCTCCAGGCTTTTCTAGATCCAATCTTGTTGATGTTATGAGGTTATTTTACGCTGATCCACACGTGAGTCCTGGTTTCTGGTGGGAAATGTGGTGGGTGAATCTGAGGGCAAGAAGCTAAAGAGCTGTAGGGTTTGACATGGTCTTTGATCCTCTGTGAATCATTGAATCTTTCTTCCTTGTAAAATAAAGATGCTAATACTGAAAAAAAAATCATCAGAGTGTAAAGAATGAAGAGGGGATCAGACCACGTGTCCAAAATGGGAGCATGCCAAGTAACTTACGACATTTTCACTGGATAAATGAGACAATCTGCAACCATTCTAAAAACTAGCTTGCAGAAAAACAATGTAGCAAGATAAAAGTGTTTATGATACAACAAAGTGCTGAATTTAAAACAGAAAAGGAAGAAAAAACAGGGGAAAACCAGCTAAGCAAAAGAGGTGAGCCGCATCCAGATTTATAGAATGGTTGTGCGCGGTAGGATTACAGGTGAGAGAGAGTGAAGAAATAAAATGGTCAAGCTGCTAAATTACTAAAATCAAGTGAGGTATGAGGAAATGATTCTATTCCTACTTGAACTAAACTGGCAACTTAAAGTTTTGAACTTTTAAGTCCTGCGTCAGTGCCTGGATATACACCAAATGTCCAGATAGCCATCTGATTACCTCCCTGAAGAACCAAAGAAAGCATGTTCGCCATCCAGATCACCAGGCACCCGGTGTCTAGACCACCTGCCATTCAGTATGCAGACCACCAGTCATCTAGGGGAGCACCATCCCACAGACTAAGAATGTGGGACCGGTTCTTTTCAAGAATGTACTTTTCGCCGGGCCGGTGTGGCTCAGTGGCTGAGCATCGACCCATGCACCAAGAGATCTCCGGTTCGCCCTGGCCGGTTTGGCTCAGCGGTTAGAGCGTCGGCCTGCGGTCTGGAGAGACCCGGGTTTGGTTCCCGCTAAGGGCACGTACCTCGGTTGCAGTTTGTCCCCGGCCCTGGTTGGTCGTGCGGGTGGCAGCCACTCGATGTGTCCCTTCACATCGATGTTTCTCTCCTCTCTCTCTGTTCCTCTCTCTTCCTCCCACTCTACCTGAACAAAAAAAATGGAAAAATGTCCTCGGGTGAGGATAAAAAAAAAAAAGAGAGAGAGATCTCCGGTTCAATTCCCATTCAGGGCACTTTCCCAGGTTGTGGGCCAAATCCCCAGTGGGGGGCATGCAGGAGGCAGCCAATCGATGGTCTCTCTCATTGATGTTTCTCCCTCTCTCTCTCTCTAAAATAAATTTTTAAAAGTTATATGGAAAAAAAGAATGTACTTTTTACTAGGAGAATCTGAGACTCTGTTGTTACACACAGACCCAGGGCAAAGCCGAGACTGGAAATCTGCCTCCATACGGGGAGGGCAGGGAAAGCGGAGAACGGAACAGGCCGCTCCAGTCTAGTCACCGACGGGCTTATTAAGGGAAACGCACGGAGGAGGTGCCTCTCCCGACGGCTGTGAGACACGGGGAATACCCTCTGCACTGCTTGACTGGGGCCGGAGAATGAGGCAGGGTAAAGGGGGGTAGTCATGGGTACTGGTAAGAGAATGCTAGCAGGAACGGAAATGGCATGCTTGACTAAGTCAGGACAACCTGTTCCAGAAACCGGCACACAGCAGGCGGTAGGAAAGGGATGCTGATTTATGTCGGAATGAACATCAATTAAAATCAGATAGTCTCACCCTGACCGGTTTGGCTCAGCGGTTAGAGCATCGGCCCACAAACCAGAGTCTCGAGTTCGGTTCCTGCTAAGGGCATGTACCTCGGTTGCAGTTTGTCCCTGGCCCCGGTTGGGGTCGTGTGAGTGGCAACCACTCGATGTGTCTCTCTCATGTAGATGTTTCTCTCTCTCTCTTCCTCCCCCTCTCCCTCCCATTCTATCTGAAGATAAATGAAAAAAAAAAAAAAAAGTCCTCGGGGGAGGATTATAAATAAAATAAAATAAAATCAGATAGTCTCTACGAGGGTTTGGGGGTAAGCAGTCCCCATTCTGGTTTCATCCACCCTGTGGGTCTCAGAGAGGTCACGTCATGGAACAGTCTCTACTCTGCTCTCAGCTTTTCTTTCTTCTAGGAAATACTCTAGGTATTGCTTATTGTGTTTCCAGTTTGCAAGACCTAAGACTCCTGATAAATCTTCATCATTCACTTCTAGCAAAGCCTCCAGACTTTTTTTTTTAATATTCACCCGAGGACATGCTCAGAGAGAGGAAGGGAGAGAGAGAGAAACATTGATATCAGAGAAAAATGTCAGTCAGTTGCCTTCTGTACGCACCTAAACCAGGGATCGAACCCACAACCTTTTTGTACACAGGACAACACTCGACCAACTGAGCCACTCTGGCTGGGCGCCTTCAGACTCTTTCTGAGTTTGTTCCACAAATGGAACTTTTAAAGCGTCCCTTATTTTTCCAAATTTTCTTTGATAGAATTTTGTTTTGTGATTTAATGTTTTTTAAAGAATATACCATAACATCTTTTATTTGATAAACGTATTTCAGTGGATAAAGACAAAAAAGGTGGCAAGGAAAACAAAAGATGACGGGCAAAAGAAAGAGAGATTGAGCTGCTCAGAGACAGAAACAGGCAGAGAGGAGGATGCAAACGGAGAGGCCCCGCCTCCTGGGCTGCGAGACAACCTGCAAAGCAGGGGACGTGCAGACAGGTCAGGCAGACCGTGATGGAGCCACTGAGACAGGGAGAAATGAGTGTGTTCCAAGGACGGAGGTTAAGAGAAAGTGAAGCGGAGGAGCAAAGAGTCAATTATCTATAAATACGCCTTTTCCGAGAACATTGCCCTCCAGATTAAAAAACTGGGAGTAGGGCCCTGGCCAGTTTTGCTCAGCAGTTAGCGCATTGGCCCTCGAACAGAAGGGTCACGGATTGGGGTCATGGATTCAATTCCCCGTCAGGGACACATACCTGGGTTGCAGGTTCGATCCCTGGCCCTAGTCAGGGTTGTGTGGGAGGCAACCAACTGATGGGTCTCACTCAATGTGTCTCTATCTCTCCCTTCCCTTCCTCTCTATCTAAACATCAATGGAAAAATATCCTCAGGTGAGGATTAACAAACAAACAAACAAAAAAAAACTAGGAGTGAGTAGTTACTAACAAATTTTAGACATAATAAATATTCATTCCTCTTGGGGTTCTCTATGACTCCTCTTTCCTTCATTTTCCAGGGAAACAACGTTAAGTTCCTGGCCTGAGGAGTAAGAGGCATGACATTTCATTTTGCAGAGAGAAAGGAGAAAAACGACGTCTTCAGGAATCAGCACTGCCGACGTTTCGTATCGTGGTTTCTGAACTACAAGCAGGCTTGTTCCATACGCGGCCGGCAATCTGGCGAGCGAACAGGAGGGCCAGGGGTGGCTCATGGCTGCACAGGTCTTAAAAATTCTCGTCCTAAGAAGACAGCCCTGGCTATTGCAGACGAGATGAGACGCCACTGCCACCAATGTCGTCATTGTTGTTCCTCCACAGCGTGCCTCGCGGTACCGTCTTTGCGATCTCGACAGTAACAAAAGCAGTTCATACGGGGTGAGCCCCTGCAGGGCTGGGCCCCGCTGCCAGCCCTTGAAGAATGTTTCCTATTCAATCCTCGCAACGGCCCTCTGACAGCGGTACTGTTTTGTTTGCCCGTTTTCGGGAGATGGAGAGCTCAGTAACTGCCCCACGTAGCTGTTATTCACCACTTCGGAGCTGGGGAAACCAGGGTTCAAAGAAATTAAATAACCTGCCTGAGAGCACCCGGCCGGTAAGGGGCAGGACCGAGGATCTGTAACCGTCTACCCTGGGAAAGCCAAGGCCTCCGTGTGCGTCTGCAGGTTCCTCGTTCCCTGATTAGATTCCTCTCTGCTTCAAATAGCTGCTGGCGTCGGCGGGCAGGGGCCAGGGTGCTGCCGAGGCCACATCAGAGCGGTGCCGAGGGAGCCTCCAACGGCGTGTTCTGTTCCCTTCAAACCGCCGCTCTGCCACTCGGGCCCCATCTGCGATCTGTCCACTTCGCGGCACTGCCCTCCCTGCTGCTCCGGAAGCTGACCGCGAAAAGATGAATTATTCCCGCTCTGCACGAGATGCGGGGACGCGACCCGAAGGAGAGGCTCAGGATCGATTGAGGGAGCTGGACTAGAATTTGAGCTGCCCCGTACGACAGTACGGAGCCTGTGTGAAAACTCGCAGCTGCCTCTCTGTCTCTGAGATGGCACAGGGGACCAGGGAGTTCTGACCCTTCTAGGGCGAGGGGACGCGGTGGCCAAGGATGCCGGCCTCGTGCCTGGCATCAGAGCAGCCTCAGCTGGAGGTCAGGTTCAGACACCACGCTCTTGTAATCCAGGAGATTTCTGGTCTCGCTGACTCATCCATCTCAGCCTTTCTGTCATTTTGACGTTCTTGATAAATGTCCTTTCTTCAGACTGTTTGTGTTCTTGGCTTCTGTGACCCTGCATTGTTCTGGTTCGTGGGTCCATGCCTCCGGGCTCTGTGTTCCCACTGTGGTTTGACCCCTCCCCTGACCTCCCGCACCTGCTTTGAACAAGCTGCCTTCTCTGCCTTCTGCAAATTCAACCGTTAGCACCACTCAGGGCTCATAACGGGTCTGTGGGCCTCTTACAGCTTCGTTGCTGTCACGGGCATGTGTGTTGACCCCTGACTCGGGCAAAGCCTTGAGAGACCCTGTCAGACATGACAGTGCTGGCTATGAGCTGTGGGTGCCACCAGACGTGGGCAACATAAAGGAAGAAAGAAGGCCATCAAGTTCAAGGTTTTCAGAATTAGACAGAAAAGACATGTAAATATCCTAAGCGCAAAGGAAAACAAACGCCTACAAAATAAAATCTAATTTAAAAAGGTAATATGAGCCTGGCCGGTGTGGCTCAATGGTTGAGCGTTGACCCATGCACCAAGAGGTCATCAGTTCGATTCCCAGTCAGGGCACATGCCCAGGTTGTGGGTCCAATCCCCAGTGGGGGACATGCCGGAGGCGGCCAATCAATGTCTCGCTCATCGATGTTTCTATCTCTCTCTCTCCTTCTCTGAAATCAATAAGAAAAAAAAAAAATTTAAGGTAATGTGATAATGTAGCACTGGGTGGGGATGCAGACTTCTGTGACTGGATCAGGGAATTTTTCCTTAAAGAGTTTTGGAGTCTTTGACTTAATAAATATGAAAAAAGGCTTAGTATTAGAGGGATTTTCCTCCCTTTGATGAGTAAGCAAAATTAACTCTAGGGGAGATTAGTAAGAAGAGCTACAAAATAATCAAACCTAGAATATCAACATTTTTGTGATAAATTTAGAAATAATCTGTACATATCTGTTATTCTAATTTTTTGAAATGTTAAGGAAAATTTAGCATGCTTGTATTTATAATAGGTTAACTTAGTCATTTTAATTTAAAATAGGTCATTGTATAATTGATTTAGACTTGAGAATTTAAACTGAAATTGTATTGTTTGTAAACCATATTGAAACACTTGAGAGAACTTAAAATCCACCATTTAAGGATTAATTTATTGTATTTATAAAAACTATTTATCTTAGAAGATTTGTTAAATTCAACAATTGCAATACTTTAAAGAAACCAAATATATTAAAAGCACAAATGATATTTACAATGTAAACAAAGTGCATTTAAAATTGGTTGTTTAAACTTTGGTAGATTTATAAATAGCACAAAGATACTTGTAAACTGAATTTAAGAAGATGATGAGAAAAGGAGAGTTTTTAAAAATTGGAACTTGAACAAATTTAAAATGATTTTAGAATCTGAAATATGTTCAAAATAATCCCTTCCATGCAGAAGAGCTAATCTCAAGGACACAAACACACACACAAAGAAACACAAAATACAAAAAACACCCCTTTGACAACTGGGTTGATCTTGAATGCAAGTTTTTCTGAGTACATGACTCAGAGAAGTTGAAGAACCTCCTGCTAAGCCGAGAGCGACCTGTATATCTCTCTCCAGCCCCACAGGCCCTAGCAGATGACATAAAGCATCACCTGGATGTCCCACAAGCAACCCACTCACAACCACTCACAACAGTCTGTAAAACCATTTTATTGGAGTGACCCTCCCAAACAGTCCTTCTCACAGACCCCTCCACCAGCAACCCAGACTGTCAGCTTTCATATGCCTTCTCCTTTGCCAAAAACATCTGACCAGTTACCTAATTCAATTGCTCTTCTATTGAATTTCCCAATTCTATTGATTTCTATAATTGCCAGCTTCATCGCTCAATTCAAATTTATTCTATTGAGAATCAATAGAATTAAATAATGGGTTGGATAGTCTCTTCCCATGTCACAAAACTCCAAACCTCCAAAAACCCTAGAAAGTCTTTCCTCTGAAGGTTCCCTGCATTTGCTTCCTTTCCCCCAGTGTGACCGTCTTCCCTTGACCTCTAGCACTAGCACTGGACCTGCAGGGGACTGATGGCACTCAGGGGTGTGGATCCACAGCTTTCTCTGGCTCCCTGCTACCCCCTTAGTAGATTTCATACCCAGGACTTGATGACTTTATGCAGATTCCACGAGCCACCCCGAGCGCAGACATAGGCATTGTTCATTCCTGCCTCCATCCTCCAAGAATGGGGGATGCCCTTGAAGTGCCCTTGGCTTTACCTCTGCAAACCCCATTTTCCTTCAGACTCACAGCCTACTCAGGGACCCTCTTTTCCTTTGAATGACTCAAATAGTAGCAATCATATGTTCCCTTTCTGCTACTGTGTCCACTAGCCCTTAACTATCCAGAGCTCCTGGAGGGTGAAATCCACTTCTGCAGTTCTGAATCCTACAAAGGGAGGCCTTGCTTCCACTCATTTAGTTATTTATGTATTTATTTATTTATGTTTAAATCCTCACCTGAGGATATTTTTCCATCCATTCCCCAGACAGAGTAGGAGGGAGAGAGAGAGAGAGAAACATCAGTGTGAGAGACACATTGATTGGCTGCCTCCCACACAACCCTGACCAGGGCCGGGGATAGAATCGCAGTTGAGGTACGTACCCTTGACTGGAATCGAATCCACGACTCTTGGTCCGAGAGCTGACCCTCTAACTGCTGAGCCAAATTGGCCAGGGCACTTCCACTCATTCATTAAACACCAACTATGTGCCAGCCACTGTGCTGGGTGTTGGAGATTTAGGGGAGCACGAAAGAAGGTTCCTCCTGCCAAGGAGTTCACATTCTGCAAGGAGCAGAGAAGAGATGAAAGGCAAAAAATGCAAACACACACAATTGTTTTGGTAGTGGCACTCATGTAAGGAGAACAAAACCGAGTTATGGGATAGAGTGACAGTTTGGGGAGGGTTATTGGGCCTGGGTGGCAGGAAGCCCTTTCTGAGATGGTGAGACTTACGTTATGACCTGGGTGAGGAGAAGCGGCCCCCACATGAACATCCAGGACAGTCTTCCAGGAGGAGGGGACAGCAGGCAGGCATGGGGTGAGGGAAGGTGGCGCATTGAGGTGGCCCCAGGGTGGTGACTGTGTCAGGCTGGAGAGAGGCCAGACACCCTCACACAGGCCTTGGAGGATGTGCTGAGGGCTGACGGTGGGATCCAGTGTACCCGCGGGTCTCCAGCAGAGGTCAAGTGCCCCTGATTCATTGTCTAAAAGCCCACTCGGCTACTGCAGGGAGAGTGGCCATGGGTCCAGAGGGGAGCAGGGAGCCCAGCGAGGAGGGTGTTCAGGACAGCAGCCCCCTATCCACGGGGAATACGCTCCAGCTCCAAGGCCCCCAGTGGCTGCCTGGAGCCACGGATAGTATCGAACACTATTTACACTGTTTTTTCCCATACGTCCACACCCATAATAAAGTTTAATTAGTGACGTTGAGCATTTTTTCATATGTCTCTTGGCCATTTGTATGTCCTGTTTGGAGAGGGCAGAGGACCTAAAGAGACACCTCTCCAAACAGGACATACAAATGGCAAAGAGACATATGAAAAAATGCTCAACATCACTAATCATCAGAGAGATGCAAATGAAAACAACAATGAGGTATCACTTCACACCTGTCAGAATGGCCGCCATCAAGAAATCATCAAACAAGTGTTGGTGAGGGTGTGGAGAAAAGGGGACCAGAGTACACTGCTGGTGGGAATGCAGACTGGTGCAGCCACTATGGAAAACAATATGGTGTTACCTCAAAAAATTAAGAATTGAATTGCCATTTGACCCAGTGATCCCACTTCTAGGAATATATCTTAAGAAGCCTGAAACCAATCAGAAAGAATATATGTACCCCATGTTCATAGCAGCACTATTTACAATAGCTAAGATCTGGAAAGAGCCCAAGTGTCCATCAGTAGATGAGTGGATAAAAAAACTGCATTACAGCCCTGGCCAGTTTGGCTCAGCAGTTGGAGCATCGGCCTGCGGTACAGAGAGACCCGGGTTCGGTTCCCGCTAAGGGCATGTACCTCGGTTGCAGTTTGTCCCCGGCCCTGGTTGGTCGTGCGGGTGGCAGCCACTCGATGTGTCCCTTTCACATCGATGTTTCTCTCTCTCTCTCTTCCTCTCCCTCCCTCCCGCTCTATCTGAACAAAAAATGGAAAAATGTCCTCGGGTGAGGATAAAAAAAATAAAAAAAAACAAAAACTGCATTACATAAACACAATGGAATACTATGCAGCTGTTAGAAAGAAAGATCTCATATCCTTTGAGACAACATGGAGGGACCTGGAAAGTATTATCCTAAGCAAAACAAACTAAGCAGAGAAAGACAAGTATCATATGATCTCTTATTTATGGAATATAATGAACTAAACAAACTGATGAACAAAATAGACCCAGAGTCATAGAAGTAGGCTACAGACTGACAATCCTTGCGGGGGGATAAACCACAGAACTTATGTGCATGTACGCATAACCAATGGACGTAGACAATAAAGCTGGGGAAGGGGTTAGAGGGGATGGGGAGGAGATAAATTAATAAAAAAGTAAAAAAAAATTTCTAAGTTAGGCACAGTAAGAGAGTTACAACAATAACTGATAATAAAATAAAAGTTTTAATAACATACTGTAACGGCAGTTATGTGAATGTGGTATTACTAAATAAAATAAAGGTGACTTGAACACAATCATCGCGATACCGTGACAATAGATCCGATAAGCAGCTTGGCTAATAAGTGACTAAGGGGGGGAGCGTCGACAGTGCGCAGACCCTGGACAAGGGATGAGTCGAATCCTGGGCGGGATGGAGCAGCTAGCACAGTGTCACGAGACTCAGAATGCACACATTGTTTATTTCTGGAAGTTTCCATTTAATGTTTCAGGCGTGGGGGACCACAGGTAACTGAGACCAGGGAAAGTGAAACCAGGGGCGGGGCAGCGGTACTGCAGTGCACAGTGGGCTAGCTCGGCCAGCACATTGGGAAGAACATCACCCCGTTTGCCTGGGACAGAGGGGCTTCCTGAGATGTGGAACCTTCAGTGCTGAGGTGGGGAGAGCCCTGGCCGACCGGGGCCGCCGTGAGCGGAGGCTGAGTCCATGAGACTCCCTGATGGAGCAGATGGAAGGAAAAGAAAGAAATCTCTGGTGACCACCAGGAAATTTAGCTTGGACAACTGGGTGGATGATGGTACCACTTATTGGGATGAGGAGAATGAGGGAGAAACAAATTTAAGGGGGAAAAAGTGAAAAGCTTGGCTTTCTGAAAGCTGCAAAATGTGCTCCATAAACCTTTCCAAGGGGCTAAGCCACGACAGTAACCCTTGGGAGAGACCTACTGCTACCCCAGGGCTACAGAGATCTACAGTGAGCGCAAAACAGTTATTTAAACAGCAGCAAACTCACTCTGGCATCTCATGATCGCTGGCTAATGGTCACAAATGAGCATCCTTCCCAGGGAGAATGCATCCATCTGCTGCAGATGAGAAGTGAGCGAAATCCAGAGCAGACGGGGGCCGACCCGGCCTCGGCAGTGTTTTCGTAGACCTCACCTGCAGTAGTTCGTGCTGGCGGCAAATTTAATTCGAGGTGAAGTTAGAGATAGGAAGTCATGGGGCCGTGTCACAGCAAGTAGCATCCTTCTCTGTCTCCACTTTTCCCTTCTAGAACCTTCCTCCACCCCAGCTCCAATTCCGTTCCCTTTCCCCTTTTCTACACTAGCTTCCCCTCCCCTGACGCTGGCAGCCAGTGAGCCCGGGTCTCCGGCCTCTGCAGCAAATGGGCTTCCCGGAGCGTTTCCGACGCACTGGCCGCCCGCCTTCTGCCGGTAAGTGGAAGGACTGTCCTGTCACCTGTGGTGGTCTTCCTCAGCCACGGTTCCCTCCAACAAAGCCAGCCCAGGAAGAGCAGGAGGCAAGGTCCCGGGATCCCAACTGGAAGGAGGGGGGAGGGAGGCCTCGCTTCTCCCACCAAAACAGGTTTTCAGGGCAAGAGCAGAGGAGTATTTATCCCGTAACTCTCACTGGTCCTGATTCTTTCTTCTTCTTCTTTTTTTAAAATCCTCACCTGAGAATATTTTTCCATTTATCTTAAGATAGACTGGGAGGGAAGGAGAGAGAAAAAAACATCGATGTGAGAGAGACACATCAACGGGCTGCTCCCCGCACCACCCTGACCAGGGCCGGGGACCAAACTGCAACCGAGGTACGTGCCCTTGTCCAGGATGAACCTGCGACTCTTTGGTCCGAGGGCTGGCGTGCTAACCACTGAGCGACCGGCCAGGGCCTGATCCTTTATTTACATTTTGTTCATCATGAATTGTTTTGCATGGATTCTGATTATTTTTCAAAGCGCGCAGGGAAAGATCATTCTTCTGGATTCCTGAGCTCGGGGCAGCCCCCCACATTGCACGCCTGAGGCCAGGCCTTCGGTCGCCTCGCCTCGACCAGTTGCCCTCGCTGGGAGGTGGGTCTTCCAGTTTTGAAACCAGCACAGACCTGGGAAAGTTGGGTAGAGCTGCTCCCCCTGCAGTGCCCTGAGCACTAAGCCTGGCCTCGCTGCTCGGGCTGGGACCACCTCTCTGGGCCTCTGCCTCCTCTTGTGCACAGCAGGCCTGAGAGGGGCAGCCGCCGTGAGTCCGTCTGCCGTGAGCTGCACAGTGCTGGTGCGTAGCAGGTGCTTCGGAACAGCGGCCATGACAGTGATTGACTGAGTATCTGCCACATGCCCGCCGCGGACACAGCCTTGCCCTTGAGGAGTCTGTGTGCCAGTGGGGAAGTCAGACCGTGAACAAGGAATACCAAGAATTATTGTGCAACTCCGGAGCCTGAGACTGCACAGGAATGCGTGTGGTCTCCTGTGGCCCTCTCAACCAGCTTGGGAAGGAGGTTCTTTCACCGAGCCCCCAGTTTGCAGATGGGGACACTCTGCAAGAGGCCAGGACTCGCCTGGGGTCCCACACTGGCCCTCGGCGCTGATCTCTCAGCCGTGGGCTCGTGGCAGCTCTGCAAGGGGCCTGGCGCGGCCAGCGGTCAGGAGGAATAGCCCCCGCTAAGTTTATCTCACAGAAACTTCCTTGCATCAGCAATCTCTTCTGTCCATCACGCAGGTCCTCCCCAGGAAAATAACCCGTTATCACTGGCTGTTTTCACGAGGGAGCTGGCTGCCTGGGGACCATGCTGTGACAGAGGGGTTCTTTACCGCACACTCTGGCACTTTCGATTATTACCTATTCAAACTTGCTGACATTAAGGTTCAAGAAGTAAAGAAAGACGTACGAACGATCCTCGGGGGAACCTGGAGTCCATTAGTCCTACATTCATTCAGTGCCAGCCAAATCTGGGTGGCTGCCCCAGGAAGGTCTTCCGTGGCTGGCAAAGCGAGCCAGCCTCTCCAGGGTTAATTCATGCCGGGGGCCAAATTCCAGATTCCCCTAACAGGTGGCTTCCTGATCAGCTCAGACAGGCCTGGACGGACCCCAGGCCTAGGAGCTTCCCTCGGGGCCCCAGGTTCAAGAGCAAGCTTCACAGGACAGCTCAGGGACAAGGCGGAGGAGGAGTTGGAACCAGCCTGACCACTCTCTCGGTTCACTGGAGGGGAAAAGGAATACCACAGCCAATAGCTCACACTTGGGATTAACTGTGGAATTCAAGGTGACACAGACACACAGCCCTTCTGAAGGAAGCTCATTGCTTTCCTTCTGGTTGGGTGACAAAACACAGCATTGCTTTGTTCAGTTTTTTAAAATTTATTTTATTTTTAAATTTAAAAAAATGTTATTTATTGATTTGAGAGAGAGAGAGACATTAGTTTTTTTTCCACTTATTTATACACTCATTGGTTGATTCTTATATGTGCCCTAAATGGGGATCGAACCCACAACCTTGGCAGTTCAGGATGATGCTCTAACTAACTGAGCTACCTGGCCAGGGTCAGAAGCATTGTTTTGAAATAAAACGTAGAGATGGTGCTCTGGTGTGGGTAATGGCCCAGGCACAGAACTCGGAGACCTCTGGGCCAGTCTCAGCTTTGTCACCAGCCAGGACCACTGGTAAGGCTCCATGTCTTCGAACTCCTGACTCTGGGACACAGAGTTGAACTGATGTCCCCTCAGTCCCCTCCTGAGCTCTGACATCTCTGTTCTAGGCTTGTCCCACAACTTTCTCCTCCCCCCTGGCTCCATAGTCTCAGACCCCAAAAACTGGAGTCCCGGTTAATTGGCAGTATGTGGGGACACCGTTCCCCGAGGCAGGGAACAGGACGCCTTCATTCCTTTTGTACATCTTCCGAAACACACAGTCTCCAATTCTGCAAAGGTAGCCCCTCCCACCCCCATTCTACCTCCTCCTCCACCTCTGGGATGTTCACTGCTGCCTCTGGCCTCACAGTGACAAGGGTCCTGTGGTCATCTCTTTCTGCTGGGCTGTGAGAGTCCTCCAAGACTGTTGATACAGGAGACAGCCCCAGGCTAGAGACTGGTCTGGAGACCCAGACAGTTGAGCTGCTACAGAAAGGCAGGTTAGTACAGTCGGCTATCCTATAAAGTGCTCCGCTCTCTCAATCCACATTCGTGGAGTGCTCAACTGATTAGACCAGAAGCAAACACATGATCTGAGCTGGACCAATCAGTTCCTTGCCTCAAAAGTTTGTGGGTTTTGCCCAGCTGGTATGGCTCAGTGGCTGAGTGTCAACTCATGCACCAAGAGGTTGCTGTTTCGATTCCCAGTCAGGGCACATGCCCAGGTTGTGGGCCAAATCCCCAGTGTGGGGTAGGCAGGAGGCAGCCAATTGATGTTCTCTCTCATCGATATTTCTCTCTCTCCCTCTCCCTTCCTCTCTTTTTAAAATCAATAAAGAAAAAAAATGTTTTAAGAAAGTCTGTGGGTTTTTTGTTTGTTTGTTTGTCTGCTTTAGCCTGGAAAGTTGACATTGCGCTGAGATTCAGTTCTTCTGGTTGAACCAACCAAGAAACCCTGAGGCCTTGGACAGCCGTGTCCTGCCCAGGATGCAGAGAAGGCCAGTCTCCGGGGAAAGAGAGGGACGGATGAAGCAGAAATATGGAGAGGGCTCAAAATGACACTTGGAGGCAGTCTCGTGGGCATTCCTGCCCCTGGCCAGTTCCTGGTCAAAGCTGGTGAGGTGCAGGCTTGTGTTTGGGATGTCCAGAACTCGTCGCCTCTAAGACATGTTCCTTTTCTCCTTTTGGAGAGTGACCTTTCTTCACTGTGTGTCACCGTTCAAGGACCAGTCATTCCAGGGACCCGCCTCACTCTGTTAGGGGGGAGCCAGGTCCTCTGCCCACCCCAGGATCCTCCGCATCTAAGAGCATGTCCTGAGCTGGATGAACACAGTGGCCTTGCCCAGGACATGAATCTGGCAAGTGACTGCTGGGTCCTTTCATCCCATGACGAGATGGTGGCTGCCTGCCCAGGCGTCCTGCTGGACTTCCTGGTTTTCCCTCCAGGCTGCCTGGGGCCTGCACCATCTGCAGTGAGACCTGCGGCATCAGACTGCCTGCAAGTCCCTTTGTTTTAGCAAAACCGGAGTTGGCTTCTCCTACTTGCAACTAAAAGGTCCTGGCTGATACGGTGACATCACCTGCTTGGTTTCACAGCTCATAGGTGCCCCTTTAAATGAGCTCGAGCGAATGTCCATTTCTTATGACCAGGAGTCCTAATAGGTTACGGGTGGGCCCTGGACAAATTACTTTGCCTCCCTGAGTCTGTCTCCTCATCCTGAAAATTATGCTACTGATGCCTACTGTGCAGGGAGAGTGGAAGGATAAAATGCAGTATCAAAGGTAATAAAAGCAAGTGTCAGGTAATGCTTAACATGTTCCATGAGCTGCTCCAAGACCTTACACGTAGTAACACACTCGACCCTCACAGCAACCCAGTGAAGTGGGAACTTTCAGTCTCATTTTAAAGGTTAGGAACCAGGAACAAAGAGGCTCAGCAGTTTTCCCAAAGCCACACAGCTAACAAGTGCCAGGGTGCCTCGCACACGCTTTGTTCTTCAGCTAATGGTAGCGGTCACGCGTTCTTGTTAAAAGATTTAACGAGCCCAGAAAGTCCATTTATGACTTGAGGGACGCCCCACTTGCGAAGGAGGGGCTGCTCGGGCTTCGTGAGAACAAGAGCCCATTGACTGAGGAAGGTAGTTGCAAACTGTAAAACCACTCTGTCGCTCTCCCTCTCCCTTTACACAGCCCTGCCGGAGTCCTGTCCACACCCATGGCTTCCGCTGTCCCCTCTCTGCACAGTCACCCCGCAACTCTGCCTCTGGCTCCCGAGAACCAGCACAACCACTCACTGCCTGTTGGCCACGGCACCCCAAACTCAGCACGCTTGAGGTAAACACTGCGTCTCACCCAAGCCTGCTCTGCCTCAAGCTTCCTGCTGCAGTGAATAGTCATCATCCTCTAAGCTTCCTACACCAGCTGCCCAGGGGTCCCTCACTCCCTCCTCACCCCAAATCCAATCAATCCACCACTAACCCCAACTTACTCTGCCTGGACCATCCTCATCTCTCCATTCCCTAGAGCAGACCCTCATTCTTTTTTTTTTTTTTTTTTGGTATGTGCCCTTAGCGGGAACCGAACCTGAGACTCTCTGGTCCACAGGCCGATGCTCCAACCGCTGAGCCAAAGCGGCCAGGGCCAGACCCTCACTCTTGCCCCATCACACAACTGCTGATCTCCAACCTCGCACACCCTCCACTCCAAACCCGCATCGCAGCCAAAGTGATGCTTCTAAAACACAAATCTGGCCATTTGAGGCTCTGCCTAATTTTCAGTGGCCTCCTCTTGACCCCAAGATAAATCCCAAATTCCTTTTTATGGTTTATGAGGCTCCCTGACCTAGGCCCTGCCTACCCTCTAATTGTAAACCTTGAGATTCTCTCTCTGACGCTTCCTGCTTCACACAGAGAACGCTAAGCATTCGCCTGGGTTTTCACTCTTCATTCACTTCTTTATTCAGTCAATAAGTATGTACTGGACTCCTGCTGTGGGCCAGGCACTGGGAGTACAAGAAGACAAACATGACTTTTGCTCTTACGAGGACTATTCTGGGCTGGTAGACTGTTTCATCTTTGAGATCTTAGCTTAAATATCAGTTCCTGAAGGAAATGTTCCCTGCCACCTAAATCAGGTTAAGTCCCTTGGTGCGTGTCCTTCGTTTGTCCTGTTTTACTCTGTCAAAACGTGGACCACACCTTACTATTGTTAACCTCTCTCCTGCCAGACTGTCAACCCGTGGGTATGGGCACTGGCTATCTTGCTCATCTCTGTATCCCCAAGCCAGGTACATAATAAACACTCAATAAATCATTGATGAGCCCCACCGGTGTGGCTCAGTGGTTGAGCATAGACCCATGCACCAAGAGGTCGCCGGTTCAATTCCCAGTCAGGGCACATACCCAGGTTGTGGGCCTGATCCCCAGTGGGGGACATGCAGGAGATGGCCAATCAATGTTCTCTCTCATTGATGTTTCTATCTCTCTCTCCCTCTCCCTTCCTCTCTCTCTAAAATCAATAAAGAACCCTGGCCGGTTTGGCTCAGCGGTTAGAGCGTCGGCCTGCGGTCCGGAGAGACCCGGGTTCGGTTCCCGCTAAGGGCATGTACCTCGGTTGCAGTTTGTCCCCGGCCCTGGTCGGTCGTGTGGGTGGCAACCACTCGATGTGTCGCTTTCACGTCGATGTTTCTCTCTCTCTCTCTCTCCCTCCCACTCTATCTGAACAAAATATCGAAAAATGTCCTCGGGGTGAGGATAAAAAAAATTTAAAAAATAAAATAAAATAATAAGCCCTGGCCAGTTTGGCTCAGCGGTTGGAGCATCGGCCTTCGGACCAGAGAGTCCTGGGTTCAGTTCCTGCTAGGGGCACGTCCCAAAAATAAAATAAAATTAAAAATAAAAAAATAAAAATAAAATCAATAAAGAAAAAAATTAAAATAAATAAAACATTGATGAAAGAATACTTGAATAAATAGCATTATACTCAGCAAATACTCATACTTCTGGGTTTCTTTTTTAAACAAGAAAGATCATGTCATGTTCATATTTTCCTCTCAATAGCTCCCACATTTGTACTTGATAAGTCTTGGCTGAATGAATGGACAAGTGTGTCTCCCTGTAGGAAAATGGGAGTAAGGATGGTCAAAGTAGGCAGGTAGTGTCTTTAGGAGACTGAGGCTTTGGGGAACCCCTGGGATTTACAGTGACATGATCTGACTGTTCTCCAGAGGGACATGAGTTCCGTGGGTGTCGGTGCTTGCTGTTCCGTGGAGTCACGTGGGGGTGCTGACTGAATACTGACACCCAGGCCTCTCCCCCAGGGACTTCAATCCAATCAGGCTGGATTGAGGCTTGGGCAATGCAAGTTTTTAGAGCTTCCCGGGTGATTCCAACATGCAGCCAGGACTGGGACGGTGTGGAGCCTCCCAGAATTTTTAAGGCCTTGGCCAGATCTAGGTCCTCAGATGTGTAGATAATCTTTTAGGGACTCCTGGGTATTGGATATAGACGAAGACTTGTCACAATCAGAGGAGAAACCAAGGGAATAAAGACAAAGAAGCCAGGATCAATGAACTATCCCTCCTAGTTGTACACTGAATGAATGAATGAATGAGCTTGTAATGAGCAAGAGCAGGTCCTTTATACTGTAAGTTCACTGGGAATAACTTTCTTATAGATAATTAAGCTAGTTCTTAGTCAAAGGCAACCAATGAAAAAAAATTCCTGAAAAGATTAAACAATATTAAACCAGTAGAATCTTTGATGGCATAGACCCTCCCTCCCCCCAGGGCTGCAGGGTCATCCACTCATTCTCTCAGTCAATAAACATTAATTGAGCACGTATTATGTGCCAAACACTATTCTAGATACTAGGAAGGACACAGCTTGTTTGGGGCTAAATTGCATTTACCCAAACATTCATATGTTGAAATTCTAACTGCCAGTATCTCAGAATGTGATTGTATTTGGAGACAGGGTTTTTAAAGATAAAATTAAACTACAATGAGGTCATTAGGGTTGACCCTAACCCAATATAATTGGTGTCCGTACATGAAGAGGGGGTTAGGACACAGACAGACGCAGAGAGAAGACCATGTGAAGACAGGAAGATAAGGTGGCCATTCACAAGTCAAGGAGGGAGGCCTCAGAAGAAACCGACCTGCCGGCACCTTGATTTCAGACTTCCAGCCTCCAGAACTGTGAGAAAATCTTTTTCTGCTATTTAAGCCACCCAGCCTGTGGTCCTTTATTTGGCAGCCCAAAGAGTCCACTAGACAGCTGTCAACAAGACCATGTCCCTGTTTCCTAACTCACGTATTTTCTGAGGGCTCCGTGAGTGCTCTTTACAGACCTGTCTACTGCTGTTTCCCACAGCTTCATGGCCTCTGCTGAATTTAATAAAACCCTTGTTCAGTGAAAGGGTTTCTTAGTTCTAAGCGCTATAGGTTTATACTTGATAAACTCTCAGTTTACCTAGCTTAAACCAGCCTGTCTTTAACAATTTTCTAATGCCTACTGCTAAGCTCCCTTGTATAAACAGTAGAAAAGAGGCCTCAGGCTCAGCACCTTCCCCCAGCAGAAATATCTGACTAGGCCTTGCTCTTCTATTTTTCCCATTATATGTATTTTCAGGGTGATTTTTATTTAATAGCAAGTGATAATGAGTTTCCATTAGTAGCAGTCATAGGATGTTTTCATTTCAAAAAAAAATTTCAGGCAAAAAACAAGTGATTAGGCTTTACGAATAAATAGTCAATAAATAATAACAATGTAGTTTGTGTATAAGGCAAAAATCATGATTCTGGTTTGTAAATGATGAAAGATGGGAAACCACTAAATGTAGTGATTTCATAAAAATGGTTAGTTTTATTATTTTCATTAATTCACCTACTTTTTTATTCCACCAACATTGATTGAGCATGTACTAGCTTCCAGGCATTGTGCTGCTCATTTTTTCATAAAATATGTTAATGGATTGCAGAAATATACAAGAAGACAGGAGCCACATCTGGCCCGAGCACCGCTGTATCCCCAGCACTCAGCACAGTGCAAAGGCACTGGAAACTGAATGATACACGCACATTTTTGAGTCAAGATCTAATACCTCAAAGGAGGAATATTCACACCCAAAGTGCAAATCACTAAGAATTAATTGAAAGAAAGGGTCAGTCATTCATTTTCTCTACTTCCCTGGTTATATTCTCTTTCAATATATATTTAAAACTCTATGTATAGTTTGCTAATCAACGAGAGTATGGTTGCTTTCTTGAGATATTAGGTGAGCTGCCCTATAACTTGCAATGGGTCTGGTCTGTCTTCCCATCTGTCAGTCATCCATCCACCCATCTGTCCACCATCCATCCATCCAATAAAACACCTTTGAGAAAAACAGGAACCCTATATTTTTCTCTTGAGAAAACTTGGCAGGCTTCTGCAAAGCATTGATGGAATTCTGCCTATTGCCAGCTGGGAAGAAGTGAAACTGACTACCAGTGCCCCTTTTCCACCTCCAGAGGACAGTTCCAGTTCCCTACACTCCGCAAGCACCGTGAGGCCTCAGCCCTGGTACTTAAGAGTTTGGAATGTGTGACAGGGTCAGGGGTTAGATTTCTGACTCTGCCAGTGACCAGCTGTGGCCTCCCTGTGCCTATTTCCTCACCTGTAAACAGGAAAATATAACATGAAAGAGGATGAAATAAAGACATATTAGAAGCATACCTGGCAAAGGGTCAGTGTTCAACAAATTTCGGTCATTATTATCACCTGAAATGACCGGCCATATTTTAAAAGACAAAAACTGCTCTTCAAGGCCAAGCTCATTTCATCTGGGATTTTAGGATTTAGGCATATTACAAATTGGATAGTAGGTTTCAAAACAAGATTATAGAATTCTGGGAAAGAAATAACAGTAGACTTCCTGTGGTCACTTTCTATTTGGGAGATAAAGAAGGTAAGTCACACCTTCGAGGCCAGGTATGACTGCACTACCTATAGAAGAGACAGTAGGTATCGATTAAATATTGCTGATTGGTTTCTGCTCTGTCCTATCAGGTCAGTTATGCGAATGCAAGGCCCCATCTAATTTGGCCTGACCTGCTCACAGCATCCAACTTTGCCTCCCACCACTTCCTTTCTGGAAACTTCCACTCCAGACAGACTGGTTTCCCTATTTGCCCCTAAAAATGGCACACAGGGTCCTGCTCCCATTCTTTGCTCGTGCTGTTTCCTAAGGCTTGATCACCCCCTCTCCCCCAGCACACGCACACACACAGCTCTTTACTTAGATAAATGATAAGCACCTACCCCTGCATTGGACCCCAAATCACAGCACACTTTTCTTAAAGCCTAATGTGACATCCTCAGTGTGCAGGGATGCCCCCCTTCTTTGGAATTCCTGATTTGGAGTCTGTTTAATCTGGAGACTCAAAAGAAAAAACATTATGATGCCACTTATAATTGCCTGTGATGAGTAATGTTATGTGTCAACTTGGCTGGGCTCAGAGATGCCCAGGATAGCTGGTAAACATTATTTCTGAGTGTGTTTGTGAAGGTACCTCCCAGAAAAATGAACATTTGAATTGGTAGACTGTGTAGAAAAGGTCACCTTCACTGATATGGGTGGGCATCATCCAGTCTGCTGAAGGCTCGCGTAGAACAAAAAAGTAGGGAAAGGGCGAATTTGCTCTCACTGCTTGAGCTGAGACATCCATCTTCTGCCCTTGGAGATCAGCAGTCCTGGCCTTCTCGCGTGGACTTCTCCGGATGGACCTGGACTAAATTATACCAACAACTTCCCTGGTTCTCCAGCTTTCAGAGGGCAAATCCTGTGTCTTCTCCATCTCCAAGATCACAAGCCAACTCCTACAATAAACCTTCTTTCTCATCTATCTTCTATCATCTATCTATCTATCTATCTATCTATCTATCTATCTATCTATCTATCATCTATCTATCTATCTATCTATCTATCTATCTATCTATCTATCTATCTATCATATATTGCTTCTGTTTCTCTGGAGAACCTTGACTAATGATTGCCTCAAACTAGTTTTATCTAACTTCTTCATGTACACAGTAATCTCTTTGATGACATAAAATCCTTTCAACTCAATGAGTTCTCCCACAAAATTCCAAAAAAGTCACCTTATTTTTATTTCAAATGAAAGTAACAGTTTATTTTGAAAGTGACAGAGGTAGAAAAAGTGAGCCAGCTGGGTTGCATGGGCTGAAGAAATGAGTTACAGAAGCAAAAGAAAAACCCTTGGAGCTTGAGAGAGAGAGAGAGAGAGAGAGAGAGAGAGAGAGAGCAAAGATACATGCCTTGAGGGAAGAAGAGAGTCCCCTTTTTTCTTGAGATAACCAACATCATTTTTTTGTTGCTTGCAATCAAAATACCCGTAACTTATCTATTAAGTAGCAATGGAAAAAAATTTTTTGATTAAGTTAAATAAATCCACCAGTGCCATTTTAACAGTCGCATATATAACCAAGAGATGATTATCTTACTTTATAGGCAGAACCTATTTACTTGTTGTTTTTTAAATGATGAGAGAGAGAGAGAGAGAGAGAGATGTCCATTTGTTGTTCCAGTTATTTATGTATTCTCATTGGTTGATTCTTATATGTGACCTGACGGGACTGAACGCACAACCCTGGTGTATGGGGATGACACTTTGACCAGCTGAGCTACCCAACCAGGGCATTGTATTTTATATTCATCTCTCCTAAGTTCAACTATACAGTTTCATCGTGGTTACAAACAAATATTAGGAGAAATGTTGTAGGTGCTTCAATGATAGAAACAAAAGAGCTGATAACTAGGCCAATATGAAGTGAGGAAAGCCATCAAATGCAGAGCCAAAGCTTCAACACTCACAGTGGTTAGTGTAAATGTAAATGTAACAAATCATATACTCAGTAGGCTGGGATGAGAGTCCAGCATACAACCACATTCATGAGGATACCCTGCTTTATTCAGGGTAGGCTTCATTTTCCGGTATCTTCTATCTACAGAAAGCATGAAACCAAATAACTCCATTTAATACAATTTCTAACACGATATTTTAAAAAAAAAATGAGGCTCTGTAGAATGCTCACACCCCATGCATTCATAAATTTATTCAATAAATATATTTAAAAAAAAATTTTTTTTTTATCTTCACCCGAGGACATTTTTCCATTTTTTGTTCAGATAGAGTGGGAGGAAGAGAGAAGAAAAGAGAAACATCGACATGAAAGGTACACATCCAGTGGCTGCCACCCGCACGACCCAACCAGGGCCGGGGACAAACTGCAACCGAGGTACGTGCCCTTAGCGGGAACCAAACCCGGGTCTCTCTGGACCACAGGCGATGCTCTAACCACTGAGAAAACCGGCCAGGGCTCAATAAATATATATTGAGCACCTACCATAGACCAGGCACTGTCTAGTTGGTGAGGACAGAAGGGTGAACAAGACATATGGGATCCTTGTTCCACTGGAATTTACATGCTAGGTGGGGAAGAGACCTTAAGCAATGAAATATTTAAACAAACAAGATAATTTCAGGTGCTATAATATGTGATGAAATGTATCAGAATGATGTATCAGAATGACATGGTAGACATTGCAAGGGGGTGGGGGATAAATTATACGGGGTGGCCATGAAAGGCTCACCGAGGAAGGAACATTTAAGGTCATTCCCATCCTCCCTTCCTGCATTTGCAGCCCACCCTGCAGGCTCCTTGCAATGCCCCTTTCCAGCTGGGAGGTCCCTGCCTCGCAGAGCCACTGACAAGCTTCCCTGAAGTGGGGAGAAGAAAATGAAACAACACATTCCTTTTCTGAAAAGGCATTTCAGTAAACCTACAAGTTCTGGTTTCTGGAAGAAAGTTTTTGCAGCACCTAGATTAACACCTCCTGCAATCATTCTGAAGGCTGTCCAAGTAAGTACCCAGAAAATGCCAGCAATGGGGCAACGGCTCTCGGTGCAAAAGGCCATTTTATGCTCCCTGGTTTAGCAACCAAGGCTCTGCCCTCACACACTCAGGAGCTGATAATCAAACAATGACAGTCACTATTTCAGCAGAAGGTTTGAAGCTAGCGTAGCATTGATGAGCTCTACACACTGTCATGCAGAAATTACCTGGGCCAAGGCTTTTCATGGCCAAGTGATCAACAACCTCTGAATGACTCCCCCAGAGCTAGCCACCTTCCCACCCTGGCTCCAAAGTGCAATCTGTGACTCCATTCATGCCCTTCAGCCGCCAGCCTTCCCGGGAAGCTTACTTCTCTGACCATCTGGACATCTGGCATCTTCCCCGAAGGGCTGGTTACAAAACTGCCACCTGCTTCGAGCGCCAGTGTGGGAGCCGATTTCAGTCTTGCTTCACGTGTCTCAGGAATACGAGTAGTCCCATTTAAGAAGATGCTTGGTTACGTTTTTAGAACCCGAATCAATCTGGTCATGCTTCAATCCCTAAAGCATAGCCCATCATGAAGTGGAAACGTTCCCAATCAAATATTGTCCTAGAGAGAAGTCAGGTTTGGCTGGTTCAGAGCACACAGTGACGGGTTCCTGTGAGAAAGAATAACAGCGATTCCAACATAGGAAGTCTCTCGAGCCAGCTCAGACCCTTCAGCCGAAGGGGACACATGACCACTAGACCCCTGGCCTCCGAGAAACCACCACGTACAAGGCAGAGGGAAGGGAAGCGCTGTGTCATCGGGCCTCGTTATGTAGTTCCCCTCCCCAGCTGCCAGCGCACAGTGGGAGTACTTAAAGACCAAGTTCACCGGGCAATTATATAAAAGTTATTGCACAGGTCAGTAGGTAAATCTCTCTTTGATGTGCCCCTGCCAACCGCGCACAGAAGCAGCGCCCTCCCACGCAAGCTGAGGAGCGGGAGCTATCTCAGCCACCGTGGTTCCCACGCCTGTCTCCAAAGCCACACCAAGTGGCTTGGGAGGTGGCAGCCCAAGGGGTCCTCATCACAACATGGAAGAAAAGAAAAAGACTGGCTTTCAGACCAACTCTGGGCAACTTGAAAACTGGTGTGTATTTCAACAGAGGAGAACTCCCTGGCTAAGTCCTTTCAAGGGAATACGTGCCCCTGAGTGTGCCGGGCGTGGCCTGGCATCCATGAACACCTCAGTAGTTCCCTCCCATTACTGCTGAGGTGAAACCAAGGGGCCTATAAGGTGTGAAATGAGAAGTGGACGTGGTGTGGCTTAATGCTCAGGTGATGTAGTGGGAATAATGGGCCAGGTGCAGAGCGTTACCAGGGCGGAGAGCCGCGGGCGCCTAGCAACGGGTAAAGCAATGAGCCCTTGCAGGACCACTCTCTTACATTAACCCCTGGAAGCTGGCATCTAGGCTGCAGCTGTGTTTCAGCTCCAAGCCCAGAGAACCTGCAAAATCAAATGTAGTGATGCCATGACCAACATCAGGACCAGCTGCATTGACTACTGACCCCCAGCGCCAACCAATCAGTGGAGAGCACGAGGAAGCACACCTGGAAAACTGCTGAATGTTCTATTGGGATTCTCCCCTACAGCCTCCAGGTAAAAGCCTGTGGCACAGGAACTCTCTCTTTTTTCAGGGGCACGCCTGACCTCTCTTCCCTTTTTATCCCCCAAAGCGCACCCCTCCCCCTTTCTCCTAAGCTGCAAGCGCCCTTCTTCTAACTCTGTAACTTTCTAGATAAACTTTCCCTTATGATTTGAGTTCCTTGACTCCGAATTCTTTCAAGCCAAACTAAGGTCCTGAGCTTACTGAGCTGAGGTCCGCCCCAACTCGTCGCTAACGCCTGGTGTCATCTTCCCGCCGCTCACCACGTGGCTGGGGCTTCCAGACCTGGCAGCTCCAGGCTGCGTTGTGGAGTCTGCCCCAGATCCTGCTAAGTAGGGGCATGTGAGGAGCTGCAGCAGTCTTTCCTGTCCATCAGTATTTCAGTTGTGCGCACAGATGACTATTAAGAAATTAACCTAGCCCTGGCTGGTTTGGCTCAGTGGTTGGAGTGTCAGCCTGCGGACTAGAAGTCCCGGGTTCGGTTCCCACTAGGGGCATGTACCAAAAAAAAAAGAAAAGAAGAGAAATTAACCTATTCTGGGTATTTAAAATAATTTTTTTAACTTAAAGATTAAGCTGAATTTAGCAAGGATCCTCCCTGCCCCCCCTTTCACTTAAGTACCTGAGTTCATCTATTATAGTCTGTTAAAGGTGTAAATAAATGTTTCTAGTCTGGTGATGAAAGCCAGGGAAATTATTCCTATTTTTTAAAAACGTGTCTGAATTAGGATGATTGCCCTTGATTACAGAACTAGAGATAATTATACACCCTACATTTTATTTTCCCAAGTTGTATTGTTTTCATTGGTTCAGAGGTGGAATAAGAAACCAATGTATTCATTTCATTCCACTTCTTAGTTTTCCAGCTCTGTGTATTTCTACTAAAGGTGTCAGTGATTCTTTCGTTTTTGTTTGTGTGGTGATTGTTGTGGGGGAGGGTCCTGGGGAGAGGAAGGAGAGGTGGGAGGCCCTGGACCAGCCCTTCTCCCCACTGGGCATACAGCTCATCTCTCTTCGAGTGATTCTCTGCTTTTCTCCTTTGCTCTAAACATTCCAGTTCCAGCCCTGGCCGGCTTGGCGCAGTGGTTAGAGCGTCGGCCTGCGGTCCAGAGAGACACGGGTTCGGTTCCCGCTAAGGGCACGTACCTTGGTTGCAGTTTGTCCCCGGCCCTGGTTGGTCGTGCGGGTGGCAACCACTCGACGTGTCCCTTTCACGTCGATGTTTCTCTCTCTCTCTCTTCCTCTCTCTCCCTCCCACTCTATCTGAACAAAAAAAATGGAAAAATGTCCTCGGGTGAGGGTAAAAAAAAAAAATAAACATTCCAGTTTCAAATTTCTCTTATCACCAGACTTATCTCGAAATATGGTTTCAGCACATTGAAATTCAGCTTCAGATGCCATGGTTTCTTGGCCCCATTTCTTGAGTCCCTGCTGTTCTCGCTGTGTGTGGTTAGCTCCCGCCTGGTGTTAGCCCCAGAACAGAGCGCAGCCTTCCACTGCCGCGTGGGTCGGAGGTCCCACGTGTGCCTCTGCTGTCCTCGGGGTGAAGGGCTTGTATGAAATTTCCTGTGGCTGGTGAAGAGCCTTAGGGTCAGGCTGTTTATTTCCGAAATGGAATTTTTGCTTGCTTTTTTCTTGGAAGAGAGAGGTCCAACTCATATTCATATTTGCTGTTCTTTGGGACGAAGGACAAGAGGGTCCTGGCCCCTCCCAACGTGGAGACGTTTTACTAGAGTCTTTCTGGGGCATTACTGCTTTGGGTTCTGGGCAATGAATGAGGAACATTAGGGATAATCAGAGAAGTCATGATGGGCCCTCCTGAGCTGCAATGTGGCCAAGGAGCCGGGTCCTTCTAGGTTGAGATGAGTCAGGGGGGCTGTTACAGGCCCTTCTGTGGGTAGAGAGATCTGAGCCTGTGACAAGCTCTCCTAGGAGGAGATGAAGCTGGGGTGTCCTGATGGACCTTCTAGGGGGAGATGAATCGGGGACTCATGACAGAAGTGTCTGTGTGAAAGCAGATTCTCATTGTGCCTCCCAGAATCTTCCACTTGCCACGGTAACAAAAGGTTTCCATCCTCTCGACCTCTTCTGGTCGCTCACCCACAGATTCAGCCACTCCAGCAAATCTCCATCATCTTCCTCTCCCACCTTTTCTGGTTCAGTGGGGGAGACAGATGTCCGGCTCACACCATCATCCACAGTCCACATCCCCTGGCCAGACACCTCCAGGCTTAGGCTGCTTTGTGTGATGCTTGAGAATGGGACCCGAGCCCCTGGACACCCACATCTGCCTGGGCGAGGGCCACTTCAGATGCTGGGCTTGGAGAGCGAACTGCTGCCATGGCAGCGGCAAGGGTCCAAACCTGATGTAAGCACGTCAGCTCTCACTATGGCAGAGCAGTGGGCGGGGCCTGCACTAGTGCCCACCTTGTCCCCCAGGAGTGCCAGGCACCACGCTGTCTCTCAAGACCCAGTCCTGTCTCTCCGGGGCAGCGAGCAGGCCCACGACTGGGCTCCCCAGCGGCAGCGTGGCCGTCCACAGACCCAGCCTCCTCCCTGTGCCGGCCTGACTCTCTGAAACACAGTCAGAGTCCTGGCCCTTGAGTCTGCAGAGTCCCTGGAAGAGTCTATTGGGATCCTTTCCCGCCTCCCCTAGGCTGACCGGTGACCTTCTCCACAATGTCCCTTCACACTCCCCCCTTGTAAGGGATGATCCGCTGTGTTTTAGTTGTTTGCTTGTAAAACTATCTCCTGCAGTGGACTGACCATCTGAGGCTTGAAACCTTGTCTTTCCCCAGTGCCCCAGACCCTGAGAAAGTGCTCAGTAAATGCTCGTAGAAAGAAGGAACGAGGGGCAATGGGGACCCTTCGAGCCTCAGGGGTGCGATACCCCACAGAAATCACGAGTCACCTTGCTCAGCTAACTTCTCACATGTGAAAAGGTCACTTCAGTGGAGGGGTCATTCAGCATCCACACCGCTCTTCCATTTGGGGGGAACCCCTTGGTGGAAAGACCAGCTTCATATACGTGTGACCTGGGCAGTCACACGGGACCCACCCTGGGAGGGTCCTCACACATGCTTGATGTTCTTCCATCACTATGTCAAAATGCTTGGGACGTTTTTATAGGGCCCACCCCGCACTGCTCTGTGGCACCGAGGCTTGCGGATCGTGTAGCTGGTCCTGCCCGGCGGGGGTGGAAATCGTGACGGCTGCGGTGAGACCTTCTACTTTCCACCTCCCGGGAACAAGCCAACCGCCGCGTCCTTGTCCTCTGAAGCCCATGGTCGCCAAGCTTTCGCTCTCTGAAGGCTGAGTGAATCCTCTTCCCGTATCTCACCGCTGCTATGTTTCAACGCTTTGTTGTTATTGATGAATTTAAGAAAATACAAGTTTATTTGAAAGAGTTCCTTAGAAGTGGCATTTTAGCATTATGTACAGTTCCTACCAGAGAAGGTCTCAGCTGGGCTCTAGTATATCTTGTTTTTTAATCCTCACCCGAGGACATGCTTAGAGAGAGAAAGGGAGAGAAAAGTATCAAAGGCAACCTTTCAGTACATAGGGTGATGCTCAACCAACTGAGCCACTCTGGCTGGAGGGTTCTAGTATATCTTCAACATTTCTAACCCTCGCCATGGTCCTTTTGTCAGCAAAGAGAGGCGGCTGCAGGCTCAGAACCTCCTCCAAGCAGAAACGTGGTTAGAACCCTGCCCACGGGGGGCCGGAGCCCAGGCACACCAAGCAGTCGCGTGGAATGCTCCCACCCGGGAGAGGAATGGATGACCCGCAGCTCTCCTGGGGTGGCCATGGCGATGGGTTTCAGCAGAAGCTAAAGCTAGTGGCCATCCTCCCAGGGTTCCTCCTCAGCTCCTGCCTGTTTTCCCAGCCTGTGCCTTCGAGCACCCACTAAGTTATGAGAGTCCCCACAGATCTACTGAGCAGGAGGCCGCTGCTACTTGAAACTGGGAGGCTTTCTCCTAAAGAGCTATAAAGTTCTTTTGCTGTAGACTCTCCTCTGAGGCGGGGATTTAGTATCATTTGTTGTTAATTCTCCCCCGAGGATATTTTTCCATTGATATATAGAGAGAGTGTAAGAAAGAGAGGGAGGGAGAGAGAGAGAGAAAGAAACATCAATTGGTTGTCTCCCACATGGCCCCACCTGCAACCCAGGTCCATGCCCCTAGCGGGAACCGAACCCGGGACTCCTCTCTGGTTCGCAGGCCGACGCTCCAACCGCTGAGCCAAACCGGCCAGGGCTTTATTTCCTTTTGTTAAATTTTCATTCACGTTCCATGTCCTTTCTGTTTTCAGAGTGTTTATGTATAGATTAAACAGTACATTGGACAGGTACTGTATAAAAGAAAGGTTAAAACAGAATCACCTTGGGAGTCTGGAACAGATTAATTCAATTGACATTGTTTCTAATGGGAAAAAATGCTTTGATTTTCGAACAGCCTTTTGGAACTAATTGTTATCTCTGTATCATTTAATCTTGACAACAGCCCATAAGGGGAGATTTTAGCATCGTTATCATTATCCCCATTTTGCTGATAAAAAAAACTGAAGGGTAGAAAGTCAAGGGACTTGTCCAAGGTCACACTTTAGTAAGTGGTGAGGTCATGAAAAATGGCCTGAGATGGTTTGTCGGAGGCCAGAGCTGGACACTTTCCCCTCTAAGCACCACCACCTGCCCTTTGGGGCCACCTCAATGGCTGTGGTCCACTCAGGCCCCAGATTTTGCTCCAGGTCTAATGCATCGTTTGCAGTCCTATGCCTGGGTCTTGTACCATACGCGTGCTGTATTTATCATAGCTGTGCCTGCTGAGCTGCGTCTTGTTTTGTCATCGAGTCCTCTGACTACCAATGTCCAATCTGTTATAGAGGCTGGGGTAGCAATTCAGGGTGAGGGTGAAGGTAGGGGCCAAGGGCAGGGCCCCGGAGGTGCAGGGGCAGGAAGAGACTATGTGAGAGAACAATACAGCTCCTACGACACGGTGGATCGACATTTCCTACTTTCTCCTGCATGTCTCCTTGCGCTGCAGAGGATCTGCAGTTCCCAGATGCACCAAGGGGAGGGAGAGGGGCGCATTTCTGCTGCTTCCACTGTTTCTGCTGGCAAGCCCCAATCCAGTTGGGAGCATCTTTTTTTTTTTAGTTAATTTTGGAGAGAGGGAGAGGGAAAACTGACGTGGGAGAGAAACAGCAATCAGTTGCCTCCCATACCAGGGATTGAACCCGCAACATTGGTGTCCGATAGCCTGGGAACTGGCGCCAGGCAAACTGTTCAGTCATTACCTCGCTTACCCAACCTAGACTCCCACCCTGTTTCAGGAACTGTTTGCCTCGAACTCATAGATCAACTCCTGTCCCATTCTCCTGTCCTAGTCCAGGAACTGTTTGCTCCGGGACAATAGACTCACATTCCAGGGGCCCCCATGCGTAGCCCCTCAGGACCTAACCCTAACAACAAGTTCCCGCTGCCATAGGCGCAGATATAAAAATCACAAACCCCAGCATCGGGCGCGGCTTCTCAGACTCGACCCCGGAGTCTGTGAACCCGCCCGGAGTGTACCCAATAAAGCCTGATTTCTGCTTATTCGGCTGTTTGGCTCTTCGGTTTCTTCCCACCTCCCACCGGCGGCGCCTGGCTACCTTACATCTGGTGCCGAAACCCGGGAGAGGGGTTTTGCGACCCGCCTCGGTCCCTGCAGGCTGAGGCGAGAGTCCCCCCCCCTCTCTCCCTGCCTCGTGCTGCCCACCACAGCTTTGAATTCGGAGCTCCCTGCAGATACGGTTTGCAACCGTAAGTAATTCGATCCCTTTCCTTTCCTGCTGCTCCCCTGTGTCTCCGCCAGGGTCTCTGGTCCTAGACTCGGCCAAGAGCCCTCCCCTCACGACTCCTGGAGTCTATATAGGGGGACTGATTGAAAGGGACGCCTTTCACTCACCCCTCTATCTCTGTCCGGAGACGGGTATCTGGAAGGGACGCCTCCCTCATACCCTTTCTCCTCCGACACTTAGGGGTCCGGAAGGCCACTAAATTATGGGGAACTCCGAATCCAAAATAGACCCTAAGACTCCATTGGGATGTCTTCTTATAAATTTCTCCAAATTGGGATACTCTCAGACCCTCCACAAGAAGAAACTCATCTTCTTGTCCCAGGTCGCTTGGCCTCAATACACCCTAGACAACCAGTCTCACTGGCCGCCTACGGGTACTTTTGACTTCAACGTGCTCCGGGACCTGGCCAATTTTTGCCGGCGGACCAGAAAGGACTCTGAGATCCCATACATTCAGGCTTTTTGGGACCTCCGCTCCCGCCCTGACCTTTGCTCACACTGCTCCACTCTCCAGATTCTCCTAGCCCAGACTTCCCCTCCTCCAAAGGCTGAAGAGGGCCCTGAGACTCCCATCCAAGACCTAGTAAAAATGGCTTTTAAAGTTTTTAATGCCCGGGAGGAGACGGCTGCAGCAGCCCTGCAGGCCCGGCTGCAGCAGAAGGTCAGCCTCCAGACCCAAGCCTTGGTGGCGGCCCTCCGGCCGGCAGGGGAACCGGCAAAAAGACTGACCTCCAAAGGAGGACAGCGCACGCCCCCGGGCGCCTGATTCAAATGCGGAAAGGAAGGCCACTGGGCGAAGGCCTGTCCGCAGCCTAGGCCCCCCACCAAGTCTTGCCCTCAGTGCAAACAAATGGGCCACTGGAAGTCGGACTGCCCGACCCTGGCTCAGCCCTCGGCACCTCAATGCAGGGGGACTGAGAACCAGATGTTCCGGCCCTAGAACTGCTGGGGCTAATGGACGACTGAGGGGGCCCTGGCTCTTCGACTCCAGTTACCCTCGCTGAGCCCAGGGTCACGCTCCAGGTAGCGGGTAAGTCTGCTCCTTTTTAGTAGACATGGGGGCTACCTACTCTGTCCTTCCCTCTCATTCAGGCCTTATGGTTCCTTCCCAGGTCTCGGTCATGGGAATTGACGGATCACCCTCGATCCCACGGCAGACGACCCTCCTTAACTGCCTATTTGAGGGTCACCCGTTCTCCCACTCCTTCCTAGTCATGCCCTCATGTCCAGTCCCCCTCCTGGGGAGAGACATTCTGTCCAAACTCCAGGCAAGCATCTCATTCTCCCTGAAACAGACCTTCTTGCTGGCACTGGTGCCAGGCCCCGACCTTGAGCCTAACCCAGACCCCAACGTCCAGCTCCTACCTGGAGTCCACCCCGAGGTCCGGGACACGGATACCCCCACCATTGCTTCCCACCACACTCCTGTTTTAATTAAACTCAAAGACCCATCTTCTTTTCCTAACCGCCCGCAATTCCCCATCTCACACGCTCATAGGATGGGACTCCTGCCCATCATCACCAGGCTTAGGACACAAGGCCTCCTGATCCCCACCAATTCGCCTTGTAATACTCCCATTCTCCCCGTTAAAAAGGCCTTAGGACAGTACCCCTTGTTCAGGACCTCCGCGCGGTCGTCCCCATTTCCCCAGTAGTCCCCAATCCCTACACTCTTCTCTCTCACATTCCCCCTTGGATCCATTCTTCTCTGCCTGCCTGTCACCCTAACCCCCCAACTCATGGTCTATACACCTGCTGAATTCCCACAAAAATACATATATTACAATCCGAAACAAAAGCGGGCAATCTTTTTACCCCTTTTAGTGGGACTCTCCCTCTTAGCCTCGGCTGTCACCACTGGACTGGGAGGGGGTGCCCTGGCACACTCCTTAGTCACCTCAGAAAGCTTAGAATCTCAATTTCAGATTGCTATTGACAGCTCGGCTGAGTCCCTAGCTTCTCTCCAGAGGCAGATCACCTCCCTGGCCCTGCTGTCGATGCAGAATCGAAGGGCCCTGGACCTCCTCACAGCGGAACACGGAGGAACCTGTCTCTTTCTTGGGGAAGAATGTTGCTATTATATCAACGAATCAGGTTTGGTAGAAACCCGCATTGAAACCCTCCACCAGCTAAGTTCAGAACTAAAAAAACAAAAGTTCTCAGTAGACGCCTCCTCCTGGTGGAATTCCTCCATGTACTCCTTACTCCTCCCCCTCCTCGGCCCAACCATCATCATAACAATTATACTGCTAATTAATTACCCCCTGTTTTCTCCGCTTCATCCAGGACCGATTCGCACAGCTCACACGAACAATAGAGGTCCACCAAATGATGCGACAACATTACCAGCCTTTGACCAGTCCCCCGGACTCGGACCACACCGACTCGGCCCCCCCCCCTTCCTCTGACGCCACCCCCGTCCAGCAGGAAGTAGTCAGAAAGACGACCTGGCCCCTATTCCTATATCACAGAGTCGGGAATGTCCGAGAGCCTGGGAACTGGCACCAGGCAAACTGCTCAGCCGTTATCTCGCTTACCCAACCTAGACTCCCACCCTGTTTCAGGAACTGTTTGCCCCGAACTCATAGATCAACTCCTGTCCCATTCTCTTGTCCTAGTCCAGGAACTGTTTGCCCCGGGACAATAGACTCACATTCCAGGGGCCCCCATGCGTAGCCCCTCAGGACCTAACCTAACAACAAGTTCCCGCGGCCATAGGCGCAGATATAAAAATCACAAACCCCAGCATCGGGCGCGGCTTCTCGGACTCGACCCCGGAGTCTGTGAACCCTCCCGGAGTGTACCCAATAAAGCCTGATTTCTGCTTATTCGGCTGTTTGGCTCTTCGGTTTCTTCCCACCTCCCACCGGCGGCGCCTGGCTACCTTACATCTGGTGCCGAAACCCGGGAGAGGGGTTTTGCGACCCGCCTCGGTCCCTGCAGGCTGAGGCGAGAGTCCCCCCCCCTCTCTCCCTGCCTCGTGCTGCCCACCACAGCTTTGAATTCGGAGCTCCCTGCAGATACGGTTTGCAACCGTAAGTAATTCGATCCCTTTCCTTTCCTGCTGCTCCCCTGTGTCTCCGCCAGGGTCTCTGGTCCTAGACTCGGCCAAGAGCCCTCCCCTCACGACTCCTGGAGTCTATATAGGGGGACTGATTGAAAGGGACGCCTTTCACTCACCCCTCTATCTCTGTCCGTAGACGGGTATCTGGAAGGGACGCCTCCCTCATACCCTTTCTCCACCGACACTTAGGGGTCCGGAAGGCCACTAAATTATGGGGAACTCCGAATCCAAAATAGACCCTAAGACTCCTTTGGGATGTCTTCTTATAAATTTCTCCAAATTGGGATACTCTCAGACCCTCCACAAGAAGAAACTCATCTTCTTGTCCCAGGTCGCTTGGCCTCAATACACCCTAGACAACCAGTGTCACTGGCCGCCTACGGGTACTTTTGACTTCAACGTCCTCCTGGACCTGGACAATTTTTGCCGGCGGACCAGAAAGGACTCTGAGATCCCATACATTCAGGCTTTTTGGGACCTCTGCTCCCGCCCTGACCTTTGCTCACACTGCTCCACTCTCCAGATTCTCCTAGCCCAGACTTCCCCTCCTCCAAAGGCTGAAGAGGGCCCTGAGACTCCCATCCAAGACCTAGTAAAAATGGCTTTTAAAGTTTTTAATGCCCGGGAGGAGACGGCTGCAGCAGCCCTGCAGGCCCGGCTGCAGCAGAAGGTCAGCCTCC
Organism: Molossus molossus; assembly: GCF_014108415.1. Classification (NCBI taxonomy): domain Eukaryota; kingdom Metazoa; phylum Chordata; class Mammalia; order Chiroptera; family Molossidae; genus Molossus; species Molossus molossus. The sequence continues at coordinate 17,526,786 of NW_023425344.1, read as the reverse complement.
AGACCCAAGCCTTGGTGGCGGCCCTCCGGCCGGCAGGGGAACCGGCAAAAAGACTGACCTCCAAAGGAGGACAGCGCACGCCCCCGGGCGCCTGATTCAAATGCGGAAAGGAAGGCCACTGGGCGAAGGCCTGTCCGCAGCCTAGGCCCCCCACCAAGTCTTGCCCTCAGTGCAAACAAATGGGCCACTGGAAGTCGGACTGCCCGACCCTGGCTCAGCCCTCGGCACCTCAATGCAGGGGGACTGAGAACCAGATGTTCCGGCCCTAGAACTGCTGGGGCTAATGGACGACTGAGGGGGCCCTGGCTCTTCGACTCCAGTTACCCTCGCTGAGCCCAGGGTCACGCTCCAGGTAGCGGGTAAGTCTGCTCCTTTTTAGTAGACATGGGGGCTACCTACTCTGTCCTTCCCTCTCATTTGGGCCTTATGGTTCCTTCCCAGGTCTCAGTCATGGGAATTGACGGATCACCCTTGACCCCATGGCGGACGACCCTCCTTAACTGCCTATTTGAGGGTCACCCGTTCTCCCACTCCTTCCTAGTCATGCCCTCATGTCCAGTCCCCCTCCTGGGGAGAGACATTCTGTCCAAACTCCAGGCAAGCATCTCATTCTCCCCGAAACAGACCTTCTTGCTGGCACTGGTGCCAGGTCCCGACCTTGAGCCTAACCCAGACCCCAAAGTCCAGCTCCTACCTGGAGTCCACCCCGAGGTCCGGGACACGGATACCCCCACCATTGCTTCCCACCACACTCCTGTTTTAATTAAACTCAAAGACCCATCTTCTTTTCCTAACCGCCCGCAATTCCCCATCTCACACGCTCATAGGATGGGACTCCTGCCCATCATCACCAGGCTTAGGACACAAGGCCTCCTGATCCCCACCAATTCACCTTGTAATACTCCCATTCTCCCCGTTAAAAAGGCCTTAGGACAGTACCCCTTGTTCAGGACCTCCGCGCGGTCGTCCCCATTTCCCCAGTAGTCCCCAATCCCTACACTCTTCTCTCTCACATTCCCCCTTGGATCCATTCTTCTCTGCCTGCCTGTCACCCTAACCCCCCAACTCATGGTCTATACACCTGCTGAATTCCCACAAAAATACATATATTACAATCCGAAACAAAAGCGGGCAATCTTTTTACCCCTTTTAGTGGGACTCTCCCTCTTAGCCTCGGCTGTCACCACTGGACTGGGAGGGGGTGCCCTGGCACACTCCTTAGTCACCTCAGAAAGCTTAGAATCTCAATTTCAGATTGCTATTGACAGCTCGGCTGAGTCCCTAGCTTCTCTCCAGAGGCAGATCACCTCCCTGGCCCTGCTGTCGATGCAGAATCGAAGGGCCCTGGACCTCCTCACAGCGGAACACGGAGGAACCTGTCTCTTTCTTGGGGAAGAATGTTGCTATTATATCAACGAATCAGGTTTGGTAGAAACCCGCATTGAAACCCTCCACCAGCTAAGTTCAGAACTAAAAAAACAAAAGTTCTCAGTAGACGCCTCCTCCTGGTGGAATTCCTCCATGTACTCCTTACTCCTCCCCCTCCTCGGCCCAACCATCATCATAACAATTATACTGCTAATTAATTACCCCCTGTTTTCTCCGCTTCATCCAGGACCGATTCGCACAGCTCACACGAACAATAGAGGTCCACCAAATGATGCGACAACATTACCAGCCTTTGACCAGTCCCCCGGACTCGGACCACACCGACTCGGCCCCCCCCTCCTCTGACGCCACCCCCGTCCAGCAGGAAGTAGTCAGAAAGACGACCTGGCCCCTATTCCTATATCACAGAGTCGGGAATGTCCGAGAGCCTGGGAACTGGCACCAGGCAAACTGCTCAGCCGTTATCTCGCTTACCCAACCTAGACTCCCACCCTGTTTCAGGAACTGTTTGCCCCGAACTCATAGATCAACTCCTGTCCCATTCTCTTGTCCTAGTCCAGGAACTGTTTGCCCCGGGACAATAGACTCACATTCCAGGGGCCCCCATGCGTAGCCCCTCAGGACCTAACCTAACAACAAGTTCCCGCGGCCATAGGCGCAGATATAAAAATCACAAACCCCAGCATCGGGCGCGGCTTCTCGGACTCGACCCCGGAGTCTGTGAACCCTCCCGGAGTGTACCCAATAAAGCCTGATTTCTGCTTATTCGGCTGTTTGGCTCTTCGGTTTCTTCCCACCTCCCACCGGCGGCGCCTGGCTACCTTACAATTTTCTACTGTACATTTTTATTTGCTTTTTTTTTTTTGGTACGTGCCTCTAGCGGGAACCGAACCCGGGACTCCTCTCTGGTTCGCAGGCCGATGCTCCAAACACAGAGCCAAACCAGACAGGGCTTTATTTCCTTTTGTTAAATTTTCATTCACGTTCCATGTCCTTTCTGTTTTCAGAGTGTTTATGTATAGATTAAACAGTACATTGGACAGGTACTGTATAAAAGAAAGGTTAAAACAGAATCATCTTGGGAGTCTGGAACAGATTAATTCAATTGACGTTGTTTCTAATGGGAAAAAATGCTTTGGTTTTCTTAGAGCCTTTTGGAACTAATTGTTATCTCTGTATCATTTATTCTTGACAACAGCCCATAAGGGGAGATTTTAGCATCATCTTCATTATCCCCATTTTGCTGATAAGAAAACTGAAGGGTAGAGTCAAGGGACTTGTCCAAGGTCACACTTTAGTAAGTGGTGAGGCCATGAAAAATGGCCTGAGATGGTTTGTCGGAGGCCAGAGCTGGACTCTTTCCCCTCTAAGCACCACCACCTGCCCTTTGGGGCCACCTCGCTGGCTGTGGTCCACTCAGGCCCCAGATTTTGCTCCAGGTCTAATGCATCGTTTGCAGTCCTGTGCCTGGGTCTTGTACCATACGCGTGCTGTATTTATTATAGCTGTGCCTGCTGAACTGTGTCTTGTTTTGTCATCGAGTCCTCTGACTACCAATGTCCAATCTGTTATAGAGGCTGGGGTAGCAATTCAGGGTGAGGGTAAAGGCAGGGGTCAAGGGCTGGGCCCCGGAGGTGCAGGGGCAGGAAGAGACTATGTGAGAGAACAATACAGCTCCTACGACACGGTGGATCGACATTTCCTACTTTCTCCTGCATGTCTCCTTGCGCTGCAGAGGATCTGCAGTTCCCAGATGCACCAAGGGGAGGGAGAGGGGGCGCATTTCTGCTGCTTCCACTGTTTCTGCTGGCAAGCCCCAATCCAGTTGGGAGCATCTTTCTTTTTTAGTTAATTTTGGAGAGAGGGAGAGAGAGGGAGAGGGAAAACTGACGTGGGAGAGAAACAGCAATCAGTTGCCTCCCATACCAGGGATCGAACCCGCAACCTGGGTATGTGCCCTGACCGGGAACTGAACCTGTGACCTTTCAGTATATGGGACAACACTCCAACCAACTGAGCCACAACAGCAAGGGGTAGTACTTGACTGCCCTTGATGCCCCCTCGTTCTGTGGTGTGGCTCTCAAAGCTATTCCTGAAATCTCAGTGGGTACCGCCAGCCTCCTGAGTAATTCTGTTCACATTGTGGCATCTCTGTCAGCCTAGACTACCGACGAGCTAGCATGGACTACATCTCTGCCTTTGCGTCCTGACCAAATACAGCATCTGAAAGGTGGAAACTTAACCATGACTCAGGGGAATGTGTCCCATTATCAAATATTGTTTTATGTATAGAAAACAATGTGACAAACATTTCTGTATCTACCACCCAGCTTAAGAACTAAAACATCACATTTTACTTTTCATTTACCCAAACGCGACCACCGTGCAACGCCTAGGCATGTGCTTGTGTCTCAGCTCATGCAGCCCTGAGCCCCAGCATGGTCTGTGTGCATCCCTCTACCGCGTGTTTTGTTGCTTAACGTTATGGCTTTGAAATCTGCCAGTACTGATACTTGGTTACTTCATTCTATTCTTGTTTCTGGTGAGTGGTGTCCCATGTATGAATATATTTCATGCGTGATCCCATCACAGTTTATTCTGCTATTGATAAGGGACCTAGTTTAACTTTCTAAAGTCTATGTGGGGTGGCATTTCAAAAGTCTTCAGAACAGACACGTTAGAGAAATATGCAAAATGCTCTACTGATAACAGGGACCGGGCCCCACAATGACCAAAACATTTACATGTACATCTTAAAACAGTGCAGAGGCCGAACAAATCTTATCTCTGGGGCAGGATCGCCATGGGGTTCCACTCAGGTGTCCCCGGGACGTACCACTGAGGCTGTCCGTTCAGACAGTACCAGACTTGCTACTACCAGGAAATGAAAATCGGGATGAAGTGGGTGACTGGCTTCTGCAACCCCCCAGCTATGCCTCCCCACCCCCACCAGGTTCTGGGAAGATGCGGATGAACTCACTGACCAATCATGGAGAAATTCCGACACCTTTGCCAGGAATTCTGGATGAAACTGCAGATTCGCTCAAACAATTCAGGAAAGGTTATGAATCACCAGGGCTAAAAATTAGTTACTTTGTCACCCAAGGTACTGAATCGTAAAAAATAGAAGTGCCAGGTTCGGTTCCAGTGAGCAGAATTCCTCTGGGCACTGCTGTGGGGACAGGGTATGGCTTTGCAGGCCAGCAGACATAAATCCCCGCCCGCACCACCACTTGGCAGGTGTGTGACCTTGGACCGCTTCCTGTCTCTGAGCTTCAGTTCCCTTGTCTCTAAACGGGAGATTGAAATGACAGTAAATGCACAAGGCTGACTTGGTGCCTCACTCCCATTTCTTTGGGCATGCTGGGGCCCAGGGCAGGCCACCCCAGGGTATTTCAAATCAAAACTCCATGCTGGGTGCCCTCCCTGCTCCCGAGAGCTGAGAGAAAACCTTTCCACAAGAGTTAAAAAATCCAGAACGAAAACAAACCCTGGAGCACCTTTATGGCTTGACCACCTCAGCCCAAACCTTGCTTAGATTCCTTTCTAAAGAGCACCAACTTTCTCTGTCCAGTCAATTTCTCACAAATGTATTGTTTCTTTGTCTAAAAGTATAAAAAGGTGCCTGGTTTGATCATTGAGCCTCACTTTATGATCTGAGCATCATATTATGACTCTCCCATGCTCATGTATTAAACTGGTTTTTCTCCCATTAATCTAGTCTTGTGTCTATTTTACTATTATTCCAGCCATAAGAACTAAAGGAGGGTAGAGGGGGTGAATTTCCCCCCTCCTGACAGGTAACAGCACCAGGAATTCTTTCTGGGGAAACACCCCGACACCACTCATGGTTCGTACATTTTGGGTGGTGCACTACCCTTAGCTTCAGAGGTGGATGGGGGTCTCAGACCTGGGTAACAAGATCACCCGTGCTCCTGACCCAACGGGTGGTTCATAGGCAGGCACGTGGGGCAATCAGAGCCACGGAGATGGGATGAGACTTTTATTGGAACATAAGAGGTTCTTTCCTGCTGAACTTGAATGTGGGAGGATGTGAGCCTGGAATTGTAGGGAGTCACCATATTTTCAACCAAGATGAAGGTCATCCAGAGACTGATTTTACTGACTGTTTTTGTTTTTGCATTGCTGAGAGGTGGAAAGAAACCAAGTCCTAGTAGCATTATTTCAGTTCCTGGACCAAGTTACACTAAAGGCCATGATCTACTCTTGGGATTTTTCAGTGTCTTATTAATTTGTTTGTTTTGCCTAAACCAGTTTGAGGTATGTGTGTGTGTCTTGTAACTTGCAGGATAGTAAGTCTTGACCAGCATTGTCTCATTGGGTAGCTATGAGGATTAATCAAGATGATATGGCCCGCCTGCTGCGGCTCAGTGGTTGAGCATCGACCCATGCACTAAGAGGTCGCTGGTTCAATTTCCGGTCAGGGCATATGCCCAGGTTGTGGGCCAAATCCCCAGTGGAGGGCATGCAGGAGGCGGCAGTCAATGTTCTCTCTCATCGATGTTTCTATCTCTCTCTCCCTCTCATTTCCTCTCTCTCTAAAATCAATAAAGAAAAGAAAAAAAAAGAAGAAGATGGCATAAAAGATGTCGACTATGGGCCAGATTCCCTTTGCCTGTCTTATTCTTGTTCTAATCCAAAACTACCTTCATTTCATTCCTTTTTTATTTCATGCAATCCCCAAATCATTCTGAGTTTCTAGAAATACATGGAAACTATGTTAGAAAGTTGAAAAAAATTAAAGATGCTTACCTTAGGGGGGAAAAGATCACTTGGCAAAGCAATAGCTTTCTAGAAATATTTAAAAGGTTGTCACTTTAAAAAGAGAATTAGATTTCAACTTGGACAGCAGAGTTGGGTGACTGGGTAAAAGTCAGCAAAAGACACTTTGCTTCAATGGACAGAAAAACTGTTTCGTAACAATAACAAGCTCTGGCTCGCTCCTCTGAGGTCCTGGGGTTTCCCATCACATTGACCTTCCTGCTGCCAATGGACAATCACTGATTGTGACCTGTGGAGGGGACTCCTACTTCAAGAAAAGTTACAGGGATTACCTTGACCAAAGCCTTCTCACTTATAGGGTATTAGGATTCTAGATAAAGTGTCAAATACAACTACCATGTATGCCCCCAACATGAGTATCTTCAGTTTTTCCAATGAAAAAATAATTTTGAGCAATTTGAAGATATAAACTTATTAAAATATAGATGAAATAGTCTGTTGACATAAGAATATCCAAACCTATAAAACAATTTTTATAAGATTTAATTTGTGCCAAAAGTGCTGGGAAGCGAGATCTTAAATGCTTCGGAGAAGGACAGTTTTGCAGTTTATTTTATGCATTGAAAACGAAGGAGGGAAGGTAAGGACAATGACATGAAGGTGGGAGAAAGCAAGACAGGATCGGGTTATAGGACAGTTAACAAGGTTATGCGCTCTGTTGGGGGTGGTTTCCCTTGATTCAAAGATGTATTAACCTAGATGCACAAAAACAATGGACAAGCCTTGCTTAAGGCAAAGATAAACCTTTCACTAAAAAAACTGTGCCTGGGGTGTGACTACCCACCACAACCTGCCCAGCTAGTAATTTATTATCAGATCACCCTGTGAGATTACTTTCCATAGAACTCCTTTTTGTCCACAAGTCAAATGTCTATTCATTCCTTTAATTTATTATTATTATTATTATTTTAATCTTCACCCAAGGATATTTTTTCGTTTTGTTGTTGTTGTTGTTGTTGTTGTTCAGATAGAGTGGGAGGGAGAGAAAGGAAGAGAGAGAGAGAGACATCGACGTGAAAGGGACACATTGAGTGGTTGCCACCTGCACAATCCAACCAGGGCCGGGGACAAACTGCAACCGAGGTACGTGCCCTTAGCGGGAACCGAACCGGGGTCTCTCTGGACCGCAGGCCGACGCTCTAACTGCTGAGCCAAACCGGCCAGGGCTAATTTATTATTATTATTATAATTTTGTTGTTGTTAATCCTCACCCAAGGATATTTTTTCTATTGATTTTTTTAGATAGAGTGGAAGGGAGGGAGGGGGAAAGAGAGAAACATCAATCTGAGGGGACACATCGATTGGTTGCCTCCTGCACGACTCTGACTGGTGCCGGGGACCAAACCTGCAACCCAGGGACGTGCCCTTGACCAGGAATCAGACTCGTGACCTTCAGTCCTTGGGCCAATCCTCTAACCACTGAGCCAAACCGGCCAGGGTCATACCTTTAACTTATTATATCAGGTACATAAATCTTTACATTTATATGTTATATAAAATTATCATATGTGAATTGAAGAAAGTTGCTTTTTTCATTCTCATATTTAGTGAAATAACATGTAAGTCCTTTACATGCACTCTGACATTACTTTTTAAAATTATTTATTTATTTAGTTTCTTTATTGATTTTAGAGAGAGAGAAAAGGAGAAGTAGGGAGAGATAAAGACATCTATGAGATAGAACATTGATGAGAGAGAACACTGGCCGCCTCCTGCATGCCCTCCACTGGGGATCAGGCCCACACCCTGGGCATGTGCCCTGACCGGGAATCGAACTGGTGACCTCTTGGTGCATGGGTTGACCCTCAACCACTGCACCGCACTGGCTGGGCACTTTTGTTTTTCATTAGAGTCACTTTTGAACCATATATGTTGGATTTTTTTCAATAGTGTTTATCTTTTAGAGCTATGTTCTTATGATTATAAAAAACACTCTTAAATTAGACATTCTAACAGGAAAAGGATTTCTTTCATTGTAAGTCTAAAACTTTTAGCCACTAATCTCTCTGGAACCATTGTAAGGATCTAAAAAAAATCATTAAATTTATTGGGGTGACAGTGGTTAATAAAATTACATAGGTTTCAGGTGCACAATTCTATACTAAATCGTCTGTGTATTGCATTGTGTTTACCACCTCAAGTCAGGCCTCCTTCCGCCACCGTTTACCACCCATGCCATTTGCTATCTTCCCATCCCCCACTGTAAGTGATGTTTTAAGAAAATGGGTTTTCTGCCCTGGCCGGTTTGGCTCAGCGGTTAGAGCGTCGGCCTGCGGTCCAGAGAGACCCGGGTTCGGTTTCCGCTAAGGGCACGTACCTTGGTTGCAGTTTGTCCCCGGCCCTGGTTAGTCGTGTGGGTGGCAACCACTCGATGTGTCGCTTTCACGTCGATGTTTCTCTCTCTCTCTCTCCCTCTCCCTCTCACTCTATCTGAACAAAATATCGAAAAATGTCCTCGGGTGAGGATAAAAAAAAAAAAAAAAGAAAATGGGTTTTCTTAGAAATTCAACTATTATAATGTAGCTAAATAAACCATACTTAGTAGCTAATCTAATATGCTCTGAATAAGAGAAGATACAAAATCACATATGTAGTTTTATCCAAAATAGGATGAAAACTTGGATATTTATGTACATGCAAAGAAATATATGAGAAGAAATACACCAGAAGATTAATAGTAGTTATCTCTGAGTTGTGGTTATTATGCATGCCATTGTTTTATTTTTTTTATACTTTTTTGTATTTCCAACTTTTCTACAATCAATATGAGTAATTTTTACAGTGAGAAAAAGACTAATTATAAAAATAGCTGTCTGAAGGGTTTCTAGCTTCTGTGAGGTTTACAAGATGCAGTTAGACCAGGGCTCACAAACTCGAACACTTTCCCGAAACATAAATGAGGGAGGTGGGTCAGTTACAACACAGTGGGAACTGGTGAGGACTGGGGAAACTGGAGACCATTTGCCTGAATGAACCAGGGAAGCCAGTTACTGTCATGTAGGGATGTGAGCCCAGTGTTATCAAATGCAAATATCAAATGGATATTTATGTAAAATTCCTCTCCCTTAATTTTGGTTTTAATTGTGAGGGTCCAACAAAATTATGTTCCAGTTTTCCCTGTCTGTGGCCCCCAAGTTAGATAGGGTTCTGTTCGTTCTGAACTGGTACTCAAACTTCGCCACCGTCCTGCGGAACTACAGGCTTTACTTGCCCTGGTCCCCTTCAGCCTCCCCAGCTTCCGATTACCCTCGTTCGCCATTAGCACCTAGGTTAGTACTGCCCAGAGTGTGTTCCATGGAGCAGGAGCTAGGTGAGATGCTCTGGGGAAAGGAAAAGGATGGGTTCTCTGGTTCAATGTGTTTGGGAAACAGCTTTTACAGTTTCCACCCAGAGATTCAAATGTGTACACTGGCATTTAAAGTTCCTGAGAAGGCCTGCAGTTGACTAAGCAAGTAAACTTTGCTCACTCTAGCGTTTCCCAAACTCACGTGTCCATGGAACCCTTTGGTACCATTGTTGATATTAACATGTTACTGCTACACATGTACTGAACCATGGAACTCAATTCGAGTAACATGGCTCTAGGTTGGCTGGAGTTCTTAGTGAAAAAAATAATCTAAGCTGTGAATGTCAACTTTTTTTTACTATTAGTATTTAAATTTTTTTATATTATTGATTTTAGAGAGAAAGAAACTTCAATTTGTTGTTCCACTTATTCATGAATTCGTTGATTGATTCTTGTATGTGCCCTGACAGGGGATCAAACCCGCAACCTTGGTGTACCAGGACAATGCTTTAACCAACTGAGCTACCTGGCGAGGACCAATGTCAAATTTTTTCCTGGATGAGGAAATTCTTGGAGTGTTACAAAAGAATAAGCAGAGAGAGCCCTGGCCGGTTTGGCTCAGCGGTTGGAGCATCAGCCTGCAGACCAGAGAGTCCTGGGTTCGGTTCCCGCTAGGGGCACATACAAAAAAAAAAAAAAAGAATAAGCAGAGAGAGATGCTGAGCATATTATGATTGGTCTGTGTACTACGTGGGGACTAACAGTGATCCTCAAAACCACTTTCTGGGTTCAAAGGCCAAGTTCTGCTACTTCTTAGTAGTGTGACCTTGGGCAAGTTACTTAACTTCTCTGTGCTTCAGCTTCCTCAACCTAAGATGAAAATAATGATAATGACCATCTCAAGGTGTTGCATAGAATAAATTGTGTGAAATGTAGCAACATTCCTGGTACATTGTAGGTGCTTAATAAATGTTAGTTACCATTATGCTCACTTCCCTGCTCACTGCATTTGCTATTGCAGAGATAATCATAGTATCTATTATTAGTATGTTATGATTATCTATTATGTCTTTATATATATATATATTTTTTATCCTCACCCGAGGACATTTTTCCATTTTTTGTTCAGATGGAGTGGGAGGGAGGGAGGGAGGGAGGGGGAGAGAGAGAGAGAGAGAGAGAGAGAGAGAGAGAGAGAGAAACATAGACATGAAAGGGACACATCAAGTGGTTGCCACCCACATGACCCAACCAGGGCCAGGGACAAACTGCAACCGAGGTACGTGCCCTTAGCGGGAACCGAACCCGGGTCTCTCTGGACCACAGGCCAACACTCTAACCGCTGAGCCAAACTGGCCAGGGCTGTCTTAATATTTAATATGTATTTAGAAGCTTACTAAGTATTAGGCACTATGCTAAATAGATTATTTTATAAAAACCATAAGAGGTAGATATCATTATTATTCCCCATTCTATACATGGAGCTGATCCTCCGAGAGGTGACATGACTTGCCCTAGAAACAAGAGAGCCAGGATAAAAACCCCCTGGTTGGACTTGAAAGCCCATCCTCATAATTTCTGCATTTTGCTTCCTCAAAGGCCCAAGTCTTCACCTTTTAGCATAGGAAGAGCCCTCAAAGATGAACTAGAGAAAATTCACTGTGCTTCCATTTTATTGCAACTAGGGTCCAGAAGTGTTTGACCCACCTGAGGTCAAACAGGTGGGTTCAAAGCTAGGATTAAAGCAGAGGGGAAAAGGGAGAAAGAGGGTGGGCGAGGGAGACCCAGAGAGGAGAGAACAGGATGAAACCAAGACTTTCATATTGGCCATGAGGGGGATTAGAATAAGCCACCCCCAAATATGCCGCTTTGGCGTGAGGATTATTTTGAGCTGAAGACAATTGAGAAACAGCAGGGAAAGCTCCTTACCCTCCCCCTTCTGTGCAAAAGCAGGGCCCACTTTTCCTCTGTGAAGGTGTCCCCGCTCCCATCTTCTATACTAGGAAGAGGAGATGGATGACATCGCTAGAGACAGTCAAGACTGGGCATAAACAAACCTTACGGAAGAACCCTTATCTTCCATCTGTTCCCCCATGTTTACCTTCCCTCGGGTTACCGCCCCCAGAAATCCCAACCCTCTTCTTTTTATTACTTCTCCTCACATCTTTCACTCTTGTTAAAATGGTATATAAGCTCTCAGGCATAACTGCTGTTCTTCTCTGGAAGAACCTTGTGCACAGGTGCAAATCTACATATTAACAACAAATGAAACGTGTATGTGTATGTCTTTTCTCCTGTTAATGTTTGTTTGCTTGTTTTTTGTTTTTGTTGGTTTAATTTGCAGGCCCTCCGATGCGGAACCTAAGAGGACGGAGAAGAAAGTGTGTCCTCCCCTACAGCCACCTCCCGTTGGAAAAGCCTGTTGGTCATTCATAAGAATGGTCAAAAGTCAGTTGGGCCTTCAAGCCGGGAGCCCAGGTGCCAGCTTGAGTCTGGAGATGCATCACCTGTCCTGGGCCACTACCCAGCCAGACTCATCTCCTATCCCAGGAGCCGTGCCAGACACTGCCCCCCTCACCCTTCACTCGCTGTGGGATCTCCAAGTCCTGCTGGTCGACCCCAGCACAGCTCCTCAGCACACCCGCTTCTCCACCCCTTTACCTCCACCCTCAGCAGGTCCACCTTCATCTCGCACACGATGCCTCATTCCAGCCTTCAGCTTGGTCTCCCTGACTCCCAGCTTGCCTCTTTCAACCCAACCTCCGAACTGTGGCCAGGACAAATTTGGTCAGATCCTTCTCCTGCTTAAATACCTTTCCAGGACTTTCCTTCGCTCTGAACCCCAGGCTTACTCATGCCTTCTGTGGTGCCTGCTCAGCCCCCCACTCTCCCATTCTCCCGCCGTATCCACACTGCCGTTCTCTGGGGTTCCACACTCTCTCCCGTCTCCTAGCTTTGCCATATGCTGCTTCCCCTGCCTGTTCCTCCCACCTTCTTCATCCCCCTAATTCACACCTACGTTTCAGGTCCACCTCTAACGACCTGTGCTTGCCCCCACCTCTGGGTAAGTCTGCTGCAGGGGTCCGCACAGCACCTGTACTTGCCCTCCTCGCAGCACTCAGTTCACTGCATTGTGATTGCCGTCACTCCTCTGCCTCCCACAGAACGGGAGCGACTCGAGCTGCAAGGCTGCATCTTTGCACGCGCAATGCCTGGCACATAGTAGGTGAACAAGAAATGTTTAAAAATAAATTAATGGATGAGCAGGCAACTGATACTAACTCATAACATTGTAATTTTAGATTCTCATCGCCCTGACTTCACTCAGCAATTATTTTTATTAGCATAGTTACAGGCCGACCTGTGAGTACCAGCTGCAAATGTAAGTCAAGGTCACATCCAGCCAACTTTTTTAGACCGTGCTATCTGTGATATTTCTACCAAATTTTACATAAGCTCATGTTCCTTGATTCCGGTGGAAGGTGGGGGGCGGGAACCTTTCCTTGTTCCAATTCTGGGCTCCCAGCCTCTGGTGGGGCTGTGTCCTTGGCGTACACCGCCTGGTGCTAGGGAGAGGAGAAACCGGTTTGCTTATTCACAGGAGATACATTCGTGGAAAGCTGACTCCGTAGCCAAGAAGACAAGGAGGGAGCTGTGTCAGTCCAGCTGGGGCCATTTTAATAAAGAAACCTGGAAACCAATCCTCTCAGCATTCTCTTTGGATGAAACTGGATGTCCCAAACCAAGCCCAGACACCCTCACCTCAGGTACCCCGGCTTCAGAAGACGTGGTTGCTGGGAACGAGACTCTGACTGCCAGATGCCAGATAAAACGCAGGGCCCCCGGTGAGATCCGAAAATCAGGTAAATAATTAATAAACGCGTAGTGTAAGTGTGCCCCACACGTGGCATGAGACATACTTATGCTGCAGGAAATTACCTGTTTATCTGAAATTCAGATTTAACTGGGCATCGGGCAGTTTATTCGCTGAACCTGGCAACTGTGAATAAGGTTGGAGGTTGAGACTCTGAAGGAGCACGTGTCCCCAGCAGGTGCCCTCCGCTGCCAGGCTGCCCAGGGACAATGGCCAGATTCCAGGGCCTGGGAGGAGGGGATTGAGCCCTCAGATGGCTGTCTTTGTTCAGGGTGCAGGACCGTGTCGTGCAGCCGGGAGACAGGAAAAGGTTCCCAACCTCCACTGCACATTAGAATCATGGGGGTGGCTTTTAAAACATTTTGAAGCACAGGCCACCTCTAGGACAGGTCAATCAGAATTGCTGGGCTGGGACACAGGCTTGGGTATTTCTGAAAGACTCCCTAGAGGATTCTATTGTGTAGCCACGGTGGAGAACGTCTCCCTCCCTCGCACCGGTCCCGTGCTAATCACCTTGACCCTTCACAGGGTGGTCAGCTGTCCTTCAACTGGCAAGTAGTTTCGGGAGGCTGTGACCCTAATCAGTGTAGTCTGGTACCTGACGCCAGAAGGCTGGAGTTGGGAGTTCCAACTTACATGCTTTGGGGCCTTGAGCAAGAAAGGGGTGTTTCACAGCTCTGAGCCTCAGCCTCCCGTTTGTCAGAGAAGCTCCAGAGGGGGGCCACTGGTGCCTGGCCCCCTGCTTTGCAGCTGGGGGTAAAAATTAGGCAAAATGCGGTAAGTCGCGGAAGTGCCTGAGGAGTTCCTGGTCATTGTAGAGAAGTCCGTCATCGTCAGGGGACAACCCACCGGGCTCAGGAGCAGAACTCAGCTTTAGCGCTCAGGGCGTCTGCATCAGAGCCAGGAACTCCACTTCAGCGACATCCCCAGGTGAAAGAAGCACTTGGGGTGCACATTGGATTCTGTGGGTCTCGAGGGGGTGAGGGCCCAAGAATCTGCATTTCTTGCCAGTTTCCAGCTGCTGCCAGAGCTGTGGGGGGTGGACCACACCTTGAGCCGTGAGGGTTCGGACAGGGACCCTCAGCTCCACTGTCCTCTGGGATCACAGGGGAAGGTGTATCTGACCCACCTGGGCTAACTGAGTCGAAATCTGGACCTTGAGCATAAGCATTTTTTTATAATGAATATTTATTGTTCTAATCACTAAGATTTGGGTCAATTTATGCATCTGGATTTGGAATTAAATTTATATTTGCATTAAAGAATTTTTTTAAAATATGTTTTTATTGATTTTTTAGAGAGAGAGAGAGATAGAAACATCGATGTGAGAGACAACCATCGACCAGCTGACTCCTGCACACCCCCTCCCCCACCAACCGGGGATGGAGCCCACAACCCGGGCATGTGCCCTGACCTAGAATCAAACTGGGACCTCTCAGTCCATGGATGACGCTCTATCCACTGAGCCACACTGGCCCAGTGAGCATAAGTATTTTTTAAAAATCTCCCAAGCCCAGCCAGATGGCTCAGTAGATTGGAGCATCATCCTGTACCAAAGGTTGCCGGTTCAATTCCCAGTCAGGGCATATACCTGAGCTGTGGGCTCCATCCCCAGTCAGGGAGAGTATAGAAGGCAACTGATTGATGCTTCTCACTCTCTCTCTCTCTCTCTCTCTCTCTCTCTCTCTCTCTCTCTCAACCCCTCCCTCCTCTCTCTAAGCACACCCTCGGGTGAGCATTAAAGAAAAAAAAAAATCTCCCAAGGTGATTAGAGAGAGAGGAAGGGAGAGATGCACCTGTCAGATGCACCTGTTTTCTAGACCCCTGGAAAACTGGGCTCGAAGCTGGGAAGGTAACTAGCTTTTTCCAACTGCCATGTTGCTTCACGACAGCTCTGCAACCGCCCTTCTCTCCACTGCCAAGTCCTACCAGATCACATCCAAGTTGTCCCAGGCCTAGACCCGCACCTGGCTGACCCTCGAACCCTCTTTCTATGCACTTTACACACGGCATTAAAATCCACTGTCCTAAACACCATGCTTCCCTGGCTGAGAAAGTCCCAGTGTCTTCCAAGCAGTGTGTGCTGGGAAATGCTTGAAAATTGCCTCAACCCTCACACACAAAGGGCCCCGCTGATGTGTAGCATATGCTGGGAAGTGTGCTTATTGCAGAGGAAGTGCCCACTCACGGTCGCTCTGTGATGATACTGTTTCAAGTCCCATTCCGCAGGCTCCTTCTCCATCCCTAAGTCCCTTCCCTGGCTGTGTAACGGTCCAGTTTCTAAAGTACACACGCAGCCCCCTCTGCCAGCCAGGTCCCGGGGCTGGGAAATCCTGAGTCTCCTCCCGCCTGCTCTTTCCAGGACTTCGGAATGGCAAGAACAGTGGCGACTCCTCCCCTGGGACTTCGGATCGTGTGTGTGTGTGTGTGTGTGTGTGTGTGTGTGTGTGTGTGTGTGTGTGTAAAGATCCTCGTGATCCCCAGATGAAAGGCCACTCTCCATGAGATGTCATCACCAGGATGAGGGGTTGCCCATCCGAGAACTGGGCTTTAATGAGGTACTTGAGATGGAAAGGCTTGTGATGGGCAGGATGCTGACCAGCCCTGTATTCCCCGGGGGGGAGGGGGGGAGCGCTCCTCCTTCCCCTCCCTGGAACCTGGCACATTGCGGGAATGGGGTGGTGAGAGGGGAAAGCCCACGTGTAAGAGTGTGTGAGAGAGTGCATTTGTGTGGAGCTGAGGGGAGTATATGTGTGCATCTGTGAGTGAGTGTGTATTTGGGCAGGGGTGAGTGTATGTGTGGGAGGACAGAGATCGCTGTGTGTGCATCAGGTGAGTGTGTGTGTGTATTCATCACCGGCCTGGATAGATAAGGTCCCACCTTGAGGTCAGGGAGGTCCCAAATTCCAAGAACTCCTGAAGCCCATTAATTATCACTCAGGTGATACTGCTGTTTTGCTTTTCAACCAGCGCCCTGTGCAGCCCCTCTGGGATCGGGATTCCACTGCCCAGGAAAGAGGAAGCCGAGGAGGCCAGGCTGTGTGGTTCACCGCAATCGCCTTTTAACCAAAATTGCTCCATATGTGCTTGTTTTTGTTAGCTCTCCATACAAGATTTGTTTCGAAGGGAAGGGCCAATGGCTCATGGATGCTTCAAAAATACAGTTTAAGAGCAGCAGGGCGAGGTGGAGGGGAGGGGAGTAATTAAAAATGGTCCTTCCCGCCCTGGCCGGTTTGGCTCAGCGGTTAGAGCGTCAGCCTGCGGTCCTGACAGACCCGGGTTCGGTTCCCGCTAAGGGCATGTACCTCGGTTGCAGTTTGTCCCCGGCCCTGGTCGGTTGTGCGGGTGGCAGCCACTCGATGTGTCCCTTTCACATCGATGTTTCTCTCTCTCTGTTCCTCTCTCTCCCCACCCCACTCTACCTGAACAAAAAAAAAAAAAAAAATGCCCTGGCCAGGTTGGCTCAGCGTTTGGAGCGTCGGCCTGCGGTCTGGAGAGACCCGGGTTCGGTTCCCGCTAAGGGCACGTACTTCGGTTGCAGTTTGTCCCCGGCCCTGGTTGGTCGTGCGGGTGGCAGCCACTCGATGTGTCCCTTCACGTCGATGTTTCTCTCTCTCTCTCCCTTCCTCTCTCTCCCTCCCACTCTACCTGTACAAAAAATGGAAAATGTCCTCGGGTGAGGATAAAAAAAAAACAAACTATAAAAAAAATGGTCCTTCCCAAAGTCAGAACAGCATGCCAGTAAGGAACACAGTTTTAGGGACAGATGACCTGGGTCTGAGCTGTGTGATCTTGGGCAAGCTGCTCCACATCTCTGTGCTGTTTCCTGAACGTGAAACGTGGATAATAAAAGTAGCTGCCTCGTAGGGGCGCTGTGAGGATTAGATGGGTTTGTACACGTCAAGCGCCGAGGGCCGTGCCTGGTACATGGTGAGGTCTCGGCAGTGCCTGCCCTTATCATGGGAGCCACAACTTCCCCTCGTGAACTTGTCAGGTGTAGCACCTGGTACCTCCACACGCATTTGCCTAGAGAATCTTCTCGATGACCCTCTAAACTAAAAATACACGTTTGGACCCATTGTACAGATCCAGACATTAAGGCTTGGGAGAATCAGAGCTGGAGCCCCATCTGGGCCCTCCATGCCCAGTTCTTCCTGCTGCTGCTCCCTAGACCAGCGGGAGGAGCTGTTTCTCAGGCAGATGCGGTCCCCAAGGGCAGGCTCTTCTCCACACCCTGACATTCTCTGCTGTACTCTGTCCGTCCAGGCAAGGGGCCAGCTCCAGGGATGAGCTCATCTTACCCACACCCACACCCCCAAGAACACACAACAGCAACCAGTGAGCTGGGCTGCATCAGCCTGTCTGGGTTTGGGTCCAGCCTCTCAATCTTCTGCTCACGATTTCCCCTCTCTCCCCCTCCCCGCTGCCAGACTCAACCCCTTCTGCTCCATCTCACTGCAACTGTCCTTGGCTCATCTGCACAATGTTAGGTGTGTTGATCTTCTCTTTCTCTGAGACCCTTTCTTCCCAGTGTTAAGGAGTTGGGCAGCTGTCCCCTTCTCTACATGTGGCACCCTCGCCCCGGCACCACACACAGTTTCCATGAAGTGATTATGGATGCGGTGGGGGACAGGGGGCTGCTGGAGGCGGATGTGTGCGGCGGGGGGGGGGGGGGGGGGGGAGGATGGTCAAAGTCCGGGCAAGAACAGAAAGAGATTTCCGGGACACAACTGTGGGTCTCTTCCCCACAAGAGGGTACCGTGGCCCTGACGGAATGAGGAACTTGATAGTGGGCCCGGTGAGAAGGTAATTCCAAAGAAGGTATGAAGAACCTAAAATCTGAGAGGAGTTTGTTGGGAGGTGTTTTGCAAAAGGAGAAAATGCGAGGATGTCTTCATTTGGTAATTGGTTGCACGAGTCCTGAACGTGAGACGAAGGGAGAATGTAACCCAGGTGAGCACAGGTATCGGCCAGGGGCTCCTTGGGGAAAGAGCAGGAGGCAGCGAAGGGGGTGAGCCGGGGCCTGGGCTTCGCTGATCTGGGGTGGGGGGGCCCTGCAGGCCCATTTCAAGCTCTGTGGCCTCTGGCAAGTCACTTGTCCTCTCTGAGCCTCGGTCTCCATTTGTACAATGGTGACAGTCACAGCAACACCTGAGGGATTTGTGGCGAAGACCGAATGAGATCATGTATGTAGCATGCTAAGCTCGACGAGTGCACACACCTCATGTTCCCGGAGACCGTGATCCCCAGTCTCTCCGGACAGCTCAAAGCTCAAGGATCAGGAGGGACAGGACTTCCTCGACTAATAGACAATGGCAGGTTCTGGTCTCCAGGTGAGAAAAAAGAAAGGGAGACGTGACTGTGAACAATGATGAGACAGTAAATACCTCAGAAAAATACTTGATACATAACTATCCCAGCCTGGACCCATGTATGTGCTCAGTAAGCAGCCGTTCTTATTCTGTTCACATGTTCAAGCCCATGTCCTTGGGAGACCTCTACCACGGAGAGGCCGTCCTTCTCTGCCGGTCACACAGGACAATGTACTTCTCTCACCATAGTACCAATCACTCTGCAGCAATGACTGCGATGCCAAGCGGGGGGTAAGTGTGGTCTCATCTAAGGCCCACAGCCCTCGGAAACAGGGGCTGCGACTCTCTCCCACAGGAGCCTGGCGTGGGGAGAGCATCTCACCCAGGGTCACACAGCAGGTCCGTGACATGCCCAGGCCCTGAACACTGGCTGAGACAACACATTAGTCAAAGAGGCAGAGGCAGAAAGGTTGCCAGGGACAGGGAGAGAAGAAAGACTCTAGAAAAATCTAAGGATAATAAACAACTATACCTGAATCATTGACTCTGTCTCTGAAATTAAGAATAGGAGCATCCGGCCTGGCCAGAGTGGCTCAGTGGATTGAGCATCGTCCCAGGGACTGAGAGGTCCTGGTTTGATTCCCGGTCAGGGCACATGCCTGGGTTTCAGGCTCGATCCCCAGTAGGGGGCGTGCAGGAGGCAGCTGATTGATGTTTCTTTCTCACATCGATATTTCCATCTCTCTCTCTAAAAAAAATCAATAAAAACATTCTTAAAAAAAGAATAGAAGTATCTTAAAACAAAAATAAATTAAAACAAAACAAGAGAAGAAATAAACTACAAAAAATAAATAAAGCAATAAAAGAGAAGACAAAACGACGAGATCTCCACCAGGAAGCCTTGGGTCAGGGTGGGGGTGGGGGTGATTCTCGCTGACATCCTGCCTTTTCACATGAGAACTGTGATCTCTAACTCTCTCAAGAAGCCAAACACTTTGTGATCAGATTAAAAGCTTGCAGGCCTCAGGAGACAGCTGGCAAGGTCGGAGGATTCAGGTCAAACTCCTGGAGCAAAGCTCACCAACAGCCGGTTAGGCCAGGCGGGCGTGGGAGGCAGGGAGGGTAATGCGCCTTCCCAGGCAGGCACCCCGGGGGTGGAAATGCTGCCAGGGGCCTCCTGAGTGCGGAAGAAGTGAGGCAAAGGGTGGTGGCAGTGAACCTGAACCAGAGGGTGACGGAAAACTCAAGTGACCTGGAAGGAAGGGGAAGGAGTTGCCCTGGAAGAAGTGAGGCTGAACTCTGCTGAGGTGGCAGGAACCAGCGACCGGGACAGGAGCCTGTCCTGATCGCACAGCCCAGGGTTCGACTCCCTCCCCCCCCCCCCCCCCCGCCCTGGAGCCCCCGGACACTGTCCTAGGCCACGCCAAAGAAGGGGACTCTGACAGTGTCACGTAGGAACAGGAAGAAAAGTGCAGCAAGTTAAAATCCCCTGCAGTCTGGAAGCCAGAGCTTAGAAGATGGGCAGAAGGAAGGAGAGATGGAAGGAAGGAAGGAAGGAAGGAAGGAAGGAAGGAAGGAAGGAAGGAAGGAAGGAAGGAAGGAAGGAAGGAAGGAAGGAAGGAAGGAAGTTGGTTTCAAATTTAGAAATAAATTCTCAATTGTTTTCATCAACAAATAAGAGTGTTCAAATCTACCACAGATTTCTTTAACTAGACACTATTCTGCTCCACTTAAGCATGTTTAGAGCTCATTAACTACACTGGAAATGGGCAAAGGGGAAGAAAAAACAACAACTTAAAATTCCATGTATTTGGTTATCCATAAAAGACTGCTAAATCCCAAAGCAACATACTGATGGTGACGGTTAATGGGAAAGGATACCCCAAACCCCTGGGGTTGTCAGAACCAAAAATGTAAATATAATAAGAAAGACATTATCAGTGGATCCTGGAACCTTCATGCCTCGGGCATCAATCGTCTTTCCGCAAACCCGTCCTCAGAGCACAGGCACAGAGGCTGACCCAGCACTGACTTTGCAGCCAGACGGCACCAGGGACCACTCCCTGCTCTGCCTCACTTCTACCCTGGCTGACCTTGTGCAAATACCTTAATATCTCTAGGGCTCAATGTTCTGAGCTGTAAAATAGGGTTCACAGAGTTGTCAGAAGTAAAAGACTTACTTTTTTTTTTAATCCTCACTTGAGGACATTTTTGCATTATCTTCAGATAGAACAGGAGGAAGATAGGGAGGAAGAGAGAGAGAGAGACATCAATGTGAGAGAGACACATTGAGTGGTTGCCACCCACACGACCCAACCAGGGCCAGGGATAAACTGCAACCGAGGTACGTGCCCTCAGCGGAAACCGAACCCGGGACTCTCCCGTCCATAGGCCGACACTCTAAGCACTGAGCCAAACCAGCTGGGACAAGATTTACATTTTTATTGAGTAGCTATTATGTGTCAAGCCCTTTCTAGGCAAAGGGGATGCAGAACACACAAGACGAAAGTCTGCTGGTATGAGTGGTAACATGAACAATCAACACGCACACAAATAAAGGCGGAGTACATCCTACAGTGATGAGAGGGGCCGGCGAGGAGGGAGGGAGGCTGCTATTTTGTTAGGGTGTCAGGAAAGTTCCTGGTAGGAGGCATGAGGCACTGAGGTGTGCATACATCTGGGGGAAGGAGGTTCCTGGCAGAGGACCTCTGTTCCGCTGTTCACGTGAAAGGAGGCCAGAGTGGCTGCAGCACAGTGAGCCAGGTGCGATAAAGAGACATTCAGGCTTCCGGTCCAGATGGGGCGTAGGTGACCGCGGTATCGTGTCCTCCCACAACCACATCAAATTACAACTAAACTACAGAACAACCATCATTCAAAACCGCCTGAAATCCAGCTGAATGGAAGTCCTACAACTACGGGATTAAAGCAGCAGCCACATCCAGACTGGTAGGAGGGTGGAGGCAGACGGGCTGGTCCCACACCCACGTGGTGGATAAAAATCAGGAGAACACTTCGGCTGGGAAGGTCCTTCTTGAGGACTGAGGGGTCCCCCTCCCACACCAGGCACCCCGCTCAGGGTTCCAGTGCCAGGAAGAGAAGTCCCCATAACTTCTGGCTGGAAAAACCAGCAGGAACTGAGGTTCAGGGAGGCTGAGGCGGCTGGAGCCCCAGGCAGCTCCTTAAAGAGCCCGCGCACAAACTTATCGGACTCTCTCCCTCTAAGCTTGGAGGGGAGGCAGCTCGAGGGGCGCCAGAGACACACAGGGAAGAACTGAGCTGTTTGGCACTGGAGCGAGGGCTGGAGAGGGGGCTTTCTCCTGGACAAATGTGCTGTCAGAGGCCTTTGTTCCTTTGGTGAGCCCTTCCCTGGGGCCGCAGACAGAAGCCATATCTGGGACTCCAGCAACCTGGCTCACACTGGTAGCCCCGCCCTGCTGACTCCCTGAGGCCCCGCCCCGCCCCACCCAACTTTCAGGCCCACCCAAGCTGTTGCCACTTGCTTAACCATAGGATTGGCCTGCCTTGGATCCTGCTTCAGGTTTTCCTAAATTCTTTCAAACAAGCAGCATCTGGTCTCAGCTAGCCCCATACCTCTCGTTAAGTAATACATAAAAACAAACACAGGGCGGCAGCTAAAATGAGGAGATAAAGAAACAGGTCCCAAATGAAAGAACAGAACAAAACCCCCCAAAAAGAACTAAGCGAAATGGAGATAAGCAACCTAACAGATGCTGAGTCAAAATACTGCTTATAAGGATGATCAATGAACTTAGTGAGAACCTCAGCGAACTTAGTGAGGGCCTCAAGAACATATTTATAAAAAAGTCAGAAATGAAGGAGGCACTAACTGAAATAAAGAATTTACACAGATTCAATAGTAGAGTAGGTAAAGCCAAGAAGCAAACCATTGATTTGGAATATAAGGAAGCAAAAAAAACACCCAATCAGAACAGCAAAAAGAAAAAAGAATCCAAATAATGAGGATAGTGTAAGGAGCCTCTGGGACAACTTCAAGAGTGCCAATACTTGCATCTTGGGGGTGCCAGAAGGAGGAGAGAGAGAACAAGAAATCAAAAACCTGTTTGAAACAATAATGGCAGAAAACTTTCCTAACTTGGTGAAGGAAACAGACATACAAGTCCAGGAAGCACAGAGAGTCCCAAGCAAGATGAACCCCAAGAGGCCTACACCAAGACACATCATCATCAAAATGCAAAAGGTTCAAGACAAAGAGAGAATCTTAAAAGCAGCAAGAGAAAAGCAGTTAGTTACCTACAAGGGAGTCCCCATAAGACTGTTAGCTGATTTCTTAAAAGAAACTTTGCAGGCCAGAATGGAGTGGCAAGAAATATTCAGAGTGATGAAAAGCAAGAACCTACAACCAAGATTACTCTATCCTGCAAAACTGTCATTTAGAATCAATGGCCATATAAAGAGTTTCCCAGACAAGAAAAAGTTAAAGGAGTTCATCACCACCAAACCATTATTATATGAAACGTTGAAGGGTCTTTTTGAAGAAAAAGATAAAATATATGAACAAACAAAATGGCAATGAATACATATCTATCGACAATGGAATCTACAAACAAAATGAACAGGCAGAACAGAAATTCTCTGTATTCTCATAGATACAGAGAACATTTTGCTGGTTGCCAGATGGGAGGGGTGTTGGGGAAATGGGTGAAAAAGGTGAAGGGATTAAGAAGAACAAATTGGTTGCTAGACTGACAAACCTCAAAGAGAAGAGGGTTGGGGGGTGGGAAGAAATAAACCAAAGAACTTATATGCATAACCAATGGACACAGACAATAGTGTGGGAAAAGGCAGGAGGGGGGCAGGAGTGGAGAGGAGGGGGTCAGTGGGGGAAAAATGAGGAACATCTGTAATACATTCAACAATAAGGATAATGAATGAATGAATGAATGAATGAATGAATGAATAAATAAATAAATAAATAACTTTTAAAAAAGAAAGAGAGATCAATTGAACCGGTGTTCGAGTAGGAGGAGAAAAGAAAGATCTGGGTTTTACCCTGAGTGAGCTGGGAAGCCAATGAAAGGATATGATTGGCTTGTATTTAGAAAGGATCACTTTGCATCCAGGTGAGACAGTGGAAGAGAGACTAATTAGAAGCGGGCAAGAGATGGTGTCTGTTTCAGGTATTTGGGCCGTGCACCTGAAAGACAGAGAATAAGAAAAACTACAGGAGGGTAGGTTTGCAGAGAAAAAAATCCGTTCATTTGGGCATGTTGAAGTCTGAGGAGTCTACTGGACAACCAAGTGGCGATGTTGAGTTGACAGCTGGATACATGTGCCTGTAGTTCAGCGCGGGTTTTAAACCTGTGGGTTTGAGTATGCGCAGTCAGGGACTAAGCATAGATGAAGACGAGAAGGGTTCAAGGACTCCAGGGCTTAAAGGTCAAGGAGACGCAGCAAAGGAAATTAGGACTATCTGGTGTGGTAGGAGGAAAACCAGGGTCCCCAAGGAGTCTGTGCCACGGTTTGGCGAGCTTCTCCCATAAAGAGGCACATGGTAAACACTTTCGGCTTTGGGAGCCATCTGGTCTCTGTTGCCACCGCTCAACACTGCCACTGTGTCATGAAAGCAGAGACACGCTGTAAATGAACGGCTATGGCTGCGCTCAGTAAAGCTCTATTTACAAAGGCAAGTGGCGGGCTGGGTCTGGCCTGCGGGTTGTCGTCTGCCAAACCCCGGCGAGTGCAGTGTGGCGAGAGGACGGACGCCAAGTGGACCAAGTGCTGCGAGGGGAGCGATGCACCGTACCGAACGCTGCGGACAGGTCGAGTCGGGTGCAGAGAGGTGCCCGTGGGCTGTGGAGACACGGGTCAGGGGCGTCCTGAACAAGAGGGCACTCCACGGGAAGCCTGGTCGCAGTGGGCTCAGGAGAGGGTGGGGGAGAGCATGGGCATACTCCACTCTTTTGAACAGTTTCAGTTTCAATAAAGGGTAACTTCTTACCCTACACAGACCGATGATACAGCAGCTGTGATTTACACAGAACGGGCCCAACACCTTCGGCTCCTCCCTGCGTAAGGGACCACATTTCCTACCTCACTGATCCCCAAAGCTTCTGTGTGAGATTTAGGACTATTGTTTCTGTTCCACCTTGACAAAGCACTTGCGCGGTGTTGGGACCATCCAGGGAGGGCAACTGAGCATTTTCACAGTGTTTCAAGTAACTCATGTTAATATTCGTTTGGATTCACAATAAAAAAACAAAAACAGAAACTTGGGATGTAGCGTTTAGTTAGAAACTACTAAAATATGGCTTGAATTTGATGGTGGGATCCCTAGACTCAGTACAGATGCAAACACAGATGCCTGGTGTTTACACACCTCTTGCTCTGTGATGAAGACTTGAGGCAGGTCTGCAACATGGTTAGACCGCGTGCACACTTGGTCAGACACTTCATTCTGAACTCTGATAGCAGCTTGCACAGTCGAAGGCCAGTGAGGTCTTCATGAACTGGGGTGAGTTATGGGCATGGGGTCCATCCAGGGGAAAAGCCTACATGTATGCCACACTTTGTTTCCTGGGGAGCCCACACATTTCACACAAATGACCTCACTGATCCCCAAAGCTTCTGTGTGAGATTTAGGATTATTGTTTCTGTTCCACCTTGACACCCAGTCTATCGGAGGCAATAAACGGTACATTCTGATCTTACGAGGGGGGACTGAGGACTGTCAGGGGCGCTCAGGGGGTGGTTTCAGCTCTGAGAGGAGCCCTGGAGTGGGGCACGAGTAGTTTGGTTTAACAGGCTGTACCAGGCATGTTTCCTGGGCCCAACCACCTCCGGCTCCTCCCTGAATAAGGGACCATGTTTCCTACCTCATGACCCTGCATCCTTCTGCATCCCCCTTCACAACCACAGCTCACTGGGCCAGGAATGGATCCCACCCCAGGATAATCTGTGTCTGTGCCTGGCATGATGAGCACAGCCAATACCAGCCTCAGTTGGGAAGTGTACCCCCATCAGACACAAGGGGACAGAAAGGAGTGGACACAGGGAGAGCCCCGTCACATTGATGGTGCTACCTAAGTGAAGATCCATGAGTTTCTGGATGTAAGAGATACCGGCACCATCTTGGATACAGGGGCCCGACATTTCCGTCCGCAGGGAGACCGTACCCCACTGCAGCCCAGTTCTTACCTTTCCAGGAGATTCCGTCCCCACCATCCATCACTGCACAGAGAGCCCTGAGACCAGCTCTTTTTCTTTTAAGGGAAAACTCCAGAGGGTCCTTGTTCCTTGTAGTGGAACATAAACCCTGACAATGCTGACCCACAGTAGCCAAGGCTTGGGAACCCCAAACAAGAAATTATTCAGGTACCCCATTGCTCTTAAACTTCTGTCTGCTTAAAAACATGCAGGGCCCTCTGCTTTGGTGTCCCCGCCCCCAAGTCCGCACAGTTCTAGGCCATCCCTATTGCTCCAGGCCCAGAGACCCGCACTGCCCAGCTCATTATGTCTATGCATTTAACAATCACTCACTGGGCACCTACTATGAGCTCACCACCCTAGGCACTAGGGCTACAGAGGGAGTAAGTCAGACTCAACCCCCTGCCCTCCGGGGTTACAGTCTGGAAGGAGAAACAGACTATTAAACAAGCAAATACGTGTGTGGCCTAACAGGAAAGTATGACTAGAGGGAACCACAGAGCAGGTGAAGCAACTTCTTGTCTTGAGAAAATCATGGGGGGCTTCCCGGAGAGAGTGGTGCCTAAGTTGAGGCTTGAACTTTAACACTAAGGGTGTTGAGGTTACACAGGAGGAGGCAGAGGGTGTCTGAGGCACAAGAAGCCACACATGCAAAGGCCAGGCCAGGGCCCCTGAGCAATCAGATGAAGGTGAGACTCTACCCAGGGTCCAGAGCTGCCCCAGGGGGAGGCCAGGCTAGATACACTCTCATCCTTCTCATCCAAGAATTCTAGGTGGACCCCTAAATCTAGTCTGAGTCCACCTCAGAGCTCACCTACATTTTCATCCTGGGCCCAGAGAATCCTTCAGCCAGAAACTACAGCAAACCCCAATGAGACCACTCATGGAGCTGCAGTCAACTAGCACCCACTGCAGAGAACAGGGGCACGGCTTCTTCAAGGGGCCGGGGACACACAGTATCCCCCAGAAGAGGGAAAATGACACATTCCTCTCAAGCTTCCTTCTGCCAAGAATGTTTTCCTAAGGTATCTCTGGTGGTTGATCCGTATATCCCACCAACCCAGAACGGGGAGACGCCAGATCTGGACTCTCTGTGTTCAGGGATGTATGTGCTGAAGAGAATTCAGCTTTCTACTCTGCTCTGGGGACAGCCAGCAGCCCCCCCTTTCTTCTTTGCTGCCACGGTGCTAAGAGTGAAGTGGGCTCAGTCTGTATCTTACAAGGCTTCAGTTCCTACTGAGGTGAGTGGGGGGGATAGCCCGGGAGCCACGCTAGGCTACAGCCACGGAATTCAACTCATGCCCCCAATTAAGGGTTTGCCACCTGCCAGGTGGTACTATTATTACTATCCTTTTCTACAAGTGAGGAAAAAGGCCCAGAGAAGTAAAGTAGCTTACCCAAGGTCACCCAGCTAGGAAGTGGGAAGCTGAGATATGGATCCTACTAGAGGTCGAGGGTTAGAGGTCAGGAACTACTTCTATTTAACTTTCTCTGTGCAGCCCTTATCTCAGCACAGCTGGGGGTGCTGTGCACATACCTTGTAAGTGGGTTGTAATGCTGACCTCATATTAGATAGCTTGATGTTTGTGCTCTGAGGCTCTGAGCAAAATTTAACAGCTTACATTTCACCTGTTCCTTTCCACCTGTTTTCTAGGCTCCTCTCTCAAAGCATCACATTCCCCAAGAACACCTTGCATCGGCCAAAGTTCCTCATTTCCACCTCTGTCCACTACCACCATCCAACATTTCTTCCTCTCTCCACCTCTCCACAATCCCTAGCCTTGGCTGGACTCCGGATTGAAATTGTGGCTCTGCCACTCACTAGTTCTGTGACTTTGTGGGACATTTCTTAACCTCTCAGAGTGTCCTCTTTCTGATCTGTTAAAAAGAAGCTAAGAGTCCTAACCTCTTATAGTGTTGTGGATCAGAGGAATAACACAGAAAACCACCTGACAGTGCCTGGCTCATAGCAGGTGCTCCAAGAGTATTTGTTCTTGTTCTCTTCCCCTTCAAGCACAAACTTTGGATCTTTCCTCTATGACCCTCCCATTCAAGGATAATAATTCCACCCTGGCTGCTTTGGCTCAGCGATTAGAGCGTCGGCCTGCAGTCCAGAGAGACCCGGGTTTGGTTCCTGCTAAGGGCGTGTACCTCGGTTGCAGTTTGTCCCCGGCCCTGGTTGGGTCATGCAGGTGGCAACCACTAGATGTGTCCCTTTCACGTCGATGTTTTCTCTCTCTCTCACTCTCTCCCCCTATTTCTCCCTCTCACTCTATCTGAACAAAAAACGAAAGAATATCCTCAGATGAGGATAGAAACTTAAATAAAATAATCCAGAGAGTTACATGATTTAAAAAAAAAGATAATAATTCCTTTTCTCAAAATGTCTGGAAGGCACATGATTCTTTGGTCTTGGCTCGGGACCAGTTGCAGCCGCAGAACGTAGTTGTAAGACTGTAAAACAATTAGTAGTACTGCTATCAAACAATTCTAGGGAGTGTGGCTGTGCTCAGGCTCCAATTACAGACTGAGAGGATTTGGAAGCTGCAGCTCTCTGAAGGCTTGACCCGATGGCCCCTGGAAACCCCGGTGGCCACTTCCACTGCAGGCCAAGCCACCAGCAAGTGGCCAGCAGGATTAGGGCCCGAAGAAGGAGACTGGATTCCAGTGATTGACGTGTGAGGCTGCTGATCTCTCCACGGGGCTAAGAGCTCTCTGACCAGTCGGAGGGGCGAGGCCTTGCAAATGATGAGTGGAAATCTGGAGAGATTAAGGACCCAGTGCAAAATCAGGGTGGTCTTGAGGAATAAAACTCAAGAGTTCTGTGTTCAACCTTTGACTACATGACCACAATGAGAAGTCAATGAGTCTGAGTTCCTGAACTGTCTTCTGGGGGGATGGCAAGATCTTCAGTTCTTCATTTCTCTGCCAACTAGGATTTTTCAGGTCAGCAGTAGAAATATTGGAAGGACCTCTCTCGTCTGCTTCGAAGCTCCTTCAGAATACTTTAGCCAATGCTTTGATTCAGATGATTTGCCAAGAACTCTTTACTTTGGATTTCTCCAATGCCAAATATTTGCATCAAACCTGAAGAGAAATCGAGATGTTTGGGAAGTTAAGAGAAAACTTAAGATGTTTTGGTTCCGTTCAATTTCTTTTGAGGGCCAACTCTTTGAATTATAAAGCAAATACATCTGTATTTTGTAATATATTATTCTTATGTAATCTCTCCAGACTCCAACCTTTAAAAAAAGGGTTGGAGATAAGTTAAATAATTTCCTTTTACTATAACGTAATAATACAAAGTTTGGCTAGAGAGTAATGAGGGTGACTTACTTTTAGAGTAAACACTCCGAAACTTTCATAATAGAAGGAGGTTGGCCTCTGAGAATACGTTCCCGTCGGAAAGTGTTGATATGGCTCAGAACACATTCTGCAATTCTTTGAAGACAGCTTTCAAAGCCAATTTACAAGACACTCATAAAATTCTACTTTTGACCCCCAAATAGCATTACATGACTTGTCTACTCTATGTTAGTCTCCAGATTTGACCACAAATGGCTTATGTCTACTTTCAAAAATCAAATCCACCTTCAAAAGATTAAGGTTAGCCATCCCCAAGGATATACTGACATTGGAAATGCACCTCAGGCCCTGAGGATAATTCTCAGGAAAGAGAAAATGAGAACAATGGAAGCTCTGCTTGAAAGTGAAGCTTTCCAAGGTGGTGACTTTCAAGACCGCATGCCTCGTTAGGATGCACCAAATCACAGAATGCTGGGCCTAGAAGAGGCCATGAAGACAAGGCTGGGACTAGGGTGACAATCCCCGAGAGCATCTCCTTGGCGTTGGCGTCCCAGGGCCTCGTTCTCCTCACCCCAGTCCCAGCCCTGCATCCAGATTTTCTAACACACATTTAAGCTGCTTCCCCCACCCCCACCCAACCCCGTGGCTTTGTTAAAGGTGTTATGTTATACTCGCATCTTGGGGATGGGTTTCTAAACAAGATAATAGAAATTGAAAGAGGGAGCCACTGTGCGGATTTATGTTGGATTTCGTGCCTCCCATAGCCTGGTAGATGCTCAAAAATGCTGATAAATGAACTGGACACAAGATGCAGTACTCAAATATATTTTAACTAAGAAATATACTATCCCTGTTATCATTGCCAGTGCTAACCACTGGGCCCACCATTCTGTACTGCAGTGTTATTAAACCACCAAAATTGGGAGCTTTGTGAATTTCTCTTTAAACTTAAATGGTTGCTAGTATCGATCTGTCTGAATACTGGCCTATGATCAAGCACTTCAAAGTATTCTACTCCATAGATTACCATTAAAATCCAATCCCCACCAAGTTGCAGGGAGAAGAAATGAGAAAGAGTGCTTTGCCAGACACTGATGGAAGTCAGACGAAGGAAGAGTTTGGGGCAAATCTTAGAAAGAGCTGAACAGATAAAAATTGCCAACCTCATGCGACAGTGAATTAGTGACTTTACAAGTATTTGAGTAGAGATGAGATGAGCTCTTTGCGGGGATGTGGTAGAGGGACTTCTCGCAATGAGTTACAGAGCCGCTGTCACCTCACACCTATTGGGTTTCTGGGATTCTAGGACATCAGCTTGTGCAATGAAGATGTTCATAACTTAGAGGCTGGCATTCCTTGAATAAGGCATCATCCTTTGCCTTTTTACCTGTTTTGATTGGCTTTTTTAAAATTAAGAGTCTAAGCCCTCTATCTGCAAGAGTCCTCCTGGTTCAACAAGAGAGGTATTGACCTCATATCAATTTCCCACCTAATGGGGACAGCCTGTACCTTCCCATCAGGATTTCTGAACAGCAATATGCATTTATGGGGTAAATCTTCACAAATATTCTGTAAAGCAAAAATTCAGATCCCTGTTTCATGAACGAGGAAACTGGGGTTCTTGGAGATCTGGTTGCTTGCCCAAGTTCTCACGGCCTGCAAACTTCTCATCCCAGGAACCTAGACACAGGAGCTGGAGAGAGGAAATGTTCCTAACTAAGCAACGCCTGCAGATCTGGAAAACTGGCCTTGCCTGTTTGCTGTGGTGCCTTTGAAGGATTAAATCAGCTTTGTCTCCTCAAGCATTCATTCAGTAAATAGTCACTGAGAGTTAATCCCATGCCGTCTCAGGGGACAAGAAAAAGCCCTGCCCTATGGAGTTTACATTCTGGTGGAGAGGATCAGAGGACTAATGAGTGACATATAATACGTTTGATGGGGCTAAATGCTATGAAGAAAAATAAGGCCTAAGTGAAAGAGATGAATGGGCTGTGTGCGTGTGTGCGTGTGTGCGTGTGTGCGTGTGTGCGTGTGTGCGTGTGTGTGTGTGTGTGTGTATGTGCAGGGGTGGGGGTGTACTTAAACGGAGTAGTCAGAGAAGGCTTCTCAGGGAAGGCTTCTCTGATAAGGAGAGCTTGGAGCAGAACTTGAATGAAGTGAGAGGGCAAGCAATGCTAATGGGGAAATAGTATTCAGGTAGCTGTGCAAAGGCCCTGGGGTGTGTTTGAACAACAGTATGAGCACTATTTTCTGCTGAGATCAAATCAGAGTTGTAAGGGATCTGAAAGTTCCTGTGTGGCTCTGCAACTTTGTCAGGGCTGACCTACTCAATTTTTCTGCCTTATGAGGAAAAAATAAAACAAAACCATGTCCATGATTAAGAACAGCTTATATCTATATAATATTTTATAGTCTTAAAAAAATTTTTTTAATATGTTTTTCATTGATTTTTTTTTTTTTTTTTTTTTTAGAGAGAAAAAGGAAGGGAGAGAGAGATAGAAACACCCATGTGAGGAGAAACATCAATTAGCTGTCTCCTGCATGCCCCCTACTGGGGATCAAGCCCACAACCTGGACATGTGCCCTGACCAGGAATCAAACCAGGACTTCCTCAGTCCATGGGACAATGCTCAATGCACTAAGCCACGCTGGCCAGGCAATATTTTATAGTCTTAAAGTACTTCTACTGACACAATCTCCCAACCCAGTTAGGTTAGCACTGTGCTCCTTTCATACATAAAAGAAACTGAGGACAAGGGTAAGTGGCTTGCCCGAGGTCACACAGGGATATAGCTGATCCAGGCTCAGTACTTTGACCTGTATTATCTTCCCACCTCAAAGCCAGAGTTCATCTCTCTACCCACTGTACCCACCTCCTGGCCTGCAGCCTTCCAGAGCTCACTAGATCCACAATAAATACCTCCTGGTGCTGTTGCCAAGACAGTTGCAAAGGGTGCCAACGGGGACTTCCCAGAAGAGGAAGTGCTACAAGCAATCAGAATATGTCCTGCACAAAGAAGCGTGTAGCATCTTTTCTCAGCATCCTATGAATGGAAACACTAGGACCCAAAGAGCAAAATGACCTGCCAAAGTCCTTCCCAGAATGAACAGAGATCTCAGTAGTTTATGCCCAATTCCTCTGTTCATTTTCCCTGGAAAACAATATATATATGCATTTCACTTATTTGAAAAGGCACGAAGCAAAGCAATTGAGTTTAAGAACTTGGTTCTGGGATTGAGCAGCCAGCCCTTGATCAGAAACCTCCTTACTCTCTCTCTGTGTGGCTTAAGTAGAGATAGATTCTCAGACTCTGGTTTTTTTTAAAGACTATTTTGCTAAGAGCAGTTTTAGCTCTACAACAAAATTGAGAGGAAGGTACAGAATCGTCCAATATACCCCTACCCCCACACACATAGCCTGCCCATTATCAATATCACTCACCAGGGGCACATTTGTTACCAAGGATGAATCTACCAACTGACTCATCAAAATCACCCCAAGTCCGCAGTTTACATTAGGGTTCACGCTTGGTGTTGTACAGTCTATGGGTTTGGACAAAGGTGTAAAGACACGTGCTCACTATTACAGTACAGACTAGTTCAGTGCTCTAAGAAGCTCGGGGCTCTGCCTATTCCCCCCTCTCCCTCTGCCTCACCCCGACACCCACTAATCTTGCTTCTCCTAGTCGTGCCTTCTCCACAATGTCATATGGTTGGAATCATACAGTATGCTGCCTTTTCAGGTTGGCTTTCACTTAGTAACGTGCATTTAAGGTTCCTCCATATCACTTTAGGGCATGATAGCTCGTTTTTTAAAAAAATGATGAATAATATTCCATCATCTAGATGTGCCACTGTTTATCCATTCACCAGTTGAAGGACAAGTGGGCTGCTTCCAACTTTATTAATAGAATAAATTTGCTATAAACATCCATATGTAAGTTTTTTTTAAAAACTTATTATTTATTTATTTATTTATTTTAAATCCTCACCCGAGGATATTTTTCCATTTATCTTCAGATAGAGTGCGAGGGAGAGAGAAAGGGAAACATTGACATGAGAGAGACACATCGATTGGTTGCCTTCCGTACGACTCTGACCAGGGTCAGAACTGAACCACAACTGAGGTACGTGCCCTTGACCAGAATTGAACCTGAGAATCTTTGGTCCGGGGACCCATGCACTAACCGATGAGCCCAACCAGCCAGGGCAAAACTTATCTTTATTGTTGAATGCATTACAGATATCCCTCCTTTTCCCCCATTGGCCCCTCCTCCCCGCTCCTGCCTCCCTCCTGCCTTCCCCACACTATTGTCTGTGTCCATTGGTTATGCATATAGCATATAAGTTCTTTGGTTTATCTCTTCCTGCCCCAACTCTCCCTTTCTCTTTGAGGTTTGTCAGTCTAACAACTAATTTGTACTTCTTAATCCCTTCACCTTTTATACCCATTCCCCCCACGCCCCCTCCCATCTGGCAACCAGCAAAAAGTTCTCTAGGAGTCTGTTTCCATTCTGCTGGTTCATTTGGTCTATAGATTCCATTGTTGATGTATATTCATTGCCATTTTTCTTGTTCATATTTTTTATCTTCTTCAAGAAGACCCTTCAATATTTCATATAATACTAGTTTGGTGGTGATGAATTCCTTTAGATTTATCTTGTTTGGGAAACTATATGTCTATCAATTCTAAATGATAGCTTTGCAGGATAGAGTAATCTTGGTTATATGTTCTTGTTCTTCATCACTTTGCATATTTCTTGCCACTCCCTTCAGGCCTCAAAAGTTTCTTTTGAGAAATTAGCTGACAGTCTTATGGGAGCTCCCTTGTAAGTAACATACTACTTTTAAGATTCTCTCTTTGTCTTGAACCTTACCTTTTGCATTTTGATGATGATGTGTCTTGGTGTGGGCCTCTTGGGGTTCATCTTGTTTGGGACTCTGTGCTTCCTGGACTTGTATGTCTGTTTCCTTCACCAAGTTAGGGAAGTTTTCTGTCATTTTTTTCAAATAGGTTTTCGATTTCTTGCTCTTTCTCTTCTTCTTCTGGCACCCCCATGATGTGAATGTTGGTATGTTTGAAGTTGTCCCAGGGACTTCTTACACTATCCTTATTTTTGGATTCTTTTTTCTTTTTGCTGTTCTGATTGTTTTTTTTGTTGTTGTTTTTTTTTGCTTCCTTATATTCCAAATAGATGATTTGCCTCTTGGCTTTACCTACTCTATTATTGATTCCTTGTAAATTATTCTTTATTTTAGTTAGTGCTTCCTTTATTTCTGATTGGTTCTTCTTTATGCTCTTGAGGCCCTCACTAAGTTCATTGAGCATCCTTATAACCAGTGTTTTGAACTCTGCATCTGTTAGATTGCTTATCTTTATTTTGTTAAGTTCTTTTCCTGGAGTTTTGTTCTGTTCTTTCATTTGGGACCTGTTTCTTTGTCTCCTCCTTTTGGCTGCCTCCCTGTGTTTGTTTCTATGTATTAGGTAGAGTTGCTATGTCTCCTAGGCTTCCTAGGGTAGCCATATGTAAGTTTATATGTGAACGTAAGTTTTCAACTCATTCGAATAAACACCAAGGAGTGCAATGACTGGATCACGTGGTACAAGTATGTCCAGTTTTGTAAGAAACTGTGAAACTGTCCTCCAAAGTGGCTGCAGCTGTTCTCATTCCCACCAGCACGAAGGAGAGTTCTGCTGCTCCACCCCCTCCCCTGCATGTGGTGTGGTCAGTGTTCATCGTTCCAACAGGTGAAGACTCGGTCTTCACACCTGTAATACGCAACTATTGAGAGAGCCCATAGGATGGGTTTGCTGTGCCATTGATGAGGTCACGTATGAAGCATGCTTAGCATGGTACCTAGTACAGAGTAGTGACTTAATAAATATAGCTGCCTTGATGTTATTATCACTTTATTAATATTAAATACCTACTATCTGCCTAACATTTTACATATGTTACTTATATTCACTACAAGAGCCATGGAAGATAAATAGCTTTATCCCCAAATACAGATGGAAATAATTCCCTCAACTGGAGACATTGAGAAACTTGCCTGGGGGTACTGACAGTGCTCAGGAAAATCTTATAGTGGCGGAGGAGCCTGTGCCCACTCCCACAGTGACTTTGCCTTCTCCAGGGGAGCACAGGGGTGACAACCTGTGACTATTGCTGTCTGTCCTTCTGAGGCAAGGTGTGCTGAGGTCTCGGTGTGCCCCTGGAAGGAAGGGGCCACCCACTGCAGTGAAGAGAAGAGCAGGAGCACATTCCAGTCAGGACTTCTTCTTTGTTTAGAAACCACATTTCCTTGATTTGTGTGTTTCTGTTAAAGAATAAGGACACCCTGCTCCTTGATGTTCCAATGAGGTAAGACTGTGACTGGATGGCCCCACGGCACCACATCGGCCCCATGATCAGCAGTGAAGGGGGTCAGAACCCTGCCCTGTGGGAGCTGTCCCACTGGGTATAACAGGAAGTGAAGGCCCCTTCTGTGACTGTCCCAGATGTTCAGGAGCAGCAGGTGGAAGGTTGCTCAGTGAAGGTGCTATTTGTGTATGGAGAGAAATAAAAGGTAAGGGAAACCGCTCTCTAGCTCTTAGGGCAGCAGTTCTCAACCTGTGGGTCGTGACCCCTTTGAGGGTCAAACGACCCTTTCACAGGGTCACCTAAGACCATCGTAAAACACGTATTTCTGATGGTCTTAGGAACCGAGACACCGCTCCTCTATCCATCTCCAGGCGGGTCCACCCACATACAAACGAGGAACTGATTAAAGGGTGGTGGCATTAGGAAGGTGGAGAACCACTGTCTTAGGGACATCTTCTTGAAATGAAAGTCACGAAAGAAGGGTCTAACCTCAAGGGAGAGGGTCCCTGGCTGACGGGGCTGGGATGCCAAGGCTACAGGGTTATGAAGGTGGAGCTAAGGCACTGGGTCAGGTCCCCCGGGCCCCGTAGCCGTCCACTTCACTGCCACTTAGTCTCGAGATTCTGGAGTCTCCTTCCAAAGATGAGCCAAGGTCAAACGACAAACCCAAGCCTACCTCTTAGATATTATTATTTTTTCTTGTGGTAAAATACAGATAACATAAAATTTGCCATCTTAGCCATTGTTAAGAGTAGAGTTCAGTGACCTTAAGTACATTCCCATTGTTCTACAACCATCACCACCATTTGTCTCCAGAACCATTTTCATCTTGGAAAACTGAAACTCCGTACCCATTAAACAACAACTCCCTATTCTTCCCTTCCTGAAGCCCCTGGCAACCCCCTTCTACTTTCCATGTCTATGAATTTGACCCCTTGGGTACCTTATATAAGTGGAATCATACAGTATGTGTCCTTTTGTGACCAATCAGTGTGTGGACATTTGTGTTTCTTTTGTCTTTTGGCTATTGTGAATAATGCTACTACGAACATGGGTCTTTGTTTTCAATTATTTTATTTGCTTGATTGATTTTAGAGAGAGGGGGGGAAGGAAAAAGCACATGGATTTGTTGTTCCACTTATTTATGTATCCATCAGTTGCTTCTTGCATGTGCCCTGACCTGGCATGGAACCCACAACCTTGGTGTATCAGCCAAGGATGACACTCTAGCCAATCAAGCTACCTGGCCAGGGCAGTTTTCAATTCTTTCAGACATATGCCTAGAAGTGGAATTGCTGGATCATATCGTAATTCTAATTTTAATATTTTCAGAACGTGACATACTGTTTTCCATGGGGGCTGCAAAGTTTTGCATTCCCACCAGCAGAATACGAGGGTTCCAACTCTTCCATATCCTCGCCAATGCTTGTTACTTCTGTTTTTTAAAGCAGCTATCCTCGGGTGTGAGGTGGTGCTAGTGTACTTTAAAACATTTTTAAAGACTTTATTTTTTAAGATTAGTTTTAGTCTCACAGCAAAATTGAGAGGAAGGTATAGAGAGGCTGGGGGTCCTGCGCAAGAATAAAGCAGACTGGAGGTAGGACAACAGGTATGATCCTTCACTTGATCCTGGATTCAAAATGGTTCTTAGCCCAGCAGGTGTGGCTCAGTGGTTGAACATCCTCCCATGCACCAAGAGGTCGCCGGTTCCATTCCCAGTCAGAGCACATGCCTGGGCTGCAGGCTCAATCCCCAGTCGGGAGCATGCAGGAGGCGGCCAATCGATGTTTCTCTCTCATCGATGTTTCTCTCTCTCCCCCCTCCCTTCCTCTGTCTCAAAAAAAGTCAATGAAACATATTTATTAAAAAAACCTAAACAGCTATAAAAGACACCACAAGAACAATTGAAGAAGTGGGATCATGGATGATATGTTTGATAACGGTACTCTGTCAATGTTAAATTCACTGAGTAGACAGCTGTAGTGTGGTTACGAGGGAGAACACCTCTTTTGTTAACAGCTGCTCACTAAAGTATGTAGGGCGGCCCTGGCCGGTTTGGCTCAGCGGTTAGAGCATTGACCTGTGGTCCTGAGAGACCCGGGTTCGGTTCCCGCTAAGGGCATGTACCTCGGTTGCAGTTTGTCCCCGGCCCTGGTTGGGTCGTGTGGGTGGCAGCCACTCGATGTGTCCCTTTCATGTTGATGTTTCTCTCTCTCTCTCTCCCTCCCACACTGTATCTGAACAAAAAATAGGAAAAATGTCCTCGGGTGAGGAAAAAAATAATAATAATAAAGTATGTAGGACGATGTCATGATGTCTGCAAGTAACTAAATGGTTCAGCAAAAGTAAACAAACATAGAAATAAAGACTATACACATGTACAGAAAGAGCCCAAATGTGGCGGAAATGTTAACAGTTGGTAAATCTAGGTGAAAGGTACAGGGGTAATCATTGCCCTATTCATGAACTTATTTGAAGATCTGAATAAGATTCTTTTTAAAAACCGGGAGAGGGGACCCTTGAGCAAGTTTCTTTTGTGCCTCCACGCTCTCGCCATTGACTTTTCTCACTGTGCGACTTAATCACTATTTTACATCCTTTTTGGAATAAGAAGTGTGAAGTGTAAACAATTTTTAAATAGCAGCTTCTTTCCAGGCATTTTTAGTGGAAAGTGTGATTAAAAACAAAACAAAACCCACAGCTGCCTTGTTATTTAAAACTAAAAATACCTACTCTAAAAAAAGACAGAGCTGTCGAGGCAAAAATCTGAACCGGTTGCCGGGCCTGGGGCAGGGAGGAGACACCCTCCAGAGGGGCGCGGGGGAAGCTGGGGGTGATGAAGATGGTCTGTACCACGATGGTGGCACAACTGTAGGTATTTGTCAAAACCCTAGAACTGTACACCTAAAAAACTGCGAATTCCACTGCATACAGATTATACCTCAATCGGCCTAACTAAAGACGACAACCACCACAAACAACCCACCTCTCTCCTAGCGCCCTCCTTGTCCTGCTATGGCTCCCAGGGGTCACTCTGGCCCAGGAGCTGGTCTACTTGCCCCAAGCGGGGAAGAAAGGAGAGCACATCGAGAAAGGCAGACAAGTTTATTTTATTTTATTTTATTTTATTTTATTTTATTATCCTCACCCAAGGACATTTTTGCATTTATCTTCAGCTAGAGCGGGAGGGAGAGAGGAAGGAAGAGAGAAACATCTATGTAAAAAGACACATTGAATGGCTGCCACCAACAGGGGCCGGGGACAAACTGCAACCGAGGCACCGAGGCACGTGCCCTTGGCGGGGACGTGCCCTTGGCGGGGACGTGCCCTTGGCGGGGACGTGCCCTTGGCGGGGACTGAACCCAGGACCCTCTGGTCCGCAGGCCGTCGCTCTAACCGCTGAGCCAAAGCACCAGGGTGAAAGGCAGACAAGTTTAAGCAAAAAACATTCAGGGAGCGAGATCAGAGGCGCTAAACCTAGGAGGACGGCGAATTTTCCGCGGGGTGGCCTGTAGGTGTGCTGTCCAGACCCTGGCGGGCAGCATCCTCTGTGCTCTCAAAGCAGGGCCCTCGGGGTCTGTGCACCAGCAGAGCCGTGGCCTGTAGGAGTGCTGTCCAGACCCCGGCGGGCGGCATCCTCTATGTTCTCAAAGCAGGGCCCTCGGGGTCTGTGCACCAGCAGAGCCGGCGCCTGGCGGGCAGTGAGCCTGGACGGTGTCCTCAGAGGCCCGGTTACTGCAGCCTCTGTTCCGCCACCTCCCTTAGGGCCACTCCCCTCTCACCTGCGCGCCAGGTCCCACCACTGGCCGTGCTTTCCAACTGGACGTAAAAACAAGGATCCATTGTCAGGATGCCATTAGGGTCTGGATGACAATAGGGGTTCTTTGAAAAGTAACCTCACAGGGTGATCTGATCAGGAATTCCCAGCTGGGCAGGTCATGGTGGGTAGTCACGCCCCAGCCATACAACTTTTTAGTAAAAGGCTTGCCTTGGCCCTGAGCAAGCCCTGTCCATTGTGTCCGTACATCTAGATGAACGCAGCCTTGCAATGCCTCTTTCAGACCACCCCCGAGAGAGCACACAATCTTGACTACCCTGTAATCCAGTCCAGGCCGTGCTTTCTCCCACCTCCGCGTCGTCTTCCTTTCGTTCCCTCCTTAGTTCCAAATGCATGAAAGAAGGTGCAGAATTGTTATTCTCAGGAGCATTTGAGATCTTGTTTCCCAGCATATGTCGTCAGTTTGGCTCAAATACACTCTTACAAAAAGTCCCTACAGGGTTGGACGTTCTTACTTTGTGTTCATGTTTTTACTGGATGTGGAAGATAGCTTCTTGCCTTTATTCTCACATGTATTCAATAACATTTCCCAGGCGTCTACCAAGCAGCATGCGGTACACTCAGCATTGGACACTAATGCGCAGGATCCCAATCATACTAGATTGAGATTCAGTAGAATCGTAGCACTTAGAGCTAGAGGACTTTGGGGACCCCACCGTTTGATACCTTTATTTCATAAGTAGGGAAACTAAGTGTTATGGACTAATGTTTGTGTCTCCCAAAATTCATATCTTGAAATCCTAACCCCCAGTGTGATGGTATTTGGAGATGGGCCTTGGAGAGATGATTAGGTCATGAGGGTCGAGCAATCAAGAATGGGATTAGCCCTGGCCGGTTTGGCTCAGCGGTTAGAGCGTCGGCCTGCGGTCCTGAGAGACCCGGGTTCGGTTCCCGCTAAGGGCATGTACTTCGGTTGCAGTTTGTCCCCGGCCCTGGTTGGTAGTGTGGGTGGCAGCCACTCAATGTGTCCCTTCACGTCGATGTTTCTCTCTCTCTCTCCCTTCCTCTCTCTCCCTCCCACTCTATCTGTACAAAAAATGGAAAAATATCCTCGGGTGAGGAAAAAAAAAAGAATGGGATTAGGTCCTGGCTGGTGTGGCTCAGTTGCTGAGAGTCATTCTGTCCACTAAGGGTTCACTGGTTTGATCTCAGTCAGGGCACATGCCCCAGATTTGGGCTCCATCCCCAGTAGGGGTCATGCAGGAGGCAGCCGATTGATGTTTCTCTCTCTCTCTTCTTCTCTCTCTCTCTAATCAATAAAAACATATTTTAAAACAAAAACAGAAAAGAATGGGATTAGTCCTATAAGCAGGTCTTCCTATGAACAGGAACAGTCCCACAAATGGGTCCTAGAGTCTCTTTTACGAAGAGACAGCGCAAGAGGACCCGTGTCTCTGTATGAGGATCCAAGGAGAAAACAGACGGCTATAAACCAGCAAGAGATGCCTCACCAGGCCCCCAACCATGCTGGCATCCTGATCTTGGACTTTCAGCTTCCAGGACTGTGAGGAATAAGTGTTTGTTGTTCAAGACACCCAGGCTAGAGTATTCCTCCACAGCAGCCTGGAGGAGCTGAGACACTGAGGTCCAGGGTGGTGCAGGGACTCACCCGAGGTCTTGCAGTGGCTAGCTGGTAAGCCAGTGAGTGGGCTCCTTGTGAATTCACAAAATACCCTTCACGAACCTACCATGGGAGGCAGCACCACCTCACCGTCAGAGCTAGGACACTCAGATCTGAGCTCAGCCTCTCGGCCTGCTGGGCGAGGGTGGACCTCATTCCTTATCTGCCATGGGGGTGACAGGCCCCTCATTGCAGGGCTCTGGTAAGAACTAGAATAGTTTATGTGAAGTCCCTGAAGTAGAGTCAGCTACTCTTACGAGCCATTGTTGGGGACACAGGGACTATGGACCAGTCAAGGGGCAACGGTTCTCAGAAAGATTCTGAAAAGGAGCTTGGTAAGGAGTAACGATCTCTGATGAACTTCACACATGTCACAACTCTGCTTGGGGCTGGTCAATGATTAATTAATTGTGTCGAGATGAATCTGTATCAGAAACACGTTCTAAATGATGTTGACAACTAACACTCTTCTCTGAAAGGCAGAGGAGAGAGACCAGGGTTTCTGACAGCAAAAGAGTTCTGAATACTTGAAAAATGCATGCAGCACAGGCTGTGTGTTATTTAGGGTTATCTTGAAATCTCAATTAACTAATAAAAAGCTCAAGTTCTGACCACATGACACAGGCAAGGAGGAACTTTCCAGTCCCTGGAGTCACCCACTCTAACTGGGCTCCACTTGTCACATTGAGACTTTCAGGATCTGCTCTAAGAGATGGGACTGATTTATTTACCAAACCAACATGGGTATGCGTAAAGGGCCTCTCAGTGGCCAAAAACGGATTGTTCTCCCAAAATCAAAAACTTCATTTGCAATCTCTTGCAGTCAGTCCGGCCTTGCACTTACAGAGCAGGCTGGACTCCAAGCCCCTCGCACCGCCTCAGGCACATGGGCTATGCAGGCAATTAACTCTTTTTTGGTGCCTTTGCTCAAAGCTGGAGAAGTTGGTGCTGAACTGTAGGAAGCAAAGTGAAATAGGTTCTCCTTAATCTAGAGAGTATGTCCCAAGTGGACAAAGACTGACTCCTGGCTCCGCACAGCATCCTCTGGCTGTCCCAGGCCAGGTGCTAAGGGCCAGCTTAGCAGGCATGGCTCTGACATCTCTGAGTGGGTATCTGGCCCCTTTATCCCCAGCTCCTCTACAACACCTGGCCCCTCCTTCGGCGTCCAGGGACATTGATACCACACTCCACCCCTTTGCATCTGGGTGACAGGAACCTCTTTTAGTGGGTTGGGATCTGGTCCCTAGGTAACGTTTCCCAAAACATGGAAGGTGAGCAACATCATGGATCAGAGGTGGGCTGCACTCAGTGTCTGATGTGAGTCCTGGCTTAGCCTCCTCCGACCCGCTAGCTAACATCCCCAAGCCTGCCTCCATTTCCCCATCTGTATAATGGCAAGAGTGATCTGTATGATGGAGAAAATAATTATAATAATAATAGCAAACACTTGCAGGTGTCTTCTCCCCAGCAGACACAGTTCTGAGCACATGTATCAACCAGCTAATCACACAACAATTGCACAACTCAGTGTTACTATTACCCTGCTCCCTACCTCGCCTTGATGATTAAATAAATTCATACCCACAGAGGGACTGGAACAGTTCCTGACCCACAACCCTCAATAAATTTTAGCTATTATGAGATTATTTTATTTAATTTTAATTATTTTTGTTAATTTATTTTTATTACAGATGCATCTCCTTTTTACCCATTGACACCCTCCTCCCAATCCCCCCGACCCTGTCCCCAGCTTTGTTGTCTATGTCCATTGGTTACACATACATGCATATAAGTTCTGTGGTTTATCTCTTCCCTCCCCCTTACCCCTTCTTCTGATGGTTGTCAGTCTGTACCCTACTTCTATGTCTCTGGGTCTATTTTGTTCATCAGTTTTTTGTTGTTCATTATATTCCACAAATAAGTGAGATCATGTGATATTTGTCTCTCTCTGCTTGGCTTGTTTTGCTTAGGATAATACTCTCCAGGTCCCTCCATGTCACCTCAAAGGATAAGAGATCTTTCTTTCTTACAGCTGCGTAGTACTCCATTGTGTATATGTACCTCAGCTTTTTTATCCACTCATCTACTGATGGACATTTGGGCTGTTTCCAGATCTTGGCTATTATAAATAGTGCTGCTATGAACATGGGGGCACATATATTCTTCCTGATTGGTGTTTCAGGCTTCTTAGGGTATATTCCTAGAAGTGGGATCACTGGGTAAAATGGCAGTTCAATTTTTAACTTTTTGAGGTAACACCATATTGTTTTCCATAGTGGCTGCACCAGTCTGCATTCCCACCAGCAGTGTACTAGAGTCCCCTTTTCTCCACACCCTCGCCAGCACTTTTTGTTTGATATTATGAGATGATTTTAAAGGTCACATGGATAAGCGTTTTTAAATTCATAGAGTGCATAACTGAAGAAAAATGCTTATTAAAAAGGCAACATACACTTTGTCCATTGTTTCATTGATATTACTGCCTACATTAAGGATAAAAATGGTATTTAAATTAAAATATAAAGTCAATTTTTTTAAAGATTAAGTAAATAATAGCATAGGTGTTAAAGAGATTCAGCAAAGATCACTAAGGCAGAATGCAAACATTCAAACACTCGAAAATTGTGCTCCAGACCCCAGACACCGCCAGCTCTCAGCAACTGTCTTCCCTGTTCCCCCTCCTTGCGAATGCACACCTCCACCTGGTTCCGCAGCCAGGCAAGTCGGCTGGGATGAGTCCCGTTCCCTCCCTGAAACCAGGGAGGAATTTCTTTCCAGCTCAAGCTGTTTCCTGGGTCAAAGCCATGCCCTCAGGAAGAGACAAAGGGTGTGCTTCCCACACCCTAATCTAGAGGTGAGCTGGATGGGGCTCCTCCTAGACCTCACCTGCCAAGCAGGCAAACGATAACTGCTGGGTGGGTGAGGAACGGGAGGAGACACCACCTGTCCCCTAATGACAGGACCAGTGCAGCCAGAAGCCCTAATTGCTCCTCTGGCCCTTTAAGATCATTCCCCACTTAACTGTTAACAAGCCCTTTCAGGAGGAAATTGGAAGCCACTTGGGCTGTTGGCTAAAGCTCTCGGAGACAGAGAGAGGGAAGAGGTTGGCTGGATTGGCCACACCTGCCTTAAAAATATTTACAAATGAGTAACTCTTTAGCTTTTCAATATGATCTTGAATCATGAGACACTTGTTGAGTCTCTGGTAGATCTATCAAGAGCCTTGGTCAAGGGTTTTCTTTTCAGAAGCATGTGGTGTCCCGTGAGCTCAGACTTCTCCTTGGGCCGATTGCGAAAGCAGGGTGGTGGCTGGGTTCACAGCCCAGGCTCTTATCTTGCAAACTCACATTCAACATCAGCTTCTGGATTTAGTCTCATCCCCAGAGGAAAACACGCAGAGGAAAACAGAAATAACTTCCCTTTGAAGGGTTGCAGACCTCGCAAAACCAAAAGCCAGAATTGCCGGTCTCTGGGGTTTGCGGTCTCCCCACGCTGTTATTCTTTTCTCTTCTTCCCGGGACACTAAGTGAGCCCCAAGAGAACTTGCTCTGCCTCCCACGATCCCTGCTGCTGCCCCGAGGTCCAGGCTCGATCCTCAGCTGCTCACCAGGTGCCCAAGACTCCGCTGCATGCTTCCAAGCACCCCTGAGTAAACCTCCCAATAACCCTGTGAGTCTGCATTCAGTTTTTCCCGCGTGCCAGGATCTCTCAGTAGGAGTCTGGAGCTGATGTTCAGGACTGGTTCAGTGACTCCACCTGCCATCAGTAATCCTGGGGCAGCCGCTTGAACAAATCATGAAGCTGGTTCCAGGAAGGGATAGAGCGAGCATCTGAGATCTTATTCCTCGGCATATGTTGATTGGCCCAAATAAT
This sequence comes from Molossus molossus, assembly GCF_014108415.1. Taxonomy (NCBI): domain Eukaryota; kingdom Metazoa; phylum Chordata; class Mammalia; order Chiroptera; family Molossidae; genus Molossus; species Molossus molossus. The sequence goes on along the minus strand of NW_023425344.1, from coordinate 17,481,931 downwards.
CTTATAAAAATGCAAAAAAAAAGAAGAAGAAGAGAATGGGATTTGAACAAAGATTGCCTGTCTCCAAAACTCCTTCTGCCATGCCAGGTGGAATGAGGGGGCAGAAATGACAGAGTATGTCAGTTCAGCCTCAGGGGCAACCAGGAGTACCCTCTACCACATCCCCTGTCTGAGTCCTAAACCCCGGGAGGGCTTGGGCCAGTAACTGGGAGCCAGGGGGCTGCAGGAGGAATGGGGTCCAGGCCTCTTCCCCTGGGAATCGGCTCAGCCCCTGCCTCTGGCGGCCCCTATAAACCTCCCCACCCAGGGCTCCGAACTCCAGACCCTCCTCATGCAGGGTTGCCAGATTTAGGGAAAATAAAAACAAAAACACCCCAAAATAGCGGACCTCCCGGTTAAGTTTAAATTTCAGATACACAAGGGGAATTTCTTAGTGTAAATACAGACAGCCATTCAGTGACGTAACAGGCAGGATAGCAGGGATGATTCATGAAAATAGCATGACCACAGTGCTTTGATCTCCCAAGAAACAAAGTATGTAAGCAGAAAATATTATGACTCTATGTACTATTATTAAGTTATGTTTACAGTTGAAATTAATCTAATCATACACTAAAATGACGTGGGTGTTAACCAAAGACGTGAATGAACGAGAGCATGAGCTTGCAAAGGCTGTGACACAGGTAACTCGCTGTGCAGTGTAGCACCCAGTTGATGTCAGCACAGAGTATTTGCTAAATCTTTTCCTCGCATGATCTACTGGAGCTAGAAGGGGAAAAGTCAGTCTCTGAAACGATGTTATAAACCTTTTATAAATATCAAAAACTGGATAAAAGATGTTAAAAGTGATCAATCTCACTAATAACCAATGAAAGTAGAACAATAAAATTTTACTTTTCATTTATCAAATGAATACATAAATTGAATCAATTGAATAAGTAATGTTGACAATGGCTAGTGGGTGACAGAGGTGGGCAGAGTGTGGCAGGACATACACCTTCCCAAGAGCAATTTGGCAAAATACATCAAAAGTCTTAGAGATGGACATATACTCTGACGCAAAGGTACTTCTCCTAGGAATTTGTCCTAAGAGAATAATGGGATAGATGCAAAGGTCTCACTACGAGAGGTCCACTGCAGCATGGTTACTGTATATATCACATAATGTATATACCGTTATGGGTAATCACATGCTATTATTAACAATATCTACACATGTGTATAAACATTATACATCATATATACACCACTCAGAGCAGGGCCTGTGCCAGCAAATTAAGACCTTGGCTCCGACCTGTGGGGCTCAGTGGACTGAGCCTCATCCCACCGACTGCAAGGTCCTGGTTCGATTCTCATATGCTCAGGTTGTGGGCTTGATCCCCACTAGGGGGCGTGCAGGAGGCAGCCAATCAGTTTCTAATCTCTCTCCCTTCCTCTCTCTAAAAAAAAAATCAATAAAAAAAATATTAAAAAAAAAAAAAAAAAGGGCCATGGCTCCAAGGTCATCTCGGGATGTCAGGAGAGAGGAACAGACAGAGGAACCAGAAGAGCTGAGGGCCTGTGAATAAATAATTCATTCTTTACATGTCCTTTTGGGACTTGCGCTGTCACTCAGATTCTGACTGCAGGATTCGCCCATGTAGCCACGTGCCCCTATAATTATATCCGCAGCCACGGCTGTACCGAATGCCATTGCAAAGCAGAGTATAGCGTCTGTTCTTCCGTGTCAGATACTTGAGCAGGTTCCAGTTTGAGGTTTTATCTCCCCTGGTGTGAGCATTCTTGACAAGTTTCAGATAGGCATGTGTGAGGACTTCCCTAGAAGGGCAGGCACCTCGATTTGCCTGGTGATACCAAGTTGTGACCCCCAGTGGCTTAACACTGCCACCAGCAGTGCATGGCCGTCACTGTTACTCCACATCCTGGCCGAGGCTTGTTTTACCTGACTCTTGCCAGGATTTTTGCCATTCTGGTGAGAGGAAAATGGCATCTTCCTGTGGTTTGCTTTTGACTGCCCCTGCTTATGAATGGGGTTGAGAGCCTCTTTGTAAGACACAGTTTGGTTTTTTGTCTTGTTTTTCCTGTGTTCGGGATTATCATAGTTTACTTGCATCCAGCCATCTTGAGTTTCTTCATTCATATGCATCAGCAAAGGAATAGGCAATGTGAGTAATTAAAAGGTAATTTTAATTGAACTTTGGAATTATCAGTGATTTGTCTCCACACTTCCCTGAAGTTAATTCTGCTTAGTCAGTCATGAAATCTGATTTAGAATCACGGACTTCAGAAGTGGAACTAGAGACAGCTAACACTTGTTGCATGTTTGACATTTGTGGAGTGACTAGTCACTGTGCTGTGGGCTTTACTAGACAAAGGAATGAAAACCTTGCTGCTTAAAATAACACCTTCCTTCTAAGAACAGAGAGTCTTTTATCTGGGATCCCTGTTCTGCTGAGCATCGTGGCTCAGTTACACAAAGTAAGTGTGGATTGGTGCTCAGAGCTAGAGCGAGCCCACCTTCTACCTCGTGAAGTGAGAAGGATGTGGGGTTCTGGGGTGATCACAGGGAGAAGGGATGGGGAGGAGAGGTGGGAGGGCAGGGGAAGGGGAGGTCAGTCCGTATGGAGAGGGGATGGATCTCAAGTTTTCTGAAATGACCAAGAGTCTTCCATTTTTAGTTGAACAGCGTCTCTCACTGTGCCTGTTACAGAATGCACAGTGCCCTGAGAGCGGCTTATGCTGCTTCTTGTTTGTAAAACTTTTTCATCTGGGGTAACACAGAGCAGGAGAGGAACAGCACGTTCAGGATGTGGAGGCAATTCTTAAACAGAACAAACTCACAGAGAAGTGAGCAGCGGAATGTAAGCACCACCACCCCCTTCACACCACTGGACCGGGCTTCGAGACATTGTATCTAAACTTAAGGGGCAACAAGACCCTAGCTGATATCTAGAAAACACTCCCATTAGCTTCTTTCTTTCATCTTCACAACAATTCTACTAGGTGGGTACTAATATTATTTCCATAGACAGTTAAGGGTGTCAAGGCTCAAAAAGGGTAGGTCATGTTCTATGAACAAAGTTGGGATAATTTATTACTGGATTTCTGATTAATTTCACAGACTGGAAGACTCTTCTACTCCTATCACATACAAATGCTATATAACATTTAGCCCTAATTCTTAAATATATGGCCAACCCCGCCAGCGTGGATCAGTGGTTGAGTGTTGACCCATGCACCAGGAGGTCGCCAGTTTGATTCCCAGTCAGGGCACATGCCCAGGTTGTGGGCCGAATCCCTGATGGGGGGCATGCAGGAGGCGGCCAATCGATGTTCTTTCTCATCGATGTTTCTATCTCTCTCTTCCTCTCCCTTCCTCTTTCTCTAAAATCAATAATAACCAAAAAAAAAATGTAAATACATGGCCAATCTTAAAAATAAGCAAAGACTATCCCCAGGTTCTAGAGCAGGGAGCAGGATCTGAAAGGAAAGAGAGTCCACGTGGGTATTGGAACCAGGACAATACTGCAGAGACTGCTCATGAAACAACCAGCCAGGATCTCAGCCATCGGAGGGACAGAGCTGCAGCTGAGCTCCCTCCCCCATAGGCTGGAGGGTGGAGGCTCTGTGTCTAAAACAGGCAATAGAAGCATTTCTTTCATTGGCCAGGGGTGTAAAAAGGAAGTTGACCACCTTTCAGGCTCAGGGAAGGTACAGAACATTAACCTGCAGTGTGCACAGGCACCTGCTCTGAACCCATATTACCAGCGAGGCACAGAACCATTCTGAGACACCTACAGGACTGGTCTGGAATCCACAGGGTCCTGACCAAGTGCGCACATGCATTTCCTGCAACACCACTCCACTGAAGATGAGCTCACAATAAAAATTACGAATCTCGTGAAAGAAATAACTGCTGTGAGAGAAAACCAGCAGATGCAACAAAATTCAGAACCCAGACCTATGGCTGTAAAGCAATCTCAAAGAGACCTCAAAATCATATCATCCAAACATGCAATAATTGAAAGGAATAAAATGCATGAAAGAAAGAAAGAAAGAAAATAAACTGAAAGGACATGACACTAAGAGAGGAACTGTGAAAATTTTTTGTTTGTTTTTTATCCTCACCCGAGGATATTTTTCTATTTATCTTCAGATAGAGTGGGAGGGAGGGAGGGAGAGAGAGAGAGAGAGAGAAACATGGATGCGAGAGCGACACATTGACTGGTTGCCTCCCGCACAACTCCAACCTGTGCCCTTGACTGGAATCGAACCTGTGACTCTTTGGTCCGCAGGCCCACGCTCTGAGCACTTAGCCAAACTGGCCAGGGTGAAACTGTGAAAATTTTAAAAATTCAACTGAACTCCTAGAAATAAAAAAAAAGAGTCATTAAAATTAAAAATTCAGTAATTGCTCTTCTGAAGAGAGAACTAATGCACCGAAGGGCGGGTCTGAGAAAGTCAGACTGCAGCTCTTTGAAGAGGTGGAAAGCATGAAAGTAGCTAACAGATGCAGGATACGGAATGAAAGACTCAGCACACCGTCCACAGGAGTCCCAGAGAGGGGAGAGAGACAGTAGGAGAGATTACTAGGAGTCCAGGCCAAATCACCACGTGGGAGTGAGCCGGGAAACATAGTTTAGACATATAGAAGTCCAAGATAACTTACTGCAACGTTTTCTTACTAAGAGCAAATCACCACTTGGTGCTTTATAATACTAAAGGTGCTATCTCAGCAAGAAAGAAACTCGACCCAGAAGGAAGGGGCGGGATGCAAAGAGCAATAGTAAATCAAGAAACTGATGAGAAAGTTGATAAATCTAAATAATACTGACTGTGAAATTGTAACAATGATGATGACCAAAATGGGAGGGCTTTCTCAATAAAAAGTTGGAACTAAAATATTACTCAACAATAATATAGAAGTTGGGAGGGGGTTTTAGAAGTTAAAGCATTCTGAATTCTTAGTGTTGTTTGAAAAAACATTGGTATTGTTTATTAGATCTAAACCTTTAATCATGTGGGCTAACAACCACTCAATGAACAGAAATCAAATGTTTGACTTCTAAACAATGAAGGGGAGAGAGGTGGATGGAGAAGCAAAAATAAAGAAAGCGTGGTAAATTAAAAAAAGGAGCCCTGGCCGGTTTGGCTCAGCGGTTAGAGTATCGGCCTGCGGTCCGGAGAGACCTGGGTTTGGTTCCCGCTAAGGGCACGTACTTCGGTTGCAGTTTGTCCCCGGCCCTGGTTGGTCGTGCGGGTGGCAGCCACTCGATGTGTCCCTTTCACATCGATGTTTCTCTCTCTCTCTCTCCCTCCCACTCTATCTGAACAAAAAATGGAAAAATGTCCTCGGGTGAGGATAAAAAAAAAAAAAAAGGAATATAAAATAAGCTAAGAAAACAACCCATATCTATCAGTAATTATAAGAAATATAAATGACCATAGAAAAAAATCTACTAGGAGGTTCATCGTACTATTGTTTGTAATAGAAAAAAAAAATAGGAACAACCCAAATTTACCCACCTTAGGAAACTGGATAAATACGTTGTGGAACATTTATAAATTGGATCTCTCTAGAAGAATTTAAAAATGAATGAAATTGATTTACATATGAAATTTATTTTATATATGGACACAGATAGGGCGCAAAAATATATCTATAAATGATAAAAATTAAAACAACAAGTTTTAGAATGATAAAAGCTGTATAACGGCATTTGTTTAAATTGTTTGAACAAAGCAGCATATTGTTTATAAACAGTTAAACAATAAAAACATGGATGGGAAGGAGAGGGCTGCAAAGAAAACTTCAAAACTTCAATTTTATCTTTAGTATTTTTGTTCTTTAAAAATATCTGAAGCTAAAAAATAAAAATATCTGAAGCAAATACAGCAAAAGGTTAACTGTATATGTGTTCCACTTGGTGACTTATAATACCTTCTGTAGTTTTCTGAAATATGTATGTTTAAAATACTTTGTAGAAAAAATGCATTATTGCCTGGCCGGTGTGGCTCAGTGGTTGAGCATTTACCCATGCACCAAGAGGTCGATGGTTCGATTCCCGGTCAGGGCACATGCCCAGGTTGTGGGCCTGATCCCCAGTGTGGAGCATGCAGGAGGCGGCCGATTGATGTTCTCTCTCATCAGTGTTTCTATCTCTCTCTCCCTCTCTGTCCCTTTCTCTTTAAAATCAATAAAGAAAAGATATTTCTTTAAAAATGCATTATTGACTCAAAATATTATAGAGCTGGGCTTTCCAACAGTTAAATTAAACTTGCAAGTAAATTTTAATTTAATCAAAAAGTCAGTTTCTGCCCTGCCCAGTTTGGCTCAGCAGTTGAAGCGTTGGCCTGCAGACCAAAGAGTTTCGGGTTCAATTCCGGTCAAGAGCACATACCTTGGTTACAGTTCGATCCCGGCTTGGGTCAAGGTCACAACCAAGCGCTCTCTCTCTCTCTCTCTCTCTCTCTCTCTCTCTCTCTTGCTCTCCCTCCCACTCTATCTGAAGATAAATGAAAAAATATCTTCGGGTGAGGATTTAAAAAAAGTCAGTTTCTCAGTAGAGTTAGCTACATTCCAAGTGTTCAATAGGCACAGGGGTTACTGTAGTAGGAGCTGAGTTTTAGAAGACAGCCATCAACCTCACAGAAACTTTTACTGGGAAATTATAGAGCCTCAAGACCATCCTGGTTCACATCACTTCTTCTTATTTTTTTTAAAATATTTTTCTTTATTGATTTTAGAGAGAGAGGAAGGGAGAGGGAGAGAGAGATAGAAACACCGATGAGAGAGAACATCGATTAGCCTCCTGCATGCCCCCCATTGGGGATTGGGCCCACGACCTGGACATGTGCCCTGACCAGGAATCGAACTGGCAACCTCTTGGTGCATGGGTTGATACTCAATCACTGAGCCACACTGGCTGGGCTCACTTCTCATTATTTAATACTGTAACTAGATATCAATGATAGTAATATGCAAAATGCAGACCAAACGTGCACTGAGCCTAGAGCATACCTATACACCCCCACCGGAACTTGGTTATGTTTTCTTTTTGTATTGTATTGTGTTTCATCAAATTACTTGAAGTTTCAAGGAGGCTGGTGTCCAGTTAACAGATTTTCCTGTACTATTTCTATTGAAAACAGCCACAGTAATTTAGAGCTGGTAATAATGATAAGGTTGCTCCAGCCACTAAGTGTTTGATTCCCCAATTGCTGCAATTCCACCCAGTGCTTCCCCAATGTATAAATCTGGTAAAATTAACACAAAAAGAGACATTTCCAAGTTTTTTATTATTATTATTTACTAAAGTAAGTGCTTAAACACTTATTTGATGGTCAGTATTTCACTAGAAATTTCAACATCATCATCAACAACAACAACTCATTGCAAAAGCATTAAGAAGTTTGGAAAAGCAAGCATTGGCTTTAGGAAGGGGGGAGCTTGAGACTAGGCCTCAGACTTCAGAATTACTGCAGGCCATGAAATTCTTTCTACTGGGGCTTGAATGCACTTTCTCACTGGCACAAATTTCCCGGCATCTCCTCTGTCTGTCTAATCAAGGGCGACCTGTGAATATACCAGAGCAGAAGTGAACTGAGCTCTGAATGGACATGGCTACCAACATACAGTAGTTTTATCAGCCATCATCTGGTTAACACATGGAAAGTTCTTTGGGCTTCAGAAGGCTTGGGGGGATATAAAACCACTGATGATGGATGCCTAAGGAACAAGTCAATTTATTTTTTTATTTTTTATTTTTATTTTTTATTTTAAATCTTTATTGTTGGATGTAAAATGTATTACAGATGTTCCACATTTTTCCCCCATTGACCTCCTCCTCCCCACTCCCGCCCCCCTCCCACCTTTTCCCACACTATTGTCTGTGTCCATTGGTTATGCATATAAGTTCTTTGGTTTATTTCTTCCCACCCCCCCCAAACCCCTTCCCTTTGAGGTTTGTCAGTCTAGCAATTAATTTGTGCTTCTTAATCCCTTCACCTTTTTCACCCATTCCCCCAACCCCCTCCCAACTGGCAACCAACAAAATGTTCTCTGTATCTATGAGAATGTTTCTGTTCTTCCTGTTCATTTTGTTTGTAGATTCCATTGTTGATAGATATGTATTCATTGCCATTTTGTTTGTTCATACATTTTATCTTTTTCTTCAAAAAGACCCTTCATCATTTCATATAATAACGGTTTGATAGTGATGAACTCCTTTAACTTTTTCTTGTCTGGGAAAGTTTTTTTTATTTTTTATTATTTTTTTATCCTCACCCGAGGACATTTTTCCATTTTTTACTCAGATAGAGTGGGAAGGAGAGAGAGGAAGAGAGAGAAACATCTATGTGAAAGGGACACATCGAGTGGCCGCCACCCACACGACCCAACCAGGGCCGGGGACAAACTGCAGCCAAGGTACATGCCCTTAGCGGGAACCGAACCCAGGTCTCTGTGGACCACAGGCTGACGCTCTAACCGCTGAGGCAAACCGACCAGGGCTGGGAAAGTTTTATATGTCCATCGATTCTAAATGACAGCTTTGCAGTATAGAGTAATCTTGGTTGTAGGTTCTTGCTTTTCATCACTTTGAATATTTCTTGCCACTCCCTTCTGGCCTGCAAAGTTTCGTTTGAGAAATCAGCTGACAGCCTAATGGGAACTCCCTTGTAGGTAACTAGCTGCCTTTCTCTTGCTGCTTTTAAGATTCTCTCTTTGTCTTGAACCTTTTGCATTTTGATGATGATGTGTCTTGGTGTGGGCCTCTTGGGGTTCATCTTGTTTGGGACTCTCTGTGCTTCCTGGACTTGTATGTCTGTTTCCTTCACCAAGTTAGGAAAGTTTTCTGCCATTATTGTTTCAAACAGGCTTTCAATTTCTTGTTCTCGCTCTTCTCCTTCTGGCACCCCCAAGATGCGAATGTTGGCACGCTTGAAGTTGTCCCAGAGGCTCCTTACACTATCCTCATTTTTTTGGATTCCTTTTTCTTTTTGCTGTTCTGATTGGGCATTTTTTGCTTCCTTATATTCCAAATCAATGGTTTGCTCCTTGAATTTACGTACTCTATTATTTAAGCCGCGTAAATTATTCTTTATTTCAGTTAATGCCTCCTTCAATTCTAACTGTGTATCCATGATTTCTAACTGGTCCTTTTTTATGCTCTTGAGACCCTCCCTAAGTTCACTGAGGTTCTCACTAAGTTCATTGAGCATCCTTATAAGCAGTATTTTGAACTCAGTATCTGTTAGGTTGCTTATCTCCATTTCGCTTAGTTCTTTTCTTGGGGTTTTGTTCTGTTCTTTCATTTGGGATCTGTTTCTTTGTCTCCTCATTTTGGCTGCCTCCCTGTGTTTGTTTCTGTGTATTACTTAATGAGAGGTATGGGGCTCGCTGAGACCAGATGCTGCTCGTTTGAAAGAATTTAGGAAAAACCTGAAGCAGGATCCAAGACAGGCCAATCCTATGGTTAAGCAAGTGGCAACAGCTTGGGTGGGCTTGAAAGTTGGGTGAGGTGGGGTGGGGTGGGGTGGGGCCTCAGGGAGTCACCAGGGCGGGGCTACCAGTGTGAGCCAGGTTGCTGGAGTCCCAGATATGGTGACTGTCTGCCTCCCCAGGGAAGGGCTCACCAAAGGAACAAAGGCCTCTGACAGCACATTTGTCCCTGAGAAAGCCCCCTCTCCAGCCCTCGCTCCAGTGCCAAACAACTCAGTTCTTCCCTGTATGTCTCTGGCGCCCCTCGAGCTGCCTCCCCTCCGAGCTTAGAGGGAGAGAGTCCGCTAAGTCTGTGCGCGGGCCCTTTAAGGAGCTGCCTGGGGCTCCAGCCGCCTCAGCCTCCCTGAGCCTCAGTTTCCGCTGGTTTTTCCAACCAGAAGTTATGGGGATTCTCTTCCTGGCACTGGAACCCTGAGCAGGGCACCTGGTGTGGGACAGGGACCCCTCAGTCCTCAGGGAGGACCTTCCCAGCCGAGGTGTCCTCCTGATTTTTATCCGCCACACGTGGGTGTGGGACCAGCCCGTCCCCTCCGCCCCTCCTCCCAGTCTGGATGTGGCTGCTGCTTTAATTCCGTAGTTGTAGGACCTCCATTCAGCTGGATTTCAGGAGGTTTTGAATGATGGTTGTTCTGTAGTTTAATGTAACTTTGATGTGGTTGTGGGAGGACGCGATACCGCGGTTACCTACCCGCCATCTTGCCCGGAAGTCAGAACAAGTCAATTTCAGTGCTATGATTTCATGAATGGGTGAGATATGTTTTGTTTTGATAATCTACTGGGCATCAAACACTGTCTTAGGGGGTACTGAAATATAGACAGACATGCCCCTGTCCTTGTGTAGCCAATGAGTCACAGGGAAGAGCTATTGTCTTGGCCTATGGCACTGGGTAACTCATGAGTTGATACTAGCTAACCAAAATGAGAGCTGGCCAATTATGGAGTCAGGTTCTCTCTGTAAATAGAACTGTGGTCTTTGTAAAAGGTGAAGCTGAATTTCTTCCAAAATTCTAAGTCTCAGTGAAAAACCTCACCCTGACCTGCCACACTTTGAGCCACACACATGGTTTTTATTAAATGCCCAAATCTCCCTAATCCAGCAGGGATAAACATGCAGTTACCACTCTACAGATGTACTGAGTGGCACTCAAATTCTGACCAAGGGATCTAATTAAAAGGAGAAAAGAGATGTTCCACTGTGGTCTCGGGCCGAGGAGAGCGCTCGTGGAGTAACAGAGAAGGAAGCACAGTGGATGTGTGTCCTCGTGTAGAGGGGCTAAGCTTTATCTCCTCGGTTTCAGGGGCCGTTCGATTCTCTCTCATTCAGTCCTCCTACCAACTCCACAAAGTGGGCATCTCACTCCTGGCTTACCATTCGAGCAAAACAAGGTTCAGAGAGATGTAGGGGCCCCTCCAAGGCCACCAACGAATAAACTGCAGTCAGAACCCAGGTGTGCCAGCCGAGCTTCGTGTCCTCTAAGCCACCTGCTCTGACAGACAGGTAAGGACAACCTCGAGGTTTCCTCCCGGTGTCTCTGGGGTCATGACTACGCCCTGTTTCCAGTGGGAAGTCGAAGGAAAGTCAGGAGCAGCAGTTAAGCTGCTGATAATTAAGGGGTTAGAACTATAAACCAAAATGAGCATTATTTCATGAGCCTCTTTTATTACTTCCAAGTTGTATTCAGTTGATAAGGTAATGGGAGAATAAAACCAATCTTTGGTTCCTTCAGTATCCAGGAACTAGGGACATTTCCTTTCTCATGATATTTTGTGGACAGATTAGTTATTTATAAAACTAATCTGCTCTTATATCAGGAATAATGTCAACTTTGGTAAAGATTTGCATGCTATGAAGATTGCTTTCAAAATGACCTAATCAGACTCAGTGAATATTTAACAAGTGATTTTCTGGCAGAAACACAAAAGAATAAAAGACACTGTTCTCAAAATAATCTTGGGAGGAAAAATTTCCTTCTCCCTGAGACTTTATCTCAGTCTTGATGGGGAGATTCCACCCGTTGTCCCCATCAGTGCCTGACAGATCTAAGATTTACAGCTTTCCAAATGAATGCTGTTTATTTGGGTGTGAAGATATACAGTCATCATGCTTCGCCACTTTGTACTGTATTTCAAAAAGCCACAATAGAATGAGGCTGCGAAAGTCAAAGTGCAAAGTGGCGAGGGACGACTGTATATAAATAAAGAATCCTACTTCGCAGAAATTCATTTATCGTGGTAGAGTCTGGAACTGATTAACCGCGATCAGCGAGGGCCGACTGTATATCCAAACCCCCGTCCAGGGCATGAAAGGGAGGGATGCTTCCCGTAGGCTTGAACCTGGGCCGAGCATTAAGACTGCAGATCCAAGGAATATGGTCTTCACCCTGGCAGAACTTAAGGTCTGGGGCCAGAGGCAGCAAACAAGCAGAGAAACCAAGGCGGGTGAGAAGTCATGTGGGAGCCCAGAAGAGGGGCTCTTACGTCACGCTGGGGTGTCAGGGAGGCCTCTCGGAGAAGTAAGGAGGCGTAGGGAGTACAGTCTGGGAGCAGAGAGACCCATGGGACTTGCAGGAAACTGCCTGCATCTGGGCCAGCCTGGAGCAGGAGGTGAAGCAGGCAGAGGCTGTGTCAGAGGGCCCCTCAGCGTGCGGAGTAGCTGGTCTTCCTCCTGAGGGCTTTGATCCGGCAGGCTGGGGAGGGGCCCAGGAATGTGAAGTTTTAAAAATCACCCTGTGGGAGAGGACTCCATTTTTCTGATCTCATGTTTCCACGAGGGTCCTCCTCCATTAGCACAGTACCAGAGCCAACACCTCACTTCTATAAGAAGTATTTTGTTAACCCTGGCCAGTTTTGCTCAGTGGTTAGAGCATCGGCCCGAGGACCAAAGAGTCTCGGGTTCTATTCCGGTCAAGGGCATGTACCTTAGTTGCTATTTGTCCCTGGCCCTGGTCGGGCTCTTGTGGGAGGTGACCAGTAGATGTGTCTCTCTTATATCAATGTTTCTTTCTCTCTCTCTCCCTCCCTCCCTCCCCTCCACTCTATCTAAAGATAAATAGAAAAAAATATCCTTGGGTGAGGATTTAAAAAAGAAGAGGAAGTATTTTGTTAAATATATTCTTTTTTTTTTTTTTTTTTTTACTTATTGATTTTTTTAGAGAGAGAGAAAGATAGAAACATCAATATGAGAGAGAAACATTGATCGGCTGCCTCCTGCACACCCCCTATTGGGATGGAGCCCGCCACCTGGGCATGTGCCCTGACTGGGAATCGAACCAGGACCTCTTAGTCCATGGGAGGACACTCAATCCACTGAGCCACACCAGCCAGACTATAAGAAATATTTTGTATTATGGCTTTTGCTATCCTGAAATGGACTTCACAGGTGACATAACCTACCTAATAAAAATTATTTTACTATCCTAACTTTCGTGTGAGGGAGAAAAAGAGGGTATTTATTGATGTATGTAAATATTTTCATTTTAATAATTATTAAAATTATATTTTTTAAATTTTAATAATTATTTCAATATGTAAATATTTGGGCACAAGATTACTAGAAGCCAAAAAGGAGCAGACAGGTGTTCGTATCTCTTTATGGAGACACAGTGAATGCAACAGCCACAGATACAGGCCAATATGATAGTGACAATAACAATGTATTGGTGACGAAAATACTACAGGAGTCATTACTGTAAGTGTCATAATTTACTGAAAGGTCTATAACCCTTAGATAAGTTCTCAGTGCACCAAAGTGTAACTAACACTTAATTCCTTCCCACAGTATTTGCTTCTCTAGAAAACTCAATATCAATATGTATATCAAAACCACGCCTAAAGCACTTTCATTATGTAAACACAGTGTTATATTCTAGATGCAGATGTTTAGAACCATCATTCCCCTGTAAGAATATCTAGGTGAGCCCTGGATGTTTTGGCTCAGCGGTTAGAGCACCAGCCTGCAGACGAAAGAGTCGCGGGTTTGATTCTGGTCAAGGGCACATACCTTGGTTGCAGTTTGTCCCAGTCCTTGTTGGGGTCGTGCAGGAGGCAACCAATCGATGGGAGAGATCACATCAATGTTTCTCTCTCTCCCTCCCTCCCTCCCTCCCTCACACTCTGAAGATAATTGGAAGAATATCCTCAGGTGAGGTTTGTTTGTTTTTTTATCCTCACCTGAGGACATTTTTGCATTTATCTTCAGACAGAGAAGGAGGGAGAGAGGAGGGAAAAGAGAGAGAGAAAAACATCAGTATGAAAGACACATCGACTGGTTGCCACCCACACGACCCCAACCAGGGCGTGGACAACTGCAACCGAGGTACGTGCCCTTAGCGGGAACCAAACCCGGACTCTCTGGTCTGCAGGCAGACACTCTAACCGCTGAGCCAAACTGGCCAGGGCTCAGGTGAGGATTTAAAAAAGAATATCTAGGTGGGACACTGGAAGTTCATGCAGAATCAGGGAGAGCGTTTCATGGGCAGAACTATTCCATGTATCTCGATGCCTAGCATCACTGGCCACCATCCCATACATGGCTGAACACTCCACAAGTTACACAACAGCCCGGGGAATGGAACCACCCTGCTGGTGAAGGGTTACTGCCTGGTCTGTGTCCCCACCCCTTCCTGCCTCTCCCCAGTGGGAGGAGGAGTCATTTTTTTCATTGGTGTATTTGGGGAATATTGCCCCTTTCAGCTTCTCTAGTGGATTCAGCATACTGGAGGGGTACACATTCTGGGCTGTGCTCCAGCCAGGTGGAAACACTCGCAAAAGTCCAGCCCAGGACTGGTGGGCGAGTTAACTCTGGGAAGGACAGCAAACCCCTTTGGCTACAGATTCAAAGCCATGTTCTCTAATCCGCCTTGATGGTAATAGAGCTGACATTTTGCTCTCTGTCTCCTAAATCTTACTTCTAACTGCTTGCGGGAAGCATCGGGAGAAGAAGGGTGTTGTTGATTGCCCTCCACACACACCCCCTTCGGAGAAAGGATGGTCTCTGTGATTCCAGGAAAGATGAGACCATCCAGGGAGAGTGAGCGGAGGGAGATGTGAACAGGCCGTCAGAGCCCTGAAGAACCTCAACATTGAAGGCTGTGGTTTGTCAACTGTGCTTCTTGGAGCCCACGGTCTGGAGAGGTGCCCTGGGGCCTCTGGAAGAGGAGACAGGGGCTGGGAAAGTGCTTCTCCAAGAAACACCACCAACCTCTTTCAAACAGAAGATCTGATTTTGGTTTTTATATTGGGCTTGGGTGTATGTAAAATTTCATTTAAAAAAAAAAATGGTCCTACTATAAAAAAAAAAAAGTTTGAAAACCACTGATATATGGAATAGCAGAGAACAGAGCAACCGACAAAGGAAAATCAGAAGGATCTGCCAAAAAGCAAGAGGAGGGAGGAAGGCTTGCTGGCCAGGAAACCCAAGGGATGGAACTTTTCAGGAGCGAGGACAGGATCAAAGGCATGGAGGCCAGAGGGAGGTCAGGAAGGAGAAGGACAGAAGAGTGACCAAAGGGTCTACTGACACTGCGATCTTGTCAGGAACAGGCTCGGTGCAGGGCCAAGGATTAAGAGTGGATTAAACTGAAGTTTGAACTTCACTATGAGGAAGGTGATGGAGATTAAAGAGTATTAGTTTCCTCAATGCCTCAGGTTGTCCAAAGGATTCACACACAAAGGAAATGAAATCGCTGCATGTGTTGGACAATAGAGTGTTATATTCATAGTAGAAACGGAGACATTCTTCTTCAAACAGAGCAGCAGAAATAGGAGGAGCAGGGGACAAGGGGGGCGGGCACACCTTGGCTTCTTTCCTGGAAGTGCTAGGTGGTTTGGAATTGTTGTGTTGTTGCTGTTTTTCATACTGAAGAGAACATGAATCTTTCGAGGAAGTTCGTGTCCCAGATGGGAGCTGCAGTTAGCAATGCTTCCTGTGTTTCTAACATATTAATGCATGTCGGGCCAGCAGGAAAGGGTGATTCTTCCTCCCCCACACTCCATATCCTGCTGGTAGCAAGGATATAAATGCTGCTGATTGGCTGCCTAATGGCCCGTGGAAGTCACTGAGGTGACATCAGTTAGTGTTGGAGACCTCAAAAGGGCTTCTTTGTTCTTAGAGAAAAATACTGGAAGGAATTGGAGAGTAAAAGCTAGACAGAATGAAAACTCTCGAAGTTAAGAAACATTGGGAAAGTTACAGGGGAAAAAAATGGGAATCCTAAGAGTCATTTTGCTAAGCGTAGCTCTGGAGTTCCAATTATGTTTGACCTCCCCACACAAGAACATGGTGAGGAGTCCGAAGTTTGCAAGGACTCCTGAACTCCACGAGACAAATGACCTGCAAGAGCCCATCGGGAGGAACAAAGACGCATGTTCTTCGGGCTCTAGCACTGATCTTACAAGTGACCCTGCTTTTCCTCAGTGGCATTCTCTGTGTCTTCCTCCACTCATCAACAAAACCAACTTCATGGGCTTCTGTGTGGATAACTCATTAGAGCTTTCCATGGTGCTCAACCAACAGAAGAGAGGTGGTCAGGTGGGGGAATGCCCGTGTACTTCATTGGTTTATACCTCATAACAACCTTGAGAGGCATGGTTACCCACTTTACAGATGGGAAGCCAGACGCCAAGCGAACATGGGTCACCAGCATAAGGTCCCTGGGCTGATAAGTGGCCAAGTGAAGTCAAGAAGACACATCGTCTGGCTCTAAATAATATGAAATGATGAATGAATGAGAGATAATTGAATGATAAAGGAATAATGACTTAATATTATGATACATGTTAGAAATGTGAAGTTCCACTTCGGGACTTAGTTTCTTCCCCTGTTTACTTTCAGAGTCACTTCTTTGTCCACAAACAACTGCTAGCCAGGCAGTCCTGTTGGTGGTGGAAGATTTAATGCTCAAACCGTGAACACTACGCAAGTTCGGGCACCTCCTTTCTGCAGCACAAAATGCTGTGCGAGACTGATAAGTCTTAGAGTCCAGAAGACCTTAAGTGAGGTCAGATAAAGAACACCATTGGGTGGTTAAATAAATTTCAATAATCTGCAGAGTGGAATGCAATGCAACCATTAAAATATGATGTTAAAGAGTTCTGAGATTGAAATTATAATGCTAAGTGAGAAAAATGTGTGCATGGACAATATTAACAATGACTTGGGGAGATGGGATTATGGATAATTTTTTCTTCTGTTTTATACTTTCCTGTGTTTCCAAGATTTCCTTCAATTACAAGTCATGATTTTTAGAATTTAAAAATATGTCACACTTTCCATTGTTAGTGAGCGTTTGCCAAAGCGAATCTACCAGAGACGATCTTTCTATAGGGCAGAGTGTTCAGGTCATTTTTCCCTTTCATGTTCCGTGGACACCCTGACTCCTTGGGATATGGTTCCACCTTGTACAATGCCACGCCATTTTTCTTGTCCCTTGAACAGACTTCCCAGAGGCTGGGGGCATCGAGGCAGCACCATCTTGGAAAATACCCCGCCTCGGTACCGACACAGTTGGGGCTTAGACCTAGGAGATGAGGGCTCATCCCAGGGAACCCGGCAAAGACGCGCAGGGTGTGCTGATCCCTCCAGGCAGCCCTGGGCGCTGGCGCCTGCACCCTCCAGGGGTCAGCATCTCTCTCCTGCGGATCCCACAGCTCTGGCACTGGAGTCCATGTCTACCCCATGTTTTAGGTGTTCTCCTCCACGCCTCTTTGGAGCTCCTCAACAGCTCTTATCATGAGAAAATCAAGGATGCAGAGGTCACATGACCTCCCGAAGTCACATGGCTAAAGAAAAAGGCAGAAGTGGGACCTGAACCTCAGAGCTTCTGGTTCTAAATCCCTTGTACCTTCTAGCGCCGCACTCTGCCGCCGGAGGTGCCTCTCAGAGACACATTCTGTTCAGGGAAGAGAACGAGGTACGGACTCCAGGTCACACTCTGGCAGGTGGCAGAGGTAGGTTTCCGCCCAAGGAACCTCCCCCTGGTGCCTGTGTCAGTCACTCTGCCTCTGACAAGAAATGATCAAAATAAGCTTTTAGGTTGTTTTTTGTTTTGTTTTGTTTTGTTTTTTAATCCTCACCCGAGGACATTTTTCCATCTTTTGTTCAGGTAGAATGGGAGGGGGAGAGAGAGAGAGAGAGAGAGAGAGAGAGAGAGAGACATCGATGTGAAAGGAACACATCGAGTGGCTGCCACCCGCACGACTGACCAGAGCCGGGGACAAACTGCAACCGAGGTACATGCCCCTAGCGGGAACCGAACCCGGGTCTCTCAGGACCGCAGGCCGATGCTTTAACCGCTGAGCCAAACCGGCCAGGGCGCTTTTAGGTTGTTAAATAGCACCCAGATTACATGGCACAGTGCCCACTCCTGTGTCTCCATCACCTGTGCCTGTGAAGAGACAGGAGGAGGCCCAAATGTTTGGCCTCGGTGACCTCCTTTCCTGCCCTTTCCAACCTGTCAGGTACATCATGAAACTGCTCTGATGTGAAGTTCAGCCCAGGGGCGATACGTGTGGCGGGTTGTAAATGATCCAGAAGGGAGCCCATGATTGGCAGCAGTGCAGTTTGGTGAGCTACGCCGGCCAGGCCACCTGCCCCATCAGGGTTGGAAGCTCAAAGACTACGCATCACCACTGACCGGCCACACCGAGTCCAGCCTCCCCGGCAAGGGAAACACCCGGACCCTAATGTGTAGCCAGTTGTCCTAGGGAATGAATGGTGCCGACCCCACCCTGTCTGAGCGTGCAAGTCTCCTCGCACACGGATGAGTCTGCAGCGTGCCCCATGCACAGGGGCATCCACTCACCTCTGAATTTGGGCAACTTAAGGGGGAACAGGTGGGCAGAACTGGGAGGTGCCTCACGGATATAGAGCACTTGCTTTCATGAAGTGCAGAGGGGGGCTGTCTAAGGGACCCCACGAAACAGGCACGAGAACTCACTCTCTGACCGGCCAGTTAGCCTGCTGCTGCCCAACGTGCTGGCGCCAGGAAGCGTTCTCCAGGGCCCAGAGCATGCCCTCCCTGTCCACCACCGCGCCAGTGGCTGGCTCCCCGCGATCGCTGCGTCAGAGATGGTACTCATCGCGTGCCTCGTTTGTGCTGCTGTGCCTGCCTGGCTTGTCAGCTTCTGAGTCTTGCCAATAACATGGCCCTGGCTAGTGCCAGTCACAAAGGGGGCCGTGGGGAGAATATAGAGAGGTCCAAAAAATCTGGGAAAGCCCGGGGCTGCTGCTGGTGGTAGTGGGTTCTGCGGTGTGGCCGCAGGAAGACTGCCTGGGTCCAGCCCCTGGAGCATGAGCCAGGCCCAGCGGAGGGCAGGCGGAGCGTGCCACCCGTCTTAGCCTTCCTCCCAATCCCCATGCAACCTTCGTCTTCTTAAATCCTCTCTCCATCTCTCTCCTGTTTCCCTCTCTCCTCCTGAGGGAGCAGAAGTAAATCAGAGTGACAGGACGCAAAAGGGCTGGGCGCTGGCGTTACAGACCCCTGCAGCCATGCACCGAAGATGCTTACCAGCTTATCTGTTGGTCTCTAAGGGATTCTGATCTGTAAATGGAAC
This sequence comes from Molossus molossus, assembly GCF_014108415.1. Lineage (NCBI taxonomy): Eukaryota > Metazoa > Chordata > Mammalia > Chiroptera > Molossidae > Molossus > Molossus molossus. The sequence goes on along the minus strand of NW_023425344.1, from coordinate 17,462,877 downwards.
ATTTCTCAGGGCTCTGAAAGAGACTGTATACATGTAAGTGGGTAGACACACACATACACTATTTGTTTTATTGCAATGAGCTCACCGGAAAACAAGATTAAAACCTTGCCCTTCATTATCTTCATCCTCAACCTTCCCGACTCCCAGAAAGGAGCTTTTGATTCTGGGATTTTGCCCCTGGAACCAACAGAAGGGCTTTTTGGACCGTCAGGCCCTTAACTGCCCACCTTTGCAAAAGATGGTCCTTCATCCGGGAACTGCTGTCTCCTCCTCCTTCCCAACCTGGTTCCTTCCTACTAATACTTTAAGACTCCGTTCAAGTGGCCCCTTATCTTCCAGAGATGCCTTCCCCACCCAGGGTCCCTGAGCTGACCTCCTCCTAGTCATGTCCTTAACCCCAAGGACACAGCCATGACCGTACTTGGGAGTTTCTGCTTTGTGGCCTCTTTCGGGACCGGGGTCCAGAGGTCCGGCAGGGCACCTGGCACAGAGTGGGTGTCTGTGAAAGAATCCCCTCTGCTACTCTCTGTTTTCCATGTTCAGCTTAGGTGCAAGATTTTGCTTGAAGAAGGGTTCTGCTGGGGGGTGGGGGGGGGTCTAGTCCAACCCACCCATTTTATAGATGAGGACAATGAAGCTCAGAAAGTTAATGCCATTTGCCCAAAACAACATCATGGGTGGCCAGATCTTTTGATTCTCCGGCAGTGCTCGCTCAGTACCTGCCCGCCTTGGTCTCCAAGCAGCCTGTGCTCGGCTGGCTGCCCCCAGCATCCGCTCACTCCCCTGCCCCTCCCAAGTCACCCTCCGTTAAGGTCAGGGGAAGCCGGTATGGGGACTCCCTGGGTCTTCCCTGGTTTAGATGACAGAGCCAGGGCGCTGACACTGTGGCTTATCCTTGGTGGACCCCAGGCTGATCCAAATGAAGAAGAACATGACAGCCAGAGTAAACTTCAGAATTATAACAGCTCTTTACAGAGACTCTGAAAAAGCATCTCAGTGATAGCACGTTCCTCCTGCCAAGACCGTCTGGAATCCTATAATTCTCTCCGTAAGTGTTGAGGTCCTTCTGGGTCCTTATATCAAATTAAATGTTGCCTACTGACTCAGGCCTGCCGACTGAGCCAAAGCGGCGACACAAATAAAAGGCACAAAGGGTCCCGTCACGCTGGGGATGTTTTCTTTATAAATCAGCTGGCAGAGACAATAGTCCTTTAAGGCTCCACCACCTACTGGAACTGCAAATTACTGTAGGTGCGTCCAGGAAGCCTGAGACAAAACGCTCCGCGGGGAGAAAATAAACAAAGAGCCATTTCACTTCATGTGGATTCTGCCTCTCAAAATGCCCTTCCCTTCTAATAAGACTTTTTGCGTTTCCCGCACCCCCATGCGTGCACTCTGCCTGCCTTATTGTTACTGTGGGAAATGCAGGCCTCCAGACTGAGCGTTAATTGGGAGGCAGCTAAGGCACATGAGTCATGCATGAAGAAAATGATAATGGGCCAGCTAGGGCTGAATGGCCGGCACATGCCAGATACTGCTCCAGCTGGTTTACGTGTGAGAATGCATCTAATCCACACTTAAACTCTATGGGGCAGACACTGTCAATGCATCAGTCAACTAGACTTCATCCCAAAGGGGAGGAGAGGAAACTAAGGCACAGAGAGGTTAAGCAACTTACCCAAGGGCACACAGCTGTGACTGGCAGAGCCAGGCTTCAGAAGACTACAGATCAAGGCCTCTGCTGGAACTAAGCAGAGCACACAAAATAGGAGACATCAGGGCATCAGGAACTTAGTTGTCCTGATTGAGAAAGGTGAGCAAACATTCCTTTGGGCAGGGACTTATTTATTCAAAATCGTATTACAGAGTCCCTGGGGCGAGTCAGAGACTTGGAGTTGGGAGGATAGCGGCGCCTCATCAGCCAGCCCACTGCCACTTGAAAGCAGGGGGCCAAGAGGCCAGGACTTTGTGCACAGGCAGACTGTAGCTGTCTCTCCACTCACAGGCCATTAACTGTGGGGAAATTGTGCAACTCTCTGTGTCTGAATCTTCTCATTTGCAAAATGGGGAAACTGCTATTAATATCAAAGGGCTGCCATAGAACTAAGGAGACACACGTCCGCCCCTAGGCACCAGCAGCGGGGCGCTCAGCATGCAGGATGGCCTTTCTCTTCCCAGGGGTGTACCTGCCGCCCGTCTTACACCACCTTGGACCAGCGCATCACCTTCACCTGCTTAGCCCAGCTCATCATCATGACACACTTCGTTCCACTGCCTCCCGGGCTCAGCAGGGCTCCATAGAAAAGATATGGGCTTTGAAACCTAACCCAAATACATCTGAAGCCTGGATCTCATGTTCAGCAAGTGGCATTCTCTCGTGGAGACTCCCTCTCCTAGGGACTGAAATGGAGATGCCAGGGACACCTGTTCTGGGCCCTTGCTGAGGATGAATGAGTGAGCCAACGCTGTGAGCAGTGAGCTGCGTGAATCCCGCTCCGCTCCTGCCTTTGTTAAACTAAAAGCTGCTTCTTAAAGCTCCTGCCCTTTGACCCTACGTATGCCCTGTATTTGTTTGCTAGGGCTTTTGTGATAAAGGACCACAGACTGGGTGGTGTAAACCACAGAAGTTTATTGTCTCACAGTTCTGGAGGCTAGAAGTCCGAGGGGCATTTCCTTCTGAGAGTTTGGGGGAGAGCCTAGATGGCCATCTCCTCTCTGTCTCTTCACAGCACCGTCCCTTCCTTCTTATCTACCTTGGTGCCCGAATTTCTACTTTTTTATAAGGACACCAGTCATAGTGGATTAGGGTTCACCCTAATGACCTCATCTTCGCTTGACCATCTTCAAAGACCCTGTTTCCAAATAAGGCCACGTTTACAGGTAGTGGAAGTTAGGACTTCAGCATCTTTGGGGGAACACAGTTCAGCCCATGCCCTACGGGACTATGACAATGAAGTCAACTTCCTGCTCCCAACCCCGGTACTTGGAGCATTTGGACTCAGCTAGAATGTCCCCTCTTGGTCTCCACTTCTCCTGTCTGGAGATATGTCACATCAGCCACAGACTCCTGGTTCAGTCCCAGGCTCTCTTCTCTAGACAACTTCAACTTTGGCAGAATCCCTTTTATTCTTTTTGTTGTTGTCGTTGTTGTTAATCCTCACCCGAGGATATTTTCCCATTGATTTTTACAGAGAGTGAAAGGGTGAGAGGGAGGGAAGGAGGGAGGGAGAGGGAGGGAGGGAGAGAGAGAGAGAGAGAGAGAGAGAGAGAGAGAGAAACAGTGATGTGAGAGAGACACATCCATTGGTTGCTTTCCACACGACCCTAACTGGGGCTGGGTATTGAACCTGCAACCCAGCTATGTGCCCTTGACTAGAATTGAACTCGAGACCCTTCGGGCCACAGGCCGATGCTCTAACCGCTGAGCCACACCCGCCGGGGCTGGCAGAATCCCAGACGAGAACAGGCTTCCCCACATGCAGCGTGTCTGCACGGAACACAGTGAATCCACCACTTTCCGAGAAAGAAACTCCATTCAGTTACTGCAGCCTGTGCAGCTAGTGTCCCCCAGCCTGTCTGCAATTGAATGCTTGAACCTGGGTGCACCAGTTTGTATTGAAAACTGACTGGTGAGACTCCAATGATCCCAGATAGTTTTGAAGCTGGATCCTGCCATCTGTTATATCCCCCGTTCTACTCAAAGTTGTTTCATCTGAGTTCCATCAGCATGCCTTTCTTGGCCTTCTCTCCAAGTCTTCAGTAAGATTACCAAGGACATGCATTCTCAAAGAGGGTGACATCACCCCCAAAGGGGCAAAAACACCTTCCTCTTTTTACATATAAAACATACATACATGCAGCCCTGGCTGGTTTGGCTCAGTGGTTGGAGCGTCGGCCCTCAGACCAAAGAGTCGAGGTTCAGTTCCGGGCAAAGGTAAGTACCCCGGTTGTGTCCGGTTCCCAGCCCTGGTCAAGGTCGTGCAGGAGGCAGCCAGTCCGATGTGTCTCTCTTACATCAATGTTTCTCTCTCCCTCTCCCTCCCATGCTATCTGAAGATAAATGGGAAAGTATCCTTGGGTGAAGATGTTTTTTAAAAAGCATAGACGCCCTGGCCAGTTTGGCTCAGCGGTTGAGCATTGGCCTGCGGACCAGAGAGTCCTGGGTTCAGTTCCCGCTAGGGGCACGTACCAAAAAAAAAAAGAAAGATAAAAAGCATAGACATGCATATAATATGTAGACAGCAGTTATACAGTATATTATCTGTGGTAAAAGTTCATAGGAGGGATGGGTATTTGGGCAAACGTTTCTAATAAGGCTCCTTAAAGGGACAATAATAAAAAAAAAGTGGTTGAGAAAGACTAGTCGAATGGATAAGTCTCAGAGCAAAGCATCGCCTGAACCCCCTGGAGTTTTCCTCAGAGCTGCCCACACCTATCAGTATGATTAACTGTCTGCACCAGAGCCCTCCACCTGGATCAGGGCCAGCTGGCCATTTTCAGATAGGCAGGAATCCATAAATATTTTGATATATTTTAATACATTGTGCGACAATGCTTTCAACAACTAACACAGAGGGGGGGCACACAGATTAACAAATCACTCAGATCTAAATGGACATTAATCATTCATCCATTCACTCAATCATTCATTCATTCAACAAGTATCTGAGCGCCTACAATATGGCAGGCAACGGTCTAGGAGCTGGGAATGCAACAATAAACAAAACTGACAAAAAATCTCCTCCTTCATGGAGCTTTCGACCTGACATGGGCTGGGGTGAGGGGAAGACGGACAATAAACAAAAACATAATTAAACTATGGAGTGTCGTCAGATGCAGCGCCATGGAGGGAAACCCTCATGAAGCTCTCACCTGGGGGGCTGGCTAGGGCAACAAACTGTGCTCTACGAAACGGGAATGATGGACACAGGTCATACCACATTAGTCAACACCCAGAGAAATGTACAGCACAGAGAGTGAACTTTAAATTATGGATTATAGTTGATAACGTATCAGTATGGATTCAGTCGCTGCAACAAATGTACCACACTAATGCAAGATGTGAACAGTAGGGGGCAGTGGTGGTGGCGGTGGGGTGGGTGCATTGAACCCTACGTACTTACAAGCTGCTCAATCCCTCTGTAAGTTTACACTGTGCTAACACCCACTAACTTTTTTTAAGCTGTGGTCTGAACCCATGGACAAACACAGGAAAGGAAGGGTTGGAAGCGGGCCGCTTGGCAAGAAGAGTTGAGAAGGTGAGTGTGAGCGCAGCTGACCTCGGCCAGGTGGAAAGGAATCCACGCGCGGACAGAAGCAGGTGAACGAGGAGGAGGAAGCAGGAGGAAGTTCGTCCCAAGGGATGCTGTGGAACGAGGACAGCAGGGGAACCAACAAGGTCCCCGCAGCAAAGAGCTGTCGTCACAGAACAGAGAAGCCACCACTGTACAGGAGGGGAAGGACAGGAAGTCAAGTTGTGATCAACTTTCAAGGGAAGTTCAGGCTAACAACAAGGCAGATGGAAACCGCTGCACACAGCAGAATTTGGGGATTAGGCGTTGGGAGGAAATTACAGGCAATTTTTAATACCCTTCTCCCAGACACAATTTCCAGCGAACAAAACTAATTAGAATTAGTTTTATGAGTTTTCCCAGCGACACTGAAGTATGAGAAGTAATAATGAAGAAAAGGAACACTTTATTACAAACAGATTAATTCATCACAGGAGTCCAAACAGTTGATAAGTGTCTCGTGTGGGGACTTTAAAAGCCACAAGTTTGCAATACGTGGACTCGCGAGGAACAGAAGCAGTCTTTCCCCGGCCACGAGAGTGACTCATCAGTTCCTTTGGGCTGAGTTTCATAGGTTTAGTGAAAGTATCCAGATTAAAAAAAAAAAAAAAAGCACATACTAAAGGATTTCACTTACACCAAGAACCAGCAATTTGATGATGATGGAGATCGGAAGAGATTGCCTTTGAGATATTGACTGGGAAAAGCACAAGAGAACCTTTTGGGGACCTAGAAATGTTCTGTATATGATCTGGGGTGTAGTGTCTTGTGAATATGAAAAGAATATGTAAAATGTAAGGTATAAAAATTAACTAACTTGTGCCCTTTAGATTTTTATTTAATTTTCCTTTAAGCTGTACTTCAACTTTAAATGTAAGTAAAATGAAAGAGACCTGGCCTTGTCCAGAGTGCATATCTTCAAAACATACGGCAACAGTGGCCAAAGGGAGGGGACACTTAGGAGTGGAAGGGGAGTGGTCTTGCCCATGGACTCGGAGACCACCCTCCCCCCTGCACCCCTAAGTGGCTGTCACATCCCCTTAGCCCTTACTAACAGAATTGGAAATGATCACATTTTCTGTTCTTTTACTCGTTTAAACTCTGGTCCCACCCCCATAAGATGGTGGCATCTGTCAGTGACCCAAGACCAGGACATGCCTGGCTCACAATAAGCCCAAATTAGTATTTCTTGGATAGATGCATAAATAAATGAAGAAGTGAAGGAAAGCAAATCTGACACCATGCTGGAAAACTAGGAATACAAAGATTAATAAAACACATCCACCCCGCCAGTGTGGCTCAGTGGTTGAGCATCGACCCATGCACCAACAGGTCACTGGTTCGATTCCCGGTCAGGATACATGCCCAGGTTGTGGGCCAGATCTCCTTTATTGATTTTAGAGAGAGAGGAAAGTGAGGAGAGCAAATCAATGTTCTCTCTCATTGATGTTTCTCTCTCTCCCTCTCTCTTTCTCTCTCTCTAAAAAATAAAGAAATAAATAACACATTTATATGGAAAATTCTGTGTGAAAATATGTTTCAGGACCACTTCAAGAGGAGAGACAGAGAGAGAAGGTCAAGTTTACTTAGGGCTTTACTCTGTGTCTTCTTTCCTTCAATATTTATGCTGAGTCCAGAGAGGAGGGGTAATGGGTGTTTTCATTCCACCTCAGCTGAGCATGTGGTCTCCACCTCAGTCTGCATGTGGTACCACAGACTGGTACAGGGCTGTCACAGAGCAGACATAAACATAGATGTCAAGTTGAATAGAAACCAATTAACCTCAACTTGACCCTGAGGGTCCCTGCTCCCTCTGTTCTCCAGCTACTCAGACTGGATAACTCGGACTCGTCCATTTCCACCCAGCTGCCCAAGCCGGGTGAGTCTTCCTTCCCCGTAGCTCTTCCTTTACCTTCTCTGTGTTCCCATCACCTTCATGCAACTCATTATGAACCCAGACTTCTGCCCCTGCTCTCACCTGGCCTTTGGGCTTTCCAGCCCCCGATCCACCATGTATGTTCTTGCTCCTTAACCTTCTCAAACTGAGGAGCTCTTCCCAACACCCTCTGTGGAAGCTCTTGCGTGTCGCCCACTTGCCCAGGATACAGGTCACAGCCCTTAGCCCAGTACTCAGAGTAGTCCATTTCCAGATTCAGAACCCAGCAGTGCGCGAGCCCCGTGGCTACTGAGCACTTGCAATGAGGCCGGGAGTCTGCGGGAGGGAGAGACAGTCTCACTAGAGTGAGAAACACTTTTGTTTCCCATTGACCCAACTTTATTGTTTTACTAAAATTACATTTCATTTTAATATCCCCTAAGATGTTATTGTACTGCACACATTAGGTGCAAACATTGCTGTTTCTAGTATACATAGCATGTCGATGAATTGCTTCAAGTGTTTTCGTTTTCTACGCACTTACGGAACATTGTCACGTGTTTATCTGAATATTATCTGTAGACACTAAGAGGTACAGGGAGATCTGTGTAAATCATAATTGGTAATTAAACTGAAATACTGTACTTGTTTTCATTATAATGTAATTACATTTTTCTAGTTAAAAAGGTATGGGCACATTTAAAACTTTTTATTTATTTATTTTTACTTTTTTTTTCTCTTTATTGATTTTAGAGAGAGATAGAAACATCGATGAAAGAGAACATAAATTGGCCGCCTCCTTCATTCCCCCCACTGGGGTTCAGGCCCACAACCTGGGCATGTGTCCTGGCTGGGAATCGAACCAGCGACCTCTTGGTATATGGGTCATTGCTCAACCACTAAGCTGCACCAGCCAGACTAAAACCTTTAATGGAGATAAGTTAATGATGCAGAATCAAGTAGAGATGCAGAAGCTAGTACTATGATCAGCAGAGTGAATCAGAAAAAGATGAAAAGATGTCTGGCTGGTGTGGCTCAGTGGTTGAGCGTGGTCCCATGCACCAAGAGGTCACCAGTTTGATTCCTGGTCAGGGCACATGCCCAGGCTGTGAACCCAGTGCCCAGGGGGGGCATGCAGGAGGGGGCCAATCAGTGTTCTCTCTTATCCGTGTTTCTATCTTTCTCTTCCTCTCCCTTCCTCTCTCTCTAAAATCAATAAAGAAAAAAATAAATAAGTTTAAAATAACACTATATAATTAGTTTTCTTTACATCTGAGTTAATATAATATCATTTATCTTGACTAATACCAAAAACAATCACTGCCATATTAACAGTTGGTAGAATTTTGTATTTGATAATCCCTCTATATCAGACAGCATTCAAATAAGTATCAGTGTAGCTTTCATTCATCAAAGAAAATATTGTATTCAAGTTCCCCAAACAAATGTGAAGTGTTATGTTGAATTTAAATAGAAGAAAAAGGCCCAGTTAAAATATGGAAACAAAGTTTTCATTTGGTGGAAGCCGAAATCAGTGCATATACTCTAATGAAAGATCTGTCCCATGTGGCATTTTCCAAGGTTTTCAGTCCACCAGGCCAAACCCTCAGCTGCCTTCACAGCCTTTGCTTTGCTTCGCCCCTTTGCTTGCTCCCGCTCTGCCTTCAGGCTTTTTCTTGGCCCCTGGTTCATCCAAACGGGGTGCTGTCCGTGCTGGACCAGAAGCCTCTTCGTTACTCTTAGCATCAGTCTCCATTTCCAGGCCACCGTTCCGTCTTTCACCACACACTGCGCTGTCTCTTCAGAATGTTCCGGGTGCACCACAGTTCTACCTCTTGAACATCTTTCATTAAAACATCAGCATCGACTTTAAGAACACGTTTAAGTCTGCCAAGTTGCTTTGGGGCGCTCTTTTTCTTTTCAGCACGCATCTTCCTTTTCCACTTACTCCGTAAGCTTTCAGCCACATTTTATCTGAATAGTTCGCACTCACAATTCACACGCTCATGACGACCGGAGTCCCACGGACACTGGAGATTTAAAAGCTACACTTGCGGCTCGTGTGGTATTTCTATCGGATATCTCTGATCTAGCCTGTAATTGCCATGATCGTAAGACAAAGGTGGTATGACCTTTGCCTTGTTTATTGCTGTGTTCCCAGAGTCCAAAACCAGCGCCTGGCACATACTGGTGCTCAGAAAATACTGACTACGTAAATGAACCTAACCACAAGGAAATACTTCATCTGGGCTCTAGCAGAAAACTGAAATCCTCCAATTATTTCTGCCAGAAAGGGATTCAATCTGGGAGAGTAAGCATGTACAGACATCATGGGAAGGGCTAGAGCAGCAGGCTCCAGACCAGACCCTCAGGAACGGTGCCCGGACAGCGCTGTAGGACCAGCCTGCCAGGGGAGCTGCCACCTCTGCCACATCATGGAGGCAGGACTAAGGAAGCTGCTCCTGGAGCTGCTGGCTCCAGAAACACATCTCTTCAAGCGTCACGTGTTAGATTAGAGCCACACCACACCGAAGGGATCTCGTCTAGTGACACATACATGGTTGCACCCTGCCTCTCGACTCCAGAAGCTGGTGCCTGGATGCTGGAACACACTGCAGAAAAACTAGCATGTTATTCTGTGCATGACACCATGCAGATGCCATGCAGGTGCAGCTCATTTAGGACCCCGCAATCACACCCAAAAACCATTATCAAGAAATCTTTCCCATCTCCCCACTCTTCTTACCAGGTCAATGCCTTCAAATTGAACATCTCTTCCTCCAGGAAGCCCTCCCTGACTTCCCCAAGACTATATTAAGTTGACTTTGCATGCATACTATATGCATTCGTGGCTCCCTTCATTAAATTCATTTATTCTAAGTGTTTATTGTCTCTCTTCCTGATAGGTTGTTAGCTCCATGGCCTGGGCTTTGCCTGTGTATTCCACATTGTCTTTTCCCCACCTAGTGGTAGATGCTAAATTCACATACATTGAATGAGTGAACACAGAGCACAGAGCATCAGAGGTGGGATTTGAATTCCTCCTTCCCCATGCCATGAACCCTCTCATAACAGCCATGTGCCCCCACAGATTCCCTACCGCCAGAGTAAGAGGAGTTAGCACACCCATCACCAGGATGCAAATGTGCCCTCTCAAGGAGGATGGCCCTGGGGCTCTTTCTAAGAAACAGGAAGGGACTATTGTCTGCACAATGATTTTCAAGAAAATGCCCTGGGCAGCGCTCTCTCCCTCAGGAGCAGGCCAGGGCATTTTCCTTTCCCACCTCTCCCCCTCCCCCCACACCCACCCCACCCACACCCCACCCCTGGGGGTTACCTTTGCCTTCCTCTCTCCAAGGGCCCTTCTTTTGCCTCTTAACCGCTTCTTTAGCCCATCTCTTCTACAGCTCACTTTTACTACCTCTGTAGCTTTCTAAACAAACTCTCTTGTAGTTTGAAAAAAGAATAAAGAAAATGCCACGGGCTATGGAGCTTCAAGCTCAGGCTGAAGACCAGCCAAGGGAAGATAGAGCCAAGAGGTTATGTGGACATGGCATGAAACACACCCAGCCAGGCTCCTGTCACCAAGGAAGAGTGGGTACTTCAGTGAGGAACTCAGGAGAGGAGGGACCATGCAAACAATGACACCCAGGAGCGGTTTCACAGCTTATGAAACTCCTTCCCAGGCATTGGCTCACTCACCATTATCACCCTTCTGCCATTATATAGAAAGGGAATCAAAATATACAAGATTAGCACTTTTTCCAAGGGCAAGTGCCAAATCCAGGTCTTGAGCCCAAGGAGCATGGCGCTGTGGTCACAACACACGCTGGAGAATCAGACAGGGCCGAGTTCCAAGTCACCTTTGGCCACACACCAGCCGGGGGTCCTTGGGCAAGTCACTCTCTGAGTCTGTGTTTTCTCATACATCAAGTGAAGACGATACCATCTCATTCACAGGGTTGTGAAAATTAAATGAAATACGCAAAGAATTTAGCTCAGCACCTTGCACAGAGTAAGGATTCAGTAATTAGTATCCAGTTATTGTTACCACTATTCCAAGTTTAAGACTTTTTTCATAATCTTAGATTGCCTTTTTATTTTTTTTCTTTATTGCTTTTAGAGAGAGAGGGAGAGAGAAAGAGAGAGAGAAACATTGATGAGAGAGAACATCGATTGGCTGCCTCCTGCACGCCCCCTACTGGGGATCGGGCCCACAACCTGGGCATGTGCCCTGACCAGGAAACAAACCGGTGACTTCTTGGTGCGTGGGTGGACACTCAACCACTGAGCCACACCGGCTGGGTTCAGATTGCCTTTTAAGTGTACAAATCTTGTTATGGTATTACTTTAAAATACTTCAGCAAAGCCAGCGTGATATGAATGAGGGAGGGGTGTTAACAAGCTTCACAAGGGGCATCCGGTCACCGAGATTAGGTATGCACACTCCAGGTCTGGTGAGCGACAGTCAACCCCAAAGACCTACTCGGAGGGCACCATAACACCTCCTCTATTTTCATGACCAGTCATCACACCCAGAGGCTTTGCGAATCCACAAGATGAATGTTAGAAATGAGTTTCTATCAGAGTACTTAATGACTTGCGAATCACAGAACCAATGTACCAAAATGACTCCATTGATAAAATTATTGGTATTTAATCTATAGAGTAAAATTCAAAATAAGTGATCTTAGAAGCACTTCCTGCCCTTAATTCATCTTAATACCAATCAATTCAGAATGAAATGCCAGTTTGATTAAGCTCCAGTTCAGAGACTATTTTGGAATCCCAGGTTTCAATCATTTTAGAATAGCTTCTCTTGTTGTGGCGGAAATTTGGTGGGTGGGAAGAGAGACTGCAGCACTCGGAGGATTAGAAAAGGACTGTTCAATGCACACCGGTGCGGCCCCGCGGAGTCACCTCCGAAGGCTGAGCCCAAGCCCGGGTTCCGGCTGCCTTTTACACATGACGAGCTTCTGGGTATTTGGGGGCTTTCTAGTTCCGCTGTAGTTTAGGCAGCTGGCAGATATAAGGGGATTACAAACGCCAGGGGCGGGGTCTCTGCACTGCCTCAGGGGTTGTCTCCGAAGGCCTGCCTTCTCACTCCCGCCTCTTGATTCTCTAGCTGCTCCTGGCTGACTTAGAGAACATCTTGGACAGGGAGTTCCCTTAGTGCCACGTGAAGAAAAGGGGCAACCATCTCTCTGACTGCTTCCTGCTGAACAAGGGCGTTGAGGGGGAGGGATGCAACAACTAGAGTTCCTCACCATCCAGAGGAGAGTAGTTGGGGGTGCACAGTTATTCCCAGGAAAATAGGTATTCTATCAGTTACCCACTTATGTACCTCAAGAATGGTTTTTCCTAGTCCTTCTAGTTGTTTTTGAATTTCCAAATTTTCCAGTTCTTTTATATCCCCCTTGAATTGATCAGTGGAAGAGGTCTCCCATATAAGATTTCAAAAGGGGAGAACCCTATCATTGCCTGAGGGGTACAACATACTCTCAGGGGAGCGAGGGACAGTATATCAGTCCAGGGAAGGTTGGTTTCTTGACATAGTTTTGCCATGGTCTGTTTAAGGGTCCAATTTATGTGTTCTACTTTCCCTGAGCTCTGGGGCCGGTAGGCCGTGTGCAAATTCCATCAGATGCCTAGAGTACAGCTAATCCTCCGAGTGATACAGCTACCTGCTGTACTATTTCTGCTCGGAAGGCTGATCCTATAGTCAATGGGCCATTGTCTGATCCTATAGTCAATGGCATTCCATATCTTGAGATGATGTCTCTCAGTAGAGCTTCGGTTACTTCTCTTGCCCTTTCCGTACATGGGGAGTAAGCTTCAACCCCACCCGAGAAAGTACAGATGTCCTCTACTGGGGCCTATTTCCGAGAAGTCGACCTCTAGATCTTCAAAGGGTGCTTGGCCGCAGTGCTGGATCCTGGTGGGCCTGGTGCAGCCTTGTCTGGCGTTGTTTTGAACGCAGAGGAGACAGCATTGGGAGACCGAGGCACAGAGGGATGGAAGTCAAGCAATCAGGTAGTACTGGCTTCATAAGGCTTCTAGGGCAAGTTTTCCCAGATGGGTGAGTTCATGTTGTTGGAGGACTAACCGATGGGCTAATTGTTCTAGCATGTAGATTCTGTGGTCTGGGAGTATCCACCACCCTTCCTTCGCTATATTCCCCTCACCCTGTTGTGCCCATTCTCCTTCCTGGGCCGTGTATTTCGGGGTTGCAGGTCCTGGAGGCAGCATGATTTTGACGGGGCTGTCTGTTCTCCTGCAGCTTGTTCAGCTGCAGCATCTGCCCGACGGTTTCCTTCTGACACTGAGTCTCTTCCCTTTGGTGTGATGACCCCTACCTCTCATCACACCAGTGGATGACCGCTACCTCTCTTGGTTCCCAGACCACCTCCAGCAATGTTAGGATTTCACCTTGGTATTTTTTTTTTTTTTTTAATCCTCACCCGAGGACATTTTCCCATTTTTTGTTCAAGTAGAGTGGGAGGGAGAGAGAGAACCAGAGAGAGAGAGAAACATCGATGTGAAAGGAACACATCGAGTGGCTGCCACCCGCACGACTGACCAGAGCCGGGGACAAACTGCAACCGAGGTACATGCCCTTAGCGGGGACCGAACCCGGGTTTCTCAGGACCACAGGCCGATGCTTTAACCACTGAGCCAAATTGGCCAGGGCTCACCTTGGTATTTTTACTCCTTTCCCCCCTGCAGTAAGGGGCCCTCTTTCCTTGTATATAGCCCCACATATATGTAGTATGGCAAAGGCACAGTGCGAGTCAGTATATGTGTTGGCCCACGAACTTGCTGAGCTCCAAGGCCCTCACCAGGGCCCATAGTTCTGCTCTTTGGGCAGCCCACCCCTCAGGGAGGCCTCGCGTCCACTCGCACAATCTGAAACTGTTGCACACTCGGCGTATACTGTGCCCTCACTCATGTGACTGCCACCATCCGTGTACAGCTGCCTCCTTGATTAGCAGTGTGGTGGCCACAAGGCCCTCAGACAGGGTGGCCGGCCTGACACAACTGGGCCACTGTCCCTGCCAAGGCCCAGACTCCTGGGTCTGGGCTCCCAGGGACGTCCTAAGGCTGGTGCCGCTGTGAGCTTGGCAAACGCTTTCTCTTTATCGGGGCCCCAGACAAGGGGCGCCTTTTCTTCTCCTTTTAGGGCCTCATATAAGGGTTTTGCAAGTTCTGGAAATCTGAATATCCATATTTGACAGAACCCTGCTGCTCCCAGGAATTCTCGAATCTGTCGCCGGGAAGTGGGAACCGGGACAGTGCAGGCTGCCTGCTCCCTCCCCGCCCCTAGCATTCGTTTGCCTTGGGGACCTTGAAGCCTAAGTCTGGCCGGTAGTCTGGGTGGAGCAGAAGTTCCTGGTTTTCCTTGCTGGCAGTCGGGGCACTCATTTTTCCACCTCCTGCATGCCCCACACTGGGGATCGGGCCCACACCTGGGCATGTACCCTGACTGGGAATCGAACCTGAGACTCTTTGGTCCATGGGCCGACGCTCTAACCGCTGAGCAAATCTGCCCAGGGCTGAGGGCAGGAAAGAGCAGCTATACCAGGCCAGGGAAAGTCACAGTAGGGAGCAGCAGATGGGGTTGGGCTCCCCAGAGCCAGTGGCCCATCCAGCCCCTCCTGGGATGTGGGTCCAGCTGGGACATGGCAGGGTGCTGAGCTGGGAGGGACTGAGGCTGTCTGGGCACCGTGTCCTTCACACCCTGGCTTTGTGGAAAGCTCCCCTCTGCAGCCTGGGGCTCAGACTAGCGCCAGGGTCAGAGGCAGAGTTTCAGAGGGGCTGGGGACCTTCAGAAGAGATGGAGAAAACTTTCCCCTAGTGGCCCAGCTCTGCAAACCCTCTTCTCTGTATCTTTGTCTCTCCCTGCCTCTGTCTCCCACAGCTTGTCTGGCCACTCTCTGTCCACCCCAAACTCTGGCTTCGCCTCTGTGCCTCTGTCTGTCTCTCTCCTGCCCTCTCCCGTCTCTGTGTCTGTGGGTCTCCCAGAGGTTCCGCATCAGGTAAGTCCTCTCGTGCCCAAGCTTCTGTGTCGAGATGTCCAGCTGACGCCTTGGTCTGGAGCCACTTTCTGGCTTCTGTGACAGTCCACTACAGTCGACCCAGGTGGGGCGACGAGTCTGGAAGACTGCTCCCCACTCTTGTAGGGCCCGTCAAGGCCCATTCTCTGTGCACCCCTTGTCTCCCACAGTGGTAACTGCACTGCTGCTGGGGGTTTTGGTCCCTGGGTTGCTCACCTGGGACATCTTCCCACTGGCTCTGGCAACCCTGGCACCGGGTTGAGGGTGAAGCGGACGGAGGTGGGCTGTTGGGCAGGTGAGGTTCCTCATTCTTAGGTAGTGGGGCATATGGTGGTGACAGTGGACGGGCCTCTTCTGAATCCCCTTGTAACATAGGAGGCTGCTTAATTCGCCATGAGGTCTTCCTTTCACCTTGTGCCACGAGGACCTTACACTGTCCCTGACCAGTAACACAGAATCGGACCCAAGGAGGCCTGATTTGGGCTGCTTCCAACCACTGGTCTATGTAGGGAAATTGGTCAGATGGCCAGAGTCTCCTATACATAGCCTGGACTGTGGGGACATCACGGGTGACTTCAGAGGGCCATCCCAGACCAACAGAGGGTGTACAATTTTCCAGGGGTCAATTTGACCCCATAATCTCCTGAGAACCACTTTATACAATTCTTTATCATACATTTCAGAACAGTGGGTTTAGAGGAACTTCTCCCCATAATGATATCTAAGATGGTTGAGCAATCCTCCCAGTGAACAGTGTCACAAGACAGAAGGAAACTTGTTTTGTTCGCCTGGTTGCCCCCCTCTCAGGGACTTATGTACCTCTTGGCATTGGCAGGTCAGTATAAACCCCTGACTCGAATCGGGTTCACTGGTGGAGACAACGTCCCCAAGAACCTGATACTGCCCTTAGCCATGTGAGGTCACCACGGATGCGCAGGTTGGGACTCACACAGGCTCCATAATAGGTGTTGTGGAGCATGGTCACTCCCGCACACAATCGCACAGAATTTAAACTTTCCACCCAGGAATTCCCTATCCTGTGCGGCCTCTGTGCCACCTGGGAGGTGATCAAATCCCCTTCTGCCTTAGAGGTGGGCCTGACCTCGGCCCTGGGTCCCCAGGGACACTTACTGATCCGATGTCCTGGCAGTTCTATCCTCCCTGGAGTCCATTTGAGCACAGCGGTGGCCGGCTACAGTCGTGCCCGGCGAGGGTCAGGGTCCAGTGAAATCACAGGTGGCACGCTTCCTTTCTGCCACGGGGGCCCAAAATTAGTGGCTCCTTCCTGCTGGCTTCCGACAGTGGTGGCTCAAGGGGCCAGTGCGGCTGTCAGCTTCCCGGCCCTCGCACCAAAATGTTGTGGCAGGAATTTGGTCGGCGGGAAGAGACAGACTGCACGCACTCAGAGAATTAGAAAATGACAGTTTACTGTGCACTGGTGCTGGCCCAGCAGAGTCACCTCCAAAGTCTGAGCCCCAAGCCCGGGTTCCAGCCGCCTTTTATACATGATAAGCTTCCAGGTATTGGGGGCTTTCTAGTTCCGCTGTAGTCTAGGTGGCTGGCGGATGCGAGGGGATTGATTACAAGAGCCAGGGGCGGGCTCTCTGCGCTGCCGAGGGGTGTCTGCAGAAGGCTTGCCTCCTCACTCTCAGCTTCTTCAGGTTATTTTGATCAGAGAAAAACAGTTTGGCCCTATTTATCATACTATAAAAATAATAATAGTCAGTGTGGTTCTGTTCAGGGACAGGTTCCTTTTGGCTTTGGTTTTTCGCTTTGTTTGTTTCTTTGTTTGCAAAGTAGACTTGGTAGCCTTGCTCTTGGGGAGTTTTTTTTTTAGGCAAGAGATAAGTGATGCCATAGATATGCTAATCACCCCAGACGCTAACCATCTTCTAAGTATAAAAACCTAAAGGAATGGTCATCTTGAATGTGTCCATCAGTTAGGGCCAAACAAATGAATCTACATTAGCCAATAGTAACCATACTTCATCCTTGTCGGAGTCTCCTTAATCCAGGCCTGGCTGGACCTTGTGTTGGTTACCCACCCCCACCCCGCACCGACACCTACAGGAGGGAAATACCACCTGCCCAGCAGCCTGCTTTATAGACTGGCAAAGAGAAGCTCAGGGCGGTTGGGGGCTGGTGTGAGTCAGCACAGAACAGATTTCGGGAATCGGTTCATTGTTCCAGCCCCGGAAGAGTGTGCTGAGCATGAACTACATCTCCCAACAAGGACTGCACCAGAAGGAAAGCCCACAGAATAACATTCTCTTCCTGAGTGGCAAACTCTCCTCATCATACATGAAGTTAAACAAGATCCTTCTTCTGCCTTCTGACAGCTTCAGCTAAAAGTTGGACCATGTCAGGCACCTAGAGGCAGGTTGTTGGGTTGTATATATAGATGGATTCACGTGATTTTGGTGGGTGACGACCTAGGTGCCTTTCAACGCACTTCAGGGAGGCTCTCTCTGCGTAGGCAGCCAGGCGGGGAGAAGGGGTCCGGGGAAGGCACACAGGGCCGCAGCACTGAAGCCTCGGGGCCTGGAGCCTACTTGTCCTGGATGCAGAAGCTCTGCTGCTCCCCAGCCGGGCGGCTCCTTGTCCATGAGGCCACCCAGAGCCGCCCCGCAGGCCGTGGGCGGGAACGGCCCAGCCTGCATGGAGGTCAGAGGTGGGGGGGGGGTGACAGGAAGATTCCGCACTGGTCTCACTCCAAACCTGCCAGTAGCTCAAGAGTAACGGAGCTCACCTTTGCAGGGAGGGAGGGAGCAGGATAAGGAAGGGGAAGATGGAGAGTGTCCTCTGAATGAAGTTCAAAGCTCTTCTGTCCAGTCTGATTCGGATTAAGCTGTGGGTGTCTCCTGTGTGTTCGGGGCATTTCGCTCTTGCCTGAATAGGGAAGATTTCAAAGGCAAAAAGAGGTAAGACCATAAATAAGAGAAACCAACCAGGCTCTCACTGGCCCCTCCTCTTCCCTCCAGCATGTAAACCTCCAGCTCAGGGGGCACTGCCATGGCCGTGGGCACACGGGCCTCAGAGTCTGCGAGACCTGAGCCCCAGTCCCACTGTGCCACTTGCTGGCTGCAGGAACGTGGGCACCAACCTTTCTGAGCCTCCGTTTCCTCATCTATAAAATAGGAATAATACCAGCACATCTTTCAGGGTTGATTGTAAGCTCTAAGCACCTCCGAATGACTCAGCACAGTGCCTGGCACGTGAAAAGGTTCCATAAACGTCATGGCTTCACTAGGTGACTATTCCAGCAAGGAGCTCCCACAGCACAGGTGATTAGGTTAACTAGGTGATTCAGTCTAATCAAGTGATTTAATTACCTAGAGGCAAAATGGCTCTTGTTGAAATACGGACCCTGGAACCCATCTCTCCAGCTTTGCTGGAATGCAGCCAGGCCTGTGGTGACTTCTGGAGATGTTGCTTATTCCTAAGGGGACCTTCTCAGTAGACAATGTATTGGGAAGCCTAAAATTGAGGTATGAAGGGGAAAAGGGGAATGATTGTCTTAAATTATTCAAAGGGCTGGTCTGCAGATTAGGCATTAAATTTAAAACATGGGCCCCCAAAGAGAGGAATTCAATCCAGTAGCAGGAAATTCCAGGGAACAGATTTCTGCTCAGAGTAAGGAAGGACTCTTGTTTCTAGGAGCTTCCCAAAGGAAAGGGGGCTGTTTCTAGAAGTAATGAGCTCCCCACCCCTGGAGGTGACCAAACCTAGGCTGGATGAGCTCTTGGCAGAAGCCCTTAAATCCTACATCTGTGTAGCATTTCTTAGGTTCACAAGAAATGTGAGCTATTGTCCTTGTTCCCTTTTTGCAGATGAAAACATGGAGGCTCAGAGAGAATCCATCCCTCGCCCAATGTCACATGAGGGCGCCACCAGGGTTGGGCCTCTGGTCATTTTTAGCTTAACTCCAGTGCTCAGGCCCTCAGTGACAACAGGTATCCACCCCTGCTGGCTCAGGAAACCTTTTAGAAATTCAGATCCCTACTAAGCAGCTGTTAGAAAGGAAGACCTCTTACCCTTTGAGATGACATAGAGGAACATGGAGAGTATTATGCGAAGAGAAATAAGCCAGTCAGAGAAAGACAAGTATCACATGATCTTACTTATTTGTGGAATCTAATGAAGAAATTAAGCTGACGAATAAAATAGATCCAGAGACATGGAAGAAGGGAACAGACTGAAAAACCTCAGAGGGAAGGAGGTGGGGGAGAAGGAAGAGATGAAACAAAGAACTGATTGCACATATGCACAACCAATGGACACAGACAACCGTGTAGTGAAGGCTGGGGGGTAGGGGTTGGGAGGAGGGTGTCAATGGGGCGAAAAAGGAGGGGCATCTGTAATACTTTCAACAATAAAGATTCATTTTATTAAAAATACAGATTCCGAAATGTCATCTCAGACCTACTGGGTCCAGACCTTCAGAGTTGGTTTTCATTTTTTAAGTTTTCCCTAGTTGGAATGATAATCCAAATTCAAGATAAAGTTAGCCTCTGGGTTGGGAGTTGGAGGGAGATCCCTCTGGGGAGGGGCACCAGGGATTTCGGCTGCACGGAGAAAGTTTGACTTCTTAAGCTGGTGAAATGTACAGCAATGCACACTGTCTTCCACGTCTGAACTCACCATCATAAAATCTTAAAGCTCCCCATTGACATGTAAGCAGCCAGGTTGGGAATCCACCAGATGGTCTGTAGGGTGTTTTCAACTCTAGCAGGATTGGATCTAAAGCAGCTGGAATCTGAGGTCATTCCTGGAGATCCACTGAGCTCTCTTGTCAGTAACTAGACCTGGTTCCCACCAGCTCTACTGGTCGCGATGTTTATGCGCCGCCCACCAGCCCCTTCCCGGGACAGAGTCAAAGGTTTCGTGGATGCTCCGACGTGCCCATCCTCCCACCAGTCCTGCTGACGCGGTGCTTTCGGGATCTCCAGGACTGCTGGGGCCTCCCAGGGAACCTACGGCCTCCGGGATGGCCTCCGGGTTGGCCCCACGTCAAGAAGAGCAGCTGCTGGCAGCCGGGGCCTCGGTCGGCCTGAGGGTGCTGCAAACCTGTCTTTAGGTGGTTCTGCTTTAATCAGCTGTTATCACACTGTTCCCAGCACAGATGGGCCCCACCGTCTGCCTGGCTGTAAGCTGGGTGGGAGTTGCTTAAGCCTGGGGTGGCACATGCAAAGCAGGGAGCCAAGCTCCGGCACTGCTCCATCCTGGGTAATGACTGGGCAGGCCCGGCCAGGAGACCAAGGACGCACCGGCCCCAAGTTCAGCCTGACCTGATGAATGTTTACAAGCAGCGAAGCCACAGGGTGTGTGTAGAAATGAGAGCACGCATGCGCCAGGTGTGGGGAACTCTGCGCTGTCCTCCCAGCTTCACAAGGCACCCCAAGGACCAGGATGCTTAGGGACGTGCATGCTCCTGCCGCTGCCGAAGCCAGCGGTCTTCAGAGTGGGGTGAATGTACCCGGGCTCACAAGGTAATCCATGAGTTTTAAGGGACATGTAAGACCTTCTATTTCTATTTTTTTTGTATCTTAATCTTAAACTTTCTATTTTCTTTCCATTTATAATATACATATTTGATTGCACAGTAGTCATAGTAATAGATTATGTTACCGAGCTCTTACTCTATGCCAGGCACGATTCCCAGAGCTTACATATTTCAATTCACTTGACCTCTACAACAACCCCATGAGGTAGCTATCCTTACTTCCACTTCCTTGGCACAGACAAAAGATCCCTCCAGTGTCACACAGCTGGGTTTACTAAATCCCTCACTCAGCTCTCAGGGAGGCTGAGGGAGGCTTAGTAACAAGTGGTCAGCCAGTGGTCCAGAACATTCTGAATAATGCTGACTGCCCTCCCGCAGCACGGACAGCCTGCCCCCATCCCTCAGAGGAGGAGGGAGGGGAAGCGGGAAGGAACCGGTGGAGCTGGTGACCCAGTCAAGCTGAGCCCTGGCCCAGAGACCAGGGGAGTTCCAGAGGCCTCTCCCAGACTTGCTTTCCCTCCCTGTCGTGAGCGAGCGAAAGGTGCAGGGGGCAGCTTGGCAGGACCAAAGCCAGGTAGCCAAGCCCCATTCCCCGGCATAGCTCCTGAGCCACAGGCTGATGATAAGGGCTCCCCAGTAAACTCAAACACCGAGGAAGAAGGCAGTACTTGCCCCCCAAGGGCTCATGAGAAGTTAAGAGCGGGACTCATGGCCCACGGTCAGGCCTGGCTTCAGAGTCCTCCGCACTGACCAGGCCCTTGCGGACCAGCTGTCCAGGGCAGACACACCAAAACCATTATGAATAAGCTGAGTGGCGCCAGAGGTGAGGGACATGCTGGGTCCTGGGAACAGAAATGGGAAGGGGGGAGGGGCTGGGTCTGGGATCGAATCCCAACCCACTTCTGAGCCATGAGGCTTGGACATTCTTAAGAATTCTTAAATTCTTAAGAATTTAAGAATGCTTAAATTCTCCCATTTTCAGTTTCTTCACGCATACAATGATGTCACTCGCTGTTCCCTTGATTTGAAGGTTAAAATGACATAAGTGACCAGGGTCTCATACACAACAGGTTCTACATTTTATTATCTGGTGTCCACAACATTGTACAAATAGTTTCTACTTATCTGTCACTTACCTTTACATTTTGTTTGTTTTCTCTGTTATACAAAAGCTTTAGATATACTCAATCTGTCAGTCTTCTTCTTTACGGTTTTGTGTCTCACTTTGAAATATGTTTCCAAGGTCCATATTAATGAACTATTCTTGTGTGTTTTCTTCAAATATTTTTATATCTTATGTGTGTATGTGTGGTTTGTTATGATGCATGTTATCAAGTAGGATCTGACTCTGTTTTTCCCAAGTAGATTGTCAGTCATCCCAGTCACAGTAGTCACACAGGTCAGCAACTTCCTACTGACTTAACTTACATATTACATATATGTATTACCTATTACATACACACATGCCTAGGTGTATTTCCAGATTCTCTGTTCAGGACCAATTGCTCTATTTGATCATTCCTGTATAAATACCACAATGTCAAAATGACAATGACCTTGGAGAGGTTTTGATAGATCAATGACAAGTTCTTCTCACCCTGATTATAGTTCTTTTCCAATAATTTACTAGAATTCTTCACATGTTCTCTCTTCTAGATGAATTTCTGAATCCATTTATTGAGTCCCATGAAAACTTGCATTGGCTTTTTCATCGAGACGACAGTGAATTCATATATTATTCACAAAGAACTGATTTATTCACAAGACCAAATATTCTCATCCTGGAGCATAAGGTGTCTCCCTATTTGTTCAAACATCCTTTTGTGTGCTTGTTGATTTCTTTAGGTTTGTTCTCATTTGTTTGTTGTTTTGGATACTTTTGTGGATAGAATTTTTTTTTACGACATTTTATAATTGATTATTGGTGGTCTATAAAAAATCTATCAATGTGTTTTATATTTATTTAGTCTTATCAAGGTGATCACTTCATAAGGTAAATGAACGTCTAGTCACTATATTATACACCTGAAACTAATGTAATATTGAATGTCAACTGTAATTGAAAATTTTTTTTGATGTTTAACTGATGACCTGAGTACAGGTGACATTGCTCGTGCCGTATTCCACCAGTGATCTCCCTCTTCCCATTCTCCTGTTACTGCACTTTCTTTCCCATCCCATCCTGACGTTGAGCCCATACACCGTTTATAGAGTTGCAGACTGGCCCTGGCCAGTTTGGCTCAGCGGTTAGAGCGTTGGCCTGCGGACCAGGGAGTCCTGGGTTCGATTCCAGCCAAGGGCACGTACCTCAGTTGCAGTTCGTCCCTAGCCCCAGTTGGGGTCGTGTGGGAGGCAACCAATTGATGTGTCCCTCTCACACTGATCTCTCTCTCTCTCTCTCCCTTCCTCCCATTCTGTCTGAGGATAAATGTAAAAATATCCTCGGGTGAGGATTCAAAAATAATTAATTAAATAGATAAATAAATAAATAAAGTTGCAGACTGTCTGAGTTTTCCTGCCATTAGCTGTAGTGTCTCCAAACCTTTCCCTCGGGGGACATGACAACGGCCGTTTCCAACGTGCTCTTGCTTTTCTGCGGTGAGGCTGTTTCTGTCAGGGCGCTGACTGTCTGTCTGTCTGTCTGGCCATGGTGCCCTTTTTTTTTTTTTATATTTATCTTCAGATAGAGCGGGAGGGAGAGAGGGGGGAAGAGAGAGAGAGAAACATTGATGTGAGAGAGACACATCGAGTGGTTGCCACCCACACAACCACAACCAGGGCTGGGGACAAACTGCAACCAAGGCATGTGCCCTTAGCGGGAACCGAACTCAGGTCTCTCTGGTCCATGGACCAACGCTGCAACCACTGAGCCAGACTGGCCAGGGCGCGGTGTCCATTTTTCACAGATCCGTTCCTCCTCCTCCTTCCTTCCTGTGCTGGAGAAGCCTCCACACCCCACGGAGGCCACCTTCCTCCCAGCTGCTGGGTGGCACCCATGATGGGCACGAGTAGCATGTGGCTCTACTTCGCCAGCCTAATCAGAAGCTGGTTTACCTGAGAATAGAACTCTAGGCTCAAAATAGCTTTTCTCAGAACCTTGGAAATACTTCATCGTTGTCTTCTAGCCACTGGAGTCGCCGCTAAGAAGCCTGGTGCCAAGCTGATTCTCGCTCACTTGTTGGAAAATGGATGGAAAATACAGAAAAAAGTATACGAGACAAATAGGACACAAAGAAAAGGGATAATATATATGTAACTGGAAACATGGAAAGAGAAAATAGGTCAGAAGCAATATTTGTAGAGATAATAGACACGAATTTTCTGAAACGGATGAAATATGTTATAACTCAGATTCAAGAAGTTCACTGAATTCTATCACAAGGAAAACCACACTGAGGCATAGCGTAGGAAAACTGCTTTCAAACTGCTAAAAACCAGAGATAAAGATAAAAGCTTAAAAGTAGAGAGAGCCTTCGATGGAACCACATTAAGACCGAGAGGTGATTTTCAACAGAAACAATAAAACTCAGAAGACAAGGTGCTGAAAGAAAACAACTGTCCAATTCGGATCATATACTCAACGAAATTATCCTTCAAAACTAAAGATCAAAGGACAAGCAAAACCGAGAGAATTCTCAGCCAGCAGAACTAAAAGAAACACTGAAGGAAATTCTCCAGATAGAAGGAAAAGTATTCCCAATAAAAATACAGAAATGCAGAAAGGAAGGGAACCTGCACAAAAAAAGTAAATAAAAATGAATGCTGACTTACACAACAATAATAAAGATGCACATGCCTTTGAGCCAGCAATTGCACTTCCAGAAACTCCCACAGACACACTGTACATATGCTCCCCCCGCACCCAGATCTGTTTTCTGTTCTTCTCTGCCTAGATCTGGGCCAGGAGAGTAACGACTCCAGTCACCTGGGTCTCTTGCCATCCGGCCTCTACGGCTGGGCATGGCTACTGGGGGGCGCTGGCAGGAAATTCCAGAGCAAGAGGTTAGGGGTGGAGGTATTTCCCCTGCTCCCTCTACCCTTTGGGGCTGTGTTCCTGGAAACATGCGGCTCCCGCTTGGTGGCCTTGCTCATGCTCCTGCTCTCCGGAGGCTCCAGTGGCACATTTTCCCCTTCAGGCCTGGGGCTGGTGACAGCTTCCCGTTGTTCTCGATCCCCTGGCACTTCAGCATCCACAGGTGGTCCCTAAACCTGCCCACAGTTAAAATGTCAGAGCTGCTCCCTTCCAGAACTCCAACTGATGCAGATTCAAATCTCACTGATTTCACCAAAGGATTGTTTGCAATAACCAAACACAGGAAACAGCCTAATGTCCATCAATTGGAAAACCAGATACATAAATGACTCATATAACAGAACACCATTCCAAATTTTAAAAGAATAAAGTAGCTTAATAGGAAATCAGGGGGAATGTTCCCCAAGATGTATTAAGTGGGGGGGGGGGGGGGGAAAGCAAGGGAAGAGTCTGTATCATAAAGTCTCATTTATGTAACAAAAAGCATTTATGTATGTATACAAATATTAATATCTCTGCAACAACACACAAAAATGTGGCATTACTCTGGTCCGCAGGCCGATGCTCTAACCGCTGAGCCAAACCGGCCAGGGCAGGAATGTGGCGTTACTGATGGACTCTCTTTTCCCTATTTGAAGTTTGTTTACACTGTGGATGCATTACTTTTTCAAAAACCCTTTTACACATCTTTTGGAGTAGAAAATCCTTTACTAGAGTTAAAAGTACCTTTTAATTGTTTGGAACATCAGCTTCCTCTCCCCTTCTCACCTGGTTTCACTCTCTAAAAAATACACCATGAGCCAAACCAAACCCTTCACCTAAGTAGTACTTTAAAGAATCTTGACTAAATCAAAGGAAGAGAGACAAACAGAGGATCCGGATTTCAATGACCTTTCCCAGATTTCTTTGTAAGTTTCCTCTTTAGCAGTGGAGATAAGACTTGCAGAGTGATAAAGGTTCTGGAGGGGACAGAAGGACAGGAACAGACTATTTACATTCCTCCCCCACCCAATTCTGACCTTGACTGAGTGTCACTTAACCTGTCACTGCTTCTGGTTTGGATAAGTTTCTGATCATCTCTGGTAGTGGACAAGTGAGGCTGCACACAGGACTAAGCTCTCTCCAACGTAGCAAAGGGGTTACCAAGTAGTCACCCTACCTACCAAAGGGTCAAGACTAGAGCAGATGATTTCAGTGTCATCTTTATCCAAGAAGAAGAAACAGGTCTTCTTTTGAGGAAAAAATGACATATCTTTGTCTAATAAAGACTGCAGTTCTCATAATTGGCCATGTTCCCTCTTTGCCTTGGCTGTCAGGAAGCTCAGACATGAATTTGCTCCCCACAGCTTTTGTGCCATGCATATCTCCATACTCATTCTCTGTGCTTTATCACCCAATTCAATTCTCTTTTCCCTTTATATTTGATTTATTTCTGTTTTTTTAAAGTCATTCTGTAGTGTGTATATTTTTGGAGCTACCTCAAATGCTTTTTCGAATGAAAAAGTAAGTTTAATCCATAAATAAAAACATATTGTCCCGTTGACCTACATAGTCAATAGGAAGGACCTCAAACTTATTTTATATATTTATGTTTAAGTCAGTAAATATGCACTGAACACCTAGTATATACCAGGCCCTATTCTGGCACCAAGGATGTAGCAAAGAATACAAGCAAAGCCCTTCCCTCATGGAATTCCCATGCTAGTGGGGAAATAGCAAGCACACAAAAAGTAAATACATACTGTAACAGATAGTAATAGTGCTAAAGAATAAAAGATAGCAAATTAAGGAAGGTGAGTGAGAAGAGAGATAAACTTCACATTTTTCAACTTGGCACTTAAGAGCCTCAAGGTCTAGTTCCATCCTGCCTTACTCTCAATGCACAATTCACCACACAGGCCCAGACAGCCACCTCCAGGTCCCTGCCCATGCATTTCCTCTGCCACCCCTCAGGATCTAACCATCACTTCCTCTAGGCAGCCTTCCTGAGCATCCCAGGCAGAATGACTCTGCCTTTCTTTGAAGTCCTAGAACGATGACAGCACCACAGACGTCATATAGTGGTCAGTTATGCAGATACGTGGCTTGTATATTTGTCTACATCCCTCCAGGATGATGAGCTTTGGGAAGGTCTTGCATGTAGCAGGCATTCAATAAATTGTGACAAAATTCACAATTAAAAAACCTTTGAGTTAAGAATGGTCCTATGACTAAGTTCTAGTTGATGATTTATAAATAAATATCTGGTGTTCAACTTTCTAGAAAAGGGTTTGCCCTCCTTTTTTTTCTCCCCTTATTCCTGCTAGCTGGAAAAATTCTTTCATACACATGACAGAGAAATACACTTTTATTTCAACCACTGTTATTTTGAGTATTTACTATCCCTCAAGCTAACAGTGCCAACTAAAACAATATTAAAGAAATAGATTGAAAAAAATAAGAAAGCTACCTTTACATTAGGTAAGAGAAAATATGTAGAAGCAAATGATTTTTAAATCTTGTTAAAAGCATATTTTCGGATCCTGAAATTCAACCTATGTTGCTTAAATGTGTTAGTCACTGCTGATATGACTCAGTTAATAATTATAATATGATCAGAGGCCTCATTTTGAATAACTACAGCAATGAACATTTGCTGCATTATTTAAGAATATTCCATTAAAAAAGTTAATAACTTCAGAGTAAAGTTATCTCTTTTAATCCATCTTCACATTAACCCTATGAAATAGCAAAGGCATTTATTTTTCCTATTTACCAGTTAAAGATACTGAGGGCCAGATAGGCTAAGGGATTCGTGGGTAGTTACTCCAGAGCTCCGTCTAGAAATCTGAATCCACTTGGACCACACAGGCAGGCTCAGCGTAAGTAAAACATTGCCAATATGCAGGAACTACAAACCACAAAGAAATTCCAAACATTGCCCCAAATAACAGTGAAAAGTGCAAAGGTACAAGAATGGGTCAACCAGACTGGTCTTAAAAACAAACCCACAAACAAGCAAAGAAGCCCATGGTACAGCACACACTAAAATCAGCATTGTTCTTCAGAAATAACCTTAAGAGCCTGTACCAGTGGGAAGTGAGCTGGGATGAAAAACCCTGGGATGGCTGAGTCACAGGGACAGGGTCAAAGTCTTGTCAACTGGAGGAACATGCCTGTCTCATGAAGGAATGACCCACTGTCCTGGTCTGAGGACTGGAAACTGTCTGTGCTAAAAATCAGAAAACATTCCAGAAAACCAGGACAGGCCGGCCACCTGCGAAGAAGATTGTTTCTGGGAAACATTAATGTTCACCTTGGGAGGTGTGCTTTAGAATTTCTCTCTACAGGTTGCTTTCCAAGCCACTTTATACTTCAGCCAAGAAAAATGGCCTTGTTATTTGAGTGACACCTTGTTTTTGAACAAAAATGGCATTACCTCAATGAACTGGAATAACTTTCATGTCTTTTCAAAAACGTATATCTCACCCTGGCCAGTTTTGCTCAGCAGTTAGCGCATCGGCCTGCAGACCAAAGAGTTGCAGGTTTGATTCCAGTCAAGGGCACATACCTT
This sequence comes from Molossus molossus, assembly GCF_014108415.1. Classification (NCBI taxonomy): domain Eukaryota; kingdom Metazoa; phylum Chordata; class Mammalia; order Chiroptera; family Molossidae; genus Molossus; species Molossus molossus. The sequence goes on along the minus strand of NW_023425344.1, from coordinate 17,434,567 downwards.
GGTTGTGGTTCAGTGCCCCAGCCCTGGTCAGGGTCGTGTGGGAGGCAACCAATTAATGTGTCTCTCTCACATTGATGTTTCTCTCTTTCTCTCTCCCCATCACACTCTATCTGAAGATAAATAGAAAAATATCCTCTGGTGAGGATTAAAAAATAAAACAAAAATGTGGAATGGAGATGGCGGCAGAGTAAATGGTAGCTACACAGACCATTTCCCAGGACCAAACTGGAATTACAACTAAAATAAAGACAAATCACCAGGAAAAACCAACTGAAGAGCAGCTGGAAGAGAGCAGTACAACCAGGGACAGAAAGAGGATGCCAAATTGAGCCTAGTAGAAACTGCGGAGGCAAATGGGGGCAGGTTGGGAGCCCACGGACAGCAACGAGGGCTTTATTAGCAGTGTGCACATCCTGCTGAGAAAGCAGGGGTTTTTTAAAGCACCAAATCAGCTACAGCCTCTCACCTTGGGTTCCAGCAGAGGGAGGGCAGACTGGATTGAAATTGTATGGAGAGAGTCTGGGGTTCCTGGTTCAGGAGAGACCTGGAGAGAAGGACATCGGAAGTTTTATACTGAATCATTCCCTCACAGGACAGTAGCCACATTACTCAAAGAGCCCCTTCCCAGACCTCTGGGGAGAAGCAATGGCCCCTCCTGCAGAAATTCAAAATGACCAGGCCAGGCTAGGCCACAGAAATGCAAGTTGAGGCTCATTAACGGCTAAAATCTGATAGCACGTAAGTGCCCCACCCACTGAAAATCCTCTTACAGCTGAAAATTTTTTCATTCAGCTGAGGGCTACCAATTGAGGCTCATCTGAGACTAATAGCCTTCAGGCAACAAGCTAGAGAATAAGTGAACCTTTTCTTGGTTTGCAAATTTACCCAGGAAAGTAAGACTTGACAGTGGTGTTTAACGTGGGTCCTCCCACATTCATCCAAACCCAGTAGAGGGAGCCACAATCAGCAGAACACCAACACCCACAGAGAAAATTTGGCAAGCTCCAAAACCCACTGAGGGAGCCAAAATGGTGAAACAAAGAAACAAATCCCAAATGAAACAACAAGATAGTTTGACAGGAGAAGAAATAAATAAAATGGAATTAAGCAAGATATCAGAGGGAGCATTCAGAGTAATAATCATGAGAAGATCAACAACATGAGTAAAAATATAGAAGCATTAAAAACCAACCAACTCTAAATGATGAATGACACAGCAGAAATAAAGAACACATTGCAAGGAATAACCAGCAGAGTAAAGGAAGCCAAGTACCAGATCAGTTCATTAAAGACAGGGTAGAAAAAAATTACTCAATCAGAGAACCAAAAAGAAAAAACAATTAAAAAACAGGAAGACAGCCTAAGAGAACTGTGGGACAATACAAAATGTAACAACATCCACCTCATTGGTGTGCCAGAAGAAGAAGAAAATGAGCAAGGGTTAGAGAATATATTTGAAGAAATAGTAACAGAAAACTTCCCTAGCTTGGTGAGAAAAAAAAGGCATACAAGTTCAAGAAGCACGAAGAGCCCCGAGTAAGAAGAACCCAAAGAGGCCCACACCAAGATACAAAATAATTAAAATGCCAAAAATTAAAGACAAAGAGAGAATCCTAAAGACAGCAAGAAATAAGCAACAGGTTACCTACAAAGGAACCCTCATAAGGCTATCAGCTGACTTCTCTCTCTCTTTTTTTTACATTTTTTCTTCAGATAGAGTGGGAGGGAGAGAGAGAGAGAGGAGAAACATCGATGTAAGAGAGACACATCAATTGGTTGCCACCCTCACGACCCCAACCGGGGTGGGACAGAGCTAGGCACGAACTGCAACCGAGGTAAAAGCCCTTGGCCAGAATCAAACCTGGGACTCTCTGGTCTGCAGGCCAATGCTCTAACTGCTGAGCCAAACCAGTCAGGGCTATCAGCTGACTTCTCAACTTCTCAATAAAAACACTACAGGTCAAAAGGGAATGGCATGAAGTTATCAAGTTAATGAAAAAAAGGATCTGAACCCAAGACTACTCTATCCAGCAAGGCTATCATTCAAAATAGAAGGTGAAATAAAGAGCCCTGGCCGGTTTGGCTCAGTGGTTAGAGCGTCGGCCTGCGGTCCAGAGAGACCCGGGTTTGATTCCCGCTAAGGGCACGTACCTCGGTTGCAGTTTGTCCCCGGCCCTGGTCAGTCGTGCGGGTGGCAGCCACTCGATGTGTTCCTTTCACATCGATGTTTCTCTCTCTCTCTCTGTTCCTCTCTCTCCCTCCCACTCTACAAGAAGGTGAAATAAAGAGCTTCCCAGACTAAGGCTAAGGGAATATGTTAGCACCAAACCAGCACTCCAAGAAAGGTTAAAAGGACTGCTGTAATAACCAGAAAAAAAAGAGAAATATAACCATAATAAACAAAAATGGCAATAAATAAGTACATATCAATAATAACCTTAAACATAAACGGATTAAATGCTCAGATCAAAAGACACAGAGTAGCTAAATGAATAAGAAAGCATGACTCATACATATGTTGTTTACAAGAGACCCACCTCACAACAAAAGACTCCCATAGGTTGAAAGTGAAGGGATAGGAAAAATCTTCCAAGCAAACAGAAGGGGGTAAAAAGCTGGTTTAGCAATACTCATATCTAATAAAATAGACTTCAGAACAAAGACCATAACTAGGGACAAATAAGGCCACTACATAATATTGAAAGGATCTATCCAACAGGAGGATATAACCTTGGTAAACATATATGCACCTAACATTGGAGCATTAAAATACTTCTGGAGGACTTCAAAGGAGAAATCAACAGCAATACAATCATAGCAGGGGGCTTCAATACCCTGCTGATATCACTGGGTAGATCCCCTAGACAAAAAAATTTAAAAAGGAAACAGATACTCTAAATGATGTACTAGATCAAATTGATTTAATAGATATATACAGAGAATTACACCCCAAAACTTCAGAATTTACATTCTTCTCAAGTGCACATGGGACATTCTAGAAGATAGACCACATGTTAGACCACAAACTAAGTTTCTACAAGAAAATGAACACAAAACAACACAAAATCTATGGGACACAGCAAAAACAGTCCTGAGAAGGAAGTTTATAGCACTACAGGCCTACCTCAAGAAATAAAAAAATTTCTAATTAACTTTAAAACCCTACAACTTAAAGATCTAGGAAGTAAACAAAAAGAAAAACCCATAACAAGTAGCAGAAAAGAAATCTTAAAGGTCAGAGCAGAAATAAACAACATAGAAACTAAAAAAATTTCAAAAGATCAATGAAACAAAGAGCCGACTCTTTGAAAAGATAAACAAGATTATTAGCCAGACTCACCAAGAAACAAAAAGAGAGGACCCAAATAAACAAAATCAGAAACAAAAGAGAAGTAACAACTGACACCATAGAAATACAAAGGATCATTAAAAAATACTATGAACAATTGTATACCAATAAATTGGATAAACTAAGTGAAAAGGATAAAGTTCTAGAAACACATAGACTTCCAAAACTGAACCGGGAAGAGATAGAAAACTTGAACAGACCAATAACAACTAAGCAAATTGAAGAGGTAATCAAGACTCTCCCAGCAAACAAAAGCCCAGGCCCGGATGGCTTCATGGGGGGAGTTTTACTGAACATTCAAAGATCAAACACCCATTCTCCTCAAACTATTCCAAAAAATCCAAGAAGAAGGAAGACTTCCAAACTCATTTTATGAGGCCAGCATAATTCTAATTCCAAAACCAGAAAAAGACACTACAAAGAAAAAAACACTACAGGTCAATATCCCTGATGAACGTAGAGGCCAAAATCCTTAACAAAATATTAGCAAATCAGGTCAAGCAATACGTCAAAAATATTATTCACCATGACCAAGTGGGATTCATCCCAGAGATGCAAGGTTGGTACCATATTCACAAATCAATAAATGTGATACACCACATAAACAAAATGAAAGATAAAAACCATATGATCATATCAATAACCACTTAAAAAGCATTTGACAAAATCTAGCACCCATTTCTGATAAAAACGCTCAGCAATGTGGAAATAGAGGGATCATATCTTCACATAATAAAGACCAAATATGAAAGACCTATAGACAACATCATACTCAATGGGCAAAAACTAAACACATTTCCCTTAAGAACAGGAACAAGACAGGAATGCCTACTTTCGCTACTCTTATTTAACGTAGTACTGGAATCTTAGCCACAGAAATCAGATAAGAAGGAAAAATAAAAGGGATCTAAACTGGAAAAGAGGAAGTGAAACTGTCATTATTTGCAGATGACATGATATTGTACATAGAAAACCCTAAAGACTCCATCAAAAATCTACTAGAGCTAATAAATGAATTTGGCAAATTAGCAGGATACAAAATTAACATTAAGAAATGGACGGCACTCTTATACACCAATAATGAACTCTTATACACCAATAATGAACTAAAAAAACAATCCTATTTACTATTGCAGCAAAAAACTAAGATACCTAGGAATAAACTTAACCAAAAAAGTAAAGGACCTGTTCACAGAAAACTACAGGAGATTGAAAAAGAAATAGAGGAAGATATAAAAAAGTGAAAACATATACCTTGTTTGTGGATTGGAAGAATTAACATCATTAAAATGTCCATACTACCCAAAGCAATCTATAGATTCAATGCAATCTCCATTAAAATACCAATGACATATTTTATGGACTATACCAAATACTCCAAAAGTTTATATGGAACTAAAAAAGGTCCTGAATAACCACAGCAATCTTGAAAAGGAAGAACAAATTAGGAGGGATCACAATACCTGATATCAGGTTATACTAAAAAGTCATTGTAATAAGAACAGCCTGGTACTGGCACAAGAACAGGCATATAGATCAATGGAACAGAACAGAGAACCTTGAAATACACCCAAAACATTATGCTCAATTAATATTTGACAAAGGTGGCAAGAGCATTAAATGAAGTAAAGACAGCCTTTTTAATAAATGGTGTTGGGTAAATTGGACAGCTACATGAAAAAAAATTAAACTAGACCACCAACTTAAACCATATAAAAGAATAAACTCGGAATAGATAAAAGACTTAAATGTGACTCAAAAATCCATAAAAATCCTAGAAGAAAATGTAGGCAACAAAATTTCAGACATCACATGCAGCAGAATTTCACTGATACAACGCTTAAAGCAAGAGAAACAAAAGGAAAACGTAATACATGGGACTACATCAAACTAAAAAGCTTCTGCACAGCAAAAGAGCAACCATCAAAATGGAAAGGGAACCCACTATATGGGAGAGCATAATTGCCAATGATACATCAGATAAGGGGTTAATTTCCAAAATATATAGACTACTCATACAACTCAACAAAAGGATGACAAACAATCCAATTAAAAATGGGCAAAGACTGCGGACCAGAGAGTCCCATGCTTGGTTCCCACTAAAGGCATGTATCTTGGTTACAGTTTGTCCTGACCCCGGTTGGGGTCATGTGGGTGGCAACCACTCTGTGTGTCTCTTTCACATTGATGTTTCTCTCTCTCTCTTCCTTCCTCTCTCCCTCTTGCTCTATCTGAAGATAAATGCAAAAAATGTCCTCAAGTGAGGATTAAAAAAAAAAAATGGGCAGAGGGCCTAAATAGACACCTCTCCAAACAGGACTTACAAATGGCCAAGAGACATATGAGGAAATACTCAACATCACTAATCATCAGAGAGATGCAAATTAAAACAACAATGAGGTATCACCTCGCACCTGTCAGAATGGCCACCATCAACAAATCATCAAACAACAAGTGTTGGTGAGGGTGTGGAGAAAAGGGGACTCTAGTGCACTGCTGGTGGGAATGCAGACTGGTGCAGCCACTATGGAAAACAATATGGGGTTACCTCAAAAAATTAAAAATTGAACTGCCATTTGACCTAGTGATTCTACTTCTAAAAATATGACCTAAGAAACCTGAAACACCAATCAGAAAGAATATATGTACCCCCATGTTCATAGCAGTACTATTTATAATTGCTAAGATCTGGAAACAGCCTAAGTGTCCATCAATAGATGAGTGGATAAAAAAGCTGCAGCAGATATACACTATGGAATACTATGCAGCTGTAAGAAAGAAAGATCTCTTATCCTTTGAGATGACATGGAGGGACCTGGAGAGTATCATGCTAAGAAAAATAAGCTAATGAGAAAAAGACAAATATCACATGATCTCACTTATTTATGGAATATAATGAACAATACAAGCTGATGAACGAAATAGACCCAGAGACATAGAAGTAGAATACAGACTGACAAACCTCAGAAAAGGAGTTGGGGGGAGAAAAGAGATAAACCAAAGACCTTATATGCATGTATGTGAAACCAATGGACATAGACAACAATGCTGGAGGTGGAGGGGCAGGATCGGGAGGAGGGTCAATGGGGAAAAAATGAGAAACATCTGTAACAAAAATAAATTAATATAAATTGAAAAAAACAAAGCAAAACATATATCCCCTTTAAAGGAAAAGATTGTTTACCAATAAAGATAGCTAACAGAACATGCCAAGAACTAGGAAGGAAAGTCCCAGAAAGATGTTGCAAAGTGTTCAGAGCCTCCCAAATGGTGTCCAAGTAGCTCTTTTGAAGGGCTCATTCATTTGAATGCCTGCCTCTGGAATATTTATTAAAATTAAAAAGTCTGTTTCATTAACTTATAGCCACCCTTTGCAAATAGTTAGTAGACATAAAAAGACCTTTGAGTTGCATTCAATTATTAAAGCAGTAAGCAAAGATGGCAGGCCTCCAGAGACTCAGTCACTCCATTGGTGTCCTGTGAATGCCAATACATTAATATGCACAAGTATGCATTTATAATTGAGAAAGATCAGAGATCCTATTTGAGGTATCCTTCGAAAGGAAGAGCCATGACCAAATTCATTTATCATGATTAATTTATCTGTCCACAGGCAAAACCAACGGTCTGTGTGTTTTTATGCATGAAGTAATGGATCTTGATTAAAGCGATGTTGGAGCCCTGGCCGGTTTGGCTCAGTGGTTGGAGGGTCGGCCTGCAGACCAATGAGTCGGCCTGTAGGTTTGATTCCGGTCAAGGGCACGTACCTCGGTTGTGGTTCACCCCGGCCCTGGTTGGGGTCGTGTGGGAGGCAACCAGTTGATGTGTCCCTTTCACGTCGATATTTCTCTCTCTCTCCCTCTCTTCTTCTCTCTCCTTCCCACTCTATCTGGACAAAAATGGAAAAATATCCTCGAGTGAAGATTCAAAATACAGTGATACCTCGGTTCTCGAACGCCTCGGATTTCGACCAAATCGGTATTCGACCAGGAGATTCGAGAAACTTTTGTCTTGGAATCCGAACAAATATTTGGAACTCGAACTTCCGAGATGAGCCGAGTTGAGCCGAATGGCGTTCATTCGGCCCAGCGCGCCTTGCTTGCGGCATCAGTGTGAGTGCAGAGAGAGTCACGCTTTGTGGAGAGAGTCACGCTTTACACTGAATTGAACCCTTAGACATACTGTACACTTTTATTTCTTGTTGAGACTTATGTTTTTCTACATATTATATACAAATTAGGCCAGTAAATAGGCATTTTCTGGGGCTTGGAACGAATTAATCCAGTTTCCATTATTTCCTATGGTTTCATTGCTTCGGTTCTCGAACAATTTGGTTCTCGACCGTCCTCCTGGAACGAATTATGTTCGAGAACCGAGGTATCACTGTAAATAAATAAACAAATAAAGCTATGTTGGACGCATTTGCGTTTCCATTGGCAGGCTTTATTTTCGCATCTCTTACAGTTAAAGGAAGGGACACTTGGATTAGAGCAACACTTTCATATATTGAAACTGGTAATTAATGCAGAGATCTTATGTCAATGAATGACTGTCCTTCATAAAGGAACCTCGTACATTCGAAAGTTAATTTAACTCCCATGATACTACATAAGCCTGTTTGGTGTTTGGCTGTAAACTATATGGGAAGTAATAGCAAGCCGGAAAATTAAATGAGGAAAGCTACTAATGATGAGCCACCTAATAGACAAACCCTGTGATTCACCTTCTCATTTTAAGAACCGCTATTTATTGAGTGTGTACTGTGTGCCAGGCATGATTCTAAGAGTTTCATGCTTATGGCTTCATGTACTCTCTCTAACAACACAAAGAAGACTATTGTGGGTTTTTTTTATCCCCATTTTGACAGAGGAGAAAACTGAGGCACAGAGAGATGGGGCACCATGGCCCAGGTGATGGAGCCGGAGGCCAGCATCTGACTGCTGAGCCCATGTGCTCTCATGGTGGGGACCTGTCCTTCCCTTTTTCAGGAATTCTAGTCACTCCCTCAACTCTAGCCATCACCACCGCCTTCTCCCCCACAGGAACTTAACCCGAAGCTTTTTCCTTTGTCCATCTTCAGTGGCATCTCCAGACACCTTCAACTCAACACAGCCCAAATGAGCACATCACTTTCGCCTCCAAACTTATGCTCCTCTTTGTCCTGTGCACCTGGCATTGTGGTTTATAAGTCCCCTCACTCACCCCAAAAGCTGAGGTGGTTGTGCTGTCTGCTCCCCATTCCAAGTGATGTTATGTCTCACGGATTCTCCCTCTATTGCAACTCAGTGCTATTTTTCCTCCTACTGAAGAAATGTATTTTAAAGGCTAGTTTCTCTTGCTTTATGGGTTAAAAAATGGATACTTCTGCTGTTTCTCTAGTCCACTTGCTTTTTCTAGAATGATTCCTTAATCAGTCCAGTAAGTGAGACATCGCCACAATCTTTTTATGAGAAAATGCGCCGGAGTTCTCCTCCGGGAGTCCACGCTGGAGACCTCCGCAGGGAAGTCCCCCCGAGCTCCAGCTTCCCTGCGAGTCGCAAGTGGGTCCCACTAGCGCTAGGTGAACAGAGCCGTAAGCGCCAGGGAGGAGAGTCCTAGTCAAGGTTGTGTTTCTTCTTCATTACAGTGAAAACTTATTCATTAATTTTTGAAATGGCTATAAATTCCTCAAAATTCTCTTATTCCTACAATATAAATGTGAAATATTTGAGAAGTAAGAGAATAACTGCATTCCGTGCTTAGCCAACGCCCCTAGCTCTTGTTCCGAAATCGGGCATCTCTGCCTTCAGGTGAGCATCACTTTTCTTGCTCAGGCCACAGATCACCTGTGTAGTAAGCCTTTCTGGGCTTTGCTGAGCATTGGCCGTGTCCTCTATGCGTGGTGTTTTTGTTATTGATAATAATAATAATAGACATAGATCTCATACCATTTAATTCCTTAACAACCCAAGAACTATTATCATCCCATTTTTATTGCGGGAACAGAAGACTCAAAGGTGGGAGGCAGCTGCTGAGTGCTGGGACTGCGCAGTCTGGCTCTGGGCCCTCGCATCCCTAAGTACTCTTCTGGGAAGGATACTTTTTTTTAACCCCAAAGACTTTAGGTGGAAGTACCTCCTAGTCACATGAATTAATATCTTGTTGCTCATCTCCAGAACCCAAGCCAGGACATAGCTTGTTTTTTTGTTTTGTTTTGGTTTCTTGTTGTTAATCCTCACCCAAGGATATATTTTTCCATTGATTTTTTTTAGATGAAGTGGAAGGGAGGGAGGGGGAGAGAGAAAGCGAGAGAAACATCAATGTGAGAGAGACACATCGATTGGTTGCCTCCTGTATAACCCTGACAGGGGCCGGGGATTGAACCTGCAACCCAGATACATGTCCTTGACCAGGAATCAAACCCTCCACCCTTCGGTCTGCAGGCTGATGCTCTAACTGCTGAGCCAAACTGGCCAGAGCAAGCTTATTAAATGATTAAACTAGGGAGCCTCATGATTGTGTCCAAGATATCTTAAATTCTGCCTGATTTAGAATCTATACTGGAGTCTTATATTGTGCCTCTTTACCAATGTTGATTTAAAATACCTGCTATGGCCCTGGCCAGTTTGGCTCAGCGGTTAGAGCGTCAGCCTGCGGTCCACAGAGACCCGGGTTCGGTTCCCGCTAAGGGCATGTACCTTGGCTGCAGTTTGTCCCCGGCCCTGGTTGGGTCGTGTGGGTGGCGGCCGCTCAATGTGTCCCTTTCACATCGATGTTTCTCTCTCTTCCTCTCTCTCCTTCCCACACTATCTGAGTAAAAAAAAAAAAATGGAAAAATGTCCTCGGGTGAGGATAAAAAAAATAAAAAATAAATAAAATACCTGCTATGGCCTGGTTGGTTTGGCTCAGTGGTTAGAGTTTTGACCCAAGGACTGAAGGGTCATGGGTTTGATTCTGGTCAAGGGAATGTACCTGGGCTGCAGGTTTAATCCCCGGCCCCAGTCGAGTCATTCAGGAGGCAACTAATCAATGTATCTCTCTCACATCAATGTTTCTCTCTCTCTCCCCTCCCCCACACCTTCCCTTCCACTCCATCTTAAAATCAATGGAAAAATATCCTCCAGTGAGGATTAGACTAAATTGTATTTCTCTAAAATTCATATGCTGAAGTTCTAAATCTAGTGTGCCCGTATTTGGAGTAAAGAAGTAATTAAGGTCAAATGGGGTCATAAGGGTGGAGCCCTGATCCAGTAGGATTAGCATCTCTGTAAGAAGAGTGATCAGAGAGCTCATGTTCTCCCTCCCTCTTCGCCATGTGAGGACATAGCAAGGAGTCAGCCATCTGCAAGCAAGGCAGAGTTCCCACCAGCAGCGCGTTAGTAGGCACCTTGATCTTGGACTTCCCATTCTCTAGGACGATAAGACATACACTTCTGCTGTTTAGCCACCCGTCTGTGGTGTTTTATGGCAGCCCAAGCAGACTAAGACAATACCCAAACACATTTCATTAGCTGTTCTTCTTAAAAATGACATGTCCCCAATCTTGGGATGTGAGCTTATCACTTTTATAGCCAAGGCCTTCTGAGATGCCCTTAGACACGGTGCATAGAAACTACCATTTACACAACCCGAACAGCACAACTCTAATTCATTGGTCCCCTTGTTAATAGAACTTGAGCCCACTCAACTGTCTCTTTATGCTCAATGGGTGTTTAAATTATTTTCACTCACTCTCCGCTCTCTTCTTCCTCTGAGACAGGTAAATGGTGTTAGAACCATGACGACTCCAGTTAAACTGTCCCATTTGTTTATAGGATGGTTTCCATTGTATTCCAGCTTTAATGCTTGCGTAACCTAGACATGCTAACTTTTAAATGAATTATTCTTGTTGTTTGTTTGCAATGTTATTTCACAACAGCTGTATTTTTCTCCTTTTAAAAAAATTATTTTTTCTTTATTGATTTTAGAGAGAGAGGAGGGAGAGGAAGAGAGATAGAAACATCGATGAGAGAGAACATTGATTGGTCACCTCCTGCATGCCCCCCACTGGGGATCGGGCCCACAACCTGACCGGGAATGGAACCGGCGACCTCTTGGTGCATGGGTCGACACTCAGCCACTGAGCCACACCGGCTGGGCTCTTTTTTAAATTTATTTTTGAATACTGTAGTGGACCGAATAGTGTCCCTCCAAAGTTCACATCTACCCAGAACCCCACAATATGATATTTTTTAGAAATAGTCTTTGAAGCCCTGGCCGATTTGGCTCAGCGGTTAGAGCGTCAGCCTGCGGTCCACAGAGACCCGGGTTCGGTTCCCGCTAAGGGCATGTACCTTGGCTGCAGTTTGTCCCCGGCCCTGGTTGGGTCGTGTGGGTGGCGGCCACTCGATGTGTCCCTTTCACATCGATGTTTCTCTCTCTTCCTCTCTCTCCTTCCCGCTCTATCTGAGTAGAAAATGGAAAAATGTCCTCGGATGAGGATAAAAAAAAAAAAAAGAAATAGTCTTTGAAGCTGTAATTAGTTAAGGATCTTGAAAAAAAATCATTCTTGATTTATGATGAGCCCTAAATCCAGTGACTGGTGTCCTCAAAGGGGTGAAGACAAAGGAACACAGAGAAGACAATGTGAAGAAGAGTTAGAGATTGCAGTGACTCCCTCTCCAAGCCAGTGAATGCCAGGCGTCTCCCAAGGTTGGGAGAGAGGGCGTCAGGGTGGAGGCCCAGCTGGCAGAGGATGTTTGTAACATACACTCAAGTCCCCTCCTGGGTTTGACACTGGTCAGAGGCAACAACTCCAGTACCCCACCCATAAAACACCTGGGATTGGCTTTGCAAGAATTTTTCCTCCAATATTTAGATGTCAGTGAGCATTAATGTTCAGCTGAAGAAGTCTGGCCAAGCCTTCCTGCCCCAGAGGCAACCCAGTGCCTCCTGGATCAGCCAAGCTCCAACAACACTGAATGTGACAACTCAATAAGCAGGGAAGACGGTACCTGGAGGTCCGTCTCCAAATCAAATCAAATTTGTATTTGATCATTCATCCATCCAACCAGTACTTATCCCAAACCTCAGTGTACAGGGTGTTTCTGGACTCGGGTACAATAATGGTAACAGGTCACTCGGTCTTTCACACGCTAGTTCCTTTCCCTGGAAGGTCCTACGGCTCCCACCACCATCACCGCTGCTCCATCTGCCTACCCTCAACCCCTTCGTCTGGTGAATTTCATGCCTAGAGGCTAAGTTCAGGGACATCTCTCGGCCATCTCTCCGGGTCCAGATGTCTCTCTACTGTGCTCCCACATGACCCCCACCCCACCCCATGATTAGCCCTGACTGCGCTTGACCTGCTTGCTGTGTTGTCACCACCTGCCTCCTGGTCTTCCATTGTCACTACACTGTGGCCTTCCCGAGGGCAGGTGTTGGCTCTCCCTCTCTCTATACACAGTGCCACCCATTGCCTCGAAATGTCGTCGAAGCTAGAAGCTTGATAAATATGTGTTCAATGGATATTTTTGACCCAACTGCTCCATTACAGATTCAGGACGTGCTATATCTGAAAAACTGGCCCATGATGCATAGGAAAGAGCCCCTGCTCCCTGTCCTGAATATTCAGTCAGATGCTTGTAAAGGCTGTGTATGCAGAATGTCCCACAATGATAAGCACTGGCAGCAACTGCGTAGACAGACGCTGTTAGGTGTCATTGCTGTTGTCACATTGACAAGGTTAATGATATCCATGATAAAAGATAGCTAAGTTTGGCTGCAGGAGGGACCAGAGGCCAGGAGATCGTGACTTCCCATGACCTTCAAACCAGCGCTGTGGCCTGGGACAAATGCTGCTAAATCCAGCAGGATCATCGTCTAGTTACTCTCTGGAGCCTTCCCCAAGTCCCTCTGGGTTTGAAACAGGTGACACGGTCTAAGCCTGTCACCCTCATCACACCTCCCTCCCAGGCCCAAGCAATTGAACTCAGGTTTGAGCCAGTTCAATAGCAGGCCCCAAATCTCAGGCACTGCAAAGCTATCTGTGATGACATCTGTTCCCTTCTGGTGTATGATGTCCAGACACCTGTTTTCCTACCAGGAATTTCTCAAAGCACATGGCTAGGGATGATCACGCTGTGGCTCCGAAGCCAGCCCGACAAGCCACCGCCGGCATGGTGCCGGCCGGAATAGTCCTTGGAGGTCTGAGGAGTCCTAAACTGGGTCACATTGAAGAGCCAACACTGATCCTTACAATGCTATATGTTAATTATAATTTTTTTTATAATAAAAAGGCTTTGAAATTTCAATCCCACTTGGGAATGTTGGGGAAGCAGGGGAGAATTCCCCCCACTATCCTTCTTTAGTTCTTATTGCTAGTTATCAAGGAATAAGATAGACACAAGACTAGATTAACCAGGGGAAAAACAATTTAATATGTGCCCATGGAAGACTCGCATCAGATGCTCAGATCACAAAAGGAGGCTCAAAGAAATGATCGAACCAGGCATCCTGTTATACTTTTTAGACAAAGAAACAATACATTTGCGAGTAATTGACAGAACAAAGAAAGTTAGTGCTCATGAGAAAGGGATCTAAGCAAGGTGTGGACATCCTTAGTGAGAGATCTCAACAGTGCTGGGCTTGGGGAGTCCAAGAGTAAAGGCATTGCGAGGTTCGTTCCGACAGGCCTTTCCTGCTCCCCATCTTCGAACTCTCCTGATGAGGTGTCTCCGAGCCTCTCAGAAGTGGGAGGGCACCTACCTGCTCCTAGGAGGACGGAGGAGGGTCGGAGAGCTCCTCTGAGGTTTGGCCGTTGATTTCAATTCGAAACCATCAACAGGCTGTGGTGCGGCATCACGGGCAGCCTGTCCTGACCCCACAGGAATCAGAACTGCATGGGACTTCTCAACAGCCAGCCAGAGCTGGAAGATCCCGGAGCAAAACCCACACATTTTTTTCTTTCTTTCTTTTTTTAATCCTCACCCAAGGACATTCTTGCATTTATCTGCAGACAGAGCAGGAGGGAGAGAGGAAGGAAGAAAGAGAAACAAACATCAATGTGAGAGAGACACATTGAGTGGTCGCCACCCACACGACCCCAACATGGGCCAGGGACAAACTGCAACCGAGGTACACGCCCTTAGCAGGAACCGAACCCGGGACTCTCTGGTTTGCAGGCTGACGCTCTGACCACTGGCAACCTGCCAGGGTCAAAACCCTCACCTTTCTGATGGGAAATGACTTCTAACTTAGATCCTACACGCATCAAATCATCACAAAGACGTTTCAGGCGTGCACCATGCGACCCACACCTTGCCCTCCCGTGCTCTCCATTCCACAGCTGAGCTGACCCCTGTGGGCTGTTCCTGGCCCCCACGCAGCTGGCTTCCAGCTCCCTTTCTTCCCTCCATTCTCAACCTGGGCCACCTCATCTTCAAAAAGGCAAAGATTGGTTCTTGGGGGGCAGGGCGGTGGAAAACTCTTGTTTTTGTATGTAGAAAGCATATGTACAGTATATCTGTGGTCTGAAAATTGGATTAGGGAGAGGCTATTAGGAAAACAAATGTCTGAACAGTCTCCTGGGGTTGATCTTTTTTTTTTAAAGTCTGAGAAACTCTGGTTTAGTCCGTGGAAGACGCGGGCAGCAGACTGGGGAGAGAAGCCATTGGGGAAGGAAGCCCTCTCTCCCCTGCCTCTCCGCCGTCTCCGGGCAGCGTCCGCGTGGCCACATGTCTGCCTGACTCCAGCCTGTGCTTGTACCCAGCCCTGGGCGCCGCCTGCTCTGCCTCCCGTGTCTGATCAGGCTGGGCGGGGCCTGCAGTTGCTGATCCCCGCCGTGCCTCGCCACCACTTACAGAATCATTCCTTGATCACATTTCCCTGTTGATAAAGGGAGGGACACGAGGCGGCCCTATTTGGCTTCATAAGCTATGTACTTTATAGTACTATGAAAAACATGTTTAAAATTTGATTAAGATATGTCCAAAGTTCCAGAAGGAAGAGTGGTTCATAGTTTAAATCTGAATAATAACAGTTGGCCCCGAACGAAAGGGGTGAAGGCAGAGTGGAGTGAAGACAGGAGTAAGCGTGTTTTCAGCTCTTGAGGACAGAGACCGTGGGTTACTTCCTTGGGTCTCCTGGAGCCCACAGCATCTCCAGAGCCAGGCTGGGCCCCAATTAACACTCGGTGGGTGAGCTGAGGTTGACACAGACCGCTGGCTGCCTGGTACCAGCCTGCTCCCATTCAATAGGCCCCTTGCCCCACCACAAACTGGGTGTGTTCCACTCATGTTCCCCTCCATTCCTGGACAGAAGGGAGAGGGCTGTTAAAAGAATCTGAGGTGTTTGTATTTTTGTTAAGACAATGATGAGAATCCCCCCTTCTCCTTTTTACTTATAAGGAAATCGGGAAGTTCTGCAGGACGACTTAAGCTTGAACTTTTCATTGATGAACCCATCCCCTCCTCTCAGGATTATTCTTAAAAGAGGGGGCAAGGGGCCCTTTCTAAATCTATTCTCAGTCCTACAGTGAGTGACAAGGCTCAGTCTGGCTCCGGCTGGTAAATGTGAGCGTCGTGTGCAGGGCACGTAGGAGTATCTGCCTTTTCCACTGACTTACCCAGTGGCTCCCAGTTCTGCTTCAGAAAAAGAAGAAAGAAAAGCGAAAGAGGGCGAGAGGGAAGGAGACAGACTGAGATCTATGGGCTCAGAAACAGACCTGGTAATTGTGCATCATTTTTCCTTTTTTTCTTTTTCTTTGTATTCATTTATTTGCTTACTTTTGTTCTCTAATTTGGTCCAAAATAGGGAGGGAAAAATTTGGAGTTTGCTTTATGGCAGAAACTAAAGGGGACGTGGCAGAGAAGACGCGCCGTAAACACACCCACCTGCTAACCCTGGTGTTCGAAGGGCAGCCGTTCTCCTTGTTCCTCTTCTCTACGTTGTCCACTCTTTCTGCAATGGCCACTCTTTGTTTTGCTTTTATAATAATAACAACCAAAATCCTTATACACAAAACAAAAACCAAAATGTTGTCTTGTTTTATAGAAAAATACGAAAGACTAAACCATCCCGCAATATAAACAGTGGTTATTTCTGAATGATAAGATCTGGGGCAATTTTTTTCCTTTTGCTCATCTCTGATTTCCAAATGTCACGATGAGAAGATGTTACTGCACAGGAAGGAAAGGGAGGGCGGTGGGGGGCGCACCTGCCCTGGGCCCCTCCGCCACCCTCAGGGCCTCCAGACTCAGCAGGAACTAAGAGCCGGCAGCGAGGATGGTCCAGGGGAGGAGGAAGCAGTAACATGACCTCTCATGAGGACTTCACCTTTGCTCTTGTTTGGGTGTAAAACCCTTCTTCCATGGGTTTTTAAATTCAACCCCACACATTTGTTTTCCCAATAGACTGCAAGGCCTTTGAGAGAAGAAACTGTTTGCTAACCATTTTTATATCCCTCATAGTATTTATTAAATTGCCTGTAACAGGTAGGTGGTGTTTTATCATTCATTCAACAAACCTTTATTGAGGGGTTCACTGAGCATCATCAACTCGGTGAGGTCCTAGGAACTAAAGGCCAGGGCACAGGCCTCGCTCTAAGGGACCCCTCTCATCCTCATCTGTACGCAGGACAAGTGAATGCATGCAGGGTGACCCTGAGGTCAGCAGAGGAACAAGACGAGGAGAGGGCAAGGGGGTGGACCCCGGGGAGAAGGGGAAAGTCCCAATGGGACTAAAAACCCCAATGGAAATCACAGAGAGGACCACCTACTTTTTTTAGTCCTCACCAGAGGATATTTTGCCATTGATTTTCAGACAGAGTAGGAGGAAGGAAGGGAGGGAGAGAGAGAGAGAAATATTGATGTGAAAAAGACACAGGGATTGGTTGCCTCCTGCACAACCCCAACCAGGACCAGGGATCAAATTGCAACCAAAGTCTGTGCCCTTGACCAGAAATGCACCCACGGCTCTTTGGTCTGTGGGCCAATGCTCTAACCACTGGGCAACTGGTGAAGGGCTGGACCACCCACTTTGACCAGGGTGTCAGGCGTGGAGAAATAAGCCCTCATCGCCTGGCTGGTGTGGCTCAGTGGCTGAGCACTGACCCAGGCACCAAGACGTCGCTGGTTCAATTCCTGGTCAGGGCACATGCCCAGGTTGTGGCCCAATCCCCAGCGGGGGGACATGAAGGAGGTGGCCAACAGATGTTCTTTCTCATCGATGTTTCTTTTTTTATTTTTTTTATTTTTTTAATTTTAGTCCTCACCCGAGGACACCTTCTTATATTTTGTTCAGATAGAGTGGGAGGGAGAGAGAGAGAGAGAAACATCGACGCGAAAGGGACACGTCGAGTGGTCGCCACCCACACGACCCAACCAGGGCCGGGGACAAACTGCACCGAGGTACCTGTCCTTACCGGGAACCGAACCCGGGTCTCTCCGGACTGCAGGCCGACTCTCCAACCGCTGAGCCAAACTGGCCAGGGCTCATCGATGTTTCCATCTCTCTCTCCCTCTCTCTTCCTCTCCCTCTAAAAAATCAATAAAGAAAAAAATATTTTTTAAAAAAGGGAAGAAAGAAGCCCTCATCTCAGCAGGGCTGACAAGGAGATGAGGTCCTGGCATCAGAGCCTGGCTTCTATTTGGTGATGGGTGGAGAGTGTCCACAACGGGGAAACATCGGAAGCGAAGTCAGCAGTTGTGAAAAAGCCACTGGAAAGTTCCTTTTCTGTTGATAAAGAGGACACTCTCCTTTATAGCTTTGCAACCATAGGCAATATATGTTTGTTGAATGAATGAAGGATTGAATGAATGAATGAATGATGCCGTTACCAAAGGGGTGGGTCCTGGGTCATCCTGGGTCATCTGGGGTCCTTTTCCTTCCTCAAACTGTGACTAAGAGCTCGTCCCCCCACCAGGAGCCCCGACCCCGACAAGACTGCTCCTGGGAGCAGACCTGGGCCCGCCGGTGAGGTGCCATTCACCCACCCCGACATGCGTGTACCCTCGGCACCAACAGTCCCTGACGCGAATGACTCCTACAGACACAGAACCCACAGGCCCCTCACCCCTCCTAGAGTGCGGGCGGGAAGTTCCCGGAAATGCACACGGGTCAGAAATCAGCGGGAAGAGAGGGCAGCAAACGGGGGGTGACTGCTCACATCCGTCCATCAGGCAGCAAGACGGGATCTACTTGGGGGACACTCGGTGGTAGATGAGATTCATTCCCATCTGCTTCCAGGCTTTAATTGCCCAGCCCTGCCCCGGCCCGAGCTGCTCGGCGGGTTGGGCATCCTCCAGTGCACTGAAGGGCTACCAGTTCGATTCCCAATCTGGGCTCAACCCCTGGTTACGGCTTGATCCCTGGTGGGGGCGTGCAGGACGGAGCCAATCGACGTTTCCCTCTCACATCGAGGTTTCTCTCTCTCCCTCCCATCTCTCTAAATATCAATTAAAAAATCTTTATAAGTAAATTAACAGCCCTGGCCAGTTAGGCTCAGCGGTTAGAGTGTCGGCCTGTGGACCAAAGAGTCCCGGGTTTGACTCCGGCCAAGGGCACGTACCTCAGTTGTGGTTTGTCCCCGGCCTCAGTTGGGGTCGGGCGGGTAGCAACCAATCAACGTGCCTCTCTCACATCGATGTTTCTCTCTCTCTCCCTCCCTCCCACTCTGTCTGAAGATAAAATGTAAAAATATCCTCGAGTGAGGATTAAAAATAATAATAATAAATTAATTAATTAAATGCCCAAGCCCTGCCCTCTGTCTCCACAGTGTGCCCAGGATTGTCAGCAGCCAAACCTCACTGGCATCCACCACCCTGATTGCAAATCCCTGAGACTCTGGGGCACCAGGCCCTGTGGCTGCGCTGGGCGGGTCACGTGCCTGAAGCAGCCTTTCCCTGGCTAATCCCTGACGAAGGGGACCCACAGGCCCCGCAGGAGAAACAATAACTCCCCCCAGGTTGCGGTTTTGTTCCAGATTCCTGGTTTTATCAGCAAAACCCAGGTGTCCTCTGCATGTCCTGGCCCGATGGTGAAAGCCAGCAAGAGCACAGGCCGCGGCTCACCAGCTCTTGAGGGGCTTTGGAAAGACGGACTATGGCCGGTGTTGTCTGCACCCAGTGCGGAGATAGGTCCTGCTGCGCTGTCACAGCCCTGCAGGGGCAGGTGAATCAAGTGACACAAGCTGGTGGAGGGCTTGGAGGAGTCAGGATGAGCCAAACAGGGTGGCCTGTCCTTCCTGCCGCAAAGAATTCCAGGCGCCTGAACGGTGGACTTGAGTTCGAGTCCCGACTCTGCCACTTCTGCGAGCTTGAGCAGTGACTTACCGCTGCTGAGCATCGGGGTCCTGGCCTCCAACGGGGCGCGCTGGCAGGGCGTCCCTCCTCTGCTCAGCGTGGTTGGGCGGGTCCCACTGCTAAGGCAAACCAGGCTTCAGACGCAGGGAGGGCTGCTGGGTAAATGTCAGCCTCCATCCTTTCCCTGAGAGCTGGTGTTTGCGATGACCCTGAACATCACTGATGGAATTCCAGGCCCAACCGAACGGGAAGTTGGTTAATATACGCATATTGAGGCACTTCCCTCACCCCTTGGAAAGAGGAAACAGGAAAGAAGACGAGAAGAGGGACAGCTCTCCAGACCCATCAGGGGTCCTTCCAGTCTGCCCGGGCCTCCTTCAGAACCCAAACCTCCTGCTAGCTCCCATACCCCGACCTACTGGTTCCCCTAAGGTCCGTGCTTTCAGGCCTCTGGGCCTGGCACATGCGGTTCCCTCTGCCTAGAAATCCCTTCCTCCTTGTCACCAGGACATCCTCACCTCATGCTTGAGAACTAAGTTCAGGGGCCTCCCTCCTCCAGGAAGTCTTCCTGGCCCCCACCCAGGCTAAGCTAGGAGATTCCTCCCTGTGTGTACCACCATCCTGGCACTTGGGGAACAGGACTATAAATATCCGCTTGCTTGGGCACCTCCCTGCCAGGCCCGGAGCCAGGCGGCCAGGGACTAGATGTCATTGACATATTAACATTTCCAGCATCTGACACATGGAATACACCCAATTCGTGTTCGATTCACTCAGCAGGTGTTTACTGAGCACCTGATATGTGCCAGGTACATGCACACCACGGTTGCCGAAAGTCCAACTCCTCACTGTCATGGAGCCAGAGACAGATGACCAAAACATTAAATAAGCATGTTACAAGTCAAGTCATAGTAAGTGCCAAGAAGAAAAACTAAAGCAGGTAACAGGGATGGGGTGTGTGCTAGGAGGGGCGACAGTTGGATCATCAGTCACAAGCACAGTGTCTAGTCCCAGGAGGTGCTCAGTATATATTTTTTGTTGTTGTTGTTAATCCTCACCCGAGGATTGTCCCATTGATTTTTCAGATAGAATGGAAGGGGGAGAGAAAAAGAGAGAGAAACATTGATATGAGAGAGACATATCATTTGGCTGCCTCCTGCACAACCCTGACCGGATCTGGGGATCGAACCTGCAACCCAGGTACGTGCCCTTGACCAGAATCAAATCCGTGACCCTTCGGTCCATGGGCCGACACTCTAACCACTGAGCCAAACCGGCCTGGGCTCAATGCGTATTGATTGACTGGGTGGATGCTCGAGTAATGAATGACTCACCCCCGAGCAGAACAGAGCTCCCTATGGTGCATGGTTCGTACCTCGCCCATCGTGAATCCCGCGTGGCCCCGTGTTTCGGTAATGTTTTTAATTGTAGTGAGATGCACACCAAACTTACATACGTCAACATGGACATTTCCCAGGGAGAAAATGGCCTTCCACTCGGAGGGACGCCTCGAGGTCGTTCTCCTGGTGTCTCACATCCCCTCCTGCAGGAAAGGAGAGGAGGAACGAGAGCAAAGGGAAAACACTTCACTCGGGGTCCCTGCTGAGTGACCCCCTCTTGCCTCACTTTACCTCTTCCCGCTTGTGGCAACCCTGCAGATTGTTTCATGTCTTCTTTTTCCCACTTCCAATGAAAAGCCACATAACCCCGCAGCTGGAGAGTTTAGGTAACTTGTCCCTGGTCACCGAACAAAGCTGAAACCCACACAGCTCTGAACCCAGACCCACGTCCCCAGCACCGCCAGAACCCTGGGGCGGTGGGCTCACCCTCCAGGACATTTGAAGTCACCTTCTGCGTGTCTTCTTCTCCCTTCGCTTTTCGGGTGCCCCTGATACGTTGATGTCCTAACCCCTACTTGGTCCCTGGAAATGTGACTGTGTTTGGAAATAGGGTCTTCACAGATCTTGTTGTTGAACGTTAAGATGAGGGTGCACTGGAGCAGGGTCGGCATCAAATCCAGCACGTCGGGTGTCCTTGTAGGAAGAACAAGACGCAGGGAGGGGACAGCCACGTGACAGCAGCCAGAGGTCAGTGTGGTGTACGAATAAGCCAAGGACCCCAAGGACTGGCAGCAAAGTCCGGGAGCTGGAAGAGGCAAGGAGAGATTCTTCCTGTACTGCAGGAGGGAGCCGGCTCCGCGGACAGTTCACTTCTGACCTGCCTCCGAGCTGTGAGGGAGAAGACAGCTCTGTCGTAAGCCCCCTTCTTTGTGGTGCTCTGTTACAGCAGCTCGAGGAAGCTCACACACTCTCCATCGGTCCGCAGCCTGTCCACAGCCACTCAGGCCACGGCCACTGGCCACGGCACTTCCCGAAGCTCCCATCTGGCCACCCCACCCATCCCCCACCACAGCTCTGAGTTCTGCTGCGACTGTCGGGGCTCTGACCCAAGGGGCACCCTCTCGACCCCGGAGATCCAGCATTGTGTCTGAATCCACAGCAGAATCACACAGTGGGGAGCGTGTGTCTCCAAGCGTGGTGCCTTCTGGATCATTCAGACAATTCTGTAAAATGCCCCCAAACCAATGGACTCAGTATCAGGGGGTCAGAATTCTGAATTGTTCACAGACATCTCGTGGGCCTCTTATGTTCAGAAAAGTTTGAGAATGAACGATCTCAGATATATTTTCTGAAGGTGCCCATCTCCTTTCCCAAAATGCACTGTGGCCCTGAGAACACACCTGTCCTCCAGGCAGAGAGAAGGGACATATCGACACAGCCTGTGTAGCACGTTGTAAAGGAGAAGACATACCTGGGCCAGGGAGCGAGCCAGAGGGCAAGGTAATGGGTGTCATGGAAACTCTTCCAGAGGTGGACATGGGGCCCAGGGCAAGTGATGTGAAGGTGATGAAGACGGCAGAGGCAACTGGTCCAGAGAGAGGACTCGTGAAGAAAGGGCAGAGGACCGCGGTGGGCAGGAACCACTCCCACAGGAGAGGGGCCGAGCGGAGCAGGAGG
This sequence comes from Molossus molossus, assembly GCF_014108415.1. Lineage (NCBI taxonomy): Eukaryota > Metazoa > Chordata > Mammalia > Chiroptera > Molossidae > Molossus > Molossus molossus. The sequence continues at coordinate 17,411,942 of NW_023425344.1, read as the reverse complement.
ACCTGCCTCACCCCCAGCTCTCCAGCTTGCACACTGGTACCTCACTGCCCCTCTCTGAGCCTGCTCCCCCCTCAATATAAAGAAGAGGGTAATGGTGGCTGCGCTTCCTACTCTGCAGAGCACCAAGTGAGAGGGAGAATGTGAAATAGTAAATGGCTTCTGCAAATCTGACTCTGGGGATGATCAGAGAGATGGCGGAGGTTTCAGTATCAGTGCTGAACACAAGAGGCCTGGAGGAACCAGAGGCCGAGGGGCCACCAGCACGGGTCAGGGGCCCAGGCTCCACAGCTGGAGGACCTTGTCTTACATCACATTCTCTACTTGCTGGCTGTGTGTTCTCAGGCAAGTTACTTAACCTTCCTGTGCCTGTTTCTTTTTCTGTGAAAACACGGCTAACAATAGTTCCCAATTCACAGGGTTGATGGCAGAATTATATGGAGTATTGTTAATAAAGACTTAGGATCTGACGCACAGGAGGGCTTGTTGAAATGCACTTTGGAGCTGAGGAGCTAGGGCAGAGGTCCAGTTGTCAAGGACGCTATGGTGGGGTGTGGATGGGGCTCCCCAGAGGAGAAACAAGCCAACTTCGCAGCTCTTCCCCTACCTTGATGCACCTCTAATCCCCCTCCCAGTAACTGCTCAGGTTTAAGGGTTTAACACCATTACCGCTGCTGCCCACTAGAGGGAGGTACTTCCTCCCGTGTCTCCCTTTGTCTTCCTCCCCTCCCCCCATCCCACAAAGCTCCTTTCTTCTAGCAAACCCCATAACTTTGATCTTTCTAAAACAGTATTCACCAAGAAACCAAGTCACCTATTTGATCACACAAATTCAAACCAAAGTTTACAAAATCGGGGGACTCGCCTTGCCCAGATGCCACACCAAGAATCCTGACAGGTTAGGCTACGTTCCTGTGTCCCCCCCACAGTCCCAGCCCTTCCTCTTCACTGTCCTTCCTGGGGACCTTGGCCTGACCCCTATTCTGAGGGGAGAAGATTGATTGTGGGTATTGATTATGGGAAATTCTCTTGACCTCCTCACCATCTCTTCCTCCTCCTCCAGACTCCCTCCCTCCAGGGCAGAGGCTGGGCAAGGGGCTGGGGAGGTCGGGGGCTCCACTGAGGGACCAAGTGGTCATTTCCTTCTAGGGGAGCAAAGAGGCCAAGAGGCCACCCAGCAGATGGTCAAGGGCCCAGAGAGGACCTTGGCTTGTTGCTCTGAGATTTTCCTTCTCTGAATCCCTCCTGCTGTGAGCACCAAGGTGAGTCAGCAACCCAGGGTGACCAGCAACGCGGAGACATCTTCTCCCCTTAGACAGGGGCCTCTCTGGGCAGGGCCCCTCTGCCCAGCCTGGCAGGCGACTGTCCCCTCTGGTGACCCGTAGCTAACCCTGTTGGGCACTGGGGCGCATGGGACTGAAATTCTTAAGTGGTCCGGGCTCCTGGGCCAGCACTGCTCATCCCCTGTCCCTGGTCTGTGTGGCTCCGTGGCTACCTAGGAGAAGGAGGATGAATGAGGAAGATGGGCAGAGAGAGGGGGGAAAGGAAAGAAGGAGGGAAGGGGGTGGGAGAGAGGAGTATTGCAGGGTTACTTGCTATGCTGTTCTGCTTGCTAGAATCATGCATCATTTTCAGTGTCTCTCATATTTTATGAATTTCACTGGGACCCTTGGGCTCAATCGTTCAATCACCTCTTAATTAACTTCACTCGCAAGTCCCTAAACGCTCCCGACCTACTCTAAACCCTGCCCTCCCGGCTCTGGAAGAGACACGGGCTTCTCACCCCACTGCCCTGGGACCTGGGACCTGGGACCTTGGACAGCGCACCCTTACGTCCGGCGTCGGAAGCATCTGGTGCTCAGGCAGCCCAAGAACCCGCCACTTATTTCTGCTTAATCGCTGGAGAGGCTTCAAGCACCGCAGAAGGAGCACAGAAAACACTCCCTTCCTCTCGGGAACTCTCCCTGCCCCGGCGGCCAGGAAGCCCGAGGACAGCAGCCCAAAGCGAAGGCTTTGCTAGTCATTGCCCCTCCCGGAGGCCTGATCGGCCCGCCGCCCTCGGCTATCCCTCAGGAGGCTCCTGGGGTTGTTGCTGCCTTTGCCAAAAGTAGGTTCGCTGCAGGGTTTCAGAATGTCCCCTGGGCAGAGTGAGCCCCTCCGGGAGTTACTCCCGAAAGCCACGCTTCAGAGGCACTTAAGGAATTAGCTACTCAGGCTGCCCTGGGTCGGGACAAGGAAAACCTGGGTGGGAACTGCCCACGCGGGCGGCCTTCCTCGGGCTCCGCCGGCGGGACGGCACTGGAGGAGAGCTTGGTGCAGCACTCCGGGAAGAAAGGCCGAACCCAGGAGCGCTGGAGGTGGCGTCTTGCCACCCTTCATCTCTGAGCTGGGACGGTGCCTCTCAGAGGGCGCTGCCCCACTGCGCCGCGCTGAGCCCCACGGGCCGGCCGGCGCTGTTCATCAGGCCGCGAGGCCGGCCCCCCAGAGCTGACACTGCAGTGGGGGCGCCCGGCCAGTCACAGGTAAACACACGGTCGGCTCAAATAGTTGCAGGTGGAGCACATTCTAGGCAGAAATGCAAAGTAGGAGAACAAAGGTTTGACTAGGACAAGGCCTCACTCCGGGGACCGGGAGGCCTCTCTGGGGGGGTGACTTCCGAGCACAGTGGACACTGAATACAGCGTGGGGGCCAGACACGGAGACAGCTGGGCGAGAATGGATCCAAAAAGAGGGGCCCGCGGGGAGATGAAGGGAGGTGCAGGTGACGAGACGGCCAGGAGCAGACCCTGTCACAGAGCCCTGTCCTGGCTGCCAGTTTTCAGATGAAGGACGGCGGATCCAGGAGGCCACAGGCCTGCCAAGACCACAAAGCCAGTATGTGTTAGCTGAAGCCACCTGACTCCGAGAGGCATTGCTCCCTGCTGTCTGCTGTCACAGGGCACACACAGACCATGTCCCTTAATCCAAACCCTGGGCCAGCTGTCGGTCAGCATCCAGAAGTCTCCGACCTAAGGACGTTTGTGCAGTGCAGTACGGCATGACCTGGGCCAGCAGAGGACCTGGGGCAGCTCCCAGCAACTGAACATAGTAACATGGCACGACACAAGGGAGCGTACTCACCTCTCTGCAGCACAACGGCTCAGCGCGCTCAATAAAAACTATTAATAGCCTCAGTTCAGATGGGTTTTTGTCACCAAATCCAGGCCACATTTTGATGCCAAATCAGTTACCGAAATAAGTAACAAGCAGCTTTCAGTTTGCAGAGCCTTCAGGATTGTCACTGAAAACACCAGGCACAGTGTCACACCCTCTGAAAACGACAGTGGCAGAGAAGCCAGCTGGAAACGGGGTCGCCCCCATTCACACCCCGGCCCGGCCCAGACCTCGGTGTTCACAGCCAGGGGGCCCGAGCGCAGGGGGCACACGCCGCCTCCTTGGCCAAGGAGCAGCCGCGCAGAGAGCGGCCGGCGACATGCCGGAGAAAGGTGACGCACGGGTCCGAGTCCACGCAGGGCTAGAAAGGCGCCAAGGAGCCCAGCTTTCTCCAATAAACCACCCAAAGGAAGGTGTTCGTTTCAGCTCCCCTGTGCCCTTGCTTGATGGAGTTGGGTTTGAAAATGTGGCCAGAGGCAGAGACGTTAAAGATGGGAGAGACAAAAAAGCATCTTTCTTTAAATTTTTTTAAAGACTAGTTTATTGATTTTTAGAGAGGAAGGGAGAGGGGGAGAGAGAAACGTGGATGTGAGAGCCCAACGTCAACCTGCTGCAGCTGCCTCTGGCACGCCCCCTGGGGGGGCCCCCAACCTCCTGGCACGTGGGACAGTGCCCACCCAACAGAGCAACACCAGCCAGGCCTCTTTGTTTTTCAAATCACACTAGTGTTTTTCCTGTTTCAAGTGCTCCAGGGGTGTCCCATCTCCTTTAGGATAAAACCCACGGGACTCCCAAGGCCCTGTGAGTGTCCCCGCCTGTCCGCCTGCCCTCAGCCCTGCACACACCTCAGTGCCCTTGCAGGTGCTGTTCCCTCCGCTGGGAAGAAATCTGCCCCCCACCTTCACGTGGCCCCCTCGCTCTGCGTGCAGGTCTCTTCTCGAATGCCCTACCTCACCTAAAGGAGCAACTTCTTTCCTCTCCCTTCCCCTCTAGCTTCTTCCCCTGCTTCCCACGTCTTTCCACGTGGTGCGTTATCTGAAACGATCTGTTATTTGTTCGTGCACTTGGTCATTGTCTGTCCCTCCCCTGCCAACAGAATGCAAGACCATAAGGGCAAGGATGGGGTGTTGATCAACATATACATCACCAGTGTCCACACTGCTGAGGGCACAAAGGAGGTGCTCCGTAGTGTTTGTTGAATGAATAAATGACATCCTAACTTCTTAGCATAGCACCTCATCTCTCCATGATCTGACCTCTGCCCATGTCTCCGGCCAGATTTCTTGTCCGTCTCTCTGAGACACCCAGGCATACTCAGCACATGTGGCTGGGGGAGGTCACCTGAGTGTTGACGGCCCCCAGCCTTTGCACGGCTGTGCAGTTTGTCTGGAACCCTTCCCACCTCGCCTGACGGAGGACAACTTCCCCAGAGTTCCAGATGCAGCTTGAGTCCGGCCTCCCGACAAAGCCTCCCCGGGCGCCCAGGTGCCGCCCTGCTCTCTCGCTCCTTTGCCTGGTACCTGTCCTATGTCCACCACACCTCTTATCTCATTAGCTAGCTGTCCAGCTGTGTCCTCCTCGAGCCCCTGCGGGGCCAGGCTAGGCCTTCATCTGCAGGAGCAGAGAAGCTGCTACACAGGACATACCCAGGGAACGTGGGCGGAGCACAGGAGAAGAATCAGCAGAAACCAGGCAAATCTCCTGAGCTTTTTCTTCCTTAATATTACTCTTAAAATTGCAAAAGTAGTACATGCTAATTATTTCTCGTAAAAATACCTGAGTATGTACAGAGAACAGTAAAATTCCTAACTGTCCGGGCCTCGCTGGAGCTGCCCTGAGCCCTGAGCACTTTTCGGGCGGGGAGCCCCGGCAGCAGGCCAGCTCCCCAGCAGGGCCCCAGCTGCCTGCCACACAGAGCTGGGGTGCCCCTCACCAGGACAGGAGGCTGAGGCAGACTCCAGCGTCAACCCTTCCCTCTACAAGAAACGGGACACCCTCTGCATTCCCCTCCTCCCCCCGCCGAGAAAAAACGTCGGAAATTGCTTTCTTGTCTTTCGTAACTTGGGCAACTCCGAAGAGATAAGAAAGTGCTTTGAAATTGCCCAACTTGGAATTTCCCAGAAAAGTTGACAACATTAGTATCAGTAAATACAGTAGATGGAGTTATTGAATATTTAGCCTTTTTAGCCCCACCCCTCTCCCTTTTCCCCTATTTTTTTTTTTTTTTTTGGCGGAATCAGAAACTCCAAAAATGAACAGATTCTTTCTGGAGCTGGGCGCTCATCGTGGACTTGGTGTTCCCCTTGTGCAGAAATCCAATGCGGCCGCGGAGGCCCCTGCACAGCCCGGCCACAGCTCACCCCGAGCACATGCGTCCTTCTGGTGGACGTGGGCAAACCAGCCAACTTCCTGTTCAAACGTTGGCATCTCGCATCATTTTACTACAGAGAAAAGATGCCCTAGTTGGCAGGCACAAGTCTGGATTGCTAGAAAGTTGTGTTTCTCGTTGTAAATTGTGATTTTTCTTTTAAATCCTCACCCGAGGACATTTTTGCATTTATCTTCAGATAGAGCAGGAGGGAGAGAGGGAGGAAGAGAGAGAAACATCGACATCGACGTGAGAGAGACACATAGAGTGGCTGCCACCCACAGGACCCCAACCAGGGCTGGGGACAAACTGCAACCGAGGTACATGCCCTAGTTGGAACCGAACCCGGGTCTCTCTGGACCACAGGCCAATGCTCCAACAGCTGAGCCAAATAGGCCAGGGCTAAATTGTGATTTTTGAAGACAATGCTTTCACTCCTAAAAGACAGCAAGGAGATAACAGACTGCTGAACAGGTGGGCAGAGATCAGGATTAAGGTGATAATGCTGATGGTGGTGATGTTGAAGAAGAAGATGATCTTAGAAAACAAGAGGAGCCCTGGCCGGTTTGGCTCAGTGGTTTGAGTCCTGGTCAAGCACACATACCTGGGTTGCAGGTTCAATCCCTGGCCCCAGTTGGGGTCATGCAGGAGGCAACCAATGGATGTGTCTCTCTCACATCAATGTTTCTTTCTGTCTCCCTCCCTCCCTTCCACTCAATCTAGAAATCAATGGAAAAACATCCTCGGTGAGGATTAACAACAACAACAAAAAAGCAAGAGAAGTAACACAGGCCTAGTGTTTCTTTCAGACCTATAAGTATGAAATTAAAGCTGTGGTCACCATGGGGATTTAGCTAAATACCTTAGAGACCTGTCTGATACCCAACCGAAGTATGCCTCCCTCCAGTGGTCGGATGAATTTCTGCACTGACCACTTCCCCAACTTAGATACTCAGCCTCCTTCCTGCCTTTGCTGCAAGTCAGCCAGCAATTGAAATCTGGTCACTGGTTTTCCAGAGTCTACTTCATGTCGCTCTTACCTCCTTCCCCCATCGTCCCTGCCCTCTGGCCCCCAAGGCCTACCCTTTGCCAAGCTGCCCTCTCGTAGATTTGCATGACCAAATATATCAAGTCCAAACCTTAACATCAACAATAATTTACATTTGTCTAGTAACCTAAGGTTCACAGTTCGCTTTTGCATAAATTATCTGATTGAATCCTATCCTTGCAGACTTGATATATTCATTTTATAGGGGAGCAGGTGGAGTGGCCCAAAGGTAAAGGGACTTACTCAAAACCACACAGTTAGATATATGGGAAGCTTTTCCAGCTACACTGTAGCAGACTCGAAAGGAGTGGGATTGGTTAATATGAAAACAGAGAAGAAGAGAGGTGTTGGATTTCATTATTTATGAACATCATGTGTGGGAAAGGCACTGAGATGAGACTCAGTGTAGTGGAGAGGATAATCCTGGGTCCGAGGAGCTGGTTCACAGGCTCCACAGTGCTGTGTCCGTGGCTTACAAGGTACTGCAGAGTCGAGCTCTGCTGGAACCGGTGGTGGGGCTGGAAATCCAATGGCCTGGGACAAACAACAGCCTGTCCAGGAGTCAGGCTGGGACAGTCCCTCGTGAGCTGCCGCATCCCTTATGTATTCCAGCTCATTGAGAGAGAGAGAGCCACCGGGCAGGCAATATGTCATACGAAGGGACTTTGCAGCCGTGGACATCTCAGAATGACAAGGCGTTGTTCCCAGGGGCCCTGGAGTCAGTCCTTGCAGACGCAAAACGTTTTCAACAAACTGGTGGCCCCCAAGTTCTCCCTGCTTTACCTTGGCCCGTCTCTGGCTTTCCTCCCCTTCCTACTTCCTCAGGCGAGACCCTAGAGCAGGCTGTGTGCAAAAGAAGATTTATATACAGCCAATAAACACACGAAAAGGTGCTCAACTTCATAAGTCATCTGGAAATGCAATTGAAACCACAATGTGCATCAAAGAGCATGGCTAAGATGAAAGACAGGAAATGCTGAATCTCGGCAAAGAGGTGGTGTGGCTGGAACGCTCGTACCGCTGGTGGGAGTGTCAACTGGCACAACCACTGAGCAGAGCTGCTGGCATACACCCTCTGACCCATTCCTTAGTGTATACCAACAAATGCTTTCATGTGTGAACCAAAGTACATGTACAAGAATGTCATAGCAGTTTTATTCCTAATAGCCCCAAATTGAAACAACTCAAAGCCCATCAACAGAATAGATCAGTACATTGTGGTATATTCAGAAAATGGACTATAACAAAGCGACGAGAATAACAGGTTGTTGCTATACACAGCACAGACACATCTCACAAAGATAACGTGGAGGGGAAGAATCTAAACACACATGCATGCAGGGTGCATACAGGTCTACTCATATGAAGTTCAAGGGCAGGCAGAGTAAAGGAAGGTCAGCAGAGCAGTTGCCTTTTGGAGAGGGGCATAAAGTGGGCTTCTGGGGTACCGATACTATCCTGCCTCTTAATCTGAGGGCTGGTTAGCTGGGAATTTTCATTTCATGACAATTCATCAAACTCTATCATGATCATTTTCTTACTTTCCTTAATGTATCTAACACTTCGGTGAAGAATTTTAAGACTCTAATAATTTAACAGAAAACAGGATGAATACTTTTAACGGTGGCGGGTTAGAATTGCAATCTGGTACGGCAAGTACGAACCAACAAGAGTCTGACCAGGAGTGTGGATGGCAAATAGCAGGAATGGCCTGCGGCTCTCTATGGGTCTGACCACTCGGCCTTGCAGATCTGATCACTGCCAAGGCAGGGGTCTGCTGTCCATATCCATCCATTTATTCATCTTCTGTTCATTTATCAGTCTGTCTGATGTACTGTTTCTCAAAGTGGGTCCCCAGAGGTTCACTGATGGAAGATTCTTGGGCGGGAGGGGTCCATACAATTTTTCCTATAAAGGGGGCCATACATAACTTCTTTGAAAAATCCTGAACAAGAGGCCCCAAACTTGTTCTAAAAACCAACAAGAGATACAAAGACAACAGAGTCCCTTGAAAATCATGTCACAATACACTGTTAAGGAAAAGAGCAAGTTACAAAGTAATATGTGTCATATAATCTCTATTTTGCTAAAATATTTATATGTACATGAAAAGTGAATGGATATACTGAGATGGAAAAACACAGCCGAGCAGCTGATTGTCCCCGAGGCCCTGAGGACATTCTCCTGGGTGTCTGAACCTCATTCCCCAGGAGGCCCTCGGAACTTGGTGATGCTACAATCTGCCATTCTAAGTAAAAGTTTGAAAACTGCAGCTAGATCCGGCCCCCACCAAAACCACGTGAATGTTCCTTGGTCATGACCAAAGCTGAACGCAGGAATGGCTACACTGTGCAGGGTCCCATATGGAGTGGAAATCTGGGGCCCCTGGTCGGGAATTCCAAGATGGTGACAGCAGCGTGAAAGACTGAACGTGCAAAGGGACCACAGCCAGGCCACATATAACAATGGAACTCTGACCCTCAGCCCGTAGCAACCTGCCCAGAAAATCAATTCCTCACCTACAGTAACCAGCCCAGAAAGCCAGGCTGCTTTACGTAAGTCATTCTTGTAGAAAGACTGCCATCTCTAGTGACAATCCATCCAAACAACCCCTATAACAATAGGCCCAAAGGCCTGGACTTGATCAGTAACGGAGAGTTTCCCTGCTTCCAACTTAGGACCAACCAGAGAAAGTCCAATGTGCAAGCACACAGGGTGCCCACTCTGTTCGCCCGCCTCCAGCGGCACCTGCCCGCAGCCTGCACTCAGGGTGCACCCAAAGCCCCCCCATCTCCACTACAAAGCGCCCCCACTCCTCTGCCTGCCTCGAAGTCTCCACCTTTCTTGCTCTAGAATAAACAGCCTTTGCTTATTCCAGTCGGTGGGTCCATTTTTCACAGGCCTTAGACCAAGCTCCGGCCCTGTAGCGCCACAGGGCCACTCATACCCACATGGCCCAGGGCCAGCCCTGGCATGAGCAGCACAGACAAGCGAACTGCTGCCCTCTGCCGGAGGTTCCAGCCAGCCCTCAGCTGGCAAGCCAGTAGCCCTCAGGAACTCGGACTCCTGATTGAGACCCTCCACAGGTCTCCCTCTCTGGGGTGTTCTTCCTGGGCCATCGGGCTTGAGAGAAGACTGCCTGGCAACTCGGCATCAGCCACAAAGCCCATGTTGTGCCTGGGCTTCCTGGACCGAGGCATCCCCGGAGCACCCCAGACGGCTGCCGGGCTGCAGCCTCGGGAGCAGCGCTCTCCTCCCTTGGAGCCTCGAGGGCTGGGAGCCTTCTGCAATGCCCGCTTGAGGCTACAGTTAGACTTCTTAGCCACCAGGGGGCGCAATGGCTTCCAAACAGGTGCCCAGACTCTTCATTTCAGAGGTAGGGCTTCCCATGGGGCAGAGATCTCTAGCGAGGCTTTACAACCAGGCACCTTGGGGTGCTGGCCCTCAGAGTTCACAGGCCAGAAGGGAAATGTACACACCCCACAAGTAATGGGAGCAGCTGGTTGTCAGAGATGTACAGTGTATGACAGAGAACTTGGGCCCCACCCCTCACTAGCTGTGTGAACTTCGGCAAGTTACCTACCCTCTCTGGGCCTCTCTATCCTCCTTGGTACAAAGGGCTTGATAATGCTTCCTTGCTTGTGGGTGATGGGGAGGGACAGTCGAACAAGTTAGTACCTGTAGTGTATTTGTAAGCCCAGGTCCTCTGCGAAGGTTAGTGCTCAGTAAACAGAAGGTTCTGGGGAGGACTCTTTTGAGGGCGGAGATGACAGCCAACCTGGGGCCGAGGGGACGGGGCTGGGACGCGTGAAGGGAAGTTTGAAAGAGCATTTGAGCTGGACTCTGGGGCAGATGCAGGGAAGGCAAGAGGCAAACTCTTTAAGACACATTTCGTAGACTCCTTCCCTCAGAGTGGCACCACTTGTTTTGCTTCAACCCATAAAACATACCGGCGGTTTTCTTTTGCAGTGATGTTGTATAGTGTCCTCTTCTCCACCCTCTCTGGCAGCAAACTGTCATCCCTCCCTCCAGCTTCCAGAAACGGCTCACCCAGGCGGTGTGGGTCACATGCCTCGTGCACAGCCCAGAGCAAAAGTGGCTGTAAATTAGCGTTACATCTAATGAAACACAAACAGGCCATTGCACTGAGTTAGGAACTGAGGGGCGGGGGAGCATGGTTTAGAAATGCGAGGAACCCCAGGCTCATGCGCTAATGGATTTGCTGAGCTGAATGTGTTCCTCTGACTTCCATTTCTCAGATGGAAACTGCATTATCACATTTCCTGCTCCACCCCAAGCCTGTGCTGCCCATCAGGGCCCTTTGACGTGTTGGATAAGTAACCAGGATCATTGGCATGTGGTGTTCTGAGCTGTTGTGTAAAACACGAATGTGGTGGTTACTTTCACGACACTGTTGTCACAGTCCCCAGCCCAGCTCACAGGCCACAGGTGCTTTTCTGCTCTGCATTCCGGGAGCCACTCGGTCTTTGTCGCAGTGTTCGCAAGGGAACACGCCGAGTTCTGAACAGTTCCCTACGGCAAACTGCAGATGCCCTCTGCTTGGCCTGTGCGCCTATTCTGAAGATCATTTCACTGCTGTCCCCAAGCTCGCCTGGTGGGAGCTGTTGCCGCTGAGGTCTTCAGACCAGTAAGCTGTGGAATCCTCGTGCTGAATAGGGGAACGTCCGCAGCACAAAGCAGCGGGCAGCTGCCCTGCGGAACATTCCGGGGAGGAGCGCAGAGCTGTCCCTTGGAGACCGGACCCCACCCGAGAGCCTCAGGGGCCATGGCCTGTGCCACTGGCTGTGGGCAGTGCCATCTTGGATGAAACCATACTAATCCTCGAGGTTCAGATTTTGGGGTGCTGGTCCCAGCTCCACCACATGCTACTCCCATATGTGCAGGAAAAACACGCCGCTGCCTCTCACAGCCTTCCTGAGCCGCGGGCGACTGCGTGATCTGCGAAGACTGAAGCCCATCACCTGTCATCACTGTGGGTGCCACCCAGACATTACCGTGGTCATGTCACTGCAGGACTGCTTGGGGAGCTGGGCCACGGGCAAGGAGGGAGGGCAGTGTAGGGGAATGACGCACACCCCAAAAAGGCAGCACGCGGAGTGGTTAATCACAAGGGTCCCGTGCCAGACTGCCTGGCTGCCCATCTCTGTCCCACCCTTGCTGACTGTGTACAAGTCAGAAAATTGCCCTGTGCCTCAGTTTCTTCATCTGTGAAATGGGAGGATGCTAATAATAGCACTTACCTCATAGAACTGTGAGGAGGCCTGAGTGAGTTCACTGTAGGGTGTGCTTGGAGTGGTGCCTGGCTCCGACGACGTACCCAGCAATCATGGTAATCTGGGGCCAGATCATGTTTGCCCCCTGGCCCCATCGCATCCCAGCTGTACGGCTGAGACACACTGAGCCTCTCTGAACGTTCGTTCTTTCCTGTGAAGTAAGGAGAGCGACTCCTTTGCTGCAGATCGGTTCAGAAGACTACAGGAGACAACACACATGAAGCACCTGTGGTCTCCTGCAGCGGTTCCTCCTCCGTGACAGTCCTCTACCCGTGAAAAGCCAAATATGGACAGGAAGGGGGCGGCGGCAGCAGGTGCAGGAAGAGGCCTTGGCCACAGGCAGCCTCCAGTGTGGCCTGGCCCCAGACTTCTGTGGGCCCAAGCACTTGGGGTTTCTGTGGACAGTTCGGCAGATCCAGAGGTTTTCAGGTCCAGCTGGGTCTAGGCCCTCCTGGCTCCGCTAAGGAGCAAGCTGAAGCCCAGGCCATCTCCTAGGGTCCGGAACTGCCCTGCTCTCCAAACAGCCACAGCCTCTGGACAGGGCAGTTCCCCTTCAGAAATGTTTCGGGCGCCCCAGGAGAGGCTAGCGTGCTGGGCCACTCGAACCCGGAGCTGGAGAGACCTGGACTGCACCTCCTCATGGGGGCAAGACCGATGGTGCAGGCCGTGCTCCCCCGGGGCCCGCAGCTGGGCCTCCAAGAGGGGCCCTCTCAAGCCACGCCCAGGCAGGCATGGGGCCACCTCCTCACTGCCACAGTTTCGCCCACTGCAGTGGCCTAAAAAGACAAGATCAGCAGGACAGTCACCAGAGAGCTGCCGAGTCCGAGTCTGAGTCCGGCTGCAGGGTGCTGGTTGTCAGAGGGATGGGGGTTGGGGGTGAAGGGGCCCTAATATATGACGACAGATGATTTGACTTTGGGTGGTGGGCACGCGATGCAATATATAGATCTTGTATCATAGGAATGTACACTTGAAACCTATGTGGTCCTATTAACCAAAAAATTTAATTTAAAAATAAATCCATAAAAAAGAAAAGTTGATAAAAAAATTTTTTTTTAATTAAATGAGAACTGACCTCCATGTCCATTAGTCTTTAGTCTATCTCCAGATGTAAGTTCTGCCCTAGCCGGTGGCTCAATGTGGCTCACAGATGTGGAGCATCATCTGTGCACAGAAGGGTCACAGGTTCGATTCCCAGTCAAGGAGCACACCCAGGTATTGGGGTACATGCAGGAGGCAACTGATTGATGTTGCTCCCTCTCTGAAATCAATTTTTTTAAAAGTCCTGACCTATGGCTGGCACATGAACGGAAACACCCCCACGCTTACGTGTCCGCTCAGCGCTCTCTGCAGCATTGCCCTTGATAGCCACGGCTGTCCCGAGCCCGCGGCCGGCGGTGGGGCTGAGGGGCGTGTGAATGCCTGCCTCGCGGCTCCCTAAGTGACCTTAAGTTACCGACCTTCTACGGGGCTTCCACTAAAGCACTCACCTGGGTCCCCTCCGGTCACCAGCCCACTCTCCCCAAGTCTCCTTGGCTGGCTCCTCCTCCAACAGGAACAAGAGGGCTCTACACACCTTGTAGGGCCCCCCAAGGCCTCAGCCCCTTCATATCCGCACGCCAGACCTTGACTTTCACCTCGAGAGCAAACTGTCACCCTATATCTATGTATTTGTCCTTCATCCCTTCTCCTGGGCAGGACAAAGTGGCGCGGAGGCGGGGAGTGGCCTGGCCCGCGTGAGGGTTCGACAGCATCACTGGGATGCTGACAGCCGCTAGTGTAGTTCGCAGCAGCCATCTAAACACCCAGTTCTACCAACAGTGGGAAATATAACTTAGAATAACAACAATGTTCACTCTGCAGCAGTAATCAGAGATTCAGAAATGAATAAAAGCAGTCCCTAAAGTTGCCAGTCTGGTTGGGGGCACGTGAGAAATCGGAAGTTGGCTGGTAGGTGGCACAAACTACAAACTTGTCTTTTTTTTTTTTTTTTTATCCTCACCTGAGGATATTTTTCCATTTTTTGTTCAGGTAGAGTGGGAGGGAGAGAGAGGAACAGAGAGAGAGAGAAACATCGATGTGAAGGGACACATCGAGTGGCTGCCACCCGCACGACCGACCAGGGCCGGGGACAAACTGCAACCGAGGTACATGCCCTTAGCGGGAACCGAACCCGGGTCTCTCAGGACCACAGGCCGACGCTCTAACCGCTGAGCCAAACCGGCCAGGGCCAAACTTGTCTTTTGATATTTAAAACATCTATCAAGTCGGCTCGAGCGTCCTTCTGTCACATGTGACACACAGTGCATTTGGGTCTGCTGTGAGGTCAGGCTAGCTGCATGCACCTGAGGAAAGGGGACACTTGTGAGCTGTAATGGCCTGTTCCCGACCCTCATGGCCCATACACAGCCAGCTCAGCTTCCCCCACTCAGCCGAACGAGACCTCATGGCTGAACTGCGGCCGTGAGGGGTTCATTTCTACATGCCCCAATGCACAGAGAGAACTGGGGTACAATCTGCCCACCGTCATTTACACAGATTCACCTGAGTGTGAGTGTCTTGCAGGTGAAATTAAACACCAGTTAGGGACATTTTTAAAGAAAAAAAGTACATTTATTTTCAATGCATCTAAAGGAACAGTGTTTAACTTTCACAACTAAAAATAATAAACATCTAATTACTAAAAAATAACACCCATAAAAAATAATGGTTCTCAACCTCAGTGGGCATAAGATCAGTGAGTTGGTTAAAAAATGCAGGCCTGGGCCCTACCTTCACATTCTGATTGAGGGGGCTTGGGTGGCACCCACATATGTGCATTTTTAATCCCTGGCCCAGGCAATTTTGATGAGGCAGTGTGTGCTTCACGGGAAATCCTGTTCTAGTTCACTCTGAAAGTAAAAAACATTGATTACCTACCATAGGTAACAATTCATTTCTTAGAACTAACCCTTTAATAACAGAATTTCTGAGCTGAATTTTCCTCGTAAGAGTTCAAGTACGATTTTCTTATGTAACACACTCCCTGCTCTCACATTTGTGTGAACTTGACTTAGCAGAATCTATGTGCCGACACCCTCTGCTCAGTGAGAACTAAAAGTGATTATGTTGAACAGTCAAATGGAGATCTAATGAATGGAAACAGTCTGTAGATAACTGTCACAATTTCGAGGTGCCAAAGAAATTGACTCGCGCCTGGTGAAATCACACAAGCCGTAATTTCAGTTACAGCATCCTCTACAAGTATTGAGCACACGTCTGCTTGCTGAACTTGCTCAAGAATGGGAATTCGTATTTAGATTAACTGAGATACAGACAGACTCCCGGAGTGGCATCATAAACTCCAGCCTGTACTGTAATAGTTTCTTCACATTTATATTCAAATGCTCTGACTGAAAAGAACACAGAATGTTTTAGCATTTTGCTGAGCATAAAATTTTTATTTTGGAAGAAAATCAAGAATAAAACGAAGACAAAAAAAACCCAGGAAGCCAGAGAATTAGAAAGACTATTATTGTCATAGTCTTATTAAGTCTGGCACAAAAATAAAATGTTATGTAAATTTCTAAACAAAAAATACAATTTATCCTGGAGAACAGCACAGAATATTGTAGTAAGTGCTCATCTTTATCAGGTGCCTCATATATGCCGAGCACAGTGCTCCAACACGTTCCTCCATTTAGCCCTCAAACCCTCAGACAGCACGAAGGTCAGGGCCCGAGGTCCACGTCAGTACCTGGGGGAGTCCAACTGCCAGGTCCTCCACATCTGCAGCTTCGCCTTTTGTTCACTAAACTCAAAACGCAAACCCAGCATCTGCTGCTAAATCTAGTCTCTAGTGGTCAAATTGGTTCCAAATATTAAAAACAAAGTTTCTGGCTGGTTTTGCTCAGCGGTTAGAGCATTGGCCTGCAGATCAAAGAGTCCCAGGTTCTGTTCTGGCCAAGGGCATGTACCTTGGTTGCAGTTTGTCCCCGGCCCTGATTGGAGTCGTGCGAGAGGCACCAATCAACGTGTCTCTCTCACATCCATGTTTCTCTCTCTCTCTCTTCCTCTCTCCCTCCCTCCTGTTCTATTGAAGATAAATGGAAAAATATCCTCAGGTGAGAATTAAAAAAAAAAACAAGGTTTCTAATGGTGGCGGCCAATCGATGTTCTCTCTCCCTCTCCCCTCCTCTCTCTAAAATCAATATAGAAAAAAACAAACCATATATCTAAAAAGATGATGAACAAAATTAATTGCTTTATACTTATTAAAACCTAAAAAGAGCCCTGGCCGGTTTGGCTCAGCAGTTAGAGCGTCGGCCTGTGGTCCAGAGACCCGTGTTCAGTTCCCACTAAGGGCACATACCTTGGTTGCAGTTTGTCCCCAGCCCTGGCTGGGTTGTGCGGGTGGCAACCACTCGATGTGTCCCTTTCATGTCGATGTTTCTCTCTCTTTCTCTCCCTCCCACTCTATCTGAACAAAAAATGGGAAAAAAAAGAAGTTAAAATAAAAAATTAAAAAGAGATTCCGATATCAACTTAAATTTTTTTTCACTTTGATATAACACAAATCCAGCTCCTAAATATGTGATATATCATATACATTAAAAATATTAGTGAGTCCTGGCTGGTTTGGTTCAGCAGTTAGAACATTGACCTGCAGTCCAGAGAGATCCGGGTTCAGTTCCCGCTAAAGGCATGCACCTTGGTTGCAGTTTGTCCCCGGCCCCGGTTGGGGTGGTGCGGGAGGCAGCCACATGATGTGTTCTTTTCACGTCGATGTTTCTCTCTCTCTTCCTCTCCTTCCCTCCCACTCTATCTGAAAAAAAAAAAAAAGAACAAATGTTCTCTGGTGAGGATTAAAAAAAAAAATTAGTGAAAACTATCCTCTTATAATTAGGAATTATTCACGTTATTAATTTAACTGTCAGTGTTAAGGAAAAGCTAGGTGCCGCAATAGAACGATTTCTGATCCCTGGTTCAGGAAAAGTGCAGAATTTGAAAGTCTTGTTTTTTATTTACCCCTATGCTGGAACCACAAATAGCAAACATGCCCATATTAAAAAACCTTTATAAATTTAATGAAGTCACATGGGACAGATTACTGTCTAATAAAGAATTGGTTGATTATCATGAAGCTGGAATTCATTTAAGAACAAGCCATAATTATTTATCTCCCAAATCCATTGAAGTTATTTAAATGTTATACCATTTAATTAGTTTCAGCAATGCATTTACTCCGCATACCTACCACCTATAATTTCTCCGTAATGTCACCTGACAGTCAGTTACCTTTCTCACTCACAAAAGCTAATGTAGACATTCTGCGCTATGCCATGAACACTGACCAACCATCAATAAACAATGACGTAAATTATAATTACTTGTGTTTAAGGCCTGCTATGTGCAAGGCTGCAGGCTAGCACGGTCAATCTCCCACAGGTCACACGTCTGAACTCCAAGTTCACATACACCAGTGGCTTCTCAGCTTTCCCTTCAAAACCAACAAAGAGCAGACGAACTGAAGCACCTGGAGTGTATAGAGATGTACAGTCGTCCCTCACTTATCGCGGTTAATGCGCACCTGGCGTTGAAGGATTCCTGGGGTGCTCGAATACATAGGCCTAGTCCCTCCGTACAGTAATTTTAATTTTAATTGTAACACAGGGGTGTAAAATTGACTCAGACAACCGAGCATGCGCTGTATCATTTTCACTGTCTCGATCAACTTTTTAATGAATATATTTGAAAAAAACGCAATAGAGTGAAGTCACAAAAGGCGAAGCACGAAGTGGCTCATGAGGGACGACTGTACCTACTTAGTTCATGTGCAAAAAACAAATGACACAGAATCCTGCGGTGACCCACTTACCTGGTTACAGTATATCTTCCTGCCCAAAGATCCTCGAAGCTTTAAAAGGGAGTCTTTCATTTAACAATGCACCAATACTATAATTCATACATAAAATGGAAACTCTTTGAAAGTCATGAGAATACTATTCCACTCTGGGAATGAGCACTAGGAAATCTGAACTAATGCTAAATTATGTTTACTTGATCCACATTTCTCATGTTCCCAAGGAGGCAAGTGCACAGACAGCCACCGCATGCTCTTGGCCAACTCTAAACAGAGGAAAGACACCCAGACCCCTGCTGGCTCCAAGAATCCGGAGCTCTAACACAGCATGGCGAGAAGAGATAATCATGCAGGTGTCAAGCAATGTTTTGCCATTTAGATCATAAAGGCTGAATCCATCTTTGGTTTACTCAGCATTACAGTAAATCAGTGTATTTTGAAAACGTAATTTTGAAAGCATTCTGGAGATCTAAAATAAACTAGAAGAGGAAGATAGAAAAACAAGAACAAATGTCTATGTTTTAAAAATACTATGTGCATCAAAATTTCCAGGGAATGACTATTTAAATGTGATTTTTTCCTGGGATAGGAATGATTCCTGATACTTACCTTTTTCTTCACAGTTAAT
Organism: Molossus molossus; assembly: GCF_014108415.1. Lineage (NCBI taxonomy): Eukaryota > Metazoa > Chordata > Mammalia > Chiroptera > Molossidae > Molossus > Molossus molossus. The sequence continues at coordinate 17,393,612 of NW_023425344.1, read as the reverse complement.
GTTTTTTTTAAACACTAGTTATACACACAGTAATACAAAGGAATTTCAGCAAAAAGAAAGTCTTTCACAGTGACTATACCACTGAGAGAAGATGAAGCAGAATGAGAATAAAATTTACTGTTTATTTCTTTGTTATACAAAGAGAATTAATTAAAAGTGGTTCAAGACATTTAGCCCATCTCCTATGTCCTTTCTGACATAATGAGAACATACAAAACGATGACACCTAGACTATGAGTCTAGCTCAGGGTCCAGTTTTTCCACCTTAATGACTATCTCCGGAGCTAAAGCAGCAGCACCAGCGTGTTGGTTCTCTGCCTCTGACTCGGACAGCACTTCTTCCTTTATTTTTACAGGCTTATTACTGGCCTCCTCCTCATCATCTGAAGACTCATCCAGCTCCCATTCATCATCTATGTCCATTTCAAACACTCGCACATGACGGAGATTTGAGCTTAACTAAAGAAAAAGGTCAAATACAGAATTTTTAAATACAATGGCTTAACTAATACATTATATATAAGGAATTAGAAATCATAAATTCAAACAAAGAATGGTTTGATAGAAAAATTATTTTCACATGAATTTACAACAAAATCATTGAACTGAAGCCTTCACTTTGCATAAAAGGACTTCCACACACTACAGTAACAATTTCATGATTAAAATCTAGAACTGTTATTACTTAGTAAGCTTTCTCAGAACAAAAGAATTAAATAGCTAAGGCAACTAACAAGCTCATAATCAATAGAAGCAATTCATCACAAAATGTTTGCACTGAGAGGACTTTATAGATCCAGTCACTTCCTCCTGTAACTCTCAGTAAAGGATCTATAAACACTTACCACACAGGACACCTTCCGAAAACCATTCCCAGCAACATACTGTGCTTTCATACTTTCCAGTAGTCTCCAGTGCTTTTCGAAGTGCATGGTGCGTGTAGGAATAGCACTGCACTGCTCATCGAGCCTAGACAGGAGAGAGACCAACCCGGAGTGAAAAGGGGATCTTCTCCTTGGTTTAAACTCAACCACGGGCTCCATTTCTACCCATATTCCCATTTCCAACAGAATTCTACCAGCCACCATATAAAAAAGCTGCATAGCCCTGGCTGGTATGCTCAGTGGTTAGAGTATTGGCCTGAGCACCCGCAGGGTTGTGGATTCGATTCCCAGTAGAGGGCATGTATCTGGATTGCAGGTTGGATCCATGGCCCCAATTGGGGTGCGTGTAGGAGGCAACCAATCAATGTCTCTCTCCCTCTCTCTCCTTCTCTCTCCCTCCCTCCTTTCCATTCTCTCTTAAAAAAAAAAAAAACAAACAATGGAAAAAATATCCTCAGGTGAGGATTAACAAAAATAGAACATTAAAAATTTTTTTAAAAAGCTGTGTACTTATCCTATAAAAATACTACAATTACAAATAAGCAGAGTACTATCTTAGTAAGGTTGTTTACTCCCTTTCAAGGAAAGCAAATAGACACATTTTTAAATTAGAGAAGGGATCTGCTTACTTAAATCTTAGTCAACTAAATCCATCTCTTGGAAAGGCCATGTACCCTCCATGTGGCCACTAAGGTCCTAATTCTGGAAGAGAAACACTAAACGCAATCTAGAATAATTCATTCTACTACAGACTGGGTTAATTCATGCTACTCTTGAAAAAAGAACTAACAAAAGCCCCACTCTTTACTCCAAATAATTCCCAACCTTGTTCCCGCAAATACTTATTAATAAAGCAAAGGAACAGAAGAGCCATTGAAACCAGTATTTTTTAAGATAAAAAATAGGAGTATTTCTGCTCAGCTGACTGTATAGTTATCCTTGGTAACGATTATCTAGCACACCTAAAGAACTAGAATGTATGACATACATTAAAAAATATTTTAACTCTTATATCAGAAAGACGAACTCACTAACGAGTTAGTTACCTTGTAGAGTAAGTCCCAGTGAACTGATATTCTGCAGAATCTTCACAGTTATACACTAAAGACAATGGCAACTGGACCAAGAGTCTATCTCTTCCTTCACGTCCTACAGTGTCCTTAAGAACTACTGTTACAGTTTCATCATCATAAAACTGTGCATCCAAACAACTGTAGGTGCTAGAATTGAAATGAGTTTTGTTACATGAAAGATAATCATAACTACTTTATTGACAATATTGTATGTATAACATACTTGTACCAAGCCCCCCCCCCCCCCAAAAAAAGTTAATAAAAAAATCAAGTAACATTCTATAAAATAACATTTAAAAGACATCATTAGTTTGGACTAAAATCACAGCTACCTAATATACTGATTAAGTCACAAATATAACTAGGCCCTAAAAATAGGTGATCATGAAAAAAGAAAAATCTATAAGGTTGGTTCACAGTTTCAACTGTGGAAGTTTTATGAACAATACCATTTTTGTATTTTGATTTAACTAGACAGAAAGTAAAAATAAGATTTTCATATAAAGATACATCAATTTCAAAGACGTTATCATAACATACTTTTATATAAGGAGAGTGAGAAAAGATCAGCCAATTTTGTCCTCTGCAAATCCTCAGGGATGACTCAGGTATTATCACTCTTTTGTACCTTAGAAAATTCCCCTGCATTAAGAATGATACCACCTATCACCTCACACCTGTCAGAATGGCCGCCATCAACAAATCATCAAACAACAAGTGTTGGCGAGGGTGTGGAGAAAAGGGGACTCTAGTACACTGCTGGTGGGAATGCAGACTGGTGCAGCCACTATGGAAAACACTATGGTGCTACCTCAAAAAATTAAAAATTGAACTTCCATTTGACCCAGTGATCCCACTGCTGGGAATATACCCTAAGAAGCCTGAAACACCAATCAGGAAGAATATACAGTGATACCTCGGTTCTCAAACATAATTCGTTCCAGGAGGACGGTCGAGAACCGAATTGTTCGAGAACCGAAGCAATGAAACCCAATAGGAAAGCGTGACTCCACAAAACGTGACTCTCTCTCTGCACTCACACTGATGACGCAAGCAAGGCGCGCTGGGCCGAATGAACGCCATTCGGCTCAACTCGGCTCATCTCGGAAGTTCGAGTTCCAAATATTTGTTCGGATTCCGAGACAAAAGTTTCTCCAATCTCCTGGTCGAATACCGATTTGGTCGAAAACCGAGGCGTTCGAGAACCGAGGTATCACTGTATGTACCCCCATGTTCATAGCAGCACTATTTACAATAGCTAAGATCTGGAAACAGCCCAAGTGTCCACCAGTAGACGAATGGATAAAAAAGCTGTGGTACATATACACAATAGAGTACTATGCAGCGGTAAGAAAGAAAGATCTCTTATCCTTTGAGACGACATGGAGGGACCTGGAAAGTATTATCCTAAGCGAAAGAAGCCAAGCAGAAAAAGACAAATACCACATGATCTCACTTATATACGGAATATAATGAACATAACAGTCGAGGAATACAGTAGACTCAGACACATGGAAGTAGGGCACAGACTGACATCCCTCAGAAGAGGGGATGGGGGGTGGGGGGTGGGAAGAGATAAACCACAGAACTTATATGCATGTATGCATGACCAATGGACATGGACAACTAAGCCGGGGACAGGGTGGAGGGGGGGTGGGGTGGGGGGTGCCAATGGGGTAAAAAGGTAAAATATCTGTAACAAAAAAATAAATAAAAATTCATTTAAAAAAAAAAAAGAATGATACCACCTCCCATTTTTGTTGGTCATAACCACCACCTCATCCACCTGCCCCTGGAACCACATTACTTTCTTATTAACAGACACGGAACTCAGAGGTATTAATTATAGAAAACCACATTACAGAAATTCCTGCTGCAAGGTAGTAAGCTTCTATTCAACTCTCTTTGTAAGTATACAACATGTGACCAATCCTGCTCCCTATGTTGCAAGTGAGGAAGGCCTTGAAGGTATGTATCACTTAACTGAGTCCAACCACATTCCTATAATTTGCATAATTAAACATATATATATATATGTATGTGTGTGTGTGTGTATGTATATATATATATTTATCATCAAAATAAAACTCAAGATTTACCTTCTTCTCACTTTCTCAGTTGTGGCATATGTGAAACTCCCAAATTTAACAGCAATTAATCCATTACTTACAGATCTGGAAGAAAGAAGCAGGGGAGGGAGACTTTGTGTAACAACCTGGATAGCCAATAATCCAAATGCTTGAAAAAACATGATTGTCAGTGTTTACCTAAACACCGAACATTTACCTAAACACCGAACTCCAGACCCAAATGCCATTATGCTCACTCTAGAACACTGATAACTAATTTAAACACCTAGATAGATAAACCTAATATCAAAATTACAACTTGGGCCACAGCCAGTGTGGCTCAGGTGGTTGAGCACTGCCCCATGCACTGACAGGTCCCCGGTCTGATTCCTGGTCAGGGCACATGCCTGGGTTGTGGGCTTGATCCCCAGTAGGGAGTGTGCAGGAGGCAGCCAACACATGTTCCACTCTCACATCAATATTTCTCTCTCTCTCTCTCTCTCTCTCTCTCTCTGTCTCCCTTCCCCTCTTTCTGTCTGTCTTCCTTCCTCTCTCTCTAAAGTCAACAAAAACATGCCCGGCAGGTGTGGCTCAGGGGTTGAGCATCAACCCATGCACCAAGAGGTCACAAGTTCGATTCCCAGTCAGGGCACATGCTCGGGTTGTGGGCCAGGTCCCCAGTGGGGGGCATGCAGGAGGCGGCCAATCAATGTTCTCTCTCATCAATGTTTCTGTCTTTGTCTCTCTCTCTCTCTCTCTCTCTCTCTCTCTCTCTTTCTCTCTCCCCCTTCCTCTCTCTCTCACATCAATAAAAAAAAAAAAAATTAAAAAATAAAATCAACAAAAACATATTTTTAAAAAATTACAACTTGTTTACAATCTTATATTCATCAAAGTAGCTAGATACCTTATACAATTAAGGAAATCTGGAACAACCAAATTATTTCACATCTTGGTTTCAAAATATGTCCTTGAAATTCAGATTTAAAACCATTTAAGATACTAACGGCATTCTGCGTATGATTTACCTTCCAGAACTTTCACTTTGGATTCTCAAAAAAAGTTTCCACAGGTGAGACCTCTTGTTTAATGAAAGGCATACTTAACCTGAGGTAAAAGTCCTTTGTATAAGGAACCCAAAATACAGTTTTGAACTTCCACAAGTTCACAAGATAAAATTCTGAGTGTTCTGCTCTTGATTTTTCCTAGGCCTAAAAAAAACCCTCCATGTAACTGCTATACACCGACACAGAATTAGGTAATCGAGAATCAGAAGGGATCATATAGCTTCCTAATTTGGCACTATCATCCAATGACATGAAAACAGACTAAGAACAGTTCAACGACAAGCCTACAGCCACAAGGTAGCTTAACCAAAACCTGAAACGTAGGGAAGAAAAGCTGTATACTTTATGATTAAGAATAAAATCTTATCTCTTCTGATTCAAACCTCAGACGAACACTTACTGGGTAATATCAGTATGTCTCCTCAAGATGCACATTTTATAAAGTGAATCTTCTAAAATAGTAAAAAGAAGGTAATGTAGATTTGAAGTTTTATTATTCCACCTAAGGAAAGAAAAATGTAATGTCAAGCATGATATGTAGCTATCAATGCAGAGAAAACTGTGCTGTGATCGGGAAGAAGCACACACTTACAGAAAAGGAAATTTGAACAATCTACGTGTAGAGTCCTCACTAAAACAAAAGGAAAAAAAATTAAGAAAAATTTAAATCGGCTGCTGAATTATACCATCCAAAAGCCAAACAAAATTACCTTCTAGTATCTTTATATAATGGAATACAGATTGCTTGATTCATTGATTTTCCAATTACATCCTAAATAAAATAAAATTTAAAATATTAGAGCATTTTACATATCCACAGAAAATACTCTACAGAAAATGAATGGCCATTACTGGTTAAGTCTAATAAAAACAAGTCATCTATATCATCAAACCTTTCACACAGAAACTTTAATGACAGTCCTAACAGTAAGGGAAAGAGAGAATTCTGAGCTGAAAAGGATCTTGGATAAGCACACAACACGTTAGGAACTGCCTCCTCCACGTAAGTCTCACAGTGCCAATCACCCATCCTTCAGGAGTAAACAAGCAATATGTCAGCTCTGTAACTAAGAACATTTATAATAAGTTTGTTCTGGAAAAAATACTGGATGCCAACACTTTCAATAATATTTTTGTTTTTAATATAAGATACTAACAATAAGGAGGGAGTGGGAGTGGGAAGGAGGGGGTCAATGGGGGGAAATAGGGGAAACATCTGTAATACTCTCAACAATAAAGATTTATAAAAGAAACTAACAGTAAGAGGAAATATTAGGGTGAATCATATAAAACTGCCAGTATTCTTAGTTAAAAAAGGTTGAATATCAGCATTTTCATTTGGTTCAGCTTACTGACTATGATCATTGGCATAAATGAGCCACATACTGTACATATTCTTGCTCCTACACAAAGACGTGCATTTCAGACTTACTGCTGGCTTTTGCAAACACTGATCAATAATGTTCTCCATCCGCCTTTTCACAAAATGCAATGACTTTCGAGGATAATAAGGAAACAGCAATGGACTTTCTGGTTTCATACAAAAACAGAAACAAACAATAAAAGCTATAGTAAACCAGATGATTAGAAGGAAATATTCTGTTACTAGAGCCAGCCCACACCGCTTCTCTGACGGTGGACTCCTCCCTGGCCACGTCCTTGGATGTTCACACCTCACTGAAAACGACCGTGGCGTGGCCTCTGCCTTCCATCACCCCTGCTGACAGCCCACTAAACACAACCACTTACTACCAGCTAAGTCCCAGCAGCTTATCACTCAACACGCTCCCTTTCCCACCAAAATCCCAACAGTGTACTTCTGCTGGCTGGAAGAAGGGGAGGGTTTGGGAACCACAGGACATAACGAAACCAAATTCTTCTTCTCCATCCGTAGCCAGTGGACTGAACAGCAGTCCAGGACTGCTCTGGAGGAGGGTGGTACTAACACAGCAGGCAAGAAACCAGTGCTATGAAAATAAACTCTACTTTAAAAAGGCTACTTTTTCAGTAGAAAGTAGTATGTAATTCAGCATTTACTGACACTAACTATGCTAGGTTCTTTTTATATCTGTCATATGTGTTGCTTTACAAGAGAGTACAAAGTAAGCATCATAGTGTCCATTTTACAGATTTAAAAAATGAGATGTAGGAGGCCTACAAAGTGCCCGCCATGAAAATGACCATCTCTGAATCAAGCCAAGTCCAACACCCAAGCTCACCTCCCCCACTTGCCCTGCAGGCCTCCCTCACCCCGCCTCAGTCCCGGCACCTCAGGTGCCAGCTGGGCTGGACAGAACAAATGTTGATCATGTTAACATTTTCTGCTCCCAACAGGTGACAGATACGGTGGTGCCACAGAAAGATATGGGGTCTTTGTCCCCAGTTCCTGGCACAGAGCTTAGAATTTCCTGAGTGATAAGGGTGACAGGAGCATCTTTTGTTTTGATGAGGCCATGCTGGCCAGGCCCCTAGATGGCTTCAGAGGGAGGTGGACACCACAGACCTTGGAACTTTCAGTCCCATCCCCCAACATCCAGGAAGGGAAGCTGAAGTTCAATCATCAATGGTCAATGCCTTAATCATCATTTCTACATAATAAAATTCCATAAAACCCCCTCAACAACAGGGTCAGAGAGCCTCCGGGTAGGTGAATACCTTGAGGTTCTGGGAGGGTGGTGTGCCCGGAGGGGGCTCCATGACCCCCCATTCCATGCCCTACACATCATTGCTATTTGGCTGCTCCTTAGTTGTACCCTTTACAAAAAACCAGTAAACATGAGTCTGTCTCTGAATTTTCTGAGCCATTTTAGCAAATTATCAAACCTGAAGTTGTGGGAACCCACAACTTTGTAGCCAAGTGGGACAGAAACATGGGCAACTTGGGGTCCCTGTACTTGTGAGTCACATCTGCAGTGGGGGCAGGCTCAAGTAGTCAGTGTAGGACAGCCACTTGGTGTCAGAACTGGTCTAGTTTTGGTGTCAGATGCATTTTGAGAGCTCAGATGCTAGCACCCAGGCACTAAGTGCACTGTTTGGATTAATCTGTTCAATCTTCCCGACAGCCTTTGGAGGGAGGCACCGTTATCACCCTCATTTTCAGATGGGAAAACTGGGGCACAGAGTTCAGGCCCCCCGCCACACTCTGAGGGAGCAGGGTAAGATTCACCCCAGGCAGTCAGCTTCCAGAGCACCGAGGTGGACCCGTTATACGCGGACGCCTCACGTGCCCTGACAAGGACAAGCATTATGTATTCAGTCCTTGATGTTTGCAAAGTGTTAGAAGTTTAATTCAAGTTTTCCTACTAGTTCCATAATGACATTTGGTACTACTTCCAATTAGACTCAGAAGCTGCGAGATGAGTGAGCTTGTCCAAACTCACACACTAGCAAAACCTCAAGAATTTAAGAGATGGAGTTACTCTGAAGAGTTGTTTTGATCCACATGAGGCCTGTAGCTAAGATTAGGCCTTTCTATTCAGCCACAGATATGGGTGAATAAAGGGACAGGACCTCTTTTTAGCCCAACCAATTTCCCAGGATCAGTATCAGCCCAATACAGTGACATGCCCAGGGGCCACCGCTCCTGCACACAGCCATTAGCCAGCCCTCTCAGGCATCCTTCCTTACTGCTGAAGCATCCTGATTAAATACGGTAAATGAGCTGAGTCAGCTGTACCTTTATTCTCCCTCATTCAATACCTAATTTACATCAACACACCTCTCTCCTGGTCTTAAGACTCCCAAGGTGGAGCAAAAGTAAGTTTACAGTTGTAGCATACAAAATACAGTTTATTCTTCTATTATTTATTAATTATTGTATTCTTTTCCATACGAACAACTATAAGCCTGCTTTTGCCCCACCCTGTATGTGCTGCCCTAAAAAAGAATTTGGACTTCCAGGGTTAAAACAAAAGAGCAATAAGCCAAGTTCTGGGCCCCTCAGAGAATTCCTTCCCTCTTCCCTCCCTCATTCCCTCCCTCCCTCATTCATTCATGCACTCCATTCATTCATTCATTCATTCATTCATTCATTCATTCATTCATTCAGATAAGCAGCAACCAGATCAAAGCGTCAGAGATTACTAATGAGCCCAGTTAAAAACTCAGGCTCTGCAGTTAGCAGAATCCTAGCTCCATCACTAGCTCATATGAGCTTGGGCCTGCTCTAACATTCAGTTTCCTCATTAGTAAAATGAGGGTAACAAGTACCTTCCCCACAGGATCTTGTAAAGATTGAAGGAGATAATGCAGGTATGTGGCTATTACCCTAAGGATCTAAGAAACAGCTAAACTGTGGTCAATTACTCTTTCAGAAAACAAAGAAATACTTTAAAAATATTTTCATCTAAAATGGTGACGTCCTGACATATTGAATGGTTGCTATTTTGTGTTGCATCCCTAATAATAATGCTGGATAAATAAAATTTACCACACCAACATTTTACGATCCTAGAAAATGAAAGGCATGACAAGTAAACAAAAAAGCTACCACCTCAGGAGAACTCACTGATGCATCATTATGCTTTCAGGAGGCAACAAACTGGAACTAGCCAAACAGACTTTTCTGACTAGTAGGCTCTAGTTTTCTTTGCAATACCCTATTTTTCATATGGTGCAAAACAGACAATACAATACTTAAGATATAAGCAATCTTACTATATCACAGTTAATAGTGTTTTCGATCATGGTAATGTCATACACTCTGTTATTTTGCTATTTCTCTAATCAAATAAAAAGGACACAGAAGATAAATCTAAAGAACTTAGATAAATACTCAGCAAGGGTTCGGCAAAATTGTTAGTGGATATACTCATCTCAAATAAATAGATGTACTAGTCAAAATCTACTTGGGTTCATGCAATACCTTTAAGGTGGCTGCTGTTTTGAAGAAAGTCATACCACTGGTTTCCTTCTGTGTTAGGGGGTGACACGAGATCATCATCTTCATCTTTCAAGTACTAGTAATACGGAATTAGAAATGTGCATGTAGGAAACCAAAACATCGGGCTTCAAAAATTGCTTATATTTAACATTATTCTATTTAATAAGTTAATTTGTTTTACTGCCAACTCCTCTTGGAAAGTGCACTGAAGTAATCATGAGCAAGGTGACCAAAATTTTACTAAATGAAAGCAACTAAAGAAACTGCTAACTACAAAAAGATCAGAATGCTGTAAACATAGAGACCACAAATAGAATTTAAATTCTGAGTTCCATTTTCATGAGCATATTTTAAGCTTATACATGTAAGCTTATAAAGTAATATGGTAAGTATCACTGTCATTTTACTCTAGGGCAGCAGTTCTCAACGTGTAGTCCATGGACCCTGGGAGTCCCTAAGACGCTTTCAGGGATTCATGAGGTCAATACTGTTTCTACAATAATACCAAGATGTTATGCGTCCTTTTCTTTCTTTATTGATTTTAGAGAGGAAGGGAGAGGCAGAGAGAGATAGAAACATCGATGAGAGAGAACATCGAGTGGCTGCCTCCTGCATGCCCCGCACCGGGCCCACAACCTGGGCATGTGCCCTGACCGGGAATCGAACCAGCGATCTCTTGGTGCATGGGTCAATGCTCAACCACTGAGCCACACTGGCCAAGTGTTATGTGCCCTTTTCAATGACATCTGCACTGATGGTCAAAAGCACAGGTGGGAAAATCTCTGGCACCATCACCAAGTCAAGTAGTGGCACCAAAATTTGCTATCAGTCCTTGTATTCCTCTTTGCCACATACTGATTCACTCATCTCTGATAATGCTATTAGCATTATTAACCTTATTAAAGCTCCACCGCTGTGTGAGGGGGCTGGGGAGCGTACAAAAAGCACTTCTGCTGCATACCAAAGTGAGATGGTGATCCCGAGGGAAAGCTCTTATGACAATGTAGTTGAGACTTACGGCAGGCACTGTTTGTTGTTAATGGAATTGCATTTTTACATGAAAAAATGACTTAGAAAAAAATATGATTATTCATTCTTGGATATTTGGCAGACATTTTCTTAAAAATAAATCCAGTGAGCCCGTCACTTTAAGTAAGACAACTGCAAGTATTGGCTGCCAATGATAAAATGCAAACATTTATGCAAAAATTAAAATTTTGAAAAGCCTGTATCTGCCACTGTGTGTTTGACAGCTTCATGGGACTTAAAGACTGATGAGTCTGGCGATGATGTAATGCAACCTGACTTGGAATATATATGAAGGAAGGTGTCAGCATATGGAAGATCTGCATAACTCAGTGAACCTGTATTTTCCTAGTGGCCAATACATGATACTACAAAATCACACATGGGTAACAGACCCATTCAAAATGCAAGGCAGCCCTGGCCGGTTTGGCTCAGCGGTTGGAGCGTCGGCCTGCGGTAGAGAGAGACCCGGGTTCGGTTCCCGCTAAGGGCACGTACTTCGGTTGCAGTTTGTCCCCAGCTCTGGCTGGTCGTGCGGGTGGCAGCCACTCGATGTGTCCCTTCACATCGATGTTTCTCTCTTCCTCTCTCTCCCTCCCGCTCTATCTGAACAAAAAATGGAAAAATGTCCTCGGGTGAGGATAAAAAAACACACAACAACAACAACAACAACAAAAATGCAAGGCAGATGGATTTTTAATGCATCAGAGTATGGAAAGTCCACTGATGCAGTTTAGATTCTATATTGAAACTAACCTTTAAGAACCTATTATCTGTCAGGATTCGGTGCATATCAAAGAATACCTCCAACTATCTAAAACACTATTAAAATACTTCTCCCTTTCCAACCAAACACCTATACGAGGCCAAACGTTGTTTACACAGATTAACCAAAACAAAATATCACAACAGATAAATGCAGAAGCAGATATGAGAATGTAGCTGTCTTCTATTAAGCCAGACATCAGAGACTGGCAAAATTATAAAACAATGCCACTCTCTACTGTTTCATTTTCTGAAATATAGTTATTTTTCATTGTAACTATTTATATTAAAATGTAATAAAATTTTTATTTTTAATAACGATAGTTACTGTTATTTTTAAATGAATTAAGAAATATTTCATTCTGTTTAATTTCTAATACCTAGTAATATCTATCATTGATAGATACAACCCACATAAAATCTTGTTAGGGTCCTCAACAATTTTAAGAATGTAAAAGGGTTCTGAGGCCAAAAAGTTTAAAAACTACTACTCTGGTGATTTCACTAAAAGGGCAGGGCTATATATAACTGGCCTTATATTACTCTCCAAAACCCCTAGATACTAAAAGACTAACACTGCTAATGTTTTAAAATTAGTTTTTAAAAAAATAATAACAATAATTAAATCCAAAGCCCATACCTGACCGACTTTTTCAACATTAAAGTATTTTCCTTTTCTATTATAAAGGTCTGGAGCCTGGAAAGAATAAATACAGTTTAATTCATAAGCCAACTCACAAACACACACAAAATCTTATATTTAAAACAAAAATTTTATTTGCTAAGAGGGCTGTTAGTGGCAATTACTCTTCTCTTTCACGGACTGTAAGACACACATACAAATAGAAGTTCAACTTACAGGCTTTACGTTGAATAAGTAAGCACTGCCATTCATCAGTTCAACATTGTAACAAGCGTAACTGCTAAGGACTTCAACTAAACTGGATTAAATCTGACTACTTCTTACCATCACTCAGGTTTATTACAATACAGGTAGGAATATCTAAGTACTAGATTTTTTACTATGAAGAATAAAAAACAGCATTACAGAAATATCAATTTCCTACCTCATTGAAATGTTCAGTAAGAAATTCAGCAACAAACGTGATATCTTTTTGAGTCATCTATCAAAAACAAAAAAGAAAAAGAAAAATTAAGATAAAAGAAAGCCTCCCAATAAAAGAATTATCATGTAATAATAAATGTGACTTTTTTACTATCTACTAAAAGCCACGGACAAATAAGCCAAGTTCCTTTGAAGAAATATCAATAAAAACCCAGATTATGTAACTTTAAACATAGGAAATCCTGGGGTTCTAAGAAGCATGTAATTAAACATTTAAGCTCATTTTCCAATCAGAGACTCCAACAGCTACCAAGCTCGCCATGACCCAAGGATGGTTACTATGCTCTGCAGGTGCTGAGACGTGTGCGGAGTCCCTCTTGTGGGGGTGGGACTGTGAGCCCCAAAAGTGACCTCCGCCTGAGGTAAGGACGGCACAGTGCTTCCTGCAAGACCCCTCCCTCACCTTACCCAGGTTCTTCAGCCCTCAAAAAGCACAGGTCTCTCCCAACAACTAACACATTTTATCCCCCAAGATAAAGGTAAGACTGATGTCACAGAACAGCTAATGTGAACTTTCCTGGTTTACAAGTCCAGTCGCCCACAGCACAATAGGTTGTGTTGAGTTGTAATCCCTTACTCATTTATTCCACCGAGGCTAATTTTACTGCTCTCCATTTTTTTTTAATCCTCACTCGAAGATATTTTCTTTTTTTTTTTGGTACGTGCCCCTAGCGGGAACCGAACCCAGGACTCTGGTCCACAGGCCAATGCTCCAACCACTGAGCCAAACTGGCCAGGGCAGAATATATTTTCTTAAATATCTTCACATAGAGTAGTAGGGAGAGAGAGGGAGACGGAGAGTGGGGGAGAAAGAGAGAGAGAAACATAGATGTGAGAGAGACACATTGACTGGTTGCCTCCCACATGAACCCAACCAAGGCCAGGGACAAACTGCAACCGAGGTCCGTGCTCTTGGCCGGAATCAGACCCGCGACTCTTTGGTCTGAGGGCCAACGCTCTAACCACTGAACCAAACCGGCCAGGGCTGCTCTCCATTTTTTTTACCTAATCTATCTGAATCAGACAGTTTGGGCAGGAATGAGGATGAGGGAGCCACAGGAATCAAGTGGCAACTTAGTCCTGTTCTTTAAGATCTTCCTGGAAAGAGACTGCATTGCCACTTGTCACAATCCTGATAGTCAGAAAGAAATCAGGCTTACCAGACATCAACATAGGTATGAATATGTAAGTACTAGATTTCCAAGGAAAATAGAAATGCACTTAAGGTTTAAGAAAGTTAAATCTTATAAAATTAGCCATAATAAAGATATTCTGGCCCTGGCCGGTTTGGTTCAGCGGTTAGAGCGTCGGCCTGCGGTCCTGAGAGACCCGGGTTCGGTTCCCGCTAAGGGCATGTACCTTGGTTGCAGTTTGTCCCCGGCCCTGGTCGGTTGTGCGGGTGGCAGCCACTCGATGTGTTCCTTTCACATCGATGTTTCTCTCTCTCTCTGTTCCTCTCTCTCCCTCCCACTCTACCTGAACAAAAAAAAATGGAAAAATGTCCTCGGGTGAGGAAAAAAAAAAAAAATGAAAAAAAAAAAAAAAAAAAAAAAAGATATTCTGTGATAAAAAACCAAAGGCTTACTAAGATTTGTCTCATGTGTCTATATAGCCTGACGACCTATTGACTAATAACTGTGTAATAAGAGTACCAAGATGAGCCCTGGCTGGTTCAGCTCAGCAGTTAGAGCACTGGCCTGTAGACCAAAGGGTCTAGCGTTCAGTTCTGGTCAAGGGCACATACCTGGGTTGCAGGTTCAATCTCTGGCCCCAGTCGGGGTCGTGAAGGAGGCAATCAATCAATGTGTCTCTCTCACATCGATATCTCTCTCTCCTCCTCCCTCCCTCCCTTCTACTCTCTCTAAAAAAATCAACGGAAAAATATCCTGGGGTGAGGATTAACAAAAAATTAAAAAAAAAAAAGAGTAACAAGATGACCAGCAAAGCTGAGCCCAACCGGGACATAATTAGCACATTAGAAAAATATACTAATATATATATACTACCTTATTCAGCTCGGGAAGTACGTGGTCTTCTGTCATCCTCAACATTGCTGAAATATAAATTTAAAAATTATCTTTAAAGGAAAACTACAAACATGATTTTACTTATAGATGCTTTCCCAAGAATAAATGTGGTTCACTGGACCAAAATTTCAATTTTCAACAGCTACTTTTCACCAAGAAAATTTTATTTTCTTCTACAAACTTCAGGGAGGGTAAACAGGGTAAAAAATGGTGACGGAAGGAGATCTGGCTTTGGGTGGTGAACACACAATGCAATATACAGATGTATTGTAGAATTGTACACCTGAAACTTATATAACCTTATTAACCAATGTCACCCCAGTAAGTTTAATACAATTTTTAAAAAAACCTAACAGGTCAAGAATTTAAATTTGATTTATATTTTTAGGTTCCAAATGGTTGGTCTAATTATCCTAAACTCTTAGTTTTCATTTTCTCCTTCAACCTAACCCACTGCCACTCCAGACAAACAAATATAACTGCTGCCTTGTGCTAAGACTGCGTTTGCTAACCCGGAGATGTTTTTTCTAACCCGGAGATGTTTTTTCTAACCCAGTGATGTTTCTTCTCTTAAAACCTATAAGTAATCCTTTCCTCCAAAAGCCTCAGAACACCAAACAGATGTTTTTCTCTCTTGGGCTTTTCCACTACATAAAAGAAGTTTACAGTAAAATGTATGTGTGTATACATTCGCTTATATACAAATATTTATATAGTCTTTAGCATCTATGGCTGACTCTTTTTGTCCTTTCACAGGGCAGTCTTCAATCATGTGTTTTTTTGTGTTAAATCATAAGGGTGATGCCTCTGCTTTTGCGGTGTTTGAATGTGCTCCTTGTGTTTGGTCAGGAAAAGGCATGCTGGACATGCTTCTGCAAATATAGATTATTTCAAAACCCATTTTTAACTCAAACTTCTACGTTATCGGTAAAACCAGCCATAATCTAGTTCCACTCATTCATTCATTCATCCTTTCAAAAATTACTTGCTGGCCATAGCATAGGTGCTAGGGACACAGCAGTATGAAAGAAGTCCCCGCCTTCATTAAGATGATATTTTAGGTTACAGAGCTAATCGTGGCAGGGCCAGGTTACAATTAGGTCCCAGTGCCCAATCCAGTGCGCTTTCTACAACGTCCTGCTCTAACAATAAGCACTGAGTGGTCATTCATTTCTCTTCTAATCCGGCTTCTTATCACATGTAGGATGTGCAACGAGAATGTAAACTGCCTAAATTACTCCAATAATCATAAGCAAAACCAAAGTCCCACTTCTGTAAAAGAAAATTAAAGTTTCTGTAATTTATTCTAATTAACAACTCTGATCAATTAAATAGGCTGGCCTGAGAAACACTCTGGCTCCCCATTCTGGCTAGCATTGGTACGGTTCTGAAAAAAATCTAAGAATTATAAATGTCAACATCTGCAGACTGCATTCATTATTTTACCAAAAGTGATTATATTAGGCTGACAAGTATGAAGTCTGTTTTCAAAATATTAGAATTGAAGTTTTGTGCATTTGTTTAAAGGATGCTAACACATTACAGGTAATTTATTTTCTATTTTACTCTAGACTTTCTTTAATAGAGTTTTCATTGATTTTTAGATAGAGTGGAAAGGAGAGAGACAGAAACATTGATGAGAGAGAGAGACATCAATTGGCTGCCTCCTGCATGCCCCCTATCGGCAATTGAACCAGTGACCTCTTGGTGCATGGGATGATGCTCACTCCACTGAGCCACACCGTCTGGACTACTCTAGATTTTTAACAAATATGAAATAAATTCCATTTACAACTAAATTTTGCATATGTTGGAAGGAAATGTATGCTGGATTATTTCAAAGATTTTAAGAGAGGTCACAAAGGTAACAGTACAAATATACCTAAATAAAATACACATACACTGTAAAGTGAGTATTAAAATATTTAATATCAAGTTTATAAGTATTTGTAATTTATCTACAAGTACAAAGTCTTGTGGAGATATATAAAAAGGGCCGCAAGTGGTCTGCATTCTGTTTACCTACGGCACCACTGTCCAGTAGAAGGTAATAGCAATGTTCTAGTTCTGTGCTGTCCAACACAGCAGCCCCTAACCACGTGACTACTGAGCTCTTCAAATGTGACTAGCAAAACTAAGTATGTAATTTTATATAACTTCAACTAATTTAAATAGCCACATGTGGCCAGTGGCTACCAGATGGACTGTACAGATCTAGAGATAAAAAACCAAAGTATAAAACAGGAGGTAAGCTACTCAGGGGCACAAGCTGTGTCTTATTTTTTTTCTTTCTATTAATTTTAACACTTAACAACGCCTAACACACAGCAGGAATTCAAAAATGTTATTTTAACCTAAGAAGACATTACAAGGCAAAAAAAAAAAAAAGGATTAATTAGCCCTGGCTGGTGTGGCTCAGAGGGTTGGAGCACCACTCTGTACATCAAAGGGTTGAGAGTTCGATTCTCAGTCAGGGCACATTCCCAGGTTGCGGATTCAAACCTCAGTCAGGGCGAATATAGGAGGCAACCGATAAATGTTTCTCTCTCACATCGATGTTTTCTCTCTCTCTAAAAATCAATAAAAACATATCATCAGGTGAGGATTAAAAAAGAGAGGGTTAAGCCCTGGCTGGTTGCTCAGTGGTTAGAGCGTCAGCCATCAAGGGCACATACCTGAGTTGCAGGTTCGATCCCCGAACCCGATCAGGGTCATATGGGAGGCAACTAACTGATGTGTCTCTCTCGAATTGATGTTTGTTTTTTCTCTCTCTCCCCCTTCCTTCCACTCTCTCTAAAAATCAATAAAAATATAGCCTTGGGTGAGGATTAACAAAAAAGGGGGGGGGGGTTAATTATCAGTGAGTGACACAGATAACCCATGCTACAAGTTACATGTGAGGGGAGGTGGGAATGGGTGGGTATATAGAAGAAATAAGACTGGCCATGATTTGAAAACAGATGAAAATGTAGAAAGGGGTTCATTTATACTACTCTCCCTACTTTCATAAGTACTTGAAATTTTACTACAGTAAGTAAAATATTGTAAATTGATATTGCTACTATTTTTTAAAAAGTGTCAAAATAAGAATGCTTAACTTACCCACATACAGCCACCGAAAAAATGCTTTGAAGTTTTTCATACTACTATCTATAACTCTAGAGATAAAAATAAATTAAAAAATGAAATTATTACATAGGTTCATGCAACATTTTTCAACTGGAATATAATAATCCTTACTGTTCTGTTATATCCTATCTGAATGACATGTAAACCTTGAGAACAGATTTTACAAATCACACACACACACATCTAAAAATGAAATTTCAAAAAAAGTGAATCCTGATTCTTTTAAAAAATAAGGCAAATAATTCAGATTCTAACTGGTTATAACAGCCTTGCCACAACCATAATAGTCTCCCCTAACATTTAGTTAAGTATGAAATCCTTTTCTAACTTTGCAAATAAAAGAAGAAAAAAAAAAAACAAGTTTCCAGCATTATTCTGTTTAAAAATATGCTGGTCAGTAAGAAAAAATAGCAACCCCAACAGAAAATCATTATAAATTTGTATGATGTCACTACCCTCAGTATCATTGAACATTGTTTTTGGAAGTTAATTGTTTGTCCTTACAATTACAAATCGCAAGAATGAAATTTCCTTGTACTTAGCACAAATGTGCCCCAAAATTAACTGTTGTAAGTGGAAATCATCTTCATGTTGATTAACTGTTTCGGAATATATCTATCATTTTTAAAATCCTCTTTAAGCTTACATCTGTAAGATAATTACTCTAAGAAAATAACACTTGCACTTCTCGTTCCTAAATCTCAAAGCCCCTTCCCAGCATTAAGTTCCATAATGCGAGTGGAGAGGTGGGTCATTATCATTAACCATTCTGTACCCAGTAAAACCTTTGATTTAAAAGACTGTCACATCTCTTTTGTTACTAAGCAATACAATCAAAACTCTCTGGCAGCAAAAAGAAAAAATAAGTTCCTTTGTATCTTTCCCAATCAATACTTTCACCCTAACCCTGGATATCCCTGGATAACATCAAAATTCTTACTGCCTCAGTATCTCCATCTGTAACGTAAAATAATGTTGTTATCTACTCGAAAGAAGTTAAATAAACTACCTTTCATTCATACTGAAAGGTGATCACAGAAAGCTTAATATTGCATATTTACTCTGAAAATAGGGTGAACCAAAAAATAACTCAAAACACACAGCAAGCAATGTCACTTTTCCTCAAACTGTTGTCTCAGCATATGCATCCATAACCTCTACCTTCCAAAACCCCATTAAAATGATAGTGGGGGGAAGTGGACGTGAACACACACAAAGAGAGGGCAGCAGGAAAGAAAGAAACTTCAGCAATGTCAAAGCTGACCGAGGACCGCTGACAGACGGGGCTTAACAGAGACAGCCACGTGCCAGACAGTGCAGAGAGGGCAGCAAGGAGCCATGTGCCCCCAGAAATGCCAGGGTCAGCAGAAGACACTAGGACGACGCGTGGGGCTGGCCACAGGAGGACAAACTGAAATAGAGTAGTCACTATGTTCGTTCCCAAAAAGCCTAGGGATTTACCTTCCCGACAAAATCAAACACAGGGTTCTGCGCAGACAGGGAACGGACTGGGGGCCGAGGCAGTTCCAGGAGGGCAACGGCGGCGCAGCACAGCTCTGCACTCTGGTGCTCACGCCGGCTCTGGGCCGCCCACACTCAGAGATGCCAAGCGACTTCACCTTGCCACGTGAACAAATATGAGTAAACCATCGGGCATCAGGTATTGGGAAGAAGCTTCCAACAAGAGACCAAGACAAATAGAAAAGTGAGCCAGGAGGGGAACATAACTCAGGGAGCAGCAGGGAGTGTTAATTAATGTCCTCGAAGGGCGATGAGACGGGCACCACTCCCCTGGTCTTTCTGCCTCCCCAGTTTCCTTCGCTAGCTCCCCATCAAACCCATTTCTAAATGCTGGAATGCCCATCACTCAGCTCTAGATACCTCCTCTTCTCTAAGCACACTCACTACTTCCTCCAGGCTCATGGCTGGAAATAACATCAATGTGCTGCTGACTTCCAAATTTACATTTCCAGCCTGGACCTCTCCCTTGAATATTAATCTCACTGTCATCAACGCACACTGGACAGCTCCACCAGTTCACCTAACGGACGCTCCAAAGTTAACATGCCTAACACACTGACCAGGTGATCCAAATCAGTATCGCCAAAGAGGGGTAGACGGACACCGTTTGCCTCTGGATGTAACACCTTGAGAGGGACACTCCACCAATGATGTAGTCCTTGGCCTGGGACGCATAACTTGAATCTAATCACAAAAACATATCAGATAACTCCAAGCTGAGGAACATAAAATACATATATATTTATGTATATTCCACTAAGACTTCCCCATTTCAGTAAATGTCAATTCTACTCTTCTAGGTGCTCAGGACCTAAACTCGTAATTATTGATGGCTCTTTTATTTTACCATCCACATACAATCATTCATCAAATCTTGTTATTTCTACTTTTAAAATATATCCAGATTCTGAGCACTTCAGATTCTGACCACGATTTCTCCCTTGGCTTCTGTTCTTACCCTCCTATAATCTATTCACAACACTAAGCAAATAACAAGAGCAATCTTTTCAAAACGTAACTCACTCCTGTCACTCCACTGCTCAGAACTCCCCGAGAGCTTCTTACACCCACAGTAAAGCCAAAGTCCTTACAACTGCCTACAGGCTCTATACAACCTGGCCTACCCTCACATTTTGTCATTCAAGTCACTTTAGCTATGGTGTCTCCTAGAGGTCCCTCAAACATGACAGGCATGCTCCAGATTCAGGGCCTTTACAGCTGATGTCTCTTTTGTCCCCAAATATCAACAAGGTTCATTCTCTCCTGTCTCCCTCCAACATGACTTTTACAGTGAGGCCTTCCCTGACCACCTGTGTAAATTGTACCCCCAATCCCTAGGTTCTCCTTCCCTGCCTGGTTTTTCTCACCACCACCCATCACTGTCTCACACATTAGATATTTTAATTATTGATTTCCCTACTGTCTGTCTCATCACTTTAGAGTTTAACATCCATGAAGACAAGGATTTGTATCAGTTTGCTCACTGCTATGACCCCAACATCTAACACAGTGTTTATAACACAGGTAAATGCTCAGCTAACATTTATTGATAAATGATGGTGTTGGATAATTAAGTCAAGAAAATTTCTCGAAAAACAGAAAAGACAAAGGTATGAATCCACTGCCCTGGCTGGTATTGTCCAGTGGTTAGAGCATCGGCCCAGACCAGAGTGTCCCGGGTTCGGTTCCCACTCAGGGCATGTACCTCGGTTGCAGTTTGTCCCAGCCCTGGTTGGGGTTGTGTGGGTGGCAACCAGTCGATGTGTCTCTCTCACATCAATGTTTCTGTCTCTCTTCCTCTCTCTCTCCCTCCTGCTCTCGGAAGATAAATGTAAAAAAAAAAAAGATGAATTCATTAAATCTATTATTTGACTAAGTAAATTTCTAGAACAAAAAATCTAATAAAAGAAAAAGAGAGCCCTGGCCAGTTTGGCTCAGCGGTTGGAGCGTCGGCCTGCGGTACAGAGAGACCTGGGTTCGGTTCCCGCTAGGGGCACGTACCTCGGTTGCAGTTTGTCTCCGGCCCTGGTTGGTCGTGCGGGTGGCAGCCACTCGATGTGTCCCTTCACATCGATGTTTCTCTCTCTCACTTCCTCTCTCTCCCTCCCACTCTATCTGAACAAAAAAGTGGAAAAATGTCCTCGGGTGAGGATAAAAAAAAAAAAAAGAAAAAGAGAAAATTATTAAAATAATAATACAGTAGAATTCATGTTAAAATGGCCATTTTCTTATTATCAGCACAATGAATGAAAAGATGCACATATGAAAGTGCTGTTGTAAAATTTCAAGAATAAATTTAGAGATGAGAGAAAAAAAATAACCTACAAAGGAATGAGAATCAGAGGCACTAGACCTTTATTAGCAACAAAAAGTCCAGAATACAATGGAGCAACACTTTCAAGGTTTATGATAAAATGATTTCGCCTTCAAAACCCAATACCCTGTGGAAACCATCAATCAAGTGTGAAGGTAGAAGAGACACAAAAAGACACAGCAAGTTCACCTCACATACCTTCTTTTTGAATAAGTTAGTGGAGGATGCTTTCCAGCAAAATGATTACATGAGCCAAGAAACAGGAAATCCTGGCAGTCTGGATCTAACCCACGAAAGCAGTGAGGAAAATGCCCGTGGGGTGGCTGGTAGGAGAGCTGGAACACAGAGCCAGACGGTGCCGGTGCAAGGCTGAAGGAGGAGGCACCAGGGACAGAGGGGAATCCTAGGGATATGATACTACCCTTGAGACAGGGAAAGAACCCACGGATGTGATAAAGACAGACAGTATAAGAAAAAAAGAAAGCAAATAGAGTCTAAGAAAAACAAACAAAAACATAGAGAAGAGTAAGTTCTAAAAACTGATGAATAAAAGAAATATAGTAGTCACACAGTTTAGATATATGAAAGTAAACCATACAAGAACCAAAAATACAGTTACAGAGTGAAAAGGTCCCAGAGACAGAACTGGGTTTAAAGGTCGGGGGACAGGAAAATACTATTTTTTGTTATGAAACCACCATGCTCTTGGCTGGTTTTAATCAAGGTATAATTTTGACAAAAACTTTAAAACTCATTTTAAGAAAATCATGACAATTTGCTAGGTTCTTATTTGTAAATAAAAAGGGAAATATTCTCAGGTCAGTGATTCTGGGTATCCCCAATACTTACTGAAGAAGTTCATTTGCTTTGAGTATGAAAGAACCCACAGCAGTAATAGCATCTGAAAGGAAATAAATAAATATCATTTGCCAAGTAAGTAAGTGTGTTCAATGTACTCTGTTGAAAAATGAAATTAGCACCTTCAATTCCTGCAGCATCTAATCCAAGAGGTTCATATTTTTGCTTCCATGAAGCCATTCCTTTCAGTTCACTCAGATGGTATAATAAAGACTCTGAGCCACTAAAACAGAGCAGAAATAAATTAGTGTCCTTACCACCAGCAAGGTTGCAGGCAGCTACTACCTTCCCAAACATTTCTGAATTCTCGGAAATAAAAACTGAAAGTAACTATAACTTTCTTCTAAGAGAAATAATTATTTCTCAAAATTATCTCTAAAAACTGTAGCAGAATCATTTGGTCATTAACTACTGAGATGAGTACATGATTAAATTCTGTAAGATAATCAAATTATGTACGGGAACAAAACAGGGATGCCCCATCTCACCACTCTTATTCAACATAATACTGGAAGTCTTAGCCACAGCAATTAGACATGAAGAAAAGATAAAAGGGATCCAAACTGGAAAGGAGGAAGTAAAACTGTCATTATTTGCAGATGACATGATATTGTACATAGAAAACCCTAAAGATTCCATAAAAAATCTACTAGAGTTAATAAATGAATTTGGCAAAGTAGCAGGATACAAAATTAACGTAAAGAAATCGATGGCATTCTTATACACCAGTGATGAACTCACAGAAAGAGAAACTAAAAAAACAATTCCATTTACCATCACAGCAAAAAAAATTAAGATACCTAGGAATAAACTTAACCAAAGAAGTAAAGGACCTCTTCACAGAAAACTATAGGTCATTGAAAAAGGAAATAGAGGAAGATATAAAAAAGTGGAAGCACATACCTTGTTCATGGATTGGAAGAATTAACATCATAAAATGTCCATATTACCCAAAGCAATCTATAGATTCAATGCAATCCCCATCAAAATACCAACGACATATTTCACAGAACTAGAACAAACACTCCAAAAGTTTATATGGAACCAAACAAGACCCTGAATAGCCATAGCAATCTTGAAAAAAAAGAACAAAGTAGGAGAGATCACATTATCAGATATCAAGTTATACTACAAAGCCACTGTAATCAAAACAGCCTGGTACCAGCACAAGAACAGATCAATGGAATAGAGCAGAGAACCCAGAAATTGACCCAAGACAATATGCTCAATTAATATTTGACAAAGGTGGTAAAAGCATACAGTGGAGTCAAGACAGTCTCTTCAATAAATGCTGTTGGGAAAATTGAACAGCCACTTACAAAAAAATGAAGTTAGACCACCAACTTACACCATACACAAGAATAAATTCAAAATGGATAAAAGACTTAAATGTAACTCATGAATCCATAAAAATTCTAGAAGAAAATGTAGGCAACACAATTTCAGACATCATACGCAGCAGAATTTTCGCTGATACCACACCTAAAGCAAGAGAAACAAAGGAAAAAATGAACACATGGGACTACATCAAACTCAAAAGCTTCTGCACAGCAAAAGAAACAATCATCAAAACGGAAAGGGAAACCACCATATGGGAGACCATAATTGCCAATGATGCATCAGATAAAGGATTAATTTCCAAAATAGATAGAGTACTCATACAACTCAATAAAAGGAAGACAAAGAACCCAATTAAATAATGGGCAGAGGACCTAAATAGACACCTCTCCAAACAGGACATACAAATGGCCAAGAGACATATGAAAAAATGCTCAATGTCACTAATCATCAGAGATGCAAATTAAAACAACTATCAGGTATCACTTCACACCTGTCAGAATAGCCGCCATCAACAAATCATCAAACAACAAGTATTGGTGAGGGTGTGGAGAAAAGAGGACTCTAGTACACTGCTGGTGGGAATGTAGACTGGTGCAGCTACTATGGAAAACACTATGGTATTACCTCAAAAAGTTAAAAACTGAACTGCCATTTGACCCAGTGATCCCACTTCTAGGAATATACCCTAAGAAGCCTGAAACACCAATCAGAAAGAATATATGCACCCCTATGTTCATAGCAGCACTATTTATAATAGCTAAGATCTGGAAACAAACCATGTCCATCAATAGATGAGTGGATAAAAAAGATGTGGTAATGCTATGCAGCTGTAAGAAAGATTTCCTATCATTTGAGATGACATGGAGGGACCTGGAGAGTATTATGCTAAGCGAAACAAGCCAAGCAGAGAAAGACAAATATCACATGATCTCACTTATTTGTGGAACATAAAGAACTAAACAAACTGATAAACAAAATTGACCCAGAGACATAGAGGTAGGGTACAGACTGACAAACCCCAGAAGAGGGAACGTTGGGGGGAAGAGATAAACCACAGAACTTATATGCATGTATGTATAACCAATGGACATAGACAACAAAGCTGGAGATTGGGTGGGGGGGATGGGGAGGAGGGTGTCAATGGGGGAAAATGGAGAAACATCTGTAACAAAAACAAATTTAAAAAAAGAAAGAAAATCAAATTATGTAGTTAGTCTTGACACTTTTAATACAGTCATATGGTCATGTTCTCTCAACAGCTATGCAGTTAACATTCAATAAACACTTATTAAATTTCAACTTTAGGTCAGGCACTGTGCTAGATACTGGGAACATAATGGTGAACAAAATGAAAGGGACCCTGTGGCACTGATAGTCTAATGGGAAGACAGTCATAACCACACAATCAGACATTACATCATGCCAACTACCATAAAGGCCTTGAAGGACACGCACAGGGTGCAGGTATAACAGAAGAACGTAATCTACCCTGGGGATTACGGAAGGCCTCTGTGAACAAGTGATATTTGAGCTAAGAGCTAAAGAGTGCTAGTGAAGAGCAGGGTGGAAGTGTTCCAGGTGAGTGGGATGCCTGAAGGCATTAGGTGGGAGAAAAAAATCAAGGTTGAGAAGGCCACCGGAGTGGGTAGAGCAGAGGCAGGTGTGCTAAAGACCATGCAAAGGTCCTGGGAATGAGAAGGTAATGGAAGTTTTCAAGCAAGAACAACATGATCATATCCACGGTGGAAAATGCATTTGAGGGGCACCATGCAGACTAGAGAAGACTAGGCCCAAAGGGACTGCAGTGATCCAAGGGAAAGGTAATGAAGGGCTAGAGGACTCAGCATAAAGAGATTTATCAAAATTTAAGTCAAACACTAAGCACATCCACCTGCCAAATGCTTCACTGAAATAGCTGTGGAGAGAAACAGCATGAGACTTGAAGATCTGGGAGAAAGTCTGGGCTCTGACACTTAGTATCTCTGGGCCAGTCGGATGACCATTCTGAACTTCAGTTTCTTATGTAAAATAAGGATAATCATAACTAAAACCTTTCCAATGTATAAATGCAAGATTATATAACATCATGCTTTGTAAACTTAAAAATGATATACAAACACACTTAAATTCACTGCTCGAAAAAAGCCCAAACAGGGCCTAGCCTGGTGAAAAAATACTAAAAAACAAGTTCATAAGCAGAATCACAGGATTGATTTCTTATATCTTGGGTACTCTGAGATTCCCCTCAAATGCCAATGCAATAATTTTAGCTAAAAAAGGCTCAAAAAGAGAATGACAGACGATGAAGAGAAGGCTGCAGAAAGAAGACCAATGCCCAGACAGTACAGTGGGGAAAGCCTGGGGTGGGGCAGGGCCGGAGGGGAAGAGGGGGGGTAAAATATATCTGTAATAATGTCAACAATAAAAAATAAACTTAAAAACAAAACAAACAAGAAAATGAAGACCAATGCCCAGTACATGTAAATGCAATACCAAAAAATTCTACATCACCTTCATACCTCTGTAAGTGACTTATAACCAATTTTTGTATACTGGAATATGATGACTCTATAGACTGGCCAAGCTTTTTTAAGCCCTAAGAGAAGAAAATATATTTAATATGCAAGTAAGAAATCTATATGCCATTAAAAAAAATTAATACTGTTCATAGCCACTGGAATACAAAGACACTTTAACCACACACACCTTAACTGTTAACTGGTTCATTAAGAGGGTCTGAAGTTCAGCACTACAAAGAAAAACACAGTATTTTTAGTCTTCTCTATTCAAAATCTGAATAAATCCCTGAAAACTTTTAAATTTCAAATTATAAACAAGATTTTTAAATAAAAAAGAAATAGTCCAACAAAAAATAAGAGTCTGTTGTACTCACAAAAGGAACAATAAAGTCCAGGAACAGACTGAAGCATACATGAGGATGTCTGCATGTTAAAATGGCATTTCAAATCAGTGAGAAGGTGCAATACTCAATAAACTATAACGGGCAATTATCTAAACATTTAGAAAAAAAGTCTTCCACGGCATATAACCAAAAAAATCACATCTGGGACGTGAAATAAAAAATAAACCATAAGCCATGGCCAGTTTTGCTCAGTGGTTAGAACATCAGCCTGCAGTCCAGGGAGACCCGGGTTCAGTTCCCGCTAAGGGCATATACCTCAGTTGCAGTTTGTCCCCGGCCCCAGTTGGTCATGTGGGTGGCAGCCACTCGATGTGTCCCTTTCACGTCGATATTTCTCTCTCTCTCTCTCTGTTCCTCTCTTTCCCTCCCACTCTATCTGATAAAAAATGGAAAAATGTCCTTGGGTGAGGATAAAAAATTAATAAATAAAATTAAAAAAAATAATAAAAGATCACATATTAAAAATTTTTTTAAATAAACCATAAAAATAAAAAACAAAGAATACAATCTTTGAATATTCCTAAGATGGGAAAAGTCTTTTTAAGAAAAATGCTAAGGCAGATATTACTAAAGAAAAAGATTAATTTGGCTATATAAAAATTATATTTTTATACATTTAAATATATAATATATATTATACATATACAAAATGATCACATTTACATAAAAATGTGTATGTGCATAGAAAAGTCTATAAACATATACTATTTTTTGTTCTTGTGCACCAGAATTTTAAAATGTTTTTTATAATAAATAACTTTTGACATAAAAAATTACTTTAAAAAAGGAAAAGCAAAAGTACTTAACATGAGTTTATTACCTAGCTTTCCCCCACAACAGCAAGTGCATGAATTCATCTTGCACTGATGTGGTTGTGTTCTTTTCCTAAACAAAATAGATAAAATTATACAAAGTTTTCATTATAAGCATATTTATTCAAAATTATAGGAGTATGACTCCCTTTCCTTTCCTTAACTTTCCCTTTATATCCACATTTAAATTGATTATGTGCATATCAGTTACTAGGAAACAGCCAGTCAGTTCTTCCAACATCTGTCCTTACTCCCCAAACCCCACCGGCCCCACCTCACAATCCTGTCCCCACCTAAGTTGTACCAATGGGAAGAGTCCTTTCTCTTCAAGAAAGTAGCCTGAGGTTAAACCAAAGCATTTGAAAGAAGTCCTGATCTTAGCCTTTTTCAAACCAGACTGATTTTTCTTATGTACCTGGTGAAGTAAATGAGGACACCATGCATTCTTCAATGCGTAGGAAACCTCTGGTACACTACCTGCACAAACTTGGTGAGACGAGAATCCATCTGCATCAGTATTTCTTCCCATGCTTCACACATGCATGTTAGTGACAAATTTACATACTATTAACAAGAAGAAGAAAATATTAATACGGTAAAAAGTATTAAAATCAATATGTTAACTGAATAATCACTTAACTATCAAATATTCCTTAATTAGCCCAGCTGGTGTGGTTCAATGGTTGAGCGTCGACCCATGCACCAAGAAGTCTCCAGTTCAATTCCTGGTCGGGGCACATGCCCAGGTTGTGGGCCTGATCCCCAGTGGGGGGCATGCAGGAGGCGGCCAATCGATGTTCCAATATACCATTTTATTTGTGGAAATACTTAAAAAGATTTAAACTACTTTTTTCTTTTTTTGGAGAAACAGAGATGGGTGGGAGCAGATTTTCAATTAAATTTCTTTTTCTTACTTTAATGGAAACTAAGATTATGTATGAGATTAGACACCTCTACTATAGATAAAGTTTTCAAGTTTTTCATTTATAGAACATTAGAAACTTATAGTAAATATTCACAAAAAACAAGGCATATGTAAATACCTGTAAAAGAGCTGAAATGTGAGTAAACTTTCTGGCCATCCGAGTTACTTCAGGTAAAAAAGAGTACAACAGATTGGTTTCAAGCTGTAAAATCAAAGTAATAAAGTGAGTTGCAATTAGACACACTTACTTTTTTTTTTTCCAACTAAAAAAATTTTTTTCAGTCTGGCTGGAGTAGCTCAGTTGGCTGAATATTGTCCTGTGCACCAAAGGTTGCTGGTTCGATTCCTGGTCAGGGCACATACCTAGGTTACAGGTTCGATCCCTGGCTGGGGCGTGTACAGAAGGCAACCAATCAATGTTTCTTTCTCACATCGATGTCTCTCTCTAAGCATGTCCTCAGCTGAGAATTTAAAAAAATGTTTTTTTCAATTACAGCTGACATTCAATAGTTCCAGGTGCACAGCATAATGGTTAGACATTTACATAACTTAAGAAGTAATCACAAGTCTGACATCACACATGGTTATTACAATGTTGTTGACTGCATTCACTACACTGTGTTTTATATCCCCATGGCTATTTTTTAATGACTAGTTTGTACTTCTTAATCCCTTTACCTTTTTCACACTTACTTCTTTTAAAAGATAAATCAGTCCTTCCCTGGTACAAACTTCCAATTGTAAAATAAATCATGGGAACTTAATGTATAGCATGGTGACTATAGTCAATACTATTGTAGTGCAAGAAAGTAAATCTTAAAAGATCTCATAAGAAAAAAAATATATATATATATTTGTGTAACTTTGTATGATAATGAATAACTAGTCTTATTGTGGCGATCATTTCACAATGTATACAAATATCAAACTGTTACATTATACAGGAGGGACTAATGTTAACATGTCAATTATACCTCAATTAAAAAAAATAAATTAAAAAAACTTAAAAAAAATAAATACAGCAGTCCCTCCAGCTTCAAAAAATACAATCCTATAATTCAGAAGAGTCAAGGTCTACCTCTGCATCATTAGAAAGACTATGTGAGAATTCTGCTCCTTTTGAGCACAGCAGTTTTGAGACTAATGGAACAAAACTGTAGGATTTTCTACTCTGCCACGTTGAACTGTGCACAGCTCAGCCTCCCTTGGTTAGCAATCCCCTCTACATAGCTAGAATAACTGTAATAATCTATTCTGTAACACTATTATGAGGAATTTAAAAAACATCATAAATATATATGAATTCTTAAAGAAATTATAGGCTATTGATAAATACAAGTTGAATATTGCAATGGAATGTGAAATATATCTCAATAAATATATCTCAATAAAGCTGTTATTAAAAATTACTACGGAGTTCAAAGAAATAGTGAATCATTTTGTTACAGCTCCAAATGCAATTCTGGCAATCATATTTTCACAGAACCTTAAGAGAAAGAGCAAATATTAACAACTTTTCCAGGGAATTTTCTGATGCTTTGAATACAATGAATGTTGGAAGGCTTACACATATCTTCTGGCCTACTTTTGCTTGAGAGTTCTGGGTTATTTGAGATGAAAATTTGGGGAAGATTTTCTTGAAGTCAAGGCTATACTCTACTCTGCAGGAGCCCAGTCGGTTTCCACAATCTAAAATACAAACGGCACACACTAAAAAGGTTTTTCCCCCCATCCACTGATCCTCATACCAGAGGCAATGTGTGGGTGAAGAGCACCAACTCTGGAGCCAGGCTGCCCAGCATCCCTTTCTAATTCTGTGACCCCAGCAAGTTGTAAGTTTCTCTATGTGCTCATTTACTCATCTGTAAAATGGGGATAATAACAGTACCTACCTATCAGGTTGCTGTGAGAATGTATTATACTGAATCACTCATACTTGGCACATATGAAACAACAAATATTACCTTTTACTATTATTGGGGTAAGAGCCCTAAAAAAACACAGTACAAAGATGAACTGGTATAGCAATCAATTAATATGGTCATTAATAAACCATCTAAACACTGTTTTTATGAAAATTATACTAGGCCATGGAAATAAGAATAAGGTATTCATTGTAAGAAGATTCTACATGTAAAATTTAGCAGCCCCAAGTCAATATTTTGCTTTTTGTTTTAATAACCACTAGGATGATACGGACAATAAAAACCTATAAAATCACCCTGGCCAATGTGGCTCAGTGGTTAGAGCGTCAGCCCACGGACTGAAGTCTCAGGTTCGGTTCCTATCAGGGGCACATACCTCAGTTGCGGTTCAGTGCCCAGCCCTGGTCAGGGTTGTGTGGGAGGCCACCAAATGATGTGTCTCTCTCACATGAATGTTTCTGTAGCTCTCTCTCCCTCCCTCCCACTCTGTCTGAAACTAGATGAAAAAAAATCTTCAGGTGAGGATTTTAAAAAAAACAAATTATAAAAAACATATTTACTTTCTGTTGTCAGGTTTCAATACTCACCTGAAAGTATGAAACTTCTGAAGCACCAGTGGCAGACACCTCTGTGACCACAGATAATGATTTCAAATCACTTGATAAACACAACGCAAGACAAGTACCAACAATCTGTAAGACAGTCAAATCCCCCAGTATATTTAGTATTACTGCAGATTGCATCTGCTTACAATACAGGTCACAAAAATTCACAGAGGTCTAAAAAGCAGAAACACATCGTGGCTCCTGCCACACGTGTAGCCAGCCAGTGAAGGTAGGCATCCACCTAGCTGCAAGGACAAGAAAGGACACGGACACACGGATGTGCACATACCCATATCAAGGGTCCCCAAATTAAGTGTTGGAGAACCAACCTTTTCCACAGAGTCTACAATATTTTATGCCCTTCTAGGGGAGAATTGATGATTAAGCTATGGAAGAAAAAGAAAGCTATGGGGAAGACAACCATGGCATCATGGGAGACTCAGTGCTGAGGAGATAGCTCCTGATGACTTGCATCACATGGCTATCACAGACTGTAGCTCTTACCCACCACAAGGCTAGAACAACATCAACTCACAATCAAGTGTATTCTATCAACCTTTCTATTAAAAAGAACAACTTGACTAATTCCATGAATAGTTCCAAATCTTAACAGACATCATAACACTCTTTTTCAGTAAGAAAGTTATCTTCTTAACATTTAAGAACAAACAATACCAACACTTGAACCTTAGAAAAAATAACCTTTTATTCTTTTTTCATAAATCCGCTGGCTGCTATATTCTAAGGTAAACAATACAGAAAATACTAACAGAAAACTTACCCCTGTGACTCGGGCAATTTTGAACATTCCATAAGCATAAAGTTCAATAAAACCAGAGCTTCCTCCAAGGACGAGAATATTAAGCCTAATTAAAAATAATGCAAGAAGCTGAGGACAATGGTGAAAGATGGCGTTCTTAAACCAAGATATAAATTGTTCCTACTTTCACACACTCGGCATACAGGGGAAATGAAACATCAAACAAATTCACTAATATTCAATCACATCAGCCTTATTCCATTTTTTCGGAAGAACAACATCAATTTTCTCTAGCTTAAAAAACATCAGTTTACAGTAAACTAGGAATACATTATTTTGACCATGACTGCATTTGTATACCCTCAATAACAAAACAATCCTTTTTGCAGCTAATACAAAGCACCATCAGTTTTATCATAGCTCTGATGCTTAAGTGTATTAAAAAGACTTAAAGAACTTGAATATTTACATTTAAATTTTAGAAACTCAACTACTTCAATTCTCCTTTACTTCTTATTGGAAGAAACAAAGGTACATTATATTATTAACCTTGACACAATCAGATTATATAACGAAGACAAGTAAAAAAATACATGGTAATGTCTGTATATTGTACAGAGATATTTGTCAGCAATAAAATAAAGAAATTTTATTTCTGATAATGGAATTGCCCTTGAAACTCTGAAAACTGCCTCAAATACCAAATATCAACTTCAATAAATTAGACTTGCTATTTAAGATATGTGCAAAATTTACCTGACATCTCCCAAAAGCTTAATAATTTCATCAGAATTTTCTTCACTAAAATATAAAAACAATTGAGTTATTTTTTAACTATATCCTTTAAATAATAAAAAGATTATCTTACTTGAAAATAAAAAAGGCATATCTTACCTAAATATTTTTGAGGTGTTGCTATAACTAGAGAAAAACAAAGACTGGGGTAAAAAATACTCTTAATAGAATAGATTTTTTTAAACAAATGAAAAAATTGTCACAGTGTTAATAGTAAAGAGAAATCTGCAAGATTAATTCCAATGTTATTAAACTCTGATACTTACTTCTTTGGCAATGTAGGTAGTTTAGGTAAGAGAAGATTTGATTCATCTTCAGCATTATAAAAGGACGTTAGAACACTAAAAAATAAATAAATAAAGCATTATAAAAACAACAAAGATTTTGCTTCTCTTTCCACTTAAATACATAATCGTTTTTTGAAATGCCCAGTTTTACACATTATACATTACCAAGTAAACAAAAGTCACATATATTTTACCATTGTAAAATAGTCATAACAATCATAAACAAGAAATAGAAGAGTCGAAAATTTGTGGTAAATTCTTCATTTACAAAAGGGTTTATTTCTGAAAGAAAAAAAAAATATCAGCCTGCCCACTTGACATTTAGTGGAACAAATATTAAAAACAATGATCTCAGCATATGAAATATACTCAAGTGTATTCAGTATTAAATACTAAGGATTTATGATTTCTTTTTTAAATTTATCTTTATTGTTGAAAAGTATTACAGAAGTCCCCCCCCACTGACCCCTTCTCCCCGCTCCTGCCCCCGTCTGCCTTCACAACACTATTGTCTGTGTGAATTTATGATTTCTTAACTCTCATCTAAGAACCATCACTAAACCTGAGTACAAGAGTAATTTTAAAGAACACTGCAATTATTTTATCATTTAATTATGAGTTCTATGGCTTACATACATTTGGAGATTCGACAACCCAGTAGGTACATAAGACAACACGATGCATTTTGAAATATTCGTATTTACTCCCCCTTTTCCCTCAATTCTACCTCCAAATAAGGTTGGAAATAAATAAGTGAGAAGGTTAAAAAGCGGTGACTTGACAAGAATTTTTTTCCCACACAAACTAGGGCCCTGGCCGGTTTGGCTCAGTGGATAGAGTGTCAGCCTGTGGTCCAGAGAGACACGGGTTTGGTTCTTGCTAAGGGCATGTACCTCGGTTGCAGTTTGTCCCCGGCCCCGGTTGCGTCGTGTGGGTGGCAGCCAGGCGATGTGTCTCTCTCATATCGATGTTTCTCTCTTTCTTCCTCCCTCTCTCCCTCCTGCTCTATCTGAAGATGAATGCAAAAATGTCCTTGGGTGAGGATAAAAATAAATTAATTTAAAAACAAAAAACCCCCACAAACTAGGTGTCCCAAGAGACCATGAAATCTTCACAAAACATTTCTAAACTATTTGTAGAAAATGTGTTAGAAATACACTTAGCAGCTAACTAGACTAGGATAGAAATTAAATAGTATACTTTGCTCTAACCTCCTATAAACCTACATGACAATTTGTACTCTTGATTAATTGATGATGGATTAATCACTCTGTTTTATCTGAGGTGAATTTCAAACCCCAGGCTAGATCTTTGTTATCCAATTCTTTACAAACCCCTCTTAGGAAAGCTGTCAATTAATATTCAGGTTTTATAAATTCATTTGATATTATTTTAAAACTTAATTAGAAAGGAAAAGCTAATGAAAAGAAAATTATCACATTTACTCAAAAAGAAACTTTTATTTTCAGTATTACCTAAACCACTGATCCTTTAGGCCATCTTAACTGCAAACCTGGAATATTATTTGACTACAAAGACTAAGGCAAAATTATTTTCATAAAACAAGGGAACTACTGGGATCTTGGGCACAGAATAAAGCTGTGTAGCATCAAAACAGAATGCTCCATTTAACACTGCATACTATAAGAATATTCACTAAGGCATACAAAAAAAACCAAAGCTTTAGATGAAATAAATGGTGAAAAGAAGAACAGAACCTCAATTTGCTAACCAGAAATTTTAATTAATATTACTTGAAAGTATATATCAATGACATAAACTACAAAAATAACTAAAAAGAAAGATCTTGGACATTCAGACATTACTGCTCCATTGAAAAAAACAGATTTTTTTCAGGAGAAAATAAAATCTAACAAAGCATAAAACATGTTTATCTTGATAAACTTAAAACCAACAGTTAAATGCAATGTACGCATACTTAACATACAACTAACCCCTAAGTACCATTTAAAAACAATGAGTTTCACGCACGTTACTGGGTTTTTGTTTTGTTTTGAATTACTCTACCTGCTTTCTGCAGTCACTTCCATCCAATGCATACAAGAGACTGGAGCCTCCACAGAAAAGGAGTGCAAGCTTTCAGGTTTTTCCACATCACACAAAACAATTTTCTTGGTGTCAGCAAGAGCAAAGGCCAAAACTAAAACAAGAAAATATAATCAGAATAAATCAGGGTAACATTCGAGAAAACGGGTATTTCACTTCTAGCCCAGTTTTACTATTTTAAATACATTATCACAGAACTCTTTAAACCTAAAAATCCTTTCTTTAAATATTTTAAAACCTAAAAGATGTCTTTGCACATAGTTAATCTGTTACCTAAGCTTACTTTCAAATACTCAGACTTTCATGAATAATCTACTACTTCCTCATGTACTGTACTTAACATCTTACACATCAAAGCCTCTAAACTGGAACCCAGCTGCCAAGCAGAAAATACAAACCAGGTCTCAACAGACTGACAATAATATTGTATCACCAAGACATAGTGGTCCTGTAAACGGGCCTAAAAGGCCAGAAGCAATTCCATCTGCTTGGTTCTTGGAAAGATTTTTATTCCCCTTTTTTGTTCCTAACACTTAATGAAAAACAAGGCTATTCCCATGACTGAATTATCAAGTACAGTTTCTCTGAGTCATTGACATCTTTCTAACATATCAAATTTCGGAACTTCTAAATAGTAGCCTGTATGTATCACTGTATATCAATACACACAACTTGGATGGATGTGAGGCAATCCAGGTTTCCTCCTCTTTATAACGATTTAATGCAATCTTGAAATAACCAATACATAATAAAACCTTTTTTAGTGTCTAAACACACAAGTCATTTTTAATGATAAAAATATCATCTACTTAAATACATTTTAATACACTAACTTGCATGATTTATTTTTGAGATCCTGGTATTTTTTGAACGAACACTGTAAGATATCATGATGTTACTTACAAAAGTCCTCTAATTTTACATATACTTTAAAAAAAAAAAGATAAAACAAGTCCTAGCTGGCGTGGCTCAATGGTTAGAGTGTCGGCCTGTGTCCTGGAGGGTCGCAGGCTGGATTCCTGGTCAAGGGTACATACCTGGGTTGCAGGTTCAGTCCCTGGCCCCTGGTCTGGGCTCATGCGGTAAGCAACCAATCGATGTGTGTCTATCTCTCCCCTCCTCCCCCTTCCTCCCTCCTTCCCTTCCACTCTCTCTAAAAAAAAAAATCAATGGAAAAAATATCTTTGGGTGAGGATTAACAACAATAAAAAAAGATAAAACAAGAGCTGAGCTAAATGAATACAGATAAAAATAATTATCTGTAAGTGATGGGCTTTCAGGGCATTTGTATGTATTTGAATTATCTAGAAAAAAATAAGCAATGAAGAGTACGTAACATTTTACAAAAACAGTTCTTTTTCTTAAAGCACTAATGACACAGATAAACTTTGTTATGATTTACAGCATTTTACTGTATTGACTGTATTTGTACAACAGTTCAAATAACAACTGTCATTACTACAAAATAAAGGACACCAGAAGGAGAAAAATCATACAGAAATGAAAGAAATGAGGTCAGAGCTGACAGTCCTTCAGGTGAGGCAAACATACATGCAGAGAGAATATTTATGAACCATACATTTAAAGCTAAGAAACATTTTTGGAAGAAAAAAGCCATAACAGCACTGAACTGACCAGGGAGAGGTAGGTAAAGAGTCAGACAAACTGTGCAGGACAAGACAGGGAAAGGATAGCACCAAAATACTTTGTATATTCCACCACATTTCTTTTTAGAGTTATCTTTGCCAAGAAGTCAGATTTTATTTTGGAGATATCTTTGGGAAGAGACAAGATGGTAGAATTAAAATTTGAGTTTTATGAAAATACTTTAAAGCAGTCTAAAAAACAAAGTTCCCAAACTGGTATTTAAAATTCTAGTATATAATGAGAATAAATTCTTTCTGAAAATAAGCTTTCTTTAAAGAATACTCTGTGAATAATAAAAACAAATTTTTTTACAACACTGTCATTACGTTTGCCATCTGGTCGCCAAGCCAGACAGGTCACTTCCTTTCCTGTATTTTCATTTGGTGGAAAACTCCAAACCCGATGGAAACTTGCAAGTCGATGAAGTAAAACCTAGGACAAAATAAATATAACAACATTAAACGAGAACCCATTTCCAAAAACAAAATAAACCTAGATTCCCAATACTTTTAAATCATCTTGAGTGAAATATTTAGCTATCAGAAGAAGTTAGAAGACAACAGTGTCTGAATGAACATAAGGTATTTTCAAAACAGGTGGAGCAGGTCTAATTTAGCCCTGTACCCTATCTTTATGTCAGCTCAGCAGAAAACTTGTCTTTTGGAAAGTACTAAGGCTGTCCAAGAAGACGATGACAAAGAGAAGAACACAAATAGCACTAGAAAGGTAGGGCTGATATAGTTAAATAACAGTAAACTTGGAATCAGACAACTTGGGATCTGACTTCAGCCATGTCACTTAACTGGTCATGGATCTTGGACAAGTCACTTAGCCACTCTAAATTTCCATTTCCACACAAGTAAATTCCCATCTTGGAGGTTCAAGATGATATCCCAGAGTTCCTTGTACTTCAAAAATAAGACTGTTCCTACTCCATCTTGTATATAACCAAATGACGATTGAAAATAAGGAAGAAAAAGTAGAACTGTGTGTGTTCCTAGACCCCAGTACACCGTCTTAGTATCCCGCATTCACAGCTTTACCTCTCCCTGCCCTATCTCATGGAGTCCACTGGAAGCCAGGACTCCCAAGGAATTACTCATCCTCCAGACTCAATGCTCTTTTCTGAGCCCATCTTGCCATTTCTTATTTCTGCTCCCTTTAGAATTCATAGTCAGGTATCATCAAGATCCCCTGCATCTTCATTCTCTTCTCTGAAATGTGCTTCTCACCTAAGGACACTGCTTCCCTGCAGGATTCTCAGGTAGTGGCCGTCTGACTGCCCACATCCCCTGTACTACTACTGGACTAGGAGATAAAATAGGATTTTTTATTTTTTAAATATGTTTTCATTGAGTGTTTTAGAGAAAGGAAGGGAAAGACATATAGGAACATAGATCTGAAAGAGAAACATCGATTGGCTGCCTCCTGCATGCCCCCCACTGTGGGGATGAAGCCCACAATCCGGGCATGTGCCCCAACTGGGAATTGAACCAGGACCTCTCAGTCCATGGGACAACACTCAATCCACTGAGCCACACCCATCAGGCAGAGATGAAGTAGGTTTTGTCCTTGATGCTCAATGCCATTTCTAGATGATTTTTCTTCCCTTCTCTAAAATCCTCTAACTTTGAATCTTATGCAATCAGACTGTATTTTCCACTATCCCTCTTTAATTGCAGTCATCTAGAGACCCCTAGGCCATTCCCTTCACTCCTGGAAGGTGGGGACTCCTGTCTGGCTCACTCATGCTTTCCAACATTACTCATCATTCTTAGTGATTTCAAGAGCTTTTCACTTCTCAGTCACCTGTGCTCCAATGATCACATCTTCTACCTCACCTCAGTCACTTCCAGGGTCACACCCCTAACCTTGTCATTACCTACAACTACAAATGCTGCCACAGTTTCAAACTTTTCACTTTCCAGCACTGCCATATCTTTCCAGCTCATCCCTACTTATACCCAACTTTGATTCTTCAACCTTACCAAGACACACAATCCATTTATTTAACCACCTATTCATTGCTTCTCACTCCACACATGCCCTCGCTTCCCTCCTTAAACAGGTTAAAACCCGAGGTTCATCAATACAATCACTCCTCTTGCATATACTTCAACTCCCTTGCATCTCTCTTGATTTATCATACTTGCAAAACAACCCTGGTTAAACCCAACCATGTCTGCACCCGCAGAGCCAAGAAGAACAGTGGAGACATACAACTATGCTCACTAGTTTCCCCCGAACTACAAGACCGTCAATCTCATGTTGCTCTTAATAATGACCAGCAATCCTATTAGGTTTCCTGGTCCGCTTGCCTTGTCAGCTTTTTCAGACCTCTCCTTTCTCATCAAACTTCCAATACTTCTTTCTCCATCATCACTCCTAGACAGCACCCTTTCTTCTCAAGGAGACAGTGGAAGTAACAAGTGCCTACAATTACATCTACCCATCTGATTGCACTGGCATCTCTAAGATCTCCCTTCCCCTGCTGCTGTGGCTGTATCTGCACGTCTCTCCAGAGCGAGACAAAGTTCTGAAGCACCCTGGCAGAGGAGGGAGACTAGATTTAGGGAATTCCTTGAGAAAGCAGACATCAATACCCTGGCAACAAGGGCAGGGCAGTCAGCCAAGGAATGCAGCCCTGAAAACTGCTAAGTTTTCCTTATCGCCTGGTTTCCAAGCTTGCTGCACATAGCATAAGCCTCACCTGGCCAGGTAATTATCAGGAAACCTGACAAAAGGCCAAGAGAGGAAACACGCACAGGTGAAGGTTTCCTTACAAAATGGCAGCCAGGCTGAAGCTCGTATTGTGAACTAGAAATGGTAACTGTGAACATGCATGCACATTCCATGAGGAATCCGGTGAAACACCACTCCCTTGTTGCTGTTTTCTTGTGTTTTTAATCCTCACTGGAGGATACTTTTCCATCTATCTTTAGATAGAGTGGGAGGGAGGGAGAGAGGAAGAGAGACACATCCACTGGCCGCCTCCCGCAGGACCCCAACCGGGACCGGGACCAACCACAACCGAGGTACGTGCCCTTGGCCCGAATCGAACCCGGGACTCTGATCCGCCGGCAAGGCTCTAACCGCTGAGCCAAAGCGGCCGGGGCTCACCCCCTTGTTTTAAGGGTATTTATAAGGGGGGGGGGGTTATCCAACACTTAACACAAACCTCGTCCAACATGATATAGATGCTTAAACACATCCTCTGTGGCAGGCACACGCGCGCACATTTGCAGATAAAGTTTAACAACAACTCATCTTCCTTTTGCTACTAAACTGCAAACTTCGGGCAGGGTCTGTGGATCTACTACTCTAGTTCACGAGTGACACATAGCGGGGTTTCTAAAAGCCCATTTAACGGATGAATGACGAAGAGAGCGAGGGACGCAGGGCTGCGTGATGGTGTGAAAACGTGTTTTCGCCATAACATATGTGAAGCGAGCATGTGGATTCTCTTTCCCGTACACGGTTGCTTACACGTTCACGAGCAGCTCCCAGCCGGCCCGGAAGGGAGGCTGGGCAGACAGGTGGCTCGCCCCGGCCACGCGGGGAAACTGAGGCCGGGCGCCCGCTCACTCACCTCGCCCGCGGTGTTGGCCAGAGCAATGAGATCCCGCTTGGGTGACCAGACCAGGAAAATGATCTCCTGCGGCAGCTGCTTCTCTCCCACCACCCGGAAGGACGGGAAACAGGTCGGAAAACGCAACATGGGGGCGACTCTGCAACACCTCAGTCGCAGGCCGGCAGGAGCCCCCGCGCCGCCCTGGCCCCCGGCCCTCTGCGGAGAGCCCCGACCGCGGCGATAGCTGCGACAAGCCCTCGGCAGCCAGAGCGGCCCGGGCTGCCTCTCCCTCCCTTCCTCCGCCGGCCCCGCCGCCTCCGCGCAGCCCCGCCGCCGCGCGCTCGGGGCACTTCCGGCGTCCGGACTTCCTCGCGAGAGGAAGCAGGCAGCGTGCGCGCGGGCCTGAGCGCGGCGCCGCGAGATGCGCGGCGGGGGGAGAGCGCGCGGGAGCGCGAGGGCGCGGGGACCCCGGGGGCGCGGGGCTGGACCCCGACACCTGGCTGGAGAGGGGCGGGGGCGCGTCGCTGAGACCCGAGCGCCAGTGTATGGGTTAGCCTTGTGTACACGTGTGTGCGCGCCCGCGGGTCTTGTCCGTTTTCGCGGAAATTCCTTGCTTTGGGTGAACGGACAGTTACAGGTTTGTGGGTGAGGCCTTCGACTTTAGGTCCCGATCAGCCGGAGCCTTCTTGGACAGTTTCTAAGTGGGTGTTCAGTCCGGGTTGCTCAGTAGAATCACCTGGACAGATTTTTACCCCTCTCCCCTGCCCAAGGACCCCAGACCAATGAAAGGAGAATTAATGCGGGATGGCACCCAGTATTTATTAAAACTAAGTGTTTCCAATTTGCAGCCAAGGTGAGGGTCCACCTCTAAAATATCTGACATAGGCAAGTATCTTGATTATCCCATTTAAGCCTCACAATTTAGTAGTAGTAGCCCCTCCACAATAAATGAGGGCTATGGACTCATCTCGGATTTACCCCATAGCTATTTGAGCTTCTAGTATGTGAAAGAAAGTGGACTACACGAATGCACAGGACATGGGCTCTGCAGAACTCATCTGGTGCTTCTTTATACAGGACACATTTAAATGTTCACAAGTTCCCACAACTTACAACTGGGTTGAGAATGTGACAGTATTGTCTTGTGATTCTTAAACTTCAAATTTATGGTGCAATGCCATCTATCTACATTTCACTTCTTTTACTATTTAAAAAAGAGAGAGGTGGCAGATCTTCAGTTTTCAACAAGCCCCATCTTCTTGCCCTCTATCTGGATCTATCCTTGTGGGAATAAGTGATAGAGGTAGACTAATCCATTCAGCAACAAATATTCCAGGCACTATTTTATGCCAGACATTATTCTTAATGTTTAAAAATATTTTTTTAATTTATGATTTTAGACAGAGAGGCAAGGAGAGAGAAATAGCTATTTGTTGCCCCACTTATTTATGTGTTCATTGGGTGATTCTTGTATGTGCTCTAGCCCGGCATCGAACTGCAAACTTGGCATATTGTGTGGAAGCTCTAGCTGAGCTACTCATTGATACTTACACTGCTCCCTCTGAGAGATGGGCTTTTTTTCCTTGCCAGACTATTTAGCATGTCTCTCATTTCTAAGGTGAGAATGGACTTGCCTTTGCTATTATTCATAAAATACATTTTCAGGTGTTAATGTTCTGGGGTGGCTACAATGGATAAACTGGATGGTGGGGATCCAGTTATCTATCTGCTTAACATTCCTATGGAAACTGAATGCCTGTTTTCCTGAAACCTATCCTGAATATGAACCCTCATACAACAAATGAAAAGAGCTGGTGAGGGATACACTCAGTGCACATTATGAAGCCTTCACAGAAGAGTATGAATTTCCCAGAAAGTATTACAGCACAGGAAACAGCATGGATGTGGAGTTCCCGATGTGACTAGGAAACAGCAAATAATTTTATGTGGCCATCGTAGTGCCTTGTGTATGTTGGTGGGAGTAGGGGGCAGGGGATTGTTACTGGAAATGATCCAAAGTAGCCATAGGATAAGAGCTATGTTAACAGTGTTCCCAGCCTTTTCTTTTTCCCATTGCCTCGTAAGGGAAATTTGGGCTTTACCCACTCCATATACTTGCCTTTTTCATTCTCTTAATGAAAACATTGCTGCTCTGGCTGGTTTGGCTCAGCAGTTAGAGCGTCAGCCTGTGGACCAGAGAGTACCGAGGTTGGTTCCCAATAAGGGTACATACCTCAGTTGCAGTTTGTCCCGGGCCCCGGTTGGGGTCCTGTGGGTGGCAACCACTGGATATATCTCTCTCACATGAATGTTTCTCTCTTGTCCTCCCTCTCTCCCTCCTGCTCTACCTGAAGATAAATGCAAAAATGTTCTCGGTGAGGATAAAAAAAAAAGAAAAAGAAAACATTGTTTGTTAAATTGGTTTATTTGTACTTCTCTGGCACAGAATCAAGCTGAAAGGGGAAAGCCCCAGGGATCGGGCATCAGTGCTCTTTTAAAGGGGCAATGACAGAAGACATGAAAGTATGGAGACTGGGGAGGGAGGAGGGAAATGTAAGAGAAAATATGCTTTAAGAAGAATTTCCATGCTCTGTATATCCTCTTCCTAGAGCTTGAAAAAAAAATGC
Source organism: Molossus molossus (assembly GCF_014108415.1). Taxonomy (NCBI): domain Eukaryota; kingdom Metazoa; phylum Chordata; class Mammalia; order Chiroptera; family Molossidae; genus Molossus; species Molossus molossus. The sequence continues at coordinate 17,350,586 of NW_023425344.1, read as the reverse complement.
AAGAACTAGCTTTTTTGAAATAACTTTTTGGTAGCTAGGCTGTTTCTTTGATCACTACACCCTGCTTGGGCTAGCTTATGCTGATTGCGTCTTTCCAGGTGTTATATGGGGTTGAAGTTTGAAGAGCCAGGCAGCTCCCTACAGATTTATTGGGGGAGGGGTATATATTGTTGACAGCACTACACTAGTTCTTTGGTTATCTGGGATCTTAATTCTGTGACAAGGGTCATGATACATTACAAAGAGGTGTAAAAAGTGGCAGGAAGACAAGTTGGGTGTGGGGGAGGAGGTTCTAGAGACATTTCTGAAGTAGAATAACAATAATTGATTATTGAGTAGATTGGGGGAATGAAAGTCAAGACGAGGTTGGGATATTTGGGTGCACAGATTCAGGAAAGAGAACTAGTTGTTGAGTTATGGGTGGGGGTATGAGGGAAGTATGAGGGGGAAGGAAGGGAAAGTAGACCAAAGCAAAAATTCAGTAAGGACTACATGCAGGTGGAAGAGGTGTGTGAAAATCTGGCCAGTGGGCAGCTGGAAGGCAGGTTTGAAGGGGAAAGGTCCAGGCCTGAGCAGAGATGCGGGAATACCTGTGTATAGGGATGGAAGATGGAGTTGTGTGGAGTGTGAAAGCTGTTACTTTGAGAATACCTGTGTATAGGGATGGAAGATGGAGTTGTGTGGAGTGTGAAAGCTGTTACTTTGAGAAGTCTATTTTGAAGTCATAAAATAAGCAAATCAACAGAATTTGCTGGAAAGAGAAATAAAGGTAGATTGGTGTTAAATATCTCTGCCCTACTACAGTTTCATTCACTAGGCAATAAAAAATACCAGACTCAAAGTGGCACAGGTAATAAGGCGAATGTGTTGGCTCATAAATAGCAAGTCCAGTAATAGGGCCAGCTTCAGGCCAAGTTAAATCCAGCAAATTTATATCATCAGGGTATGTGTCATCATAAGGCTGGCTCCCCACGTGGTCACTGTAAGACTGCTAACAGCAACTGGAGCTACATGCTTTTTCATTCAGAAGAACAAACACTTCTTCACCAGTCACATGATTAAAGTCTTGATCCTCATGATTAGACCAAGCCCTGTCACGAGCTTAGCAGAAATCAGTCACAGGTAAGGGGTATAGAATTATGCCCCATAAAAAGCCCTCCTCAAGAGCTGGGGATTATGTCAGTCATCCCCCAAATCCCATGGCAAGCCCACAGTGGGGAGGGTGGGAATGATGCTGCCGAAACACCAGTCAACAATGTTCAATGACAATCACAACTACTCAAAGAGTAGTTTTAAGTATTACGTGCATTTGGGAGATGTTCCATCCTCACAGGGAATCTAAATTGTATCAATTCATTGCATTGTGTTCAGTTTGTCTCCCACAACCATTTTCAGTTGCTATTCTGAGAAAGAAATTCAGAGACCTACTCATGTGACTTCACTCTAAAGAAAAAAGTTCTAATAAGCTACAGAACTGGTATTTGTATATATGGATTTATCCTAAGAAAATAAGATTTGGTTATAAGTATGTTCATCATAGGGTCGTTTACAATAGTGAAGAAAATGCAAACAACATAGATATCCAACCATAGATTGTTTTTAAAAAATATGGTACATCCAGCCCAGCTGGATGTGGTTGAGTGTTGACCCATGCACCAAGAGTTCCTTGATTCGATTCCCGGTCAGGGCACATGCCCAGGTTGTGGGCCAAATTTCCAGTGCGGGGCATGCAGGAGGTGGCCAATTGATGTTCTCTCTCATAAATGTTTCTATCTCTCCCTCTCCCTTCCTCTCTCTCTAAAAGTCAATGAAGAGCCCTGGCCAGTTTGGCTCAGCGGTTAGAGCGTCGGCCTGCGGTCCAGAGAGACCCGGGTTTGGTTCCCGCTAAGGGCACGTACTTTGGTTGCAGTTTGTCCCAGGCCCTGGTTGGTTGTGCTGGTGGCAGCCACTCGATGTGTCCCTTCACGTCGATGTTTCTCTCTCTCTCTCTCCCTTCCTCTCTCTCCCTCCCATTCTATCTGTACAAAAAATGGAAAAATATCCTCAGGTGAGGATAAAAAAAAAAAAAAAAGTCAATGAAGAGCCCTGGCCAGTTTGGCTCAGCAGTTAAAGCGTCGGCCTGAGGACCGGAGAGTCCCGGGTTCGGTTCCTGCTAAGGGCACGTAACTCGGTTGCAGTTTGTCCCCAGCCCTGGTTGGGGTGTGGATGGCAACCACTCAATATGTCTCTCTCACATCGATGTTTCTCTCTCTCTCTTCCTCCCTCTCTCCCTTCTGCTCTATCTGAAGATAAATGCAAAAATTTAAAAAGAGTAACACAGAATAGTATGTATATACAGTTCCGTTATTGTGAAATAAATTTTAGTGTCCGTGTAGCTATTTGTACAAGACCGTCCTTGGAAGAACATACATACACAGAAGTTGTGACAGTGATTATTTCTGGGTGATAGGATTAGAGCTGCTTTTCATTTTCTTGGATTGACCTGGCCCATGTATTATCAAGTTGACAGGCAGGAACCTTTGTTTCCTTTGTCCTCTAAGCACGTAGAATAGACTTGGCTATTCTAGTTTGCTCCCACTCCTCACCTCCACATTTGCAGATGAAGACACTGGCCCATCTATTCAGGCGTAGTTTCTTAGATGCCACCGCACGCTACACCTCCAGTCTGCAGGGCTATGAAGCAACTGGACAGCGCGAGAATCTCGACTGTCCTGCTAATGGTGTCAAACTCACCTCTCAGAGCTCCGAGATCTACTTGCTCACTTTGGGTGCTTTCCCCTCAGTCTTGCTGAGTTAACATTTACACTAAATCACCTGAAATCTTATCTTTGATTGCAATGACCTTCTTAACTGACCCTCAAGTAATTTAACCCATGTCCTAATGTCCCAATTAAAGTTGTATCAAGTAAGTGAAATTGGATTTTCCTTTGCATTTTGTGCAGGCTTTCCTTACCTACACAGCTCTATGCAAAATAATTTCTTACTCATGTAGTAGTTAGAGTTCTGAGGCATAAAGCGGTATATCAAATGGCATTTCTACTCACTCAATTTGTATTTATGAGCAGCTACTACTTGAAGGGTGAAGAATGTGTTAGCCTGGCCACATGCTTCCCAAGGTTGTCGGGAGGAACAGAGATCACACATGCTGCAGTCAGCTGTCGCTGATGTCGCCACGTGCAAACTCCAGGAGCCAGTGAACACAGTGGTGTCCACAGGCCCTGCCATCGATGAGCTAATCTGTACAAGGGAAACAAGTACGAAACATCATTCTAACACAGGGCATGAGCTAAGCACCTCAAAAGAAGTATAAATGAAAAGACACACAAATATTATTTCACTGGCGGGAGATGGACTATTTCAGTAGAGACACCTGCAAGGACTTTGTGAAGGGGTGGAGCAGACCAGGACCTTTGTGCAGGCTGTGATTTTATATTTAAAAATTAGCCAGATTTTTGGTATTTTACAGATTACTTTGAAAGGGCCAGACATCAACTTATTTTTCTTAAAATAACCTTGAAAGCGGAATCATTTTAAGTTTAAAGACTCCCAGAAAAGACTGTCAATCATGCCCACACAGCACATCCCAACGTTCAAAGCCTTCATATTAGCAGTCCTAGAATTCAGAGACTGAATTCTTCCCCGTATTGTTTAGGTCTGTTTTCCGGTCCTTATAAAAATAAGAGCAAGTTCTCTCCATATCTTAGCCATGCTCACTGTTATAGACTGAATTGTGTTTCCCAAAATCCATATTTTGAAGCCCTAACCCTGAGTACCTCAGAATGGGACTATATTTGGAAATAGGGCCTTTAAAAAGGAGATGAAGGTAAAATGAGGTTATTAGGGTGGCTCCTAATCCTCCGACTGGTATCCTTATAAGAGGAAATTTGGACACAAAAGAACACCAGGGATGTGCGTACAGAGAGGAAAGATCACGCGAGGACACAGTGAGAAGGTGGCCATCTGCAAGCCCAGGAGAGAGGTGTCAGAAGAACCCTGCCAGCACTGTGATCTTGGACATTCAGCCTCCGAAGCTGAGAGCAATAAACTATTGTTGAAGCCACCCAGTCCGTGATCGTTTGTTATGGCAGCACTAGAAAACTAATACACCTACCGTCTGAAAACCTTTAGAAAATTTCATGCTTTCATCAAATTTTTATTGAGCACCAACAATGAATCATTAGAGACATAAAAGTGTGTAAAATGTTTATTTATTTGTTTATTTATTTATTTTTATCCTCACCCGAGGATATTTTTCCATTTTTTGTACAGATAGAGTGGGAGGGGGAGAGAGGAAGGGAGAGAGAGAGAGAAACATCGACGTGAAGGGACACATCGAGTGGCTGCCACCCACACGACCAACCAGGGCCGGGGACAAACTGCAACCGAAGTGCGTGCCCTTAGCGGGAACCGAACCCGGGTCTCTCCGGACCGCAGGCTGACGCTCTAACCGCTGAGCCAAACTGGCCAGGGCTAAAATGTTTATTGACATTAACAAACTGAAACCTTTTGGGGAAACAGAATCTTGGTGTATAATCATGTAAGAATAATACATGAAGAGACCAATACTGGATACCAATGTGGTGCAAAACGCCAAGGGGCTCAGAGAGGAAGGTACTGGTTGGTGTTGGGTTCATGCAACACTCTCAGACGAGGAACAGACTTGGGCCAGGGCCTGAAGCTCCATCAGACTTGACAAGATGGTTGTATGGAGGAAAATATTCCAAACAGAAAACAATGGATAGAAAAACTGAGGCATACTGGAGAAATAAATTAGTCTAAATATTAGACTAAATGTAGGAAAATGTCAACTCTGATCATTCAGGGCCTACAAAGTGACTCTATTTCATTAAATTGTATAAGCAAGAAGTAGGGCCCTGGCCAGTTGCTCAGTGGTTGGAGCGTCAGCCCACGGACCAATGAGTCGTGGGTTCAATTCCGGTCAAGGGCACATACCTCAGTTGTGGTTCATCCCCGGCCCTGGTCGGGGTCGTGCAGGAGGCAATGAGTCGATGCATCTCTCTCACGTCAATGCCCCCCCACCCCTCCCACTGTATCTGAAGATAAATACAAAAATATCCTCGGGTGAGGATTAAAAAAAAAAAATAGAATGAAGTAGCTATAATTGTTTAAGAAAAAATATCCTAAAAAGCATAGAAAGCTTTATCTGTCAAATTTCAGGAATTTTCTTTTGTTGCTGTTTTGAGTAGGTATCTTAATGTTCAGATTTGCAGCTTTTTAATTAGAACAAATGACCTCATCTCCCATCACACTTTACCTCCCAGGGACATTTTTACATCCCACTAGTTTATTTTTAGAAAAGAAAGACATTAGTCCTTAAAATTAGTATGAATTGAACATAAGAACAGAATCTACATTTTTCCTATTTTTAACTTTCTTAGAAGGTAACATTTTTAAAGTACATAATTCCTGATTATAATACCGTATCTCCTCAATTCTAAGACGTACTTTTTTTCACATTTCAATATTTCTGAAATAACATACATCTAAAATTTAATATGTACAATGAACAAGTTATGGAGTTTTTCCCCTTGAAAAGCTATGATTACATCAATAGTGCATTTTACAATTGATGGTATCTTAAAACAAAGGAAATACAGTGATGAAAAGAACCATTGTCACCTGGCCAGGGTGGCTCAGTTGGTTGAGTATCGTCCTGTGCACTAAACAGTTACAGGTTAGATTACCTGTCAGGGCACATACCTGGGTTGCAGGTTCAGTCCCCAGTTGGGGCATGTATGGGAGGCAACCGATCAATGTTTCTCTCTCCATCGATGTTTCTCTCTCCACTCCTCTATGTATGTCCTAGGGTAAGGATTAAAAAAAAGAACTACTGCCCTGGCTGGTTTGGCTCAGTGGTAGAAAATCTGCCCGTGGACCAATGAGTCATGGGTTCAATTCCAGCCAAGGGCACATACCTCGGGTTGTAGGTCATGTGGGAGGCAGCTAGTCAGTGTATCCCTCTCATGTCAATGTTCCTCTCTCTTTCTTCCCCTCCCACTCTATCTGAAGATAAATAGAAAAATATCCTCAGGTAAGGATTAAAAAAAAGAAAAGGAACCATTGTCTATCAGGACCCAATTCTGCAGTAGTCACAGTCCCTCAGGTGTCTGCGTTTTGGGGAGAGCTCATTAGATTTTACCCTGTCCCATGACATTACCACAAAAGTCTGGTAATGTCCATATCCATGCCTGAATCGGGAATCCTCACAATGATTCTACAAGGTTCATATGTCATGGTACTAGCCCTATCACCATAACAACCCATGTAGAAAAGGGAGCAAGAGAAGAGTTTCCTGATACTTATTAAGTCTAGGGCCTTAGATTACCATTTGATGTCGCCTGATACACACACTACCACTACACTGACCAGGGCCCCGCTTGAGTATCCCACACCAGACATCAAACAGCCCTAACTTAAATAGCAGATGGAATTTCAATACCAGATGGAGTACAGTTCTTCTACCTTTACTCAGAGGGCCCCAGCTAAGCCCAAGCAAAGATGCCTCCAGACTCGCTCTAAAACAGGTGTTTGGGAATGAGAAAAGTCATTATGCAAATGCAAGTCATTCAAAACCGTTCAATCTTGAGGAGATAATGTCCGCTATCTAGCAGAGAAATGGGGAGATGAACTCAGAGTTTGTTCTCCGAATTCAAACTACCCCATCCATTCAGTGCTGATACTAGACCACCCTTGATCACTACCAGGGCTCCAGGGCATCTTCACTGGCTAAATTTCTCACCAATAACAGGACTGACAGAGCCAGGTGCACACGTTTCAGCACAAAAACAAACCTGAGGGGTAACTATTATTCTCCCCATTGCGAGCATGAAGAAACCGGGGCTTCTAATGAGTTAGTAACCTGGCTCTCTCCCTCTCCCCACAGAGTAAAGGCTGTCCGAGGACACAGCGAGAGGGTGGCCATCTACAAGCCAAGAAGAGAGGTCTCACCAAAATAAGGATCTTCCAGGCCCTTGATCTGTGTCTTCAAGCCTCCAAAATGATTACTGTGGAACTATGATCCCTGGAGAACCTATGTGAAGTGCTTCATGACAAGCAAGTGCCTGAGATACATTAGAAACTTGTGCATGATCAAGACAGCACAAAACGAAACCAGGAGAGCGGGGTTGATTACTTGCTGCAAGCACTGTGTCTGCAGTAGGGATACACTGACGAGTGGTGAGGCAGAGGTGCTCTCTGAGCCCGGTCCTCCACGCAAATCTCCTTTCCTCCACCAAGTCATCTGAATTCCGTCTGCAAGGCCCAGCATGACCTTCATCTCTGGCTCATGCAAACTTCCAAGGAGATCTGAGACACAGCACCAAGGAACATTTACTGAAAGTTTGTCTCTAATTTCTATCCAAGATCTAGTAACTGTGTCTCTTTTTTATTGCTAAAGACCAGTCCCATTTTTCACCTAATTTCTTTACATCATTGTGAATGCAGTCAGCAAAATCTCTGGAGGTAGATTCTCATGTTGATGTCTGAAGTTAGTCACTTTTACCAACTTCCAAAGTATGAGACTATTACTTTAGATACCCAAGAATCAATGTCCTTTACTGTGAAAAGTGGATATTAATAGCATCTATCTCAGAGGGAAATAAATAAATAAAAATAAAAAGTGAATAACCCAGCCAAGGACATGCCAGTTAGTCAAAAAAGGAATAGGATTTAATCACCAAACTATTCTGCCTTCTACAATAGTTTTATAAAAAGAGAAATTTACTGCTTAGATTAAAAGATGAGATGATGGCCCTGGCCGGTTTGGCTCAGCGGTTAGAGCATCGGCCTGCGGTCCTGAGAGACCCGGGTTCGGTTCCCGCTAAGGGCATGTACCTTGGTTGCAGTTTGTCCCCGGCCCTGGTCGGTCGTGCGGGTGGCAGCCACTCGATGTGTCCCTTTCACGTCAATGTTTCTCTCTCTCTCTCTGTTCCTCTCTCTCCCTCCCACTCTACATGAACAAAAAATGGAAAAATGTCCTCGGGTGAGGATAATAAAAAAAAAAAAGATGATGAGATGATGGAGCAAGTCCTAATTCTAAACACCTCATTCACTCAACAAACATTTGGGTGATTCTATATCATCAAAGGACAATTGCAAAAAAATACTGGAAAAGAAGTATTTAATAATGATGTAATCATAATTATAATTTTTGTATCTTTCGAGTCCCTGTGTCAAAATTATTTCCATCATTTTCAGATTCTGTCTAAAAATAACTGTACAGTGTCCTTTTCCTTACAAGGGGCGGGGGTTAAGCCATTGTACAATATTTTAATATTTACTTTAAAACATTTTTCTTAACATTTCTTATGCAATGTATACAAAACCTCAGATTTTCATTTTCTTCTGACTCTACAAAGAATGCTCTACCCTCACTTTTCAGACAAAAAATGCTAAAGTAATATGATTAGAAGGGATTTAAAGGGAGGAAAAAGACAGAGAGCTAGTAAACCAGTTAAGAATGGAACAAGTCACCAGGTCTCCAGAGACACTGCTGAGGGGGTCTATAAACCAGCAAATACCATCTGCCTATTATCCAGCTTAGAAAGGTGCACACCTTTGAAAGTGACAGAATTTAAGTCCAGCATGGCACTTTCAGAAAATGGCATCAAAGGTTGGACTATAAATCTTTCTTATTCTCAAGTCACTGGACATTTAAGAGCAAAGATATTGATGGGCTCTTTCGCTCCTTTTCTTCTTCCTTGTAACAGATGTATGATTCATGGATTGTCCTTTAGTGGTCTCCATTTTCGTCTTATTACTTTTTCTTTGCTTCTGCTTTCTGACAGCTCTGAAAAACAAGGCGCTAAATTATTTTGTAAAATGAGCACAGTGAATAACGTAATTAGGTTGAAGTTTAACTCGCTAACCAAATAAGAAAACAGAAAGGAAATAATTTACTGTATTATAAGCATAAATCCTCAGGATCCTAAACCACAATAACAAGGAGATAGTCTGAGGCCTGATCAAGTAAAATATTTGAGAAAAGAAATTTCTTTGAAAGAGGGTTACTACAGATTTAGAACAATCTAATCAAGGCAAACACACAACAGAAGTAAACAGTCAAGCCAATGAGTTGGGAGTTTTTTTGTTTGTTTGTTTGTTTGTTTTTATATCTGTACCACTCAACTCGGCACTTCAATCTCCGAATCCCTGAATTACATTTTTCAGAAAAAGGATAGATATATTCCGGCAGTTAGCAGAGGTGGGAAAATGAAACAGCACAATAGAAAAAAACTGACAACACTTAAAGAGACTCACGTTGTAAGTCCTACTGCTAATTTTCCTTGCCTCAGTAGATCTAAAAGTCCGGACAAGTTCCATATGGATGTCCACCTTTTGCAGTCTCTGTCTTCTTGGAAGTCTAGCTTCAAAATGAACAAGTGGGAACTAACCCTCTAAAAACACTAAACCACACCAGAAACAAACAGATCCTTTGTTTCTGGTGCTCTCTGAACTATCTTCCAGGCACTCTGTAGCTGAGGGTCGCCGGGCTGTTCATTCTCTCTCCAAGCTAGCAGAATCATGCCATTTATCATCCATCGCGAACCTCAGGGTGAGCTGGGCTGCCAGCCTTGGCAAACCCGGAACCTTCCCACGGCTGTGCAGCAATAGCACTCATTAGACTCATTCTCCTAAACCACAACAGGCCCCAGGGAAAAGCTTATTCTTGATCTTCCCAGGACCAAAACCTGGGAAAGGAGCTTCCTGAACAGTATATAATCCCCAGTGAACTAAACTCAGGCCTCACTTTTTGTTCATTCAGCATATATGCTAAGTGTTGAGAATACAGACAATGAACAGGCATAGTCTTTGACTTCAAGGATCTGGGAGACTGAGACAGGCGGATGTCATCCTCCCCTTTCCTTCCCAACTTTTATAGGCGAAGAAAGTGAGGCTATGAAATCATCCAGTGAAGAAGTGGCAGAATGACCTTGATTCTAGAATCTGTGCTCTTAATTACCTTGATACTGTATACTCTACTCAATTATTCAGGTGTGTAAAACACTAGGCATATAGTAAATAAATAAATCACTAAATAAATATTAGCTATTATTAGTAGCTCCATGGGACTATAATTCAGAATTTTGCTTGACATTTTTAAGTTTTTCCATATTTAGATTTTGCACTATAGACTGGAGTATCCTACCAGTTTATAAAACAAATAATATTAATCTTTTTACTGTTTTGTGCATGTTATATAAATCTCCTTTCCCTCCAGCCACTTTTTAAAAAGTAAGATAATGTCCTGATAAGTGATGATTTTGCAAATTTAATAAAGTATAACTTCTCAATGCAAAGTCAATGAAGCTATGCATGCCTGTATACAAAATGTAAATAGATTTTCTTTGACTTATCCTCTTATTCTAAGACCTAAACATGGACCAGATTTCACTAGATACAGTAAACAAAAACAGAAAGAAAATATTTACTTGTAATATGAATAAAACTTTACAGAGATAAAGTATTTGAATAGCAATAAAGTGATTAAGCATAAATAATTAAAATTAAAGTGACCTAGTATTTGTCCTCTAAATTAAAGGTATTTATATAACTGATAAAATGAGCTTTAACCACAAGAGGGAGCCAGCATCATTCCAGTTCACAACGAAAGGAAAGTTAATACTAAGGGAAAAGCCAATTAATATGAGACAGCTATAAAACACATATAAGATGAAAAGATGTTTTATGCCATATAAACTAAAAAGGCTATTAAAATTATTTTTTTTATTGTAAAAGAAGGTTTTGCATTTTCAATTTCATTACAAAAAAAATTTTAAAGCAATAGCTTAAGAAAACTGTAAACAGTTCAGCAATTTTGTCTGAGAGAAGTACCACATCCTAAGGGATCTGCTCTTTGAATTAAACTTGATAAAATCTAGTACTAAAAGATATGAGATGGTTTCCCTCAATGAAAACAATGTGTTACTACCAAACAGACTAGCCAGGGCTATTTAAGAACCAATGAAAAGTCTGCAGTATAGTACAAAATGCAAATTCAGATTCCGTGTATCCTAAGATCTCAGAATCAAAGGCTGAGCATGTTACTAACTCTTGTTTGCCAGCAGAATTACACTGTAAATAGTGCAACAATCCCAGAATAATAGTTTATTAGGTTGTATTCTATTCTGGAAGGTTTCTAAGGAAAAATATTTTGTAAGATTCTTCAATACACCTCTTTAATTAATTTAAAAAATACCATAGCCCTGGCCAGTGTGGCTCAGTTGGTTACAGTGTCATCCTGGGCACCGAAGGGTTGTGGGTTTGATTCCCAATCAGGGGACATAACCAGGTTTTGGGTTTAATCCCCAGTTGGGGTGCCTATGAGAGGCAACTGATTGATGTCTATCTCTGTCTCTGTCTCTGTCTCTCTTCCTCTCCTTTCCCCTCTCTCTAGAATCAATGAAAAGCATATCTTCGGGTGAGGATTAAAAAAAGAAAAATACTACTTCTATCCTGGACTTACTGGAATAATTAATGTAAAGTAAATTTGATAAAAAATAATGGAAAAGGCAATTTAAAAAGCAGGCAGAATTCAGATGGCTGGAAAATAATGGAACAAAATTAATTTCCACTGACATATAAGTAACAATTCTAATATAATCATAAATAGTTACCAAATAATTGGATACTTCTATTACTAATAAGAATTTCTTTTTTTTAACCCTCACCCAAGGACATAATTTTATTGATTTTAGAGAGGAAGGGAAAGAAAGAGAAGGACAGAGAGAGAAACATCAATGTGAGAGAAAAATATCCATCAGTTGCCTCCTGCATGCCCCAACTAGGGATAGAACCTGCAACCTAGGTATGTGCTGTCACTGGGAATTGAACCTGCACCCTTTTGGTGCATGAGACAAACCTCCAACCAACTGAGCCGCCCAGCCAGAGCAATAGATTTTTTTAAAATCACAAGTCATATGATAGCTCAAAATTTGATCCTGATCTCAATTTTCTTACAATGTTAAACTTGGCTATCTGGTTTTCATAAGAATAAAACAAAAGGACTCAATATCCATCATCTCTTTTAGTTTGAAAAAAGTATAACCATTCAAGTTAGCCCTCTGGAAAAAGCAATGGTTTTTCTAAATACGCGATTGTCACTGGTATAACTTTCCTCTGAGTTATAACCAATACCAAATATTGGTGAGAGAAGGGAAATTATGACAGAAAAAAAGGTAAAAATTAAAACTTTAAATATTTAAATGTTTAATATGTCTAAATATTTTTCTTGAAGTCTGATATAATTTTTTTTTTTTTATCCTCACCCGAGGATATTTTTCCATTTTTCTTTTGTACAGATAGAGTGGGAGGGAGAGAGAGGAAGGGAGAGAGAGACAGAAACATCGATGTGAAGGGACACATCGAGTGGCTGCCACCCGCACGACCAACCAGGGCCAGGGACAAACTGCAACCGAGGTACGTGCCCTTAGCGGGAACCGAACCCGGGTCTCTCCAGACCGCAGGCCGACGCTCTAACCGCTGAGCCAAACCGGCCAGGGCGAAGTCTGCTATAATTTGAAAAAGTAGCTTCATTCCACTGTGTCCACTGTGGAGTTACACGCTTCAGTGCATCGGAGACGCCTTCTCCAGCTACACTCACTACCATGGGCACATCCAGTCCGCTGACTCCAACATCCTGTCCTTCCGTAAAGCCTGAACTCTCACCCCACAGATTACAATGTTACCCTAACCACAGGCGATATAAAGTTAGTCACTTTCTATCTTATATTTTGGTTATTTTCATGTCTTGCCTATAAAAGTCTAAGCTCTTGGACTCATCTTCATATCTTCCCGTCCACCATCCATGCAAACAATACATAACAATGAAAACACTTAATTTGGCACTCTGACTCCTCCAACTGCTGCACACTTTTGTGGACTGCTCTCTACAAATCACACAAGGGAACTTTTTTCCTAGTAAATAAAAGAATTCAACTAACTTGTTAACTTTCTTAGATGTAGAGATGTTAGGACAAGTACTCCGTTTATGATCCAATTCACCACAGATGAAGCAGCCGTCTTTAGGGCCCTTGCAAGAATGATCTGGAAGAGCACAGTGATTGCAAATGCTACAGTGGATCCAGGCTGTAAAATAAAAATTAAGTTTTAGAAGAGGTTCATTTAATATAATTTTTCATTTGATTAAATTTTATGATAGGGAAGCATGAATAGTGTTTACTTCAATTATTGTGACAGGTTTGCATAGCTGATTATAATTTTACCAAAGAGCCCAAAGTTAAGAGGCTGGAGTCCCCTGTAAACCAGCTAACTTCTTTCTGAGACATGGGAACAAATGTAGCCCTTCTCTCATGAGTCATGATCTTAGAGCCACTGAGGAACCGAGGGCTGGCTGAGGGACACAAGCCCTATTAAAATAAGCCAACTCCATTTCCATAGAGAAACAGATTAGTATTCATGTCTCTCCATGAAGCAGAGAATGTACATTTTGGTAATTGTGAAAATTAAAAAGCAAGTAAATTAATACAGGTCTCTATTTCAATTTTTTCTCTTATAAATACAGTTAAATACAAATCCTATATAGTATATACGAAGAATGACTCAAATGGTTTCACAGGATCTCAAACACTAAGTCTAAATACTTACAAGGCTTTACACACTTTTTGCAGAGAAAGCAATGGTTCCATTTCCTGCCATCCTACAAAAACAAAATTTAAATTATATTTAATTTGTCATTAAAAATCAAGTCCCACAATTAAAAATTAAAATGTCTTATTAAAATCTGTGTAAATTATTAATTCCTATTTCTCACTTTCCTGGGCTTCAAAATTACATACTTTGATTTTAATTTATGCATTTCTCCACTCAACTCAATGCCTCATTGATAGGCCCCAATTTCCTTAAGTCTAAAACGGGGAGATTTATCTAAATGATCTTGAAAGTCCACGCAGGTCAAACAACCCAATCTGCATAAAGAAGGACTCAATGAAAATTTTAAGAGAATGAATGATTCATAATTTTTATGTCTCTACCTGGCATAATCCTTAATAAAATTCATATTTGAGAACTTTATGTAATTTAGAAAGATCTAGGTTACTACTATTTGGGTAATTTTAAAACTATGAAGTAAAACATACCTAGAAAAGTACATAAAACACATATGTGCAGTTTAACGGTCATATGAAGCAATCACTTGTGAACCCAAGAGGTCAAGCAACAGAACACCATCGGCCCTGGATACCTCGCCCCGAGCCCTTTCCCAGCCCAGCTTTCCTCCTTCCCCACGAGCGACACCTATTCTGGTTTCTGTGATGAGCACTTCCTTGCTTTTGTTTATTTTCACCATTATGTGTGTATCTCTAAATAATAAAGTTTTATTTTACATATTTTGGACTTCTATGCTCTGAGCATCATTTTTTAAAATGAAGAATACAGATAATTTCTAAATGAATTGAAAATATATGTAATCAGATGTGTTAACATAATTAAAAACTAGTATAACCAGTAATAAAATTACAAAGTTATAAAAAATGTACTTTCTAATAGTTATAAAAATACACCCTTTCCTTTGAAGAAGAATATGTGCTTATTGGCCAAACTAAACTTCACATGTTCTTTCTGAGTGGATTTATTTAAAATAACCGAGCAACTTAAGGGTGATCCCACCTTCCTAAAAAATAAAAAGGAGGTCTGGCCCATGGGGTCCTTCTTCATCTGTAAAAAGCGAAGGGTAGCCCTGGCCGGTTATGCTCCGTGGGTAGAGCATTGGCCAGCGGACCAAAGGGACGTGGGTTCCATTCTGGTCAAGGGCACGTAACCTTGGCTGCGGTTCGATCCCTAGCCCTGGCTGGGGTCGTGCAAGAGGCAACCAATCGGTGTGTCTCTCTCACATCAATGTTTCTCTCTCTCTCTCCATCCCTTCTACTCTATCTGAAAAATGAATGGAAACGTGTCCTGGGGTGAGGATTGTACTTATCTAGTTACGAGGGCTATTGTGAGCAGTAATGAGGTAGTCCACGGACAGCTCTTCGGAAAGGGCCTGGCACATAGTAAGTGTACAGGACATGTTATTAATTATAACTTCACCTGAACAGTGATGGTATCTAATAGTTCATATTTGAAACACTGTGATTCTGTGCTCAACGAAATTTAGTGCCTTATTTAAAACACTAATAACTTTTTGCCTGGCTGGTGTGGCTCAGTGGTTGAGTGTCGACCCATGCACCAAGAGGTCGCCAGTTCGATTCCCAGTCAGGGCACATGCCCAGGTTGTGAGCCTGATCCCTGGTAGGGGGGCATGCGGGAGGCGGCCATTTGATGTTCTCTCTCATCGATGTTTCTATCTCTCTCTCCCTTTCTCTTTCTCTAAAATCAATAAAGAAAAAAAAATTTAAATAATAATAATTTTAGCAGTCATACAGTACCATATAAAAATGACTTCAAGCCCTGGCTGGTTTGTTTGGCTTAGCAGTTGGAGCACTGGCGCGCGGACCAAAGAGTCGCGGGATGGATTATGGTCAAGGGCATGCACCTTGGTGGAGGTTCGGTCCCCAGCCCTGGTTGGGATCGTGGGGGAGGCAACCAATCGACGTGTCTCTCTCACATCATTGTTTCACTCGCTCTCCTCGCCCCCCCCCCCCCCGACTCTGTCTGAAAATAAATGGAAAAATATCCTCGGGTGAGGATTTAAAAAAAAATGACTTCAAATAATTATTAATGATGATGAAACCAACTGTGTTATGTGCCGTTGAGCTGGCTCCACTCCTGGCAACCCCAAGAATGAGTGACGTCCACAGTGTCCTGTCCTCAGCAGCCTGCTCAGCTCCTGTAGACTCAGGCCTACGACTCATTTTATGGAGTCGACCCATCTCATATTTGATGTTCCCCTTTTCCTTGTATTTTCCCAGGAATACTGTCTTTCCACAGAACCCGGCCTTCTCAGGCTCTGCCCGAGGCAGGGCAGTTTCAGTTCTGTCGTTTGTGCCTCCAGCAATGTTTCAAGTTTAAGTTGCTCTAGGACTCTCTTGTTCGTCTAAGTATTTTTTAAAAGCGTCTTATACTTTATACTTAGAAATAAAATAATGTAAAGTATAATTAATAAATGAGAACATAATAATATAAATTATATGAACAGAATAACATTAAACGTAATGAAAACTAGTAAACAAAAATAAAACTAATATATTTGAATAAAAATGTATTCTAAAGAAACCTATACCTTGGATGTGCACGAGTCACAGTGCTCACAGTGCTGATTCTCTCGAGAAACATATCGTTGACACAAAGGGCAAAACCTAAGCAGGAAAGAAAGACTTGGACAAATTAGCTGCATATACTTATTGAGATCACAGAGTAGATAAAAGTTTGCAAGGCACTCATTAGAAAAGCTAGGTATAATCCCAATTTCACTCAATATAAAATTATGGGCCACAGTTAAAAGTAACAGAACTACATCAAGTCAATATTAAAAGCATTTTAATGTTAGACATATGGAACGGTATTTTCAGTGACTTGTGCATTTCAAGATTCCACCTGAATCTTACCTGTACCCTTCTTCAACAGGAAGGATTATTTTGTCGGGTGAAACATTGGTGAAAATACGCACAGGAGACTGTTTCCGACCTGTCTTCCCATGTTTATAAAGTGCGTGATTATCATAATCTACCTAGAAAGTTTTAAAAAATTGAAAAATAAAATTTACTCAAATGAGTCAATATTCCTTAAGATCCCTTAACCAATAAATGAACAAGCTAATGCCAAGACACAAGTTAAACTAAAGTATTTAATAAAAAATTCTTAAAAGTAAGACTTTACCTACTAATTAGCAGCCTCAGAAAGGCCTCTATGGCAATGAAATTTGATTATAAAAATGGTAAATTTTTTTATGACAAATTCACATTGCCTAGCATTGAGAACAACTCTGATCTTTTATCCAATACAACAGACTTTACAAGAAAGACTCTTATGTAATTAAGAATTTAGAGTTTTGTAAGAAGTACAACTTGGTAGTCACAAAATAGTCATGGGGACGTAAAGTACAGTACAGGGATTATATATAGTCAATAATACTGTAATAACTATGTACAGGGGCAGGTGGGTACTGAAAATATTGGAGGGGACCACCATGTAAATAAAGTATAAGACTGTCTAACCACTATGCTGTACACCTAAAACTAGTATAGAATAATACTGAATGTAAACTATAATTGAAAAAAAATATTTTTTCTTGAAAAAGAATTTAACTTTTGGCATTAAAAGAATTCCAACTTTGAAGGTATGCGCCAGCTTGGTTGGAGATTTTCATTGTGTGTGTGAACGTCACACTACGTGCATTCTCAGCTCACCAGTTCTCAGTATGGTCTCAGTTTGGCCCTCCACCACTCACTGTCTGACAGAGCACGGGTCTGGAGGCAGACAGCGGCTCTGCTGCTCACTTGTTATGTGACCTTAAGCCAGTTTTTGTAATTTCCACCTTCGAGAAGTTGTGATGGTTGAATGAGTAATGCATGTAAAACACTGAGTTCAGGGCCTGGCATATGGCAGACAGAGACAAAAAGATGGCGATGAACAGAGAGATTCCTAACTACAGTTCTTGGCACAATGACTACTTGAAACATCTACCTCTTCTGCATATCCCTAACTCAACTTTCAGTTCCAGCAGATTATCTTGAAAGTAAACTGAAACTAACAAGCATGATTTCTATTAACTTCTTGCTCCTGACCCCTCCAACCTCTCTATTATCCACACACATTTTCAATTTGGTTTAAACCAACTATGGATCCACCCGGCCATTTAGTCTATCTTTCTTTAGATCAGCAATTCTCAGAGTGGTGTCTGGATCGGCACTGTCATCACCTGGGATCTTGTTAAGAATGCAAAGTTTCGCCCCCACCTAGGACCTCTGGAGGTGGGGCCCAGCAATCTGTAATTTTGACAAGCCCTCCTGGCACACTAAAGTTTGAGAACTACTGCTTTAGATTATCCACAAGAATACCATGAGATTTTTATGAAGTCAATGTCAATACTGGTAGGTCACAATTTTCAAATGAGCTATAATGAACTGTTTAGACCCTAAAAAGAATACACTTAGGAACTGATAACAACCCTGGCCATGTGGCTCAGTTGGAGCATCATCCCATATACCAATTGCAGGTTCAATTCCCAGCCAGGGCACATACCTAGGTTGCTGGTTCAATCCCTGCTCAGGGCACATATGGGAGGCAACCTATCGATGTGTCTCTCACACTGATGTCTGCCCACCCCCCTTCTCTCTCTGTCTAAAAAGCAATAAAACATTCTGGGGTGAGGATTAAGTAAATAAAAAGAAAAAAGAAAAAAAGAAATTACAACAGAACTGGCTTGCAAACTAACTACTTATAAGCAAATCACAAAAAATGTAAGGAATTGATGACGATGGAAAGAGAGGCCTTGAAAGGGAGAACCCTAACCTCTCTCTGTGGCCCCGCCAATGCCTACTAGATTTACAGGGGGACAAATTTAGGGAGACTGATTAACAAGCTTCAGCAGTGGGGGAAAAGTAAGTACAGGATGAGGGGGCCCAGCAAACAAGGGCCAGAATGAAAAGCCCCTGGGAGTCCTGTCAGCTGTCAGTGTGGTGAGCCCACAGCACGCATACCCGGTAAAAGCTGGCCCATGAGGACAGGACAAGGTGACCTCACATTTGAGCCCCACATTCAATCACTACATTTTAGAGACATTAATAAAACCAGTTCATTTCCATTGAAAATAATGGAAATGAATAGGATTTAGGGCTTAACATATTGGTGGTATTTATTCAGAAAAGAGAAGACTGGGAGGATCTGATAGCTACTTTATAACTGAAGGGGTGTCATATGGAATAGAAATCAGCCTTATCCCTTATTGCTTCGGAGAACAGAAGTAGGACCAATGGTTAGAAGTTAATGGGGAGCATATTTTATCTCAATGTGAGAAAATTTTCTAACAATTAGAGCTATTAAATAAATTGAGTTGCCTCGTAAGGCCGTAGGACTTTGCTCACTGAAAGCCTTCAAGTGAGGACAGGTGACTGCTCGTCATGAATTTAGTGGCGAGGATTATTATGCTGGGAAGTTAGAAACATTATCTCTGTGTTTTTTTCCAACTTTAAAATTCTATGAATGTATGTTACCTATTAGAGGCTAAGATACAAAAGTAGAGTTTCCTTAAAATAGTACCTTCAGTAGTTTTCTTTTAAAATGATTTAAATTCATAACTTTCCCCATTGCACTCCTCTTTGCACTCAATAAATATATGGCACCTTATTAAATTCAACAAAGATATTTTGAACATTTATGAGCGTCATAAGAAAAAAATATTCCTCCCAAGAGAAGCTTACAAAGATTTGCAAATGTTGGAAAAGAGTATCTTAGAAAGATTTCTAGCAAATGGAATATTCCATGCAATATAATAGATAGCAGATGGAAGAGAAGAAAAAAAAAGAACAATTTCTTTATGGTTACCCAAGGAGTCAGAGAATGTATGTGTCAGGAAGGTGGTTGATTGCTTGATTTTGCATAACCTAATTGAGATTATTATTATTTTTAAATGCGGGTTTGTTGTGCTAATTAACTATAAACATATGGTATGTAAAATGCATGCTGCTGGGGTAAATTAATGTACCTCTAACATACATCCATATTTCATAGCTTCATCCACACAAATAAACCTCCTATGGAAGCGCTGTAAAGCAAACACAATTTTGCAAATTGCATATCACTCGTGGTAGAGCTGATACCCCATTTTCCCATCATTATCCCTGACATTTCACTCACAATGATGATGAGAGGCATTTTCAAACAGAAAATTTCTCCCATGGAACTGATTAATGTGATGAAGTACTGTATAGAAATGAGGGAAAGCACAGAATCTCTGCACTTCCTAACTTTTAATTTTATCTCTACGCACATTTCGTCTGCAACATGAGACTGAAACTAGTTATATGGAAACCAAGACAGTCAAGTCCACAAAAACTTATTTTGCACCTACTATGCTCCAGGCATTGTGCTGGGAAACAGAGATTAAATAAAACAGAGCACTTGTATGTTCATAACTCCCTAAGGACTGTGTTCTGTTTAATTTTGATATACTGAAAAGATCCCAAATGAACAAATTCTTCAGCTCCATCAACCAACTTCTATACCAGCAATTAGGTCTTTTCTTCATATTCTTCATATCCCATACAACCTCATTTAAAATTACTATATACAGCATGGGGCAAAAGTAGGTCAACAGTTGTTCATATGGAAAACAATACAGTAATTCATAAATAATAATACAAGAATAAACTGTGTTGCATGTACTCACAACTACAGACCTACTTTTGCCCGCCCTGTAAATATATTATTCCCCTTGCCACTCCAAACCCATTAAATGTTTTATTGTATATCGAGTTTTAAGAGTTTCAGTTGCCATCTTTTCATTTACAATCATATCTCAGAAATTGCTATCAAAGTATTTTCATTTCTAAACATGAAACTAGACTCAAAATCAGTTTTCTATATGGGATGATTTTTTTAAAAGAAAGCTTTTTTAAAAAATAAAAGCACCCTGGCCAGTTTGCTCAGTGGTTAGAGCATCAGCCGACGGCCCAGAGAGACCCAGGTTCGGTTCCCGCTAAGGGCACGTACCTCATTTCGGTTTGTCCCCAGCCCCGGGTGGGTCGTGCAGATGGCGGCCACTCGGTTTGTCTCTCTCACATGGATGTTTCTTTCTCTCTTCCACTCTCTCTCCCCCTCCCACTCTATCTGAACAAAAGGTGGAAAAATGTCCTCGGGTGAGGATTAAAATGAATGAATGAATGAATGAATGAATGAATGAATGAATGAATGAAGCTCTACTTTTACCAATCCAGACAAATGTCCCAGATTAAGTAGAAATAAGAGATCCTGGGGCATGTTCCAGGTGGGAAGTTAAGTGAGATGATCTAGCTCAGATATGGTAAACATAAGCCCTGAATGCCATTGGTGCCAGACCCTGACCCTGCCCTTGACCATGACCCTGCACCTGGGACAGACACCACTCATCAGTCACACTACTCTCTGACACTGAGCTGGTACTCTCAACAAATTCCCAAGAAAGTCACTACCAATTAATCTAGCAGGATTAGCGCTAAAAGTGAAATTTATCGGCCATCCCTTTTCTGGTTAAATTATTTTATTTTATTTTATTTTATAGGTAAGAAAACAGAGACCTGCAAAGATAAAATGACTTCTCCCAAGATTAAACAGCCTCTAAAAGGCAGTGCTAGAACTTAAACTTCTGACTCTAATTCAGAATTTATTTTCATTATCACATCCTTTCTTTCTAATATACCCCTAATAAAACACTTGGTTCCCTAGGTCTTTGATCACTATTTTATTCTGCACTCATCAAGTGCTTTATCATGGAAGAGTTGACATAATTTATATTTTAGGAAGATGTGCAGCATCTCCACCTTCCTCTTACCTGAAAAGTATCTCAAAAAAAAAAAAAAAGATTTAGTGATTTTTATATTTTTTTCTTACTGCACTGTGGTTTGGGGGCTCATAATCATCTCAGGCAATGTCAGAAAGAAGGCTAATCAAGGTCTATGGAAAAGATCTGTGAAGGAAGACAGGAGACTTTCAGATTTTTATCTGACACAGATGGCTAACACAAAAGAAAAAAAAATGACCACAAAATGAAGTTAAAGTAACAAAAGAAAGAAAAGAAAGCAAAAGGCCCAGAAAGAATGATGATGATGATGATGATACATTTTCATAAACAAAGGTAGAAAAATCATGAAAGGTGAGGTACAGCAAATTATGTTAAGTCCACCAGGACAGCGATTTTCAACTGGTGTGTTGTAAGTATTTTTAAAACATGCAGTACCTGACTATTTAGTAAGAAGCACTGACCTCTTTTCCCTTAAATTGTAAAATAAAAATGACAACAGACAGCACAATAATAGCCATCCAGTGTAAATGAGTCAAAATGATACCCACATTTTTTTTTGTCAGATCGGCAAAAAATACATTTTTTGGTGTGCCACAGAATTTGAGTGATTAGTTTATGCGTGCCATGAGATGAAAAAGGTTGAAAATCACTGCACAAGGAGATAATGGTGAAATCAGCTTCTCCAGCTGAGCATGTCACGGGTAAGGGTGTTCTTATCTTTAGTAGGAATCATGAAAAACAAATATTTGTTTTGTTTTATAAATATTATTCTAATTTTTCTTTTTAAAAGTTGGCTTTCTCTATATTGAAGACTGCTTTTCACCTTGTCCAATACACATGGCCTAAATAGAACCTATTTCACTGATACAATTATGTAATTATATGTAATTGGCTCTTGAAACTATTTCTCAAGACTGAAACTCAAATATTTCCAGAAGTTCTTTCCTAGAAACACAGGCTATCTAAGCAACAATGACGGTTAACAACCTTGTATTCTGCAACCTGAATGTCTCAGAGACGGTACGAAAAAGGACCTAAAAAGAGTTTCACGCCCACCCTGGGACCATCCGAAGGATGGCAGACGACACTGGAGGCTCGAGATGCTGACGGCAACGACCTTTACTCTAAATTTGCTGTGTTTTAGGGCCTGGGCTCAGCCTGTTTAATGTATTATGTCATATCATTCTAAAAGCCTTATGAGGCAGATGTAGTATTACTACCCTCATTTACACGTAAGATGAGCCTCAGAGTTAGATGAAATGTGCCTCGGTAGTGAGTGGCAGAACCAGGATTAAAACGCAGTCCTTTTCGAATCCAGAGTTCAGGCTAACTTTATAATTCAATTTTGATTCAACACGTAGGGCACCTACTATGTCCCCGGCATTGCACTAGATAATGATTGACTGTCCAAGGCAGCAGGTGCTCCTGGAAACTGGAACTAGTTTCCTCAGTTAAACATCTTGAAGGTAAGTCAACATTAGAAGCATCCCTCAGACAAGAAACAGAAAACTGGATGCCCTAAAAAGGAAAGAAAACCACCTCTGAGAAGAATTATGATGTGGATTTTGTCTAAAGCAGAGCTCAAAAAGTCAAGGTTAAAATGGCTTGTGTTATACGCTTTTGGAAAGAAACCAGTTAATATGTCCATTAAATTTGATAATGTAATTTTTAGAAGTCTATTTTATTTTTGAATTTAAGGAAGATATGTAAAATGTGGGAGAAAATTATATGAATAAAAGATGTTTATGGCAAGGTTATTTATAGTACCTTAAAGGTAGAAGCAACCTGTAAGTCCAAAAAGAAGAGAATGATAACAGCCTGTCAATGAAATAATTTAAAGTTATTAAAAGCATAAAAATTATGTAGCTACATTTAAAAATGTACATTTATATAAGACACAGTGAAGAAAACAGAATTCAAATTCATCTGCTATGATTACAAATATGTAAAATTGCTTTTAAAAGAGACTGGAAGTGAATACTTTAAAATTATATTTGCTATTTGGAGTGAAATCACAGGTAGGGTCTGTCCCCTCATTTTTAGTAACACTACTCCTTTCAGAACTTCTAAATAATTTTCTTAATGCTATTTCTTCAAGATTAGAAAAATGTCTTCAAGACTGTAGCTTGGAATAACTAGTAAAGACATTTATAGGTATAGGGATGAAAAGCCTTAATCAGAAGATAGTCAATTGCTCAGAAAACTCAAATAGAAAAATATTACAAAACAGGAAGTAGTGCCCACTGGGTGACCACACATAAAATGGCAATATCGGGATCTGTTTCAGAACTCAAGGACATGTATACCAGCAAATGAACTTAAACAAAAATTTTTTAATCATCACCTGAGGGTATTTTTCCATTTATCTTCAGATAGAGTGGGAGGGAGGAAGAGAGAGGAAGAGAGACCGGGAGAGAGAAGGATCGACATGAGAGAGACACATCAATTGGTTGCCTCCCCAACCAGGGCTGGGGATTAACCGCTACTGAGGTATGTGCCCTTGACTAGAATCGAACCCGTGACTCTCTGGTCCACAGGCCGACGCTCTAACTGCTGATCCAAACCAGCCAGGGTGGAGCTGCCGTGGCCTATGGAGTCTATTCTCACCGAAGGCAGATTCCCAGGGCCTTGGGTGAGCCATGAAGGAGGTCTAGTCAGTTCCACACTCACAGAGGGCATCTCTGCACCCTGATGGCCTGTGACCTGAGGCACACCTGTCTTTACAGCTCCTGGCAGCCTCAGAGTGTGTGTGGCAGTCTACTGACCAGAAGGAGCTACTTACTTCCCTGCAACCTCTAAACAGAGAAAAGTCAGTGCACCATGAAGATCCTGGGGTGCTGTGAACTCTTCTAGTGATGATAAAGGGTTAGATTAGTTGGTCTAAAGCCCAGCTGCACATCAGAATCACCTGGGAAGCTTAGTAAAATAGTTTTGTGGTGCTCCACCCTCTGATATTGATTTAGTAGGTTTATTTTGGTACCTAATCTATATTTTAAAAAAATTTTTTTTAATTCTTTCCTGAAGATATTTTTCCATTGATTTTTAGACAGAGTGGAAGGGAGGGAGTGGGGAAGAGAGATGGAGAAACATCGATGTGAGAGAGGTACATCGACTGGTTGCCTCCCACACCACCCCGACCTGGGCTAGGGATCGATCGAACCTGCAACACTTTGGTCCTCGGGCCAACTGTAACCACTGAACCAAACCGGGCAGGGCCCCAATCTATATTTTTAATAAGCACCCTAGAGATAACAGACATTTAGGTACCACTAGACTAAGCTATGTATGGTATAATTTTAGTGTTTAACACAGTTTATAGTATTTTCATTTACTAAAACCAATGGATAGTCATTCAGAATTTTTTTAAGCAGGTTACACATTCCCCAATAATGCCATAAGACAGAATATGTACTATACCTGATAATCCAGCATGCGGAAGCTTGGAAAAAACTGACAAATTCGGGATTCAAAAAAATAGGGGAAAATCCAGAAAATGGGTAGTTCTTTGTGATTGTTATCTAATGGATCACAAAAAAAAAGAGAAAAAAAAATTGATATTTAAGAAAAAAATAAAACAGCTATAAACTGAAAAACTTCTGTTATCAGAAGAAACTATAATCATCTAATACATTTAAATCATACAAAAGGAAAGAATGATTACCAGAGAGCCACTGACAACCAAATCTTCCCAAAGGCAATGGAAATGGTCTTTGATATCTAAACACAACTACAAAGATATCTGAAGTAATCCTTACATGCATAGCACATTAGTTTATGTAAAGGCAGAGATGTTACCAAAAATGCGGGAAATAAACTAATTTTTGTGAGAGGCAGGAACACAGCTGTTATTTAGAAAGCACCTAGCATAGGCTGAGCACAATGCTAGGTACTTGCTAAATATTATCTCCATATAATAACCTCTAAAGTTAAATATTAATAATCCCATTTCACAGAAGGGGAAAATGAAGCCGCAAGATTTAAGTATTTTGGTTCAAGTTCACGCAGCTGATAAGTGGCAGAAGTGGAATTCAAGCCCAAAAGCCCTTTATTGCTTCCCCAATAACAAAGACTTTATCCACTTTGATAAGTGACTTCAGAACTGAAAATAAGTGGAGTACTTAACACCATGAGTCATATTTTAGATTTCATTTGCATTCTGTCCCCAAAGCACACTATTTATGTAGCAAAACTGATGGAGAAATTTGATCACAAACTCCTAGCATGCTTACAATTTATCAACTTGCCAAGCTGGAAACTAAAAGAATTACTGTACAAAAAAAGGAAAAAATTACTGTACAGATGAATTAGATCATTGTATGAAATATTTGGAAGTCCTCAGCCACTTGACTGAATAACAACCCTCAGCCATGACTCCACCCCCAGGGCCGGGGTTTGTGTGTCACTGATGACCAGTCAGGCCACTGGATGTCTGACTTTCCGACTGAAATCTTGGCACAGTGTAGCCCTCTGGGCCAGAGGTCAGGTGCCATCTTAAGAGTCGTGGGAGAGACTTCAGGAAGAGGGAATGTGAGGTCCATGAGGACAGAGCTCTGTGCTGTCTTGCTCACTACTCTATTTTCAACACCTAAATAGTACCCGGTGCATAGTGGCCCTTCAGTAAATATAGGGGTGGCAAAAGTAGTTTCCCAGTTATGAGTACATGAAGCACAGTTTACTCTTGTATTATTATTTATTAATTATTGTATTATTTTCCATATGAACTATAAATCTACTTTTGCCCACCCCCATATTTATTGAAAAACTGACAATTCACTGCTATTATTCATAATGTCCCTTTATGCACCCCTCCCCCCAATATTTTACCTATAAGCCATTTTAAAAACAACATGATCAGGACAATGCAAAGCGTATCATGATAATATGCCACATTATCAAAAAAGCCTGTTTTTAAAAAAGACTAGAACCCAAGTCATGTATGTTTTATCAGTTCTGATTAACTGAGACCTGCTGACATTTGACAGAAAGTAGACACACAGATACACGTTTATTTTGCAGTAAGTAATAAATTACACACCTTGGCTTTGACCTTTTTTCCACATAGCAATTAACTTCTTGAATGTAATAGCCAGAGGTTCAACCAAGCCACCAAAAGGAGGATCTGTCACCATAATGACTCCTTCACCTTGATCTTCTTGTAAAAATGTTCTGCATACTTCAAGGGCAGCCTGGAACAAATAAAAATTCATTTCTAAATTAGGACTAGAGGGAGGCACTTCATCTTATTTGGAGGAGAATGCAATGGGCTTGGTCTCACTCTTAGTACTGAAATTTCACCCATTTGCCACCCTACAGTCCCTCACTGACATCCTCGAGTCTCTCTCATTCAGCCCTTGTAAGATTTTATCTTTGGGTTTCTTGATAAGCAGGTTTTTAAAATTGCAAATTCAAATACCATCACTATCAGAGGACTACACATTTCAAATGGTTATATTAAAAAACTAAATTTAGTAACCTAAAAGAGAGAAACTCATTACCCACGAACACTATCTAAAATGCTAAATTCAATTCAGCAAACAGAAACAGGAGCTGTGCCAAACACTGGAGACACAAAGACAAGACATATTTCTTTCCTATCTGGTTTGTCCACCACCATGTGCTCAACTTAATAAGAGCTACAATTACCAGTCGAGTACCAGGTAAATGACAGACATATCTGAACATGCACGGTAAGGAAATAAATGAAGGTTCACAAGTAACAACGCTTATCCAGGCCATAAAACCAGGCTATTAGCACATTTTCCCAACAAACTGGTTGAAGTGTTTGTAACAATTGCAAAGTTAACATTAACCACTGTCTAGGATACGTATTATTTTTTGCTTTGGGAGAAGTTAATAAGAGATACACCTATAATAAAAATTCTAGTCAACTGACTTTGTAATAGTTTTCAAGTAGGTACTCATTTATAAAAGCAAACCAACACTTAACAACAACATACTAAGTGGCATAGATTTTAAAGTTTAATGGTACTTTATTTTTTTATTTTTATTTTTTTATCCTCACCCAAGGACATTTTTGCCTTCATCTTCAGATAGAGTGGGAAGGAGAGAGGGAGGAGAAGAGAGAGAAACATGGATGTGAGAGAGACACATCAACTGGTTGCCACCCACACAACCCTAACTGGGGCCAGGGACAAACTGCAACCGAGGTACGCGCCCTTAGCGGGAACCGAACCGGTCTCTACTGTCCATTCTACAACAAAAGAGTGTGTCAAGATTAATTATTTTTAAAGTGTGATATGGCACTTTCTTAACTTGCCTACATGAACGAGGCCCTAAAGTACAGATGTTACTAAAAAACCTTCAAATTCCTTAGTTAAAAGCAGAAAAAGAAAATAAACAAGTAAACTAGGCCTAAACTCTTAATCAAATTTAAAAGACATTAAGAATATCTTTCCAGGCAGGCATCTATGCTGCAATGTCCTGCCATCAGTTGGTGACGGTCCTACTGTTGCCCCCTCCAGAAGCTGATGCTTGTGTGTCACCAATGTTGACAGTAACTTAACTCTTTTCTTCATCTCAGTTATCATTTAATAAAGTACTTGGCATTTAAATGCCCCCCTCTATACATAGTTTAACCCCCTTTACCATTAAGGCATATGAAAGTTTTTGTTACCTAAACACTCTATTATTTGCTATGAAAACATCCTGGGCGGGAAACGCCGGCTCTGTAACCCAGTGGACTGTAAAGTGTGCACATGCAGTGACAGAGGCGTCTGTCCTCAAAGCACCCCGCACACCTTCAGCAGCGCCTCGTACACCCAAAAGGACTTAGTGATTGATCAGAAGATGACAATCTTTTTTTTTTTAAATCTTCACCGGAGGACACCTTTGCATTTATCTTCAGATAAAGCGGGACGAGTGGGAACCAAACCCGGGACTCTCCGGTCCGCGGGTTGACGCTCTAACCGCTGACCCAAACCGGCCAAGGCAGAAGATGGCAATCTTTACTGGAAACCTTACTCAGGAAGCAGGTAGAAAAAGGGCAGGTATGCCCTGGCCAGTTTGGCTCAGCGGTTAGAGCGTCGGCCTGCGGTCCGGAGAGACCCGGGTTCGGTTCCCGCTAAGGGCACGTACTTCGGTTGCAGTTTGTCCCCGGCCCTGGTTGGTCGTGCGGGTGGCAGCCACTCGATGTGTCCCTTCACATCGATGTTTCTCTCTCTCTCTCCCTTCCTCTCTCTCCCTCCCACTCCAACTGTACAAAAAATGGAAAAATATCCTCGGGTGAGGATTAAAAAAAAAAAAAAAAAAAAAGAGAAAAAGGGCAGGTAGTAAAACATTAAAACAACAGTTTTCTGTAGATCAATCTCTACAGTTTCAGGGCTACTCAGAGGCTGTTCCTAAAATACAGAGGAAAGTTGAGCTGGACGACTGTTTTCTGCAGGGAAGGATAACGTAGAGCCCAATATTGGCAGCTTATTCCAAACGTTATTCTAGAAACTCATAAGGTGATTCTATAAATGTTCAATAAAAGTTACCCAGAATTTTACTTTTAACTTGTCATCATTATTCAAAAATAAGAAGCAAAATTATGGTACAATATTAAAAAGAAATAACTAACCCCCTAAGCCCCTTCTGCAGCATTGAGCAGTAATACAAACTCAGTTACTTCCTCATCTATGTCCACCAGCCCTGAGCTCAAGGCCCCTCAGCTTTAAGAGAGCACCCTGGATGCTTCCACATCGAAACGCCTCCAGCCCCACAAACTCAGCATTTCCAAACCTCACTTCAAACTTCCCTACCCTCTGTTCTAACGAAATACGAGTCCAGGTCACACCACCAAGTCATCTTTGACTTCTCCCCCGGAACACTTACCACCAAGTCTTTTTTTTTTTAAATTGAGGTACAATCTTTTAAAACTCAACTATACAACATAATGATTACAACCAATTCTTCTTGTTTTCGTCTGTTAAATGCCTGCAGAAGCCACATCTTTGCTCTCTTTCCCGCTGCCACTGGCCTAGCTGAGAAGTCCCTCACCGTCTGTTGTCAGGTGATGTTTCAATCCCTCCCTCTCCTTCACACTGGTCTAATCAGCTCTCAAATCCTAGTGAAGATCAACCACACACGCCCTTTGGGAAACGGTAAAACGCATCTAATTCTAATTGCTATTTATTTCAACACTTGGTTTTCATGGCTATCACAGCTGCAAAACAGATATCCCAAAGCCACACTGATTCTCACGGAAGGCGTGCATCACTGGCTGTGCTTACCAAGTCAGGAGGCTCATTTTCAGTCCCAACCAACAATTCAGAATTTGTTTTCATTTCCTAAATGCTTAGTTCTTTAGTCTTGCTTGGTTTTCATTCAATCATTAGGTAGTATCTTAAAGCACAATATAGACTTAAGCATGGTTCGCAATTTTTAAAAAATTGATACACACACACATGGATATGCTTCAAGTAGTCTTGATAATTCCAAAACATTTTCAAATTCAAAAGCTCCTGTCAGGTGTGTAAATACTTGGTTGGTTGTGATTTTTATTTTGTGATAAGACCGACAAAAGCTCAGACTAGGAGTAGAAGTTATCAGCTCTGCTGTGTTGTTTATTCACAGTGATATTATTAACATCATATTGCAAGAAGCTTTTTTTAAGCCACTATCTTTTTTTAAGACTACTTTTTAGAGCAGTTTTAGGTTCACAACAAAATTGAGAAGAAGGTGCAGAGCTCACCCATATATCCCCTGCCCCCACACACGACAGCCTCCCCATTATTAACATTCCCCACCAGAGGGGTACATTTGTTACAACTGATGAACCTACGCTGACCCATCTTTATCATCTCCAGTTCATAGTTTGCATTAGGGTGCATTCCTGACACTACTTTTCAAGGATTAATTTAATAAAACCATAAATCCCCTTAACTGGGACATGAAATTTATCAGGGAGGCAGACACCAAACAACCACAGAAGTATTTAATTATAGCATTGTAACTGTACAAAGGAGAACTTGACCTTGTCTACAGCTCAGAGGAGACTGGAGAACGTGACCTGGAACAGAGCTCTGAAGGTCAAGTTAACGAGACAAAGAGAGAGTAGAAGGCAGAGGGCACAGCATGGGCAAAAGCCCCTATGGTGGGAAGTAATTCCAGATGGAAGTCGTCTGCCCTGAACACAAACAGCAGAGCAGGAGCAGGGAGAGGAGAGGCTGAAGTGGCAGGGTCAGGCCACAGAGAGCCATGTGGGCCTTGGTAAGAGAGTCGGTCTTTACTCAAAACACAGTGAAAAGTCATGAAAGAGGAATAATTTGATCACCTCTAGATGCTCAATACACATTCAGTTAATGAATAAAATATCTCTGTCGGTAAATGGTAGAACAGCCACAATTTGATCTTTAAGGGGCTTAAAAAATTAACAAAGGAGATATTCTTGAATTTGTTCTTCTACAAGATAAGAAAAAGATAATGGTTATAATTCTTACCTCTCCATCAAAGAAGTGATGGTTAAACATGTTATAATGGCAAAAGCTATCTTCCATATAAAACTGCGAATACCTGTAAAATAATTTGCTTATTACTGGAGTTACTGGTCCAGTCATAGTTACACAATAAATAAATATAAACTGAAATTTACAACTATGAAATCACATCTTTAATAAAATCAATTTCACCATGCTTTAAGTGTTCTGAAATAAAGAATACTTTCCCAAAATCTCAGTTGGTAACAGTGGATGATGAATAATAAACTTAAATTATGTTTCCAAATTTAAGAAATCAGTGATAAAAGTATGGAACACTCACTTATAAAATACCCATGTTCTCATGGACCAGAAGAGCATACATAAACAATCAGGTTACTGGTAGATTATTATGCAGTTTAAGCTTGAGATAGGTTGGCAATGAAAAGATATCTCTCATAGTTAATAACTTTAAGGAAAATACTGAATCAACATTTCTGCTCAACAGCTTTTAATTACTGTATTTTCTTCTGTGAGTCACCAAAAAAAGTATTTAATGCAAAGTTTTTCTTATCCATTGCAGATTAGCTTTATAAAATATGCTTTTCTTTTATATATATATATATTATTTTTTTAATTGATTTTTTAGAGAGAGAGAAACATCGATGTGAGAGCGAGAAACACCCATTGGCTCCCTCCTACATGCCCCTGCTGGGGATCGAGCCTGCAACCCGGGCATATACCCTCACCAGGAATCGAACTGGGACCTTTCAGTCCGTGGGACCATGCTCAGTCCACCGAGCCACACCAGCCAGGCTAAAATATGCTTTTCAATTCATTAAAAAAAAGAAGTATGTCCATTTCATACTTACTGAATTAGTGCCAAGAAAGAGGGATATTTATTTACTGATCAAATCACTTCATTCTTCTACCATACTACTTTATTTAAATTTTTTAATAAAAAAATATTTTTTTGCAATTACAGTTGACATACAATATTAGTTTCAGGTGTAGTAACACACTACTTTAAAATGCCATCAGGAATGAATAAGAGTACTAGCTTTGGGTATTAACATTTTATAAATTTTTGCTAATTTACTAGGCAAAATTCATACTACATAATGGTTTAAATTTGCATTTATTCAATTTCTTATAATACTAAGATTTCTTCACTCCTTAAGTGTATTTGTACTGTCTGTTTCTATTTTCTCCATTAATGTATGTGGGTCTTAATGTCTTTCTTGCTGATTTCTGAGTTTTTCATATATTATAGAAACCTCATTTTTATCTCAATAGGATCTTGAACACTGACAATTTTGTGATAAACAATTCCATATTAACCGCATCATCCTTCCACAGAATGCATAACCTAGTAGAAAGACTGAAAAAAATTAAGGACCCATCGTCTACGATTTCATTAAACAGATCATGACAGCAGCTCTTCTTCGTGTCTACTCCTCCTCTGTTACCCACTACTGTCTACAGCTGATTCACCGCCCAAGTGAGTGTTCTAATGGGCAATCCTGGCTTTTCCTCCTCCTCTTACACTGTGGTTAGAGGAGCAGGCTCTATAGTCTGGTTTCAAACTCTGGGTCTCACTTATAAGCTGTGTAACCTTAGTAAATTATTCAATCTATCTGAGCCCCTGTTTCTTTATCTACAAAAGGAGCAACATAGTTTCTGCTTCATAGGTCTCAGTAAAAATAAAGGGGAGAAGATGGCAGCAGGCAGGACCAGAGGGAGGGTGAGTGTGTGAGAGTGAGCGAGTGTTTGAGAGAGTGTGAGTGGACGTGAAGGTGGACGACCAAACCCGAGCAGTGCAGAGCCGCGGAGCAGAAGGTTCCTGTGCTGTGGATGGAGCAGTCGGCTACCTGGGTAAGCAGCCCTTCAGGGTGCTTCTCCCTGCCCCACGGGGAGCTCCCACCACTTTGGAAGATCCCGGGTCTTCCCTGGGAGGAGGCAATGGGAGCGGCTAGGGCCGAGCAACCTGAGCCCCCCAGTGCACCTGGCACCATCGGACCAGTGGACACTCTGTGTCAACACAGACCCATGCACAGCAGTGGAGCTCCCAAGGTGCCGGTCGCAGAAGCTGCAGACAGCCCTGAGCCCAGGACCATCCCCCACAGTAGCAGTCTGATCAGAGTCAAAATATACCCCCAGCAACAGAGGCTGGGGAGCAGACACCCATCCCCAGGCAACAGAAGCACAGACCAGCAGCTGAGACCTATCCCCAAAAACTACAGCAAAAGCTGAGCAGGAGTTGAGCCCCATGGGGCAGCGGCACTCCCCAGCCGCCAGCAGTGGAACCTGGGGCTCCACAGAGGCCTGTGCGGTCCAGCAGCTCACAAGAGAGACTGGTGTTATCCAGCTGCCGGCCCGCGGGAAATGTAGGGTGCAGGGGCACCAGAGTGGCCTGTGCGACCCAGCAGAGACTGCCATCTAGATACCAGCGGGACATGCGGGGCGCTGAAACACCAAAGAGTCGTATGCCACCCAGCAGGGACTGTGCGATCTAGTTACCCGCGGGACCTGCGGGATGCTGAAGCACCAGAGAGGCCTGTGCAACCCAGCAGCCCATAACATAGGCATAGAGCCCGGTCCCCCAAAGGACTGTGCGATCTAGTTACCCGCGGGACCTGCGGGATGCTGAAGCACCAGAGAGGCCTGTGCAACCCAGCAGCCCATAACATAGGCATAGAGCCCGGTCCCCCAAAGGACTGTGCGATCTAGTTACCCGTGGGACCTGCAGGGTGCAGGGGCACCAGAAAGGCCTGTGCGACCGAGCTTCACACAAGATAGGCCTAGAGGATGTGAAAATGGAGGTGGAGTGAATAGAAGCTACGCAGATGATCTCCCAGGACCAAATGGGAATTACAACTAAAATAAAGACAAATCATCAGAAAAAAAGCAATAGAAAAGCAACAGGACAGGACCATATAACCAGGGACACTGGTAGGATCTGCGGAGGTACGAGAGGATGGCGGGCTGGGAGCTCACAGACAGCAGAAGTCTTAGCTGTGAGCAGCGCCCTTGGGAAATAAAGAATAAGTCTGTTCCAAATACACAAAATCAGAAATGAAAGAGGAGAAATAATAACTGACACCACAGAAATACAAAGGATAAACAAATATTATGAACAATTATATGGCAACAAATTCAACAATCTAAGTGAAATGGACCAATTTCTAGAAACACATAGTCTCCCAAAACTGAATGGGGAAGAGATAGAAAACTTGAACAGACCAATAACAA
Source organism: Molossus molossus (assembly GCF_014108415.1). Taxonomy (NCBI): domain Eukaryota; kingdom Metazoa; phylum Chordata; class Mammalia; order Chiroptera; family Molossidae; genus Molossus; species Molossus molossus. Next base: position 17,316,503 of record NW_023425344.1, on the reverse strand, counting down.
CAAAAGACATTGAAGATGTAATCAAGACTCTCCCAGCAAACAAAAGCCCAGGCCCGGATGGCTTCATGGGGAAATTTTACCAAACATTCAAAGAAGAACTAATACCCATTTTCCTCAAACTATTTCAAAAAATTCAAGAAGAAGGAAGACTTCCAAACTCATTATATGAGGCCAGCATAATTCTAATTCCAAAACCAGAAAAAGACACTACAAAGAATGAAAACTACAGACCAATTATCTCTGATAAACATAGATGCCAAAATCCTAAACAATACTAGCAAATTGAATCCAGCAATACATCAAAAAAATTATTCACCATGACCAATTGGGATTCATCCCAGGGATGCAAAGCTGGTACAATATTCACAAATCAATAAATGTGATACACCACATAAACATAATGAAAGATAAAAATCATATGATCATATCAATAGACACTGAAAAAGCATTCGACAAAATCCAGCACCCATTTCTGATAAAAATGCTCAGCAATCTTGGAATAGAGGGATCATATCTCGACATAATAAAAGCCATATATGAAAGACCTACAGCCAACATCATACTCAATAGGCAAAAATTAAAAGCATTTCCCTTAAGAACAGAAACAAGACAAGGATGCCCACTTTTGCAACTCTTATTTAACATAGTACTGGAAGTCTTAGCCACAGCAATCAGACAGGAAGAAAAGATAAAAGGGATCCAAATTGGAAAGGAGGAAGTGAAACTGTCATTATTCACAGATGACATGACACTATATGTAGAAAACCCCAAAGACTCCACCAGAAATTTACTAGACTTAATAAATGAATTTGGCAAAGTAGCAGGATACAAAATTAATGTCAAGAAATCAATGGCATTCTTATACACCAATGATGAACTTGCAGAAAGAGAAAGTAAAAAACAATCCCATTTACCATTGTGGCAAAAAAATTAAGATACCTAGGAATAAACTTAAGCAAAGAAATAAAGGACCTATTCACAGAAAACTACAGGTCATTGAAAAAAGAAATAGAGGAAGATATAAAAAAGTGGAAGCACATACCCTGTTCATGGATTGAAAGAATTAACATCATTAAAATGTCCATACTGCCCAAAGCAATCTACAGATTCAATGCAATTCCCATCAAAATACCAATGACATACTTCACAGAACTAGAACAAATACTTCAAAAGTTCATATGGAACCAAAAAAGACCTCGAATAGCCACAGCAATCTTGAAAAAGAAGAACAAAGTCGGAGGGATCACATTACCAGATTTTAGGTTACACCACAAAGCGACTGTAATCAAAACAGCCTGGTACTGGCACAAGATCAGGCATATAGATCAGTGGAAAGGAACAGAGAACCCAGAAATGGACCCAAGGCAATAGGCTCAATTAATATTTGACAAAGGTGGCAAGAGCATACATTGGAGTCAAGACAGTCTCTTCAACAAATGGTGTTGGGAAAATTGGAGAGCTACATGCAAAAAATGAAACTAGACCATCAACTTACACCATACACAAGAATAAACTCAAAATGAATAAAAGACTTAAATGTGACTCATAAATCCATAAAAATCCTAGAAAAAAATGTAGGCAACAAAATTTCAGACATCATACACAGCAGAATTTTCACGGATACATCACCTAAGGCAATAGAAACAAAGGAGAAAATGAACACATGGGACTACACCAAACTCAAAAGCTTCTGCACAGCAAAAGAAACAATCATCAAAATGGAAAAGCAACCCACTGTATGATAGAGCATAATTGCCACTGATATATCAGATAAGGGGTTATTAATTTCCAATATATAGAGAGTGTTCATACAACTCAACAAAAGGAAGACAAAGAACCCAATTAAAAAATGGGCAGAGGAGCTGAATAGACACCTCTCCAAACAGGACATACAAATGGCTAAGAGACACATGAGGAAATGCTCAATATCACTAATCATCAGAGAGATGCAAATTAAAACAACAATGAGGTATCACCTCACACCTGTCAGAATGGCCGCCATCAACAAATCATCAAACAACAAGTGTTGGCGAGGGTGTGGAGAAAAGGGGACTCTAGTGCACTGCTGGTGGAATGCAGACTGGTGCAGCCACTATAGAAAACAATATGGTGTTACTTCAAAATATTAAAAATTGAACTTCCATTTGACTCAGTAATCCCACTTCTAGGAATATACCCTGAAACACAAATCAGAAAGAATATATGTACCCCCATGTTCATAGCAGCACTATTTACAATAGCTAAGATCTGGAAACAGCCCAAATGTCCATCAGTAGACGAATGGATAAAAACACTGTGGTACATATACACAATGAAGTACTATGCAGCTATAAGAAAGAAAGATCTCTTATCCTTTGAGACAACATGAAGGGACCTGGAAAGTATTATCCTAAGCGAAACAAGCCAAACAGAGAAAGACAAGTATCATATGATCTCACTTATTTGTGGAATATAATGAACCTAACAGTCTGAGGAATGGGGTAGTCCCAGAGATGTGGAAGTGGGGTACAGACTAACAATCCCCAGAAGAGGGGTTGGTGAGGGAGAGATAAACCACAGAACTTATATGCATGTATGCATGAACAATGGACATGGACAACAAAGCTGGGGATAGGGCGGGGAGGGAGGGGGAGGGGGGGAATCAGTGGGGGGAAAAGGAGAAACATCTGTAACAAAAATAAATTAATTAATTTTTTTAAAAAAGAATAAAGGAGATAATGTATGTAAAGTGCTTAACACAGTGCCAGCTAAACAGCATATACTGAAATGTTAGGTATCATTATTTTAATAAACACCAGCAATAAAGATTTATGTCTTAATATCCCTAATATTAGGGAATTAAGTTTCTGTCCTACCAAAATCTCCCTTCCTAAAGTCTAAACCATTTCTTCTTGTTCTGTGGAGATGAAGAACAGCTGTTCACCATTCTCAGTATGTTATCCCTTAATATTATTTAAGATACCGTTAGTACGTCTGCTCATTTCATAAAACAAATTTGCTTTGAAGAAATAAACAAAAGGTTTGGATAACTGAAAAATATTTAAACTATATACTATAACTTAATAAACATTCCAAACACTGTGGGATAATGTCAATTACCATTAATAAACAAATGTCTTCCTATTTAACTAAATTCCAAATATATATTTTAACTACTTAATATATATCTATCAATACTCATATAGCTGTGAGTCAACTATCATTTGAGAGTTTTCTTCTCTCTTGCGTTGCTTTGTGTAACCAAAAAAAATACAATCCCTTTTAAAATTTATTTCCACTGCCTCTCCATTTTTTTATTGCTTCACAATAACACAATAGTCATTCTTTTTAATTAAAACAGAAAATTTTATTTACATAAAATTCAATACAGCACAGTTGTCCAAAGCTTTCTAGGCAGCAATGGGCAGAGCCGGAGAGAGAAAGAAGCCTGAATTTCAGCTCTAAGTCTCATCAAATACAAAAGAACATAATTATTCATATTTTAAATTATGAAAAATCACTCAACATTACCCTCTTATATATTTTATATGAGTGAAATTGGCCACAAGAAATTATTCTCTCCATTGAATAAGGCAAACAAAACCAATCAGAAATGCATACACTTGAAAAGTGCTCAAAAGGACATTCATTTAATTTGGCCATTCATTCTCTTTAAATGAGTCAGTTACCAAGTGTGAAACATGCTCTACACACAGGAAATGTAATCAAGAGCTGAATAAAATCAGTTCATGAAATGAATTCAAGAAATCCATTTTTTTAATATAACTTTTTTGGATGATAGTTTGCCAAATAGAGTTTCACATCTTTCATGCTAAAAATAGGGCATACAGAAATCCATCTTGGCGAATGTCAACCTCCTGTCTTAGATCTCTGAAGAGGAGGTAGGATACGTAGCACATCTGCCAGGGTTGAGGCGGTTCTCTGCAGCCCTGGACAGACCGTGTGTGGGCGACAACAAGCCAATGTCAAAGTACCACTGCCGCTCTGTACCACACAGGAATGTTTTCCTGATTAAATTGTGAGAAATCTGAACAAACCACATACTCCATCATACTGTAAATACAGGCAACAGACTGAATTCACTCAGGCTACTCCTGTGTTCCAATAAACCAGCTCTCTCTTAACACCCAATGTTAACCTTTTTTTATAGAACTGACTCAGGAACAGAGTAAGGGATCAAAGAAACTAAGCTAGGATGTCCTTACTACAACACCTTGGGCTTTTGATACAACACACACAGAGGTTTATAGACATTTTTAAAAAAACTATCGGTGTATTCTATTAGTTATAAAATAACTCTATCCATATGCCCTAGGCCCTACTCTAACCAAGACATTTCAACTCCAGGCTCAAGAAAGGTAAAACCGTAAGGTATGGATAGCATTTAAGGCAAAAGAATTAAGGTACCATTTAAATATTTCAAATTATAAGTAAATCAGGTAAGATGAAGAGTTCTGGAGAATGGTTCCACAGTGATGTAAATGTACTTCACTTACTTAACACTACTGAACTGTACATTTAAAATGGTTACATGGTAAATCCTATGCCACATGCATTTTGTCACAATTTTTAAAAGAACAGTTAATAAGGGCAATAGCAATGAATAATAATATAAAATGAAATTTAAAATACAACAAAAAGAATAAAATATTTAGAAATAAATTTAACAAAGGAAGTGCAGAATATATACACAGAAAACTACAAAATATCATTTAAAGAAATTAAAGAAAACCTAAATGAATGGCAAGACTCATGTTTATGGACTTGAAGACTATTAAGATGGTAATACTCCCCAAACTGATATACAAATTTAATGCAATCTCTATAAAAATCACAGCTGGCTTTTTTTGTAGAAATTTACAAGCTGATCCTGCAATTCATATAAAATGCAAGGAACTCAAAATAGCCAAAACAGTCTTGAAAAAGAATAAAGTAATAATTACACTTCCTAATGTCAAAACTTACTACAAAGCAAAAATAATCAAGATTGTGTGGGACTAGCATAAGGACAGACAGATTAATGGACTAGAATTTGGAGTCCAAAAATAAACCCTTACATTTATGGTCATTTTGTTTTCAATAAAGTGACAAGACCATTAAATGGGAGGGAAAAAAAAATTATTTCAATAAGTGGTATCAAGGCAACTGTGAAAAAGAATGAAGTTGGACCCCTACCTCACTACATATATAAAAATTAACTCAAAATAAATCAATAACCTAAATACAAGAACTAAAATAAAGAGCTCTTAGAAGAAAACAGATATAAATATCCATGACCTTGTATTAGGCAATAGTTTCTTAGGTATGACACCTAAAACACAAGCAAAGAGAAAAGAGAATAGCTGGACTTCATAAAAGTAACAAGACAACCCACAGAATGGGAGAAATTATTTGCAAATCATATATTTGATAAGGGTCTAATATCCAGAATATATTAAAACTTTTTCAATTTAACAATAAAAAGACAACCTATTAAAAATGGGCAAAGGAAAAAATGGCCCATAAACACATGAAAAGATGCTCAACATCATTAGCCATCAATAAAGTGCAGTTACCTGCATTTTTGGCAGTTTAGCAGTTCCTCAATAAGTTAAATACAGAGTTATCATATGACCCACCAATTCTATTCCTAAGTAGATACATGATATGGGCTCAACTGTTTCCCCCCAAATTCATGTTAAAGCCCTAACCCCACTACCTCAAAATGTAACCATATTTGGAGATAGGCCCTTTAAAGAAGTAATTAAGTTATAATGAGGTCCTTAGGGGGGGCCCTAGTGAATGTAACTGGCGTCCTTACAAGAAGAGGAAATATGCACACACACAGAGAGCAGGGTGCATACACACAGAGGAAAGACTGTGTGAGGACACAATGAGAGGGCAGCCATCTGCAAGCTAAGAAGAGATGCCTCAGAAGAAACCAAACCTACTGACACCTTTATCTTTGACTTCCAGCCTCCAAAACTGCCAGAAAATAAGTTTCTGTTGTTTAAGCCACCTAGTCTACGGTATTCTGTAACAGCAGCCCTAGCAAACTAATACAATACCCAAGAGATACCAAGTCATGTTCACACAAAAAACTGTACACAAATGTTCATAGCAGCATTATTCATAGCAGACAACAAGTGAAAACAATGGATAAACAAAATTTGGTGTAACAATACAATAGAATACTTTTCAGCCATAAGGAGGAATGAAGTACTGATGCATGCTTCAACATGGATGAACCTTGAAAATACTGTGCTAAGTAAAAGAAGCAAGATACTAAAGGCTACATAGTATATGATTTTATTTATATAAAATATCCAGAAGAGACAGAAAGTGGATTAGTGGTGGTCAAGGGTTAGGGGAGGGAGAAGTGAAGAGAGACTGCTTACTGGGAGAGTATTTCCTTCAACGGTAATGTTCTGGAAATAGACAGTGGTGATGGTTGCACAACCTTGCGAATAACACAAAAAATGTATGTGACATACGCCTAAAATACAGCAAATGAAAAAAAGAAAGACTGTAAGTTATGATTCCACTTTTTAAAATTTTTAAATGCATAAGAAAGGTCTAAAAAGCCAAATTACAGAATTCTTGGGGTGACAGTATTAAAGATCATGTTTCCTTCCAAAGGAAAAACAGTAAACCAGGGATCCTTGGAAAATGAACAAGTTCTTAGACATGAAACACTATGATTTCTTCCCGTTCTTTTGTGTACAAACTACAACTAGCTTGGAAAAAGCTTGTCTTTAATGAACTCACAATCATTATATAATTTATATGTAACTTCAAAAACCATACTATTAGAAAGATAACACTACCATTTTCACTAAAATGCCAAGGTAGGAATTTCAGTGCTGCTGACAACTGACATATAATATTGTCTTAAATAATTCATTTGTGGATATATTATTTCTTTTGCTTGTTTCTCCAACACCCATGTCTCCTCTATCTCCTAAGGAGAACCCACTTCATGTGGTTGGTCAGGGGCTGCCCAAAGCACCCTACCTGCCAGGCCACAGTGATGGTTCTGGAATGGGCACAGGGCCCCAGCCAAGCTAGGCAGAGGACTTCCTGGAGTTGTGCTGCTGAGCTCTCAGGAAAGACGACCTCTTCCTACTGGGCAATAAAGTTGAGACTACGTAAGCTAAAGCTGCTGCCCATCCAAGTCCCTGGCAGTATGAAGGAAGCTGTCTGTAGAATAAAGCCAATACACAGAGAAAGACAGATGAGAGGTAGAGAGAGAAAGACGGAGCCCTAACAACACTGTGAGAACCAGCATCTCGCCTGGACTAAAGCCTGCAATATCCTAGACCCGAGTAACGTGAACCAATACATTTTCTTTGACATAAATGAATTTTCAAGACTCTAATGAAAGAAAGATTCCTGACTAATATGAATGCCTTATTCTAAATACATGAATAATCTGGAAACCAGTTATAAACTCATTTGAAAACCACTATGGAACAAGGCAGGAGATAGATGCAGAAAGGGAAAAACAAAAGGATGGCAAGAAAGAAATGGACTATATAAGAAAGGCTTACATACAATTTCAAAAGCAAACTTATGCCCTGGACAGTGTGGCTCAGTTCGATGGAGCAATCATCCTGTGAACAGGTGGCAGGTTCAACTCCCGCTCAGGGCACATACCCAGGCTGCAGGTTCGATCCCATTGGGCCACGTGCATGTGGAAGACAACCAATTTATGTTTCTCTTTCTCTCTCTCTCCCCCCTCCCGTCCTCTCTCTCTCGGAGCAATAAAAAATTTTTAAATAATAAATTAATTTTTTTAAAAAAAGCAAAATTATTTCCAGAAGATAACTTAATTTTTGAAGTAATGCTGACTGGATTTGAATTCTGACTTGGCGACTTATAAACTGTGACTTGGGTCAAGTTATTTAACCTCTTTGTACCTCAGTTTTTCCATCTGGAAAGTGGGAAAGATGGTGGCATCTATCTATCTTACAGGGCTATTGTGAGGACCAAATGAATTAGAACAGGGCTTCACATATAACAAGCATTCAATAAATACCAGCTACTGTTAATATGGTCATAATAAGAATGCAAAAGTTAAATTTCTACCTTTAAAATAAACATTTTTGATAATTTAACAATAATAACACTTTAGGAAAAAAACATAGTGAGAAAAAGAAATTAATATAACTATATAATGAAATATTGTAGAGGCATGAAAGAAATGAAGTACTGTTATATGCTACGCTGTGGATGAACCCTGAAAACATGCTATGTGAAAGAATCAGACACAGAAGATCGCACACTGTATGATACTGTTTACATAAAACACTCAACAGCAAATCCACGGACAGAGAGCAGATCAAGGGTAGTCAGGGGAAGTGAGGAAGGAGTTTCTTCTCAGTGCTCTGGAGTTAAACAGTGATGTGGTTACAAAACATAGTGAATATGCCAAAAACTGCTGAAATATGTGCTTTAAAATGGTAAGTTTTAAGTAAATTATCTCTCAATTTAGAAAAAGAAACTGACTTTATCTTTAAGAAGAACTCTATATCGTCACTATGGAATTTTATTTTGCCAAGATTACTCACATCAGCAGATATTTGTAAACTGCTGGTCCTGTTAATAAGGAATGAATGGTTCAGAAAGTGTGGGTTATTCCTGAGAAACGTAGCTGCTTATTTCAGACAACCCAAAAGTGATTTGGAAATCTAAATAAAAATAAACGATAAAAGCTATGCTTTTTATTGTGGCTTTTTCACTTTAAAAGTCTGTCTACCTTAGAGAGAGAACTCATGGATAACACTGTGATGATTTGGGGGGGGGGGGGTGATGATTTGGGGGGATGGGGGAGGTGGAAGAGGGCACAGAGGGGATAAATGGTGATGGAAAACTTATAATTAAATTACATTTATTTATTTATTTTTATTTATTTATTTATTTATTTATTTTTATTTTTTTGTACAGATAGAGTGGGAGGGAGAGAGAGGAAGAGAGAGAGAGAGAAACATCGACGTGAAAGGCACACATCGAGTGGCTGCCACCCACATGACCAACCAGGACCAGGGACAAACTGCAGCCGAGGTACGCGCCCTTAGCAGGAGCAGAACTCAGGTCTCTTGGGACCGCAGGCCGATGCTCTAACTGCTGAGCCAAACTGGCCAGGGCTTAAATTACATTTTTAAAAACTGACATAGTTCCAACAAAATGAAATCAGTCTGCCTTGTTTTTAGTGAGAAAAAGCATATTAATTTCATAGATTCTCTCCAACAAATACTGGAATATTCGCCAAATAGACTCTAACAGATTAAATAGAAACACAAAGCCTGATTCCTTCAATATGTTCAAGAACAAACAAAAGATATTAAAATCACAGTGTCTCATAGACTCCCCATGGAATTCAAATAATTACAAACTAGGAAGAGTACTTCAAATTTACAGAATTACAGAGACTGTGGATAAACATATTCAACATCCAGTGCCGTAAGTCAAAAGGCTGTATCTTCTAAATTACCACCAAAGAACAGATTCAAGGCGAGGTCCTCTTTCTGTCTCAAATCCATTTGTCCCAACCTGTCAGCAGCCATTTGGCTCTGAGCTCTCTGTTCGCTAGTCCTCGGCCTTGGGTCTGTCTATTCCCCAGGAGCACATCCTTCACTTAGGCTACGTCCCGTGAAAGACAACACCACGCCATCATCTGGTAAAATATTAAGTAAATGTCTTATCGCACTTAAAACATGATGAAACAAACTCTTGGAGGAAACTCAGAATTATCTTCAAAAACAAGTATACAAGAAGAAATTCACTCAATAGGAATTTATCTTTAAATTGTAAGCCCAAGACAACGAGGCACATTCATGGAGAAAATTTGGGAAGCACACTAGCAAAAAGAGAAATTCACTTTACCAGGAGAAAGGGGCATGGGGGGAGGCAGGAGGAGGAACAGCGGGGAAAAAGAAGGGGAGAAAAAGAGAAAGTCACTGCCTGTTTGAAATATGGAAGATGACATGTGCAGTTTATATGACTAAAAACGTGGCTTATAACCACTTACTACTTCTAAATATTTACTAGGATTATAACAGGTAACAGACAATCAAAAAGAAGAAAGAATTAAAAGCAGGAGACAATGAATGAGAATAAATATTACACTTTGTAAACCTACCGAAAATCAATATCCAATAAAAGGCTTTTAATGTTAGACTTGTTGTCATCTGATGCTTTCAACCTGATCAGCTCGTGCAGCCTAAAGCAATCAGTGAGAGCAAAGTTAAAAAAAATTACAAATGCCATAGATAATAAGCAAATAAACAAACAAAAAAAATCAATGTTCTCCTGGTATTTCTAACATTTCAATGAGACACTGAAGAGAATTTGGCAGATATAACAAAGTATCCGTTTTGCAAATATTTTTTAAAAGGCAGAACTTATCTGAAACAGAGTTGAATAAAATTATAAACAATTTAAAGTCAAATCAGAAAGACTCTCCTATCATACATCAGAAATCGATAAAGATTTCTCTCAAATGAAATACAGATTGCAAACTCCTTTAGAGGGACCTTGCTTTACACTTCTCTGTGTTCTCAAAGCTTTGTGCTATACCCTGGAACTTGATCACTTTTCGCAGTTTATATAGTGGTGTCAGGAAAAGTTCTTTAAAAATCATATAGCATACCTTGGTGTTCCAACACACAGTACTCTCCTGAACCCCAGGGTAGAAAGTAGGTCTATCAAGAACTGGCAGCTCCTATCAGCAAACAGATACTGGGCATTCGTCTTCTTGTTTTCCAGCGGAGAAAGGAGCTGACTGGGCCTTTTTAACTGGGCGACAGAAACATCACCCACGACCGGATGCTCACGGTGCTTCCCCCAGTCATCTGGCAGTAACAACTGCTGACATCTTTGACAAAACTTTCTCTGAGACAACGGCAACTCAATGAACGTCAAGTACCTTCAAGACACAATGACACACAAAGGAATATATTTTAAATTTTTTGTTTTAAAGACAATTTATTTTTGCTATTTTTAGTATGCAAAAAGTATTATTATTTCCTAAAATCTACTGCATAAAGAAGCAAAGGTAAGAGAAATCTGTGGAATGTTGGCTAGAATTTATGTCTAGCTGCATGCCTACAAAGTGGAAGAGAATCAGCAATTTCATAAGAATTGAGATGCTCCAAGTCAGTCACTGAATGAAGATCAATATCCATTTAAAATGTGAACATAATATATTACTCAAACAACTTAGTAGTAATGGAGACTACTACCACGTTTAAATTTATTGACAAACCCATGTGCTCTAACTTTGAAGTGTTAAAAAGCCTGGCTCAGTATGACAGTCATTTTAAAATGAGAAATTAAGATCATTCTTCAAGTTCTTATGGCATACTTAGCAAGAAAAATTACCTCCTAAAAGAAAAAATGTTCCTACAAAGTTCCTCTATTCTTAGCAATACTGATGGAGGCAGTTCTGAGAAGCTCATCCCCAAACAGCAAGCTGACATCTGAAGCCTTAAAAAAAATATGTATCAGAAACCCACTGGACTTATTTCAAATCGTCCTCACATCTGATCTCAAAGTCACCACCTTGGTTTTGTTTTGTTTTTTTTTTTCTTTTTATGTGGAATGAGTAAAGAAAGAAAATAATCACAGTTAGTATGTTTTAAAAACTGCTGACTTTGTATATGCTATGCCAGCTATAAAATCAGAGTAGGAAAACAAAAGAAAAATAAATAAGCTTATCGAGGCTCAGAAATGTCCACATCTAAGCATGTCAAATGGTGCACTAAAGGATTCTTCTAGTTTGAGAAGAGTCACACGGTTTCAATTGAACTAAACTCTGGAACTGCACTGGAAAAACTGAACTTAATGTAGAATCAAAGTGGGTTTTAAAACTTTTTATTTCTAAGCAGTTTCACTTCAAAGCACCCAAGGCAGCGAGAAATAGATATTCTGAATGGCTACAGCAAGAAATAAGCTTATCATGCCAGTAATTTAAATGTTTCTATTTCTATGATAACTGTTCTTTTGACAGCTTTAGCTATGACTAGAAAGAAAAAAGGCAGCAATATTAGAAGAAACTTTAACAGTAATTTAAAGAATGTCAGTAGAGAAAAGGGCCCCTAAGACATGAAATGCACGTGGAAAGAGCCAGCACAATGCAGCCACAGAAACAATGAGTTTACTATTACTACCTTTCATTATTAAATGTTGTGTCGAAGACGCCCATATTCAGCCAGGATACAGTAACAGAGACCAGATTTGCCATCCTGACCCTCAAAAAAGTTTTAAACAGACAAAACACATAAAACCAATTTTAAAATACTGGACAAATGGCAGGCCAGAGAAGGAAACAAATGATGAGTGGTACAACTGCCCAGCTTACAGTAGTCCTCCATTATCTACGGGGAGGCGTTCCAAGACCCCCCAGTGGATGCCTGAAACCGCAGATACCATCAAACCCTGTATATACTATGTTTTTTCCTTTATATACATACCTATGATAAAGTTTAATTTCCAAATTAGGCACAGTAAGAGATTAACAATAATTGATAAAAATAAGTTTAACAATATACTCTAATAAAAGTCATATACATGTGATCTCTTTCTCTCCAGTAATTTTTATATTTTCAGTTGAAACCTATTCCTGAATCTAGACTTATTAAATTGACTAGAATCCCCTCTCAGTGTTGAAGAGAAATGGTAAAAGTGGACATCCTCACTGTGTCCCAGTCTTAGGAGGAATGCATTCAATCTCTTGTCAGTATGATGTTAGCTATAGGTTTTTCTTCGATGCCCTTTATCAGGCTGTGGAAGTTCCCATCTGTTTCTGAGAATCTTTATCATGAATGAATGTTTGATTTGAGACTTGAAAGAACTCAAAGTATGTAGTTCATAATCCGGGTCCTTACTGAAGAACCCGCTGGACAGCTGGGTGCCAAGTAGAAAGGGCAACTTCCAGGCTGGAGCACTTTTACAAGCCCTAGAACAGATTTCTCTGAGATGAAACCAACCGATTATGCTACATGTGAATGTTCTGAAAGGTTCAGACAACCAGCAGAGCTACAGCTGAATTAGTGATGAGCACATAAATAACTAACAGCAGCTACAATAAAAAATCCAAGACTGTTAACTCTAAGGAAAACAAAAGGCTGTACAGAAAAGAACTTACTATGATTTATTTCATGGTTCAGCTATGAGCAGCATTTATATGGTTATAATAATGCAAATACTATATTTTGAATCTAACCAACTTTATGACATAACCATATAAAATTAAAGTATGAAAGGGTATAGGATTATGGCTGGGGGCGGGGGGTTGGAGGGAAGAGGGCCGAGAAAGGAGGGAAAGATAAATCCTCATCTTCTGCCCAGTCAGTGTGGCTCAGTGGTTGAGCGTTGACCCATGGACCAATAAGTTGCTGGATCAAATCCTAGTCAGGGCACATGCCTGACTTTCAGGCTCGATCCCCAGCAGGGGTCCTGCAGGAGGCAGCTGATTGATGTTGATGTTTCTCTCTCATCAGTGTTTCTATGCCTCACTCCCTCTCCCATCCTCTCTCTCTAAAATCAATAAAAACATTTTTTTTAAATTCTCATCCGGCCCTGGCTGGTTTGGATCAGCAGTTAGAGCATCAGCCTGTGGACCAGAGAATCCTGGGTTCAGTTCCCGCTAAGGGCACGTACCTTGGCTGCAGTTTGTCCCTGGCCCCAGTTGGTGTGTCTCTCTCACATCAATGTTTCTCTCTCTCTCTCTTCCCCCCTCTCTCCCTCCTGCTCTCTCTGAAGATAAATGCAAAAATGTCCTTAGGATAAATAAATAAATAAATCCTCATATTTCATACAAAATAAACAATTTCAAAAACTGATACACCAAGACATACAAGACAAGCATGTTTTGTATTCTACAGATAGAAAAGCGAATTCTGAAAGCATTAGCCAGAGGAGTGGACTGAGGATGCTTCTGGAAGGCGGAGATGCATGGGTGGAGACAGGCGTACTGCTCTTTGTAAAACCTCACAGAACTCTCTGATTCTGTTGCCACATACAGGTTTCTTTACTGAAATGTAATTCACCTACCACACAATCACCCTTTTAAAGTGTATGATTCAGTGGTTTTCAGAACATTCATGAAGTTGTGCAACCATTGCCGCAACATAATTCCAGAACATTTTTATCACCGCAAAAATAAACCCCGTACCTGTCAGCAGTCACTCCACAATTCTCACTACTCCCAGCCTCTAAAAACCACTAATATACTTTCTCTATAGATTTGCCCATTCTGGACTTCTCAAATAAATGGAATCATATTATAGCCACATGTAAGTTTTAATTTAAAATTTTTTATTAATAAGCTTGGCCCAGCCGGTGTGGCTCAGTGGTGGAGCATCGGCCCATGCACCAAGAGGTCGCCGGTTTGATTCCCAGTCAGGACACATGCCCGGGTTGTGGGCCCGATCCCCAGTGGGGTCATGCAGGAGGCGGCCAATCAATGTTCTCTCTCATCGATGTTTCTCTCTCTCCCTCTCCCTTCCTCTCTTTCTAAAATCAATAAAGAAAATAATTTTTTTTTAATAATAACAATAATAAGCTTATATTTAAAAAGTAAAAAGTGCGAGAGGGTGAATTTCAGCCGGACAGGAGATGAATGCAGACTACCGCCGCGGGGCTTGAGTAAGCGCTGAATCCATTTGACCACAGAATAAAACAGGAACGAACATGGGCTTCACACTAACAGCACAAAACGCAAATAATAAATTCAAAAAAAGTGGTAGGGAAGAGGATGGGGAAGTGTAAGTAGACCGATTTTCGCAGGTTTTAGAGCCATGGGCCAAAAGATATAATTTAAAACTGAAAAATCAAGTGAAAGAGCTATAAGCAATATTCAAAAGCATATTAACCTGAGAAAGAAATAATCAGCTAAAACCAGTCAGTTGTTGAGAAAGAAATAGGAAGAAATATGCTAGTTTCATCATTTCTCATTTTTAGAGGAAGACTATCTAAAAAAATAAAAGGGTTAAAAATGGCATAGGAAGTCACAAGGGCACCACCACAACAATACAGAAGCATACATTAAAACAGAAAAGCAAAGCAAACACAGACCATATAGAGCGAAAGAGAACTAAAAGAAGCAATAACAACAGAAAGCATAAAATAACACAGCAATACTGAGACAGAGCATATTTATTACACCCACTATGAAAACAGGCTAAATCCACCATTGAAATAAAAAGCCTGTCGGACTGGGTCACAAAGCAAAAACCAACTACCCAATTTCATCACTTCCAAAAAACCTCTTTTTTCCCATTATAGCATGTACAATATTGACATACAATTTATAATTGTTGTCAACCAGACAGAGGTCATGAGGTCGCAGGGAGTGTCCACCCATGTGCACACTTGGTCCTGGCTCTTCACGCTGTCATCTCCTGGATGCACACTGAGCACTGCTGGAACTACAGGTGGGGTGTCACTGCCATCACCCTGGCTCAGTCCCCAAACACAAAGTGAGTTTACATGCAGCCAGGCACCACAACTGAGCAACAGAGCATACATTTGATATTGTTAAAAGAATGACAACAATAGTCAAGTGCTTTATAGAAAAAAGGATAAGGAAGATCCCCAAATGGATGAAGTTGTGTCAAGTTCTGTGATGACAACTAAAGGCAGAAGCTGCAAAATCACCAGGAAGAGGTGAAATAAAGTCCAAGGTAATGAGGGGCTAGTGTGAGTTAACTCACTATATAGCATTATCTTAAGACACTAAGTTCAATTATTTTTAAACGAAGACCACTGTTAAATGAACCTTCATTTATGTATCTTTATGCCTTGTCCAGATTGTCCTTTAGAAAGCTTTACTGCGTACTTATCAACCTTCTCTCAACAACATATAAACTGAGATCTTGTGCATATTTCTCTCTATTCCAAATCACATCACAATCATTCAACTATATGGCTTTAAATTTACCATTCGGACACAAGGTGTTTTAGTTTTTGTTATTAGACCATACTTTTAAAATTTTATTTTTCAATTATAGTTTACATTCAATATTATTTTACTAAGTGTTCCCCCTGATATTTCCAGTACCCACCCAGCACTATACATAGCTATTACAATAGTATTGACTACATTTTCCATGCTATACTTTACATCTCCATGACTGTTCTGTAACTACTCATCTGTACTTATTTTTTTTTTTTTTTTTATTAAGTTTTAGAGAGAAAGTAAGGGAGAGGGAGAGAGACATAGAGACATTGATGAGAGAGAACATAGACTGGCTGCCTCCTGCATGCTCCCCATTGGGGATCTGGCCCACAACCTGGGCATGTGCCCTGACTGGGAATTGAACTGGCGACCTCTTGGTGCATGGACTGATGCTCAACCACTGAGCCACATGAACTGGGCCCAACTGTACTTCTTTTTTTTTCATCCTCACCCAAGGACATTTTTTTTTTTTTTTTTTTGCATTTATCTTTAGATAGAGCAGGAGGGAGAGAGGAAAGAAGAGAGAGAAACATCAATGTGAGAGAGACACATCGACTGGCTGCCACCCACACAATCCCAACCGGGGCTGGGGACAAACTGCAACTGAGGTATGTGCCCTTTGCGGAAACTGAACCCGGGACTCTCTGGTCCACGGGCCAGTGCTCTAACCGCTGACCAATCGGCCAGGGCTCATCTGTACTTCTTAATCCCTTCACTTTTTTCACCCAGTGGCCCAACACCCCTCCCCCCTGGCAACCATCAGCCAGACACAAGTTTTTTTAACAGTTTGGTATCAAGAAAACGAAACATGAAGAGTTAAGGATTACTCAGCACTCTCTCCTTATTTGTACTTACTACACATACCCCAGGGGGAAAAGAAATTCATTCTGCTGCATGGCTCAGCATGATTCACAAACTGCAGGCTAGCATTTTGAAATGTCATTTTTATTGATCTCCATTTGATGTTCCATTTGCCTTTCCTGGAGTAAACAAATTATGTTTATGGCATTTCCCTAATAGCAGACCTTGAAAATCTGAGTTTAAATGAGCTCTGAAAAAAACATAAGAAATAAAATATCAACTAAATAAAACTATCTGAATGCACATAAATTAATGCTGATTCTAGCATTAAAATATATCTTCCCCAAGACTTCACAGGTCACAATGAAGGTGCCAACGTGACTACATAATAGAATCACACATCTCAGAGCGTAACAGCCAGCTAAAACTATAAGGAAAGTCGAATCTCAGGCACAAGACGTAAATCTGTCAGCTGAGCACATGAAATATAAAGGATGGCTCAGTGTGAGATTAGAAAAACAAATACCAAGTCCCATTCTGTGGAGCCCAGAAGTCCGTGCTGTACTGCCAATTCTGTAATCAAAGTCAGGTAATAAGGTCAATTTATCTTGCTAGCTACCATCACTCCTTTCTAACAATTTCAAAAATAAATTAGTCAATGGAAAGCTATTGTTACTCCACAATAACAGATCAAAAGTTTGCTTTATAGAATAGAGATAATGTTTAAATGCATTTTACTACTTTCAAGTACACTGGTTATTTAATAAGATAACATAAATGAGTTGCATAAGTTAAATTAGAAAGCAATTAAAATCTCAAGTAATAGTACATCATCCTTAGGTCCACTTACACACAAGAATGAACTGCTAGTCTTAAGCTGAAGACACACTAACAGAATAGGTAATTAATAACAGAGAATATAGTTTAATAAGTCTTTGATTTTAAAAGCCAAAATTGAAAAATTTTAGCAGAATGACTGATTTTGAAGTTTTTACTCAATTGAAAGCTTTTAAGAAATCATAGGAACATCAATTACCAAGTCAGGCAGTGAAATCAAAGACGTTACATTTTAAAAAGCTTCTACTCATCCTCCAAAACCTAGTCAGATGCCATGTCCTTCAACTGTACTGATCCACTAAGGCACAGGTAGGCTGTAATGCTTCTGGCTTTCCAGCACTCAGTCTTTTCTATGAATACTGCTCACACGTTTCCTTGTACTGTATAGTTGCTGAATGTATCTCAACTCCACTGCTAGCATTTTAAGTTCTCTCTGAGCCTTCAACAAAGAATGAGTAAATGGATAGATGGATGGATGGATGGATGGATGGACGGACGGACGGACGGACGGACGGACGGACGGATGGATGATGGGTTGGGCAACAAAATCCAAGGTTATGGGTCACAGATTACTTAAGATACTGAAATTATTTAAGACATGCTCTCAAGAATCAGCACTAAATAACAGATGAAATTATGGCCCCCAAGTTGTACTGAATCTATACTTCCTTTTTCTCTTTTAAATAAGTCTAAGTCTGTGAGGCAATAACCTCTACAAGCAGCAAAATCAAACAACCTCTTAAAAATTCATTAATAGTTCATATTTTGGCTAGTGTTTTTATATTTTAATACACATGAAATATACATTTCAAAAATTCTTTATTATCAAAAAACCATACTTTGGCAATACAAAAACAAGTACAGTGTCTTACTTCCAGACTAAAGTTTTATTATGCAAGGAGACAAGAGCACCTAGATTTTCTTACAGAGTTTAATTGAATCACCAATATCCTTATGTAATAACATGAACAACATGCTTATCAGATAAAAGTGATAAGGCAGAGCACAAAACTACGTACACATTATGACTACAACCTTGTAAAACAAACCTTGGCAGAGGAAAAGAAGGAAATGTAACAAATTGACCGAGGTGATGGGTGCAAAGGGAGAGGCATGGGTGATGTTTTTGTACCTTCTGCATCTTATCCTTTTTTATCTCATTATGATATATCGCTATATAACTCATGTTTTATCTCCTTACATCACCTTAAATTAAATCCCTACACATCATATACTAATTACTATCTGCTCTTATATTTAAAAATACAGTCATTCTAGTAGTATGAACTGGATGAAGTTACTTAACTTTTCCAAGCCTCAATTTTCTCATCTAAGTAAACCAACTCAGCAGGATTAAAAAATATCTCATGTAAAACACCCAGCTTAGTGCCGAGCTCACAGTAGTGCTCAATTTATATTACTTCCCCTTTCAACATTTTTTGGTATTGATTGAATTCCTATAAATTAAGTAGACATCACTGATTAAGTACTTTGGTTAAGAGGCAATCCATTTATCTTAAGAAAAGCCTCCTCCATCAAAGGAATTTAAAATCTACTAGAGAAGCTTAGGAAGACATTTTTAATAGATCCCAGTAATCCTTTCCACTTAGCCTGGATAAGACCCCAGGATCCTTCAAAACATAGAAGCCCAGGTAACCAGGAGTAGCCATGAAGAGTGAAAACCTATTTGTCATCAGCAACCCAGAACAAGGGATTCTTAAGGAGCTCCTCCCAGCACACAGACGCAAGGTCTATGACATAGGAAAGGGATGAATTCTTTTTACAGGTCTGCCAAAGAATTAAATCTATGACTCAATTCCAGTTCACCCTATAAAACAATTTAACAGTGAAGATATTTAAAAAGAGGTGTTTACAGCTTTTATTTTAAAAACTGGGTTCATTTAGTATTTCAAAAAAGAAACATTACAGGACATCTTCATGGTTTTGGATTTAGCAATGAATTCTTATCTATGATACCAAAAGCACAAGCAATAAAAGAAAAAATTGATAAACTGGACTTTATCAAAGTTTAAAAACTTTTGTGTATCAAAGGACATCATCAAGAAAGTGAAAAGACAATCTAAAGAATGGAAGAAAATATTCACAATCCATCTGATAAGGGTGAACATATAAAGAACACATAAAGAACTCCTGTGACTCAACAACAAAAAGAACACCATATTAAACATTGACAAAAAAAATTGAATAGACATTTCTCCAAAGAAGATAAGCAAATAGCCAAAAAAAAAAAAAAAAAACACATGAAAAGATGATCAACATTATGGGTGACAGGGATATAACAAATGAAAACCAAAATGATATATCAATTCACAATTGCTGGGATGGCTATAATAAAAAAGAAAAGAAATATTGACAAGGACATGGAGAAATTGGAACCCTCATACATTGCTGGTGGGAATGTAAAATGGTGCAGACACTGTGGAAAACAGTTGGGTGAGTCTCCAAAAACTAAACATAGTATTGCCATACGATCCAGTAATTCCACTCCTAGTACATATGCAAAGGAATTGAAAACAGACTCAAACAGATATTTAAACACTGATGTGTATTGTAGCACTATGCAAAATAGCCAAAACATGGAAACACCCAAGTGTCCATTGTGGATGAATAAACAAAATGTGATATATAGATATACAATGGGATATTATTCAGCTATAAAAAGGATGAAATTCTAACACATGCTACAACATGGATATGCCTTGGAAATATTATAATGAAATAAGCCAGACATCTAAGAACAAATATTGATGATTTCACTCATCTGGGGTACCTAGAATAGTCAAATTCATGGAAACAAATAGTAGATTAGAGATTACCAGGGATTGCGGGGGAAGTGGAATGGGAGTTATTGCTTAATGGTGACAGAGTTTCCGTTGGGGCTGATGAAAAAGTTTTAGAAATAGTGGTGATGGTTACACAACATTGTGAATGTAATTACTGCTACTGAATTGGCAATTGTGTGCGTGCGTGTGTGTGTGTGTGTGTATGTAACTACAATAAAAATAAGTTAATTAATTAAAGTATAATTAAAGACACAGGTAAAAATCAAACAAACAGGCTAATGAATAAAAATGACACCACATCAGTACCTTTCCACACACTGCATTCGGGACAGAGGCGGCTGACATCTTCGGTTATGAGCTTCCCGGGCAGCAAGTCTAGCTCCTGACAACTGAGAGGATGAAATCCACTTAATATGCCATCAAACTTGACACCATGCTAGAGAAACTGGTATCACTTTCTGACATCAAGAAGCCAGAAATTCAAGCAGCTCAAAGTTGCAAATAAGCATTCATTTCAGGGGTGCGGTGGAGGGGATGGGGGAACAAAACATAAACGGAAAAAATTCTACAGTGTTTGAAGCAGTACCCAACATATGATTAACTAACATGTGGTGATCTTAATAGGTCTGCAGAAGAGTAATATACAAGACTGCTTTCTAAGAAACTTAACAAAGCTCAAAACATTCCAGTCAAAACTTTCAGAAACTTTAATGGGAGCTGAGTCCAAGAGGATACCCAGTTCTTAACTATTTCTCTAAGTGCCTTCATCAGTCATCCAGGAGCTATATAAAGGATGTTCAAAGCAAATGTTCAAAAACAGTATTTTTCTAAAACTCTTTCTGGAATGATCATGACCTGGGCTCTTTAGGGAGACAACTATATTTGCAAACCCTACACTAATAACCTCAGAAGGTCTTAATGGGAACTAAGTTGTTGAGACAGTAGTTTAAGACATCAGTGACCAAAGTAAGTTCAAAGTAAGTATGAACTTCATTATCTCTAACAAAAAACGGCATCTTCAGCTCTTAAAAGATTTATCTCATACATTCTCAAAAATGTCACATACATCAAATATAAGAAATAGATATCCAAAAAGTTAATATACCTTTTCATCTTCCCATTGAAAAAAATTACAATCTTTTCTATCTCTACAGGCTGAGCAGGCATAAAACCTCCGTGTTTCTTCTTTCCCTTGGCTCACCTTTACAAACAAAAGAGTGGGTCCTAGTTCCAGAATAGGGAAACACATGTCAAACAATAGTCATCTGCATCAAGTTCCTAGTTTTCACCTCTCTTAAATAAAACTTCTAATTTTATGCACGGTTTACTATTAAGTCCACTACTTCGTTTAATAATTTACTTAAGAAATAATTTTTGAAAACTGGTGCCCCCAGAAATACAATGCTATTGTTAGTGGGGCAGCGGTCTAGGTGGCGAATGACCTGGGTTCCGGGACTGAGACAAAGAGAGCGTCCGGGGAACTGAGCACTTTCCACCTGCGTCCGCTGTTATCCTTTCCGTGGGAATCTGAGTTTTTAGAGCTGGACACACCCTTCTCTGCAAGTTAGAGAAAAACAAGGTCTGGTTTCTAAGGAAGAATTCATTCGATCGTTCTCCCTAACTTTTAAAAATGAAAGTAGAGCCAATCAACAAATGAGATTCCCAAATACGTGGCAATGGACATTACTTGGTAACACGCAACCACCACAGTGGGGACTTTTTAGGACGGTTTCTGAAATAGGTTGAAAACCACAACTTCGCGAGGAAGGACTGTTTTCTAGGCATTACACACGGTGGGGAGTGAAGCGGATAAAAACCCGGAAGCCCGAAAAGCCCATGGACACTCAGGCTAACCCTTGCCCCTCGGCGCCCGAGGGCCAGGCTGAGCCCAAACACGGACCCACCGTGAGGGCACAGCGGGGCGGGGGCGGCGGGATCGGAGGGAAGCACCATCTCCACTGCAGAGCTCCCCTGGCTGCTCGCGCTCCCCTCTGCCTCCACGGCTCCAAGACTGTGCCTGAGGGCCGCCATCTTCCCGCCGCTGTCCCGAAAGCCTCGGTCCAACCAATAAGGAGGCTAAGAAAGAGCGCCACCACGACCCACAAAGACTCACAGCGCCCCGCGCGCCCAGGAGGGGATGCGGCCGCAGAGGCGAGACCACGCCCTGAAATGCAGCAGCCGCCGGCCCTGGGCTGTCGCTAAGCTCTCCTTGGCACGGGAGGTTACAACTCACAGACAACTTGTTGGACCTGTGCAATAAGCTCACCTGTTTTCTGCCTCACCCATTAGCACCTGCAAGTACCCTCCTCTTGTAAGTATACAGGCAGGACATGAGATAACCCCGGAGCAAAGATTTGGTCGGGTTTAAGTCCAAAAGGCATCATCACAACCAAGAGCAGTTGGCAATAGAAAGCTGAAGCGTCTGTGCTTCATGAAACCACCCTCTTTTCATAGTGGGAGGCACAGTGTCACCTTCTACCTTTTGGACAGTGTTTATAGTTGCAAATTATAGTTGCATATCCATTGACATTTATGTATTGTAAAGAAATAAAACTGTCCCTTTTTGCACCTGACATGATTGTCTACATAGAAAAATCCAAACGAATCTACAAAAATAACTAGTTTAAACTGGATGCCAGATAAACATACAAAAGATCATGGAAACACCAAAATTAAAAATAGAATACCACTAACAACCACTCAAATAAATGAAATACTTAGGTTTTACGTAAATCTAACAAAACTCAGACAGGACGTGTATGCTGAAAACTACAAAATGCTGATAAAAAAAAATCAAAGAAGATCTAAATAAATGTAGAGACATACTGTGTTCATGGATTAGAAGACTCAACATAGTGAAGATGTCAGTTTTCTCAAAGTTTAGGGAAGATACAAGTTTAGCTCCATGTCTGTAAAAAGTCTCAGTCGGATTTTTGTAGCTATAGACCATATTATTCTGAAATTTGTATGAAAAAGCAAGGAAACTAGAATAGTTAAAACACTTTTGAAAAATAATAGTAAGGGGGTAGGAATCAATCTATCCAAATTCGTTGCAATAAACACACACATGGTTGTAGATGAAATAAGTAAATCTCCTTGTAGTAAAGAGTCAATGGCACTTCACGTATGTAATTAAATTCACATTTACCACTATGATATATTAATTTAGAAATACTGCTCTTTTCCAAGCACATTTCATGCAATGCTTTCACTCAAATCTTTCACCTGCACCTGTAGCACCTGGTCTTTGGCATACAATTCCCCTGTCCTAGTCGTCCAGCACAAGTTACTGGCGTGTCTGCATCTTTAGGAGAGGGAACTTTCTGGACCCATGTTTAATGATACTTTTGAAAATTTGATCTCAAGACCTAACTATCCTTGATCATTAACATTAATACTTCTATTTAAAAATTTTAACTAATAGGTACTGATTTGTAATCTTTAAAAGACATGCTTAACAACACTTGCAGTAGAATTCATAAAATTATACCACCAAAAATAGTTACTGAATCTGTATTTTCTTATTTCTTAAACAATTCTGATGCTGTGAGGTGAGCTCTCTAAGCAGCCCAAACAAATATGGATTTGCACCTTTTACAGTGAAAGGCCAACAAGAGTTGTCCAAATGAGGTCAATGAAAGAGCGCCTCTTGCCCTGGCCGGTTTGGCTCAGCGGTTAGAGCACCGGCCTGCGGTCCAGAGAGACCGGGGTTCAGTTCCCGCTGAGAGCGCGTACCTTGTAGTTTGTCCCCAGCCCTGGTTGGTTGTACAGGTGGCAGCCACTTAATGTGTCCCTTTCACATCGATGTTTCTCTCTCTCTCTCTCTCTCCCTTCCTCCCTCCCACTCCTTCCCACTCCATCCCACTATGTCTGAACAAAAAATGGAAAAATGTCCTCAGATGAGGATAAAAAAAAAGAGCACCTCAATAAGGCAGTTCTCTCTCCCCTGAGGGATAATGTGAGGACAAAAAAAAAAAATCTCACCTATATTCAGACATGTATGTGTAGTGTATGTTGAATGTTTACTGAAGAGCTCTTGAATCTGAGCAGTAAGTTATGAAGAAAGTTTGTCCAGGAAAATCCTTGAGCAGAGAAAAGCTGAGACGTAGCAGGATTCTCAAAGGAAACCAGTGGCAGAGCTGAAAATGGGCCCCTGGAGGCCTGAGCACCGAGACTCATCACACTCACCCTTTTCAATACCCCAAAGCAGGCTCAAGTTCCACCACTGCCCACCAGAGCATGTGACAAAACTGGTGAGCTTCCCGTAGGGACCAGGATGCCTCACTCCTTGACTTTGTTAATAGGGTAAAAGCCCTCCCACCTGCAAACCTCCTGCAGAGAAAGTGGCTGAAGCCAGAGGAACATTCTTCATGGATGCCCGACTGACTTCTCTATCTTCGGTTAGAGAACCTAGCTGTCCTTGGGGAAGCCAACCCTCGCCAACTCCAGCCCATGTCGCTTCAGAAGTACAAAGAGCCACAAAGACTGGCTTGGGTTCGGCAGGTAACTTGGGGAATGCCTTGAATGGCTGAAAAAAGAAGCTGTAATAATTAGATTGATGTTATCCCAGTGATACCCATAATATTGACGTATCATGTGTCTGAGGGGTTCAGCTCTTCAGTCTTTTCTGAGCTTGTATCCAGTGACTTCTGGAGACCTAGGTCCGGGTTCACCTTGGCTGGGATAACTCAGCTCTGCTCCTTGTGTATCTCATCCTCCTTGCAGTGGATCGAATACTTGTGTCCCCCCAAAATTCATATGTTGAGATCCCTAACCTCCAAAGATGATAGTATTAGTAAGTAGAGCCTTTGAGAGGTGATTAGCTCATGAGAGCAGAGCCTTCATGAATAGGATTAGCGCCCTCATAAGAGGCCCCAGTAAGCTCCCTTTCACCATATGAGGAAACAAGGAGAAGTCTATGACGAGAGAGCGCGCTCGCCCAACCTCGCTGGCAGCCTGACCTTGGACTTCCAGCTTCCAGAGCCACGAGCAATGAATTTCTGTTGTTTTTAAGCCACCCAGTCTGTGGGGTTTTGTTACAGCAGCCCTAGTGAACTAAGTTACTCCTCCTAGAACCAGGGGGTCAGCCTGGGCACGTCTTTCTCACAGAGATGGCAGCAGCACAAGAGAGCTAGGAGAAACAGACAAACTTCCAGAGACCTCGGCTTGGAGCCGCCACTGTCAGTGCTTGTGCCCACGGGTTGCTGGTAGGAGGGGGCTACTTACGATATCATGAGAAAAAAAACTGTTCTGAGACTCGCACAGGAGAACGAGTGATTTCTATTTGCATGAAATTAAATCCCTGAGTTTCCGAGGTCCTATTTCCCTTCGTCCCATCACAGAAGAAGTGTAGCTGGGGCTTCAGCAGAGCTAGGATTAAAGCCATTGCCCAGAGTTTCTGTTCCGTATCCGCACAGTCTAATCCAGTATCAGGCTAGTTTTGCTTGTGTTCCCCACTGCAGCCCATCAGTCCATTGCGTGTGGAGTCTACAGGGCCACATGGCCATGGAGGGAACATGGGCAAATGCAAGAGCCACAAGAGCTCAGAGCCAAGAGCGACAAGAGCCAAGAGAGCAAGCTCTTTTGTCTACAGGAGTATGTATTCCTAAGTTTCCGTGGGCTTGCATTGGCTCTGCCCTCTCTAGCCAACCTGTGGTTCCCCAGGCAGGTATCTTCTCTATGTCACTCCAACTTTACCGCCCATCTTCCCCTTTGTCCAGTCCCTTGCCCCACTGTTTTGCAGAGAATGGACCAGTGGTTCCCTGGGGAGTGCAAAGTTGCAGCTTCCTGGTGAAGGTGCCCAAATGACCATGCTTATAATGTCTGGCCTTCCTTTTGCTCCTTCCCCGTTATTAATAACTAGCTAATTACAACAGTATCACTATCAGTCACAACCAAGAATGGCAACTAATGTTCTATGCTGCAGCCATCATACTGGATGGATAAATGTCTGTTAATATGTCATGAAGCTCTTTCTCAGCAAGACCAGCTAACTCTTCTCTCTACTCTCCCTGCCACAATGCCTGTCTGTCATCCTGCTCTCCTCCCCTCCATCTTTCTCCTCTACCCATCTTGGGCTCTCCTGCTGAGGCCCTTTAAATCACACTAACAAAAGACAGATTAACAAGAGAGAGAAATAGAAGTTAATTAACTGTGCATCAAGCACACATAGAGCACTTCAAAGGGGTGATTAAAACTTGGGCTTATATAGCATCTTAGCAAAAAAAACAACCCAACAATACATTTTTAGAGACATAATAAGGCAAAGGAGAAGGGCCTTGAGCTTCTAGGGGTGGCAGATCGTGGCAAGGCAATTATATGAAGAAACTAACGGTGAAGAGTAGTTTTAGCGAACTTTGTTGTATAGATGGCTCTGGTGCCCTCTCTGGACGAATGAGGGTCTAAATTATCTCCATTGATTAACTTCTGTCCATCCTGATAGAGAGGGGAGGGGGACAGACATCTTTATAAATTACGTCCTGCTTTTAGGCAAATGGGGAGAACAGAGAGCTTTTCTTTCTTTTTTAAAAAATTTTATTTTTGATTTTAGAGAGAGAAAGGGAGACAGAGAGAGAGAGAGAGAAACATCGATTTGTTCTTCCACTTATTTATACATTCATTGGTTGATTCTTTTATTTTTATTTTTTAATCCTCACCCGAGGATATTTTTACATTTATCTTCAGACAGAGTGGGAGGGGGAGAGAGAGAGAGAGAGTTAGAAACATCAATGTGAGAGAGACACATCGATTGGTTGCCTCCCGCATGACCCCAACTGTGGCCAGGGACTAACTGAAACCAAGGTCTGTGCCCTTGGTTGGAACCGAACCTGGGACTCTTTGGTCTGCAGGCTGACACTCTAACCACTGAGCCAAACTGGCCAGGGCCATTGGGTGATTCTTGTATGTACCCTGACCAGGGATTGAACATGCAACCTTGGTGTATCGAGATGACACTCTAATCAACTGAGCTACCCTGCCAGGGCCAGAAAGCTTTTCTTGTATGTGTTTCTTTTTCATTGCCTTCAGCTCAAAATAATGCTTATGCCAAAGTGGCATGTTTGGGAGTGGCAAATTTGGCTACCCCTCCTCCATCTCTTCATTCAGCGTCAAAAGCTTTTCCTACTACATTCCTCTGTTGATTATACCAAGTTCTGCGTTAGCGGCAACTTGACCTCTATGTGCCGCAGGCTTTTGAAACTTAAAGGTAATAATGTCTCCCCTCGAAACTTATTAAGGTGGATGCTGTCCAGTAAGTGAGCAGCATTTTAGCTAAAGACTCAAGAAAAGTATGCATTTGAGCTCCTCACTGATAGCACAGACAGCAAGTGGGGCCGGATGCTACATTTCTTAGGAACCTGCCAAGGCAACGTCACCCTTGGTTTAAACCAGCACCTGATTACCTTTAAGTACTGCAATTTACAACAACACTTGGAGGGAGGAATAGCCTTCCGGACTCTTCCCACAGCCACACTGAGATCAAAAGCAGTTGGATTCACCTTGACAGGCGGTCAGGCACAAGTGTCAGAATCTGGTTAAACCAGCTCCGGCAGCCAGGGATCAGTCCAGAAATGTTTATACAACTTTCTGACTCGGAAAGGGGAGGCCACCTGATTTTTCTGCTGCTTCCCAGGCCTCAGTGGTTTCCAAAGCCTTAACTGTCAGGTGGGAATAGTGTGCCAGAGCTGAGGAGCAGCCTGGCTTCCTGGAATCAAAGGAAAAATAAACACATCGCTTTGCTTACGGAATACATTGGCTGCTGGGGTTTTTTTTGTTTTTTTTTTTAATCACATTCTTTCCATTTCCAGGTCTAAAAAATCTCACCAGGCAGAGGCACAGTCACCGACTGCCAGGTTAGCATTTCTTTCACAGGCTGGACCTGGTGTCGGGCTTTGGAACAAAAACCCTTTTGAAATGTCGCTTAGTTTCTCAGGGAGTCTCTTACATCCGGTGATCTAAGGTACATTTTCCTTTCAACCCCAAATCAACCCATGTCACACAACAGAACATTTTAAAATAGACTTTGATTCCCAATCTATCAGCATGCTCAAAGAAAGATGATATCAAATCTAGAAATTTTCATGTGCACAGACCCCTCCCTTTATGCAATAAGCCAAATCCAGAAACACGGGTGTATGCCTTATTTCATCAGCTAAAACCGAAACTTCGCCCTGGCTGGTTTGACTCAGCGGTTAGAGTGTTGGCCCGCGGACCAGAGAGACCCGGGTTCGGTTCCCGCAAGGGCACGTACCTTGGTTGCAGTATGTCCCCGGCCCTGGGTGGGTCGTGTGGGTGGCAACCACTCAATGTGTCTCTCTCATATCGATGTTTTTCTCTCTCTCTCTCCCCCCCCCCTCCCTCCCTCTCTATCTGAAGATAAATGCAAAAATGTCCTCGGGTGAGGATAAAAAAATAAAAATAAAAACAAAATTTCAAGCGTGCCATTAACACACACACAGAGTTTCTTGGGTGGAAACCGAATCTATAATTAACAGAATTAGTACTGCACTCTTCACAAAATGTACCTTATTTCATCCTCATTACAAAATGAGGTTACCAATAGCTCATGTATTTTACACGTGGGAAATTGCAAGATCTGGCCGAGGTCACGGAGCTAATGAGGGGCAGAACCAGGACTTACATGCAGGTCTATTCCAATCTCAAACTCTTAGTCAAAAGAGAATTGTAGCATATCTTCCATTTATTGAAGATAGCAATATTAGAACATAAGTAAGTTTACAGTATTTTGAAATGACAAAAGTTAAATCTATTGCATTACTTGATGGTAGAATAAAAACTTTAAAGCTTAAGGATTTATTTTTCTCAAAGAACTCTTTACATGGATTCTGAAGCAAGCAAAAGCTTACTGAATAAAATGATGCTGATTAATAATGCAATTTGCTGGGGCGATGGGTACATGATGCAACGTGCGGGTGATGTTTTATTGAGTTGTACACTTGGAATCTGTATAGTCTTGTGAACCAATGTAAACCCAATAAATTCAATGAAAAAATAATGGAATTTGCTTAGATAAATGCCTTGTTGTTATATACATAAACTATTTGATCCATGGGCCAAGAGACTGCATGAGTCATACTCTCCACAATCCAAGAGAAAGCTAGACATTGAAAATACGCTTCTAAAATAAATAAGAAAAATGTTGAGAGCTCAAGTCAAAGGCAATCAAGCATTTAGTTTACAAAGCATTTACCTTCCCTCCCTTGTGTGCAAGGGGTTTACAACCTGAGAGGCAAAGGTAGAAAGTGCAGGACAAAATCAAAGACTAGGAAGGACATTAGTCCTCAGAAAATACTTGATTTTAGATCTATTACCATTTTCAGATTTTCCTTCTGCCTTTGAGCAGCATTTGAAGAGTAAATCCAAGAGCTGAAATGGTATATCTTACAGATTTCTCTATTCCTACCACCTTTTGGAGAATCTGGCATACAGCAAGTACCTAATACATGTGTTGAATTCAATGAGAGATTTATATGTATCAAACCAACTGTTACCCATTCAGGAGTTGGGATTTTATAAAGGAAATGAAAAAGAGCTAAAGCAAATTCATGTATCTGTCATGACTGAGAAATGAGAGGTTCTGGTCCACAGTTATGTAGAATAGAGCCAAGAGCCCAGCGGTAAGCAAGACATTTTTCTCCGTAGTCAAGATAATTATTACAAATCCAGGTTGAAGAGTTTCTGCACATTATTCAGAAGAAAAACTCTCAGACCTCACTTTAGAAAATATTTACAGGTGGGTATTCCTATGATCTCAGTCTTCTGTTCGGAATATGACTCAGAAGGTGGCTAGACCGCAGTATTGACTAAGGTAGAGAGAGGCTGAGCTTGGCCACTTTAGAGACTAATGCATACGTAGGTGCTTACGTTTTTTACTTTGGGTGGTGTTATGGATTGAAACTTGTCCTCCTCAAAATTCATGTTGAAGGCCTAACCCCCAAGGTGACTATATTTGGAGATAGGGCCTTGGTTAAATGAGGTCATAGGGGTGGGTCCTAATCCTGTAGTGCTGGTGTCCTTACAAGAAGAGGAAGAGACGCTAGGGTTGTGAGTACACAGAGAAAAGGCCATGTGAGGACGCAGAGAGAAGCTTTCTGTAAACCCAGGAGGCAGGTCAACCCAACCCTGCGGGCACTTTGACCTTGGACTCCCAGGCTCCAGGCTCTGAGAAAACAAATTTCTGTTGTTTAAGCCACTCAGTCTGTAGTGTTTTTTTTTTTTTTTTATGACAACCCTAGCAAACTAATAAAGGTGGCAAACAAAACATTCATGTAAATGAGACCCCATATAAAGGCTTCTTCTTTCAATGAAAGAATCGAAACATGGAGAACAACAGAGAATATAAAAAACACTCACTCACCTACCGCTCAGACTTGAACAAATGTGGTCATCTCATCATATTTGCTGCAGTTTTCTCAATACTTTTATAATTTGGTGTAGGGACCTTGCACATCTTTGGCTGGACTCATTCCTAGGAATCTGATGTTTTGTTGCTGCTATACATGGTATCTTTTAAAATGTTCTTTTCCTAACTAATGTTGCTGGTATATAAACTACAAAATTCATTTATTAAATCTAATAGTTATTGGTAGATTCTTTTGAAGTTTCTACATGCATAATTATGTCATCTGTAAATAATGACAGTCTTATTTCTCACTTTCTGACCCTCATGCTCTCTCTTTCCTGCCCTCACTAGCGAGGCTCCACAGTACAGTACCGAATAGGATCAATGAAAGCAGGCCTCCGTGTCACGTAACTGATCTCAGAGGGAGCATATGGAAGGCAGAAGAATGGCCCCCAAAGATGCCCATGTCCTAATCTCCAGAATTTATGAATATGTTACATGGCAAAGGGAATTAAAGTTGCAAATGGAATTAAGGTTGCATATTAGCAAGGCCTTAATATAGGAATATCCTAGATTCCCTGGGTGGGCCCAATGTAATCATTAGGGTCCTTAAAAGTGGAAAAGGAAAGAAGTAAAGGATTAAGAAGTACAAATTTATAGTCACAGAATAGTCATGGGATGTAAAGGACAGCATAAGGAATATAGTCAATAATATTAATAACTATGTGTGGTGTCAGATGGGTACTAGATTTACCAGGGCGATCACTTCGTAAGTTGTATAAATGTCTAATCACTGGGCTGTACACCTGAAACTAATATAGTATGGCAGCTGTAATTGAAAAATAAAAAATTATTTTTAAAAAAAAGTGGAAGAGGGGGGCAGAAGAGTGGGTGTCAGAGTGATTTGGCAAGAAAAGGTTTCAACCCACTGCAGCTGGCTTTGAAGACGGAGGTAGAGGGCTATAAGGCGAGGAAGGTGGGAGGCCCCTGGAAACTGGGAACGGGGAGGAAACATTCTTCCCTAGACCCCAGAAAGGAACACAGCCCCACTGACGCCCTGACTTTGGCCAAGTGAGATCTGTATCAGACTTTTCTTCCCCACAGAACTGTTAAAATAATCGGTAGTTTTAAGCCACTAAAGTTTGTAGTCATTTGTTACAGCAGCAAGAGAACAAATATGGAAACCTTTCGTTTTCCCAGCACCACGATGTTTGCTATGAGGTTTTTGTGGATATGTTGTCTATTTGTTCCTGTTACTTCTAATTTCTGAAACACATTTTTAACTCCAAAATTTCCTCTGTCAGCTCTCACTTTATTTCCCCATTGCTTGCCCATCTCATTCCTGCTTTTTTGATTTTGATGTTATGTTGTTCTTAGGTTCTATCATTTCTTAAATTCCTTTAGCATTAAAAATATATATTTTCCTCTGCTTTGTAAATGTTTCTGGAATATCTTCATTTTCTCTGGGTATGTTAAACAGATTGTTATCCTGTTTTCTTTTTGGGGGGCACATATTATGTAGTCATGTTTAAGTGACATAGGTTTTCCTACATTTTCCCAAGAGTCCTATGTAGGAGGTGAGGTGAACCAGGAGTTTCCCAGTTTTGTAGTTCTAGGCTTCTCTTCCGCAGTTAGTAAACAGTATTAGAGAACATGGTTTTGTGTGTCCTCTTAGGTACTTTCTGACATGTCTCATTTGGTCCCCTGATCTATTCAGTGTCTGAGCCTTCTCTCCTTTACTCCCAGATCCTTCCCTTGTCAGAGTGTGTTCCACACCCGTTTCACCGGTGCAGGCCATGTGCTCTCACTGGCTGCGTCTGAAGACCCTGAAGACTGGGTGGCCCTAGCAGCCTCATCCCTTTCTGCAGGATCCTCTAATTATACTGGCTGTAATTAATTTCTGGACAGCCCTCTCCCAACTGTGAATGTGGTTTTTTAATCCCCCAGTTGAGCTTGCCACCACCACAGGGAACTCCTCCTTTGGGGCTGAGTACATGTTGGTAAATTCTGGATTCTTTGGCTCTTATAAACATCACAAGTTCTCTTTTTCTTTCTCTCTGCTTGCTCCTCCAAGCTGTTGTTCACATGTGATCTTGTTGATATTGATGATTTTGGTCCAAACTGCTCAGAATC
The DNA here is from genome assembly GCF_014108415.1 of Molossus molossus. Lineage (NCBI taxonomy): Eukaryota > Metazoa > Chordata > Mammalia > Chiroptera > Molossidae > Molossus > Molossus molossus. The sequence continues at coordinate 17,283,628 of NW_023425344.1, read as the reverse complement.
TGGGATTCACAAGGTACATCTATCACCTAATTTTAGTGAAGACGGTGTCACTGTATTTTTTTTTTTTTTCTTTTGCTATACGATAGCTCCATGGGGATTTGGGGAGATTAAAAAAAACTACCCATCGCTGTTGCTATCTGCCTCCTATAATTGATATTTTATTTTTTAAAATTTATTTTTTATTTATTTTTTTTATCCTCACCCGAGGACACTTTTCCATTTTTTGTTCAGATAGAGTGGGAGGGAGAGAGAGGAAGAGAGAGAGAGAGAAACATCGACGTGGAAGGTACACATCGAGTGGCTGCCACCCACACGACCAACCAGGGCCAGGGACAAACTGCAACCAAGGTACGTGCCCTTAGCGGAAACCGAACCCGGGTCTCTCTAGACCGCAGGCCGACGCTCTAACCTCTGAGCCAAACCGGCCAGGGCTGATATTTTATTTTTATCCTCACCTGAGGACATTTTTGTATTTATTTTCAGATAGAGTGGGAGAGAGGGAGGAAGAGAGAAACATCGATGTGAGAGAGACACATCGACTGGTTGCCACCCATACAACCCCAACCAGGGCCGGGGACAAATTACAACTGAGGTATGTGCCCTTAGCAGGAACTGAATTTGGGTCTCGCTAGTCTGTGGGTCAACGCTCTAACCACCGAGAAAACTGGCCAGAGCTAATAATTTATTTTTATTTTTATTATTTATTTATTTATTTATTTATTTATTTATTTATTTATTTATTTTATCCTCACTCGAGGATATTTTTCCATTTTTTGTACAGATAGAATGGGAGGGAGAGAGAGGAAGGGAGAGAGAGAAAGAAACATCGACGTGAAGGGACACATCGAGTGGCTGCCACCCGCACGACCAACCAGGGCCGGGGACAAACTGCAACCGAAGTACGTGCCCTTAGCGGGAACCGAACCCGGGTCTCTCCGGACCGCAGGCCGACGCTCTAACCGCTGAGCCAAACCAGCCAGGGCTAATCATTTATTTTTAAATGATTTGTATTTTTCTATTTACATTATAATGCTCAGGATAGGACAGACTATGCTTTAGTAATGAATATATTCAAAATTTTCATGATTAAACACAAACATGTATTTCTTGTCGTGCCCCAGTCCAGTGAAGTCCTCCAAGCAGTGCTGCACAGGCTGTGGCTGCTTCCATTTTGTAAAGTGCGTGTTCACAGCCAGACAGGAAGACGGGAGAGTGTGTTCAGTCATGACCACTGACCGTGATGGCGGTGAGTTTCACTGCCAGCTCTGGAAGTCACATATATCACTTGTCCCCACATCTCACTGGCCAGAACAGTCACATGGCCCCAAATGAACTGTAACGCAGGCTTGAAAACAGAGCAATTTGAGAACCTTTGCCACAATCCTGTGCAGGTGCCCAAGCACCTTTGGGAAAGCAGGTAGACTAGAAAACAAAAGACATAAGACGCTGCCTGTCTCTTCACATATTTGTAAAGGACTTAAGATGTTATCTGATCAAAAAACATGTCACCAGCATTTTTCAATAGAGGTTTAATTCTATTAGCATAGTATTTAAATTTTTTTAAAAAATGTGAATCAAATCGTCTTCAAGTCTGCAAAACACCACGTTTCCGTAGTCTTCAATTGCTGACAAATTTGAGAAAGAATAAGGCAGCATATAATTAAGTAAAAGTAAAATGTCTCCAGTTAAATAGATCTTTTGGAATTATTAAGAATTAATAAACTATACTGCCATAATACGAAGCAAGAAAATGGTGATTTGTCATCATTTATAAATATAAATGTGTTCACAAACTTTCTAATATTCAACATACATACTTAGGAGAAATCTAGCTTTAAGACAATGATTTTTTATTACCTTTAGGCTACCAATTGACACGATAATATATTCACAAAAAATTAATACAATATTTAAATAAGAATTAAGTTCAAAAAAATTGATAAAATATTACCAATGTACTCTGACTTATAATCACATCTTAGATATTTCAACTTTTCTGGCCTGGTGAGACCATTAAAAAATATTTCTATACTATTTTAATTTTATGATACAAAACAGTAGCAATTTCTAAGGTTTCCATTATAAAAATTAATATAGCAATTCTCAAAATACTGAAAAAAACTGTTTTATGAAAGCAGTACCCACATCACAACATCTTAGTTCTTTTAGAACATATCTTTAAAGGCACATTTTAATTACTAGCATTTATCTAAAGATAGTAGCTCGAGTTTTAAGCTTCCAGTTTCCCATCATCTCAGCATTAGGATGATGAAGGGTCGGGGGAGGTAGGAGAACACTTCAGCTTGCACAGCAGTATCCTCACTCGTCACATTCACAAAGATCAAGAGAAAAGAGGGAAGGAAGAGAGCACTGCAGATCTGTCTTCCACCCTAACTTGACCTTCAGGAAATACTTTTTACAAAAAAAGTACTTCATTAAAAAAGCAAAAGGTCAAGATCACAAGCCACCCAGTTTAGGCCGAGTGGTGGTGGTATTTGTCTGGAGCCTGAAGAAGAGAAGGACACTTCTGCTTCTTTAGAATCACGTCTTCGCATTGGGCTCATCTTAATTTAAATCACTCGGTGAGTTAAAAGTGCTACCAAGTCCCAGGATGTCAGACATATTAATATTCAAAATCAAGTATAAATGATTTTATGGTTATCTCTGACATGGTCCACTTCAATTAGGGCTGATATTCTAAATTTGACTGTAATTATAAGCAATCCAATATGCAATTTGAGGTATGTTTTAATTTTCAATGAGGTTTAATACTAACTTAAGTACCAAGTTGAACAAGATTAGTACTCTGGAGTACTAATTATGTAATTGATCCCATGCAAAGAACAAAAGGGAATTTTTAATGCTAGGTTGAAATTTCATAAACATTAAGAATCTACCATAATTTTATATAATTCTCAAGTCTCATTTGAGTGTTTCCATTTTTTAAAAAAGGAGGTATCTTTGGATTTTCTTCTCACTCTAACAAAATAATTGATCAAAAATATTCTGAAATACAAAAAGAGAAAATGGTCATCTATTACTTAACCAAGATACAATTTTCTGGTCCCTGCCAATGGTCACTTTAGGGGCACTTATTCAAGTTCGAAATTAGCAGCTTTCTAAATTAAGGCAGCAGCGCTGCATTCTTACCGGCTTCTCTAACGAACCAGTTCGGGCTCAGAAGAGCAGTTTCACACTCACCGGCTTCTTACAGTGTGAGAAGAGTTAACATGAACATTCTTCTCAATATCTATAAACTATACAAAAAATTATTTTATTCAAAGCCAACAAATACCTTATTCTTTGTTTTTTTTGGAATTCTAAAGTAATTACAGTCATTTCAGAATGTGTAAACCATGACATTACCTTTTCAACTAACACCAACAACATAAAGCATGATTTTTATACAAAAATACTGTTTAGAAGAGATATCACTTTTTCCCTGAAATAGAAATTTAATATTTGGACAAAAAACTGTAAACTTCTGATAACATTCAAAACATAACCTTTTAAAGTCTTATATTATTTGAGGTTTTGGCAACTGAAGCGATTTAACAACACAAGAATGCAAACAGTCTGTTTGTCACATCAGCTACCAGGAGGAAAAGAACGGCTTCCTGCAGTGGAAAGTCTGAGTGAAGGAGCTGGTGCGGTGGACCCGACCGTGAGTTCTGTGACTGTGCTCCACGATCACACAAGGCATTTGTACCAGCTGGACGGGACTCTTCCAATCTCTCAAAGCCTGAGCAAGATTTAAGATCTGTGAAAAGAAGAGATATTTTCACCAGTTCAAAGAAGATAAAAATCCTTCAGTCCACTGACATTAGTTTAACCATTTATTCATAAATACAATTAAAAAAATTTTTTCCTTTATTGATTTTAGAGAGAGTAAGGGAAAAGGAGAGAGACATATAAACATTGAGAGAGAACATGGATTGGCCGCCTCCTGCATGCCCCATACTGGGGATTGGGCCCACAACCTGGGTATGAGCCCTGACCAGGAATTGAACCCGCGACCTCTCGGTGCATGGGTCGACGCTCAACCACTAAGCGATACTGGCCAGGCTATAATTACAATTTTTATTTCATCTGTTTATGCCCAACAGAATATGATGACAAGTAACTGCTATAAATAGATATTATATGGATATATGCATGTTTACACATATACACACAAGTGTACAAAATTAGAATTAAATAACTATGCCAACTGGTACCTTTAAAATATTCTAGAATGCATCTGCGTCCAAGAGAAATGATATCAGAGACTGAATAGAGTGAATAGCTCCACATATTCCATTTGACATATAGCCTAAACAAATACTGGTCTAAATAGTCTGGTTTTAACTAAATACTTGCCTTATCCACTCATTCAACAAATACATTTAATACAAGCAAACTACATACTAGGCCCTGTTCTAGTGCTGGGGATACATATCACTAAAAAAACAAACCAAATCCCTGCCTTCATGGAGTTTATATTGTAGCGGGGGTGGGGGTGAAGGGGAGAGTCAATAAACATTAAGAAAAAGTAAATTATACCATGTACTAGCAGGCAAAAGTGCCATGAAAAAGCATGATGCAAGGTCAGTGGGAAAGTGGGTTACATAATTTGGGAAGGCAGCTGTTTAAAATAAAGTTTTATTTCAGAGCTAACTCTTAAACTGGAAACATAAACTAAGAAAAGTAAAAATACATTACATTCCATGTTTATATATTCTTGGAATTGCTATTTGAGCATAAAAATAAGATTATGAAACAATATATAGCTTACAGCTTATCTACTCTGTTCAGATAAAATAAAATTTTAATAATTCATTTTCTATTTTCCCTGAATAGCAGGTAAAAAAAAATCCATTACATACTTTAGAAATAGGGATGTCTCCTTTAAGTATTTGGAAATAACCAATATATAGATGGTATGCACTTTACTGATTCATTAAACACTATTTAATAGTGATAAACATAAAGGTTTCAATACAAAGCCATACTAATAAATACACGTCATAATACTTTAAATAGTATAAACTAGATGGTTTGTATTGTAGACAATTTAGAATATTTAACACATCAGGAAATTATTTCTAGCAATTGCAGTTATTGTATTTTTGTTTTAGGATCCCTTTTAAATTCTCCCTTAAAAATCTTCTAGAGTGGCTATATTTGAATAACAGCACAGAAAGAATTTATGAAATTTACACTTATAAACATTGTTCTAATCATGAAAATAAAATGTGGGCACCAGCATGGGTAAGAAATGAAATGTTCTGGTTAGTTCCCTCTACTGGTTTTTAAAATTCTGTTCTAAAAATGTTGTCTTGCCCTGGCCAGTGTAACTTAGTTGGTTGAGTATCATCTCATGCGCCGAAAAGTCACCAGTTTGATTCCTGGTCAGGGCACATATGTGAAAAGAATGTATCCCTCTCCAGTGTCATAGGCTTTGTGCTCTATGTGCTGGGAGAGAGAGAGAAACATTGATGTGAGAGAGACACATCGATTGGATGCCTCTCACAGGACCCCGAACAGGGCCAGGGATCAAACCTGCAACCCTGGTAGATGCCCTTGACTGGGTATCGAACCCATGACCCTTTGGTCCTTGGGCTGATGCTCTGACTGCTGAACCAAACCAGCCAGGCATAGATGGCCTCTTTTTAAAAAAAAAAAAAATTTTTTTTTCTTTATTGATTTTAGAGAGAAAGGAAGGGAGAGAGAGATACAAACATCGATGAGAGAGAACATCGTTTAGCCGCCTCCTGCACACCCCTCACTGGGGATTGGGCCCACAACCTGGGCATGTGCCCTGACCGAGAATCGAACTGGCGACCTCTTGGTGCATGGGTCGATGCTCAGCCACTGAGCTACACTGGCTGGGCTAGATTGCCTCTTAACCAAAAAACTTAATCCCTGACGAGAGGCAACCGATTGATGTTTTTCTCTTTCCCTCTCCCTTCATCTCTCTCTAAAATCAATAAAAGCATAAAAAATTAATAAAATAAGCACACTAATAAAAAAGTCTAAGCACACTAATTTAAGTAACATCTAATATTTTCCTGACTCTAAAAACAATACATAATCATTTTAGAGATTCTGGAAAACAGAATGGTATAAAGAAAATAAAAAGTCATTCTACAAGATTAACAATTTTCAAATATATACTAACAGCAAAAATTATTCTATCCTAAATATTAATATTTCTTTGAGAGTTGAGAAGATTTTTAATGATCTTGCATTTATTCACCAAAGAAACATTTACTGGGTATGCACTATGTTGGGGAGGAGAGCCCTAAAATACCCACATTCTAGAAACAACAGCCACACGAATAATGGTAATGTCATGTGATAAACACTTTAACTACAGTAGACCTATGCCCTCAATTTACAATCTGTACCCCTTCCCTACATATCATTTCTCAAAGAATAAGCAAATTTATTATTATGTTTTTCCCCCATGAGAACTGAGCAGAATCCAGTCGAGTTTGCAGCACTCATGTGTTATACGTTTAACTCAGAGAAGATGATTTTCAGAAACAGACTAAACATTGCAGGCAAGGAGAAACACTTCAGAATTCTTCATCCATGCCACATGTGATAACTTGGTAGGGATGTGATAGTTATGTCAAGGGCAGATGGTATAACCTCACAGATTTCTTTCCTTATGACTAGGTAGTTCATTGGTCCTCAAATTTTAGTGGGTGGGCATAAGGATTACTGCATTATCTCCCTAAGGTCACAGATACCTACTTTAGGGTTGATTATAAGCTATCCTTTTAACAGTAATGTGCCCAATATGCTGATGTCCACATCAAATTTCCGAGTAAAATGTGATGCGGGTGGATTCCCAGAGGGTACTGTGGAAATCCGAACTCCCTAGGTGGCAGGAGGGGTCTAGGAAGACACAGCTGGAGTTTGAAAGAAGGCGTCCTTCAGAGGAAGAGGAAAAGGCACCTCAGGAGAGAGCAGCACAGCCTACACAAGGACACCACTGGGAAATGAAAATGCGAAGGATGAGCACTTAAGAGTGGGCAGACTGCCCTGGCCGCCTTGGCTGCGGTTAGAACATCAGCCTGTGAACCAATGAATCGCAGGTTCAACCCTGGTCAAGGGCACGTACCTCGGTTGTGATTCATCCCCGACCCTGGTTGGGGTCATGTGGGAGGCAGCCAGTGTATCTTTCACATCGATGTTTCTCTCTTCCTCTCTCTCCCTCCCACTCTATCTGAACAAAAATAGAAAAAAAAAAAGTCCTCGGGTGAGGCTAAAAAAATAAATATACTACTTGAAAAAAAAATAGTGGCCGGGCTTAGCCCTGGCCAGTGTTGCTCAGTGGTTAGAGCATTGGCCTTCAGACCATAGGATCTCGGGTTCAATTCCTGGTCTAGGGCACGTCCCTGGGTTGCAGGTTCAATCCCCGGCCCCAGTTGGGGTGGTGCAGGAGGCATCCAATCGATGTGTCTCTCTCACACTGATGTTTCTCTCTATCTCTCCCCACTCCCTCCCTCCCACTCTCTCTAAAAATCAATCTAAAAAATATCCTTGGGTGAGGATTAAAAAAAATAAATAAACAGAGTGGCCCATCTTAGGGGAAGCCACAAATGACAAGAGCTAAAGAAGAGATAAAGGCAGGTAGACTGGTTTGGGAGCGGACTGTGAAGGGTCTTGTTGCTTGTGCTCAAAGCCACGACTTGAGCTTGTACACACTGAGTCACAGGAGTTTTATGTCACAAAAGAAAAGATCAGATTTGCTTTGAGAGAGGCTGTTGGGTCTGGGGTGGAAGAAAAATGAGGAAAAGAGGTAAGACATCACTTAGAAGAGCATTAGAGCAGAGAAGAGACGATAAAAGCCCCAGGCAGAGACAACGCCTAATGTTGCAGACTTGCCAGGCTGAGGGAGACCCCTTTTTTACAGATGTTATAACTCTTCAGAGCCAAGTTTCCTCCACATAAAATGCAGATAACTATGGAGAGCTGTGATGAGGATAAATGAGAAGAAACATAAAAATATCTAGTAAAGGGTCAAGTACTCAGAAGGTGCTAAAGTGTTAAGTTCATTTTCTTTAACATCAATTATTATTCAATCTCCAAGAGTGAGTTTTACAAATCACTGAATACAAGTTCACTATGACCGATAAAGCAGTTTTATTATTATTTTTTTATTAATTAATTTTTGTTACAGATGTTTCTCCTTTTTCCCCCACTGATTCCCCACACCCCCTCCTTCCCTACCCTGTCCCCAGTTTGTTGTCCATGTCCACTGTTCATGCATACATGCATATAAGTTCTGTGGTTTATCTCTCCCCCACTCCCCCCTCTTCTGGGGATTGTCAGTCTGTACCCCACTTCCACGTCTCTGGGACTACCCCATTCCTCAGACTGTTATGTTCACTATATTCCAGAAATAAATGAGATCATATGAAACTTGTCTGTCTCTGGCTTGTTTCACTTAGGATGATACTTTCCAGGTCCCTCCATGTAGTCTCAAAGGATAAGAGATCTTTCTTTCTTACAGCTGCGTAGTACTCCATTGTGTATATGTACCACAGTGTTTTTATCCATTCGTCTACTGATGGACAACCGGGCTGTTTCCAGATCTTAGCTATTGTAAATAGTGCTGCTACGAACATGGGGGTGCATATATTCTTTCTGATTGGTGTTTCAGGCTTCTTAGGGTATATTCCTAGAAGTGAAATCACTGGGTCAAATGGAAGTTCAATTTTTAATTTTTTGAGGTAACACCATATTGTTTTCCATAGTGGCTGCACCAGTCTGCATGCCCACCAGCAGTGCACTAGAGTCCCCTTTTCTCTACACCCTTGCCAACACTTGTTTGATGATTTGTTGATGGCGGCCATTCTGACAGGTGTGAGGTGATACCTCATTGTTGTTTTAATTTGCATCTCTCTGATGATTAGTGATGATGAACATTTCTTCATATGTTTCTTAGCCATTTGTATGTTCTGTTTGGAGAGGTGTCTATTTAGTTCCTCTGCCCATTTTTTAAATTGGGTTCTTTGTCTTCCTTTTGTGGAGTTGTATGAGCACTCTCTATGTATTGGAAATTAACCCCTTATCTGATATATCATTGGAAATTATGCTCTCCCATACAGTGGGTAGCCTTTCCGTTTTGATGATTGTATCTTTCGCTGTGCAGAAGCTTTTGAGTTTGATGTAGTCCGATGTGTTCATTTTCTCCTTTGTTTCTATTGCCTTAGGTGATGTGTCAGTGAAAATTCTGCTGCGTATGATGTCTGAAATTTTGTTGCCTACAGTTTCTTCTAGGATTTTTATGGATTCATGAGTCACATTTAAGTCTTTTATCCATTTTGAGTTTATTCTCACGTAGGGTGTAAGTTGATGGTCTAGTTTCATTTTTCTGCAAGTAGCTGTCCAATTTTCCCAGCACCATTTATTAAAGAGGCTGTCCTTACTTCACTGTATACTCTTGCCACCTTTGTCAAATATTAATTGAGCATATTGCCTTGGGTCCATTTCTGGGTTCTCTGTTCTGTTCCACTGGTCTATATGCCTGTTCTTGTGCCAGTACCAGGCTGTTTTGATTACAGTGGCTTTGCAGTATAACCTGAAATCTGGTAATGTGATCCCTCCAACTTTGTTCTTCCTTTTCAAGATGGCTGTGGCTATTCGAGGCTTTTTTTGGTTCCATATGAACTTTTGAAGTAATTGTTCTAATTCTGTGAAGTATGCCGTTGGTATTTTGATGGGGATTATGTTGAATCTATAGATTGCTTTGGGTAATATGGTTTATTATTTTTTAAATGTTTTATTTATTGATTTGAGAGAGAGAGAAAAATATCATTTTGTTGTTCCACTTATTGACGCATTCATTAGTTGCTACATTTAAGTGTCTTGACTGGGGTTGAACCAGCAACCTTGTTGTATCAGGACACCGCTCTAACCAACTAAGCTTCCTGCCAGGGCTTATTTATTGTTTCTGCCATTTTTTTTTCAAATCATGTGTAAAATATATTTCACATTGCTCATAAATATTTTCTGAGGTCTGGTGTTCCAAATTGGGTACAGGGAGAAAGGGAAATGAATGATCTTTTTAAACCTCATTTTGACCTACTGCTATTTAATGTAAAATTCAAAACATGGCTTATCTCTAACTTTCATAAACATTACTAGCCCAGATTTCAAAATAAATGCCTCCATTTATTTTGTTTCGAGTTCCATGCCACATCTTTATGTGAAGAATTAAGAGCATGTCACTGGTTATGTGTATAAAACTGAAGACTCAGTATAAGTGAGAGCAAAAGACTTGGTTGTACAAACCACAAATCAAAAAGTTAATTGGCAAAAATGGAGAGAAGAGGGATTTAAGGAATAATTATAAATGATGAAAATAGCACAAGTAATTTGACTCAAGCAATTAGCTAAATGATTCTGTTGTTTGGGATATAGGTTACTGTTATTTGTTTTTGTTTGCTAAACCTCTGTTTCATTAAGCACCGATTTATTTCAGAATATAAAATACTACCTGATTTTTCACACAAGATTAAAAAATACAGTTAAAACTAGAGAGCCTACATAATCATGTACACGGTTAGGTACCCTACTCTTTCTGGCTATCAGAAAGGTCAAAACCAAATTAAAAATAGTAATAATAATAAAATAAAATAAAAACATATAAAGAAAGCATCATTTTATTTTGTCTTTCCCCAAATCTTGATCTTGTCATTTTTCTATTTTATTATAAACATCTGTATCCTACTTTAAGTCTTTTGTGAGAAAGGATATGAACAAATAAAGCTAAAATAGCATATAGATACTGGTATATCTTTGTAATAAACCTCACTCAGTACTGGAATATCTCCATATCTTTTCAGATAAACATTTTAAATTTAAATTCCTCATGTACTAACTTTAATCAACAACTAAAGCTTATAAAATTATTTACAGCTTTTATTTTTTAAAAATTATTCCTGAGATAAAGATATATATTTAGGGTTATTGATAAGTTAATTTATTCAAAGCAAAAAATGGTCAAGTTAGGGCGTAACTGTCAATGCCTGAAAATTTAGCTCAAATGTAGTTGGGATAGTAACACTGTAATATAACTACAATCACTGACCATCTAAGCCCTTCATTCATGCCTGAATTATGGGAAACACATCCCCAAGAGGCTCCCTGGCTCTAGACCCCTCATACACTGAGTAAATGTGCACCCCACTGTCCATCCTAACCTTTTACAGTGGTTCTTAATCTCTGATGGTATAGGTATCCCCTTCGCTAAGATAGAAATCCTATCGCTTCCCCCTTTGCACACAATTTTAGGGAGTTCAGAGAAGAAACTGAGGCTGTCTACTCTCCAAAAATGTCACTTACCAAAACCCCGTTTAATGCTAAATCTCTAACTGTTCCAATCCCTTTTGTGTAGAATCTATATTCTGGCACATAAGGCCCTACATGATCAGGATCTATACTAATGCCTCAGCCATTTCCCTTCCTGTTTAAAACTTAAGACTCCTTGCCCTGGCAGGTTTGGCTCAGCGGTTAGAGCGTCGGCCTGAGGTCCTGAGAGACCCGGGTTTGGTTCCCGCTAAGGGCGCGTACCTCGGTTGAAGTTTGTCCCCGGCCCTGGTCGGTTGTGCAGGTGGCAGCCACTCGATGTGTTCCTTTCACATCGATGTTTCTCTCTCTCTGTTCCTCTCTCCTCCCCCCCACTCTACCTGAACAAAAAATGGAAAAATGTCCTTGGGTGAGAATAAAAAAACAAAACAAACAAAAAAAACCCCTTAAGACTCCTTGCCCTGGCCAGGGTGGATCAGTGGTCAGAGCATCAGCCCATGCTCCAAAGTGTCTTGGGTTCAATTCCCAGTCAAGAGCATGTACCTGGGTTGCAGGTTTGATCCCTGGCCCCAGTCAGGGCACATTTGGGAGGCAGCTAATCGATGTGTCTCTCTCATATCTCTCTCTCTTCCCTCCTCCCCCTCCCTTCTACTCTCTCTGAAAATCAATGAAAAAAATATCCTTAGGTGAGGATTACAATCAATCAATCAATCAATCAATCAATCAATAAAAACACAAAAAACTCAGTGCTCCAGCAAAGCTCTGAAAATCAATGAAAAAAATATCCTTAGGTGAGGATTACAATAAATAAATAAATAAATAAATAAATAAATAAATAAATAAATAAATAAAACAAACACAAAAAACTCAGGGCTCCAGCAAAGCACTGCATACATACAATGGAGCAGAGATGTAATAGCTAATAACTGCCCTCTTTCCCTGAGCTCTGAGATGCAGAACTGGGTCTGCTCACTGCTTTATCTCAATGACTAGAGCTATATTTGGCACTAGTCTGACAATAAATATTTGGTGAATAAATAATTATCTAATTCAATAATATTTATTAAAGTTATATAATAGTACAAACTCTAGACTCATCTTTTTGCCACAGGGATGGAGCAAACAATGACCTTAAATTAAATGTAGGAAGAAAAAGTTGATTAGCAAGTCACTAAAAGACAATGTTTACAGTATAGTCTATTTTCACTTCAAGTCTTCCTTTTGGAATCTAAATACTATTAACAGTAGAAGAACTAGATGTCATCTATAGTCAGCACGGCCTGCAGGTCCACACCAGTAGACCTAATACTTTGTATTTCTACTTAAAGGAGGCAAGAAGGGGTGAGAGGACTGAGTTACAATTGGTATTTTTATGCCCCAATCAGTGCTCAATCTTGGTGACATGGTTATTTACTGACTGCTCTCGCCAAGGCCTAGCACATTCTATGAGGCAAATAATCAACAGGCAACGGTACATCTAGGCAAGTGGAACTGGGAGGAAAAAGAAAGTAACAATCAGGAAAAGAATTACCAAAACGAGGACAAAGAATTCACAGTAGGGGAAACTGAAAACTAAACAAAATGCAACAAAGTCAGTAGTATCTAATCTATAAGACAATAAAGGAAAGATACTATTGAAATCACCATCATTTCTATTTCTAATCATCTGAGATATTTTGGTTCAGCATAAAGACAGTATCCACATTTGCATCTTTGGGTTACAATGAAGAAAAAAGTTGATAAGTATTTCAAAGAGAGATTTCTTTTTTCTTAGCAAGAGCATAAAAATGGTGACCTACCTGACCCCTCATCACAGACATCTGACTTTCAAACATGGCTTTGTTAAATCTTTTGTCAACCTAGCACAGGAAGGAAAAAACACCATTATAATTCCAAAAATCAAGATCTTTGAAATGAATATTTGAAAACAAATGAACTCCTTCAACTTAGCACATAAGGTCATTAGAAAGCTTTCCTAATCGATAAAATGACATGAAAGAGTATTTTTACCTGAGGCATTTTATACACCCCTAGAATGATAAGAATAGTTAATTTATACTCCAACTTGTTCTAGAAAAGATTTTAAATGACACTCCAGCCAATGACTTTATGCTGTTTCGAGAGAAGCAAATTTTAACAGGTCACCAAATATTTGTTGTAATTTTTAGAGTCATTATGTAAATATTCAACTTTTGAAGAAAACAACTTCTCAGATTTTAAGTTTCACTTCCAAGAATACTCATAGTAAGTGTAACGTCATAAATTTATACTCTTGTAGAGTAAAACTGCTAATACCTTTCTGTTATGTCAAGTTCTACCACAAGAAGTGATACCAAAAGCAGTAAATTACAAATTAGCTCTATTGAGAAAATCTCTTTTAAGATTTCATTTTCTGTAATAATTAAAACTAAAATTTACTTACCTTAAAAAGTTCATATATATCTTCACATAAATCCTGCACAAAGTTCATGTCAGAAATATATGGTAGAATCAAGTTTCTTATTTCTTCAGAAAAAGGAACTTTTGCTTGAGGAAGCCAAGCCCAGTGAAATGGATCTAACAGAAAAAAGTATTCTAATCAGTGGGGGAAGAGATATATTTTTTTTGACCCACATTTACCCCGGTTCTTTTCCTACAATTCCCAGGTTCTCAAAAAACAGATAGGAGAAAGAAGTTAACAGAGAACAATTATCCTTTGCTTTCTAAAGTATTCAGATTCCAATTTTGGATGTTTGATTCAGAAGACAAAACACAATAAGGTTTTACCTGAACTAGTTAGGTTTCTGAGTTTTTAAGAGTGTAAGAGTTTTGATAATAAGTCTATTTCAAACAGCCTTATATAAAAACATATATTTGAATCTCTGGTTCCTAAATTTGGAAATTAAGAGACAGCTATAATCTGTTCACAGCCCCAGATCAAAAACACCTTGGCTGAGGTCTCCCTGTTCTCCCAGCCACACACACACACACACACACACACACACACACACTCTTCTAAAATTTTAAATCATCAGTAGTGTAAAAAGGTGAGCAGTCTTAACGGATAAAAGAACCATCACTCTGGGCTAACTGTACTTCTCTCCCAAGAGGGCCTTTATCTACACAGTGCCAGGACTAGAAATATGTATAAAGTAGTAGAATCTTCTAGAAAGAATGCATACATATTCAGTTTCCTGTACAAAAGTATATGGCTTATAACAACATATCATAGAACTACTATGGGTACATCAAATGAAAACCTTCAGCCTTAATGGCTCCTACCATTTAGAAAGCACTGAGGAAGAAATCTGCCTTTAGTCATTCCTTCTTACTTTATCTTTTTGTACACTATGGAAGTACACGGTCCATTCCAAAGAAAGCTTTTCCACTGGCTCCCATCTCCCTGAAGTTATATCCAATGTCCTTTTTATCTTTCCCCGATCAATTACATAAAATAAAAGCCTTTATTAAAGTGCCTGGCTCTACTTCCAATCCCTACCCCTCAATTTTACTGTCACTCTCTCCCCTAAGACAACCAGCCATCGCTTAAGAGTCTCCCCAAAGGCCCATTTACAGTTCTCATCTACTTAAGGTCTTTGTATCATGTAGCACTGTTTTCTATCATCTCCTTCTCCTCTCCTACATTGCTTTGGAGATACCACTCTCAAAGTTTACCTTCTCAAAGTCTTTTAAGCCACTACTATAGTATGCTGGCTTTTCTTCTTCAATGTCACCACTCCCCTAGATTATATCCTTACTCCTTTTTCTCATTTGTTTACTAAACATTCATGAAACACTGAGTACTTATGTACTCCGAATTACCCTAGTGACAGTATTTGTTCACCACATTTCCCTGGGTGATAGCAAACACCACCATGGATTCCACTATCAAGGTGACAGTTTAAAAGCTATATCCTCAATACCATTTCCTCTTTCAAGTTCAAGACCCTCAATCTCCAAATGTGTGTTTGGTAAAATTTCCCAGATGTATTGTAGGCAACTTAAACTTAACACTTTTTTTTTTTTAATCCTCACCCGAGGACATTTTTTCTCTACCGCAGGCCGACGCTTTAACCACTGAGCCAAACTGGCCAGGGCCCGAGGACATTTTTTCATGTTTTGTTCAGATAGAGTGGGAGGAAGAGAGAAAAAGAGAGAGAGAGAGAGAGAAACATCGATGTGAAAGGGACATATCGAGTGGCTGCTACCCGCACGACCCAACCAGGGCCAGAGACAAACCGCAACCGAGGTACATGCCCTTAGCAGGAACCGAACCTGGGTCTCTCTGGACCTCAGGCCGACGCTCTAACCGCTGAGCCAAACAGGCCAGGGCTAAACTTAACACTTTTTAAAGTGCAATTTACATACAGATCATTAGAGGAAAAAGAAATGAAACAAAGGCATCTCAAGTCAGTTCCATAAAGATAGAAAAGGAAAAAGAATAACTGGAATTTATGGTGAATAGAAATATATAAGATGGCAATAAAAGTTCAAATACACCAGTAGTTTATTGAAACAAACTATAATATAGAGTTAAGCGTATGTATTAAAAGATTCTCAGGCTAGGTTTAAAAAAATCCAGCTAAGTAATATTTATAAGTCATATACTTAAAACAAAATGATGGAAGTTAAAAAAAAAAGTATAGAATACCAGGTAAATGCTAATAGAAAGAAATAAGGTGTACCGATGTTACAACAGACAAAAAAAAAAAAAAAAAGAAAGAAAACACTGAGAGAAATAAAGTGGGATGTTCCTTACTGGAACAAGCCACCAGTAAGATAAAATGCTGGGCTTTTAAGAATGTAAAATACAAAGCAAAAAATATATGGAAATGTAAGCAATCGATAAAGTCACAATCATAGTGAACTTGAACATTCTCTCAAAAATCAACAGATCAAATAGTCAAAAAAATGAGTCAACAATATGATTTGACTAATAAGCTTTAATTAGAAGACAGATAAAGAACTTTGCACTCAAATACATTCTTTTCAAATACAGCCCTTCGAATTGGCCATATATCAGATTACATAGGAATTACTCACAAACATCAAAAGCAGATTTCACACAGCCACATCCATAGATCACAAAGCAAGAAAACTTAAAAATAACAAATGACAGTTTTTAAAGAAAATCAGCTGATCTAGAAATTTTACAATCAAACAAAACACTTCTAAATGACTCCTGTCAAAAAGAAAATCTGAAAGTATGAATCTATAAAGCAGAATAAAAGAGCAGCATGTCCAATCTATGGCTTAGCCAAAATGATACCTAGAAAAAAACATATAGGAAAGCCATATAGGATGAATACAGAAGAAAATGATAATGTGGAAAACACAAATTATCAATGAAAAAGAAAAAGCAAGTAAATAAAACTGAAAATCTGATAAATAAAAAAGGCAAATTAGCTGAAAAACATACAAATGTAAAGAGGCCAATGTTTTATAATAGACAAATCTTTGGTTAACTCTAATAAAGAAAAAAATAAGAAACTAATGAACTAATGAACTGTAGAAATTTAAAAGTGGCACAGTCATAGATACAGAGATTACTTTTAAAATTTATTACACATATTTTAAATATATATTTAAAAAACTAGTACTATGAGCTCCCATATTCTGAATAACCTAATTCAATTATTCTAAAAATTTAACAAAACTGGTTTCATCTATCCCTGTTTTCTCTCCCCAAATACTTTAAGGCAAATCCGGTCAACATTTCACCCCTAAATGCTTAATATACATAGAGAAAATGTTCTTATTTATAGGAGAATTCTATTAACAAGTTTATATCCATAAATCTACAACCCAAGATATGGACAATTTTTAAGCAAAATGAAAATGTCTAAAACTGCCAGCTTAAAACACAGCAACCAGACCTTTAAGACATAAAAACCAAACCAGTAGAGACACTGGTAAGGCGGTTAAAGTGCCATTCACTAAAAAAAATAAGGGGGGGGAGCGGTTAAGACTTAAATTGTTTTATCAGTGAATATTACCCAAAACATTAAAATTAAGCTCTACCAAAATATTAAATGGATAATTCCCATGCTTTATATATATATTTGAAATTGGAAAGCTATCAAACTTAATTTACAATGCCAATACAAGCCAAAAAATCAAAATCAGGCACAGTTATCCAAAGATAAGTGAGCATACATGGCGAGACACGTATAGTGCACATCTTTGCAGAGAGTGCCTGAAACAGAGCCCTAAACGAATGATATTTCACCCAGTTTTTCTTCTGCTAGTTTAATGACCATAAATTTTGTTCTCTTCCTTTTCTGGAAAAGGGGTAACTATAGAACCTATAGAAGGTTCTAAATACTTACATGTTCTCCACTCATCAGGATGTTTAAAAGGAAATGCTAGACCATTATCGATTGCAGCTACTTTAATAAGTAATTCTTTATCATCAATCCATTTTGTTTCCTAAAAAGGAGAAAAATGGTCTGTTGATTAAAAAAGTATAAAAATATTTTTAACGGATAAAGTATTTATAGAAGTTATTGAGGCTTAAAGACATTTTATCTGAAGCCTATAAAAATGGAAAATAAGTTCCCAGAAAGTACATATTCACCACTGAAGGGCAGAGACCATCTTAAAAATCAGTAAGAATTTCAAATCACTAATTTGTTGTTGTTGTTAATCCTCACCCAAGGATATTTTTTCCACTGATTTTTAGATAGAGTGGAAGGGAGGGAGGGAGGGAGGGAGGAAGAGGAAGAGAGAGAGAGAGAGAGAGAGAGAGAGAGAGAGAAACATCAATGTGAGAGAGACACATCAATTGGTTGCCTCCTGCATGACCCTAAACAGGGCTAAGGGTCAAACCTGCAACCCAAGAACGAGTCCTTGACCAGGAATTGAACCTGAGACCTTTTGGTCCAGGAGCCGATGCTCTAACCGCTGACCCAAACTGGCCAAGGTTCAGATCACTACTTTTCAAAAATTTGATATTACAAATTTATATAGTAATGGTTTCTTTCTTTCCTTTTTGGGGAAGAGAGCTTGAAATTATTAAAAATTAAAGTATTATTCTGGATAATTTATTGCTAGATGCATTGCTTAAATGTATGAAAGTTAGAAAACATAGACATTTTTAACAACTCAATAAGTTACCTTATTAAAAATCTAGTCTTTTCTAGGGTACGACAGAAATAATTCGTTTCGAATACAAAATGTTTCTAAATAAAACTTCCCAAAGACCATGGCTAAGTATAACAAGGTCCAGTAGAAGGAACCTCAAGAAACTCTTGATTTCATAATTCCTAACTTCTACATTCTTCTATAGCAGAAACAAAGACCTCAGAAGCAAGAAGGTTTTTAAGTTAGAGTACTCTCTATTATTTAAAGATAGACAGTTGCCATTATTAAGTGGCCTAGATAATAAAAGGTAAATTAGATCATTTTAAAATTAAATGTAGATGAGTGGGGGGGGAAAAAGGGCAAAGGAATACCTCTCTGCCATAAACAGGAAGGAAATCTTATGTTTTGCGACAGCATGGAATGTATCTGAAGGGTATTATGATAAGAGAAATAAGCCAGTCACAGAAAAACAAGTACCATGTGATTTCACTTATATGTGGAATCTAATGAACAAAATTCCCGACAAACAAAATAGAAACAGACTCGTAGATAGAGAACAGACAGACAGCTGTCAGAAGGGAGGGGGGTTAGGGGGCTGGATAAAATGGTGAAGGGATTAAGCAAAACAACCCCAACGAAACAAAAAAAAACACCCTCATAGCCCAGCCGGTGTGGCTCAGTGGTTGAGCACTGACCCATGCACCAAGAGGTTCGATTCCCAGTCAGAGCACATGCCCAGGTTGTGGGCCCGATCCCCAGTGAGGGGCATGCAGAAGGTGGCCAATCGATGTTCTCTCTCTCCCTCTCTCTCTAAAAAAATCAATAAAGAAAAACAAATTTAAAAAAACAACAACACCCTCATAGACACAGACAATAGTATAGTGATTACCAGAAGGAAAGGGGGTGGGAGTAGGTAGAAGAGCATAATGGGGGAATATGGTGAGGGAAGGAGACTTGACTTGGGGTAGTAAACACACAATACAATATACAGATGATTTATTATAGAATGGTACACCTCAACCTATATAATTTTATTAACCAATGTCATCCTAACAAATTCAATAAAAAATGTAAAAATTTATTTTTTAAAACTAAAAATATTAAAGTTAAAGGTCTGTGTGATATATGCCAGGTTTATATCCTTTAGTTTATATCAAGTATATCAATAAAAATGCACAAAATACTTAAGAGCAAAATAATAAAATTTTCAGTAAAATCTAATTGCTCAAGATAAACCAATAAAATATATTTAGGAATTACTATAAATATGTATATTTAAGTCTGTATTTTAAATCCATTTGTGCTTTAACTGGCATTTATTTTTATTTCTATCATTTTTTTCTGTTTACAACTTTATTGAGGTGTAATTCACACACAATAAACTTCAGATATTAAAGTGTACACTTTGATAAACATTGAAACCTTCACCCAAGTTTCTTGTGTCTCTTTGCAGTCCCTCCCTCCCACCCCTAGGCAACCACGTTCTGCTTTCTGTCAAAGGGATTAGTTAACACTTTTTGAAGTTTTTATAAATGGAATCAGACAGTATGTTTCCTTTGTGTGTGGCTTCTTTCACTCAGCAGGATTTTGAGATTCATCCACATTACTACCTATATTGAGTCTGTTCTTTTTTATTGCTATATACTATGAAGATGAAGTTTTAAATTTCTTTAAAAATCACTGAAAAGTATAGACTTTCTAAAGTGATGCCATAGCTTTAAGTGATGAGAACACACAGATTATAAGTATTGGAGAAATTATTTTCTAAACTAGTTAAAACTTTCACAAATATATAGACTTTTAAACTAGTAAAACTATCCTGAAAATACATCTTATGTAAATATTTAAAATATGAACTTGGGTAGTCAGAGTTGACAAAAGTTGATCTAAAATCTACCATTCTGATGCTATTATGGGTCTATGCAGTCCATTATGTGTACATTAAAACCAGCTTATTATGCAAGTAGGAGTACATTTTTATTAAAGTTCAATGTATATGATTCACAGGTAAATCTCACATGTTCCATAAAATTGTATGTCCTAATACTTAGTCATAAGACTCAGAAAGAAATATATTAGTAATATATAAAACATGACAAAAAATACTAGAAAATTAAAGCAAAATAAATCTGGCAGTTTTACAAAAATTTTCTAAGCTCTCTAAAAAGTACCAAGCTGGTATCATTTTTCTATTCTAATGAAACTTAAAAAATAAAGCTGCATGGAGATTTTAAAAAAACAGAATGAAGAAATGTAAACAAGAGAAGAAAAGAAAAAAGATGAGAAAAAGAGCAAAAGGAAATAAAAACCAAAGATTTGAGTGAAGGAAATGAGAAAATAATGAAGAACAAATTCAAGGAATCTTACAGAAATTGTATGTGTGTGTACACACACACACATATATGTTCTTTTTTAATTTCCTTACCTTAATTTCCTTTCCAAGTTTCTGTTTTTCATATTTGATTAACCAATTATCATTTCCCCTGTCTTTCAAAATAGCAAAAAGTAAATGAGTAAATAAAATAAATAAATTTTAAAAATCTGTTTGCCTTTTTATGAATATCATAGCTTAATATCAAGGGGGGAAATCCAGTCACTTCATGATTTTCGAGACTTTCATTGGTTATCTGTGACATATATTTACATATTAAAGGCTCCAATTTAATACATACAAACTAAAAAACAATGTGCCAGACATTGTTGTAAGTGCTTAACATATATTAATTCATATTAACCCTCATAACCACTCTGTGAGGTAGGTATAATTATTGTCAACAACTATTAAATCAAGGTTATTAAAATCAAGGGTAATTTTTCTGCACCTTAGAAAGAAAAAGCATCTAACCCTAATACCAGGTAAATATCTGGATAGGCTCTCATCTAATGTCTTTATAGGAATATTCTAAACTCTACACTAATTTTAACATTTACATAAGACCATATTAATTAAGATGGTAAATCTAGAAAAGTATATAATGCTTGTTGAGAAACTAATATAATTGAGCAAACATTTGAAGTTGTGGCTCTCAAACTTCAGAGTGCAGCAAAATTACCTGGAGGATTTGTTACAACACAAACTGCTGGCCCCCACACGCAGTTTCTATGTCAGCAGGCCTGGAGTGGGCTACTACAAGTGTACCAAGTCCCCACATAACACTGACCTTGACAGGCTAGGAAACACTGTGTTATATCACCTACATCATTGTTACCTTCCAGCTCATAAAAAATTAAGAATTTAATGTATTTATAGACTACACTATATTACCTACAGTCAAAACAAGCATCTAAAATAATTTATACAATCAAGTTTTAATTATTCATATTACGTCAATAACATTTCTTAAAACCAGGTTGGTCCTGCTGCCAAAAAACACCCCGCTAGGAACAGGAACTGATCATGACCACCAGGGCAAGAGCCTGCCATGGGTCAGGATCTCCAATTCTGTCAGGTGGGTCAGGACTGCATCTCTCTTTTCTAAGGAAGGCAGAGAAAAAGCAGCCTCAAGAGTTCTGCATCAAAACTTTATGTCTTTGATTTAGATAACAGGAGCTGAATACAGTTTGAAAGCTAACAAGATTTGAGTGAACAAATGAGAGAACTTCAATACCTGTGTTTCTGATGATGTAATCCAAAATCACTAATCTTTCAAACTGTGACTGAAATTGTTTTCTAATATTCTCAGGCAAAGGGTCAGCTTCAAATTTCCTAAGCCAAAATTCAGCCTCCTTGTAACCTTCAACAAATAACTGAAAGGAACCAATCTATAATTTTAAGAACTACAGTTAGAAAAGAAAGTATGAGAATAAAAGGATTATTTTAAAAATTTCTAAGCAGTATCATCATAAAATATATAAACACAGTAAGAAAAATAAAAGAGTTAATACTAATTTAGATAAGCTATGTTTATCAAGAACACCATTTTTACACACCAATGTTAAATATCATATAAAGAATACATAGCAAATAAAAAATGTTCAACCCTAGACTTTCAAGGAGTACAGCAGCTATTTTAGGATAAAAGACATTTCTATCGCTAAAATTACTGGTTGTTAACTTTAAAAAAGTTTTGAAAGGAAATACAAATTTAAACAGCACATGACATACAGGTAATGGGTAACCTAGATGGCCTAATAAATACAAATAAATCACCACAAAATAATCAATTTCTTATCCTTTCTCAACAATTTATATTTTTGTTGTTGGCATGAAATTTTAATGATTTCCTAAAGGTTTCCTCTAAAGCATTTATAATTAAGTCCTACTAGTCATAAATATGGAAATAATATCCTTTTTTTTAATCATACTTATTTCAGCATATGCAAGGAGTTAACAAGTCTTATAAAATTTTTCCAATTCCTTGCTTACTTTGAGTACAATTTTAAAAATAAGTTAAACTGATCATGAATTTCTACTCAGATTCTTTTATCTAGATCAATGTACAGCTACAACACAACAAAACTGCAGGTCAAATATATTTTTAAAAAAAACTTTATTTAGTTCTTTTTTTTATCCTCACCGGAGGACATCCCTCCATTTTTTGTTCAGGTAGAGTGGGAGGGAGAGAGAGGAACAGAGAGAGAGAGAGAAACATCGATGTGTTCCTTTCACATCGAGTGGCTGCCACCCTCACGACCAACCAGGGCCGGGGACAAACTGCAACCGAGGTACATGCCCTTAGCGGGAACCGAACCCGGGTCTCTCAGGACCGCAGGCCGACGCTCTAACCGCTGAGCCAAACTGGCCAGGGCATTAAAAAAAAACTTTAGAGTTTTTTCTAAAATGCCTTTCCCATTAACCCTCTCCATCCTTGCTTAGCTAGCTGCTAATCATCCCTTAGGTTTGTTTAAAAGTGGTAAGGAAAAAGAAGATCTAATATGTAGGAAGCAAACACAGCTACTATCATTTACTTTTCTATGTGCTAGGACTGTACCAAGTACTTGACATAAATGTCTTCATTTGAACCTCACAACCCTAAGAGGTAGTTTTGATCACTCCCCCATTTTATAGAAAATGAGGGTTGGAGAGTAAGGAATTAGCCTAAGGTCTCAGAGCTAACTGATAGAGAGGCTGGGAGTAAAACCTATTTGGTTCTGGATCTGTGCTTTTAGCCAATGTTTTGTAAAGCTTTAGATGCAACCTCCTCTTGCAAACATCCCCTAGCCCTCCAAAAGGGTTACATATCTCTCCTTTACTCTTTCTGAGTTTCCCAGCTCTTAACCATCTTAACAACATTATCATATTGCATTGAGATTGCTTCTATACTGTAAGTTCTTTGAAGATGAAAAATTGTTTTTGTTACTATTATATCCATAGTCTATAGCTCAAATAATAGACACTGAATTGCCTCCCAAATAAAGCTTATCACAGTAACTTACCTTAGGAGGGAGTCCTATCCGATGAAATTTTTTACCTACTTTCGGCACTTTCTCTAAAGCATACTTTTTGCCTCTAGCTTTTGCGCGGTCAATTGCACTGTAGTTAAATGTCTCACTGACAAGTCGAACCACCTAGAACCATATGGTTTAGAAAAATGGTTATTAGAATTTGCATGATAGTATTTATATTCATATACATTATGAAACTCACTTGAATACTGTAAATTAGCGAAGTTGAATCCTATACGAAATGCCTCAGAGAATCTAAAATAGAAAGGCTATGGGATTCTGCAGTCTGTTCAATGGCACATCTTTCTCTCTGAGAGACACAGCCTAAAATTAGCCAGTGGTTGAAAGAAGTAATAGTCCTGAAATGTACAATTAAGAATGAATATTTTGAGGAAGTCTTCAAGTAAAAATGTAAAAAGAAAAAAAAGAAAAGAAAAAAAAACCAGTCTTTTGAGCCCATTAGTTATCTCTACCTTCAACAGAACTTTTAGATCCCTGATCTTTATCTGCTTTCTAAAAGCTAGTCCTTTATCATAGCATCATCTCAGCTCATATGTTGGAGACATTCCCTTGGGTACTTTTTGTGGGTCTACACTAGAAGTTGTTAGTAGCTTATGACTCTGGATTACCAAAAAAAGGGGGCTCAATTTTAGGCTCTGTCATTAGAAATGTGTTCAGAGAGAAAAAGGCTGTAAACCAAAGTCCATGCTTAAAAACAAATTTTTCTTTACCCTTGTTTTTGGTACAATGCCCAGATGAAGCTTTTCATCCACAAGAGAGGCAGCAGCTTCAGAAAGGTACCCCTGGTTAGGAATCAAGCAGCCTCTGCCAAAGCAGCAAGGGCAGCAGATCTTATGAACATATTTTGTCCATTTTGGATTCAACTGACCATAAGGCTCTTCCGATTTGGGTTTAAACACACCAATAATTTTCTATAGGGAAAAAAAGTAGAAATTTTATTAGACTTTAATATACAAATAATAATCCATAAAGTTCATGCTTGATAAATCCTCCCACCAGAATTGAACATAACCCTTAAATATTAAGGGATTTAGTTCCAATCACATTTTTACATTCATTCTCATTCAACAGTCTAAAAATCAACAATCCTTTGGGCTAGTGGTTTCCAAACTGTGCTCTGAGAAACCCTAGGGAAGGTGAGGGAAGGTGAGGACCGAGATCTAAGACGTCATGCCACTTAATCAAACAGACTTATATTACACTAGTTTTATACATCGGACTTTCAACTCATTAAAGGATTCCACTGAGATCAAACAGTTATTATTTAAAATCTGTTAAATATACAAATTATATGTCTATTTGTTTATTGTCTACTTTTCCCACATAATGTACTTTCTAAAAGGGCAAAAACTATCTTAGGACTGTATCCCGTGTACTCACAACAGTACTTGATACACGGCAGGCATTCAAGCATGTTAAATTAATAAATCCAATGACAAAAAGTATTCTCTATACAGATAATGACAAAGATAAAATATAAAATAGGATATAGTAAACATCTATGTTGTCAGATTCTCTGGCCCTAATATCTTTTTTCCAATTATTATTATTTTTAAAAAATATGTTTTTATTGATTTTTCAGAAAGAGACGAAGGGGGAGAGAGATAGAAACATCAATGTGAGAGAGATAGAAACATCAATGTGAGATAGATAGAAACATCAGTGTGAGAGAGATACATCGATCGACTGCCTTCTGCATGCCCCCCACCAGGGATCAAGCCTGCAACTCAGGTATGGGCTTTGACTGGGAATCAAACCGGGACCTCTCAGTCCATGGGACAACACTCAATCCACTGAGCCACACAAGCAGAGCTCCAATAATTTTTTTATGAACCGATTTTAAACAAATTTTCTCCTCTTAAAAAAATTTGCTCATGGATATCCAGTAGTCTATAATCTTTACTACTGATCCGATAAAATATACTCACATTACATTTAGGAGCTGAATTATCCTTAGACAAGATAAAATTATTATAATTTTAAGTATATAAGTAATTTAAGTAATTGTTTATAATGCAAAAAGTCTGAACCAATAAGAAAATCAACAACAACAAACTGAGAACTCAAACTCAGAATAAAGACTGAGATTGACATTACCTACATATACTTAAACCTCAAAAAAGACTTTTAAAATATAACTTCGAGCTTTGCAAAAAATATCTGTATGAAATTATAATCTCTCTTCCTCCTAAAAAAGGAACTGCTTGCTATGCATCATTCAGAAAGCTTTTACAAATGATAACATTAATATTGAAAAATTCTAGACTAAGTGGAACAAAGTCCCATATCAGCTTCTCTTTTCTGCCCTAGAATTATACTTTGATTCATTTCACTTTGTCACATTCCAATGCCTTCAAACTTCAAACTTCCCAGGCTCCTTCTCTGGTGTAATGCAGGGAAATAATAGTCCTAGGGTAAAATAAACCTATTAAAAAAATAAAGCAATTTGAAAATGACATTAAACTTTGCTTGGCTAATATAGACTATTGTAAGGTAAGGAGTTATGATAAACTCAACAAATCTACAGTTGAAAGTGAGTATTCAATAATGCTTGAAACCAAACAGTAAGATAATAGGATAGCAAACTATGACTTTAAATGAATAGCTTTACTTCTAAATAGTAGTACTTTAAGTAAAATAAATAAATAAATAAATAAAAATAACCTTTATTTCTAAAAAGAAAGTGCAATCAGATTTATTAGGAAAATATCTTCAGAAACTCACAATGACTTCATATTTAAATTAATGTTTTCCAAAATTTCTGTTACATATAGTAGGTCTGTGAAATTCTCACCCTCTTAGGATCCTTCACAAAGTAACTTCCACTTGAACCTTGAGAGATTCTTTCTGGAAAAACTCCAAATTTTATTGCTTGCTCTGCTTTCAATACAATAGCAGCAAACTCTGGATCATCCAAAAATGTATTCAATGCTGAAGAACCAACAATTATTACATTTAGAATATTAATGTTAATATAGCACATGAAATAGAAGAAAGATCAGCTATGAAAATGCTCATGATATGAATCTGTAATATTGGATCAGGTTAACAGCATTAGGACATGAAAGCATAAAAGTTTAATCAAGCATTATACGGGAGATTGATTCTCCTTTTTCCCACCACTACCCACCACTTCTCTCTTTAAGCTTCAAGGAATCACACATGGAACACAAAATCCCTATTTGTTGAAATAATCACAGATATTACTGCACATTACTTTGAACTCCTCTCTTCCAGTAATTTTGTTTTCCATTGCACCCAAGTCTCCAACTGCACAGTCATACCTCAGATCTGTTATTACCAATACCTGTAATCTCTCCATACTTTGAATTTCAAGCACCTTATATCTTCCTAATTCATTTCCTCTGACACCCTGAGCCTCCAAATTCTTCCATTCCACTAGAACCTACAAAACCCTGATCTATCATGTTGTCACTGATCTTCACCTCCTTTGTGCCCTTATTTCCCTACTTGGTCAGCTTAAATTATGGTCAATCATTATATAATCACTATTCCTCTCTCCCCTCATCATGGTCACCTGGGAAAAAAACCCAGTCCTGGTTAAACCCAACTGTCAGCCGACTATGCCTAGGCTCAGACAGCTAAACTTGGCAAGAGAAATACAAACACAATGCCTGGTGTCACTTTAAATTCATTACCACAAACCTCAGGTGGGCTGCCTAGAAAGCATGCTAAATTCCGGTTTTGTACTGAATGACTGTCTCCCACAAAATATGCTGAAGCCCCAAACCCCAATGCTATTATATCAGAAGAAATTCAGTTTAGATGAGGTAATGAGGATAGGGCCTCCATAAAGAGATTAGTGCCCAGAGCTCGCTCTCTGTCGCTCTCCCTCTGCCATGTGAGGACACAATGACAAGGTGACCATCTGCAAGCCAGTGAAAGAGCCTTCAGCACAACATGACTATGCTGATTCCCTAGTCTTGGAGTTCCCAGACTCCAGAACTGAGAAAAATAAATGTGTGTTGGTTAAGCCGCCCAGTTTATGGTATTTTGTTATAGCAGTCTGAACAACCACCTCATACTCTCTCCTCTCCTCTCCCAACACCTCCTCTCTCTCAGCGGTTGATCTAGCTTCCTATTTCCCTAAGAAAAGAGAAGCGATCGGAAAAAACTATCATAAGCCCTCAGCACCACGTCTACCCCACCCGCATCCTACCCATTCTGTCTATCACTACGGATGAACTGTCCAAGCTCTGAGATCAACTCTTCCACCCTGCATCAAAAGTTGCCTCTCTACTAGATCATTTCTCTCACCCTGACATCCAATCCATCAGCAAATTGTGTGGCTCTGCCTTAAATAAATATCCAGAATCCAACCACCTTTCACCATCTCCATTTCTGCTATGTGAATGAAGTCACTATCACCTCTCACCTAGATTATTACACGTCTCTTAACTGATCTCCCTTTTTCACTCAGGCCCTCTCTATATTCAACAGAGAAGCTATAGCAATCCTTTGTCAAATAAATCGGATCATATCACTCCTTTGAACAGAACAGCCCAATGGTCTCCTGTCTCACTCGAAGAAAAAGTCCAAATCCTTGTAATGGTCCCCAAGATCCTACCCAATATCCCCTAACCTCCAGTTTAATTTTCTGTTTAGCACTTATTACCCAACATATAACATTTATTTTGTGAGCTTCAAGAAGACAAGGATTTCTTTCACTGCTATATACCCAGAACCTTTAATTCCTGGAACATAACAGGCACTCAATAAACACTTGCAGAATGAATTAATAATACTCATTTAAAATTGTAGACAAGCCAAAAATTGCTTTGGAAGGCATTTAAATGCTATATGTACATACAGTATTACAAAAAATTCTAAACATAAGCTTTCCTTAATTTAAAATTTGCCTTAATTTGGAAAGAAATAAAACTTATTTACTAATTTTTAAACATTTGTGCTAAGAAAAATACTAGAAAAAGGCCTATGGGGTATATTTAACTTACTTAAAAGAATAAATAATCTAAGTATTTTAGTCATGGCTATACAACTGATATGCTAATTCCAAATCATTCTTTTTTTTTTTTTTTTTTATCCTCATTCGAGGACATTTTCCCATTTTTTGTACAGACAGAGTGGGAGGGAAAGAGAGGAAGAGAGAGAGGGGGAAACATCGATGTGAAAGGGACACATCGAGTGGCTGCCACCTGCACGACCAACCAGGGCCGGGGACAAACTGCAACCGAGGTACATGCCCTTAGCGGGAACCGAACCCAGGTCTCTCCGGACCGCAGGCGGACGCTCTAACCGCTGAGCCAAACCGGCCAGGGCAATTCCAAATCATTCTTATCTATCCCATTAAAATCCTTAAGAAAGAAGGAAGGAACTCTGTCTTTATTATTCACTGTATATCTCTAACACCTGGAAGAGGGTAGTACTTAATAGTGAATTGAATAAATGTATTGTTTAGATGCCAGAGTATGCCAGTGATCATTATTAGTCAAATAATATTTCTTCTAGGTCAGGGCTCTTAACAAGAAAGAATGCGAAAGTTACTTATTTCAACCTTGCTACCAGTACTGGTGTACTTTCCTTAATACATCACCCGCACATGGTCTTTGGAACAACGGTTAAACACTTTCAAAGAGAGATCACTCTTTTTTCCATGCTCCTACTGTTTGCTTAAAAACGTGTGTGTGTGTGTGTGTGTGTGTATATATATATATATATATATATATATATATATACACACACAAATTTCCTTTTCCAGAAGTAAGTCTCCTGTAGTTTCACCCAATGTCCCAGACAAGTCATCTGGAGCAAAACAAAAGTCTACCTACTCCTTTCTTCCCAGGGATAGCCCTTCAAATAGTTGGAAGATCATTTCATGTCCTCGAAGTCTATTCTCTTTCTCCTTCAATATGGAAGTGTTTTTAGGCTTTTCAGCATTTGAGTTACCCTCCTGTTTCACACTTCAGTTTTCCAATGTGCTTCCTTAAAATAAGATCTCTAGAACTGAGCAACCCATTGCAGAGAATAGACATCTCTCAGTTTTAACACTAATCAAAGAAGCAGTCTAGCATTACATTAGCTGTTTAGGAGTCCTGTCATACTTCTAATTCATATTGAAATGGCTAAACTCTTAGACTACTCTTAGTCTCTCCCATCCTGTACTTGAGCAGTTCTTTTGGAAACTATGTGTGGACTTGGACATTATTACTATTAAATGTTATAAAATTGCTTTACAGGTCACACTTTGTGAGTTCCTCATAGAAACTGCCTTTGCTGCTCTCATGAAAAGCAATCATAGTCAGAATATTTAACTCAGTTTTTTTTTGGTACGTGCCCCTGGTGGGAACCAAACGCGAGACTCTCTGGTCTGCAGGCCAACACTCCAACCGCTGAGCCAAACCGGTCAGGGCTAATTTAGTTCAAACCAAAATTATATCAATAGAACCATTCCTATAAAATCAGCCAGCAGCCCTGGCCAGTGTTGCTCAGTGATTAGAGCGTTGGCCTGCGGACCAATGAGCCACGAGTCGGATTCCGATCGAGTGCATGAACCTCGGTTGTGGTTCGTCCCCAGCCCTGCTCTGGTCATGCGGGAGGCAACCAGTTGATGTGGCTCTATCACATTAATGTTTCTCTCTGTCTCTCTCTCTCTCCTTCCCTCCCACTCTATCTGATGATAAGTATAAAAATATCCTCGGATGAGGAATAAAAAAAAAAAAAATAAGCCAGCAGCCCTGGCTGGTTTTGCTCGGTGGTTAGAGCATCAGCCTGAGGACTGAAGGGTCTCGAGTTTGTTTCCCAGTCAACGTACCTGTGTTGCAGGTTCGATTCTGGGCCCCTGTCCAGGTCGTGCAAGAGGCAAGAATCAATGTGTCTCTCTCTCTCCTTCCCTCCCTTCCACTCTATCTAAAAATCAATGAAAAGATATCCTTGGGTGAGGATTAACAAAAATCAGCATATTCCAGCATATTTTCAATCCCTTTCTCTTTAATCTGTCCCTGTTGAGCAACTCTTTCAGATAAGTGAGATAATCTCCCCCCATGAAAATGCGCATGCTTTGAGATGGCCTGGATTTACCACCAGTCTAGGAAGGCACTTAACTTAAAAGACAACTGGTCCTACTATCTAATTTCTGCCAGGAGAAAAGGCTACATATCCACTATTCTAAAATCAAAGTAACTGCTTTTTAGATAATTTTTCTTTAACTGAGACTCATAACTCATATTCTGCAACTTTATTTTAGTGACTTAAATGTACATTTGTCAATGAGTTTAACTTGGAGGACACCCTCAAAAGTTATGCTTCAAGTTATATGTGCTATGGAAACTTGACTTGAAGGTTTATTGTCATGGTTTGGTTTGATTTTTAATAGCTGAGGACATTGGTTAGCTACATTTCTGTAAATATTTTTCAGTTAAACCCTGGTCGGTTTTGCTCAGTGGTTAGGGCATCGGCCCACAAACCAATGAGTCGCGATTCCGGTCAGCGGCACGTACCTCAGTTGTGGCTCATCCCTAGCCCTGGTGGGGGTCATACAAGAGGCAGCCAGTTGTATGTCTCTCTCAGGTCAATGTTTTCTCCCCCCCCACCGCCCCCCCACCCCACTCTATCTGAAGATAAATGAAAAAATATCCTCGGGTGAGGATAAAAACAAACATTTTTTCAGTTAAAATTACTATCACCTCTTTTAAGGAATAAACTCTGTGGTTTTAATTTGTCTCTGTATCAAAGAATATTCATATTTTCTGAGTGTCTCTGTGCACTCCCTTTGGGTCTCCTCTAAGAAGATGCAGTGACTTTCCAGTCAACTTCCAGTCCTATTCAAGCTTCTCACTTTTCACAAGACTGGTCCTCTGAAGCTTTACCCTTGGTGTTCCCACGTACATGTCAAGCTTACTTTCATGGCTAATTCTTATTCATCCTTCAACTCCACCTGATCACTTTCAATACTATAACAAAATGATCTAAGTTCCAGGAGTGCGGAGATCTTTGTTTTGCTCTTGGATATATCTCAAATGCCTAAAACAGTACCAGCCACATGGTAGAACTGCAAGAAATATGAGCTAACAAATTATCCCCTTAACTACACGTAAGGGTTATTACTGGTCCTGTAGTAAGTTGAAAATGGAATAAGAGAACCCATTGTATAACCTTTTATAGTTAGTTTTATGTAAATATATGCATGATAAATTATCAAGCTCTCAATTTAAATAAACCAATCAAATGAACTCTTCCTCACTTAGGGGTTGGGACTATCTTACCCACTTACCTGAATATTTTCCGAAAATACAAAACAAAATAATAAAACAGTAGTTGGCTCACAAGTTTGGTGACCTGAACCCCGCCTCAGTGCTCTTCATCTGTTAGTTCTCAAATCAGATGCAATTTCTTCGCCTAAGTCTTCCTTGGCCCCTAAAAGTCTAGGGCATAGCTTAGTGGAACCCCCAGCTTGCCCCACCCATGCACTTATTTCATCTGTTTGTTTTAATTGACCGATTCTTCCATTAGGCTATAAAGCTATGTGGGGACAAGGCTGGTGACCGAATATCAAATGGATTTGTTTCTCCAAGGCCTCCATTTCTACTGGTACCCATCAGAAACTCAAACATTTCATGAATCCTATATCTCTGCAATAAATGGGAAATAAAGAATAGGTTTATTCTAATTAGTGAAATAATCTCCAACACACTGCTGCTTATTACCTTTCAAAAGCTCAATTATGAAAACTTCCGGTCAAGATGGTGGCATAGGTAAACGCAGTATTGCCTCCTCCCACAACCACATCAAAATTACAACTAAACTACAGCACAACTATCATTTAGAACCGCCTGAAATCAAGCTGAATGGAAGTCCTACAACTACGAAATTAAAGAAGTCACACAGAGACTGCAATTAAGACTCAATTACAACAGAAAGGTGTACAGTCCACACTAGAGGTGCACCTCGAAGGCCCAGCTAGGGTGATCAGGGAAGCTGTGCCACTGGATCCTACAGGACACCTACAACAATAGGCCACCCTACAAAGCCTAGAAGACATAGCAACTCTACCTAATACATAGAAAAAATCATAGGAAAGCAGCCAAAATGAAGAGACAAAGAAACATGTCCCAAATGAAAGAAAAGAACAAAACTCCAGGAAAAGAATTAAACAAAATGGAGATAAGCAATCAATCAGATGCAGAGTTCAAAACACAGGTTATAAGGCTGCTCAAGGACCTTGGTGAGACATTCAAGGAACTTAGTGAGACTATCAACAACATAAAAAGGAACCAGTCAGAAATGAAGGATGCACTAACTGAAATAAAGAATAATTTATAGGGAATCAATAGTAGAGTAGGTAAAGCCAAGAAGCAAACCATTGATTTGGAATATAAGGAAGCAAAAAAAAAAAAACCCAAACAGAAAAGCAAAAAAAAAAAAAGAGTCCAAAAAAATGAGGATTGTGTAAGGAGCCTCTGGGACAACTTCAAGCGTGCCCACATTCACATCATAGGGGTGTGCCAGAAGGCGAAGAGAAAGAACAAGAAATTGAAAATCTATTTGAAACAATAATGACAGAAAACTTCCCTAACTTGGTGAAGGAAACAGACATACAAGTCCAGGAAGCACAGAGAGTCCCAAACAAGATGAACCCCAAGAGGTCCACACCAAAATATATCATGAAAATGCCAAAGGTTAAATACAAGGAGAGAAACTTAAAAGCAGTGAGAGAAAAACAGTCCGTTACTTACAAAGGAACTCCCATAAGACTGTCAGCTGATTTCTCAAAAGAAACTTTGCAGGCCAGAAAGGAGTGGCAAGAGGTATTCAAGGTAATGAAAAACAACGACCTACCACCAAGATTACTCTATTCCGCAAAGCTATCATTTAGAATCAATGAGTTTCCCAGACAAGAAAAAGCTAAAGGAGTTCATCACCACCAAACCAGTATTACATGAAATACTGAAGGGTCTTCTTGAAGAACAAAAATATGAACAATAAAATGGCAATTAATACATATCTATCAACAATAGAATCTACAAACAAAATGAGCAAGCAGAACACAATCAGACTCCTAGACACAGAACTTTTTGTTGCTTGCCAGAGGGGTGGGGGCTGGGGGGATGGGTGAAGGAATTAAGAAGTACAAATTGGCCCTGGTCGGTTTGGTCCAGCGGTTGGAGCATCGGCCTGCGGTCCAGAGAGACCCGGGTTCGGTTCCCGCTAAGGGCACGTACCTCGGTTGCAGTTTGTCCCTGGCCCTGGTTGGTCCTGCAGGTGGCAGCCACTTGATGTGTCCCTTTCATGTCAATGTTTCTCTCTCTCTCTCTCTCTCTCTCTCTCTCTTCCTCTTTCTCCCTCCCATTCTATCTGAGCAAAAAATGTCCTCAGGTGAGGATAAAAAAAAAATTAAAAAGAAAAAAAAAGAAGTACAAATTGGTTGTTAGACTGATGAACCTGAGAGGGAAGCAGGGAGGGAGGGCGGGATGAGATAAACCAAAGAACTTCTATGCATATATGCATAACCAATGGACACCAACAACAGTGTGGGGAAGGCAGGAGCGGGAAAGGATTGGGGAGGAGGAGTCAATGGGGAAAAAAAGGGAAGACAACTGTAATATTCAACAATAAAGATGAGTTAAAAATATAAAATAAAGAAATTAAAAAAACAAAACAGAACACAAAAGCTCAGTTATGGAGGGCTGTCAAGACACATAGGACTTCTACCCTCCTCGTACCTTCCTCTAAATTAAGCCAAATTACCAGCATCTTGAATCTAGGTCCAG
Organism: Molossus molossus; assembly: GCF_014108415.1. Taxonomy (NCBI): domain Eukaryota; kingdom Metazoa; phylum Chordata; class Mammalia; order Chiroptera; family Molossidae; genus Molossus; species Molossus molossus. The sequence continues at coordinate 17,249,105 of NW_023425344.1, read as the reverse complement.
CAATACTGATAGCACCACCATTAGAATTACTTCTATTGAAATGGGCTTCAGGGAAGTTATAAGGAATACTACAAAATCAATCACTTTTATTACAAAGTTTTATTCAACATATAGTCTCTTCTCCAAGGAAATACATGATAAGTTATGATTTGTCAGTTCTGTTTGGTTCAAATAATCAGCTTATTTTTAACTTTATGGATACAGTGATTGCATTTCTCGCGGGTTGGCTGCTTAGTTTTATTAAAATTAAATTTGTGGGCTGCTTGCATCAAGTGTCTGATGTGCATTTTGTGTACTTATTCCAGTGTCCATTTTATGTAATTTACTATCCTTATTTCCCATTCTTATCTTCCCTCCTTTTATTTTTTTTAAATTAAATTTATCGGGGTCACATTGGTTAATAAGATCATATAGGTTTCAAGTGTAGTACATTTCTAGGATACATAGAAATGTATACCTACTTTTATATTATTTTATTTTGTTCCTACATTTATAAGCTACTGTGAATCATTAAATGGCTTATAAACATACACTTCCTTTTACTTGAGTAGCTCTTTGTGAATTCTACCACTGTTCTCTAATTGTTAGGCTCTCTAACAAAACTGGTAAGTGCTCCTGGTTTGTATTAACTGGGACCTTGGAGAAATCACTCTACCTATCTGTGCTTCCTTAAAATGAAAACAAAAAATAGTACTCACTTCATAGGGTTGGTTATGAGTAATACACGTGGCACGCATAGAACTATACCCTCCATGTACTGTTATGTTGGTATTAGTTATTACCACCCAAGTCACTGATTAAAACGACAATTAAAACAAGGAATGCCACTAATCCTTCTTCTTTGACACTGATCCAACGCTATGGTTTATGCTGGTTACAGACTTTGTCAAATGCCTTGTTAAAGATGAGACATACAATATTCTTCCACTGGCTAAAGTACACAAATTACAAAAACAGAATAGTAATAAATTAGGTCACTATTAATCTAAAGGCAAGAATTTCTTGAAACTAGAGAGGTAGCTTCATGGAAACTGGACGGCAAAGGACAAAGGAAGTTAATGTACTCACTGAAAAATAACTAAAAAAAAATCTAGTTAAACTACTTAATCATAAACTTTTTAGGAGACTGGTTTAAAATGTATAAAATAACTTTTACAATTCAAATCTATTTTTAAATGCATTAAAATAAGACCTCCATAATAAATAACCAAAAGTAACAATTATTTTATAACACTTGGGAGACAGACAAGAAAGGAAAAAGTGCAGGACCTGAAGAACTAGGCTCAGTCCTGGCTTTACCACTTCCTGGATACTTAACTTTGGCTGACCTCTGAGGTTCTATAACTACTAGTCATTACAGTTTTATTCATTTTCAATCCTTACAACAGGGATGGGGGTGAATAACTAACTTGCTGAGCTGTTGTGAGAATTAATGAAATATACAAAAAAAGATCTTAAACCATAAACTATGGTAGAAGTTATTACCATTTAAAAGGGTAGGAAGCCATGGACAGTTTGGCTGCCTGTGGACCTAAGGGTTCTGGGTTCTGGGTTCAATTCCCTGTCAAGGGCTTGTACCTGGGGTTGCAGGTTTGATCCCCAGCTGCTTGTGTGAGAGGAAACCAACATGGATGTGTCTCTCTCACATCGATGCTTCTCTCCTCTCTCTCCCTTCCTTCCTCCCTCCTTCCACTCTACCTAAAAAAAAAAAAAAATCAATGGAGCTCTGGCCAGTTTGGCTCAGCAGTTAGAGCATTGGCCTGCGGACTGGAGTCCTGGATTTGGTTCCCGCTAAGGGCATGTACCTCGGTTGCAGTTTGTCCCCCGCCCTGGTTGGGGTCATGTGGGCAACCACTCGATGTGTCCCTTTCACGGTGATGTTTTTCTCTCTCTCTTCCTCCCTCTCTCCCTCCCGCTCTATCTGAAGATAAATGCAAAAATGTCCTCAGGTAAGGATATAAATAAATAAGAAAATAAATAAATAAATAAATACAGTCTGTTAAAAAAAAAAAATCAATGGAAAAATATCCTTGGGTGAAGATTAACTAAAAAAATAAAAGGGTAGGAAACTCTCTTAAATAATCCCATTATATTCTGAGTACCATATCCCCATTTTTACTTTTTCTAGCCTTAATATTATTTTTTATAAAACCTCACTTTCATAGAATAAACACACTTTCAAGGTTTTAGGCTCTTTTAAAATATAGCTACACAGGTAACTTTGGAGCAGAAAAAGGCAAGCTAGCTACATGGATCTTAGTTACTTCACAGACTGGATTCTAGGTAATATATATCCAAATTATCAATGTAGCTAGGTGAACGTGGGTTTACTGTGATCTGGTTCCAACTTCGTTTGTTTTTTCCGTTAAATGTTGTAATGTCAACGCATCCATTAGCTAACACCATAATGGCATCCGACCTGCATGTCTGACTGGTTTGCTAAAGCTTTATTCTTCATGAAACACCTGAATTGGGAAGTCTGCTTCCCTTTAGGCCTCTCTAGACTATGTCAGACTCTTAAGTTCAATTACAACTTAAATACCTATTCTACCTAAAATTCTTTATAATGTAGAAGGCCCATTAGTGTACTAGTAGCCGCAGAGGTAAAAATCCAACAACTCTGGAAAAGCCAAGCAGTATTAATAAAAACTGTATTTACTTCAGGCATAGTGCACACACCATTTCAGCTAAACCATCCTAACCACTAGCAACCACAATTTTACAAACTAGCTTGTCTCATCTCTAGCTAGGATTCCTACAAGTCTACTCTGTTTTTCTATCAAATTAGTCTAACTCCACTTAACACACCAAAAAAGAAATCACTTTATTAACAAATGTCCATGCCTGCAGTAGCTTGCCTACATTTTACTAACCTTCAACATCATTTCAATCACCCTCTTTCACCTGAGACAATCAGTCCAGTTACTAACGAAAGTGTTCTTTTCTTTTTAAGGCTTGAGAGTAAAAATGACCAAAGAAAAAAGTTTTGCAGGAGAGAGAGCAGGTACAGAAATTCAACTTGCCTCTGCCCCCTCTGGCCAACGTCACAATAACAACATTTTCAGAGCAAAAAGTTTTTGAAACGTGTCCCAGTGGCAACTGGAGGTTCTTACTGGACATCTCCTTGCAAATTCACAACTCTGGAAAACTAACTTTCTTGATAGTTCAGGGTTCTTAACCCCAAACTCAAGTCCAGACTTGAGCAAATAACTTACATCACTTGACAGTGTTAAGTTTTCTTCAGTGTCTCTGATTCTAAAAGTGTAGGCTCACTCCTAGGGGATCAGAGTTCGCTAATGACACCCAAAAGGTCTGAGGGTGCAGCAGCCTACAGCCCCTGGGAAAGGTGCAGGAAGGGGGGAGCAGGAGCGAAAGGCAAGGAAGGCGTCCACGGTCTGGGCTCTGGGCGGCGGGCCCCCGACCTGCGCTCCAGACGGCAAGCCGGGCACACTGCCTGTCCTGCCACGCAAGTGCCAGTGTGAGGCCGAGCCCGGACCGGGGCGGGCGGGGACCCCGCAGCGGGGCCGGGGAGGAGCGGGGCCTGAGCGGCGACAGCGGCGACAGGCGCTCCGGGAGGGCGGCGGGGAGAAGGCGAGAGCCCGGTCGCACCTGAACCCCTGAAGCGGCTCCTCTCCACGTCGACGGGCGAGGTCCGCGGGCCGCCCACGCCCCGGGGGGGATGGCGATGCGAGTGCTGGGGCCGGCGCGGGAGTTCCTCGTCGTCCTCCTGGCCAGGAGAGGCCGCGTCTTTCTCCCCGGCAGTCTCCACCAGCCTCACGGCGGTCCCCGGGGCACTCCTCCGCGGCTGGGCCCAGGCGATCCGCGGCAGCAGCGGCTCCCGCTCCTCGTCCTCCCCGTCCAGGCTCTCGTCGCCCGCGGGCGCACGCCGCCCGGGCTCCGAGGCTTGCGCCATGGCTTCCCTCTGTGTTTTCCGCGCTGAGACCGGCTCAGAGAGACGAGGCATCCGGGTCTGGCCTCCGCATCGCGGAAAGATTGTCGTCGCTGGGTCGGACGGAGGCCACCTCACTAGCGTGCGGCAGCGCAAGGTTCCCGCCCAGCGGTTGCCCAGCCCCGCTACCCGCCACGCCCCAACTCGCACCTCCCCGCGCCTGCGCGTAAGAACGGGGGCGGCGGTGGGCGGGGCACGGCGCGCAGTCTGGAGCCGCCACCTGGCTCTGAGCTTCGGGGAAGGCTTGTGGGACAGGCTGCTGTTGCTCCTCAGGGAGCATTGGGGTCTGAGTTAAGTTACTTCCGAAAATACCCCTCTCCAACCTCTGTCGGCCTCTCTCACCACGGCAGGTTTGTCTCAAAGAGTTTACTACAGTCTATCTATACATTTCCTTGTATGATTTATTTCCTCCACTAGAAGTCCATGAGAGCAGGAACCTCATCTTTTGTTCAAACATTCCAGATATTGGTAGTTTTTAGAGAGAGAAAGGGGGAGGTGGAGAGAGAGAGAAGGAAACATCTATCTTTTGTCCCACCCACCCCATGTATTCATTAGTTTACACCTGCATGTGCCCCTACCAGGGATCAACCCCCAACCCTGGCATATGAGGATGATGCTCCAACCCACAGAACTAACCGGCCAGGACTGCATTATTAATTCTTCACCTTCCTATTTTAATATGTTTTTAAATAATAAGCTTTCTATGTTTAAATAAAGCTATGCATTTTCCTTTAAGCACTGCTTTATCTGCATTGCACAATTTTTTTTTTTAATCTTCACCCGAGGACATTTTTCCATTTTTTTGTTCAGATAGAGTGGGAGGGAGAGAGAGAAAGAAAGAGAGAGGGAGAGAAACATTGACGTGAAAGGGACACATCAAGTGGCTGCCACCGGCTCGATCAACCAGGGTCGCGGACAAACTGCAACGGTGGTATGTGCCCCCAGCGGGAACTGAACCTGGGCGTCTCTGGACCACAGGCCAACGATCCAACCACTGAGCCAAGCCGGCCAGGGCTGCATTCCACAATTTTTGATATGGTCTATTTTCATCCAGTTCAAAATGTTTTTTGTTTTTTTTTTATTTACCTTATGATTTCTTCTTTGACTCACTTCTTTGAAATGTGTTTAATTTACAAATATTTAGGGGCATTCCCAGATATTATTATTAATTTCTAATTTACTTCTGTTGTACCAGAGAAGATACACTAAGATTTTAACCTTTGAAATCTATTGAGACTTATTTAATAACCCAGCATATTATTTACCTTGGTGAACATTCCATGTATGCTTTATGTGTATTCTGCAGATTGAGTGGTTTTATAATTGTCAATTGATTCTATAAATATCAATTCAGTTACATATTGATAATGTTTAGATCACCTATATCTTTAAGGATTTTTAAATTTAGTTTTATTGTTCACTGAGAGATTACTATAATCTAATTATGTTTGTAAATTTGTCTATTTCCTGTTTTAGTTTGGTGAGTTTTTGCTTTATGTATTTTGAAGTTGTTATTAGGTGCATGTATACACAGGATTTTTATTTCTTCCTGATTATTTGGTCTCTTCTTCTCTCTCTCTCCCGCTCTTGCTCTCGCTCTCGCTCTCTCTCACTATTCCTCCTCATCTCTCTTAACACCAGGCTTGAAGTCTACATTGTCTGATATTAATATAACAATTCCATCTTTCTTAGGCTTATGGCTTGCTTGGTAAATCTTTTTCCATCCTATTCTTTCAATCTATTTGTGACTTTATATTACTGTATATGTATCTCTTATGGATAGATTATAATTGGTTTTTGATAATTAAAAAAATCCAGTCTGATAATGTCTACCATTTAACTGGAGTTTTTAGTCTATTTACATTTTTAAAAAATAATGATGATGGTTTTTATTTTTTAAATTATCTTTATTAATTTGTTTTTGTTACAGATGTTTCTTCTTTTTCTTCCATTGACACCCTCCTCTCCATCCCCCGCCCCCTCCCCATCTCCAGCTTTGTTGTCTATGTACATTGGTTATGCATACATGCATATAAGTTCTGTGGTTTATCTCCCCCCCCCCAACATCCCCTCTTCTGGGGTTTGTCAGTCTATACCCTACCTCTATGTCTCTGGGTCAGTTTTGTTCATCAGTTTGTTTAGTTCATTATATTCCACAAATAAGTGAAATCATGTGATATTTGTCTTTCTCAACTTGGCTTGTTTGGCTTAGCATAATACTCTCCAGGTCCCTCCATGTCATCCCAAATGATAAGAGATCATTCTTTCTTACAGCTGCATAGTATTCCATTGTGTACATGTACCACTGCTTTTTTATATACTCATCTACTAATGGATACTTGGGTTGTTTCCAGATCTTAGCTGTTGTAAATAGTGCTGCTATGAACACGGGGGTACATATATTCTTTCTGATCGGTGTTTCAGGCTTCTTAGGTTATATTCCTAGAAATGGGATCACTGGGTCAAATGGCAGTTAAATTTTTAACTTTTTGAGGTAACACCATAATGTTTTCCATAGTGGCTGCACCAGTCTGATTCCCACCAGCAGTGTACTAGAGTCCCCTTTTCTCCACACCCTTGCTAACACTTGTTGTTTGATGATTTGTTGATGGCAGGTGTGAGGTGATACCTCATAGTTGTTTTAATTTGTATCTCTCTGATGATTAGTGACGTTGAACATTTTTTCATATGTCTCTTGGCCATTTGTATGTCCTGTTTGGAGAGGTGTCTATTTAGGTCCTCTGCCCATTTTTTTTTTTTTTAATCCTCACCTGAGGACATTTTTCTATTTTTTGTTCAGGTAGAGTGGGAGGGAGAGAGAGGAACAGAGAGAGAGAGAGAAACATCGATATGAAAGGGACACATCGAGTGGCTGCCACCCGCACGACCAACCAGGGCCAGGGACAAACTGCAACCAAGGTACGTGCCCTTAGCAGGAACCGAACCCGGGTCTCTCCGGACCGCAGGCCGACGCTCTAACCGCTGAGCCAAACCGGCCAGGGCTCCTCTGCCCATTTTTCAATTGGGTTCTTTGTTTTTCTTTTGTTGAGTTGTATGAGTACTCTATATATTTTGGAAATTAATCCCTTATCTGATGCATCATTGGCAGTTATGGTCTCCCATATGGTGGGTTCCCTTACCATTTTGATGATTGTTTCTTTTGCTGTGCAGAAGCTTTTTAGTTTGATATAGTCCCATGTGTTCATTTTGTCCTTTGTTTCTCTTGCCTTAGGTGTTGTATCAGTGAAAATTCTGCTGTGTATGATGTCTGAAATTTTGTTGCCTACATTTTCGTCTAGGATTTTTATGGATTCATGAGTTACATTTAAGTCTTTTATCCATTTTGAATTTATTTTTGTGTATGGTGTAAGTTGATGGTCTAGTTTCATTTTTTTGCAAGTAGCTCTCCAATTTTCCCAACACCATTTGTTGAAGAGACTGTCTTGACTCCAATGTATGTTCTTGCCACCTTTGTCAAATATTAATTGAGCATATTGTCTTGGGTCAATTTCTGGGTTCTTGGTTCTGTTCCACTGATCTATCTGTCTGTTCTTATGCCAGTAGCAGGCTGTTTTGATTACAGTGGCTTTGTAGTATAACCTGATATCTGGTAATGTGATCCCTCCTACTTTGGTCTTCTTTTTCAAGATTGCTGTGGCTCTTCGAGTTCTTTTTTGGTTCCATATAAACTTTTGGAGTGCTTGTTCTAGTTCTGTAAAATATGTCATTGGTATTTTGATGGGGATTGCATTGAATCTATAGATTTCTTTGGGTAGTATGGACATTTTAATGATGTTAATTCTTCCAATCCATGAACGAGGTATGTGCTTCCACTTTTTTATATCTTCTTCTATTTTTTTTTTTAATGACCTGTAATTTCTGTGAAGACGTCCTTTACTTCTTTGGTTAAGTTTATTCCTAGGTATCTTAACTTTTTTTGCTGTGATGGTAAATGGATTGATCCTTTTAATATTATGTAGTGACCTACTCTGTCTCTTATTATGGTCCTCGTTTTGAAGTCTATCTTGTCAGATATGAGTATTGCTACACCAGCTTTTTTTTTCATTTCCATTTGCTTGGAAATTTTTTTCCATCCCTTCACTTTCATCCTGTGTGAATCTTTTGTTGTGAGATGGGTCTCTTGTAGACAGCATATATATGGGTTGTGTTTTCTTATCCTATCAGCTACCCTGTGTCTTTTAATTGGAGCATTTAAGCCATTTATATTTAAGGTAATTAGCGATAGATAGTTATTAGTTGCCATTTTAATTTTATGCTTGTGTTCCTCTCTCTGTCTCTCTCTGTTTCTTCTTCTTCTTACAACAGTCCCTTCAGCATTTCTTGCAGTGCTGGTTTGGTGGTGGTAAATTCCTTTAGCTTTTTTTTTTATTCGTGAAGCTCTTTATTTCTCCTTCAATTTTGAATGATAGCCTTGCAGGATAGAGTAGTCTTGGATTCAGACCCTTGCCTTGCATTACTTTGTACACTTCATGCCACTCCCTTCTGGCCTGCAGCATTTCTATTGAGAAATCAGCTGACAGTCTAATGGGAATTCCCTTGTAGGTAACTTTCTGTATCTCTCTTGTGTCCTTGAAGATTCTTTCTCTGTCTTTAATGTTTGCCATTTTTATTATGATGTGTCTAGCAGTGGGTCTTCTGGGGTTCATCTTGCTTGGAACTCTCTGTGTTTCCTGGACTTGTGTGACTTTTTCCTTTACCAGTTTAGGGAAGTTTTCTGTCATTATTTTTTCAAACACATTCTCTATTCCTTTCTCTGATTCTTCTCCTTCCGGTACCCCTATAATGTGAATGTTGTTAAGTTTTGTGTTGTCCCACAGCTCCCTTAAACTCTCCTGCTTTTTAAACTTTTTTTCCATTTTCTGCTCTATTTGGGTGTTTTTCGCTACCTTGTCTACTAAGTCGCTGATTTGGTCTTCAGCTTCTAATCTACTATTGAACCCTTCTAAGGTGTTTTGGATAACAGCTATGTCATTCTTTATTTCCTCTTGATTTTTATGCATAGCTTCAACCTCTTTATTCATAGCTTCTACCTCTTTTTTTAAGCTGAAGTAGTTTCCAGTGAGCTCTTCATAATTCTTATTAAGTTGCTTGTAGTTCTCACCAAATTTTTTGAGCACGCTTAGAATCATTGCTTTGAATTCTTTATCTGACAGGTTACTTTCTTCCATTTTCTGTAGTTCCTTTTCTAGTGATTCCTCTTTTTCTTTCCTTTGAGTGTTGTTTCTTTGTCTCCCCATTTTAGACATCTGGTAACCCTAGACCTGGTGAGGGATGTTTGGATGTGTAGGCAGCTCACTGTATATCAAATAAGGCTACTGTGCCTCCCAGACTGTTCTGTTGCATGTCGCCTCTTGCCTGCTGTGGATCTTGGAGGATTGACTACTGGGGGCTGGTATTGGTGTGTCCTGGTAGGTGCTGCTGCTGGATTACATGGGCCCCTCTGAAACTGTATTCCCCACTGGTCACTGGTGCCACCTGTAGCTGTATTGCTCAGGCCCTGCTCGAGCCGCACTCCCTGCCTGCTCCTTTGGTGGCTGGGTCACACAGGCCTGTCTGGGGTCCCGGCTCAGCACCACTCTTTTTTTTTTTCTTTTTCTTTATTTTATTTTATTTTTAATTTTTTAATTTAGTTTTTTGTTACAGATATTTCTCCTTTTTTACCCCATTGGCACCCCCCTCCCCACCCCACCCTCACCCCATCCCCGGCTTTGTTGTCCATGTCTATTGGTTATGTATACATGCATATAAGTTCTGTGGTTTATCTCTTCCTACCCCCCCACCCCCTCTTCTGAGGGATGTAAGTCTGTGCCCTACTTCCATGTTTCTGGGTCTGCTGTATTCCTCAGACTGTTATGTTCATTATATTCCGTATATAAGTGAGATCATGTGGTATTTGTCTTTTTCTGCTTGGCTTATTTCACTTAGGATAATACTTTCCAGGTCCCTCCATGTCGTCCCAAAGGATAAGAGATCTTTCTTTCTTACCGCTGCATAGTACTCCATTGTGTATATGTACCACTTCAGCACCACTCTTATGGGCTGCTGGGTTGCACAGGTCCCTCTGGATCCCAGGTTCCGCACCACTCTTGTGGGCTGCTGGATCGCACAGGACCATCTGGCACCCCAGCTCCGCTCTGCTCTGTTCTTGTGGGCCGCTGGGTCTCACAGGTCCCTCTGGATCCCCAGCTTACCACTGCTTTTGTGGGCAGCGCGCCGCTGGGTCTCACAGGTCCCTCTGGATCCCCAGCTTACCACTGCTCTTGTGGGCAGCTATGTTGCACAGGCTCTAATGGAGCCCCAGGTCCCGCCACTGGAGCGCCTGTTGCCTGGGGATGGATGTCTGCTCCCCAGCCTCTGTTGCTGGGGGTATATCTGGACTCTGAGCTGCCACTGTGGGGATGGTGCTGTACTCCTGGACATTTGTGGTTTCTGCAACCAGCACCTTGACAGCTCTACTACTGTGCACGAGTCTGTGTTGACACAGGGTGTCCGCTAGACCTGAGCCAGGTGCACTAGTGGGATCAGGTTGCTGGGCCCTAGCTGCTCCCACTGCCTCCTTCCCAGGAAAACCCGGGATCTTCCAAAATAGTGAGACCTCCTGGCAGCACAGGGAGAAGTGCCCCGAAGGGCCACTCATTGCTGTAGCCGGCTGCTCCCATCCACAGCACAGGAACCTTCTGCTCTGTGTCTCTGCACAAGTTTGGTCGTTCACCTTCGCATCCACTCACACTCTCTTACACACTAGCTCACTCTCTCACGCACTCACCCTCCCTCCGGTCCTGCCCACCGCCATCTTTTTAGTCTGTTTACATTTAATGTAATGTTAATATGATAGGATTTGGCTGTATTGTTTTGCAATTTGTATTCTATTTGTTTCATCCCCTTTGTTCCTCTGTTCCTCCTTTTCTGCTTTCTTTGCAGTTAATCAATATCTCTTCATATTTCATTGTAATTCTTCTACTGACCTTTTGCTAAAATTCTTTACATTTTTAGTGCTTATTCTGACATTTACTGTATATATCCTTAAATTATTTCAATGTACTTAGACTTCATATTGTGCTATCGAACATAAAATTTAGGAATCTTGCAAAGAGTAGTTCTATTTATCCCTCATTCTTTATATTATTGTTGTAATATATATTAGACCCACAAATGTTTAAATACAGTGAATAATTTTTGCCTTAAACAACTAAATGTCTTTAAAAGAAATTAAGAAAACAATGTATAGTCTTTTATATTTACCCACATAGTTACCATTTCCAATGCTCTTCCATACTTCCTGTAGATCTGAGTTTCTATCTACCATCATTTCCCTTCTCTCTGAAGAGTTTTTTAAAGTATTTCTATTTTTTTAAACTTATCTTTATTGTTGAATATATTATGAAAATATTTCTTGTAATGCAGATCTACTGGTGATAAATTCTAAGTTCTCATTTATCTGAAATTATCTTTATTTCACTATTATTTTCAAAGGATATTTTCTCTGGATATAGAATTCTGGATTCACGGTAACCCCCTTCCCCACTCCAAGTTCAACTCCAAAAATGTAATTCTGTTGTCCTCTAGTTTTCATTTTTCTGAATCATATCCATTCACCAACCAGCCCAGTTTGTACTATGTTCATTTTCTCTAGCTGCCTTTTAGAATGTTCTCTTTATCTTCGGTTTTCACTAGTTTGACCATGATGTTCTTGGTATGAATTTCTGTATATATATTCAGCTTCAGTCTGGCTGGACTTCTTGAATCTGTAAATTTATGTAATCCACCAAATTTGGGTAAATCTCAGCCATTATTCACATTTTTTTCCTGTCCCATTCCCTTTCCTTTCTTTCAGGCATTCCTATTACATGTATATTCGAGTCTTTGATGTTACCCTAAAGGTCAGTAGGAATCTGTTCATTTTTTCCCAATAGTTTTTTCTCTTTTTTCAGATTGGATAATTTCTTTTCATTTGTTTTCAATTTCACCAACTCTTCAGCCATTCCTAATAAACCGTTAAACCTACCCAGTGGATTTTTTATTTCAAATTTTGTAGTTTTCAGTTCTAGAACTTACATTTGGTTCTTTTTAAATTTAAAAAAATTATTTCTTTATTGATTTTGAGAGAGAGAGGAAGGGAGAGGGAGAGAGAGATAGAAAACATTGATGAGAGAGAACATCTACTGGTCACCTCAGGCATGCCCCCACTGGGGATTTGGCCCACAACCTGGGGAACTGAACCAGTGACCTCTTGGTTCACGGGTCGATGTTCAACCACTGAGCCACACCAGCAGGGTCCATTTGGTTCTTTTTTTTTTTATCCTCACCTGAGGACATTTTTGCATTTATCTTCAGACAGAGCGGGAGGGAGAGAGGGAGGAAAAGAGAGAGAAACATCAATGTGAAAGAGACACATGGACTGGCTGCCACCCACATGACCCCATCCAGGGCTGGGGACAAACTGCAACTGAGGTCTGCACCCTTAGCGGGAACCAAAGCAGGGTCTCTCTGGTCTGCGGGCTGACACTCTAACCACTGAGTCATATCAGCCAAGGCCCCATTTGGCTCTTTTAAAAGAGTTTCTGCACTTCTGCTATTTCCATCTGTTAATTCATTATGACCACTTTTTTTTTTAAGTCTTTGAATATATGTATAATAACTATTTAAAAGTCTTTGCTAATTCTTACATCCAAGTCATCTTTTTTTAAATATATTTTTTCTTTATTGATTTTAGAAAAAGAGAAAGGGAGAGGGAGAGAAAGATAGAAACATCAATGAGAGAGAACATTGATTGGTCACCTCCTGCATGCCCCCCCACTAGGGATTGGGCCCATAACCTGGGGATGTGCACTGACCAGGAATAGAACTGGCAACCTCTTGGTGCATGGGTCAATGATCAACCATTAAGCAACACTGGCCAGGCATCTGAATCATCTTGAAGTCAGTTTCTATTGACTTTTTCTCTGGACCACGAATTAAACTTCTCTATTTCTTTACATATCAGTTAATTTTTACTATTTACTGGATATTGTGTTTAATATTTAGAGCCTCTAGATTCTGTTATCTTCCTCTGATGAGTGTTGATGTGTTCTAGGAGGTGTTAACTCAATCAGAATCAAATTCCACCTGAAATTTCTGATCATTTATTTTAGCCGTTGTTTTTTCTGAGCTCTTTGAAATATTCTCCCATGCACACACAGTTCAGGAGTCCACCAAGGATTTGGAACTCCCTCCCTTATGACTCCCTCCATTTTAGGATTTCCCTCCTCAATTTCTTGCTGCTCTGGAAGCCCCAGACTTCATCGTTTAATTCCTTAAGCCATTAAGACTGTGGCTTTTTGATTGAGTTCCAACTGCCTTTTACAGTGCAAGCTGAGTACTGCTTTCAGATGAAAAGATATATGAGCATAAATCACACTCATTATATTTCAATTCTTTGAAGAGTGGCCATCCCTTCAATTATTGCCAGCTGGCTTTTGATTATTTTCCAGGGTCTTCAAATATAAACATGCATCACTTACCAATGGGGATATGTTCTAAGAAATGTGTCATTAGGCGATTTTATTGTTGTGTGAACACCATAGAGTGCACTTACACAAACCCAGATGGTATAGCCTACTATACACATGGGCTTTATGGCATATCCTATTGCTCCCAGGCTATAAGCCTGTACAGCATGTCAGTTACTGAATACTGTAAGCAATTGTAATGTGTTGCATGCACTATGATGTTACAACAGTTATAACATCACTAGTTGATAGGAATTTTTCAATTTCATTGTAATCTTATGGGACCACTGTTATATATATGGTCCATCATTGACCAAATATCATTATATGGTGTGTGACTGTAATTGTTCTTATACTTTGTCCAACATTTATAATTTTTTTCCATAAAAAGGTTAGTCTGATATAAACTCCTATGACATATTTTATTAATGTATCTTTTGGTGAGATGAATGCTGCTATATTTTTGTGAGTAGTTCACATGTTAGCAGAGGAATATTAGTTATTGCTAGATAAGACGGGATTCATCATCAGTTCTAGTCATAGTTTAAGTTTCTGTAGACATAAATACTGAGAAAATCTGTCCAAATAAATACGCAAATATGGAAAACATTTTGTAATAGCTATGCCACTCAAATCTTTAACCTCCTTCCTAGATATATGTTAAAAATCACATAGTCCTCTATCACTAAACATTATTTTTTATGACTTATTATCAGGCACCTCATTTAGGTCCTTTGTTAGAGTTACTCACTTTCTCAATTTCTGGGAAGTATACCAAAAAGGCTTTTAAAAGACATCAAATGATTAATAATTGTACTGTAATTCTCTCATTTCAAGGTGCCTTATTTATTTATTTATTTATTTATTTATTTATTTATTTATTTTTTCATCCTCACCCGAGGACATTTTTTGCATTTATCTTCAGATAGAGCGGGAGGGAGAAAGGGGGAAAGAGAGAGAGAGAAACATCAATGTGAGAGAGACACATTGGTTGCCACCCACACAACCCCAACCGGGGCCAGGGACAAACTGCAACCAAGGTACATGCCCTTAGCGGGAACCGAACTCGGGACTCTCTGGTCTGCGGGCCAACGCTCCAACTAGCCAGGGCTCAAAGCACCTTATTTTTAAACTCAGAGTTGAGAAAATAAAGATATTAACATTTCTACAAACCTTTTGCCAATACAATATTATTTATTAAAATTATTTATCTTATCATGCACTTTAAGTGTATATATATAAAACGTTGGAATTATAGCCCTGGACGGTTTGGCTCAGCGGTTAGAGCGTTGGCCTGTGGTCCAGAGGGACCCGGGTTTGGTTCCTGCTAAGGGCACGTACCTCGGTTGCAGTTTGTCCCCCGCCCTGGTTGGGTTGTGTGGGTGGCAGCCACTCGATGTGTCCCTTTCACGTCGATGTTTCTCTCTCTCTCTCTCCCTCCCACTCTATCTGAACAAAAAATGGAAAAATGTCCTCAGATGAGGATTAAAAAATAAAATAAAACTTTGGAACTATATATTTGGCTCATTCATTGCATGTAAAATTTATAACTTAAAAAACAGTTGGGAAAGCCAGACTTCATTATCAAATCAACCAGCCAAAACAGACTTTTCTTGACTCACACAAGCATGTTAAACTATATCCCAGTGTCAACGTCTCAGTTTTGAATTCTAAGGCTCTGCTGTCTTAAGTATTTCTCAGATACTTTATTTACTTTGTTCCCATGGAATATTCCTTAGGATGTATTCTTTGATAGTACTCAGGGTTTAGAAAGTCAGAATCAATCTTTCTTTCTTTCTTTCTTTCTTTCTTTCTTTCTTTCTTTCTTTCTTTCTTTCTTTCTTATTTATTTTTATCCTCACCCGAGGACACTTTTCCATATTTTGTTCAGATAGAGTGGGAGGGAGAGAGAGAGAGAGAAACATCGATGTGAAAGGGACACATCAAGTGGTCGCCACCTGCACGACCCAACCAGGGCCGGGGACAAACCACAACCAAGGCACGTGCCCCTAGCAGGAACCGAACCTGGGTCTCTCTGGACTGCAGGCTGATGCTCCAACTGCTGAGCCAGACTGGCCAGGACGAAAGGCAGAATCTTTAAATGAAACTTGTCATCACTCTCACATCCTCATTCTATAATACCTATTTGTTCAGAACATCCTAACACAAGTCTAAATGCACCATGTCCAATATCGCCATCACCTTTAAAATACTTCTCCTTTAATAAGAAAATACATGAAGCACTGCTACCTTATGTGGCCTCTGCTAGAGGAGACTTTGCCAACACCTGTATTTCAAATCCAGTTTTTGTTGGGAGCCTCAGTTTTTGTGTGTGCCCTGGAGCAAGGAGCCACTGGAAGACTCAGTATAGGGGTTCCAAAACCAACCAGTGTACTACAATTCAATTATGGCACTAACCACCCAGAGTTAGCACAGTCCTGTAAGTTAAGAGGTCAGTCCTCCATAAGACTTCTGTCAGTTCAGATGCTATAGCCACACTTCGGTGGTCCCCAGGCTACCCCATTTATGACCCACTGGCTACAAATTTGGGGGGCCCATGATTCCCTCAGGTTCTATAATTTGCTAGAAAAACTTACAGAACCTAGCAAAGATCTCAAGGTTCTTGCCTTCATGGAGATCATGATGAGATGGAACTTACAGACAAATAAACAGGCAGTTACTATACAAGTACGCTGAAAACTATATGGAGGAAGTACAGGCTGCTATGAGAGTATATAAAAGATGCTAAGATCAGGAAAAGGGGTTAGGAAAAGAATACAAGTGTAGGGGAGACACTTGGTTGATGTAAAATATCACTTGAATTTTTTTATCATTTTTTTCCCAACAATACAGCTGTTGATTTTTGTTTGGCAAGTAGAAGGTCAAGGCCATAAGGCCTCATAGGGCACATGCCATTTAGGTGGAGACTTGAATGAGGAAAAGGAGCTGTTTGTGGAAAGAATGGAGGGAAGAGCAATCCTGGCAGAGGGAACAACTTGAGAAAAGGCCCTGAGATGTACATGAAGCACTGGAGATCTCTAGGGCTGAGCACAAACTGGAGGAGAGGATGTGGTCAGAGGGGGAAGCAAGACACTGGGTCCAAACGTGGTCCTGGGCCTCACTATGTTGCCTTTCAGTACAAATATCATGCCAACATTTTCAGTCCTTTTGTGAAGGTCCTGACTACCCTGTTGTCCTCTGTCTGTGGTCCACAGGGTGGACCATGACACTAGATGAGATTAAAGATTTAGGGTATTTATGAGATGGAACTGTATGGGTTAAGTAGAGTATGGATTTAATTCAAAACTCAATGAGTTCATAGCCTTCCCAAAAGGATAAGAACTTTTGCTTAAAGAGACATTTTAATCAAATGTGTGTTTCTCCTTATAAATGAATCCAACAGATAACCATATAATACTCTTGAAGGTTAATCTTAATCTTAGATGCATATACATGCTCTGAATGTTTTGGAAAATATACAAAGAAAAGTGGTAACAGTGGTAGACTTTGGAGAGGGTTTGGGAGATGAGAAAATGGGGGTGGGCATGAGATATGCTTTTCTTTCCATACAAGTGGCAGGACCATGAGTGGCTTATTGGCACTAGTTGGGCTCCATCAGAAACCCTCTTCCCTCCAAGGCATTCCAAATGAATGCACAAACCATGCTTATTAACCAAACACGGACTCAAGAATGTTTCCTAGTTCCTCCATTCATTCATGCAACAAGTAAATTATGCCAGGTGTTATTCCTAATACTGAGGAGAGAGAAGTAAGCACATCTCTGTTTTCACGAAGCTTCCATTCTCACAGAGATAAATAATAACATTCAATTAATAGACTATTAGAATGTGAAATGATGACAAATGGTATGGAAAGGAATATTGCAGGGTGAGGAGTACAGAATGATGGTGGTGTGAATGGGTGGGCGCCAGTTTATATAGGGTGGTTGTAGTGGGTTGAACGGTGGTTCCCCCCAAAGATATGTCCACGTCACATCCCCAGAAGCTTCCTTCTAAATCACAATTCTGATCATTGTCTAACTTCTAATGTTATTCCATTGCTCACCAAAAAAAAAACAAAAAACAAAAGCAAACCTAAAAATTTACCATGGTATGTCATTCCTCCCACAGACTGGGCTCTACCCTCTAACATAAGCCTTGTTTCACCTTGTCGCAGCTTCAGCCACCCGAACTTCTCCCTACTTCCAGAATCAGTTATTTCATGCCTCTGTATCTTTATTATTGCTGTCAGGATATCCTTACCCTCCTCCTGACCAACATCTACCTGGACACTAAATCGTAGTTTAATGTCAGTTCCTTTAGAACACTGCCCCCGGTTTCCTAAGCAGAAGTAACATGTCTCTGGCCTGCGTTCTCCCCAAACCCTTGCTGTGACCTCTGGTAGGGCCCTTTCCCACTGAAGTTTATTTCCCTCTTTAAAAATGCCATGAAACTGGCCGAGAGGAAAAATGGCGGCGGAGTGAACGGAAGCTACACAGACCGTCTCCCAGAACCAAACTGAATTACAACTATAACACAGACAAATTGATGGGAAAAAGCAACAGAAAAGCAGCTTGCGAGGACCATATAACGAGGGAAGCGGCCTTAGCTGGGAGCAGCGCCCTCGGGTCACACTCCCAGGAGGCCCCACAGTGCAGAGCCGGGACAGAGGCTACAACAGCCACAGCCACTCACCTTGGGCTCCGGCAGAGGGAGGGCAGACTGGACTGGAACTGTGTCGGGACACTCGGGATTTGGAGGGCGCTCAGAGCTTTGGCTGAGTGGCAGCCACGCAGGACTGTGGCCATATTGCTCCTTCCCAGGGCTCTGAGGAGAAGCAGCAGCCCCTGGCTCAGAGATCCAACCCCACCCTGTGGGCCACTGAAGTGCTAATTGAAGCTCATTAACAACCAGCATCTGCCCCACCCTCGTGAAATCCCCTTGTGCTGAGCACCTGAGGGATTTTTCAATCAACTGACAACCCAAAACTCATCAAGTAACCTCGACTGCTAGCCTCCAGGCAAAAAGCAAGAGGATAACAGTACCTTTCCTGGGCTGGCAACTTTAACCAGGAAAGTAAGACTTGACAGTGGTGTTTAAGGTGGGTCCTCCCTCGCTCATCTAAACCGAGGAGAGGGAGCCACAAACAGCAGAACACCAACACCCAAGGGAAAACTTGACAGGCTCCAAAGCCCACAGTGATAGCCAAAATGGTGAAACACAGAAACAGAAGCCAAATGAAAGACCAAGAGACCTCCACTGTAGATGAGATCAATGTGGAGCAATTAGGCATGTTAACAGAGCTAGAATTCAGAGCCATGATCTTGAGGAAGCTGAACAGCATGAGTCAGGACATAGAGACACTGAAAATAAGCCAATTGGAAATTAAAAACCATCAAGAAGAGATAAAAAATGACATATCAGAAATGAAAAACACATAGGAAGGTTTAAAAAGCAGAGTAGAGGAAGCTGAGGACCGGATCAATGAATTAGAAGACAAGGTAGAAAAAAATCAACCAATCAGAAAAACAAAAGGAAAAAACTATTAAAAAACAGGAAGACAGCTTAAGAGAACTGTGGGACAACTGGAAACGTAGTAATATTCGCATCATAGGAGTCCCCGAAGAAGAAGAAAATGAGCAAGGGATAGAGAATATATTCAAAAAAATAGTGACAGAAAACTTCCCTAATTTGGTGAAGGAAGAAGACATTCAAGTTCAAGAAGCACAGAGAGTCCCAAGTAAGAGGAACCCAAATAGGCCCACACCAAGACACATAGTAATTAAAATGCCACAAATTAAAGACAAAGAGAGAATCCTAAAAACAGCAAGAGATAAGCAACAGGTTACCTACAAAGGAAACCCCATAAGGCTCTCAGCTGACTTCTCACAAGAAACACTACAGGCCAGAAGGGAATGGCATGAAGTAATCAAAGTCATGAAAAACAAAATCTGAATCCAAGACTACTCTACCCAGCAAGGCTATCATTCAAAATAGAAGGTCAAGTAAACAGCTTCCCAGACAAAAAAAGGCTAAGGGAATACATTAGCACCAAACAAGCACTGCAAGAAATGTTAAAAGGACTGCTGTAATTAGCAGTAGAAATGGGAAGAAAAATAGAACCACACTAAACAAAAATGGCAACAAATAAGTACATATCAATAATCACCTTAAATGTAAATGGATTGAATGCTCCCATAAAAAGACACAGAGTAGCTGATTGGATAAGAAAGCATGACTCATCTATATGTTGTTTACAAGAGACCCACCTCACAACAAAAGACTCACATAGGTTGAAAGTGAAGGGATGGAAAAAAATTTTCTAAGCAAATGGAAAGCAAAAAAAAAAAAAGCTGGGGTAGCAATTCTCATATCTGGTAAAATAGATTTCAAAATGAAGACCATAACTAGAGACAAAGAAGGCCACTACATAATATTGAAAGGATCTATCCAACAGGAAGATATAACCTTGATAAACATATATGCACCCAATATAGGAACACCAAAATATATTAAAAATCTTCTGGAGGACTTCCAAGGAGAAATCGACAACAATACAATCATAGCAGGGGACTTCAACACCCCGTTGACAGCACTGGATAGATCCTCTAGGCAAAAAATTAGCAAGGAAACAGACTCTAAATGAAGTACTAGACCAAATGGATTTAATAGATATCTACAGAGAATTACACCCCAAAACTACAGAATACACATTCTTCTCAAGTGCACATGGGACATTCTCAAAGATAGACCACATGATAGGACACAAACTAAATCTCCACAAGTTCAAGAAGATTGAAATCATATTAAGCATCTTCTCAGATCACAATGGCATGAAACTAGGAATCAATTGCAACAAGAACATGCAAAGACATTTCAACACATGGAGGCTAAATAGCATGTTATTAAACAATGAATGGGTCACCGAGGAGATCAAGGAAGAAATTAAAAACTTCCTGGAAACCAATGAAAATGAACACACAACAACACAACATCTATAGGATGCAGTGAAAGCAGTTCTGAGAGGGAAGTTCATAGCACTACAGGTCTACCTCAAAAAACAAGAAAAATTTCTAATTGACTGTCTAACCTCACAACTTAAATTAGAAAGCAAACAAAAAGAAAACCCCAGAGCAAGTAGAAGGAAGGAAATAGTAAAGATCAGAGCAGAAATAAATGACATAGAGACCAAAAAAACAATTCAAAGGATCACTGAAACAAAGAGCTGGTTTTTTGAAAAGATAAACAAGATTGATGGACCCTTAGCTAGACTCACCAAGAAACAAAGAGAGAGAACCCAAATACACAAAATCAGAAATGAAAGAGGAGAAGTAACCAACACCACGAAAATACAAAAGATCGTTAACAACTACTATGAACAACTATATGGCAACAAATTCGAAAATCTAAGTGAAATGGACAAATTTCTAGAAACACACAGACTCCCAAAACTATTCCCGGAAGAGATAGAAAACTTGAACAGACCAATAACAACCAAGGAAATTGAAGAGGTAATCAAGACTCTCCCAGCAAACAAAAGCCCAGGCCCAGATGGCTTCACGGAGGAGTTTTTCCGAACATTCAAAAAAGAACTAACACCCATTCTCCTCAACTATTTCAAAAAATTCAAGAAGAAGGAAGACTTCCAAACACGTTCTATGAGGCCAGCATAATTCTAATTCCAAAACCAGAAAAAGACACTACGAAGAAAGAAAACTACAGGCCAATATCCCTGATGAACATAGACGCCAAAATCTTGAACAAAATATTAGCAAATCGGATTCAGAAATACATCAAAAAAACTATTCACCATGACCAAGTGGGATTCATTCCAGGGATGCAAGGCTGGTACGATATTCGCAAATCAATAAATGTGATACACCACATAAACAAAATGAAGAATAAAAACCACATGATCATATCAATAGATGCTGAAAAAGCATTCTACAAAATCCAGCATCCATTTATGATAAAAACGCTCAGCAATGTGGGAATAGAGGGATCATATCTCGACATAATAAAGGCCATATATGAAAGACCTACAGCCAACATCATACTCAATGGACAGAAACTTAAAACATTTCCATTAAGAGCAGGAACAAGACAGGGATGTCCACTTTCGCCACTCTTATTTAACATTGTACTGGAAGTCTTAGCCACAGCAGTCAGACATGAAGAAAAAATAAAAGGGATCCAAATTGGAAAGGAGGAAGTGAAACTGTCATTATTTGCAGATGACATGATATTATACATAGAAAACCCTAAAGACTCCATCAAAAATCTACTAGACTTAATAAATGAATTTGGCAAAGTAGCAGGATACAAAATTAACATCAAGAAATCGACGGATTCTTGTACACCAATGATGAACTCACAGAAAGAGAAACTGAAAAAACAATCCCATTTAGCATCGCGCCAAAAAAATTAAGATACCTAGGAATAAACTTAACCAAAGAAGTAAAGGACCTATTTGCAGAAAACTACAGGTCATTGAAAAAAGAAATAGAGGAAGATATAAAAAAGTGGAAGCACATACCCTGTTCATGGATTGGAAGAATTAACATCATTAAAATGTCCATACTACCCAAAGCAATCTATAGATTCAATGCAATCCCCATCAAAATACCAATGACATATTTCATAGAACTAGAACAAATACTTCAAAAGTTCATATGGAACCAAAAAAGACCCCGAATAGCCACAGCAATCTTGAAAAAGAAGAACAAAGTAGGTGGGATCACAATACCAGATATCAGGTTATACTACAAAGCGACTGTAACCAAAACAGCCTGGTACTGGCACAAGAGCAGGCATATAGACCAGTGGAACAGAACTGAAAACCCAGAAATAGACCCAAAGCAATACACTCAATTAATATTTGACAAAGGTGGCAAGAGCATACAGTGGAGTAAAGACAGCCTCTTTAATAAATGGTGTTGGGAAAATTGGACAGCTACATGCAAAAAAATGAAACTAGACCATCAACTTACACCATACACAAAAATAAACTCAAAATGGATAAAAGACTTAAATGTGACCTGTGAATCCATAAAAATTCTAGAAGAAAATATAGGCAACAAAATTTCGGACATCATACGGAGCAGAATTTTCACTGATACATCACCTAAGGCAACAGAAACAAAGGAAAAAATGAACACATGGAACTACATCAAGCTAAAAAGCTTCTGCACAGCAAAAGAAACAATCATCAAAATGGAAAGGCAACCCACTGTATGGGAGAATATCATTTCCAATGATGTATCAGATAAGGGGTTAATTTCCAATATATAGAGAGTGCTCATACAACTCAACAAAAGGAAGACAACCCAATTAAAAAATGGGCAGAGGAGCTGAATAGACACCTCTCCAAACAGGACATACAAATGGCCAAGAGACATATGAAGAAATGCTCAACATCACTAATCATCAGAGAGATGCAAATTAAAACAACAATGAGGTATCACCTCACACCTGTCAGAATGGCCTCCATCAACAAATCATCAAACAACAAGTGTTGGCGAGGGTGTGGAGAAAAGGGGACTCTAATACACTGCTGGTGGGAATGCAGACTGGTGCAGCCGCTGTGGAAAACAATATGGTGTTACCTCAAAAAATTAAAAATTGAACTTCCATTTGACCCAGTGATCCCACTTCTAGGAATATACCCTAAGAAGCCTAAAACACCAATCAGGAAGAATATATGTACCCCCATGTTCATAGCAGCACTATTTACAATAGCTAAGATCTGGAAACAGCCCAAGTGTTCATCAGTAGACAAATGGATAAAAAAGCAGTGGTACATATACACAGTGGAGTACTATGCAGGTGTAAGAAAGAAAGATCTCTTATCCTTTGAGACGACATGGAGGGACCTGGAAAGTATTATCCTAAGTGAAATAATCCAAGCAGAAAAAGACAAATACCACATGATCTCACTTATATACGGAATATAACGAACATAACAGTCTGAGGAATACAGTAGACCCAGAAACATGGAAGTAGGGCACAGACTGACATCCCTCAGAAGAGGGGGTGGGGGGATGGGAAGAGATAAACCACAGAACTTATATGCACGTATGCATGACTAATGGACATGGACAACTAAGCCGGGGACGGGGCGGGGATGGGGGGGAGGGGAGGGGAGTGCCAATGGGGTAAAAAAGGTAAAATATCTGTAACAAAAAAATAAATAAAAAATTAAAAAAAAAAAAAAAAAAATGCCATGAAACTGAGAGCCCCTAGCAAAGAGGGATATGATGTTCTCCTCTCTGTATTTCTCTCTCGGTCCCTCAGGTTTCTAGGAGAGTGACTAAAACAGTGTGCGTGTGGCAAAGTTTTATAAACTAATGAACAATAATTGAATGAGTAAAATTATATTTAAAGGCGTTCTATAAATAAGCTTTTGTAGTGAAAGCCATCAACCCCCAATTTCTCTTTGGTAGCATTGCTATTTGCTCCCCAAGTATCACCAAGAACACCTATGTTGGAAGCCCCCAAAAGCACTCCCTGGATTGATGATTCACTAGGAGGATTCAGCGTATAGTCATCTTCACAGCAATGAGTTATTATAGTGAAAGGACACAAGGCAGAATCACCAAAGGGAAAAGGCACGTGAGACAAAGTCAGGAGAAAACCAGACACTCACTTCCGGGAGTTTCTCCCAGTAGAGTTACCTCCTCACACTACACGTTATGACAACATGTGTGAAATGTGTACCAGGGAAGCTCATTAAGACTCAGTACCTGGACTGTGTTAGTCAGTGTTCTCCAAAGAAACAGAATTAACAGGATAGAAAATATTTATTTTGAGGAACTGGCTCAAGCAATTGTGGGAACTGGTAAGGCCAGCAGGCTGGAAACTCAGGCAAGAGTTGATGCAGTAGTCTTGAATTTCTTCTCTGGGAAACCTCAGTTTTTGTTCTCATGGCCTTTCAACTTATTGGATGAGGCCGACCCGCATTACTGGGAGTAATCTCCGTTATTTAAAGTTAATTGATTATAGATGTTAACCACGACTCCAAAATATTTTTACAGCAACTCCTAGATTAGTGTTTGATCAAATCACCTGTAATATACCCTAACCAAGTAGACACATAAAATTAACCATCACATGGATCATTCTTTTCTTCATCTGTCTACTCAGATCATGCCCATTCCTTATCTGGGACTCAATGTCCCCAGGAAAGTTTCTATGAAGGCCTTCTTCACCAATCTCCTCATTAACCCCAAAAGTACTCTCTAAACATAGCACTAATGTTATACAAATTTATAATAACCTGTTTACCTATTTACCAACTAGAACATAAATTTGAAGAGCAAAAATTGTGCTTAGTTCACTGTTATGCCCATCAGCCAGCACATGACTTGCCGCATAGCAGGCACTCAATAAACAGTTACCACCTTAGCTTCATAGTTGAAGTAATAGATCTAGAGATAATAAGCCCCTTACCTATGATTACCACGCAGATTAGTAGCAGGGCTGGATTAGAACTCACAGCCCCTGCCTGTGACCTCAGGCTCCTCTCCACTTTGCTACTCCTCTGTGCAAGAAGGTGAAGATCCACCAGATGTGTTTTCAGAGTGTGTGTGTGCTCAGCTCTTTTCTATTAAAAAACAGAGGCAGACTCAGGTTCCTGCAATAGGGTTTTGTGTTTTTTTAAGAATGCATATAATGATGTG
The DNA here is from genome assembly GCF_014108415.1 of Molossus molossus. Classification (NCBI taxonomy): domain Eukaryota; kingdom Metazoa; phylum Chordata; class Mammalia; order Chiroptera; family Molossidae; genus Molossus; species Molossus molossus. The sequence continues at coordinate 17,223,970 of NW_023425344.1, read as the reverse complement.
AAGCTTACATGACAGTCCCTGTCCTGCAGAACCGGTGGGAAACCTGAGAAGGAGCTAGGTTCTCTCCTTGCCTTTCAGAAACCGGTAATCTCTGGTTTCCTGCCATCCTGCTGACTCAGCTCTCATCTTTTCTTTTCCTGCCACTACCCAGCCAGGACTCCCAATCTGTTCATGCCTTCCTGACTGCTTATGAGTAATGTGGATTCACTCATATCCTTCCTTTGAAAAGTTTTTAGTATCTCTTTCTGCCATCCAACTGACTCTTTTTATATTTTCCAAATCCGATCCAGGCATTCTTCCAGAGAGTGAGGCCAGTACCATCATTGACCTGTTTAACACAAAGAAAAAAAATGACTAGAGTTTTTGGAAAATAGTCCGAAGTGTCATCTTATGGCAAGGTATAGTAGTCAGGAGGCTCAGGCTCCCACGTTTCTGGCATATGTGGCTCTAGAGTTTCCTTTTCAGGTTAAGATGCGGGGAGTAAAGCATGCTGGGGACAGTGTGAAGAAAGTAGGGGAAAAATGGACAATGGAAAGAAATAAAATAACCCTTAGATTTAACAGTCTCTGACTTGGACAATAAGAAGTGAATTTAAATGAAGCTACATCTCAAAGTGATTTCTATGAAAACAGACAACTAAGTTTTATTTTTCTTCCTTCCTTTTAAAAAAAAGATTTTAATGAAATCTGGTAGAGTAGAAGAAAATAACTCAATGTTCTGAAAATAAATTTCCCAGAGGAAGCTATTACGGCAGCCCTCTTGTTTCCTGTCACACTCTGAATCAGTTACAAGGACAAACTCTATTTGTTTGGGTACATTAATTTTGCTCAATGGCCTTTCTATAAAATGAGCATCAAATTGATGGGACCGGACCTCAGCAAAGAAGAAGTTCCAATTTTCTCTGGATGGATTGTTCTGGACGTGCAATGGAAAATTATTATTAATAGCGATTCATGTTTACTATCCAGTAAGCACGAGAGGAAGATGGGGTTTTGAAATGCAGCTGTATCCAAGTAAGCACTGAGCATCATAGGACAAATTACTAGGGAGTATTGACCCCAATCTTTGGTTCCTGTGTGTATTTGGGCCACATTTGGTGTGTTGAATCATTGGTTATTTTATTTTATTTTTTTCTGACTGTGTTTTGGTTCAGGAACTTCAGGGAAGCAAGATAGATTTTTGATCTGATCTAATCATTTGAGTTGTCTTCTTGCAGGTACCACGTGATAATTATGCCCTGGATGTATCCATGTGTTTATTTCATTCAACTGGGCAGTGGAGAGGGTCCTGAGAAAGCATGTTCCTTTCCCTCATAGAGTTGGTATTCTAGTGATTAAATCTGGTTCCTAGATCTTCCTGATTCTGACTCAGCCCTCAAAGGTCAAACCAAAACAGAAGCATATAGTGGCTCTAGGTTTTTATTTTCAGATGAAGGGTTTGGGGGGTAAAGTATGCTGGAAGGAGATGTGAAGAAAGAAATAAAAAGAGGTAAAACAACTTCATCTCCTGGGACTTAATCAGAACCCAGTTGGTTCCTGTGGTCAATGGGGTATGGAGAGTTGCTATAATGCTTATTTTTCATAAATGTAATATGCCTGTCATTGCATTCTGTGTGCTAAGCTAATTCCTGAGTTCATTTCTCTTTTCTCTTCTGTGGCAATAAATGAAGACCAACCAAACGAGAACGGGCAAGGTGTCCTTATTTAGAGCTCAATATAGTAAGGGAGTCAGCCACCATCACTTGTGTTTTGGCAAAGACTCAAAGGCAGGCAGAAGAGGAGAAAAGTTTTGGAGTGAAATGAAGAAAAGCCTTTGGTTGTGCCCTGATTAGGGGCTGTTAGCTTGGGGAAGCTAGAGGTGGGCTAACTAGAAGTGAGTCATCTTATGTGATTGGTTAGAGGTGCATATTGGTCACAGTCTGGTTGGTGCTAAGTTTGAAGTGGGAGCAAAAGTTAGGGAAGCTCAGTTATTAATCAAGTCCTGGATGTTTGGGGTCAATTGCTACCGAGATTATGTTTAGTTTCCTGGGGTGGTAATAGAGATAGTGGTCTGACTTATAGACAGGAGACTGGCTTCCTGGGCTGGTTACTATAGATAATAGGTTGGTTTCCCAACCATTGTCAGTTCTATTCCACATAACTAAAGATTTAAGCATCAAAATTCTGTATGACTTGTCATGCTCTCTTGACATTGATGGGGAAAATTCTGACTTCTGCCCTCAACTTATTTCTTCCATTTGTTTATGACTGTTATTTAGCCAATTACCAAATGGCAGTGTCAACCCTTTTCATCCATATGTGCATTCAACATTTTTATAGGACTGCAATCTCCTTGTCATGAGTAGATGGATCATTTTCATTTTTCAATTATTTGAGCTTCAGTGTAGGACTTTGGTTAATGGTTGTTGCAAGACACTGATTAGAGAGGTCTTTTTCTTTCCTGATTAAAAGCATGTGTGATATCTTCTCTCCAGCTCTCCTTTATTTGTATCTAGTAATTGTGGTAATCTGTCATATACTATATTATATGAAATTTTCAGGAAGCAAAATCATTTTGTTGTTTTTTTAAAATCATTTCAGAAGGTTGTCATTAGTCAGACTAAGGGTTTTGGAAGTAAATCTTAAGTAAAATGAATTGTTTCAATAGAACAGTATAGTAGCAAATCACTGCTGCCAACTCCTCTTCAATATTCCTCTCATTATGCTATTTGTGTGTCATATCTAGAGAACGTTTTCACACAAATTATCTCTGAGGCTGTTGTCCTTAGAGCTTGGTCTCTACAAACTACATCCAGTTGGTAGTTTAGTATGGTGGGTAGGAGTACAAGGTTGGCTGTCCTGAGTTGTCTTTTCCTTCCAGTTTTGTCTCTTACAAGTTCTGTTACCTTGGGCATGTACCTTCCCTCTTGGAGTCTCAGATACCTCCTCTGTAAAATGGTGCTGTAGACTGAATGTTTGTGTCCTCCCCCCCAAAATTCATGTTTTAAATCCTAATCATTAATATGCTGGCAGTGTTGGGAAGTGGGGGCTTTGGGAGGTGATTAGGTGACAAGGGTGGAGCTCTCGTGAATGGGATTAGGGTCCTTATAAACGAGACCCCAGAGAGATCCCTCTTCCTTCTGTCATGTGAGGTTGCATGGAGAATACTGTTGCCTACGAACCAGGAAGTGAGCCTTCAGCAGACGTTGAATCTGCAGGCACCTTGATCTTGAACTTCCTAGCCTCCAGAACTGTGAGAAATAAATGCCTGTTGTTTATAAGCCCTTCATTCTATAGTATTTTATTATAGCAGCCCAAAAGGACTAAGACAAATGGGGGTAATGTTATCTTGGAGGATATAGTCATTCATTCTTTCATTAAATATCTACTTACATGTCCAGGCCTGACCTCAGCAGTATTATTGCGTGGCACAATGTCATGCATAATACGGACACAAATATGTTCACTTTGCTTTCTAGGTTCTGAAGATGCAATGAGAAAAAAGGCAGGCATGATATTTTTATTTATTTATTTATTTATTTATATATTTTTATCTAATTGGAAAGATTTATTTATTTTTTATTAATTTATTTATTTTATTAATTTTGGCATGATATTTTTAAAATATTTTTCCTATAAGTGCAATATCTTGGGTGATTCAAAGGCCAATTCTGGAAATGAGAATTTTATAGTTCGAGAAAGGAGTAGTTGGGTTCAAATTTGCTGTTATTTGATCTTGGGAAACTTCCAAACTCTTCTCTCTCAATTCCCTCCTGGGCAAAATGTAAATAATGGTTTCTTCCTACTTAAATGAGAATTTTATAGTTCGAGAAAGGAGTAGTTGGGTTCAAATTTGCTGTTATTTGATCTTGGGAAACTTCCAAACTCTTCTCTCTCAATTCCCTCCTGGGCAAAATGTAAATAATGGTTTCTTCCTACTTACTTCCCAGAAGTGTCTAGGCAGTTACACCTCTTAGCAGTGTACATACAGTTCAATGAGATCATCAAGTGAGATTATCTCCATGAGAGCCCTATGTAAACTCTAAATATGGGAGTGGTGATTAAAATTCTTACCTAAAAAAACAACAGCTCAAGTTGGTTTGAGGAAAACAGTGTTTTTCTGGTTTTTCCGTTAGTGAGTTAAACTTTTCAAGAGGAGTTTTGGAACATTAGCCTTCACTTGACATAGAAAATTCATCCATAGCATCACCCAAAGGCATCAATCACTCTTCACTCTGTTTATTAGCATTAACTGGGAAATAGCTTTAAAATACCCCTACCAACGCCTCACCCCAAGCAATTGAATTCTGATTGCTGGGGGTGGGACATTATTAAAAAAAAACCCAGGTGATTCTCATGTGCACAGCCCCAAGAAATACTCTTCTAATCTAACATCTGCGGTTTTGCCAGGAAAACTCTCAAGCATTACAATTGCTCTGAATAGGTGGCTGGTGTTTGCTCAGCTTCCCTCTCGCCTTCCAAAGGTGGCAGCCAAAGTAAAACCTGGGCCCTTGGGTGGCTGGATAGAGGATCTGCCCTCTGGCCTGACAAATGGTGTTGCCAGCATCCACTGTTTCACAACAGTAACACAACCACTTTTATAACTGAATTGCTTCACGAGTTACAGTGTACTTACAAATGCACCAGCTCATTGAAGTAAATTTTTTTTGGATATAAAGAAATATATGCCCATCATAGTAATCTTAGAAAATATAGAAAAGTGAAAGAAGATGTTTAAAAAAACCCTCCCAAATCCCATTATCCAAAGGCAAGTATTGTTAACATTTTATAAATTTCCTTCCAGTTGTTTTCAGAGTTAAATTTTTTTATCATAAAATTATTCATATTCATTGTAAAAATAATCAGATACAGAGTTTATAAAGCAAAAAATGAAAGTCCCTGCCTGCTTCCTACTGGCCCACTTCCCTCCCTGTCCCCAAACTCCCACAACCACCTTGCTGAATCACATTCTGCAGAGGCAGACATTGATAATGACAAACACTTCCAGATTTTTTTCTTTCTATAGGCTCAAGTTTAAACTTTTTTTCTTGGTTGTATTCTTAAAGTATTTGCCATTTCAATTCCCTTTTACCCTATTGAATATGATATCATCAGTTTTCTTTTTTTTTTTTTATCCTCACCCAAGGACATTTTTCCATTTTTTGTACAGAGTGGGAGGGAGAGAGAGGAAGAGAGAGAGAGAAACATCGATGTGAAAGGGACACATCGAGTGGCTGCCACCCGCACGACCAACCAGGGCCGGGGACAAACTGCAACCAAGGTACATGCCCTTAGCGGGAACCGAACCCGGGTCTCTCCGGACCGCAGGTGGGCGCTCTAACCGCTGAACCAAACCAGCCAGGGCTCATCAGTTTTCTTGAACATAATTTTTAATGACTGCATAATATTCTATTGAATATGTATTATACTTTGTTTAATTATATCTGGTTGAATAATTAGGTTGTTTCCAGTTTTTCACTAATTTAAATTCTGCAATGACTATCTTTATACATAAAGTCTTTCCTGCTCTATTTAGGCACTTTCTGTAGAAAAATCCACACTCCAGAAAAGCATTCCTGAGCAACATCACCCCAGGTAATGCCTTTATGCCCTTCCCCCTCAATAACCACCCCCTGTCCCAAGGGTAATGACTGACTTCTATCACCATGGATTAATTTTTCCTGTTCTTGAACTTTATTTATTGAAATAAAATAGTATGCATTCTTGTGTGTATGGCATTCTTTGCTGAATATTAAGTCTGTGAGATTTATCTATGCCAAAGTGAGTATTAATAGTCTGTTCTTTAATATTGTTGTATAATATTGCAGTATATGAATATTCAAACATCTATTTATTCATTATCTTGTTTATGGACATTTGAATTGTTTCCAGTTATAAAAATGTTTCCACATCTATGGTGGACACATAACACTCATTTCCTTTGTGTACATACCTAGGAGTGGAATTGCTGGGTCATATACCTTTGACAGATATTTTTCTTATTTTCTGTGATGTCAAATTTGGAAAGTTAAAATCATTATTTATTCATTCAGTATATGCTTGTTAATATAAGAACGGGATGGAGCTGAGTGACCAGGAAATGCAGGTTTACTGAGGGACATACCTGCTGGGCTGTCTCCAAGTGCAGCAGGCGGTTCTACAGACTAAGGGTTTTAAACTTAGGGCTGAGGTGGGGGGTTGCCCCGCCAAGGAGTCGCGGTCGTCCTTGAATGGTCGGGGCTGGGGTCTTTCCAAGAGTTGTTCTTCTCATCCTCGAGAGGCTGTTTAGGTTTGGGTGGAGGTTTCAGGATACTGCTCCGCCTGGCCGGGGTGATAAGCTTTGGTTTCCTGGAATAAGCGGCTTGGGGTGAGGTTAAACAATAAGAGGCTGGGGTAGCAATATGGAAGTTAAAGTTAACAGTTAAGTGTCTAATATTCACCAGTCACTGTTCTAAGTCTTAAGGTAGAGGGCTTCCAGGGTTCGTTGAATGAGAAATTCAAAGGTGTCATTAAAGACCACTTCTCCTTTTCACCATCTTTAGAGTGTTTTAGAGTATTTAACGTCATCTTCAGGTTTGTACCCTCATAGTCTCAAGAAGGCTACTGCAACTCCAGGTATCACATCATCACAAGACCTTATCCAAAATCAAAAAGTAGTGGGAAGAAGGGCCCTTTTTATGTATGTATGTTTTATTTTATTTTTTAACCAGGGAGAAAATTTTCCCCAAATCCCCAGCAGACTTTCCCTCAGGTCCCAGTGGTTACAGTGGGTCATATGCTCATGCTCTAGCAGCAGAGAACTCTGGGGTAAAGTGTATTCAGTGTTTTCAACTTCTTTAATGAGAAGAATGTATAACAAGCAAAGAAGAAGAAAAAAACAGTTATAGATGAGCAACTAACAGTGTCTACCATAGCTATTTTACAGCTGTTTAAATTTGAGTAGCCCAGCCAGTGTAGCTCACTGGTTGAGCATTGACCCATGCACCAAGAGGTCTCTGGTTTGATTCCCAATCAGGGCACATGCCCAGGTTGTGGGCCTGATCCCCAGTGGGGGGGCATGCAGGAGGTAGCCAATCGTGTTCTCTCTCATCGATGTTTCTATCTCTCCCTCTCTCTTCCTCTCTCTCTAAAGTCAATAAAGGAAAAAAAAAAATTGAGTAAACTTAGGTAAAGGCTTTCCTATTAGAAAAATGGGGGCAATAACACCTGCTCTAAAGGTTAGAATCAGTATTAAATAAAATAAAATATGATTCTTGTCTTTTTCTGTTTGGCTTGTTTCGCTTAGGATAATACTTTCTAGGTCTCTCCATGTCGTCTCAAAGGATAAGAGATCTTTCTTTCTCACAGCTGCATAGTACTCCATTGTGTGTATGTACCACTGCTTTTTTATCCATTTATCTTCTGATGGACATTTGGGCTGTTTCCAGATCTTAGCTATTGTAAATAGTGCTGCTATGAACATGGGGGTACATATATTCTTTCTGATTGGTGTTTCAGGCTTCTTAGAGTATATTTTTAGAAGTGGGATTACTGGCTCAAATGGAAGTTCAATTTTTAATTTTTTGAGGTAACACCATAATGTTTTCCATAGTGGCTGCACCAGTCTGCATCTCACTTATTTGTGGAATATAATGAACATAACAGCCTGAGGAATGGGGTAGTCCCAGAGACGTGGAAGTGGGGTACAGACTGACAAACCCCAGAAGAGGGGGTGGTGGGGGAGAGATAAACCACAGAACTTATATGCATGTATGCATGAACAATGGACATGGACAACAAAGCTGGGGACAGGGCAGGGAGGGAGAGGGAGGGGGAATCAGTGGGGGAAAAAGGAGAAACATCTGTAACAAAAATAAATTAATTAATTAAAAAATAAATAAAAACATATTTTTTAAAAAAGAAAAATAAATAAAAATAAAATTGCATGCGATATAATAGGCACATAATAGGTGCCAAAAAAATGTAAATACCCTCCCTTTGTATTATTGGTATGCCCATGCAATTAAATGTTTGTGGAGATTTCACCAAGAATTATTAAAATGAAAGACCAGTTGAGAAAGATGAAGAGGAGAAATAAAGATAATGTATTTCATGTTATAAGTCTATGTAATTTATAGATTATATGGCTAGAGAAATTGTAGCTTATTATTTTAGGAGGTAAAAAAGAATGTGGAAATCTGCTTCAGTTACAAGACGTATTACAGTTAACTAAATTTTGTTGCTTCACAAATACATGAAAAAATATGTGAAGGATATTGGATACCAAACGGGCTTTATTTTTAACTGTTTTAATAGCTTATGAAAATATAGTAGTGTTCTTTATAGCTGTAATGAATTTTAGGACTATGAAACTTCACTGTAGCTAGTACTAAACCTGTTTAGTGGAGAGATAAGATACTTAGTGTACTCGTATCCCTCCATGCACCCTGGTGGCCAATTCCTCCTTCTGTTGCTATTCATACTTTTCTAAAAATTACAGGCTTAGAATATGGGCATAAGGGGTGATAATTTCAGGAGGTGGTGCCTAGAAAACTGGTATGAGCACCCATAAACTTCATTTGCCTTCCTCAGGTTTATCCTCAATTCTTAGATACAAACATTTTCTGTTCCCATATAAGGCATATAGTGACTTCTTTGGCATTGGAACTTTAAATGGGTAAAGACTATATGGATGTGATAAGATTATTTGACTTTAATATCAGAAATTTAGCTTACTTCTTAGCCAAAAGAGAATATTGATTGGCTCACATAACTGAAAAGTCTAGGCCATACTGCCTCAAATGGATCCAGGTGCTCAAATGTTGTCAAAGGATTGGTTTGCATGTCTTGTGTCTTTGCTGCTTTCCTCTATAGTGGTTCCATTTCCGGTTGGCTGATCTCTAGTGGCGAGAGGGTAGCTGCCAACATTTGTCTTCTCAGCAAACCCAGAAGAAAAAAAACACATTTTCCCCTCACCAGTTCCGGGAAAAGATGTCCACTCTGGAGGATGAGGGGTAAGGACAAGGCTGAGACTGAGCCACATAGCACCCATACAGGTGGGACAACAGTTTACAGTTGCCATCAGATTGGGCAGTGCCTATCTTGCACCTGTTTTAAACTTTTTTGAAGTATGGAGAAGTGGCAAAGAGTTATCCCTGTTGTATTTTTTATAGCCTTTATTTCATCTTATTCATCTTCATCTTTATTTTACCTCCAGTTCCTTCTTTGCTCCACAGAAGTCTTACGAAGTAGGTAGGCAGGATTTGATCCTAGTGTGACATTGTTGTAGTGGTGGTGATTGTGTGTTTGGGGAGTTCAGGCTGGTTATTCCAGTCCCTGTTTCCTACCACAAATCCCTGTGTCCAAGAAGAAAGTAGGGAAAACTTCAGCTTCATTTGGACAAGAGCCGAATGTCTCATTCATCGTAACATATGAAGTAGAAAACACAAACCTGAAACATTATATATGTTGTGATTTCTGCTTTTTATATTAAAAAGCATACACCTGACTTCCGGTCAAGATGGCGGGTAGGTAAACGCAGTATCGCGTCCTCCCACAACCACATCCAAGTTACAACTAAACTACAGAACAATTATCATTCAAAACCGCCTGAAATCAAGCTGAATGGAAGTCCTACAACTACGGAATTAAAGAAGCTGCATCGAGACTGGTAGGAGGGGCGGAGGCGGACGGGCTGGTCCCACACCCACATGTGGCGGATAAAAATCAGGAGGACACCTTGGCTGGGAAGGTCCTTCCTGAGGACTGAGGGGTCCCCATCCCACACCAGATGCCCCGCTCAGGGTTCCAGTGCCAGGAAGAGAAGTTCCCATAACTTCTGGCTGGAAAAACCAGCAGGAACAGAGGCTCAGGGAAGCTGAAATGACTAGAGCCCCAGGCAGCTCCTTAAAGGGCCCGCGCACGGACTTATCGGACTCACTCCCTCTAAGCTTGGAGGGGAGGCAGCTCGAGGGGCACCAGAGACATACAGGGAAGAACTGAGCTGTTTGGCACTGGAGCGAGGGCTGGAGAGGGGGCTTTCTCCTAGACAAACGTGCTGTAAGAGGCCTTTGTTCCTTTGGTGAGCCTTCCCTGGGGCGGCAGACAGTCACCATATCTGAGACTCCAGCAACCTCGCTCACACTGGTAGCCCCACCCTAGTGACTCCCTGAGGCCCCGCCCCGCCCCACCCAACTTTCAGGCCCACCCAAGCTGTTGGCACTTGCTTAACCATAGGATTGTCCTGTCTTGGATCCTGCTTCAGGTTTTTCCTAAATTTTTCCAAACGAGCAGCATCTGGTCTCAGCTAGCCCCATACTGCTCATTAAGTAATACACAGAAACAAACACAGGGAGGCAGCCAAAATGAGGAAACAAAGAAACAGGTCCCAAATGAAAGAACAGAACAAAACCCTAAGAAAAGAACTAAGCGAAATGGAGATAAGCAACCTAACAGATGCTGAGTTCAAAATACTGCTTATAAACATGCTCAATGAACTCAGTGAAGGCCTCAAGAGCATAAAAAAAGACCAGTCAGAAATGATCGATGCACAGTTAGAAACAAAGGAGGCTTTAACTGAAATAAAGAATAATTTACAAAGATTCAATAGTAGAGTACGTAAATCCAAGAAGCAAACCACTGATTTGGAATATAAGGAAGCAAAAAATGCCCAATCAGAACAGCAAAAAGAAAAATGAATCCAAAAAAATGAGGATAGTGTAAGGAGCCTCTGGGACAACTTCAAGCGTGCCAACATTCGCATCTTGGGGGTGCCGGAAGGAGAAGAGAGAGAACAAGAAATTGAAAACCTGTTTGAAACAATAATGGCAGAAAACTTTCCTAACTTGGTGAAGGAAACAGACGTACAAGTCCAGGAAGCACAGAGAGTCCCAAACAAGATGAACCCCATGAGGCCCACACCAAGACACATCATCATCAAAATGCAGAAGGTTCAAGACAAAGAGAGAATCTTAAAAGCAGCAAGAGAAAGGCAGCTAGTTACCTACAAGGGAGTTCCCATGAGGCTGTTAGCTGATTTCTTAAAAAGAAACTTTGTAGGCCAGAAGGGAGTGGCAAGAAATATTCAGACTGATGAAAAGCAAGAACCTACAACCAAGATTACTCTATCCTGCAAAGCTGTCATTTAGAATCGATGGACATATAAAGACTTTCCCAGACAAGAAAAAGTTAAAGGAGTTCATCACCACCAAACCATTATTATATGAAATGATGAAGGGTCTTTTTGAAGAAAAAGATAAAATGTATGAACAAACAAAATGGCAATGAATACATATCTATCAACAATGGAATCTACAAACAAAATGAACAGGTGGAACAGAAACATTCTCATAGATACAGAGAACATTTTGTTGGTTGCCAGATGGGAGGGGGATTGGGGGAATGGGTGAAAAAGGTGACGGGATGAAGAAGTACAAATTCATTGCTAGACTGACAAACCTCAAAGGGAAAGGGGTTCGGGGGGTGGGAAGAAATAAACCAAAGAACTTAATGGACACAGACAATAACCAATGGACACAGACAATAGTGTGGGAAAAGGCGGGAGGGAGGCGGGAGTGGGGAGGAGGGGGTCAATGGGGGAAAAATGTGGAACATCTGTAATACATTCTACATTCAACAATAAAGATTTTTTAAAAAAAAGCATACACCTATTTACATAGAGAAAACATTTTGATGGACATACAACCAATGTGGTAACAGTGGCTCTTCCTGGGTGGTGTGTTTCAGGAGGTGATTCTTATTTTCTTCTCTATACTTCATGACTATCTGATCTTTTCTTTATTCTTTTTTAATAAGCACATACTACTTTTATAAACAAAAGAAACCAAACTATTTTTTTTTTTTTATCCTCATCCGAGGACATTTTTCCATTTTTTTGTACAGACAGAGTGGGAGGGAGAGAGAGGAAGAGAGAGAGAGGGAAACATCGATGTGAAAGGGACACATCGAGTGGCTGCCACCCGCACGACCAACCAGGGCCGGGGACAAACTGCAATCGAGGTATATGCCCTTAGTGGGAACCGAACCCGGGTCTCTCCGGACCGCAGGCGGACGCTCTAACCGCTGAGCCAAACCGGCCAGGGCTATTTTTTAAAAATATGCCAACGTGGTCAGAGAAGGACAAGTACCACATGATCTCACTTATTTATGGAATATCATGAATAAAATAAGCTATCAATCAAAACAGATCCAGAGACATGGAAGTAGGGAACAGACTGACAAACCTCAGAGGGATGTGGGTGTGGGTGTGGGAAGAGATAAACCAAAGAACTTATATCCATATATGCACAACCAATGGACACAGACATTAGTTTGGGGAAAGAAGGGGGTGGGGGGTGGGGAGTGGGGAGGAGGGATTTAATGGGGAAAAAGGGGGAGACATCTGTAATACTTTTAACAATAAAAAAAGTATGCCAATGTAACAGGGTCAGATAAATATTATTGGTCTAAATAGGTACACTTTGGAGCCTGGCAGGTCAGTGATGACACATGGAAAAGCACACAGTACAAAGGTGATTCCAGATTGCAGGCAGAGTGCGTTTACTTTCTGACTCATGATGCACTCCTCACTAGGTGCTGGTGGTCAAGTAAAAGGGATGTCAGAAACTGGTCTGCTAAATGGAGGAGTGTTAAGGGCTGAATGAATTGCATCTCCCTAAAATTTATGTGTTGAAGCCCTAATCCCTGGCCCCTCAGAAAGAGATTGTATTTGTAGATAGGGTCTTTGAAGAAGTGATTAAGTTAAGATGAGGCTATGAGGGTGGGCCCTAATCCAATCTGATTAGTGGCCTTATAAGAAGAGGAAATCAGACACACAGAAAGACACTTGGGATGTGCAAGTACAAGAAAAGACCATGTGCGAACAGTGAGAAGGTTGCTATCTGCAAGCCAAGGAGAGAAGCCTCAGAAAAAATGAAACCCATTCACACCTTGATCCTGAACTTCCAACTTCCAGCACTTCAAGAAAATAAATAAATTTCTGTTGTTTAAGCCACCCAGCCTGTGGTTATTTTGTTAAGACAGTCCTTGACAACTACTTTACAATTTTAAGTTTTTGCATGTTGAAATGTGTAAATATTTTAGCCCAAATATTTTCACAGATGCTGCCCTTTTTGCCTTAATTCAGAGTACCTTTCTTTAACAAATATTTCATAAGAAAAACCTCATCAAATAAGTTGTCTCTACTTATGATTCTGCATAATTATAGGCCTCCTAAATTTCATTTCATTCCATTACGGAACATAAATTTATCTAATTAAAAATAGGTGCTTCAACAAATGAGTCATCCTGCAAGTTGAGATATTCCAAAATGCAATTACAGAATTTCAATATTTATATTGTATACTATTTGAGTGCTCATTGTTTAATTTGTTTGGCATCTCCTATGCTTACAAAAGGATAGATTTCAAGTCTCCCTGTTTGTAAATCTTTCTTCCAATAACTGCATTTTGGCATTTCATCTGATAAATACTTTGATTTAAAAAATTCATAAGCACATGAAAAGATGTCCACCTTTACTGGTCACCAGGGAAATGTCAATTAAAATCACAAGATATCATTATATACTAGAATGAATAAATTAAAAAAGATTGACACCACCAAGTGTTGGCAAGGATGTGGTACAACTGGAACTCTCAGACTTTGCTGATGGGAATCCAGTCACTTTAACAAATAGTATGGCGTTACCTTATAAAGTTAAAGATACATTACCATATAAGCCAGAAATTCTACTTCTGGGTATATACTCAAAAGAAATGAAAATATATGTCCAGACAAAACATGTACAAGAATGGTTGTAGCAGCATTATTTATAAATAGCCCCAAACTGAAAACAACCCAAATGTTCATCACCGTTGAGTGGATAAACCAATGGCGGTGTATACATACCTTAGAAAGCTACTCAGCAATAAAAAGGAAGGAAATATGAATACAGACAACAACATAGACACATCTCAAAAATATTATGCTAAGTGGAAGAAGTCAAACACAAAGATTCCATATTGAATGAGTCCATTTACATAAAATTCTATAATATGCAAAACTATCATGATAAAAAACAGGCCAATGGCTATCTGGGGCTAGGGTGAGAGGAGATGATTGAATACAAATAGGTGTGAGGAAACTTTTTTTTTTTTTATCCTCACCCGAGGATATTTTTCCATTTTTTGTTCAGATAGAGTGGGAGGGAGAGAGAGGAAGGGAGAGAGAGACAGAAACATCGATGTGAAGGGACACATCGAGTGGCTGCCACCCGCACGACCAACCAGGGCCGGGGACAAACTGCAACCGAAGTACGTGCCCTTAGCGGGAACTGAACCCGGGTCTCTCCAGACCGCAGGCCGACACTCTAACCGCTGAGCCAAACCGGCCAGGGCTAGGGTGAGAGGAGATGATTGAATACAAATAGGTGTGAGGAAACTTTAGGGTGAGAAATTCATGCTATATCTTGATTGTGGTGATGGTTAAATGATTGTACAAAATTACAAAAAATCACCAAACTGGACAGTTAATTCGTGTAAATATTGCTTTAACAAAAAAGGGGTAAAAGGCAACTATTTTGAACACCATGCAACCAAAATTTAGAGGACTTGTTTACAAAGAGTTTGATGCAGTGGTAGAACACTTATATTGATTTACAAAGCTTAGATTTCAAGGCTCAACTATTTTTAATATCAGCTTGAAGACATTCCACAAACTCTTTGAGGAAGTATGGTCTTCATATTGAAAATGATAAAGGAGGCTGAGAGAACATGAGTAACTTGCCCACAGAAATAGCTGGATTTCAAATTAGGTCTGAGTTCAGAGCTCACATCCCATCCACTACATACATGCCTTTGATGTCTTCTTTTCTTTCTTCTTTTTTTTTTTTTGCCTCTGACTTTTTAATTGGACCTGACATTAGCGTTTAACATGGTCTTTGGGGGCCATTTAAACATAGTGTCATTAGTATTTAATGATAGACCTCATTTATTAACCCATTTCAAATGTTTCCTGTGCTGGCATTCCCTCCCACAATCACAGTGCTCTCCCAGTGGTGGGAGAATGAGTCTCATGTGCCCCTCCTCCATGATTAGTCTCCTCCATTTGAATCACCCTCTAACATTCCCCTTTGCTGTCCATCAGGGGTTCACACCCAGGAGAGCACAGTCCACAGAATATTTGGAAATGTGTGTCAGTGGGCATTTTGGACGCTTTGGTACTTAGTGGGCAGGAGTCAGGGGTGCTAAATATTATATTATGCCATGCAGAAGCATGAATGAATCACTTAGCTCCAAATAGCCAATAACACTATAGCAATCCCCCCAAAAAACTGTGGCTAACTCTAGTCTTTAAAAACCCAACTCAAGTCATCTCTGCTAGGCTTTCTCTACCCAACCGGGCCCCAGTCACCTTGCCCTCTTGAATAACGCCAGGCTGTTACTACCTGTGCTGCTCCTGCACAGCTTTTAGTCCTACGTTCTCCGGTTTTCTTTTTGGTGGAAAAGTCTGTCAGCGAAGCACATTGGAGGCACTCTGGCTACAGGAAGCCAGTCTGCGATTCCATTGTACCCAGCAGTTCAGGAACGCTGTGATTTGCTTGTTCAGTCAGTCACAAAATGATGTTAAAAGGCTTCAGTGGCAGTGTTGTAGGAATTTCTTTAGGGATTGCAACTAGAGAGACATATAGGGGGCCTTTCTACAGAATGAGTATAAATATGCATGCTACAGAGACCTGGGGTGCGGTGGGGGGCAGAGGTTCAGCAGTGGCTGACCTTTGCCTGGGACTCCAGGTGGCATCAGAGATGGCTTGCCTGAAACCTCCAGCTAGCACTTAATTCTGCACAGGTAGCCACGGTGATTCATGTACCAGGCCATTAATCCAGTAAGAAGCCGATAAATGGGCAGACGAACAAAAACAGGAGGCCCTTCTGAGAGCCGTAAATTATCTCTCATAACAGCTTTATATACTTGAAAGTGAAGGGTATCCGGAGAACCGTGGAAAGTACCTGGGACCTCAGTTTCTAATAGAAACCTTGGAAATTTGATCCAACCACTAACAAATTGAAGGCTTATTTTGTACAAGTGGCTGGGCTGGCACAGAAATGAATAAAAAGACAGTCCTTAATCTGTCAGGAGTTCAAAAATTTGAGAGAGAGTGATTCTTGAATATTAGTTTCCCCTCCCCCGCCCCCATATCTAGTGCTAGAGTACTAGCCCCTTAAGACCCTTTGCAGACTTTCCCTCTTCTTCACCCCTATTACTGGATGACCGAGGCAACAGCCTTTAACCTGCTTTCCTGCTGCTCCTGCCCCAGTCGAAGCCAGAATCCACACACCAGTACATGAACAGTTCCCAAACAATCTTATCATATCACAGTAACTGATGCAAATCCTTTTAATGGTGCTCTGTTGTTTTAAACACCAGTACATGAACAGTTCCAAAACAATCTTATCATATCACAGTAACTGATGCAAATCCTTTTAATGGTGCTCTGTTGTTTTAAGGATGAAATCTGAACCCCTTGCCAACGCCCTTCTGCATCGAAGCCCTGTTTGCGTCTCCAGCTTTTCCGTAATATAATGCTCCAATCCAGACATACTAACCCTCTGGCAGTTTCCCAGACCTTTACGTTCTAGCTTCTATCACCTTGCACATGTGTCCCAACCTCCGGTCCAGATAACCAAGCTCCCAAGATTCAGCTCTGGTTCCATCTCCTCCTGCACCCTGGGTGAGGGGCACCGCTGTCTGTGCTCCCCTCGCCACCACGGTTTCTCTCTCATCACATGCATCATATCTGAGTCCTTATCTGTCTCTCCCCGTCAACTGTGATGTTCTCAACTAAACCCCAAGAACTATACCTGATTCACCATTGACTCCTTAGCACCTAGCAGGGTGCCTGGTACCGGCAGGTACACAATAAGTGAATGCATTTGACTGAGTGCCTATGCAAGGTCATAATTAATAGGACAAGAAGGACTCATTCCAAGATGCCGTAAAGCACATTTATCTCTATGTGGTTCCTGCTTTGTTTCTAATTTTGCACTCAGAAAAGTTATTGTGGGCAATTGAATTCCTCATTGTTCTTGAATGATGTATGGGAGTAGAAAAGAGACAATATTTGTTATATTTGGGGAAATCAAAATACAAGTCTCCAATATAATTCTGTCTCACAGATGATATGAACATCCATGTTCAAAATGATATATGCATAGAAAATGTACAGTTTGGTAGGTTGAACATTTTGGTTAATTAGTTGAGTTTGAAACTTCATGATTTTGTTAAACTGCCTTGTTTTGGGCTTGGTTTTACTTACTTGGACTGTATTAGTTTTCTAAAGTTAGCGTAACAAATGACACAAACTGGTTGGCATAAAAGAATTTATTCTCTTACTGTTCTGGAAATCGGAAGTCCAAAATCAACATGGTGGCAAGCTGTGCTCCCTCCAAAGTCTCTAGAAGAAAATCTTTCCTTGCCTTTTCCAGCTTCTGGCACCTCTATGTGTTGCTTGGCAATGAGGCTATATCACTTCATTCTCTGCCTACATCTTCACATGGTTTTCCCCGTCTTCTCTTCTGTCTCTTCTAGGGACACTTGTCATCGGGTGTTTGTAATTACCTGGATAATCCATGATGATCTCATGTTGTGATACGTAACTTGATTACATATGCAAAGGCACTTTTCCAAACAAGGTCACAGGTTCCAGAGATTAGGGCATGGGCATATCTTTTTTGGGAGGGTGAGTGGAACACAAGTCAACCCATCACAAACTGGAAGTAGTAAGTTTAAGTACATTTATAAAAGCCATTAGGATAAAATTCTAGGGTATTACATAGTTATTTACCTTAAATAAATATAAATAACTATTTTGAAAGGCTTGAGAGGGATCTTATTGTTCAAATTGGAAGGGGCTGCAACTGGGTGAACATTCAGTATTAATTTTAAGTGAGGACGCCATCTATTGGTTGCTAAGATTCACAACTGGCAGAGCTCTGCGGTAATAACACTGAACGCAGAATTTTCTAACTGTGGTGGCACAGATATTAAACCTAATTATGTGGTGCCTGTTAGCACATTTGAAAATGTAAAATGGCTATACAAATGCACTGGTTATGTGGAGTCCAGTAAGAACACTTGGAAAGTTTATTTTTCTCTTGGGCTTTGAAGCCATGAGCTCGAAGGGGTAAGGGATAAAGGCCATTTCCCCCCTTAGTGCTAATGATATTTCATGTTCATTAAGGAAGAAGCAAGGAGAAGCAGATTAACTCTAGGAATCCTTGAGCATCAACTCTAGAGTCTATAATGAAACAAATGGAAAAATTAGTGCATAAATAGTACTATGGTGCCATGAAATCAGTCAGTTCACATAGTTCAGTGGTCTATGCAAAATGCTTTGTGTCACACAAAATGTGGTCTATTGCCTGTTTTTGTCAATAAAGTTTTATTGGAACATAGCCATGCCCATTCATTTACATATTATTTGTGGCTGCTTTTGCACTCCACTAGAGAGCTGAATGATCAGGAGAGAGACATCATGGTCCTCAAAGCCAAACATATTACTAGCTGGCCCTTTATAGAAAAAGGTTGCCAACCCCTGATTCTACTCAATAATATTTAACATTTTTGAACATATACCATGTACTAGATGCTGTGTTGTTTTATATGCATTTTTCATATAGTTTTATTTCATCCTCAAAGCTACACTATGAATTGGTTATTAGTATTGCCATTTTTATAGATGAGAAAACTGAGGTTTAAAGGACCAAGTAAGTTGCATTGGATCACAAAGCTGCTAAGTGACAGAAGTGGGATTTGAACTGCCATCTGTTTGATTACTGAACTAGAGTTTCATTGATCAAACTAAGTGCAAACTTTTGTGTTTCCTAATTACATAAATTAGCACAGAGAACCAAAAGGAATATGGTATATGTTGGCATATATTTGTTGTTGCTTTCTGAAAAATATAAAAATGCTTTTTAAGTCTTATTAGAACAATATTTAAAAATCAGCTATAGCTTATTTTAGTTATTTAATTAGTATTTAATTATCTAAGCTGTCATATGCAAAGAGGCAGTGAATTCATTTGTAAAGTGAGCCCCCTGTTCTTGGTTATAAACATGATTAAAATGAAGGTCTCATTCAAAAGCTACACATGGGATGGAAACTTGACCAACAGATTTCATGTAATATTGTGGTTCTATTGGCAAGACTATCTTTGCAGGGGGGAGAGTACCTTAAGCCATTTTATCTGAGGACCACAACTAAACTCTCCCTAGACTCTCCTCCCTCTGGTTCCATGTTCTACAATGAAACTACCAGTTATTCAGTGCTGGTGCATTGAACAATTGTGGGGGTGGGAGGCATACCGTTCACACTGCAGTCCACAGGAATGGCAGCCTGGGATGTTATAGGCAGGTGGCTCTGGAAAGAATGGACCAGTCTTGCTGACACCCGTAGTTTTAGTGAGAATTATGTCACTCATTGTAAAATGAATTGGCATCCACTTGCATGCATTGCTATCTGTGAACCTGAATTAATGTGAGTCCACCACTGAGATTTGTCTATTTTTTTCTGTGCTCACACCAGAGCTTTGGATTTGGTACACCAAGAACCAGTCCCTGGAGTGTTGCAAGGTTGTCAAGGAAATAGATGCCACCTTATGAGACCTCTGGGTAAAGAGCTATCGACTTCCTTGGCATTACTATGATTAAACCACGTCATCCCATTTGTGGAAGATGTCTTGCTGTGCCACTCAGAAGTAAAGGACTAACTCCTCAGCTGCTGGGTGTGCTGCTGGTAGCAATCCCTCCGTTGTCTAAAGGGACTGCATCTGCTAAGAGGGCTGCCTTGTCCTAACTTTTAAGCTCCAACTGTTTCAAAGGCTCAACCTGTTTACAAAATTCCCAGTAGAGTTGGCTGAAGCTCCTACGAAGATTGTCTGCTTGTCCCTCTGCCCGATCCTGCTTCCTTCCCTTCCTCACACAGATGCTGATACACTTCCTGCACACCGATTTCCATTTCAGAATCTGCTTTTGGGAAACCTAACCTAAGGTACCACTCAAACCTCCAAATCAGAGACCCCACCTTTAGGGACTGTCCATGCATAGAAATGACAATAAGGAACTCAATCTCCACTTACTCATCCAATAATTATTTATTGAGCATCTATTATGAGCCAAGCACCTTCTAGGCTCTAAGAATAGAGCAGTGAATAAGAACAGTTTGTCTTCCTGTAAAACTCTCTGGTGTGGGAGGCAGACAAAAATCAAATATTAAAATATGTCAGGCAGAGCCCTGGCTGGTTTGACTCAGCGGTTAGAGAATCGGCCCGCGGACCAGAGAGTCCCAGGTTTGGTTCCTGCTAAGGACGCGTACCTTGTACCTCAGTTGCGGTTTGTCCCTGTCCTGGTTGGGGTCGTGTGGGTGGCAGCCAGTTGATGTGTCTCTCTCACATTGATGTTTCTCTCTCTCTTCCTCCCTTTTTCCTCCCGCTCTATCTGAAAATAAATGCAAAAATATCCTCGGGTGAGGATAAAAATAAAATAAAATATGTCAGGCAGAGACATATACTTGAAGAAAAGTAAAACAGAGTGAAAGGTTAGAATGTTGGAGTGGGACAGGCTGCCCTAGGGAAGGACTTCCTGAGGCGGTGTCATTGAGCGGAGACGCGAAAGAAGCCAGCTATACAAGGATTTGGGGGAAGAGCATTCCCAATGGAGTCCACTAAAATGCAAAAGGCAGGTCTTAGTTTAGGGATGAGCATTGGGTTTTCGAGGACTATCAGGAAGGCCAACCTGGCAGAGTGAGTGAGCAAGGTGGAAAATAGCAGGAGGTGAGATCTGAGGCCCAGACAGCCGTCTTGTATTTTGAGCACAATGAGGAGCATTGAAGGGCAGGAGAGCAACAGGATATGATTTATGTTTTTAAAGGATCACTTTGACTGTAGAGGGGAAAAGAATGGAAGCAGGGGAACCAGTGAAGAGGCTATGCCACCATCTTAACCCAAACCAATTCAGTGTTCTTATAAGAGCATTAAGCCTATACATTTCCATTTGAGTATAATGACACCTGTATGCATAGGCTTAGGTATAAAATATTTTCCATGTTGTTAATTTCCATATTTTTTTTCAGTTTTGATTTCTCTCTTTGATCAAGGTTGTTTGATTTTGTTTTCTTTTCAAAAGCTGGTTTAAAAATTCTCAATTATTTAACATTTTCTTGGTATAATTTTATTAGCTTATAGTTAGAGAAATCGATCTATAGAAACAATATGTTTCAGAAAGGTTGTCTGTCTATATAACCAACAACTATATGACCAATTTTTGTTTAAATAAGTACAAATTCCTAAAAGCCTATAGAAAGTGGCAAGAAAATAGCTTATTAGAGTGGCATAAATGTTATTTAATTTTTCTATATTAGTTGAAAATAAAGGTTGCTGGTTAAAGATGGAAAATTGAACACATAATTCTACTCTGTTCTCTACAAAGTCCTCACTAAAAACTGCAATAAATGGCTTTTAAAAAAATTGTAAATCCACAAGAAGAAAGAGAATAAGAGAAAACTGGAATCTAATTTTGTGAGCTAAAATGTACAAGGATGAGTGGTAATATTGGGAGCTACTGCCATAAAGTAATGAAATTGTAAACATCTTAAAGCCTACAGAAGTGGGATGCTTTCCCTTGTATCTTTCATGGTTCCTAACAAAGGGATTGGCACATACCAGCTTATTAGCACATTTTTAGTCATAAAAATACAGATTAAAGAGGGAAAAGTAAGTGCTAGAGGGATTCAAAAGCCTAAAACTTTCAGAAAACTAGGGACTAACTTAAGGGGAAGTGTTGTGAATATGTAGAAACTTGACCAAGCTTGCAAAAATAAAGAAAAGAGAATAAAAGAAATGACCAATTAAAATACATAATAAAATAAAATGGAGTGGAAGGAATGAAACCAAGTGAGCTATCATAATGAAGAAAACAATGTACCTGAATTAAGATGGAGACACCAGTAGAAGGCAACAGAGTCGATACATCATGTGTGCACTACAAGGTGTCACAAGATTTCTTTGAAAACCCTTGGATTCCCTCCCCTTCCCTCCCCTCCCCTTCCTTTCCCTTTCCTACAATTATGTTCATGGCATATGTATTTACAAAAAAACTAATGACCATGAAGAACACAGCAAGTCAGTACCCAGATAGGTCTGCAAACCAACCTTACTAAAATAACCCTTACCTTCCATTAGCATCCCCCATGTGTCCTAAACACTTTCCCACTCCTAGCTAGCCCAAACACCTTTTCCTTTGTCTTGTCATATCTCCACAATATTATAATCCTCAGCCGAGGATATGTTTTTCATTGATTTTTAGAGAAAGTGTAAGGGAGGGAGGAGGGGGGGGAGAGAGAGTGAGAGAGAGAAATATTGATGTGAGAGACATATCAATTGGTTAGATGTGAGAGAGACAAATGGATTGGTTGCCTTCTGCATGTGCCCAACCTGGGCTGGGGACCAAACCTCAACCCAGGTGTGTGCCCTTGACTCTAGTCCTTAAGCCCACACTCTAACCACTGAGCTACACTGGCCAGGGCCATGGTTTATCATATTTTGTTAAAAAGGACATATATATAAGTTTTCAGGCCTATCTACTTCTCTGGGTCTTCACTTTTTTACAAAGGCCAAGTGCATAACAATAACCTTTCTCCTGTTAATCTGTCTTATGAGTCTCATTTGCAGGTCCCTAGTCACTAGACATAAGAGGGTGGAGGAAAAGTCCCCTCCCCTTTACTTTAGTTGTACTTTCTCAGTATAACTGGAAAAGAAAAAAGAGTTCATGAAATTAAGTAGCTGGCCTGATTTGGTCAATGACACGCAGTCTCTGGGCATTGGTTTTTTTTTGTTTGTTTTTGTTTTAAATCTATGGGTATATCATCTCTCTAGCGGAATTCTCTAGAAGCTGTTTACTGTGAGGTGAAATGTGTTAGTGATGATTTGCTCTGGAACGTGAAGCTTCCACTGTGAATGTGGAGGCTGAATCTATCATTTCTGAAGGCATCAGTGTGTCCCCAAAGTCATGACTTGTTAGCAATTTGAAGAAACAAGCCTTATACGGGAGATACAAATGATCTGGTAATTGGGCACCAGAATATTAGTCATTGATGTTCCATTATTATAAAACAAAACCACACCCTGTCTTCAGAGACAGAGTGAGGGACTGAGTCTGTATGAGCAGTGCTGTGGGCTTCTTCAGAAGACAGACCTTCCGATCATAGCTCTGCCACTGACTGGCTGTGCCATTGGGGCGAGTTCCTTCCCTCTCTGAGCCTCAGTTCTTTTTTTTTTTTTAAATATGTTTTTATTGATTTTTTTTTTTTCGAGAGAGGGGAAGGGAGAGAAAGATAGAAACATTGATGTGAGAGAGAAACACTGATTGGCTGCCTCTTGCATGCCCCCTACTGGGGGTTAAGCCCACAACCCTGGCCTGTGCCTTGGGACCTCTCAGTCCACGGGATGACTTTCAATCCACTGAGCCACACCAGCCAGGCTGAGACTCAGTTCTTTACTTGCAAAGGTGGAGATACACTCACTCATTGCTTCATTTATTGAGACACTATTATTTGGGCATCCACTATGTGGTAGTGGCTGGAGATGGAATGATGGGCAAGCACACACACAGGACAAGTGATCATTTCTATGTCATAGAATTGTTGTGTGGATTAAATGAATAATCAAAATAGAGGGTCTGGTGCAGTAGTTAATTGTTGTTTTTAACTTTAAATTAGATTTGATCCGCCCTGGCCAGTTTGGCTCAGCGGTTAGAGCGTCAGCCTGCGGTCCGGAGAGACCCGGGTTCGGTTCCCGCTAAGGGCACATACCTCGGTTGCAGTTTGTCCCCGGCCCTGGTTGGTCGTGCGGGTGGCAGCCACTTGATGTGTCCCTTCACGTCGATGTTTCTCTCTCTCTCCCTCCCACTCTATCTGTACAAAAAATGGAAAAATATCCTCGGGTGAGGATTAAAAAAAAAAAAAAAATTAGATTTGATCCAAATGCCTAATTACAGCCACCTACTTTGGAACTTGGTCTTATTTGTTGAAGATCTCCAGCTTTTTTTAAAAGAATACTTGCAGGCTCCTATTACCCACTGCTTCCCTGGCCTACAGAAGATCCACCATCACCTCATTTACCTTGGTTAACTCTTTGGATCTGAACAAATTATCAGCAAAAAGGAAGGAAGGAAGGGACCAAAAGATAGCCTTCCCTTCCTCTCCTTCCACCCCATCTTGGATTTTCATTGATTAGTGCATTCTAGAAAAAAATATTTCATTCTTTCAATATTATTGAATATCCTTAATACATTGGATCATGTACTAAATGTGGAATATACAGAATCAAAAGACTATGGTTCTTGTCCTTGAGAAGCCAAGAACATTCCAAACTCAAATTCTAAAAATGGACCAAACAGACCTTGGAGTCTCCAAGTGTAAGAAATGGGGTGTTCTTCAATGAATGTTCAGGACAATGTTTGGCAGATCATAGTTCTCATAATTTTTTATAAATTCAGATCCAACACAGTGTCACATGGGCATAGAATTTTCCTTGACATCTTTTCTTAACCATCTGCTAACCAACTTTCTGCCTCTGTGTGCACTCGCTTTTATTTCAGCTGGACATCTCCTAACATCCCGAGAAGGAAATGTTCCTAAGCTCTAAAGAACTTAGAATGTATTTTTCAAAAGTACATTTTTCAACATTCAAGGAATTTTAAGAAATGTACCATTTGCCTGAGGGCAGATGATTTAAAAGGTCTCTCTGTGATAGCTTCAAATAAGTTGGTGATTGGAAAGCTGATGCATGAATATAAGGCATTATCATTCTACAGTGATGCTTAGAGTAGAAAACTAGTTAGGGGACTATCTTCCTCCCCAACATTTTATTCCTGCTGAAATAAGTCAAAATGCCCAATGTTCTTTGTATTCAGAGGTGACACTGGTACAAGCACGACTGTCAGCTGCTGTCAATCCTGGGCTTTGGAAGCAATGTCACGGTGCTTTAACTTGCTTTTCAGTTTGCTCAGCATGTCTTTGAAGCGCTGCCTCTACTCATCTCTTCCACAGCTCACTGTTCAGCCAAATTATACTATTTCAGCAGGAACTCAGCTAAGTACGTAAAAGGTAGCGGGCCAGCTTCCTCCTTGTTAAGGATTAAATCCTGTGTTTTCCAGAGAGTGATCCTCAGGTAGGCAGCATCCACTTGCCTGGGGTGGTTGTTACATTGCCTATTCCTGGATCTGTTCCCCAAACCAACAGATTCAGAGACTCTAGGAGTGGGAGCTCAGGTGACCTGCATTTGCCCTGGTGATTCCCATGCACTGAAGGTTTTGACCTCTGAGTTGAGGGCTTTTACCGTCTCTAACTGTGTTTTGGTTAAGCCTCTTGTAATCCTTGCAGGGGTGGGGAATGTCTGGCCTGGAGGCTGTACAAGACTAGAATAATCAATACCAGCCAATATCATATGCCTCACCAAATTAGCTGGAATAAATATAGCAGGCTAATAATTTTGTATGGCTGTCAAATGATTTTATAAATATCCAAACGGCCCTTAGCAGGAAAAATGTTCCCCATGCCTATAGGGACATCAACAATCTGCGGAAGCTCATTCCCAGAAAGACATCACAAATGGAAGGTCTATTCATATGATTCAAATCTTCCCAGAAAACTTTCTGTCCTTTAAATATTTTATGGCTTATATTTTGAAAATGTCCCATATGCATTCAAGTATATGTTCCTAAATGGTCAGGTAGATCTTAAACAAAGGCAGAAAACAAGTCAAATTCAAAACATTAACATGCTTTGAAAGAGAAGAGCTTGAAGAGTGGGAGTAGAATTACAACTTTCCATGGGAAGGAAAAAAGCCCTCCGTGTAGCTGATACACAGGCAAAAGCCCTTCAAGGTATTGGTTAAGAAAAGAAAAATAAGTGCAACAACACCTTGGGCTTCCTCCCCAGACAGGTGTACTCCCAGCCCTGCTCAGGGCAGACTGCACGCTTCCCCTGGCCACCTGGAGCTCAGAGCTCCATTTCTATCTGCATGGTTTCTACAACCACAGACAGCATTTCTACCCAATTATTATTTTTTTAACTTTTGTTTTTGAAATAATTATAGATTGTAGGATATTGAAAAAAATGCACAGTGATGTTCCATATACCCTGCACCCACTTTCCCCAATGGTAACATCTTACACAACTACAGTATAACATCACAGCCAGGAAATTGACACTGGTCATTGGTACAATTTACCGAACTTATTCAGATTTCACCAGTTTTATATGCATTGTGTGTGTGTGTGTGTAGTTCCATGTAATTTTATCACGTGTAGATTAGTACAACCTCTACCACAACTAAGCTACAAAACTGTTTCATCACTGCTAGGCTCCCTGGGCTAACCCTTCATAGCCATGCCCACCCCTTCCACTACCATCTCTAACCCTTAGCAACAGCTAATCTGTTTTCCATCTCTGTAATTTCCCACAAATTATTTTTTAATAGCATTTAAATAGCCTTGAGGCAACCTCCAACCATGCTGAGCTTCCTGCCTGGACTGTCCAAGTTCTCTCTCAAGGTACCAATGACTGTTTTTGTCAATGCTCTAGTTACAAAGTTACATAAATTTTTAGTGCTCTGACTATAATCCTAATATTCCTAAAAGAATTATTTTGAAAGTAGAATCTTGCTGAATGTGTGGTTTTTTCAGCAATGTCTACTCCGTGTCACAGCAGAAATAACTGTATAATGGCTCCA
The DNA here is from genome assembly GCF_014108415.1 of Molossus molossus. Lineage (NCBI taxonomy): Eukaryota > Metazoa > Chordata > Mammalia > Chiroptera > Molossidae > Molossus > Molossus molossus. The sequence continues at coordinate 17,197,228 of NW_023425344.1, read as the reverse complement.
ACAGAAAAGCAGGCTTTTTTTTTTTTTTCTCCACAGAGTCCAAAGAAAATATTCTGTCTGGAAAGACATCTCCTCCAGTTGGCAATCAAGTAACCCAGACTCCTTTCATTTTGTGATTCTGCACTTTGATGGTTAATTTTATATGTCAAATGGACTGGAGCATGGATGCCCAGAGATTTGGTAAAACATTATTTCTGGGTGTTTCTGTATGGGGGGTGGTTCTGGGTGAGATCAACATTTGAATCAGTAGATTGAGTAAAGCAGACCCCCCGCCCCCCCAATGTGGTCAGGCCTCATCCAATCTGTTGAAGGCCTGAATACAATTGAAGGCTGAATAAGAAAGAATTCTTTCTCTCTGCTTGTCTTTGAGCTGGGACATTGGTCTTCTCCTGTCTTTGGAATCAGACTCCAACTAGAATTTTCACTTTCTGTTCTCCTGGTTCTCTGGTCTTCAGACTCAAACTGGAACTAAACCATGGGCTCTCCGGGGTTTCCAGCTTGCCAGCTGCAGATCTCAGACTTTTTAGCCTCCATAGTCATGTGAGACAATTGCTTCTAGTAAATCTCTCCGTATGCGTCCTGTTAGCTCTGTTGCTCTGGGAACCCTGATACCACAGCCACCCTCCAAGGCCGTGGCACAGCTGCAGTTGCGTCTCCCTAGTGGATGGGCACAGAGGTGGGAGGAGAGCAGCTGCTGCTTCTGGTTGACTAGGGCGTGACACATAAAGTTCCATTGTCTGGAACTCAGGCACATGGCCACCACTAACTGCAACAGGGGCGGAGAAAAGTTGAGATCAAAGGACAACTCTCTTTCAACTTCTAAAAATGGAGATTTCCTTAGGAGGAAAAAGGGGGAGAGTAAAATGGTTTTGGATTAGGCAAAAACCAGTGTCTGAAATAAGAATGAGTGCAGAGATGAGGCTGTAAACATTTTCATCATGGAATTGTTTATAATAGTGACCATATTCTAACAGCTTAAATAAGCCATAATAGGAGATTGGTTAAATACATTATGATGGATTTATACAACAGAATAAAGTGCAATGTTAAAAATGGTGTTGTAGAAGAACACGTGGTTTAGAATAATGTGGAAACTGTTTATAATGCATTATTGAGTGTAAAAAACAGGTAACAAAACAGATATACAGTATGTTCCCTTTTTTTGTAAAACAACAACAAAAGAATAAATATGTGTACAGAAGAGAGACTGAATGGATATATAGTATATCACAATTTATTTTAATCCTCACCTGAGGATATTTTTCAATTGATTTTTAGGTAGAATAGAAGGGAGGAAAAGAGAGAGAGAGAGAGAGAGAGAGAGAGAGAGAGAGAGAGAGAGAGAGATTGTCTGGTCGCATCCCACACAACCCTGACCACAGCTGGGGGAATTGAACCTGAAACCCAGGCATGTGCCCTTGACTGGGAATCTAACTTGCAACCCCCAGTCCAAGGGCCCACTCTCTAACCGCTGAGCCAAACCAGCCAGGACAGTATATCACACTTTTAACAGTAGTTATTGCTCTAGGAAATTATAGGTGATCTTTCTTCTTCTTCTTCTTCTTCTTCTTCTTCTTCTTCTTCTTCTTCTTCTTCTTCTTCTTCTTCTTCTTCTTCTTTTTTTAGTGTATAGTTTCTAAATGTTTGGAAATATAAAAAAGTATCATACTTGAAGTAGAAATAATAAAAAATTAGAAATAAGGTAATGAATATTGGTAACCATAAAACAAGGATAGAAAGCACAAGGTTGAAAAAAGGAACTGGTGACCCAGGTTTGAATCCTTGCTCTACAACTTCTTAATTGTTTTACTTTGGATGAATTATCAACCTTTCTAAATCTTGATTTCCTCATCCATAAGATGAGGACACTGGAAATACAAATATAGACCTCACTGACTTGTTATGAGGCTTAAATAAAATATTATTGTTCTAGTTCAGGACTTGGCAGGCAGTAAGTGCTCCAACAGCTTAACCATCGCTATCATGATCATTATTAATAGTAATAGAATACTGTTGTAGGGCAACTCAAGGTCATGGGGTAACATGGAAGTCTTTGAACATTCTCCCCACTCCTGGGCCAAATATCAATCTTTGTAAACAAAGTCCTGCTTCTTCCCCCAAATCTACATTGCTTTTCTTTCGCCTCAGTGTTTGCACTATTTTTGTTCATAAATTTTCAAACATATTCATTGTTATCAATACCATTCAGCCTAAACACTAATTTCATTAAAAAAAAACCTCAAATTATAATCTTCATTATTTCATTTTAACAGAAGATCACACCATCAGTCAGTCATCACTCAAGATCATTTCTGAAGAATTTGGCTTTTAAGAAACTTCTAAGCAATTATGATGACCACATTTTATAGAACATGTCTCCTTCACCACCACCACATACATACCTGTCTCCATTCCTAGTGTTTCCTTTTATGTAGAGGTAACTGCTGGCTCTCTCCAGCTCCTCACTCACTCCTAATGTCCCCCTAGTCTCCAAGCCGGTCCTTTCTTTTTCCTTGTCTTTGGGGACATCTGTGCCAGCCCTGATTATGGATAAGCCTGGTTATTTCTGGATTTCGTATAGGAAGCATTTGGCAATGGCACTAATCTAGACTTTATCAATGACTACGATGAATTTTGGCTTCTATCTGCCTTATCCTTTGTCTTATGTCTTAAGTGGTTCAAAACCTGGATGGGGAAAACAGTTTTGTGTATGGGTCCTATTCAGAGTTCCCAAGAAAACACACACACACACACACACACACGCACACGCACACACGCACACACACACATACTTTAATACAAATGCAGCTTCAAAAGATAAAGGTTTTTTTAAAAAAATTTTTTTCCACTAAAGCAATGATAAGGGGCATGTGGGGAGGAAGCTACACTGAAGTATCCAAAAAAGTAAAAATATCTTGACCAGAATTTGAAAGACTAGGGTAAGTGTTCAATGTAGATTCAGTTTGCATTTTTAGGACAGTATAGTGCTTCTCAAACTGTAATAGTGCCAAAGAATCACCTGAAGATATTGTTTAAATTCATATTCTGATTCAATGAGTTTGGCGTTAAGCCCAATTTTATATTTCCAATAAGCTCCAGGTGATGTTGATGACTTTGGTCCATACACAACACCTTGAAAATAGCAAGGGTATAGAATGTCATGAATTGTCATCTCAATAATCACTCACCAATTCTTTATTTTGAAGCAGATTTACATTAATAATGATTTTGCCTAATCTGGTATTTATGACGGACCTCTAGTTTCCTAAGTGCGCATCCATCTGGATAGCATGCCATGTTTGCTTGTGTTGCTCACCTGCCCCCACCTTAATGGCTCCCCATTATCAGCAAGCTTCTGCTGCATTAACAAACTACCCCCAAAATATAGTGGCTTAAAACAACAACTATTTATTTTGCTCACGGTTCCATGGGTTATGATTTAGGTTGGGTGTGGTCTGCAGCAGGGAGCTTGGTTGCTGTTCCCCTGACAGTGCTGACTGCGGACTGGTGCAGTGGAGAGCACTGGATGACAAGTTTCTCATCAACATCTAACTAGCTTCAGCAGGCTTGTTCATATGGTGACAGAAAGGTTCCAAGTGCAGCACTAAGGTCAGCCCAATTGTGCAAGTTCTTTTCATTCTTCTACCTGAATCATGTTTGCTAGCATCCATCTTACTGGTCAAAGCAAGTTGCTGACCAAATTCTGCATCAGTGTGGGACAGAATCACCTAAGGATGTGGCTACTAGGAGTGGGAAGCACTTGTGGCTGCTTTTGCAGTCTGAATATTCCAGTTCAGATTGGCCTTTAAGGCCTTCCCCAGAGAGGCCTTCAGGCCTGTTTATCTCCACACTACTGCTCTTTCACTTCATTCCTTCTGGACCACTTTCCATCTGCTTTTGAACAGAGCCCTAGACCACTTTCCAGTGCTCCCTCCTACTGAAGCTTGATGTTTAAATTGTATGATGGGCTCTTCAGTCATATGGCATGTCTCATTCAGACTCTTATGTTTACTTATGGGCAGGATACATCCTCCCCTACTAGATCAGATATTTCTAAAGAGTTTTGATTGTGGCTTGCTTTTTGCATTCCTGTATTATCCAGCAAATAATATCAACTGCTACAATTTATTAAGCACTACTATTTATTGAGTGTAGTTACTTTATATATCTTTTATCTCATATAAAGTAAGTATTCTTATTGGCTCCTTTTTATAAGTTAGGAGATGAAACACAGAGAAATCAAGTAACTTGTCCAAGATCACAGAGCCAGGAAGTTGCAAAGTCAGGATTTGAACCCATTATCCATTGAACTCAGAGCCCAGCCTTTTCAACTAGTCTTCTCATTGAATCAAAATACATGGTTTGAATAAGCCACATGCAGATAATTAATAATTGATTAAGGAGTGTATGTCTGTCCACTTGTTGGGAATGCAAGTCAGGCTTCAGGGGTAAAAGAAGGTGTCTGGGTTAATGGGCTTCTCACAGACATGAGCTCAGATTTTTACCCAAGTCTGTAGGTTCATAAGTAGTTCTTGGTTCTCTGTAGAACAGTTTCAGTATCTTTAGAACTGAATCATTGATGAAATGATTTCAGACTCACAAAAGACTGAGGAAAAGTCTAGAATGCTGATTTATCAGTGTCTAGGGAGATGAAGAAGTGACAACCATACCAGCACAGATATCAGATGGTCAGCATGTTTTAGCAAAAGGGAAATGAAGTTAAGATGAGAAGGTTGCAGAGTGTGTTTACTTCCTATCTCTTTCATAAAAGGATTTGTTTATTGCATAGGGAGTGGCTATTTTTAAGTAATATAGCCACCATTGGGGCATGGTGAGTCATTCTCGATTAAATGCTGAATCTGCCATGATGACAGGAAGACTCATATTGAGTCATCAATGCACCATCTCTCTTGGGCAGTGCTGGAGAAATTTTCTTCTCTCCACGTCTCCATTTTCATATTCCACGAGAACATCAATATTGATTGGGCTCCACTCTCTTGGTTTGGGATTGTGACGTCTGCTCTATTCTGACTCTGATTATTCACTTCCCAGCATTATAGTTGCAGTTTGAGCAGCTGTCACCAGGGGATGACAATGCCTTAGGCTTAGATATATAGGGATGGGATAATTGGTCAGTCTTTCTACAGGTGTGAATAATATAAGAAAAGTAATATCACCAGGTGAAGCAAATAATGCTTTAAACTTTTCTTCACTTGGCCTGGCCGGTGTGGCTCAGTGGTTGAGCGTCGACCCATGCACCAAGAGGTTGCCGGTTCAACTCCCAGTCAGGGCACATGCCCAGGTTGTGGGCGAAATCCCCAGTGTGGGGCATGCAGGAGGTGGCCAACTGATGTTCTCCCTCATTGATGTTTCTATCTCTCTCCCTCTCCTTTCCTCTCTCCCTAAAAATCAATAAAGAAAAAAATTTTTTTTTAATTTTCTTCACTTGTAAAAATTATGGTACACAATTGAGACTGTGAAGGAAAGAAATGTAAACATCTTGTGTAGTAGTCAGGATTGAGTGCAGGAAGCAGATATGACTCTAGAAAGGATTTAACGTAAGCAGCAAAGGACTTAACGTAAGCAATAATGTGTTTACAAAGTCACTGGGAAGTCTAGGGGTGTGGGCTCTGAACTGACTTCTGGAAATGACTCCCAGAATACTGCAGAACGGATCCACCGAGGGAGCTATCACCTCTGAGGCCAGCAAGGGCTACAGATGTCGAGAACCCACTGCTGAGGCTGTGTTTCTGGGAACAGAAAGCCACACTGCTGCTGGACACTCAGGAGACTGAAGATTGGATTCTGAAAGGCTGAAACGACCTTTCACGCCTCATGTCTCTACTGCGTAGCTTGCCAGTGACGACACACAGTCGAAAGAAGCAGAGCATGTTCTCCAACTTCCAAGTCTCATGAAAGTATATGTAACTGGCCAAACTTAATTTGCTTTTAGAATGAATTGCTTGTTGGGATGGAGTCTGGAAAACATAGTTTGTAGATGTACAGACTCTGGTAAGGCCCAGAGAAGGAGACTAACCCTGCCAGTCCACACTCTCCACACCCAGGGTCTAGTGGTTCTCTCACCACCATGGCGATGACCGGCTGCAACAGCAGAGATCATGGTCTCACATTGGCTGAGTGCTCCCTCTCTGCCACATGCTGAGCTGACCCTTTCCATCTGTCACTGCCTCCCCCTCGCTATCACTATGTCCCTTTCACAGTGGAGTGAACTGGGGCCTGCAGAGATTGGGTAATTTGCACATATTTATGCTGGAGGGAGAAGAGGAGCCAGCTCTGAACTCTACCTGGCTGATTCCCACCACTACTTGCCCACTTCCTGTCATCACTGCTCTACCACCCGCATCTCTCTAAGTCCAAGGCTTAGAGACTCTTCCTCACTCTCTTTCAAATGTCAGTAAGCCCCAGGCTCTGGGCCAGTTCACAGACTCCCGACAAGTCTCCTGCAGCTTTTCTCTAGCTCCTGCTTTTAACTGGGTATTGTAACTTTGTAACTGTCTCCTCAGTTTTAACTGCTTGGAGGAAGCATTCTGTACCTACCTTTCCTACCACTGGAGACAGAGTTGCTTTGCTGATCCTGGGGAAGGTCTGAAATTACTTTCTGCTACCTCTACATCTACTTTTATTTAATCTTTTTCCATCTGAAATAGAGAAGATGAAGGCGAGACCATGCTTTCTGAATTCTCTGAGTCTCAGCAAAATGTAATTACTACACTTTTTTTTTTCTTTTTCTAATCACAGGGGACTTCTCTGAACAACCCAACCTAGTTACTGATTCTAGTGCTCCCTCACTTCCTCCTTCCAACTGCCCTTTGAAGCTTGGCCTTGGTGTGGAAGTTATTTTGCTTCAAATTGCTTGAGCGGCCTCATTAATGAGGTTGATGACAGCCAGATTCTGCCATGCTTCTTAAGAGACTTGTCGTTTCCCCGATCCCAAACATTTTAGAACACATGTGAATGGAATGACAAAGGGATGTGGTCATTATTTGTCTATCTGCATCTGGCATTGGAAAACATCTCCTCCATTTAAAGTACCCTCATCACACTAAATGTCACCTATTTATCCCTGGTCCCTGCTCTCTCTCTCCTCTTTCCACATTTGCGTTTATTCAGCAACCATAAAATGATAAAATGATAAGCCATCATTGGGAGCCATTTTTATCATTTATTCAAAAATGTTTCTGAATGCATGCCATGTGCCAGACACATGCTAGGTGCTAAGAAGAATAGGTAAAAAGTCAGGGTTTCTGTCTTCCAGAAGCTTCTAATCGAGTTGCTTACACAAGTAATCAACTCATTAAATAATATATTTATATATATACTTCAAACTAGATTCCTAGTTCCATAACGTGGTCAGGGAAGGCTTCTCAGAGGAGGTGACATTTACAATAAAGGAAAAGTAGAAGCCATCCATGTAAGATGAGCAGGGAAAGATCATTTAAGGCAGCAAGCACAGCATGGAGGTAGGAAGATAAAAATTTGGTGTGTTTCATGGTCTGCAAGGAGGTCAAACGGGGAAGGAGTCCACCAGGTCAAAGGAGGATGGTGCTTAATATCAATGACGGCCAGACTTTACAGGGCCTTATATATCAAGGCGAAGAGTCTGGATTGTACGCTCAGTGTGATGGGAAAGTGTTGAAGGATTCTAAGCAGGGGAAGGATGTCATTTGATGGATACTTAAAAGATAATTCTCTCTGCTGGGTGGTAACTGGATGGCAATAAGAGATGATATGCACAAGTGGAAGCAGACAGGCCACTGAGGTTGTCCTCTGCAGTGGGGAGATGGCAGAGGCCTGGACTAGGTGGGGGGGGGGGGGTGTGGAGAAAGGGGTGGGGTGCAGCCTCACAAGATTGTTGCTAGATGAGATCTGAGTGGTGGTAGAAAGGAGATGTCTGTGATGCCTTTTGGGTTTTCAGCATCAAGGAATCTTGGCACCAATATGTTGGGAATCTTTTCTGCCCATAGAACTTAATGGGCTCTCTGACTTAATAATATAGTTTTAGCAACCTGTCCTGTCTACATTTCTGGCTATATTCTTGTTACTCCATCCACATCCCAGTGAACAGAACTCTGAGGCTGCGTATTATCTGCCTAAATCCTAGAGCACGCAATGCCTCCGGCTCTGACAGTGGGGGATAGTGGTTAAGAACACAGCCTCCAGAGCCAGACAGCCTAGTGTGAATCCTGGCTATTTCCCTTGACTAATGGTGCAATCTCGTCTGGTTTCTCTGGGCTTGGACTCCTCACTTGTAAAATGGGGTGAGGAAAATCATACCTACCCCTTAGGGTGGCTGGGAAGATTGGATGAGCTACTGCAGGTGAAGTCCTTATGGCAGCACCTGGCATACAGGCTCAGGGATAGCTCATGTTAGGGTAAGTCAAAGGGACCAGGTGCTTTTGATCTGCCTTCACTCTACACCCCCCTTACAGCAAGATGTGGTGCTTTGAGACACCCCCCACAAAGATCTAATAATCCCTTAGTGGGTTAACAAGAGAAAACAATTTTCTAAGTATTTCATAGGGACGTGAAGGATAGGGATTAGTGTACAACATTTCATTTCAAAATGTCCATTGAAAATCTGGCCTCTTCTCTCCCTCCCTGGGCAGAGATATGGACACTTGCTGCATATCTACAACTCCCACCCCAACCCCACTTCCTTCTTGCAGTTTTTCTGGCCTCTGGACCTGGATTCTCCCTCTCACCTAACCCTTAGTTTTTTTTTTCACAGAAACCACAGTTGGTTTTACTAATAGTAGGGGGAGAAGGAAGCATATAATAGAAATGTAAAAAAAGCTAAAGCTTTCTGGGCTAAGGTTTTATGAGTTTGTAAAAAAATAGAAAATAAACCCAAAGAAAATAGAAGGAAAGAAATAATAAAGATGAGACCAGAAATTAGGGAAATAGGGAACAAAGAGAGGACTAGCAAGATCAATGGTGAAACATTCTAGAAAATGTGTGACCAGCACTCCTCAAAACTGTTACAGTCATGGAAAACAAGAAAAAACGGAGGAATTGTCACAAGCGAAGGAAACTCAGGGGACATGACTGAGAGCAATGTGGTTTCATGGACTGACACATCAAAAAAAGTCAAGCAAAGGTCCAGTACAGTGAAGCAAGGAGCTTCAGGTAGAACTGATGCCAAGATCAGTACGAATGTCAAGCAAGAAACAAAAATTTTGTTGATTGTCCTAAGGTCTTGAAAAAAATTGATATTCTTATCCATTTGGTTTCTTTCCTTGCAAGACTGAAGTGTTATAAGGGATAGTGCAGGGTCTGAGAAGACCTTTGGATATAAGGCCTTCAACTATAGCTTTTTAAAAAAAATTATTTTTATTAATTTGTTTTTGTTACAGATGTTTCTCCTTTTTCCCCCATTGACACCCTCCTCCCCATTGCCCCCCCGCCCCCGCCCCATCTCCAGCTTTGTTGTCTATGTCCATTGGTTATGCATACATGCATATAAGTTCAGTGGTTTATCTCTTCCCCCCCAATACCCCCTCTTCTGGGATTTATCAGTCTGTACCCTACCTCTATGTCTCTGGGTCAATTTTGTTCATTAGTTTGTTTAGTTCATTATATTCCACAAATAAGTGAGATCATGTGATATTTGTCTTCCTCTGTTTGGCTTGTTTTGCTTAGCATAATACCCTTCAGGTCCCTCTATGTCATCCCAAATTATAAGAGATCTCTCTTTCTTACAGCTGCATAGTATTCCATTGTGTACATGTACCACTGCTTTTTTATCCACTCATCTACCAATGAACACTTGGGTTGTTTCCAGATCTTAGCTATTATAAATAGTGCTGCTATGAATATAGGGGTACATATATTCATTCTGATTGGTGTTTCAGGCTTCTTAAGGTATATTCCCAGAAGTGGGAACACTGGGTCAAATGGCAGTTCAATTTTTAACTTTTTGAGGTAACACCATAGTGTTTTCCACAGTGGCTGCACCAGTCTGATTCCCACCAGCAGTGTATAAGAGTCCCCTTTCCTCCACACCCTCACCAACACTTGTTTGATGATTTGTTGATGGCGGCCATTCTGACAGGTGTGAAGTGATACCTCATAGTTGTTTTAATTTGCATCTCTCTGATGATTTAGTGCGTTGAACATTTTTTCATATGTCTCTTGGCCATTTGCATGTCCTGTTTGAAGAGGTGTCTATTTAGGTCCTCTGCCCATTTTTTAATTGGGTTCTTTGTCTTCCTTTTGTTGAGTTGTATAAGTACTCTATACATTTTGGAAATTAACCCCTTATCTGATGCATCACTGGCAATTATGGTTTCCCATATGGTGGGTTCCCTTTCCATTTTGATGATTGTTTCTTTGCTGTGCAGAAGCTTTTCATTTGATGTAGTCCCATGTGTTCATTTTTTCCTTTGTTTCTCTTGCGTTAGATGTGGTATCAGTGAAAATTCTGCTGTGTATGATGTCTGAAATTTTGTTGCCTACATTTTCTTTTAGGATTTTTATGGATTCACAAGTTACATTTAAGTCTTTTATCCATTTTGAGTTTATTCTTGTGTATGGTGTAAGTTGGTGGTCTAGTTTCATTTTTTTGCAAGTAGCTGTCCAATTTCAACTGTAGCTTTGAACCCTGTCTTTGCTTCTAACTTCAAGGGATGTTGGGGGTGTTTGGGTAACAGTCTTGTAAGATCTATCTACTTGCTGGATTCTGCCCCAATTATTGTTTCAATGTCTGTGGACTTTGAAGTTCACAGAATGTCAGATATGCATCAAATACAATGCGGAAGGCAAAGGTATATCCAGGGCAGACACAACTTGATTATGAATAGAGAACTTCTCTGGAATTCTAAGAAATAGTTTCTTTGTTGAGCACTTAATATTACAATTCCATTTGCAGAGTAAGTCTCTCCTTATTAAATATGCAGGGGTGATGTCACAGAGCAGGAAGAAATGTGTTTAATTCAAGGGCCCAAGGGTTACAGTTAAGGGCTGGGAGATAGGAAAAATATGTGGATGATTTGAAAGATAGGAAGAGGTTGAACAAAGATGAGGGGTTTAGTTTACTAAGAAGAGCACCCTTATCTACCAGGATTGATGAGACTGACCATCTATATTTATTAACCTTGAGTGTTTAAAGGTAAAAATCAGGATTTGGGGAGCTTTTTTCTTCTTCAGAGCATCCACATTGATCAGAATTGAGGGATTTTCTTTGTCTTGGTTTTTGTAAAATGGGACATTCTTTTTTCCCAGTGTCCCTTCTGTTTATACTATCTACATAGTTCTTGTCAAAAATGGTGTCTTGGAAGAAGGAAGACTTCCAAACTCGTTTTATGAGGCCAACATAATTCTAATTCCAAAACCAGAAAAAGACACTACAAAGAATGAAAACTACAGGCCAATATCCCTGAAGAATATAGCTGCTAAAATGCTGAACAAAATAATAGCAAATAGAATCCAGCAATACATCAAAAAAATTATTCACCATGACCAAGTGGGATTCATCCCAGGGATGCAAGGCTGGTACAATATTCGCAAATCAATAAATGTAATACACCACATAAACAAAATAAAAGATAAAAATCATATGATCACATCAATAGATGCTGAAAAAGCATTCGACAAAATCCAGCACCCATTTCTGATGAAAATGCTCAGCAATCTGGGAATAGAGGGATCATATCTCAACATAATAAAGGCCATATATGAAAGACCTACAGCCAACATCATACTCAATGGGCAAAAACTAAAAGCATTTCCCTTAAGAACAGGAACAAGACAAGGATGCCCACTTTTGCCATTCTTATTTAACATAGTACTGGAAGTCTTAGCCACAGCACTCGGACAGGAAGAAAAAAATAAAAGGGATCCAAATGGGAAAGGAGGAAGTGAATTTGCAGATGACATAATACTATACGTAGAAAACCCCAAAAACTCCATCAAAAATTCACTAGACTTAATAAATAAATTTGGCAAAGTAGCAGGATACAAAACTAACATCAAGAAATCAATGGCATTCTTATACACCAATGATGAACTCACAGAAAGAGAAACTAAAAAAACAATCCCATTTACCATTGTGGCAAAATAATTAAGATACCTAGGAATAAACTTAACCAAAAAAAATAAAGGACCTATTTGCAGAAAACTACAGGTCATTGAAAAAAGAAATAGAGCAAGATATAAAAAAGTGGAAGCACATACCTTGTTCATGGATTGAAAGAATTTACATAATTAAAATGTCCATACTACCCAAAGCAATTTATAGATTCAATGCAATCCCCATCAAAATACCAATGACATACTTCACAGAACTAGAACAAATACTTCAAAAGTTCATATGGAACCAAAAAAGGCCCCAAATAGCCACAGCAATCTTGAAAAAGAAGAACAAAGTTGGAGGGATCACATTACCAGATTTCAGGTTATACTACACAGCCAGTGTAATCAAAACAGCCTGGTACCAGCACAAGAACAGGTAGATAGATCAATGGAACAGAATAGAGAACCCAGAAATCGACCCAAGGCAATATGCTCAATTAATATTTGACAAAGGTGGCAAGGGCATACAGTGGAGTAAAGACAGCTCCTTTAATAAATGGTGTTAGGAAAATTGGACAGCTACATGCAAAAAAATGAAACTAGACCATCAACTTACACCATACACAAAAATAAACTCAAAATGGATAAAAGACTTAAAAGTGACTCATGAATCCATAAAAATCCTAGAAGAAAATGTAGGCAACAAAATTTCAGACATCATATGCATCAGAATTTTCACTGATACATCACCTAAGGCAACAGAAACAAAGAAGAAAATGAACACATGGGACTACATCAAACCGAAAGGCAACCCACTGTATGGGAGAGCATAATTGCCAATGATACATCAGATAAGGGGGTAATTTCCAATATATATAGAGTGCTCATACAATTCATCAAAAGGAAAACAAAGAGCCCAATTAAACAATGGGCAGAGGAACTAAATAGACACCTCTCCAAACAGGACATACAAATGGCCAAGAGACATGTGAGGAAATACTCAACACCACTAATCATCAGAGAGATGCAAATTAAAACAACAATGAGGTATCACCTCGCACCTGTCAGAATGGCCACCATCAACAAATCATCAAACAAGTGTTCGCGAGGGTGTGGAGAAAAGGGGACTCTAGTTCACTGCTGGTGGGAATGCAGACTTGTGCAGCCACTATGGAAAACATTATGGTGTTACTTCAAAAAGTTAAAAATTGAACTGCCATTTGACCCAGTGATCCCACTTCTAGGAATATACCCTAAGAAGCCTGAAACACCAATCAGAAAGAATATATTTACCCCCATGTTCATAGCAGCACTATTTATAATAGCTAAGATCTGGAAACAGCCCAAATGTCCATCAGTAGACGAATGGATAAAAAAGCAGTGGTACATATACACTATGCAGCTGTAAGAAAGAAAGATCTCTTATTCTTTGAGACTACGTGGAGGGACCTGGAAAGTATTATCCTAAGCGAAACAAGCCAAACAGAGAAAGATAAGTATCATATGATCTCACTTATTTGTGGAATATAATGAACCTAACAGTCTGAGGGATGGGGTAGTCCTAGAGACGTGGAAGTGGGGTACAGACCGACAATCCCCACAAGAGGAGGTGGTGGGGGAGAGATAAACCACAGAACTTATATGCATGTATACATGAACAATGGACATGGACAACAAAGCTAGGGACAGGGTGGGGAGGGAGGCGGAGGGGGGAATCAGTGGGGGAAAAGGAGAAACATCTGTAAGAAAAATAAATTAATTAATTTAAAAAACGGTGTCTTTGGAAATGGGCCATCTAGCTATTTATTTATTTATCTTTATCCTCAACCGAGGATATTTTTGCATTTATCTTGTGATAGAGTCGGAGGGAGAGAGGGAAGAAGAGAGAGAGAAACATTGATGTGAGAGAGACACATTGACTGGTTGCTACCCACATGACCCCAACAGGGGCCAGGGATTGAACTGTAACTGAGGTATGTGTCCTTAGCGGGAACCGATCCCAGGACTCTTTGGTCTGTGGGCCGATGCTCTAACCACTGATCAAAACTGGCCAGGGCAGCCACCCAGCTATTTGATCAGCAAGATCATAGTTTACTTTGGATTCTGTCTCACTTTTATTCTAAACCCCTCTCAAAATGTTCTGACAGGTGTTTTAATTCAGGCAAAGATGCCATTCTAATTTTTATTTTTGAATTAGGCTTCCAGTTTCAGGTTTAACTCCACTGACAGATGAGATTAAAGAGCTACTTTTACGCTATCACCTTCGTTAATTTCTGAATGTTGTTGGGAGGTATTTCCTAGTCTATCATGAAAATCTCCTATATTTTCATCTTTTTCTGTTTGCATGATTTAATTATGGTACAATCAATTTTTATTGGAAATATCTAGGGAGACTTTGACTTAATTTTCAGATCTTTTTTTACCTCCAGGTTTGTGTGGAAGGAGAGATCCTATAGATCCCTTTCTGGGCCAGTCCGATCAGCCATTCAAGATTTAGCATCCAAGGTTGTGACCAACATGTGTACAAGCTGATGGGTTAGGCAACCCTGAATCATATGCACCCAAAAGAATTTTAAATTCTTCTAGGAATAGTTGCTGGTCTTGTTGGAGAGTAGGGAGGATCCTTAATTATAGCCCTTAATTCATCTTCAATCCAAAGTTTAAATTCTACTGTTGCCTGCATACCTGGCTCTTTGGAGGGATGGATTTTTACAGGCAACTAGTATTTTGTGGTCTTAGCAGAGTTTTTGGGAAAAGGTAGGGGTCTGGTCAAGAGGAAGAGAATGGAGTAATTGATGAAGGTGAGGAAAAAGAGATCAGAAGGATAAATGGAAAGAGGGATATTGGATAAAGGGAAGCAACTGAGGTACAAGGAGAGGAAGGATATATTAGAAAATAAGTCTAATTTGTTGTTGCCCTTGTTTGTCAAATTGCCCATTAGTTTTGGCCAAGAATCTCTTACTGAAATAATTTTTAAACTAGAATTTCTTCTGGAGGCCTCCATATACCAATCAAAAACAGCTGTGCATTGACCTGAGACACCTTAATTCCCTTTCTTTTCTAAGGGCCTATCAAGTAAAAAAAATCCATTTAAGTCAAATGTTCCCCAGAGTGGCCACAGAAGGACCAAAACCTTACTGCTGAAGTTATACCACTTGGAGAACTAAGCACCAGAATTAGGATTGCAATGAGAACACATATAAGAAGCAGCTGTTTTTCCTGGAGGAGGGGAGGATTTAGGCTTAGAGGACCCGTGGAGATCTGGCATCGGCTAGTTGAAAGTGATGCTTGTGCTATTAATGTCTCAGGCCCTGTCACCTGATGGTTGGCCCCCTCTGAACACAGACCTGACAATCTGTGCCCTAAGGCAGGTGGCAAATTAGAGTAAGCTCTCTAAATTAAAGGAAAACTCAGGACAAAGCAAAACAAAACTTCAAGACAGAAGGAAGCTCCCCTAGTTTTATAGTTTCTCCCCAGCAAAATTTGTTCAAACGGATGCCAGTCTGGAAAGAACTGCAAATTCATTGGTCTGTAAGGCTGCTCAACAACAGGTTTATGAGGGCCTGTGTCTGTGTTCCACCCTGTGATTCTTCTTATGACAAACAACACTTTTAGGCAGCCCAATACAAAACAGAAGTACAAAAGGGAGCCTACAAGGATCAAGAGGAATAGCCTGATTCCACCAAGGACACCTAACAAATGGGAACTAGTGACAAAACCTGAGTACCCAATTTAGAATAGCTTAGGAACTCAATGCAAAGACAGCAGAGTTCATATCCAGCACTGACACACCACGATGACAAAGACTTGACAAGCCACAAGCATCAAGGTACAAGAGCCCTCTGTGGGTACCTTATGTAGTTGAAAGCTGGGGTCCATGGTGATTGGCAGTGCATACTGTGTCTCAGTGGAGTCTTCAGGAAAACTGTGGAAATAAATGAAGACCACCCAAATAACTAACGGATTTTCAGAGCTTGCTAGAGCAAGGGAGTTAGTCACTATCACTTGCATTTGGAAGACTCAAAGGCAGGCAGGGGAGTAGAAAAGCTTTATGCTAAAAGAATGAGGAAAGGTTTAGGTGCTCTGGTTGGAGGTTGTTGGCAAGGGGAAGATGGAGGTTGGCTAAAGAAATGAGCATCTTATATCATTGGTTTGGTGAACATATTTGGCTCACTCTGGTTTGTTCTGAGTTGGAAGCAAATAAAAATATTGGGAAACTGGCAGTCATTGACTATGTTCTAATTTTCTAGGCAGATTGCTGTGGGGATTTTGGTTTGGCTTCCTGGGCTACTTGATGCCCGGACTGTGGGTTGGGGTTCTCATCTGGTCCTTAAGGTGAAGATGTCATTGAGCAGTTAGATTTCATTTAATCACCATAGCTATCTCCTCTACGTCCCTATTTTACAGATGAGGAAAGCAAAACTCAGGGACTATGAGTAATATATCCAAGTCCATACAACTAGTGACACTGCAAAATTCAGACCTACAAATGTTGGACTTATTTTTACATCTTGCAGAGACCATAAAATTATTCTGATGCTGACTTATATGTTAGAAATAGTAGGCACTCAAAATTTTTCATTGGGTGGGTGAATGGATGAAAATAATTTTGGAACACTTCTTCTGAAATGATCTCCAGAGCCTGAATTTTTTAAATCCTTCAATGATGGCATGTCTTCATGGATTTAGTTTTTGGAAACAAACTTTTCTAAATTAAGACTGGTGAATAATGTGAGAAACCTACTGACTCAAAATCTAGTGTGTGCATTCAATAGTGAGACAGATCTTGGAATTATCATATATTTTTTTCTATTAATTTATTTTTGTTATAGATGTTTCTCCTTTTTCCCCCATTGACACCCTCCTCTTGATCCTGCCCCCTCAACCCCCACAGCATTGTTTTCTATTTCCACTGGTTATGCATATATGCATATAAGTTTTTGATTTATCTCTCCCCCCCCCCCCCCCCCACTGCCCGCCTCCCCTGAGATTTGTCAATCTGAACCCTACTTCTATATCTCTGGGTCTGTTTGGTTCATCTGCTTATTTTGTTCACTATATTCCACAAATAAGTGAGATGATGTGCCGTGACCGGGAATCAAACTGGTGACCTCTTGGTACATGGATTGATGCTCAATCACTGAGCCACACCGGCGGGGCTGTAACACAGTTTTTTTATCCACTCATCTATTGATGGACACTAGGCGGTTTCCAGATGTTAGCAATTGTAAATAGTGCTGCTATGAACATGGGGGTACATATATTCTTTCTGATTGGTGTTTCAGGCTTCTTAGGGTATATTCCTAGAAGTGGAATCACTGGGTCAAATGGCAGTTCAATTTTTAATTTTTTGAGGAAACACCATATTGCATTCCCACCAACAGTGTACTAGAGTCCCCTTTTCTCCACACCCTCACCAGCACTTGTTGTTTGATAATTTGTTAATGGCAGCCATTCTGGCAGGTGTGAGGTGATACCTCATTGTCATTTTAATTTGCATCTTTCCGATGATTAGTGACACTGAGCATTTTTTCATATGTCTCTTGGCCATTTGTAACTCCTGTTTGGAGAGATGTCTATTTAGGTCCTCTGCCCATTTTTTGTTTTTGTTTTTTGTCTTCCTTTGGTAGAGTTGTATGAGTACTCTATATATTTTGGAAATTAACCCCTTAACTGATGTATCATTGGCAATTACGCTCTCCCATATAGTAGGTTCCCTTTCCATTTGATGGTTCTTTCTTTTGCCGTGTAGAAACTTTTTAGTTTGATGTAGTCCTATTTATTCATTTTTTTCCTTTTGTTTCTATTGCCTTAGGCATTGTATCAGTGAAAATTCTGCTGCGTGTGATGTCTGAAATTTTGTTGCCTACATTTTCGTCTAGGATTTTTATGGATTCATGAGTCACATTTCAATCTTTTATCCATTTTGAGTTTATTCTTGTGTATGGTGTAAGTTGGTGGTCTAGTTTCATTTTTTTGCATGTAGCCGTCCAATTTTCCCAGCACCATTTATTAAAGAAGCTGTCTTTACTCCATTGTATACTCTTGCTACCTTTGTCAAATATTAATTGAGCATACTGTCTTGGGTGTATTTCTGGGTTCCCTCTTCTGTTGCATTGTTCTATATCCCTCTTCTTGTGCCAGTACCAGGTTGTTTTAATTACAATGGCTTTGTAGTAGAATCTGATATCCGGTATTGTGATCCCTCTTACCTTATTCTTCTTTTTCAAGATTGCTGTGGCTATTCGGGGCCTTTTTTGGTTCCATATGAACTTCTGAAGTATTTGTTCTAGTTCTGTGAAGTATGTTGTTGGTATTTTGACGGGGATTGCATTGAATCTATAGATTGCTTTGGGTAGTATGGACATTTTAATGATGTTAATTCTTCCAATCCATGAACAAGGTATGTGCTTCCACTTTTTTATATCTTCCTCTATTTCTTTTTCCAGTGTGCTGTAGTTTTCTGTGAAGAAGTCCTTTACTTCTTTGGTTAAGTTTATTCCTAGGTATCTTAATTTTTTTGCTGCAATGGTAAGTGGGATGTTTGTACATTTTGCATGTGATTGACCAAGCAGCTTTGAAGTCTTCTACAAAGGAAAAGTTGTAAAACTAGTTGCATTTTGGGGATAAGATCTCAACTTATAAGTTTGAAGGCTAATGCTTATTTTTTTAAAATAAGCTAAATCCTCATTATTTTTGCGATTTATCTTTCTGTGTAGTTATACACAGTTCTCAAATTGTCTACATCATTCAACAAATATTTGTTGAACTTCTATTACGTATTCAGTGTGTGCTTTGAACATAGATATGAAATATAGCCCTTTCTAGCAGGAGCTCAGAGTCTAGTTAAGGAAGACATAAAGTTAACAACTGAAGTGCATTTTAACAAGTACCATGGCTGACAAATAGCAGGATGCCCTGGGAACATGAAGTAGGAACACTGGTGAATTGGTACATGTTAAACCACTGACTCCTGGTAGGGTGAGGATAGTAAGGTAAGGGACTGATGTTTAGTGTTTGCTTATTTCCATGGTGTAAATACTCCCACCACAGCCAATTTCAAGCTACCAACATAATGCCTTCAAAAAGGAAGTTGGATAGAGATGTACAGCCGCACACCATTATATCCTATTTCCACTATACAGATATAATCTATGTAAATAATGTCAAAAGCAGAGATAATAGTAAAATAATTAGGAAGTGATGAATTTGAGCATTTATTCCTTTGTTTCTAATATGTTAACTTAACTGTAAACTTATCTAATTTGTTGTTACAAAGCAGCTGCATTTTAGAACCAGCTCACAAAATTACTGAACATTTAACAATCAGCTCTTGCAAAGGGGTATGAACCAGTGAAAATGGGCTTTAGCACACACTTGGACAAGAGCAACGTCATGAATTACTGCAGATTCACCTAAGTTGAAGATTCCAAGGAAATCAAAGGCGATGATCCTGTCTTCTCATTTCTGCATCTCTGGCATCGAGCCCTAGGTGTTGAATGGTCAACGTAAATCATTAATGCAAAAAAAAAAAAAAAAAATTAGCCCTTACTGTATCCTGGGCATTATTCTAGGACTTTGGGGGTGGGGTGGGTATGGCAGTAAAAACCCCGGCCCTGTCTTTAGGGAGTTTACATTCGTGTGTGTGTGAGAACAAATGTCTATCACATAGGTGGTGGGTTGTAATAAAATTCCGCAGTGCAAAGGAGTGGAGAATTGCTGTTTCACATGGGGTTGTGAGACGTTTGGATGTAGGATGAATGTTCTGGAATCTGAGAAACACGGTATAAGGAAGGCTGGAGGACAGACTCAGCGCAAATCTCACCATTCCACAGGAACACAGAGTAACGTGGCAAACTTTTCTTCAGAGAACCCCACTCAGCGGGCCTCTCCTTTCCCTCAGCTCTTCCACAGAAGCACAAACTCCTACCTGAAATCCGCCTCGGAAACGCTAGGGATTAACTGGACCAATCAGAGGCAGCGAGGCGGGGCTAATTTTCAGTACCCTCTGAGGCCGGCTCAACGCGCTGACACCCCTGCGCATGCTCAAATTCTTCAGTTTCTGGTGCACCGTCTGGAGCGGTTCGCGCATGTGCGAGAGCAAGGCGAGCTATTTGACCCAAGGCCTCCCCGTACCTTCCTAGCTGTCTGTTGCGTCCTAATTCTGTCGCGTGTCGTTCTCGTGTCGACTGTTTTCCCGCCACGGTTGCTACCGCCAAAATGAACCGGGAGAGTTTCGCAGCCGGCGAGAGGCTGGTGTCGCCGGCTTACGTGCGACAGGGCTGTGAGGCCCGCCGCTCGCATGAGCACCTCATTCGGCTGCTTCTGGAGAAGGTACCGAGTTGTCGGGCCCGTCCCCAGCCGCCGCGCCCCCCGGCTGCGCCCGGTTCTCCTGCTGCTGCTCAGTCCCCCCCCCCCCCCCCCCCGTGTGATGGCCGAGACCTGTCCCCAGAGGCTGTCCCAGCTCGGTGCCGACTCGCCAGAGCGGGCAGATCCCAGAGAGTGTTGTTAGGAGGTGTGTGGGGTCGAGAATTTGAGTCCCCTTTTGTGAAACTTCGGGATACGGAAGGGAGCGGAAGTCCCCGTTGGCTTTTTTGTTTGCGGAGAGGGCAAAGTTCGCAGCTGCCCTCTTGCACCCTTGCCGAGGACTCCGGGCACACGTGTTTGTAAACCCGGGTGTGCCAACTCGAGCCTGGCGCTGCCCGGGAACAGCGCGGGTCACGGCGTTTCCGAATTTTAATTCCACTCAAGTTTGACAGCTTCTAGTTCTAACACTGAGGTTTGAAGACTCTTCACTGAAGATAAGATTTTATTGGGTTTCAGTCACCTTCACTTACCGCAACTTTAAACCTAAGGACATCTCATCTTCATGTATCCTTTCTCGCAATCTGAAGATGATTGTAACGCAGTGTAACACACGTTTCGCCTATTTGAGGTTTCTTCGTGGAGCTCAGTTTCTGTCTGAATTTCAGACAGCAAGGAGCATGGCAAAATAACGCATTAAACAGTTGTAAAATGCACTGAAATGGGTTCTAAGGAACGATGAAACCGTCTTAAATATAATTATATTATAATCTAATATCATTATGTGTTTTTTGTTGGTTTTAAGGGCAAATGTCCCGAGGATGGTTGGGATGAAAGTACACTGGAACTCTTTCTGCATGAACTGGCAATCATGGATAGCAACAACTTCCTGGGCAATTGTGGTGTGGGAGAAAGGGAAGGGAGAGTGGCATCGGCTTTAGTTGCTCGGCGTCATTACAGGTATTTTTTTCAAATAGCATGTGAAAACATTTTTCTTGCTCTTTTTCTTTTTTTGCTAAAAACAATGGTGGCAGTATTCATCATATGAGATCATAAAATGTCTGTTTGGAACCTACTTCCCTGGTCAAATGGGCATGTAAACTGGATGCAACAATTTAATCTGAATAGCTGCTTTTCAAGATAATAGGGTGAAAGTACTTGGAGTGGTTAACAATACTGGCTATACGTTCTGTTAAGAATAGTTAACTTAGCCCTGGCCAGTTTGGCTCAGCGGTTAGAGCGTCGGCCTGCGGTCTGGAGAGACCCGGTTCGGTTCCCGCTAAGGGCACGTACTTCGGTTGCAGTTTGTGCCCGGCCCTGGTTGGTCGTGCGGGTGGCAGCCACTCGATGTGTCCCTTCACGTCGATGTTTCTGTCTGTCTCTCCCTCCCACTCTATCTGTACAAAAAATGGAAAAATATCCTCGGGTGAGGATTAAAAAAAAAAAATACTTAACTTAATAAACTTATTATTTGTAAGAGTTTAAAATATGTTAGGGTTGCCCTGGTCAATTTGGCTCAGCGGTTAGCCTGCGGACCAGTGATTCGCCTAGGACACTACCTCAGTTGCGATTCGTCCCAGCCCTGGTTGGGGTCGTGCTGGGGCAGCCACTCAATGTGTCCCTTTCACATCGATATTTCTCTCTCTCTCCTGCTGTATCTGAACAAAAGTGGAGAAATGTCCTCCGGTGAGGATAAAAAAATAAATATGTTAAGGTTATTTATAGTTTTCCAAGTTTCTTTTGCAGGATTATTTAGAGAATGATATATAGGTAGAGCTTGAAATCATTGTTCATCTGCATCTAAACGGAATCCCATTTTATAAGCACCTTGCTTTGTTTCAAGAGATGTAGGAAAAGGTATATTACATTTAATTTTAGATTAATAAGTCACTCTTTTGTATTTTTTGAAAAGCTTTTCATCAATTCTGATAACCATTTAATTGACAGTGGTTCCAAATATAATTTATTCTTCAACCTTTCTGTGAAATACAGATAAACTCTTAAAAACTCCTGTCTTCCATGATTTTAAATCATGATGAAATTTCCCATACCATTGTAGAATTTTATTTCAATCAAAACCACCAAACCTGTAGTTCAATAAAAAGGTACAGACTTCAAATTATAAAATAAATAAGTCATGGGATATAATGTATAGCATGGTGCCTATAATTAATAATACTGTATTGCATATTTGAAAGTTGCAGAGAGTAGATCTTAAAAGTTGTAATCATAGGAAAGAAAAATTTGTTACTGTGTGTGGTGATGGATGTAAACTAGACTTGTGATCATTTTACAATAGATACAAATACAGAATCATTATTTTTTATACCTGAAACTAACATGATGTTATATGTCAATTATATGCGTCAGTTAAAAAAAAAAACCCTATTGCAGTTAAAACTAGTGATAATGAATATATAACTTGGGTGAAAAATTAATGTTAAAAGTGGGTTGATAATGGTTGATATTAATCTATAAAAAAGTCTTTGTACATGAGGTTTCAGTGGTAATGAAGTGTGACACTAGTATTCTGTAATAATTCCAGTGTGCAGAATTTCCAATCTATTTAACTATAAATTACAAATAGATTTTTGATTTTGAAGAATATTCAAAGGTATTTTTAAATAGTGTATAACATCTCATTTAAAATGAGTGGATTTGCACATGAATTTTCAAAGAATGGATAAAGGCAATATTTGAAATAGCAATTCATTCCCATTGGAACTTAGCCCCCTGCTGTGGTTAGAGGAACAGGAAAGAAAGGAGAATTTAATGTTGCATTTATTTTGCTTTTCTACTATTGCACAACAAACCACTCAAAAACTTAGTGACTTAAAACAATCATTTATCGTCTCATAGTTCTCTGGGTTAACGGCTCATCAGGGTGATGATTGCTTTGGGTTTATCATGTAGTTGCAGTCAAATATTGGCTGAGGGTTTAGTCATCTGAAGGTTCAACTGGGCAATTTATTCAAGGTGACACACTTAAATTGCTGGGAGCTCAAGTGGCGTCTCCATGTGGCTTTGGCTTCTCCCAGCATGGCATCTGGATTATAAGAGGGAGTCCCTCAAGAGCAAGCCTTTCAAGAGGCTTGGTAGGAAGATTTAAGATTTCTTATGCTCTAACTTAGATCATCCAGACCATCACGTCTGCTAGATTCTGTCTGGCTGATCAAGTTTCTAAGGCCAGGCAAGATTCAAGTGGAGGGAATTAGACCCATCACTTGGTGTGGCAGTACCATATGGGCATAGGGAGAAAAGGAATTAATGGTGGCCAACTTTGGAGACTAGATATCACAGCATAATTGATGAATTTGTTTCAGTAGGATATTTTTATATTATTAATACTTTATGAAATATACCTACAATAGTCAAGTATTGCTTCTGGTATTTTTTTGGTTATTGTATTTGTATAGTTATATAGTGGATTACTTAGAACACTGAATATTTTTGTCCAGTTGTTGGCCCATTTTTTGCTTAGGTTCATTCATGGAATTGGACGATCGGGTGATATTTCTGCTGTGCAACCAAAAGCGGCAGGTTCTAGCCTTTTGAACAAAATTACCAATTCTTTGGTCCTGGACATCATAAAGATGGCTGGTATGTACTGTGTTAATCATAATACTTTTGCCTGACCAGCCACACATGCCTTTGTCTAATTTCTTTTATTAATGTCTCTTTTAAAAAGGATATCAGTGACTTTTGAAAAGACATGTGTGTATATAAAAAAAACACCTTTAGTGTAAGATAGAAAATCAGAGCCATAAGCATGGAGGATGAATTTGGCAATGAGCTTCCTGAGAGTGAATACAGAAGAAGAAGCACTAAATCAACAATTCTTATTATTTGCTAGAAGTATATCATTTCTTCAAGAAGAATGCTGGTTTTTCCAAGGAATAACTAATTTCTGTTTTACTTCTTATCCCTAGGTGTCCATACAGTGACAAGTTGCTTTGTAGTGCCTATGGCAACTGGTATGAGTCTAACTCTGTGTTTCTTGACATTACGACACAAAAGACCAAAGGCAAAATATATCATATGGCCGCGAATAGACCAGAAGTCCTGCTTTAAATCCATGATCACTGCAGGTAAAAGAAAAGAAATAGTGTATGTAATGTCTTCAATATCATAGTTAGACATTTCAAACTTTTTGTGTAAAGAGAGATAAATGAAAAGAAACTAAACCTGTTTCTATTTCTTCTTTTTATTATGATAAAACTTACCATTTTAACTATTTTTTCTTTTTTTATATTTATTGTTGAGAATATTACAAATGTTCCCCTTACCCTACTCCAGTGCTCCCTCTTCACCCGGCTCAGCTCAGTCCTTCACCACCCTGTTGTCTGTGTCCATGGGCAATGCATATGTGCATATAAGTTCTTTGGTTAATCTCTTCCCCCCCCACACACGCACACATCCCTTCTCTCTGAGATTTGTCAGTCTGTTCCATGTTTTCATGCCTCTGTTTTTTTTTATTCTTTAGATTCCACATGTAAATAAGATCATGTGATATGTGTCTTTCTCTGACTGGCTTATTTCACTTAGAATAATAGTCTCCAGGTCTCTCCATGCTGTCTCAAAGAGGAATAGATCCTTCTTGTTTCCAGCTGCATAATATTCCATTATGTAAATGTACCACAGCTTTTTTTATCCACTCATCTGCTTATGGACACTTGGGCTGTTTCCAGATCCAAGCTATTGTA
This sequence comes from Molossus molossus, assembly GCF_014108415.1. Taxonomy (NCBI): domain Eukaryota; kingdom Metazoa; phylum Chordata; class Mammalia; order Chiroptera; family Molossidae; genus Molossus; species Molossus molossus. The sequence continues at coordinate 17,172,191 of NW_023425344.1, read as the reverse complement.
AATAATTCTGTTATGAATGTAGGGGTGCACATATTCTTTCTGGTTGATGTTTTGGGATTCTTAGGATATGTTCCTAGAAGTGGGATCATGAGGTCGAATGGCAGTTCCATTTTTAATTTTTTGAGGAAGCTCCACACTGTTTTCCATAGTGGCTGCACCAGTGTGCATTCCCACCAACAGTGTATTAGGATTACTTTTTCTCCATATCCTCACTAGTGTTTGTTATTTGTTTATTTGCTGATGGTAGCCATTCTGGCAGGTGTGAGGTGATACCTCATTGCCATTTTAATTTGCATCTCTCTGATGAAAGGATATACCATGTTCATGGATTGGAAGAATTAACATAGCCATACTACTCAAAGCAATCTATAGATTCAATGCAATCCCTATTCAAATACCAATGGGCCCTGGCCAATTTGGTTCAGCTGTTAGAGCGTTGGCCCAAGGACCAAGGGGTTGTGGCTTCAATTCCTGGTTGGGGGCATGTGTCTGGTTTGCAGGTTCAATCTGCAGCTGTGGTTAGGGTCATGCTGGAGGCAGCCAGTTGATGTGTCTTTCTCACACTGATGTTTCTCTCTCTCCTCTCTTTCTCTCCTCCCCTCTCTTCTTCTTTCTTCCCCCACCTCCACTCTATCTAAAAATCAGTGGAGAAATATTCTTGGGTGAGGATTAACGACAACAACAACAAATACCAACAGCATATGTCACAGATCTAGAACAAATACTCCAGAAATTTATGTGGAACCAAAAAAGATCCCAAATAGCTGCAGCAATCAGAGAAAGAAGAATAAGTTGGAGGGATCACAATACAGGATATCAAGTTACACTACAAGGACACTGTAATCAAAACAATCTGGTACTGGCACAAGAACAAGCATATAGATCAATGGAACAGAACAGAGAATCCTGAAGTTGACCCAAGACAGTATGCTCAATAATATTTGACAAAAGGAGGCAAAGCATACAATGGAGTAAAGACAGTAAAGGGTGTTAGAAAAATTGGACAGGTACATGCAAGAAAATGAAACTAGACCACCAACTTATACCATACACAAGAATAAACTCAAATGGATAAAAGATTTAAATATAAGTTGTGAAACCATAAAACTCCTAGAAGAAAATGTAGGGAGCAAAATCTCAGACCTCACATAGCAAAATTTTTACCGACACATCGTCTAGGAAACAAAGGAAAAAATATCAAATGTGAGTCGTAAAGCCTTAAAAATCCTGGAAGAAAACGTATGGGAGAACATATTTGCCATTGATACATCTGATAAGGGGTTAATTTCCAAAATACACAACTCAACAAAAGGAAGACAGACCAATTAAAAAATGAGCCCTGGCCGGTTTGGCTCAGCGGTTAGAGCGTCGGCCTGCGGTCCAGAGAGACCCGGGTTCGGTTCCCGCTAAGGGCACGTACTTCGGTTGCAGTTTGTCCCCGGCCCTGGTTGGTCGTGCGGGTGGCAGCCACTCGATGTGTCCCTTCACGTCGATGTTTCTCTCTCTCCCTTCCTCTCTCTCCCTCCCACTCTATCTGTACAAAAAATGGAAAAATGTCCTCCGGTGAGGATAAAAAAAAAAAAAAAAAATGAGCAGAGGACCTGAATAGACACTTCGCCAAACATATAAATGGCCAAGAGACGTGAAAAAATGTTCAATGCCATTTTAACTATTTTTAAATGTACAGTTCCATAGCATTAAGTACATTCCCATTGTTGTGAAACCATCATTACCATTCCTCTTCAGAACTTTTTCATCCCCTTAAACTGAAATTCTGCCTATTAAACAGTAACTGCCCCCTCCTGCTACTCCCAGTCCCTGGCAATCATCATTCTCCTTTCTATTTCTATGAAGTTGACTAGAGTATTTGTCCTTTATAACTGACTTATTTTACTTATGTCTAAGATTTAATCCATGGTATAGTATGTGTCAGAATTTTCTTTTTTAAGACAATGCGTGTGTGTGTGTAACCTACATTTTATTTCACCCATTAATTCATTGATGGACACATAGGTTGCTTCTACCTTTTGGGTATTGTGAATAATATGGATGTGAACATAGGTATACAAATACCTGCTTGTGTCCCTGCTTTTAATTCTTTTGGGTATATACTCAAAAGTGGAATTTCTGGATCATATATCTCTGGTCTTTAAAATGTGGTTATGATTAGCTCCTCCCTAGATTGTTTTGAGAACTAAATGGGGTGACATAAAATGCCCAACAATAATCCCTGGAGCATGAAAGGTGCTTAGACATGTTTGTTGTATATACATGAGTGGAGTACACCCTAATTGTTACCATGAATCAAAGTGCAAGGATAACAGGTGTCATTAAGTATAGATGAGACAAAACTTTATATTGGTATTTTAGTATTTGGCTTGCTTAAGTCGAGTCACATTTGAGAATTTAAGGTTATTTTTGAATGGCTTCAGTCTATTGTACGACATGAACAATATTGGGCTGTAATTAAACTGCATAAATGATCCTAAAGAAACTCCTGTAAATGGATTTATAATAAGGACATAAAGTAGAAACTGATAGACTTTTAAACATATACTGATTTATTTTAAGTGGTATAAAGTTGTCAAGTCTGTTAATTTGCATCCTATTTACAAAGAATTGATAACCAAATTCTTGGAATTTGGAAACCATTGCCTTAGTGAAAAAACTGGAAACTTTTTTTCAAAAGATGTTATGATTTGGACTATGATTTACAGTTTATTCTTTTTTAGCAGAGCATCTATTCTTAGGAGGCAAGATCGTTGTATTCTTTTTTAAAAAAAAAAACTTGTATGTTAACTGTTTGAAAGCCAAAATATGATTGGATATGGAGAATTTGAGAAATAGTAGAAAATTAGCTGTCCTCAGGAGTTTACTTATTAAGTTTTGTATGTTTGCTTTAATAGCTGTGAAGGTATGCATTAAAAAATCCTGGACATCTCTGAATCCCATATTTGAAATGATGATTTTATAGTGGCCAAGGTTTTATATTTCTGTAGAGAATGCAGACAACTTGATGTGGATTCTAAACCACCAAAGAAAACTACACGCTTGTAACTTTGCTATAATTTGCTGTGTAACCTTGGGGAAACCACTTAATCTCTCTGAACTTTGGCTCCCTTATCTTTGAAATGAGTGAGTTGAGCTAAATGGTTTCTAAATCCTTTAGGCTTTTAAATCTATGAATCTAGCCTGCTGCTAGATTTAGTATTTGGGAAGACTGAAGATATGCCTACATAATAACTTAATATGCAAAATTTCCCAGGTTTATTTTCTATCTAATTTCTGAGACCTAAACCCTTAGGTTTTACTTTTATCCTAAGTACTTAACTAGTATCACAGAGTACTTAGTTATATAAGTATTTTGTACATTTAGTGTATGTATTGCTTGTACAACTTTTAAGTTTACAAATGCCTAAATACTTGCTATACAAGGTTACATAGTTATTATTTGGGTGGACCTTTGATCACATGCTAGTTAAGTGTACTAATTCAATTGAAAATTGAAAAACAATTTTTTTTTTTTTTGCATTTATCTTCAGATACAGTGGGAGGGAGAGAAGGGGAAGAGAGAAAAAGAAACATCGACATGAGAGAGACACATTGACTGGTTGCCACCCACATAACCCCAACTTGGGTGGGGACAAACTGCAGCCGAGGTATATGCCCTTAGCAGGAACCGAATCCGAGACTCTCTGGTCCACAGGTCGACACTTTAACCACTGAGCAAAACCGGCCAGGGTTGAAAAACAATTTTTATATTTAGTTTATAGAAGGCCCTTGTAAGTAAGATGAGTCGGTGATCCCTAGGCTACTTAAATTCATTACCCTTTTCTTTAGAGGTAAAACATTAAGTTGATGATTGTGATTTGTTTCAATACTTGAGTTATTTTTGTTCATCTCTGAGATAAAGTGAACTTTAAAATAAAACTTAAGGATTGCCAGAAAATGTGTTGATTTACTTTTCTGTGGACTGAAATTGAACTGAATTAAGTGATCCTTTTTGTCATCAATGACTTTTACTACTTTTATAGGTAACTAACATTTGTTCTCCTTACTCCCCATAATTGGTCTTTCTTGCCATATCAAAGTGCTAAGTAGATTTGTGGTCCTAATTGTGGTCTAATGGTCTTTCACATTATTTTGACCTTCCTTTGACTCATTCCAGTACTGAGCCAGGTCTTTGTTGCTGCTAGAGGAGGATTTATTGACCAAAAGAAGTACTTTAGAGTTCCTGTGTAGAACAGTGCTGCTTCCTAGAGTTCCAGGATCTTCTCTCATTTTAGTTTTACACTAATATTTTGATTTCTGGTTGGCTTGGTTAGGTTTTGAGCCCGTGGTGATAGAGAACATTTTAGAAGGTGATGAGCTGCGCACAGACCTGAAAGCAGTGGAAGCTAAAATCCAGGAACTTGGGCCTGATAACGTGCTGTGTGTTCATTCTACTACATCCTGTTTTGCTCCAAGGGTACCTGATAGGTAAATGATTCGTGTATATTATCCTTTAGGTATTCGTCAGACTTTTAAATAAAGTGTACATATACTAATTTTCAAAGATGCTTAGGTAACATTTGGCGGTAAATAGTTGAATGAACTGTTCTAAGCGATAGATTGACCTTGTGGAGAAACAACATCATCTCTTGAGAAAACAAAAATTTGACTTAGAAGAAGGAAAAACAACTAATACTACCAAGTGGAGATTCTCTTATCACCCGACTAGATGCAGATCATTTGTTTTTTTGCTCTTTTTCTGGTTCTGATCTCTTAGCATCTTTTCTCTTGTTACTTAATAGAAGTTTCTAAGTTAAATATTGGGTTTCCTTATTTTCATTGCTATTTCTACTTCTTTGATCTTACAGTTAGTTTTCCTGTGTAGGAACTATCAGTAGTAACAGATTTTAAACAGAAATTTTTAGAATTATTTACTGTCCTTTGGATATTTGTAAATTAGAAGATTAATCCAGATGTACACTTAGGTGTACATAGTGGTTGTCTTTGCATTCTGAGAAAAATGCAAATGTTTAAGAAAATAAAAGCAAAAAGGAAAAAAAAGCAAATGTTTACTTTTCTAAAGGATGGACACATTTTTATTCTGAAAATGTAATAGGCTGAGTTATAGGGATACAGATTTCTAGTTTTGACAATAAGTCTTTGTTTCATTTTTAACATTTTGAATTGTTAGTAATTTGCTAAAATTGTATTGACTTTGTACTATTTTTGTAGCATCACGTTATACTTTGGTTTCCATGGAATCACATAATTTGGCAGTAACGAATGCATCTTAGCTTTTACTATTTCATAGACGGACTTTAAGAGACAGTTTTAAAACCATGCTCTTGAAAATTTACCTTGCTTCAATCACGAGTCTGTGAATTCTATTTTGAGATTATATTGAAAATAATAACAAGAATTAATAAATGATAATACAAGAATAAACTCTGTTTCACGTACTCACAACTGTAAACCTAGTCTTGTCCCACCCTGTATTGTAGATGCTTTATTTATTACCAGTTATATTTTAAATTTACATGGAAATATTAAACATCTCTATTCTTTCTTCATTGATGGTTTGCTATCTAGAAAAATTTTAATGTGATAGAAATAAATCACATTTCCAAAACAGCACACAGATATTTGTTAGTTAGATTATTTATCCTTGAGGATAGTATTGTTTTTGTTTCATCTTGAATAACTCTCCTTGGATGTTTATAGCGTGCCTGGTGCAATATTAAGTATTTTACATGTATCATGAAGCTTTTTTAATTAGTAAAATTCTCATATATCACTTTCTAGTGGTATTATATGATGAATGTTTCTTCTAAGAGTGAACTTTAGGAAAATGGTGATGTATCATTATTAGTAACATATTGAATTTCTGATTTTATTAAATTTAAAAATACATTTTGATTACATTAAGCTTAATTCTTTTGTAGTCTTAATTTGAATGGGTAGCTACTGTCTTTATTAATTCATTAATTGGACAGAGAGCATTGTGGGACAAAAATCAGCCAAGGGAAATGTTAAAAAAAAAAGGAAGGGTATCATGACTTTAATTGACAAACATTTTAAATTGGCCTCTTAAGTTAGAATAGAGTTTGATTCTCATGGAAAATATTTTTTCAGTATCTCTTTGCCTTTTACTACATACCTTTATATACACTCTAAATATTAGCAAATTTGATTAATTCAGAATATTTAAAACTACTCATAAGTGATTTATTTTTATTTTTTTATCCTTACCAGAGGACATTTTTTCATTTTTTGTTCAGATAGAATGGGAGGGAGAGAGAGGAAGAGAGAGAGAGAGAGAAACATCGACATGAAAGGAACACATCAAGTGGCTGCCACCCCAACCGGGGCCAGGGACAAACTGCAACCAAGGTACATGCCCTTAGTGGGAACCGAACCCGGGTCTCTCTGGACCGTAGGCCAGTGCTCCAACTGCTGAGCCAAACCAGCTAGGGCATAAGTGATTTTTTAAAAAATAATTGTGCTTTTGTTATTATTGGTGCCTTATTCTCAAGGAAGTTTGTTCTTAAGGAATGCTTTTGTTAGAACACAAACATCTGAAAGTGCCTTTTTTGAAGAAAATACTGTGTATCTCAGAAAGTCAATTTTGTTAAAAACAACTCAGATTAGTTTAAGTAAGGTGTTCTGTGTTGATTTATGAGATTTATGAAAATGAGTGATAAAATGAAATTTTAATTCATAAACTCTAAGGAAATAAATTGAAAACTTCTGACAGGTGAACAGAATAAAGTTATTTCTATTTGTAGTTTAAAAACATTGATGCACATTTATATAAAAAAATGAATTATGCATAAATGGATAATAAAACTATATAATATATATTTGAAATACATCCGGTGGGAAGGGGCATTCATGGTATAAAAATGTTTTGCTTCCAAATTCTTTATATAGTAGAAAGAATATTTTTTAAAAGTTAATTTTATTAAACCATAGCTTTATAGTGTGAACATATTTTTGTTAAAGGTAACTTCAGTCATAGTATTTGATTTTGTAATGGAATATCATTTATTCTAATTGAAATTTAATGACCTTATTTTGCATAAAGTTAGACTCTCAAATTGTCTTTTTTTATGTTTCTGTTTTTAATTGAAATTTTATTTTTCAATTACAGTTTACATTCAGTATTATTTTGTTTTAGTTTCAGATGTGCAGCATAGTGGTTAGATAATCATACACTTTACAAAGTGCTCCCCCTGGTTCTTCCAGTATCACCTGGTTCCATACATAGTTATTACAGTATTATTGACTATACTCCCTATGCTGTACTATACATTCCTGTGTCAGATTGTCTTAATATAAGGAGGGTCAATTTAAAAGTAAGAGTGACTTTAAAACCAAATTCTTTAGTATACAAGTTGTTGGAAAATATTATTTTGGTACTGAAACATTTTAATGTTCTGTATTTATTAATACATTGAAGTCTGTTTGAAAATGTGTTTTTTACATTATAAGCTGTTTAATGTGAGCTTTATTAAGATTTCAAGATATGCTCATTATTTTGTAAGTACATATATAGTTTTTAATTCTCACCCATTTTTAAAAATTAGTTTGAAAGAGAAAGGAATGGAGAGGGACAGAGAAAGAGACATTGATGTGAGAGAGAAACATCAATTGGTTGCCTCCCATATGCACCCCTACTGAGGATCGAACCCGAAACCTGGGTATGTGTCCTGACCAGGAATTAAACTGGGACCTTATGGTTTATGGGACAACACTCCAACCAACTGAGCCACCCCAGCCAGGGCTGCAGATATTTTTAGTATGGTGAACAACCAAAAAAGCATTTAAACATGAGCATACTACATCATAAAGGGTCATAATAAATAATCTGCTTCTTGTTTTTATATAGGAAACTTCTGTTGTTGTTAATTCTCACCTGAGGATATTTTTCCATTGATTTTTTTTAGATGGAGTGGAAGGGAGAGAGGGAGAGAGAGACAAACACTGATGTGAGAGACACACATCAATTGGTTGCCTCCCACATGACTCCAGCCAGGGCCAGGGTTTGAACCTGCAACCCAGGTACGTGTCCTTGACCATGAATCAAACCCTCGACCCTTGAGCTGATGCTCTAACCATTGGGCAAGACTGGGCAGGGCTATAAAGGAAATTTTAAAGTGACTTAAAAGCTACTATCTATACAGATTTTTATAAATACACATTTTCTTATTTTTTGGTAACATTATAAATTTAAAAGCTTTTAAAAGTTTACCCTAAAGTGCCTGCTATAGCTTGCCAAACTGCCAAATCATATGCTAAAATACTGCTGTAGAAATCTGAGTTGTCATTTTTTTGCTTGTGTATATTAACAATAACTATTAAATTAGTTTTTACACTAATTTATAAAAGCACAGTATGAGTGTCTCTTTATTGCATATTTATGTTTATAGATTAGAAGAACTGGCTATAATTTGTGCTAATTATGGTGTTCCGCATATAGTCAACAATGCTTATGGATTGCAGTCTTCAAAGTGTATGCACCTCATTCAGCAGGTAAGAGAGTTTAAAAAGTATGTATGTCAAGAAAAATATATTTTAACATATAGGATTATTACTTTGTTTTTATTGCAATCTAATATAGTAAAAACAGTTATCTAGCATCTTCTACTTTATGGAGCATTAGAAATTTGCAATATTCCCTCAGTAAAAGTTGTATTTTGGTAGTATGGTGGTAATTGGACTAATAGCTTTGGTCAGAACCAACATAGAAATACTTTAGGAGTTTAGTTATTAACTTTCTGAGAGTGTTTCATAACCAGGATTCTCATTTTTCTAATATACTGGATTATACTATTTTTAAAACTTAAATTGATGATTTTTTTCTATATATACTATTTAAGAAAATCACTTTACCTTATTATCCTAGACTGGAAATGACTTACTTCATTTATAAACATTTTAGCATATAACTGTGGAGTAGGTAAGTTTTAAAAAATGTTATGACTTATTATTTTATTTTTTTATTTTTTCTGTTAATCCTCACCCATGCTCACCCAAGTATGTCTTTCCATTGACTTTTTTAGAGAGTGGAAGGGAAGGAAAGGGGGGGTGGGGAGAGAGAGAGAGACATCAATGCGAGAGAGACACATTGATTGGTTGCCTCCCCCATGACCCCGACTGGGGCCAAGGATCGAACCTACAACCCAGGTATATGCCCTTGACTGGGAATCTAACCCTGGACCCTTTGGTCCAAAGGCTAATGCTCTAACTGATGAGCCAAGCAGGGCAGGGCTTATTTTATTTTTATAAGCATCAGCTAGATCCTGTTCATCTGTTTTAGATTCTTTTTTTTTTCATCCTCACCCGAGGATATTTTTCCATTTTTTGTACAGATAGAGTGGGAGGGAGAGAGAGGAAGGGAGAGAGAGAGAGAAACATCAACGTGAAGGGACACATCGAGTGGCTGCCACCCGCACGACCAACCAGGGCCGGGGACAAACTGCAACTGAAGTACGTGCCCTTAGCGGGAACCGAACCCGGGTCTCTCCGGACCGCAGGTCAACGCTCTAACTGCTGAACCAAACCGGCCATGGCTGTTTTAGATTCTTATTTTGAAAATGTGTTTGGGTTTCCCATCCCACTCAGAATAAAAGTCACAGCCATGGCCTGCTAGGCTTTGTGTATTTAGTCCTCTGCAGCTTCTCTGATTTCATTCCCTACTGTTCTCCTCTTACCCATTATCTCTCTCTTGGAACGTGCTTTCTTTCTCTGTCGTGCCACATGTGCACACCACCCGCCTTTTGCTCTTGCTCATCCCTCTCACTGGATCGCTCTTGTAGAGAGTTGCATGGCTTCTTCGATCACTGGCCCTGGTTGGGTTGCAGCTTCTGGCCCTGGCCGTGGTTATGGGTCACTCTTCTTTAGGTCAATGTGACCATCTCAGACACCCTATCTAAAATAACACCTTCCTCTTCCTTGCCAGCATTTCTACCCCCTTTTCCTGTTTTACCATTTTCATTGATTTTAAGGTGCATATTTTTTCACTTTATAACATGTTGAAATTGGGATGTTTTACAATCATTGGTATCTTATAATGTTAATTGGCAGTTCTTTTCTTACCTAGTTAGTGGTGGCTTTTTTTTTTTTTTTTTTTATCCTTAGGATAAAATGTACCTGAGGACATTTTTCCATTTTTTGTTCAGATAGAGTGGGAGGGAGAGAGAGAGAAACATCGACGTAAAAGGGACACATCGAGTGGCTGCCACCCGTACAACCCAACCAAGGATAAACTGCAACTGAGGTACATTCCCTTAGCGGGAACTGAACCCGGGTCTCTCTGGACCGCAGACCGACGCTCTAACCACTGAGCAAAACTGGCCAGGGCAAGCTTCTTAAAAATTGATAGCCTCATGTTCTTTTATTCCATAGGACTTAGTACCATTAAATAGGTTATTTATTTATTATCTAGTTATTGACAGTAATTAGAATTAAGTTTCTGTTAGGGCAAAGACTTTGTTTTGTTCTTGCTATGTCTTCAGTAATTAAGAGAGTACCTGGTACATAATTGACACTCAATAACTAGTTACTGAAAAAAGGGAATGAATAAATGAAGTATTATATTTACTTACAATGATTAATTATTCATACTGTAGTAGGATATGGATAGATATTATCCCTGTATGACATGAGTTACATAATTTGTGTGCATAATCACATATTCAATTTCGAAATACATATGATTTATATCATGTGGACACAGGCTATTTACAGATTATCTGTGGTCTTCTCCAACATGGTGGTGAAGACTCCTTAGCCCAGTAGATCTTTTCTAGTAAATTTTTGTTTTTTATCATTTGAAAATACTAGTATCATCTCCAATATAATGTAGTTTATATGATAGTAATGACTGGTTGGCTGATTTCTTTACTCAAAGGTTATACAAGTGAGGATGTAATTGGCTGCAGGTAATAGAAATTCCAACTCAAATTAGCTTAACCTATAAGGAAGTAGACTTGTTTACATAAGAATTCAAGGGCATAGTACACTTTAGACACTGTCTGTCAGCATTTCATAAGATCTTTGGAGGAGAACTACCATTTTCTTGGTATTCTTTTCTATTATTCCCTAGCTTTGTTTCTTTTTAATTCTCACCTGAGGATAAGTTTTATTGATTTGAGAGAGAGAGGAAGGAGGAGGGGGAGAGAGAGAGAGAAACATCGACGTGCGAGAGAAAGATGGATCCACTGCCTCCCTTACGCACCTCCACTGGGGATTGAACCCACAACCCTGGTGTATGCCCTGACCAGGAATTGAACCCGTGGCCCTTTGGTTCGTGGGATGACACTCCAACCAACTGAGCCACACCGGCCAGGGCTTATTTCTTAACTTTTAAAGGCTACATCACAATTCTAAACTAGATTGTATCTCATTTAAATGGTAGCAGAGGAAGGTTGTATAATTCTCTACTCTGGAAATCTTAAAAATAATTTTATTTCAGTGATTCATTTTTATTCCATCTCCCCCTTCTCCTCCTCCTCAATTTTTAGCAACCTCAATACTTTTAAAAGTAAAAAACATCAGCATTACTAAAAGTTTAGAAAAGTGAGGAAGGAGTAGAAGCTCATTCATGACCCTGTTACCTTAACAAATACTCATAGTAATTTTTGTATCCACTTTTCTTTTATATACATTTATTGCTCTTTATATAGTTGTAGTTATTGTGTACTAGATGCATTAACTTTTAAAAACAGTAAACATGTATTTAATTTTAAACTTAAATGTAAACTTAGATTATAGTTTTATACTCTCCACATACCTGTAAAGTTTTTTTTTTTTAATCCTCACCCGAGGATATTTTTCCATTTTTTGTACAGATAGAGTGGGAGGGAGAGAGAGGAAGGGAGAGAGAGAGAGAAACATCGACGTGAAGGGACACATCGAGTGGCTGCCACCTGCACGACCAACCAGGGCCGGGGACAAACTGCAACCGAAGTACATGCCCTTAGCGGGAACCGAACCCGGGTCTCTCCGGACCGCAGGCCGACACTCTAACCGCTGAGCCAAACTGGCCAGGGCCATACCTGTAAAGTTTTATAATGATTGCTTTAATGGTTCCTTTGCATTTACCCAAATGTTGTTTACTTAACCTGGAAGTGCTCCATGTTTTGGTGCTCACACATATTTTTGAATACTAGAAATCTGGTGGCATACTTGAAGAGATTAAGATGAAAAGAAAATGAGCTCTAGGATATGATATGGTATGAGCCCTTGTAGTTGTGTATCAGGAATATCCTACTGTGTTATCACCTCTTTTCATTTATGAGGTGGACTTACTAAATATTTAAGTAGAAAATAACACTATAAGATAGGTGAATTAATTTTTTAAAATGTAGTTATGCTGTTGTTGCAGATACTGTATTACCTTCTAAATTGTCATTTATTCACATTCAGAAAAAGCAGTACAAAAGCATTTCATTTTTAAAGTGCCCCTCGCAAATAGAGGTGGTGGCACAGTTGCTTTAAGTCAAATAAGTACTTGGGTCGTATTGTGTGCTGGTTGCTGTTTCATGACATTCTAAAAAAATTAGTTTTAATTCTTCCCAGTAGTTCTTATTAGTATATATATCATTTACTGAGCACTCTCCATGTGTCAGTCATCCTGCTAGACTTTTGAAGTTTATTAACGCAACCCTAACAATTTAAGGAGTACTTATTGTTTTCATTCTACAAATGAAGAAACAAACTCAATAGGATTAAGCGAGTTGCCTAAGATCCAAAGCTACAAAATGGTCCATGTAGTTCATTGTGACTCCAAAGCCCTATATTTTACTTTAAAAGATAAAGTAATAAAACTGAAAATACTTTATTGGGGAGCTTATGTTATAATAACGAGTCAACCAGTGATGCAAGAGCTATAACCAAAATGTGTCAGGCTTTGCTTTATTTATTTTAGTTTTTGCATTTTTTTTTATTAATTTATGTTTGTTATAAATGTTTGTACTTTTTCCACCCTAGACACTCTCCTCCTGATCCCGCCTCCACCCCCAGAGGATTTGCTCTTTTTTAAAGGGCAGTGCCCCAAAATGACTTAATGCTGAACAGATAGCTCATTCTCTATGTACATGTAGTTCCCAGGAAGTTAGCTTTGAAAAACCTATACTCTGTTTATATGCTGAACTGACTAATTTAGGAGAAGCAAGGAATATGGATGTTAGGACAGCTTAATGGAAGGAGATGTAGTAGAATTACAAAAATACATAGAATTAATTATTTTAGAGTTAGAATGGATCGTAAAGATTCAAAATGTAGGAAGCAGCAACTTTACTTATTAAGAATTTGAGAGAAGTAGGTTTTATACTACTTATTCACAAACCTAATTGTCAATTCCTTCAGCAGATATTTGCAGGGCTCCCACTGATGTGCCAAGCACCAGGATAGGTGTTAGGAAAGCAGTAATGAATACAACAAAATCCTCTCCTCATGGAGCAGAAGCAGACAGGAAACACTAAGTATGACAGGTGTTAGTGAAGGCTCTCATATTTTGCGGGGAGGGGTGTCGGAGTAGATGGAGTGATCCACATCCTCTCCTGGAGTCAGGCAGTTGGGAATCTGCGTATGTGGAGGACCAACTTAAGTTATTCGCAGATTTTCAACTGTGCAGGTGCTCTGTACCCCTCTTCCCCACGTTGTTCAAGGGTTAGCTGTAAGTATTATTCACAGCTGCTATCCCCAGAACCTTGAACAATGTTTGGCAAATAAGTGCCCACATACTTGTTTTATGAATAAATGAGTAAATGGATGAACTGATAAATGACAACTCTTTACTTCATAGAACATGCTTCTGTGTTTCCTATTCTGTTTAAGCACTTCCATCCTTCAGGTTTTTTTTCCCCCCTGCTCTTTGATAGCCTCTGACTTCAGTGTGAGGAGTGAGGTTTGTTAACTCTTCCTGAGATTGGGTCCAGCCTCTGTTTCTTGCCACAGAGTGTGCTGCCTTCTAGTGCTTTCTGTGTTTTAGTGATGAAGCAGTTTAACAAAGTCGGGCACTGATTGTTCTCTTAGTAATCGTGCTCCCAGTTTAGGTTCAAGTTTCTCTCAGGAAGCCTTAGACAGTAGTTAATAAAAGGCAATTGTAACTGTTCCACCTTATTTTTATGTGCTACTACTTTGCATGTTTTTCAGTTATTTATTCTACCAGTCATGTATGCTTCTGTTTTCCTGTGATATGGTGAGATTTTCTCTGATCACAGTTCATGAGGAAATTAGAAGAATAATGGCAAGGTTGAGATTTAAACAATCATGTGATAGCCGCCAGCCCTTGCTGCTCCTGCCTGTTGCCTGGATCTGGTCTCTTAGATTAGGGCAGCTCTCTGCCGCTTCCATTCTTTCCGAGATATGGACGTGGAGAGAAAGTGTGAAGCTGAAGGTCAAATGCGGTTATCATATTAATAGGAATGTAGATTCTGAATACAGATTGAAAATCTGTTACCACAGATAAAGGAAAAAAAAACTATCATCCTTGAAATTTAGATAGTATCTCTATTTTTAAGAGGAGAAAATTGAAGCACATTAGGTAGAAGGTCATAGACTGTGTTGGATGGGGACTGGAACTTGGTTTTATATTTCTGGTAAGTAAGTATTCAGTTTTTCACTAGAATATTAGATTTTCACTTGAAGTTCATTTGCAGTGGAGTGAGATCATCTAAGATAATAACATTAGGAATCATGAGTTAATGTAGAAACATTGCCAAGAGTATACAGAAAGAAATCTCCATTAGTTGATGTTAAAAATAAAATTTTCCCTTTTCTTATCTGAGAGGTGGTAGGAGCAAACTTATTCCTTTAAGTGGTCGTGCAGGTGTAGTAGATTATCCAAGAATCAAAGAGAGGCACTTAAATGTGTAGCTAATTGATTTGGCAGCTGGGTGACTGCAGTCCATTAGATTATGGTGGCCACTCTTAACCTCGCAGAGGGTGTTTACAATTACTTAATAGTTTTAGGGCCCACTGTTGACATTGCCAAATAGAAGATCACAGATGAGAGGCACAGGAGGAATCCACTCTCTTACCCAATTTTAAGGTGAAAAGCCCTGTTTCAATATAGTTCACCTGAACTGATACTGAAACCCTGCCTTTCTCACAGGGTTGTTGTGAGGACTAAATGATTGTTGTGTGAAAGAAGACTGTAAACTATAAAGTGCTTTTACACATACAAGGAGGAGCATTTAAATACTCAGTTTAATACTTAAAAATATATTACTAGCACTGTTGCAAGGAAATAAAAATATTTTATCTGTTTTTGATTTTCATATGTTATTTTAATGGTATTTATTTGTTAATAGCTATTGTTGTCTCTTCTAGAAACGAATATATAATACTACATGTTATTTCATTCTAGGGGGCTCGGGTTGGTAGAATAGACGCTTTCGTACAGAGCTTGGACAAAAATTTTATGGTTCCAGTAGGTGGCGCTATAATAGCTGGCTTTAATGATTCCTTCATTCAGGAAATCAGCAAGATGTATCCAGGTAAGTAAATTAGTTGCTCTTCAGAAAAAGTAACTAACAAACAAAAATCCATTTGTACGTAGGCTACTATAATAAATCTTAATTTCCAAAGCTTTTTAACCATCTTTGTTCTTATTTCAGGAAGAGCTTCAGCTTCACCTTCTTTAGATGTCCTTATTACTTTATTATCACTTGGCTCAAATGGCTATAAGAAGCTATTAAAGGAAAGAAAGGTAAGCTTTTCCTTTAGGTATAAAATAATACTCCTGACTAGAATGGTACTCCAAATTACTGGCGTTTTTGCCCGTTGGTCTATCACTTTGGATTATAGATATCTAGTACAGTCCTACGGGATATACTCTAATCTGGAAGCACCATATGGGTCTGCAGTTAATGCTTGTCATCTTCTTTATACAGATATTCTGAGGAATCTTGGACAGGTGATTTTGCTTTTTTTGTTTGTTTTGAGAAACTCCTACATCAGGGATTCTTATTAGTTCAGTAAAATTCAATTCATTTATCACTTAGATAGAGGTTCTTGAAAGACAAATGGCAAAGGCATTTCTTTTTAGTTTTTGGAAGCCTGGAGACTTGTTTAGATGTGAAATATTAGTCAAAGAAGGAAGAACCAGGTCAGAGGTTGGCCAGCTTCTCATTCGAAAATAATAAACTTATCCCTTGCCATTACTGGAATGTTGAACTCATCGGTTATATTGACTATGAAAAGAAAAGTAACATTGGTGCTTGAAAACTGGGCTTTGTCTCTAACACTAAAAACTAGCTTAATTCAGGACAGCTCCAAAATTGTAGATAGAGATAGTGTTGGCAGGGTGAGTCAGACTAAGATGTTTTATTCATCTGGGAGAGCTGGAGATCCCTGGTGCAGTGTTTGTATCCATATAACTTTTTAATACTTAGTAGCAATTATAGGACCTTGGATTTTCTAATAGTACTTTACATATTTTAAAATATTTTTATCTATATTATCAGATGGATCCTCTCAACAGCTTTATAAATATGAATACGTTTTAAAAATGTTATGCCTTATTTTACCCTATTTCCCCTACCCCCCAGTTATTCAGTCTATAGGAAAGTAATTATTTACTTTTTATTGTGAGGATATCTTTTTTTTTAAAATCCTCACCAGAGGATATTTTTCTATTTATCATCAGATAGAGTGGGAGGGAGGGAGAGAAACATTGATGTGAGAGAGACACATCGGCTGGCCACCTCCCACACAACCCGACCAGGGCTGGGGATGAACTGCAACTGAGGTATGTGCCCTTGACTGCAATTGAACCCACAACTCATTAGTCCATGGGCTGACGCTCTAACCACTGAGCCAGACCAGCCAGGGCTATGAGGATATCTCTTAAGATTTTCATGATATAGGAAAAGATGCTCAACATCATTAGTCATTAGGGAAATGCAAATTAAACCCACAATGAGATACTTAAACACCTCTTATACACCTATTAGAAAGGCTAATTAAAAACAAACAATACCAAAACTATGAAATATTGGCCAAGATCTCAAGCAAGTAGAACTCAGACATTGCTGGTAGGAATGCAAATGGTACAGCAACTTTGGAAAAAACTTTGGCAGTTTCTTATAAAGTTAAACGTACATACACTTACCATGTAAACTAGCCATTCCAGCCCTTACTACTTACTCAAGAGAAATGAGAATTTATGCCTGTACAAAAACCTAGACATGAATGTTTATAATGATTTTATTCATAATTGCCAAAACCTGGAAACAACTCAAATGTGCATCATCTGGTGTATAAACAAACTGTGGTTCATAAATACACAGTAATAAAAAGGAACAGACCACTAATATATGCAGCAGCATAATGACTCTCAAAGGCATTATGCTAAATGAAATAAACCAGATTCAAAAGTTGTACATATCTTTTATATGATTTCATTTATAGACCAAGCTAGAAAAGGCAAAAAATATCAGGACAGACAAAAGATGAATGGTTGCCAGCAACTTTGGTCGGGAGAGGGAACTGTTGTGGTAAATTCTGGGAGTAGTTTCATGACTGTTACATGTTTTTTAAAATTCACAGAAGTGGACACCTGAAAGTGCACATTTGAAATTTTATTATGTGTAAATTATGCTTTGATCATTTTAACCTGAAAACTGTTTTAGGCTAAGGGGAAAGTACCTGGGTGGGGAACAGATATTATTATGAATGTATGTGGTATTCCAGAAACTCTGCTAGGTTTATTATATTCATTATTTTACATTAATCAGTGTAA
The DNA here is from genome assembly GCF_014108415.1 of Molossus molossus. Lineage (NCBI taxonomy): Eukaryota > Metazoa > Chordata > Mammalia > Chiroptera > Molossidae > Molossus > Molossus molossus. The sequence continues at coordinate 17,154,448 of NW_023425344.1, read as the reverse complement.
GTTTATGAGGTGTACGTATTATTCCCATTTTACTGACGGAATTGAGGGTCAGAAAAGTTTAACTACTTACCTAGGGGCCACATGTAAGTGCCAGAACTGCCATTGAAACTCAGGTCACTGTGAGGCCGAAGCCTCTGCTTCCTGTCTGACCACTGCTCTCCCTGCTCCAGTGCCGAGGGAGTTCACCTGCTCTGTGCTAGGCGTTTGAGCCACGAACATGATGGTCTCATGACCACCCCATTTGTATCTAGTGGAGGTATGTAAAACCCCAAAGGCTCTGTTGTATTAATGGGTTTTATTTAAAATCCTTCGTATAGAATTTACTTAGAATAGAGACTGTCTGCGGTAGTAACCTTCAAAGTATTAGAATGCTCGTTTGAGAACTCTGTCACTGTAAGTGAATAAAATTGTTCTTTAACAACTTCATTCAACAGGCAAGTCTTTTCACTGAAAAATGCCGATGTCCTCCATAAACCATAATTGCATATATGTAGCATAAATATTGTTTTTTATTGGATTTGTTGCAGAAGTAAGGGCCTCTTTTGTTTAAATGGACTTGCTTTTGAACTGTGAAAATTTAATCGTGATAGTTTATTGGTTCAGCTCTGGAGAAGCTGAGGCAAAGCTATTTTGCTCCAGCCAGAGCTATTTATATACCATCACTGAGAGCTCCTTTTTATATTATTGGTGTTATTGCGTACTAAAAAAAGGAGTGTTAAAAGAAAACTTAGGATATTTTTATTCTGTGCCTTTATTCACCACAATGATATTTTTAGAGGTTATTTCATCTAGTCTATCTCTTCAGAGAAGGCTTTATCTTTTTCACAGTAGAGGCAGACAAGAACTCAGCTTGAAGCCATTCCTTCTCAAGCTGTCTTTTTTGAAGGGTGAAAGGATCAGAGGAAGGGGAACTATGTGTGTGAATTGAACCTCTCTGCCCTTCGCCCCTTCCTGATCAACACAGCTGCTTCATCGAGGGGAAAAATGACCATGAATTTAACTGATGAAGCCTTTAAGAAAAGGGGTCAAATTTAAGAGACTGTTTCTTTGAGTTTCTCTAAGCAAAAAGAAAGATCAGTCTTAGGAGTCTATCCTTACCTGTTTTGCTTCTGGAGAAGACCATTATTCTGCTTAGCTTTCTCTTTAGAAGAGTGCTTTGTTGAACAGGGCAGGCAGGTAATCGTGGTTGCAAGTATCTGCTGGATTAGGCAAGTGCAGAAGAGGATGACAGCGGGACGGCTGCTCCAGCGGCTGGAGTTTGTTAGCTGAAGCTCGGAGGACAAACTACGTTCTGAAAGAACATCAGACATTTACTTCAAACAAGGTCCGATAGCAAAGCCGGGTTGGAAACAAAGTAGGTCTGCAGCCCTAAAAGTGGAGTGGTTGAATCTCAACAAAAGCATGAGATTCCAGGCCTGGATGTGGGGCCTCAACAGAAGAGTTTGAAAGCAGTGCTTTAGCCTGTGATGCAAAGGCTGCCGAGTGTGCCTGGATTCTGTAATCTGGCCACAGTCATAGAGAGCAGCACATTGCATTTGTACTGTTATCTTCAAATATGGACATCTGTGCATGGAAATGTACCTGCAGTTTGTAGTCCAGCCATCCTTTCATGTTGTCATTGAGATATTAGATTACTCGTTATGTTTCCCTTTTGATTTATTACCCACTTTAAGGGGCATACTGTAATACTATGTGAAGTTCTATTTACATCTTATCCTGTAACATGAAACAGCATTTTTCAAAAAACATGATTACATAAGACCTTTTTTCATTAGAATTTAGTGAATTATGCACATTTTGGGTTATGGGGAGGGACAGGCTGAATGTTGGGCTTTATGACTGCAAATCAATTTGCAAAAGGCCATAGGGAAGGTGATGCTTAATATAATTCAAGTTTTCTTCCATTAACATCTTGAACTATGGTATAAAGTTTTGTATTTTTATTCTGGGAATATAGCTGACATTAGCATTCAGGTATACAGCTCAGTTTATCTCTAGTGAAGAGTCCTTTAAAATTAAGTTAAATACAGCAAAAATGACATAGAAAATCAATAATATTTCATTTCTTTTAGTAAGATATTTCTATATATATTTGCTTGGGGTGCTAATAAATTTCTCCCTTTACAGAAGTATTTTATAATAAATGTCAGTTATAGATTTAACTGTAGCAAAAAAACAGGCAGGTTCTGTAGTGCCTTTAATATATCAGGCAAAAAATTGCTTAGCTAAGTAAGTATTAGTGTAGGAAATAGTGGTACAGTCTCCTAAATGATGTATTTTAAATGTAATGATATTAATGGGAGAGCATGTGGAATATTGTAGGATTCAGTATATTGTGCTTTCAGATAATTTAAGCTTCTTTGCTTATTGGATTACCTATCATAACCCTTTACACAGAGTAGAGATACTATAAATATTTGCAGATGGATGTGAACATCACTCACAAATATTTTCTTTTTTGTCTGATTATTCTCATAGTAGTGATATGAGACTTATCACTTATGAGAGTTACCTTATATTATGTTTATTGTCTAAAGATTTTTATTCTAATGTTAGCTGTAGTTAAAGCTGAATTCTAGTGGCATTAGCAAGTGATTAAAAGAACTAATTTGGTTAAAACTAATTTGTAAAAGTATTAGAAATTGAACATTGGGAAAAATCTCAGTTTTATAATAGACATGTATATAGTAGTAAGTTTAAAAACACTACTAGGGGTATTACTAAGGAAACATATCCTCTCTTTTTAGGAATAGCTAAGTACAAATTAAATACAATTAACTCTAGAATAACTTCGGGGTTAGGGGTGCCAACATCCTGTGTAGTAGAAAATCCATGTATGTATAACTTTTGACTACCTCCAAACTTAACTATAGTGGGCCCTTGGTATCTGTGGTGGATTGGTTCTAGGAACCCCCCCCCCCCCCCATTGGTATCAAAATCTGCAGTTGTCCAAGTCTCTGTATAAAATGGCGTAGAGCAGTATATATAGTAGGCCCTCCATATCCACAGATTCTGAACCATGGATCAAAATTATTTTTTTCAACCCGTGGTTGGTTTAATCATAGATATGAACTTGTGAAATAGAATGCCGACTGTATTTATTGAAAAAAAAATGCGTTTAAGTGGATCCACACAGTTCAAACCTGTGTTGTTCAAGGGTCAACTGTACTCTACAAATGTGACCACATTGATTGTTGTGGCAGCCATACTAGATAGAGTAATATTTTAAATTGGTTGTCACCTCTGAAAAAACTTTTTTGTTGTTACTATTGGGGGGGGGGGGGGACGTAGGAGTTTGTAAAAGGTATTTCTGAGCTATCAGATTTATTTCTGCTTATAAGAGGTTGATGGATATGAGAGTAAGAGAGAGGTGCAGATTAAGACTCTGGTTTATAATATAGATGAAGAAAAATCAGCAATCAATATCTAAAATGTGACTTAACACTGGTGTGGTACTAAAAGATTACAAATTGTTTCAGTTGCTGGAAAAACTCTTAATTCCTTTATTCCATTTGATTATTGATTCACTTTCTGAAGTGGATATTGAAATATTAATTAAAGAAGGAGTGGTCAGAAATCTTTATATATCTAAGGAAAGATACCTGCACAACTTTTCTTTTTCTGTTTCTGGTGATACTATTTGTTTCCTTAAATATTTTTGTATACTTTTTTTAAATGACTAAAGAAAAAGATATCACATGTATTAGTAGATTCAATAGGTATGACAAATGGAGGTTAACTTTTTAAATATAAAAAATCAATTTCTTTTAGTGATCTAAGTTTTTATAATTCTGACATGCTAAGATTGATTTTATAAAATATCCTAAAAATTCAAAAACAACAATTAGTTAAAAATTTTTTCAGGTTAGACTATAAAATAAACTGTCCCAACATGGGTAAAAATGTTTGTGGTCTTCAGTCGACTCGTTAATAATTTATAAACTGGGTAGGAATTTTTCGTCTTTTAATCTTTAGTACCTAACAAAAGATGGAACTAGCCATCAATGTGCTTTAGACATGAAAAAGCTATTCTGTGTCCCAGTGTGGGATCAGACTCTGCAAGCCTTACTGTTCAACACCGAAGCAGCTTTTGTGGCCTTTGAAGTTGGAGAAGTATCATTTCCTGCTGTTTCCACAAACTCTGTTGGCCCTTGTCTCTTAGGCGTATCTTTAGAGATTATAGGTTTTGACTACGGCTGGGTTGTTCAAGGGCAGATTTTTGCGGGCAGATTTTTATTTCAGTACTTTTGAAAGGGCTTACTAGGAGAAGAAAGTATCATTTTAGGTCAGACAGTTGCCAACTTAATATTTATTTGTAAGTTGATTAAAGTCAACTTTTACATGTGAAATGAAATATTATACTTATAAAATATATTTTTATTTTATTTTTCTATTAGATACATTGTTTTCTAGGGTAGGATCATGAATACGTTTTTAGTTTTTAGTTGCCATAATTTTTAAATTGAGTTTAGAGAATTGTTAATTTTAAATTTATATAATTTAAAAAGAAGTGCATTAAATTTTTTTTTTTCTTTATTGAGTTTTAAAGAGAGAGGAAGGGAGATGGAGAAAGAGATAGAATTGATGAGAGAGCATCGATTGGCCGCCTCCTGCATGCCTGTCATGGGGATTGAGCCCACAACCTGGGCATGTGCCCTGACCAGGAATCAAACTGGTGACCTTCTTTCTGGTGCATGGGTCAACACTCAACGACTCAACCACGCCGGCCAGGCAAGAAATGCATTTTTAAACTACCTCTTCCTAAGTTACTTACATTCTAAAAGCCTAGCGTATTTTTTCTTGGTGTTGAGAAAATAGTGATAAAGACAAAGTCTCTCCTTTCAAGGAGTTTTTCTGTTCTGGTAGAGTGTCATAGGCAACATTCCTATAAGCAAATAAAGGAGATAATTTTGATTGTGATGAGTGTAGTGAAGGAACCAAAATAGGTAATGGTATTGGAGATTGAGAGCTGGGAACAGAGTCATAGAGCTACTTTCATAGGGAAGTGATTAAGGAAGTTCTCCTTAGTCTGTGCCAAAGGGACCACTCATGGAATGACCTGGGAGAAGAACTTTGAGTCCAGCCAGGGGTAGTAGGCATACAGGTTCTGACAGGAGAATGAGCTTGGGCTCTTCGGCTGCTGGGAAGGAGGCTGGTGTCATAATAGGTGGGGGTGAGGACAGTTGCTGAGTTGGGCTTGTTGACTGGGCCAGATCATTTGGGGCCTTATAAGATAAAGAGTTTGTTTTTTTTATATAGTAAAACCTTGATATAATGGGCTAATTTGGGTGAGGGAGTGTCTGTTAAAGCAAAAAGTCCATTATATAATAAAGTAGGTTTTCCGAATGCATATGTTAAAAAATTGACAAATTAATTAGTTTACCTGTTTTTACTTATGTAGACACACATTTGTATAGTTAAAATTAAATATGTATGAAAAGTTTAATTTCACAAAAATGTTTTCTGTATGTATTACTATAATTTTAAATTTATACTGAATAGATCTAGTAAATGTGTGCATTTACCAGTCACCTCCAGTAAACACATGCACATGACTGGGGCGTGGCTTAGCACACAGATGAAATATCAGCTGGCATATGTTAAAACTGCTGCAGAGCCCTAGCTAGTTTGACTCAGCAGTTAGAGTGACAGCTCGAGGACCAAAGGGTCCTGGGTTCAATTACCGGTCAAGGGCGTGTACATGAGTTTCGGGTTTGATCCCTGTCCCTGGTTGGAGTCGTGCAGGAAGCAACTAATTGATGTGTCTCTCTCACATCGAAGTTTCTCTCTCTCTCAGTGGAAAAATACCTTCAAGTGAGGATTAACCCCCAAAAACAAAAACAAAAACAAAACTGCTGCAGAAAGTCACGCCGTGCAGCTACAGTGCACAGTGCAGTGTGATCACTTATTAATTATTCACCAAACATTGTTTATGAGCAGTAACTCTTGGGTTTAAATATGCGGACTATAGTTGTAGATATGTAATATTTATTTATGTCAGCAAAATTACTACAGTTTTTCCAACATGTGGCTTCGAGGGTTTACTGTACTTACAAGAGGAAGTCATTGGGAGGGACATGATCTGATTATGCTTTTGTGGCCTCTATGTGTAGATCAGATTGTAGAGGGGCAGGAAAGGAGGCAGAGGAATCATTTAGAATGTATTGTTGTGATTCAGGGCAGAGGTTGACAGCTGCTTGGACTAGAGCAGTAACCCTGGAGGTTCTGAAAACAGGATGGATTTGTGATAGATATGTAATAGCCCCAAAGCAGGAAATGTGCTGGTTCCCCTCCTTCTTTACCTAAATCCCGTGGTTTCTGATAATTGTGGCAGCTTTGAATCGCACTATAGTGCAGCAAAGGAAAGAATTGCTCCAAGGGCACATGGATGAGTTTAATTTAATTTACATTACAGACTTTACACCAGTCAGATTTTATCTTAATAATTTGGCAAGTTGCAATACATATTTATTTGATTTTCTTTAAGTGTAACATTTTGTTATTGCAGGAAATGTTTTCATATTTGTCCATCCAACTAAAGAAGCTGTCAGAAGCCTACAATGAAAGATTGTTGCATACACCTCAGAATCCCATATCTTTAGGTAATTTTTTTTTCTTTTAAAAAAAAATCAGCACTTCTGAACCATCCCCAACAGGAAGCTAGTATTTCTAGAACAAGTATGAATTCCTTCTGGTTACAGTGATATTTCTGAATTTATTACAATATTAATTTGTAGATTTAAAAGGTTTAGTTAGCCTTTAAAAATGCTTTAATGTATTTTTAAGATAAAAAACTATATACTGAAAGAATCCAAATCAATATTAAGTATTATAACGAATAGACAGAAAATAATACTTCAACTCCTGCTTCTAATAAAAATCATTTGGTTACTAGTAAGGACTCTATAAATATATATATTTTAAAATATGTTTTTATTAATACCAGAGAGAGAGAGGGAGAGAGATAGGGAAACATCGATGAGAGAACCGTTGTTCGGCTGCCTCCTGCACACCCGCTACTGTGGATGAATCCTGCAACCCGGGCATGTGCCATGACTGGGATCAAACCGGTGACCCTGGTGCACTGGACGACGCTCAACCCACTGAGTCACAGTGGCCTGGCCAGACTCTAAATATTAAAAAATTTCTGCCAGTTAATAGAACACCACAATATTAGAAGTTAAAGCTATTCTTATGTTGCTTTTAATGCTATTACTGTTTGTTTTTGTGAAGGTCCCTATGTTAGAGAATTCTGTATTTATGATAATTTCCTTTGTTTGTATAAGGACTATGATTTTTGTCATGTAGATGAGAACTGCTAAATAGGATAAATTGAATATTGACTTTTATGCATTTAAGTAACTTTTAAGCTTCAAAATTATCCCTTCTAATTTGTGAATATATGCAGTGTAATATGCTTCATATTTCATGTATAGCTGAGGAAAGTAAGTAAATAGCAATTTATAACTGAAACTTTTTTCAGGAATGGCCTTCCATGGAGAACTATTTGGCTATTAATGTATCATAGAACCCATTCCAGCCAGTCCTTTGCTGGTTTATAATCTGTGTAGACGTTGTAGAAGGCGATATGGTATGGTTTGAATCCCAATTCTGCCATGTACTAGCCCCTAACTTCCTTTCCCCTATCTACAAAGCAGAAATAATGATCCCTCACATGCAGAATTGGTAAAGAATGGTTGAGATTATATTTGCAAACGATCTAGAGTGGTAAATCCATCCTCAGGAAATGGTACCTAGTATCGGTTATTTGTTGGTACAGTTTACCCACATAACCTCAGAAAGTAATTTTCATTTCCATTTACAGAAGTTGATCTTATGTAATCTTATATATGTGCTGAAATATATCTCACATTCTCATTTTACAAGTTGTTGTATTTTTTAGAAAGGCAGAGTGCCCCAAAGGCTACTTAATTGCCAAACCCCATATCCAATCCTCAGCTACTTGAAGGCTTGGGAGCATTTTTTTTTTAGTTAATTTATTTTTGTTACAGATGTTTCTCCTTTTTCTCCCCAGACACCCTCCTTCCTATCCTGCCCCCGACTCCCACCCCACAACCATCATTTTATAAGTTCTTAAAACATGGTTGAATTTGAATAAACTGCTGTATTGATCATGTCATAGTTGCATCTGTTTAATTAGAAAATTCACTCTTTAGAGAGGTAGTACGGAAATTCTGTCCGATTCTGAGTATGTTAATTTATATTAATATATTTTTGTCTGTTATACAAATAAATCCTTACTATAATATATTAAGTGTGTTCAAGTAAAATCATGCCACTTGACAAATAAGTAAAAATAATGTCTCTGTGAAATAAGCCAGTTAAAAAAAAAGACAAACACTGCATGATTTCATTTATATGAGGTACTTAGAGCAGTTAAAATCATAGAGATAGGAAGCATAATGGTGGTTGCCAGGGGTGTAGGGGAGGGGAGAATTAGGAATTGTTTTTTTAATAGGTATACAGTTTCAGTTTTACAAGATGATAAAAAGTGTAGGGATGGATGGATGGTGGTGATGGTTGCACAACAATGTGAATGTATTTAACAGCACTAAGCATACCCCTAAAAATGGTTAAAATGGTAAATTTCATGTTATGTGTATTTTAACACACAGAAAAGTATTGTCTCCATTATTAAGTGTTGTTTTTGAGTGAGTTCTGTGCGGGCGAACCAAGGCTCATTGGGTTACTTTTTTCTTCTTCAGCTGTGACACTTAAGACACTAGATGAGCACCGTGACAAAGCTGTCACTCAGCTTGGCTCAATGCTTTTTACCAGACAGGTTTCTGGAGCTAGGTAAGTTTGTTTAAAAGAGGCTCAGATGTATTGGGCTTTTTAAAGTTATTTGGCCAATAAAGTACCTTTCTTTAACAACAGTCCCCCAGTTATATACTGAATTACCCCTGAGAATTTATTGTGCAGTAAATAATGACAAGGTAGAGAATCTGTAAGTCCATTATATGCCTACCTGTGGACTGCCTACACTTGAAATAGACACAGAAAGATAAGAATCTTATTTATTTTAATAGACATACAGAAACAAAAGTTCATTACCCCTCTCTACAAATGTTTGTTTTATTTCCTTTTGTTAGATAATCTTCAGTGATGTCACTTAATGGTGTTAGAAATAAGTCATCTTCATTACTAAATTTAAGTGAAAGTGTTTTTAAGGAAAACCCATATTATAACCTAAAAAGGTTACATAATTCTTTTCTAAGTTCTGCCTTTGAAAAATGTACATTTTACTCTTTTATGTACATGGTTTAAAAATTAATTTCGCCCTGGCCGGTTTGGCTCAGCGGTTGGAGCGTCGGCCTGTGGTACAGAGAGACCTGGGTTCGGTTCCCACTAAGGGCACGTACCTCGGTTGCAGTTTGTCCCTGGCCCTGGTTGGTCGTGTGGGTGGCAGCCACTCGATGTGTCCCTTCACATCGATGTTTCTCTCTCTCTCTCTCTTCCTCTCTCTCCCTTCCTCTCTCTCCCTCCGGCTCTATCTGAACAAAAAATGAAAAAATGTCCTCGGGTGAGGATAAAGAAAAAAAAAAAATTAATTTCATTGCCCTGGCCGGTGTGACTCAGTGATTAGAGTGTTGTCCCACTGACCAAAGGGTCTCCAGTTCAATTCCCAGTCAGGGGCACGAACCTGGGTTAAAGATTTGATCCCCAGTCCTGGTCAGGGTGGGTGCAGGAGGCAACCAGTTGATGTGTCTCTCTTACTTCTATATTTCTCTCTGTCTCTCTCTCTTCCCCTCCCTCCCTTCTACCCTCTCTAAAAATCAATGGAAAAAATATCCTTGGGTGAGGATTTAAAAAAATTTAATTTTTTAAAAAATTTAATGATGTCAGAGAAAAATGACTTGAAAAGAGATATCTTATTCTAAATATTCCTATTTACATTCTTTTATTATTTTTCTCTGACTACCAGAGGTTAGAGATTTCACATCAAAGGACAGCTTTTTAAAAGAAAAAAATCTTAGATTAATTTGGATTTTACCTTGATGAACTATGTGCATATAACAGCATAGTTTGGCCTTGTTTTCAGTGTTGCCACTATTTGTCTTTATGTTTAAGTTTATCTTAATTGACTTCTTTGAAAAAAATGGACTCTTAGAAATCTGCTTATTTCAAGTATGCCAATGAAATCAAGCTTAAAAATTCATGTGCCATTGCTGAATGTTACTGATTGCTGACTACCCACTGTTAGGAGTTACATAATTTCTTCTCAATCCTTGCTTTAAAACCCTTATTGCGTAACACTGATCAGATAGGTATAATTTTAGTTTTTTGATTATTTGAGGTGACACATGGTAATTAATCAAAGTGGTTTTGACTTAGTAGTTTCACCATTCCATTCAAATTCATATATGTGAAGTTTGATTCCATATTTGGTACAAAAACATTTTTCTTTTTATCTCTTTGAAGATGTACAGGTGTTTATACCTCTTTAATAGAGCTTATACCTCTTTAATAGACGATAAGTAAATGGTAATCACTTCTCCAAATGATTTTTAGTTTAAGGACAACTTTTTAGTTTAAGGCTAACAATCTTTTTTCATAGGCTGTGATTTATGGCTGTTTATAAACTTCTTAATAAGTAGATACAAGGCTTAGTAACACAGATATCTTTTATTTATGGGTGATATTCTAATATCACCAGATTATATTAAATGGGTAATTTTTTTTTCATTTTAGAGTTGTGCCTCTTGGGTCTGTGCAAACCGTGAATGGCTACACTTTCCGAGGCTTCATGTCACATACGAATAATTACCCCTGTGCTTACCTCAATGCTGCATCAGCCATCGGAATGAAGGCACAGGATGTGGACTTGTTCATAAAGAGACTGGACAAGTGTTTAACGACAATAAGAAAGGAACAAAATTGTGAGAGTGATGTATCTAGAGCTGACAATGATGAAACTGAAGATGTGGATATTGAAGAAATGGGTTTAAAACTAGAGAATGTAATTCTTGACACACCCCAGGATTCTTCTTCATGACATGTTACGGGTTTCTTTTTGATAATTTGGAAGAAATGATGAGGTGACAGTATAAGCATAAGCAGTTTAATAGACAGGACTTGAGATTTTTGAATTGAGAATGTCATGGAGAGTGTTTGGTCAGGGAATAGAATATAGTCTGATTTAGTCATTGATGGTTGTTACATTTTTTTATTCTTACACAGCCCCAATCATTATGATCCTTAACATATTATAATACACAATTAGCATTTTTTCTAATTGTGAGAATATTTGTCAGTTAAGTATTATGATTCAGATAATTCTAACTAATATAAGGGCAGCGAAGTTACCACAGTTCTCTAAATGTGTGGACTGCTTCCTAACCATTCTGCACCATTCACAAATTACCTATGTTTCTGGTCACACGGAATTTAGAAAGATCTCTAATGTTACTGATGACCAGATGTTTGTTGATGAGTGTAAGTGACAGTGTGCCTGTAATGTGGACATTTCCCAGGGAAGCGTAATCAAAGGGTAAGCTTTAATTTTCTCATAACAGCAATGGTTCTTGGCTGGGGATGATTTGCTTAAATCTAAGCAACATCTGGGGCATTTTTGTTGTTACTACTGGTGGGATGCTATTGATATCTAACATCCTACTGTGGACAAGACAACTTCCCAAAACAAAGGATTATCCAGCTCCAAATCTCAGTAGTGCTGAGGTTGAGAAACACTGCTGTAAAGTAAATGAACTCAAGTGAAGAGTTTTCCGGAGCAACTCTAATTATTCAGTTATGCTTCAAAGAAGACAGCTCTGTAGTGCTTTCTCTCTCTCTGGTGTAGACTCTTTGGTAGTAACCAGGGTTACCAGTTCTAAATATGTAATTGGAAATTGTGTTATATGGCACTTGTGCATTTTCCCATTTGGGCAAGTGAAATCTATTCCACTGTTTTTGCTTTAAACAGCCTTTGTAAATTGGTTCGTTTGCCCAGGTGTGCACAGCCATTGGCAAGAATGGTTAGCCATGGGTATTTTTCAACACATTTTGCTAGGGAGGTGAAACTGATCTAGTATGATAAACAGGTGTATTCCCCTCTTCCTGCCCCCATGCTCACTTTCTGAGCCTGAAATTCCAGACCATTGGCTGTAACAATTATTTTCGTTGTTAATTTTAAGAAATAGACTGATGTCTCATAGTCTGAGGAATTAGTGATGCTTCTGAATACACCAATGGGGAAGCTGTTTCTCAGGACCTGCTCTGTGGAGCGTTGTTCCCAGGAGGTGCTCGTGAGGGTAACAGATCCTGTGGACAAATAACCTGGGGACTTCGCAGACCTGCCTGTTGGCATGTTAAAGGCTCTAAGCCATTTCCTTGAAACCAGCGTGAACATATCCTTGTCTAAAGACTCATTGCCATCACTGAACATATGTCTGAAAACACTACAGTAGAGAATGTTGCCTTGATTTCTGGGTTGTGTTTTTCTCTTGATTTGGCAGTATGAACTGATAAACAAGAGCACAGACAGATCCACTCCTATTGATGTGTAAATTCGTGTACTTTTTAGACTCTGGTTTGACAACTTTGGAAGTCAAGACTATTGAGATAAAGTACTCAATTATAAATATCATAAAAATTACTTTTTAATTAGCATTATATCTTCAGAGTTCAAAGATTTTAAATACCTGTTTTGTAAAAATAGCTTTAATAACTTATTTTAAAGGAGTAAATCCTGGATTAAAAAGTCATGTAATGTTTTCTATATGAGTTTAGGACTGAATTGTAGAACCATAAAACTGGTCTCCACAGAACCTTGAGAGTCTCTGAAGGGTAATGAAGTGACACTGCCAGTGTATATGCTGGCGGTGCGCTTGCTGTCCACACAAGCCGGAACTGGTGTGTAGAACAAGTGATCCCTGTCGTGTGATCATCATTTAAGAAAGGCCAGAGCTGAGAGACTAGCAAATGGCTCATCTGCAGTGTATCAGCAGTTCTTGGGCTTCAGCTGCTGAATAGATAATCATTCTAATTGAAGATAAATTACATGAACCCACATGTGAATGATAGATATAACATTTCATTCCTGGTGCATAAAATTGGCTGCAGTTTTTATTATTAGCACTTTCTTTTCAGAGGTTTTGGAATTCCAACTCTGTTCCTGCTGGTTTAAGTTTGACCTTGAGATCATAGAATTCCTAAGTTTCTTTGAAGGGATGTTGTAAGTTCTGTATATACAAGCTGTCCTTTGCCCCCACCCCAGTGTTGTTTTCCATGCTCTCTTTCATTTCTGCATATAAGTATAAAAATCTATTTACAGTACTTGTTTATTTAGCTATCTAGTACTGATTGGTGACCCTCCTCTAATTGGCCTTAATTATCCTGGAACTATGGCAGAGAGACAAAGGGTGACACATTTCCCAATCAATGACTAAGATGACCTCTTCTGTCTTTATGATCTACCTGCTCTTCCTCAGGCTATCAGGTAGAATTTGGGAGTTTGGTTTTAAAGTCATTGGGCTGTGGTAGTCTGCCCAGGAAAGAAAATTGAATAACATAAGATATCCTTTAGGTCACTACACAGTGTGTTCCTTATACGCACAGAAGGGAAAGGTATTTTAAATCCAGCTCTCGATTTGGCTCTTATGTTCTTGGCTGATGAATTCTCACTCTATCGGGGAATGATATGTGATACCAGCCTTAGGAGCTCGGTGTTCAACTATAAATCTTTCTAGTTAGCTTTGTGTATTAGTTGAATGAAATTATAGAATATGAATTATTGAATACAGTTCTGTTCAACCAATAGGCACTTGATATACTGTATGACACATTTAAATATAAATTAAAATTTTTCAGCATTTTGTCCCAGCACATAACCACATAACTCTACTGTGGCTCTATTCCTTTAACCACCTGTAATAAGAGCTTTAATGATACCTAAGCTTTAGGATGTGCTGTTATTTTCAGACTATATGCCTAGGATAGGTTTTAGTAAAATCTAAGTTAAAGAAAGGTAATTTTTTTTAAACCAGTGATGTTATTTTAGTATTGAAATAGTAGCTTATCGTGAGAGTTATGTTAAAATCTTAGGGTTTCTCATGGAGGGAGCTAGCCAACAATTGACAACACCAGCAAATGCCGATGAGTCTCATTCATGTTACACTTAGAGAAATGTTTTTGAATACACATCCATTTGGTGCATTTAAAAGCTATATTTTCTTTTTCCACTTTCTAAGATGTACTGATTTCTGCCAAGCCCTTAAATGGTTTTGCTATTTTGTGCATTTCATGAGGCCAATCCTATTTTGTAAGTAAAAAATAATCCAGTTTATGTACACAGAAATTTGGTCATTTCAGAAGTTTGATACCCTCTGAATAATTTGGTAAGAACAATTGAATTTGCGGTTAACAGTAAAAAAAACAAAACACCCGCCTGTAAACTGTTTTTTTCCTTGTTGGTCACATTGTGTTGATTAAATGTCTTTTATGGCCCCTCATAATATACAGGACTAAGACTTATCCACTGCATCCTTTTGTGCCTTTTTTTTTTTTTTTTTTCCTTTTATGCTCCTTTTGGCCGTTATGGTATATATTCATGTAAGATGATGAGTTCAAGACTAACAAATAGCCCGGGCCGGTTTGGCTCAGCGGTTAGAGCGTCGGCCTGCGGTCCCGAGAGACCCCCGGTTCGGTTCCCGCTAAGGGCACGTACCTCAGTTGCAGTGTGTCCCCGGCCTTGGTTGGGTTGTGCGGGTGGCAACTACTCGATGTGTCCCTTTCACGTCGATGTTTCTCTCTCTCTCTCTCCCTCCCACTCTATCTGAACAAAATATCAAAAAATGTCCTCGGGTGAGGATACAAAAAAAAAAAAAAAGACTAACAAATATATCTTTATAATTTCCCATCTAACCTTCTACAGTTCAATCTAAAGCCTTAGGCAAAATGGAAATGTTTATACTGTATTGTTTTTATCAAGTGGTATCAACGTGAACTTTTAGAGAAATGTAAAGAAAGGCTATGTTTAACTGTTTAATTATGGGGGATTTTTAACCATTAGAGAAACTGATGTCAGCCTGCTAACCTATTTGTTTTACCAGGAGAGAAAATGTTTCTAAGAATATTTTTTTGCTGTAGACTGTTTAAAAATAAAAATGAATTATATAGTTTATTACATGAAATAAACTTTTAATAAATCATTGACAGTACATTATATTATTTTACCTAATCATTGCTACAGATAAAATTTGAAAGTACAGATTAACTAACACAAAATTACTTGTCCATTTTTTTTTAATTCAATCAATATCACTTTGCCTAAATATCAGCAAGAAAAGTCGTACCTATAATGAAAATCATGATTCATAGGGAGTGGGGAATTGATTTTAGAGAGAGAGAGAGAGGGAGAGAGAGAGAGAACATCGATTGGCTGCCTCCTGCATGCCTCCCACTGAGGATCAGGCCCACAACCTGGGCAAGTGCTCTGACT
Organism: Molossus molossus; assembly: GCF_014108415.1. NCBI lineage: Eukaryota > Metazoa > Chordata > Mammalia > Chiroptera > Molossidae > Molossus > Molossus molossus. Next base: position 17,138,988 of record NW_023425344.1, on the reverse strand, counting down.
GGGAATCAAACCAATGACCTCGTAGTGCATGGGTCGACGCTCAAGCACTGAGCCACACGAACTGGGCTGATTTTTTTTTTTTTTTCTTTTGAAGAGGAAGGAGCCCTGTCCCGGTTTGGCTCAGCAGTTAGGAGTGTCAACCCGTGGACCAAAGAGTTACGGGTTTGATTTTGGCCAAGGGCACATACCCAGCCCTGGTTGGGTCATGCGGGTGACAACCAATAGCTGTGTCTCTCTCACATCGCTGTTTCTCTTTCCCTCTCTCCCTTTCTTCTGCTCTATCTGAAGATAGATGGAAAAATATCCTCGGGTGAGGATTAAAAAATAAAGAGGAAGGAGATGACATTCCAGCAACCATTTTGTAAAGAATCAATTGACTATAGAAAATTGGATTCATTGATGTTAATCTTTTCTGAAAGAAGCACTTGGTCTTTTATTTGAAAATAAAATAGATTAGTGTCACCTTCAGATTTCATTTCTAAATTGTGCTGTTTGAATTGTGTAGGTAGTTCTCATATCATTTGGAGTTAGATTTCTGCACTGGTATTATTAACCATGTGAGCTCACATATTTAACCTCTCTGAATTTCAGTCTCATCGTAAGTGAAATGGGTACAACCTTATAGGATTGAGGACTAACTGAGATGATAGTATATGTAAAATGATTAGCTCAGTGCCTGAAACAGCACTTAACTGTTAACAACTGCTACAATGCTCTGCATAGAGTATACTGTACCAAGTGGTGCTAGATTTCAATTAAAATATATTCATTGTCTAGTTTAGTAAAACTTTTATTTTAGATTTGTTTTGAGAAGGAGTAATCAGTTTTATCCCTTCTCCAATGGAAATTAAAACGTATGTAGTTGATTTTACATGACATTTTTTTTTTTCAGAGTTTTTCAATTTCGGTTTCTATGATTTACCTTTTGTTTTGCATTTATATTTGAGAATATTCTAAAGAAGCCCATATTTAAAGTGCATTAACTGTTTTATGCACCTGAAATGTCAGATCACAACCTAGGAGGGATGTACAGGAACAATGGGCTTCCACATCTATTGTATTATCTGACCAATGTGTTTGGTGTAATAAGAACTTCTGCAAATATGGTTGTGGTTCATTATATTTAGCCCTGTTCTTAGATGACTACAGTGGAATGATTGATCATGGCTCCCAAATTTACATCTTTAGCAGACCTCCTTCCTGAACTCCACACTTGTGTGAAACTGCCTGATCGTTTCTTGGGTGTCTGGTGAACATCTCAATTTCTCCTTGACTCCTTGATCTTCCTCCCAAGAAACCTGTTCTGTCCACAGCCTTCCCCACTTGAGTTGGTCACATTTCTGTTCTTTCAACTGCATAGGGTGAAAACCTTGGACTTATCCTCAACTACTGTCTCATCCTACATCGAGTCCATCAAGCAATCATGTTGGATATACCAGAATCAACCACTTCTCAACTCCTGTGCCACCAAGCCGGTCTGAACTACCCAGGTTTCCTGTCTGGGTGGCTAGAGTAGCTCCCTCCCTGCTTCGTGCCCTCAAACACTGCAGGCTCTTTCTGCCTTCAAGCCCTGATTGCAGCTGTTCCCACTGCCTGCAGCATCTCGACCCAGATGCTTGGCCAGCTCCCTCATCGCCTTTGTGTTTCTAATCAGAGTTTCCCTCTCCAGTGAGGTCTACCGAGACTACACTTTTTCATATGATAGTTAGTTCCCCCACTTTAATATTGTCTAAAAGTGGTTTTAAAATTGGGAGTGGAACCTCAATCTCACTGTGCATAAGAATCACGGGGGGCTCTTGGTAAAATGCCGATTTGAATCCAGTAGGTCTGCGTGAGGCTGGGGTTTCTAGCAAATCCCTGTGGGGTACTGTTGGCCCATGGACCACACAGGAGCAAAAGTCCAGCATACAATGTAGTTCACATATACCTTATGTCCTGTTGTTTGTCTCCCTCTCTGTAGAACATAAGCTTCACAGAACAGGATCTTAGCTCTGACCACTCGTGTGTCCCAAGCAACTAGACCCCTGGCACATGACCAACACACAAGTGTTGTGTGAATGATTCAATAGGCATTATTGAATATTCACGTAACTATGAAATTCCATCTTGTCTGATTAAAACTATTCAGTGGTTTTCCACTGCTTTTAGAACAGAGCCCTAAATGTTCTGTTCCATGGGGCCAACACAAACAGGTACTGCTCTACTCTCCCTTCAAGAAGAGACCTGCTACTCATTGCAAGGAGTGTGCTTAGCTGACAGCCTCCCTGTTGTTAGCTCCTTCAAGTTTGGCTCAAAACCATGTTTGAGCCAGTCAAGCTCTTTGGTTAATTCCAGAGCAAGGTGGTGGTATAGGGCCCTGACTGTTTCCACCTGATGCGACTCCTCCAACAGGTAGTCTACTTCAGAGACCCTGGGGCTGGCCGAGCTTTGTGGGGTCTGCCTCATGGACTGATGGCACCCCTGCCCCCTGCCCCAGTCTGCTTCCCCCTTTTTATAGGGTCTTGCTCCCCCATAAACCTTTTGTACTCTATTTATTTGCTTTAAAAATTATTTGTAAATTATAGTTGATATACAATATTAGTTTTACGTGTACAACATAGTGATTAGACACTTACATGCCTTAAGAAGTGATCATCCTGAGAAGTCTAGTAGCCATTTGTCACCATACAGAGTTGTTATGATCTTATTGACTGTATTCCCTATGCTGTACTTCACATCCCGTGACTTATTGAAAAGCTGTTATTCTGCACTCCTCCCTGCAAAAAATTTGGTCATAGAGGCGGAAAGTACTTATAGTTAGAAATCTGTCAACACACACACACACACACACACACACACACACACACACACCTCTCCTTGGAGAAGTGAACGTGGAAACGTGCCATCCAAAGCTACTGGGTTACATTGTTCTAATGAAACTCGCCCTTTGAAGCTGTCCCCGGTAAGAAAACAGGTTCCAAGAAAGACTACCCAAAGTCACGGGGCTAATTTCAGGTCAAACTGAGTATGGAGCTGCCAGCGGGCCAATGACAAGACAGGGACTGGTCTGCAGCAGGTGGAGAGACCCTTGGGAAGATAATAAAAAGTGGATCCAGAAAACATCTCCCACCTTTTAGATAAACTTTGAGTCCCTGTCAAATGCATCCATTTCCCCACGGCCTGTGTGGCTCAGTTGTTTGAGTGTCCTCCTGTGCACTGAAGGGTCTGGGGTTTGATTTCCGGTCAGGGCACATACCCAGGTTGTGGGATTGATCCCCAGTCGGGGCCTGTATGGGAGGCAATTCTCTCTCACATCGATGTTTCTTTCTCTCTCTCCCTTCCTCGCTCTAAAATTAAAAAGAAAATCAAGCTTTAAAAACATAGCATCAATTTCTCTTTGTGCCTTCAGTTTCCCGTGCTTGCTCTCACCGTGCCCGATGTATCCCCTAGTTGTCATTGCTGACTCAAACCTTCCAGGTGGGAGTGTGTGGCATTCGGGGTCGGGGGTGGGAGACAGGAGCCTTTTGCACAGCAAACCCTCATAACTTTTCTTGAAGGCCAATAAAAATACTCTTCAGTTTTAATCTGCTAATTATAAGTAAATGGACCTTTCAACATTAGGAAATTCAGCATTTTTTGTTTGCATTTATGATCATTGTCTATTTTCCATTTATTCCCATCTATTTGCAATAAGTGTATTTTTGAGCCAACTTGGTTTATGCTGTTCCCCAGGAAAAAAAAGAAAACCCCACAACCAACCAAACGGCTTCTATACCATCCCCACGGAGCCCAGTGCTTCCTAGGCATGAAATTGACTGACGCACACACAGGCGCAGGTGCGGGGCCACGTGCCACGTGCCGCCTGGTTTTTAGCCTGTGTTTATCATCAGTAAATGGCCGTGGATGTTTAAATGGTTCCCTAATACTGATGGAGAGCGGATGCCATTATCACTTGAACTTGTATTGCCACACAGATGGTGGAAATAAACATCCAATTCCGCGCAGTTTCGTTGGTGTCTTGCTTTTGGAAGGTCCGCCGAGCGTCAGGCCTGCCCAGTGCCAGCAGGGGCACTCGGGCAGGGCTGGGGCATGTGAAATTCCAGACTGGCTTTTGTGTTGAGAGCCTCCAAGGCAGCAGGTTTCCAGTAAGTCGGAGGGGGTTTCTTGCGGTAGTGGACCCCACCTGGGGTACCAGGCAGCAGCTCCAAATACCCCTTCACACTCAGGCTGTGCCTCACACCCCTGACCTCTATTACAGACGAATCCAAACCTAACCATGCGCGCTGGAATGCTTCTTATTCATGGCTCTCCACCTTCCGCTGTTTTAGACGCCTTGGAAAATAGGGTTGGTTCAGCACCGTGGTGATGCCCCCACCTGGCCTCCCCGGCCTCATCCTCAGGTTCCTTCCTTCTGGGGACCTCTGATCTACTTACATTTCCCTCCGCACAAGGGGAGACCGTAGTAAACATTTGTTGAACCAATGAACAACTAACTTGGTCACACTATAGTAATAATCAACAGGGTTTAAAGTTAGCCTATTCCACACATATTTGTTTCAACACGTTCGGAATAAAGATGGAAGTGAATCTGGGCATGTTTGGGGAAGGTCCTCCTTGCACCTTAAGATTCCCTGGGGTGGGGGTAGGGTAAGGAGGATGAAGATACTCCTTGGGAGGACGGCCAAGCCTGGGAAGGCTGGGAGCCATTTCTCTGGGGCAGTGGCCCTGGCCCCAAATGTAAATACTTAAGGGGTGATTCCAGTCTTCAGGGCCAGAGAAACTGCCACATGAGCGAGGAGCCCGGTGTTTATGACAAAAGCCATGTCTAGCAGGTTTGTTCTGTTTTATTAACGAATCGTGCAAAAGGCAGGCAGAACTTCCCCTCCCCCAGGGGGCTTATTTCCTTTATCCCAGCCTCCTTTCTCTGAATCAAATCATGCAATAATCCTTCTCGTTTCTATGGAGTGCCTTCCAGATTACAAAATGCTTTCACATACATTATCTTGTTTTCATCTTCTGACAGTCTTTGGAGCCAGGCAGGGCACGATGATGATTCCTAGTTTGCAGTTAAGCCCCAGAGAAGTTGAGTGACTTAGATGGCTTATCTGGCCTCATTCCAGGGGAAGGATCAGAACCCCTGGTGCGCAGGGCTCTGAGGCCAGCCTCGGAGCTTTCTTGGAAACTTGGAATAAGGGTTAAGATCCTGCGGCTTGGGAGCAGGGATAGGGGAGCTTTTATTTTGGTATAGGGCCAGGTAGTAAATATTTCAGGCTTTGCAGGCCAGGCTGTTGCTACTACTGGAAAGCAGTCGCAGACGGTGTGTGAATGAATGAGCATGGCTGTGTTCCAGTGACACTCTATTTATGGACACTGACATTTGAATTTCATATAATTTTCATGAGTTGTGAACTATTCATTTCCATTAGATGTGTTTGGTTTTTTCAATCATTTAAAAGTGCAAAAACCATTCTTAGTTTGTGCACTCTACCAAAACAGGAGGCTGGTTGGATCGTGCTCATCGGCCATTACGTCCTGACCCTCCTATAGAGCCGGTCGCCGCTGGGGACACAGGTAACTTGGGGCAGATTTCCTAGATGAGCCTCAGTGTCTACAAGTTGGAAGAGAAGTGATTTTTACCTTCAGGGACTGGAGGGTGAAACCCAATGGCCGCACAGTGTCGAGCACAGTATCTGTTACTCAGTTGGCCCTCAGCAGGTGGGAGGTGTCGTGATTCGACGATGCCAAGTTCGGGAAACGGTCTGCCCTCCCACATCGCATGGAAAGGGGATTCTGATCTGTTTACAACCACCTCAGCCTTTTCCGCACCTGGTGCTAGGGAAAAAATGTGTGTTGAAGGGAAATCTAGACATGCCCACAGGACAGAGATACTTTTTGTTTTTAACCACAGATAAGTCTTTAAAAAATAATAACTTGTCAGTGACAGAAAGGCCCAAACGAAATGAAAACAGGCCACACGTTTGCCCCATCGACAGGAACTCAGGATAAGGAGTTTCCGGCCTTAGTGTCTTCATCTGCAAAACGGGGATAAGAGTAACAGTCTCTACCTCGTAGGACCGAGGAGAAGATGACTAGGAGAATGGGTGTCAGGTGCACGGCATGGTGCTCAGCACTACGGGCACAATCCCAGGGCGTTTGAGAACTCCCTGTCTGCACCTCTCTGTGCTCCCTCCAAGCTCAGGTTCTGAAGGGATCAGCGTTGGTATTCACGGTGCCGGTAGGGGCAGAGGGTTGTCTATTAGCCAAATATGCACCTTTTATCGGAGGACTAAGAGACGATGCCTTTGGAAACTCTCCGCGCCTGGCACCCAGAGGTTGCAGCCAGGCCTGGGGTCACCGCCCACGGGGCTGCAGCATCACCGGAGGAGGAGGCTGGGATGGAGGCAGGCGGGCGACGCCTGGAGCACAGCAGGCTGCTGAGGAGCCGAGTGCAGGAAAAAGCCCGAGTGTCTGCTCAGCATGTGTGAACCCGGCCTAGATTTGCCCAAAGCTGGCTCCCTGCTCTTCCCTTTCGGAAGCAGAAGCTTGTGACTTGGCACCTGTTCTGGAACCCTCTGTAGACCAGCCTGCTTGGGTGATTCTACACCTGGAGGCGAGGAGATGCGATCCAGAGGAGAGCAGGGCCCTTAGGACCCAGGAGGCCATTTGGGTGTCTGCTCTCTGGCCTACAGTTCCCCATCCGTCAGCTGGGACCCGTGCACCCGCCCAGAGGACTGCTGACACTCCCCTGACCTCGGCCACAAGGTGACATTTTGCATCCTGAGTTGGTGGATGATGAGAACTGTCACCAAGAAAGCAGACGAAGTCTTGGGGTGAAGTGCAAATGACGAAGGTCAGCCCTGTCCTTGGCCGTCCCCACTCCGTCAAACAGCCTCACTGTCCGTCAGTCATCCCTTCCAGACCCGAGGACAGCTCTGGCAGTGGTTTGGGGCCTTCTGTGTGGGCTGGAGAGGAAAGCCAGGGGTTGAAGTGGGGTGCTTCTGCCTCGCCCATCCTTCTGTCCGGAGCCAGCTTCCTACCTTTGGACTCCCAGTCACAGGCAGCAGTCATCGCCTCGTGTGGGCAGGGCTGGTGCAAATCACAGGTCAACTGGCCTTCAGGTCGGTGGGACTCCCGGGACACGGTTGAAAAAGGCAAGCTGCTGCACCATTTATCTGTCTGACCAAGATTTCCTGAGCACTGGCCAGAGACTGCTCGTTCATCCCATCTTTGCCTGGGAATAATGGCACCTTTCCCATGGATTAAATTTCCCAGCTTGCCTTGGAGTCTGGTGTAGCTGATACCGTTGCAATTTAACCCAGTTATAAAGGAGCAAAGGGAAGGCCAAATATTATAGGCACGCCCAGTAAAGTCTGGGTGAGATAGGGAAGGTACTTGGCTGCCATTCACACCTGAGACCTGGTTATTGGCTAGAGTAGGTGTGGCCACCGCAAGCATGGGAAGATTTGATGTTTAAACTCCTACACAAAGGGGCTCTCTCTCTCTTGCTCACACTTGGCTCCTGGCCTGTGGAGTTCTCGAGCTCCTGCCTTTGCCATGGGCCATGTGGACCCCACACACATGGGCTTATGGGCTGCAACTAGCCTGTACCAGACCCAGCTCCACCATGGAACGGAAACTCTGGACACTGGCTTTGCTTCTAGCTCTACTGCAACCCCAGCTGCCTATCTTCCAGGACCGGATCAAGGGAAATGGGACTTTGGGAACCGAGGTGTGTAGTTCCACACAAAGAAAGCTTTCTACCACATCTCATCCTCCCGTGGGGGCCTCCGGAAATGCTTATTTTAGCAGCACCCCAAGAACCTCATCCCACTAGCAAAAGAGAAAGACCACACATTTCTCCGGTAACAGCCACCTAGTAAGGTCAGGCCAATGAGATGGAAGCTGAGTTACTGTGTGGGACTGCTGAAAAGTTTCCTTAAAAGAAAAGCAATACACATTTTTGTGTTTCCTTATTCCTAACACAAGATTCAGATATGATGGCTGGAGCTCAAGCACCTATCTTGGACCACGAGGTAGACATGCAAAGCGTGATGGGGAAGCTGGTTAGAAATAGTTTGGCCCTCTGATGACGGCAGCTCCACAAAACTTTCCCCGGGCTGCACACATCCAGACATTTTTCATGAGAGGCAGATACACTATTTAAACTAACTACTGTTGTCATGAGGTCATGTGTTACATACAGCCAAACCCAATCTGAACTGATATGTGTCCCCCCGTGTGCCAGACCGTCTTCTGAGTGGCAGTGACACAGCAGTGAGGATGGTACACGTGATGCCTGCCCTGTACACTCACATTCTGGTGGAGAGAGAACTACATACGAGGAAACAGTCATCCCGGGCAGTACTTGGTGCTGTGAAATCAAGAAAACAGCACAGTATTGAATGAGACGCAATTCTAAGCTGTCACATTTTAACCCGTATAGTTTTCGTGTCAGCTCTGTGCTGTAAGGGCTGTTATTATCCCCATTATACACATGGGGAAAACAGAGGCACAGAGTGGTGAAGTTGCTTGTGTGAGGACACTCAGCCAGTGAGTGGACAAAGCAGCACCTGAGTCGCAGCCTCAGCAGCCCATTTGTCACTGCTGTCCCTCAGCAGGCCAGCAAGAGGAAGCGCTGCTGGGGGACTGCCGCTCAGCTGACACCAGGCCCCTGAGTCCCGACCAGTGGTCTTTATACCAATGCTGTTGCCCTCAGCTGTGGCATTTCCAGCAGAGGGGTCCTGGGTGTGAGACTTCTGGAGTCGTGCCTGCCCCTCAGAAGGAAGCATCCCTAAGTACCAGCTGGAAGCTGCATGACCTTCCTGAGCCGAGTCAAGCTGCCTTTCTCCCATTGAATTTTATTGGTAACAAGTGTGTCACCAAGGTTGGCCCACATTCAGGGAGAGGGGACACAGACCTCCACCTTTCCAGGAAAGAATATCAAAGAGTTTGTGGACATGTTTAAAACCACCACACATATCAATAAATCTCAGCAATGGTAACTCTGGCTTGGGAGGTCCCTGGGAACAAGAGGAGCACAGGTGTAATGGCTGGAGCTCAAGCAACCATCTTGGACCATGATGACTCCACAGAGACACCGGGAGCCAAGAACATGGCACAAATAATAGGGATCATGTACAGCCAGTCTTTCCAGATGTAACCTAACATGGGTGTGTTCTGGGATCTGGGACGCAGAGGAGGCCTCTGTGCTGCCCTGGGCATCAATATCAGTAGTCAGTGCTGGCCAAGTCCTTCCCGTCTCTGTGAGCTGCCAACCACTGCACCAACTGACTTGATGAGAACAGAGGGGCTGTACTCAGTGCAAATTTGCCCAGGCACAGGGGAGTGTCTGTGCTGAGGCAGGGCCAGCCCTGGGAAGCGGGAGCATCTACCAGTCCCCGGGTAGGCAAGACCACTCACAGATGAACTGATGGGAACAATGACATTTTGGAGTTTGTGGTCATTCTACTTTTATAGGAACTAGCCTCAAATCCAGGAAAACCTTCTAAGGGGAACCTGTGGAGAGTCCTAAAGCTGTGGAATTGCCTGAGTTTTGGTGGTATGGACCAGTACAAGAGAAACTTGGGGTTTGCTCCAAAAGTCTTTCTAGTTCCCCATCCCATCACCCTACCTAGAAAACGCTGGGCCACTGGCTCTGAGAAATATCAGGGGTGGTTCTTGGATCAGCAAACATAGGAAAGGATGTTATTTATTAAGGGCCTATGCTTTTCATATATTACCATATGTTATCTGGCTCAGTCATCGCAACAATCCTACAAAAGAAATCATTATTCTCCTACAGAGAGGATAATGAAATTGAGAAAAATGTAAATCACATGCCTAAGGACACAACTGAAGACAGCTCTACCTGGCTGTGCGTCTTACTTCCCTTCCTCTGCCCTGTTTAATCCTCACCCCTTGGTGCGAAGCAGGGAGCTGGGCTCGCACAAGTTTGGGGATCCTTGAGTGATGGCAAATACATGTCTGCAGCAATCTCCAGTCATTCCAAAGAATAAGCTCAGCCAGGTTCAAGGACAAATCCGATGGGAGGGGAGCATTCTCTATGCTTAGCCAGTCTCAGGAGATGCCCTGGGGTTCCGATGGGTGTTCCACCCAGACGCTGCCCAGACCACCTGCAGCTCCGGGCAGCTGCTAAGATGACTGGGGAAATGTTTCCCAGAACAGAACAATGGAAAGGGGGGGTTATTAGGGGGGAAAGGTGGAGAGGAATCTGGAACGAAAGGAAGGATTTGATTTTCAGTGAGAAGTCTTCCCTCTGGCCTCTCATTCTTCAACTTGCTTTGACTGAGAACAAAGCACTTTTTATATGTTGAACAAAAGCTTTGTCCCCAACAGTGTCTTGGGAAACCCCCTCCCTAAACTCTCCCTGCTGTGACCTTAGAACACAGGGGCAGGGGAAGGGCTCTTTGTCCCCAGCATTTCCCTTCTTGGAAATGGGTGAGATTCTGTCCCAGCCTGGCTGTGCACCACCATGGAGCCAGACTCTGTTAACATTGTCCTAAACCCAAGAGCTCTGAAAACCTAACGTTTAAAAAAATCTGACTTGACACACTGTGCAAGGCCCTTTTCAGTCTTCATTGATCCTGCTGTGAACACATATTCCTCCAGTTCTGCTGCAGAAATATCAATGTGTTTGTGGACAGGATTTCTTAAAGCCCCCAACATTTTGAGTATGGGAATACCTAGCCCCACGATATCAGATAAGGAACTGTAAATCCACACCAGAAACATGGTTGGGTATCATTCTTCTCACTTTTCTTTCATTCATTCTTTATCTTTCTTCCTTTTCTACTTTTTACCTTCCTATTTTTAAATTTTATTTTTATCCTCACCCGAGGACATTTTTCCATTTCTGTTCAGATAGAGTGGGAGGGAGGGAGAGGGAGAAAGAGAGAAACATCGACGTGAAAGGGGCACATTGAGTGGCTGCCTCCTGCACGACCCCAACCAGGGCCAGGGACAAATGGCAACCGAAGTACTTGCCCTTGACCAGAATCGAACCCGTGACTCATTTGTCTGAAGGCCAACGCTCCAACTGCTGAGCCAAACCGGCCAGCGCTACCTTCCTGTTTCTTAAAAATCCTGTTTCTTCTTCTCCCTCTTAGTTCTGGGGCTCCCCTCCACCCCACCCATGCACACATGCGCCCATCCATTCACCTATGAGATGCACGGTGGGCCAGGCACCGGTCAGCCACGCAGGTACCATGGTGACCGAGTGGTCCGGTCCTGAGGGTTGAGTCCAGTGGGGCTGACACGCAGGGACCGCCATCAAGCCGTGTGCGGGAGTAAGCTCGGGTGCTGTGGAGCGTGGGAAGAGCATCTCTCCCTGACTCAGGTGGGGTGGGGCAGGGGAGCCAGGTGGGCGCCTCGGGGTGGCTTTTCTTCCTCCCAGTTTCACAATCTGTCCACCCGAAGGCACCACAGTAAACTACTGGCACGTCACCTTTGTAGCACCCAGGTCTCAGCACTGAGCCCGGACTGGTCTTCGCGGGAGCTGCCCGGGCTCCTTCTGTAAACCACTGTAGGGCTGGGGAGGCTCCTGAGAGAGGGGCATCTGAGTGAGAAGTGGGAGGATTTCATTAACTGGGGTTTCCTTCTTCCCTCTTTGTTATTTAACAGCCAGTGTATTCTTTTGCTAGGGCTGCAGTAACAAAGTACTTAAATTCTGCTTACACAACAGAAATGTATTGTCTCCCAGTTCTGGACGCTGGAAGTCTGAGATCCAGGTATCAGCTGGGTTGATTCCTTGTGAGGGAGACGCTTCTAGGCCTGTCCCCCAGCTCTGCTGCATCACCCTGACCCGCGCCTTCATCTCCACGCCTCCTCACGGCCCTCTTCCTGTACGTGTCTGTGTCCAAATCCCTCTTTTCATAAGGACTCCAGTCGTGTTGGATTAGGGCCCACCCTACTCCAGTGTGACCTCATCTTAACTAATTACATCTACATCCACCCTGTTTCCAAGTAAGGTCACATTCTGAGGTACTGGGGTTAGGACGTCAGCATACGAATTTGGGGGGATGTAATTTCTCCTACAACACCAAGCCTTTCCTTGTGGGTGATGCTTCTAGAGAAGGGGCTGCTGTCACCACCGTCGACTTAGGTGGGGCCTGTGGCTCTGGAGGGGACTGAGGCGAATGAGTCAGGAGGCAGGAAAGGGGCCTGATTGGCTCTCCCGGTAAAGAATGGAGAGGGCAGCTGTGCCTGTGATAGGCTGAGACGGGCAAGGCAGGGAGGGGCTCTGCTCCAGGAGCTCAGGAGGCCAGAAGCCAGGGCGCTGGGGGAAGAAGGCTAGACCTCCATAAATGCGGGCCCATCAGTGGTGCTGGGGTCCCCTGAAAGGGCTGTAAAATCTTAACAGAAAACCCAAAGTCATCTTCCATAATTCCATTGCACAACAGAAGGCTTTCTAATCTCAGTTCAGAAAAGTGTCAAAATATGAGCAGACTGGTGTAGCACAGAGGTTCAGGACATGGGGTTGAATGCCAACTCTGCCAAGTATTGGCTGTGTGACCTCGGATAAATCACTCAGGCTCTCTGTGCTTCATTTCCTCATCTGCACAAGAGGGTTAACAGCTATACTTAGTTCACTGAGCTGTTGCAAGAATTGCTTGTGAGCCGGTAAGCAAAGCCCTCAGAACAATGCCCAACATACCGATGTTCTTCAGTAAACGTAGCTTTTATTACAAAGAACGTGGGCAGGTGAATGTGAGGCCCGGAATACACCTGACCACATTTACTTTGCCTGTAGCTTCTTCAGAGAGGCTTGCTTTCAAACAACAGTCCAGGAAATGAGTGAACTCATTTTTAAGACCAAGAGAATCAAGAAAGTCTATCAAACTACTCTAGATTAATGCCACTCCTAAGGTTCAGCTCAATTGCAGCCCAGGACACTGCAAAACTTTGCCACAGAACTGCTGTCGGTGTTTCATAAGGAATCGAGATCAGGGAGTAGTGGGACAGAGCCAGAGGTGAAAAGCGTTTTTCTAGTTCTTTTTTTAAGGAGAAAAGGGGGACTTGTAGAAACCCCAGACTGGTGTGATGCTATCCCTTATAGAATTATTAGACAGTTTGGGCATACATGTAGAAGAAAGGAGTGATCACCCTAGTACTATCATGGGTTCACTATGAACAAGTCATGCCAAACCCACTTTAACTTTTTTGGTGATGGCTTAATATAAATTTGGAATAGGCTAAAGACCTGGTGGATCTTGACCTTGTGAAATATTTATCAGAGACACTTGCAGTAGTCTTTTGGACAAGAAGGAGAAATACAGTCTGGCTATATAGCACAGGTAAACTGATTCGTCTTCGGTTGTAGTCAAAGAAGGTTGAATAATGACCTGTTTGAGGGGAGTTTTTAAGAGCTGAGCCCTGGGCCCAAACATCTCCGGTTTGCCTTTTAGAAATAGCATCCTCCCCAGCATGGGACCTTATTATTCTGCCCCCCCCCCACCCCCCTCCTCAATGTCCACCGGTGTGGCTCAGTGGATTGAGCTTCCTCCCAAGGACTGAGAGGTCCCAGTTCCATTCCTGGTCAAGGCACGTGCCTAGGTTTCCGGCTTATCCTCAGTAAGGGGCTGCAGGAGGCAGCCCATAGATGTTTCTCACTCCCTAAAAAAAAAAAATCAATGAAAACATATTTTTAAAAAAGGTGTTTGTTTGTAGAAGCACCTTAAAACTAACAACACACATAGGGTAGTTTTTTATTTGCATTTTCCCTTAAATTTTCTCCCAATGGTGAAAAGTTGCATCAAAATTCAAACAGTTTGTGCTCATTTCACGGTTCATTAATACTGAAATCCCTGAAGAATCTGGCCGATGAAGAAGGAAGCCACTTGGTCCATAGGCATTCTCTTCTGCTGCTATTCTTTCAAAAAAAAAAAATTTTTTTTTTTTTTTGCTTAACACCAACTATGTGCCAGGCTCTGTGCTAGGCACGCGAGCTCGGGGGCGGAGGCACCGGAGACGTTGGGCCCAGCGCGGGGCACCGGGAGCCGCGGAGCGGAGACGCCTGGATGCAGCCGGCGCTGCACGGCGTTCGGCCGCCGCAGGTCCGCGGGCTTCCTTACCCTTCGTGCGGGGCTTTTCTTTGGGAAATGAAAGCTGATCTCGAGGGGGAGAGGCCACAAAAACAAAACTGCAGTCCAGGCACTTTTCTTTAAAACAAGGAAGCACGTTCCGAAAGGAACTTCTGAAGGATTAGGTTGTTTGGCCAACCTCGGAAAACAAGCAGCCGACCCCCATCCCAGCCCCCACTGCTCCAACAACTAAGACACCAAATGGAAAAGCAGACGGGGTGTGCCGGCCGGTCCCAGGCTGCCCCCCGCCCCCGGGCCCTCGCGGGCACCGCTCCCTGCACCCCGGGACCTGCGTGCTTGCACGCGGAGTGGGACAGAACGTGGATAACGGCGGTGACAAGCCAGGAGGCACCGTCCCGCGGAGTCTGCCTCTGCAGCTGCATTTTGTTACTTCCTAGTACCATAAAGCTTGTCCTCGGACAGGGACAGGCCAACTGAAAGGAGAAGCCTCCTCCTCTTTCCCCCATCCCATCCCCCACCCCCTCTGTGCCCTCGGGGTCAGACAGCAGTTTGACCAGTCAGGGGCGGACTGGACCCGTGTAACTCAGACGGAGGTGTTTAGTCACACTCAGGGCTGCCCGGAGCTCGGGAGTTTGGAGTCACAGGGTTTTGTGCAAAAGGCTAAAGCCACCTGCGAGGTAAGAACTGGGTTCTGCCTCCGGGCTCTGCGTCCTGGCTGCCCACAGGATAGCCGGGGAGCTGCAAAAACTGTCACTGTGGGGCCCCACTCCTGACCCAGGGGCCCAAACCTCTAGATTTCTGTACTTTCTTAGCATCTTCCCAGGTGTTTCTGAACCAACCCCCCGGACGGCAACAGCGTGGGGTTCAACACCAGGCCAGATCTGGGCTCAAAACTTGATTTTACTGCTGCCTTCTGACGGGGCCCTTGAGGAAGTTTAAGGGCTTTGAGGCCGTTTCTCAGCTGTAAAATGGAGGATAACAGAAACCACGTTCAAGGTGGAGAGGACTAAAACATATGGTAGTGCCGGACTCACAGTGAGTGCCCGTAAGTGCTGTGGTTGGTGTTATCATCGGGTTTCAGTGATCACCGGGGGCTTGTGCTCTTGGGCTGGCAGTCTGTCTCAGCCCCCTCTGCGCTCTGTGGGTTGTTAGAAGGTGCCAGGACTCATCTTCTCTCCCTCCCTGCTCTGCCCGCCGATATGTGGGCTTCAGTCTCAGTCTCCATGGGGACATTAGCTCTCCTATCTCCCTCAGGTTCATGGCCAGCTGGAAGAGTGAAAATCCAGCTCACCGAGTATCACTGGCCCCAGTGGTGTCACATGTCCATCTTTGACCAATCACTCCACCAGTGAGAATGTGAGGCTCTGATTGGCTCAGGACTGGGTCACATGCTCCACCTTAGAGCCAGTGGTAGAGAGCAAACTGAAGAGTACGGGCTGGAATTGGAGAGGGAGTGGCTTTCCCATGAGAAACCATTGGTGGAGTTTAGTGGGTGCTGGGTGAACACAGCAGGTGCCTGCCTCCCACAACCTACCTTACTCATAGTTAACTATAGCTGTGCAAAGAAATAAGTCAGCCGATCAGACTATAGCAAACAGAAAGGTGGAATAGGACATGGAAGAACCAGGGTGCAATGTCCTTTGTTTACTCTGCTGGTTGCCTTATTCTTGCTAATTCTATACACAACTACAATAAATTCCCGGCTGCTCCCTGAACAGATTCTACTCTCTCTTTCTTTGCTCATGCTCTTCCATATACTCGGTGTCATGTATTTTCCTTTATCTGTACCCATCCAAGTTCTATTAATCCTTCCAGATCCCGCTTCAAATTCTCCTCCTCCAAAAACCCTTTCATGATACCCTTGCTCCTTCAATCCTGCCCCAGGGCCAAAAGAAATGCATTCAGATTTCAGGCTGTTATTTGCATGCTCTTTTATAGTACACTGCACTTTCTACGTTGTGCTGCTATTCTAATACACACTGCTTCTGTACTACTAGTCTGTGCTTTTTGGGGGGCTGGATTTATTCACCTCGGTCCCTTCATTATCATAATTAATTTTTTGTGTCAATTTGCCTGGGACATGGTGCCCAGATATTTGGTCAAATATTATTCTGGATGTTTCCCTCAGGTGTTTTTTGGATGAGATTAACATTTAAATTGGCTGACATTGAGTAAAGCAGATTGCCCTCCACAGTGTAGGTGGGCCTTAACCAATCAGTTGAAGGCCTGAATAGAACAAGACTCACTTCCCCTGAGCAAGAGGGAATTCTGCCAGCAGACAGCTTTCAGACTTGAATTGCAACATTAGCTCTTCCTGGGTCTCTAGCCTGCTGGCCCACCCTGCAGAGTTTGGACTTGCCAGCCTCCACAATCATATGAGTGAATTCCTTACAATCAATCTCTCCCTTTATAAACATGCATCCTATCAGTTCTGTTTATCTAGAGAACCCTTGCTAATACAATTATGTAGCGGAGTACCTGGAAAAAAGTAAGAGCTCTGTGTTTGCAAATAAGTGAATGAATGAATGGATGGATGGATGGAGGGATCCTGCATGGCTCTTAAGTGCTATGAATCTGAGGAAAAGATTCAGATGCAACTGCAGCTAATGGGACTGTATGTGGAAACACGCTTTGTAAAGGGCCAACCTCTCCACAAATGTTACTTCCACTACTTACCACCACCACTGTGGCTTTGGGTTCTAGGACTTGTGCCAGTGCTGGCCTTAAAGTGGTCTGCAGCTCTTGCCCACATGGAGGACCAGATACCCTGTTCCAAATAATGATCCTTCTCTTTCCCCAACTGCGTAGTACTGCTTTGATCAACTGGTGTTTAATTTCCAGTCTCCTCCTCACATCTGGGCCATGTTGTTTGAAGTTGTGGTTCAGTGTGATGGAAGGAAGCCATGGTGGAATGGAGAGGGCGGGCTCTTCACTGTCATAGCCTTTTCTCATGGGCAAATTATGTAGTCATGAAGAACCAAACTACGTCAGCAGATAGAGGGGGCCTCTTTTGCCAGTGTGTGTGGTGGCAGGAGGAAGCTTGCCACCATGCCAAACTACATCGTTGCCAGGATGGCTTACTGTCTCCACTGAAAAGCCTTTGCTGAAACAATGGAGACAATGAAGAGATCTGTGGGTGCCAGGGGTGGACTTGGGAAATGAACAGGCAGAGCACAGAGGATTTTTATGGCAGTGAAAATACCTATATGATGCTATAGTGATGGATATAGGTCATTCTACATTTGTCCAAAGCCATTGCGTATACAACACCAAGTGTGAACCCTAAGGTGAACAAGGGCCTTCAGATGACTACGTGTCAATGTAGGTTCATCCTTGGTGAAAAATGTACCACTCTGGTGAGTGATGCTGATAACAGGGGCGGCTGTGTATGTGGGGGGACGGAGGGTATATGGAAATCTCTGTGCTTTCCTCTAAATTTATTGTAAGCCTAAAACTGCTCTAAAAAAAAATAATTTTTTTTTTTAAAAAAAAGCTTTTGCTGAATGAGAACAGTTTCGGAAACCAGCTACAAGCCCCAGATGAAAGATTGCCCTGCTTTATTGCAAGTCCAAACAGCCTGGCCCAGATGAGGCTGGCACCGCGTTTGAACAACAGCTGTGTGATCAGTTCGGGTATGGCTTTATTAGCCGTGAGTCGGGCTTGGAAAGGCATCCTTGGGGAAAAGGGGTCTTGGGCAGGGGTCTCACGCTCCTGTGAGCAATCCTGACAGCATTCGAGGTTGCTGGGGAAGATTTAACTGCCTCAGCTGTGCCTTATCCATCCGCCAGTTGAGCGGAGCCTCTGCACCGCAGAACCAAGGAGCCAGGGCCAGCCGGCCCACTCCCAGCCGGCGCGGCCCGGGTCGGTTTCACCCGTCTGATGGCTGCCTCAGCCTCTTAGAGCCTCCGAGTTGCAAGAGGCGCAGGAAGGCCATGGAGTCCAGCAGATGTCGGATTAGAGGACTTTCCGAGGTGGGTGTGTCAGGAGGGCAGCGAGCACACAAAGGCATTCGCTGTCATGGGGTGGCTGCCATGTGCCAGCCCTGTCCCTACCCTCCAGGAGCTCAGATCCTCCCAGGGCAGAGTTGGGGGGCGTCAGGTCTTCTGTGAAGACTGTTTTGCCTTCCCAGGCAGTCAGTCGTTAGTTCCGTGGTTGAACTTTGATTTTTCGTCATTCATTTATTCATTCATTTACTCTTTCATTCTGTGTACAAAGATAATATTTGTATTTTGTGTATATGCTCTTGCAGAAAATGCAAATACACGAAGGTAGAACGAAGAGTATACAACTGTCCACCAACCGGAAACAACAACTTGAACATGTGACATTGGACAGCGATGCTTCCGACACCTCTCTCTGTGTATGTGCTCATGTTGGTGCTGGTGTGCCACTCCACATAGGGGGACCTTTTCTGTTTCCCAATTGGCATTTTTTTATTCAACAATGTCACAGAAACATTGAAAAATGACTGCTTATGACTATGTGACATGGTTATATCAAAACATCGTGTATGTTTAGGTTGCTGCCGGCCTTTTGCTTCGAGAGACCCCCCAAGGAGATTTTCCTGGGACCCTTCACACTCTGACACCCTCCAGCCCCCCAGAGTTTCAATGCCCAGTCCCTAGCTCCACGCCCTGTGCAGAGTAGGTTCTGAGTTGGTGTTTGGAGACTAACCCAAGCAAACAGTTTTGTATCCTCATTCTATGATCTCCTTAGGGAAAGATCCCAGAACTAGAATTGAGGATCAAAAGGAAGCGGCATTTGGATTTTAGTCACAGATTGCCAGAATGGTCCTGTACACACAGTCAGAGCTCCGCCCCGTGCCCAAGCTGGGTGCTTCCCTTTCTTAACCTGGCCCAATCTGATAGGTTTGGTGCTTTGTACTCTAAGCACCATTTGTCAACTTGGGTTAAAATTATTTGTTACCTTTTTTCTTCTCTTCACTAGCAGCTAGCTTAGGGTCTGAAGTGAGGCTAGTGTTACTGTAGATCTAATGCAGTTGCTCAAGAATATTTATAAATCTCTGCCCTGGCGGGTTTGGCTCAGCAGTTAGAGCATCGGCCCACGGACCAGAGAGGCCCGAGTTCGGTTCCTGCTAGGGGCATGGTTTGTCCTAACCTCGGTTGCAGTTTGTCCCCGGCCCTGGTTGGGGTTGTGTGGGTGGCAACCACTCAGTGTGTCTCTCTCACATGGATGTTTCTCCCTCTCTCTTCCTCCCTTTCTCTCTCCCGCTCTATCTGAAGATAAATGCAGAAAAATGTCCTCGGGTGAGGATAAAAATAAATAAACATATATATATTTATAAAGCTCATCACTATGCTGAGCACCCTCGGACATGAGGAGGAATAGGGCATCATTTCTGCTGCTGCCCACAGGGCGACCCAGTGTGTGACCTTGACGTGGGGGCACCCACCTTTGGGAGAAAGAAGCAATACTGCAGGAGGGAGATGAGCAGGACAGTGAGGGTTATCCCATGTGGTGGATTGCAGAGGGTGTGTTCTGGGAGCCTGGGGGGTGGGTAGAGGGCCTCAGGGGCCATCTCAGAGTTGGCATCCTTGCCACCACCCGAAGGAGAGCTTCAATGCCAGCAGAGGAGACTGTGTGTGGCAACCACACCTCCTAAACTATGGCTGACAACTACCTACCAGAGGAACTGCAGAGCGCTTGTTCAAAATGCATTTTCCCGAGTTCATCTCAAAGCAATGGAGTCAGAATCTCTGGAGACTGGACAGGTCTTGACACAGCTACCAAGAGATTCCTTTATGCACCAAAACTCAGGCACCATCACTCAGGGTGACACCCACCCTATAGGTGTTAGAGTGAAATCATCGAAGAAGAAAAATTTGGGGTTCATACAAAAGCACATCACCAGCTTTGTGGCCCTCAGTTACCTGCACCTACGTCAGCCCCCGTAGCTGGTGTCAGGCACACGCTGTGCCCCGCCCTGGCTCCTGTGTACGCTTGCAGTGGGCGAACACCCTTCCGTCCGAGGATTTAGAGAGCTGGCCAAGTGCAGGTGCTAATGGTCTTCCCCACAACCTCAATGACACCCTGGGAGCCTCTGTGTGGCTATGTTGTCAACAAACTGGACATTCTCTTGGGCTTTCTCAGGATACACGGGGTGGGGGTGGGGGGTCTGTCGACCTCTTCGATGGCCACAGAGGAGAGCACACTCTTACCCCTCTGTCACGTTTCCCTTCCTGGGTGGGGCAGGTCCCCCCGGGGAGTTGGCCAGGGCAGAGCATGGGGGGCAGTAACAGCTCCTGGAACCTTCCCAGGTAGCTGCCTATAGAACTGAGGAATGAGCCTCTCAAATGAGCATACTGTGGAAAATTCAATTTCTGCTTGTTGCCTCCTGCAGCTCTCAACCGGCCGGCTGCAGAGGTAAAGCCAGGAAAAGCTATGGAAATGTCAGCAAGCAATTGACGCAGCTAAATCATGGCTGTCATCACTGGGGCGTCCATACGTCCTGATCTCGCCTTCCCGACAGTCTTGGCTCCGGACCCCACTCCTGATGGAGGACGGGGTGGGGGGTGCAGGGAGAGCTGTGATTTCCAAGAGGCTGCCAGATGGCGGTGAGAGGCCCAGTGCACACATGTCACGCCGACTGACAGCGTTGAGAATTATGCAGACGGAGAAGGAGCCGTTAGCTACAGTGGATGGCGTTTCTGCAATTCACTGAATACCAAGGTGGAAAGTAATGCACCTTGATAACTGGCCATGAACTCTTACTAAAGGTCTGATGTGCCGAGACCAGGGCGCCATGATGACTGGTACAGTCAGCATATCAGGATAATGTTTGTTGGAACCATCTTTCCCCGGAACCAAATACAGCAGTTGCTCTTTCAAGTTCGCTGACTTAAGGCCGGATGAGTGAGAAATAGAAAAAGGACAACCGGCTTTGCCTGTGAACTTCCTACTCCTTGGCTTTTCTCTGCCTGCTCCCACCAAGAAAACATTCTTCCTGTCCTTTAAATACCACGGAAGCGACCCCCGCCTTCAAGAAGCCTCCCTGGATTTACCTAGCTCAATTGGCCAATACGCTTTCCTTACGATGCGCTTTTTAAAAACCAGTCTCCAGTGCTGGATTTCCAGCTTTTTCTTGTATGAACTGCATGCCCTTGGGAAACCCTCAGGGCTGTTGGGAGGATGGAATGAGTTAATATGCAAAGAGCATAGAACTGTCCCTAGAATAGAGGAAGGCTAATTTATTATAACTAGTATATATAATATATACAGCACATATAGGTAAATTATAATATTAAATACATTATGTAAACTGGTAATGTATTTATATATAATATAATAAAAATTATTACTATTAGCTCAACAAATATTCAGTAAGTGCCTGCTATGTGCCAGCATGGGGCTGGCCACCGGAAATGGGGGAACAAGTATAGAACACAGTAAAATACGTCCCTTTCCCATCGATGGATCTGGAGCAGGAGGCACACGTCAGTCACTCTCATGTAAAGAACAAAACCCTTTCTAAGTGGAGGAGGGGTGATGAGGCTCAGGGAGTGGACTGAGGAAGGAAGGAGGAACTCCCCAAGTCATCCTGGCTGCTGGAGAGAATGGGAGGGCTTCCTGGAGGAGGTAAGCGTGTGCTGGACCCTGAAGGACAGTAGAATTGGAGGTGGGGTGGGGGAATGGGCCAGGCCTCCCAGGCACAAAGTGAGGGCAGGGAACAAAGGCATTCATTCATCCACTGTGTGCCAGGCCCTGGAATACAGCAGTACCAACACAGATCCTGAAGGCTTAGCTGGAGGTAGGAAGAAGGGGGTATAACATGAAGGAGGTGAAAATTCCTTCCCCATCCTTCTGGCCCCAAGGAGTTGTGGAGAAAAGTGGCATTAGAAGGAGACTGAACAGGTCATGAGCTGGTCTTTGCTTCTCTGTTCTCTGCCAGCCACTGGTGCAGATAGGTAGGGGTACGCTGGGGAATGTGGAGTTTGGACCTTTTGCACTGGGCAGGGCACGGTTCAGGGGAGGCTGCAGCCCCAGGAGAACCCCAGCCCTCAGTCTGTCCCCATTCGGCTTGGCTGTGGGGTGATTGGGAAGAGGCAGGGTGGGACAGGCAGCCAAACAGGCTGAGGCGGTGTTCCCTGGCATCTGGACTGGCGGCTTCTTGTCCTCTTTAGTAGGGGAGCAGTCTCACAAACACAGGCACAGTTGGGGAAAACATTTTTCTAAATTCCTTTATTTCCCTGTTTACCATGGGCAGGCCAGCGAACCAATAAGCAGTAGCAGGGCCTTGGTGGGACTTCAAATTTTTTAAGGCCTGAGCTTCTCTTCTGAAGGGGAATTTGGCCACATGGCTGAAGGTGCATGTGGACAGACTGAGCCTGGAGGGAGAGATGCGCCCTCTTAGCTGGCAGGAAAGAATGCCCTTGGCTAGGAGTGTGGAAGCCAAGGCAGCAGGAGAGGCCACGCCCTCAGGCTTGTCCAGCCACCTGCATGGTTAGCGATGGGAAGGCGGGACTTTGCCTCTCCATCCTCTTTCCTGTGCTGCATGGTGGCCCAGAGGTTGCAGCAAGCCCTGGATAAGGAGACATGGAAGGGAGTCGAGTGCAGTGAATCTGCCCCGGGGGGGGGGGGGGGGAGGGAGGAGTCAAGGCCAGGAGCTGGACAGAGGACTGTTTTCCCAGAGCGTCCCCACTCCTCTTCACACCCCACTAAGGACTGAGCCCTGATTCTTTCCACGTGGTAGGTGGAGCCCTAGGTGGGGAATAATGATTGACCTCATCCTCCTGGGGTAATCCCATCCTTTGCTAAATAGTTTATTTACCAGCCTCCTTTGCAATTAGGGGTAGACCATTTTCCTAGTTTGGGGTCTATGAAATGTAGAGAAAAGTATATTGTAGAAATTTTAAGAAAGAGAAAGAAGGGGGAGAGAGAGAAAGAGAGACTGTGTTGAGAAAGTTTTTTCTCATTACTCTGTGAGGCTGTCTGCTTTCTGCCTTTGAATGTAGCCACAATACCTGGAGCTGCAGCAGCCACATTGCTGCCGTGCGGTAATAGGCATGAAGGGGAAAGGACAACTCCCCACAGATGACAGAGCAGGAAGATAGAACCTGAGTCCTTTGCAACATTGTTGAGAAACTAAGCCAGCCTTCAGGTATCAACCTCCAGACCTTTTCTTGAGTAAACCATAAATGTCCTTATGCTTTAATCCAACAAGAATTAGGCAGGTGTCCGATATTTGCAGCAGAGCATATTTTAGCTGATAGACATAGTGTGACTCAGGGCTTAGTCAGGAAGGCAGAAACTACGTCAACTACTTTTAACAGAGAGAGTCAATATAGGAAATTGCCTGAACAGAGTATTGAAAAGGCCAAAAAAGGAACACAGGTATCGAATAGGTGGAACTGAGGGGAGTAGAAGAAATGGGAGTTATTGGCCCGGAGGGGGAGCTCTGCAGAACTGGCATCCGGCTGCATCTGGAAGGGTGGGACAGCCTGGAGCAAACTGCTGCTGCCTGGCTGCAGGCGCTTGCTGAGGCTTTGCAGACGGGATAGGAAGGAGCAAGCTCCTTCTCCCTCCCCCCTGCCTTCCAGTTCCCCTGAACCAATGAATGTGGCAGAAGTCACAAATAGTATGTTCTTGCACCTAGGACTCAGCACACCTTGTGGCTCCCAACTCACCTTCTTGGAATTGCCCTGAGACCTCCCTGGGACAAAGCACCCGAGAGGAAAGACCACATGGGGAGAGACGCCCAGCCCACACGGCCCTCTGCCCAGCCCGACTGCGAGCTGAGTGCGGCTGCATCAGTGAGTCCAGGTGAGTCCAGCTAAAGAACCACCCAGCCAACCCACAGAATCAAGAGGGCTAAATGCTGGGGTTCACTATGCTGCAATCCACAACCGAAAAAACGTGCAATACAGAGTCCAGTCAAGGAAGACAGGGCACTCAGCAGCAGGACTTGGTGCTGGGGCAGATGGGAGGGGACTCTGGGGTGGGGCAAGGGACAGCGATGGATGGTGAGAAGGAAGGGCCTGGAAGGGCCTGTATCTCTGTTCTGACCCCTTATCAGCGAGTCTTATCCTGACCACAGATGGTAAGGGGTTGCTTTGGCTTGGAAACTCATTCCTACTATATTCTCTACTTTGTTCTCACTTCCCTCCCTCGGTAGTGTGGCTCCAAGGCATATGCTGGGCCCCTTTCCTGCAAGGCTGTTTGCTGGGCCCTCATCAGTTAACCCTGTGCATCCTCACTCAGAAGACCTGAGAATTCTATACATTGCCAGTCTACTGTGTCCTCAGAGCAGTCCCTGATCCTGAACCAGGTCCCCCGTATGCTTTCTCAAGCTACACTGCGAGTTTTCTTACATAGCACTCATCTCCATTTGCAATTATATATTTAGTTGTGTGTTTCAAAGTCCAGACTCAGCAAGACCTAAAGAGCTTATGCAATGAGACCCTACAAGGCGTGATGAGTAACCTCAGAACTTCCTAGTCCCCCACTTTTACTATCAGTTTCCCTAGTACCATAGGTTCGCAAGGTATGGCCCCTGATGGGGCATCATTTGGCATCATCTGGGAACCTGCTGGGGATGTGAATTCTCAGGCCCCACCCAGTCCTTCTGAATCGCAAACTCTGGAGGTGGACCTCTGGGATTTAATGAGCTGTCCTAGAGATTTTGATGACACACTGAAGTTTTCCAACTGCTGGTCTAGGAGAAAGGTGAGTTGGGGAGGAAGCAAGAAATGAGGAGACGGGACCTGGGAAAAAGACAACCCTATGCCCCCTCCCTGCTCTGCTTGGTTTGGCCAAATCAGGGCATGGAGTCAGAAATGCCAGATTGGTTTGGAGGGGATGGTTTGAATGCACAGAAACTTTGCCCAGTGGGGGGGTGGGGGGGTTGAGACTAAGAGAACTATGCCCTGATTTAAAAGTGCAGAAACAGAGCTGTAGTGGAATTAGGTAACTTCCGTGACTCAGACAGCTAGGGTGCGGCAGGGCCCCTACCTGACCTCAAGTCTGTCTGTCCCCAGGGTCTGCTAGCCAGCCAGCTCAGTTGCCAGCCTCATCATTATTTGGAAGTGCATTTCACACTTTTCTTAAAGAGGCAGCAAGGTGAGCATCTCTGAAGAGAAGTGCCCAGCACAGCAGCGTTGGCTCTGAAGGTGAGAATGTGTCAGAGGCTCTCAGGCAGCTGGTGGCTCAGCTGTGGACTCACAGGTTACGGCTGTGCATCCCTTCTGAGTCCTTTGCTCTGAGCACCGAGGGTGAGGCTTGGGGGATAAACAGCAGCCAGCAATGCATCGCCCCGAGTTTATTTACTAAAGCAACATTTTTTATTACCAGGATATGTTCACAGTGAAAATATGACAGCCTACATTTTATGTCGCCATTGATCTTTAATCCCAGCCTGCCTCGAGGTTTCCTATAAAATCAGGGCTTCCTGGCCCCAAATGTGATTCCAGCACCGGAATGAATGACGGCCCAGGCTGCTCTTTTCTCATCTGAAAAGGCTGAAATTGCTTTGTGCAAATGGGTGGAAAATGCTGATATTTGGATTCTATAAATAGCTCGCCTCCTGAGCGAGCCAGCCCGGGTTTCATCTGCGGCGTCTCCTTGGAGTGTTTGGGGCCTTATCACTTTTATCCAGGGTGCAGCATACAAATGAACCCTGCCACAGTGTGCGGATTTGGAACATTTGGGCACATCTGCGGGTCAGGAGGGGTGCTGCTGGAGGCACAGGACATGGCCCGCAGGAGCGGTGGGGTGCAGGAGATGGGCATGAACCTTCCTTTAGGGGAGAGAGAGCACAGCCCCTTCTCCCCACTTCCATTTGCAGCCTGTGCCTGCCTGCGTGGGAGAAGTTCTATCTATAGCGTGCTATTTTTAGCTCCATCATCTGAAGAACCTGACAGCCAGTTAATGACTGGGACCCATCGTGTCTGCCGCGCTGAGCAATGCGCACGCCAGGAGCAGATGTGCTGAGGCTCAAGGTTGTTGCATCTGCAGATGCCCTTCCTTCCCTGCGAGGAGGGCTGTTTGAGCGGCCTTGCCCCCACTTTCTGCGAACCTCCATGTGGCAGGGAGGGGGCATCTTGTTCATCTCTGGTGCCGTAAATGACATGTTCCTAACCCAGGATCCCATTCCTAGCACTGCTAACAGCCTGGACAGATGGAGGGCCTGGGAGGGCTGGGGTGGCAGCTGTGGGCGTGGTGAAGGGAATCTCATTTCACCTTGGGAAGATCAGAACCCCGGGAAGAAGGCCAGTGGACAGACAACCTGGTTAGGAAGCTGTAATTTTCCCCACAGAGAGAAAACCCTGTTTCAGAGATTCCATGCCCTTCAGAAGCTGTAATCTGTTGTGGCTCCAGCCCTGAGTCTATAGATCAGGTGCTACATGCTCAGAGAGGCCCCGTGACCTGCCCAGGACCACACAGCCTGCCTCTCCTGCCCCCATACCTTCTGCAGCTCCTGCATCTAGGACCAGGTTAAAGTCAAAGGGCCTAATTGTACTTCGTGAACAAACACAGGGATATGTTTATGTTTGAACATTCATTCATTCTCTCACGCCCCTCCAGCCAGGGCCCCAGTGGGCCAGCCGGCTGAGCGCCAGCAGATCAGAGCCGGGCACGGAGTGGCATGGAAACAGCAGCATCAAGGCCTCAGTCCGAAACCCTAGGCACCGTCATGCTGGGACCGAGGGATGATGTGGCAGCTGTGTCCAGTGAGGGCTCCCGGGGGCTTTGGCCACCGGCCAGGCCTCTGGACAGCTGACACACAGAGCAGGTAGCATGTGCCAGGACCCCATTTTGAGCACATTGCCTGAATCAGCTCGGGGTTCTCACTGCAATCCCAGGACATGGTACCCTATTACCACTCCCACCTTACAGATGGAGAAACAGAGGGTAAGAGACTGTCCAAGTCATGCACCCAGGAAGTGGGGGAGCTGCGATTCCAACCTGGGCTATCTGATGCCACGATTCGTGCCCATAACCGTCCTTCCCTATTGCCACCAGGTCAGGCCCGGCTGACTCCCACTCACATCGGGCCAGATTTAAGGTCCTTGCAATTCGGAACAGGCCGCCTCACTCTCGGGTTCCTGGGGACAGCCATCCTGCCAGCTCTCAGCATGAAGGGACCGCTCCGTGGCTGTGCTGTCTCACACCCCAGCCACTACCCCAGGTGGCAACTCATTGAAATGCGGCCAGTGTGACTGAGAAACTAATTGTTTTATTTCACTTTAAATCATTTCAATTTCAATGACAATAGCCACATGGGGCTGGTGGCTACCACATTGGACAGAGTAATGGAGGAATGGCTGTACATTTTGGTCTACTGGGGAGCTTTTAGATAGATGCCAGGGTGGATGCCCTGAGATTATGATTCAAGTGGTCTGGGATAGGGCCTGGCATTGTCATTTCAAAAGATCTTCAGGTGCTTCTGATGTGCAAGTTAGGGAACCACTGAGCCCCATGAATCTAAGTCATTCTAGCCTCTAGTAAGTGGGCCTCTATTTTTATTGTGGTAGATACTGTAGGTGACTCATTCAACACCGTTCTCAAACCTTTTATCCCCTACTTTTCTCTACTATAGAGGCTAGAGAGCTAAATACTTGATTTCCCTAATGGTCATGCAGCTCAGAGGGGCTGGGTGACACTGTTCTGGCAAAAGAGACTTGAGCAGAATTCCACTGGTGTTGCTCTTTTACCCTTCTTCCTGCCTAGAGTGAAACTAGATGCCCGGAGCTGTGGCAGCCATATTATGACCACGAGGTAAGACCAGGAAAGTAGCAGACAACCATTTTGACATCATTGTGCTATTGAATCAAACCCAGTAGCTGCCTTCCTCTGGACTCCTTGTTTGGGAAGAAATACAATCTATCTGCTTAAACCACTCTAGGTATGTTTTCTGTCCCTTATAGCCTAAAGCGTTACTAATATTGGTATCTCTTAATTTCCTTAACATGGACATTGTTCTAAAGACTAAATATGTTGCTGTATGTGAGAACGCTTCGCAAACTGTAAAGCACTCAGCAAAGGGCAGTGTTTGCAATGGGTTTGGAAATACCACCAATCTTCACTTTAGGCAAAAAATCCAAACCGAAGGGCTTGACTTGAAATCCATGCTAGTCCAGAGCAGGCTGGAGAGAGATCTCAATGGGGCTTTGGTGAGGGGAGGGGCGGAGGCCTGGGAACGGGGTGACTATCTTGTTCTGCTTGTCTAGGGCTTCCAGGTTTTAGCACTGTGAGTCCTGTGTCCCAGGAAACACCTCAGTCCTGGGAAAACCAGGAGAGTTGGTCACCCTGCCTGGGAGCGTGGGACACAAAGACCTCTCTTCCACCATGAAACATCTGCCCTTCGACCAGGTTGCTAACTACTTTGCAGGCCTGGCCACTTGCTGGAAAATCCATCAGCTGATACACGCTGGGCCAGAACATCCTCCACAGAGCGTTTCGGTTCTGGTGGCTAAACATGCATTAGTGGCTCTTAGACATGCTCGCACACTTCTTCAAAGCCTTCACCTCTGCTTTCCTGAGAAAAAAGAATCAGATTGTCCAGGGGGACACGGTTGGCCTGAAGACTGAGTGTTCAGCACCTCTCATGGTGCCCAGTCCAGAGCCACGCCCCCAAAGCCTGCTGCCTGAGTCAACGGCCTCGGCTAGTCGTTCTCCTCATCCCCAGCTGCTGTGTCCACACGATGGCCACTTCAGCCCTGCCTCGCCTCCATCCCATCCCAGCTGACTTCTCCAGTGATCGTGCTCACCCTTTTATCTGCATGGTGTATTCCGGCTTGCAAAGGGAGCTCATGAGTACTGACTCTTTTGATTCTTCCAGCAATCCTGGGAGGTGGCTATTCTTCACTTGTCTCCATTATAGAGATGAGAAAACAGGCTCAGAAAAATCCCCCCAAAACACAAACTTGCCAGTTTCTCTCCAATTTCTGTCTGCCCTTGATGAGGTATGAGAGGTGGGCCTGGACAGGGCTTTGGCATCTGACAGATTTGGGTTTGAATCCTGCCTCTTCTCTGCTGTATGACTTTGGGCATTTCGTCCTCCTGAGCCTCACCTCTTGGTGGTCAGAAGTAGACCAGATAGTGTGTCTGGAGTTCCCAAGACAGTGCCTGGCACCCAGTAGGGGATCAGTAAGTGACTACTCCCTTCTTCCTTTCTCCTTCCCCCCTCACCATCCCTTCTATCATGTTTCAATTTTAACAAGATTCTCAAGAACGAGAAGTCCTTCAATAGTAACAGCTGACAGCCATGTGCCAGGCACTGTTCCAAGCATTTGTTAGTTCTATCCCTAGAGGTCTCACTGTTTCATTCCCATCCACAGATGAGGAGAACGAGGCACAAGAAGCCTAATCATTTGCTTACAGTCTCACCGGCCGCAGCTGCAGAAGGCCTGTTCCTAACCACCACACTGCTTGCCTCTGCTGATCTCCTAGTGGGGAATTCCAGGAGCTGACAGGGCAGTGCAGCTGGAGGGCCTTTCTGGATCCTACCTGCCTCTGGGCTGTTTCCATCAAGTATAAATTCATTTAAAGGTAACATGCTGAAAATATCATGGTGCGCTGGCTGCCCCTGGGGAGTATATTAGAATCCTGTTGTTGGTGTAAAAAATTACCACAAACCTAGTGGCTTAAAACAACACCGATGTGTTATTTTACAGTTCTGGAGGCCGTAAGTCCTAAACAAATCTAACCAGGCTAAAACCAAGGTGTTGGCAGGGCCGTGTTCCTTCTGGAGACTCTAGGGGAGAATTCACCTTCTAGCTTTTTCCACCTTCTAGGGCTCCTGCACTCCATGGCTGGTGCCCTTCATCTTCAAAGCCAGCAGCAGCTTCCAATCTAGCTCTGATCTTTTATTTTTATAAGTCCCCTTGTGTTTGGGCCCAGCAGATAATCCAGAATAAAATCTTCTAGTCTCAGAATCCTTAATCACATCTAGAAAGTCTCTTTGTCATGCAAGGTAACATATTCATAGGTTCTAGGATTAGGGCATGGACATCTTTGGGAACCCCTTATTCTTACCCTAGGGTTGGGGCAGGGTTTGAATTCCAGCTGTACTGTGTATAGCCCTCTGTGCCTCAGTTTTCTCCTCTGTAAAATGGGAGGATGATGAGGCTGGTGGCAATACCTACTTCTTAGGACTGTAAAAGTTGAGGGGGATGATATGTGTTCCCTAAGAACAATGTCTTTGGCTGTGCTGCAGATCCATGGCCTATGTAACATCTGCCTGGGTTCCTCCATGTCATCCCTCATAGGCCTGGAGACATGGGAATTAATGCCAACGTCATGCTTTAGTGACAGCTTGCTGATAAACGTCTGTGTGGATGGCAGGACTCAGTCTGGAAGTTGCTTTCAATGCAAGCTGGTGGAAAATTTGTGAGTAGAGAATTTTGGCCTGTACCTGTCTCTGGTTCAGGGGTTTTTATTCCTTTTTAGGACCATGGACCCATTTAGCAATCTGGGGAAGCCTATAGATAGCCATTGAAGGATAATGGTTCTAAATACCTAAAACAAAATACTAGTATTACAGAGGAAAAGAATTACATTGAAGTACAGTTATCAAAATATCAATAAACAAATTTATTATAATAATATATGCACTTCTTTATTTATTAAATAGCAACATCTAAGCTCTGGGTAGTGATAAGTATAAAAGATATTTTAGAATACTTGCTAACAATTGTAATGTGATATAAAAAACCTATCTGTGATTTCTATCAGTGACAAAGTCACAAGCACTCTTATACTATTGTGGTTTGTTGTCTCATTCATAATTAAAGACAATATTAAATTTCAGTAAAACGTTAATGAAAACAAAGATGTTGTTATTCTTTTTTCTTAGCCAAGCTCTCAGACCTTTTTTAATTGCCTGACCCTCAAGTTAAAAACCCTTATTGGGAGGCTGCTAATAGCTGCCCAGCTAATAATTGGGTATGATCAAATGGGCTTAGTTAGGTCAGACTGCAATGCCACACAAAGCAAAGAAAAAGTGCCAAAGGAGGATTTTATTCCAGTCACTACTGCTTTATAACAAAGGACTTTAAAACGTATTGGCTTAGAACAGTGATTTATGGATTTCCTGATGGTTCTGTATGTTACGTGTTTGACTAGGGCTCAGCTGGGCGATTTTTTGCTGGTCTCACTTGGAGTTTTTCATGTGTCTTTATTTATCTGGGAACATTGCTACACCTGGAGCTTCCAAGTTGGCCTCTCATCCTATTATTAGTCTGCTCAGGCTACCAGAACAAGACACCATAGACTGAGTGGCTTAAACACAGAAATTTATTTCCTCATAGTTTTGGAGACTGCAAAGTCCAAGAAGTTCCTGGTAGCATTGATTTCTTGTCAGGGCTCTATTTCCGGTTTGTAGACAGCCACCTTCTTGCTCTGTGCTCACTTGGCCTTTCATTGGTGCATGTGCATGGAGAGAGTTCTGGCCTCTCTTCCTCTTCTTGTGAGGCCCTCAGGTCAGGGCCCCACCCTTGAGACCTCATTTAAACTTAATTACCTCCCTAAAGGCCCTGTCTCCAAATACCATCACACTGGAGATTAGGACTTCAACATGAGTTTTGGGGGACAGGCAGTTCACTCCATAGCATCCCCCCAGGCCTCTCTCCATGCGTAAACTCTGATCATGCCTTCAGCTAGACTGTGCCTCCTCACAGTGTGGCATCTGGGCTCCAGAGAGATAAAGGGGAACTTTTCAGACCTCTTTAGGCCTGGGCTTGGACATTCAGAAAATTGCTTTCACAGCCTTCTACTGATCAAAACAAGTCACAGGCCGATCCAGATTCCAGGGGAGGAAAGACAGACCCATCTTTTGGTGTGAGAAGCAGCACATCAGGGAGAGGAGAAACGACTGGGAGCCGTATCTGGGGTGTTCGTTACAGAGACCTACCAGGACTGGCTGCTGCTCAGACCCAGGGAGCAGGGAAGAGATGAGTCAAAGCTGCCACGGAGATTTTCTGGTCCAGGACTTGATTGTTTTGTTCCCACACCAGATTTCTCCCAGAGTTCCCCATAGTATCCAACCAAACCACCAAAAGCTATTCCTGAGGCTTCAGAAGTGTTAATCTAAATGGAAAAAAAGTGCCAATTTTATTAATACTCATTAGCAGACTTAATTATGCAGTGTGTCCAATACTGTCAATAATGTAAAGGGTTGTTACTTTACAAATGAGAATTAAGGGAACACTTCTCCTTTCATTATCTCAACATAGCTGGCTACTGCCGATATCTAACAGAGAGGATACTCTCCCCCTTTGGCAGCCTTGGCTGAGTCCCACCCCCACCCCAAGTCAGAATCAGGTTGCCCTCCCCGAGCTCCTGTAACTTCCACCCTTGCCTGTTTGTTTTTACCAGATTTATTGAGATATAATTTACGTACCCTCCATCACTTTCCTATTCTAGTAACACCGGATTAGAATAATCTTTTATCTGCCTCTGTTACCAGGTGACCGGCTCTCCCCTTGGCTACACATTCGAATCCTCTGGAGAACTTTCAAAATTACAGCCACCAGGGCCCCACTCCAAGGGATTCTAATTTAATGGGTCTGGATGGCTTGGCATTTTTAAAGGCTCCCAGGTGAGGTGATCCTAATGGTCAGCCAGGGTCACCTTGAGGGTGGAGGGGCTGTCTTACTGGTATACAGTTGGTGCTTAATGCAAAATGAACAAGTGAATGATGCCCTGCCTTCCTCCTCTTCCTAAGGCTTCACGCCTGCTGCTGACGATATTGAGGTTTTAGTTTTTGCATTTGTAGATGGGTCGGTAAGAATGAAAGGCTTTTTTTTTTTTTCTGGTCTTCCCTCCCTCAAAAAGGAAGCAAAACTTGGACAGTTGGAATCTTCAAAGGGAGTGTTTTGTTACCCTTGGGGCAGAAGGAAGACACTTCAGTTTATGAAAGCTTGGAGTAGGAGCCCCCGTGCTGGACGAGGGATTGGGGTGCTCAGGCTGCGGCAGTGTTGAGGGTCAGGGGGCGCCCTGAGGGTTAATGAAAGCTAACGTGGACGCAGCATTTACTTTGTGCTAGGCACCGGGCCAGGGGCTTTATATCAACTCATTTGTTCTTCACTACGACCCGACTTCATGAGCGAGACACATGGCTATTTTCATTTTATCGGCGAGGAAACTGAGACACTGAGTGTTAGGCGGGTGACCTAAAAGTGCCAGGACTAGGAGGGAAGTTCCCCAAGGCTGGGTGCACTTGGACTTGGGAGGGTGGCGGGAGGTGGCGGCCCGCTCCGTGGTTCCTGTGGTGTGTGTGCCCTCACAGGGCACACAGGCAGGGCTTTCTGGGAGGCTCGCACCTGCAGCACCCGAGGTCTCGGTCTCAGACAATGGGCTTGTTAGCACTGCCCAGTGAGCACCGGGCATCAAAGGGCGCTCGGGAACTGTGCTGGCTTACTCATGAACTCCTGCCTCCCTTGACCCTACCCCCAAAGGATCTTTCCCAAGAAAAGGACTCTGGGAGGTGGTGGCTTGACTTGTATTTAATTGTACATTTAAGTATAATAAATGAAGTAAGAATAAAATTCATACCTGCTGTAATGACTGGGAGCAGGCTGAGGGTCACAGGATCCCAGCAATTTTGCTTCTGGGCTTCTCCTGTTTTGGCCGAGTTCAAAGCCACTGCATCCTTAGGCTAGCTCCTGGAGCGTGTTCCCAGCCTCCCCGTCCTTGCCCACCATCCAGTGGCCTGGCCCCCATCCGCACCTCTTGCCTCGGCCTATCTGATTGGTCTGTTTAGGGAGATTAAGACCCACACCCGGCTTAGCTCCACCGGCACCAACTCCTGCTGCTCCGCTCTCCCAGGCTTCAAACCAGCCCGAACAGATCCCAGTCAGCCACGGTGAAGGGCCACCCCACCCCCTGTAAGGACAGTCCTGTCACACTCCCTGCAGGTGCACGCTAGGAGGAGATCTGTATTTGATTATTTGTATCCGGGTTTGGTTCTGCTTGATGGGATTTGGCGTCCTGAGGGAAAGGAGTGCTTGAAGGGAACAGCAGGTGACTGGCCGGGAGGGGCATGTCAAGGGACAAAGGGACAGGCCCTTTCCTGCCTTTGCTAGAATCCCGATCCTGACAGAGCAGGTAACAAACTGTAAGGCGAAGGATTCCTGTGGGAACGCGGCAAGCCTGGGCTCCGAGCGGGAGGTGTTCATAGTAACAGCGCGCATCGTTGTGTGCCAAGCCCTTCAAGCGCGGGAGTAACAGCGACAGGAAGTGTTCGGAAGAACATGTATCGGTGCAGTAAGCAGTCCCTGTTTCCCACCCCAATCTCATCCACTCTCATTGCCCCCATTGTACAGATGACAAGACTAAAGACCAGAGAGGTTATCCGATGTGCCTGAGACCACACAGCAGGGGCCCCGAGCTGAGACTTCAGCCCGAGTCTGTCCCACGCGCCCTGCTTTTAGGAGCTCTGCAGAGAGGCAGCTGGGAAGAAGCTAGAACAGAGGATTCAGCGCTTCTCAGCCTGGGTGCACATGAAAATCAGCTGGGGAGCTTTTCAAACAGCACCAGTGCCCAGACCCCTCCGTGGGGTGGCTGGTTTAATGGAATGGAGCTGCAGCCTGGGTGTCAGTATCTTTTTAAAGCTCCCCTGGTGAACGGATATGCAGCCAGGGCCCGGAACTCCGGGGGTGGTCTGGAGCTGGGGTTCAGCCCTGAGGCGACCTAGATTGAGGCAAGACCCCATGGAGGAAAGCAGCGAGGATGCTGGGGTGCCTGGGGAAAGAATGGTGGATTGCTACTACTTTATGCTTCATTCTTTTTCCTGATAAGTGACTCTGCATTCAAGATGGACTCTAAGGACTTTAAACACCACGTTTCCCAATAAAGCACAAAGAAAGCCAATCATCTAAATGTCCTCAGAAATTTAGGCCCAGAACGAACCTCACTGCCATTTGATACAAACACCACT
Organism: Molossus molossus; assembly: GCF_014108415.1. NCBI lineage: Eukaryota > Metazoa > Chordata > Mammalia > Chiroptera > Molossidae > Molossus > Molossus molossus. The sequence goes on along the minus strand of NW_023425344.1, from coordinate 17,104,053 downwards.
AACCAGTTCTCACTCTGTCATAGAGCCAGGTTAACATACACCTATTTTGTTGTTGTTGTTGATCCTCAACCGAGGATATTTTTTTATTGATTTTTTTAGATAAAGTGTAAGGGAGGGAGAGAGAAAGAATGTGAAACATGGATGCGAGAGCGAGACATCGATTGGTTGCCTCTCGCACGTGCCCCGACTGGGGATTGAATCTGCAGCCCAGGTACGTGCCCCTTCATCCGTGGGCCAACACTGCAACTGCTGAGCTAAACCGTTCAGGGCCTCGTACCTAACTTTTTTTTTTTTTTTTAATATTTAAAAAATATATAAAAAACTATCGATCACCTGAGGATATTTTTCCATTTATCTTCAGATGGAGTGGGAGGGAGAGTGAGTGAGAGACAGGTGGATTGGCTGACTCCCGCACGACTCCGACCAGGGCCAGGCACTGAACCGCAAGTGAGGTATGTGCCCTTGACTGGAGTTGAACCCTTGACTTTTTGGTCCACAGGCTGACTCTCCAACCACTGAGCCAAACCAGCCAGGGCAAATTTTTAACAAAACTGCATATTTTAAAAATTGTGGTAAAGTATACATAATATAAAATGTACTGTTTTAACCATTTTTAAGGTGAGCGGAATTAAGTACATTCACAGGATTTTGCAACCATCACCACCATCCACCTATAGAACGTGTTTTCATCCTACAAGACTGAGTGTCTTATTAAGGAAGAATAGCCCGTCCCCCTCTCCCAGCCCTGGTAACCGCCATTCTACTCTCTTTCTCTATGAATTTGACTACAACCCAGACTTAACTTTATGAAAAATGAATTGTACCTGTATCAGCTCAAATTCAAATAACAATAACTACCTTTGCATAATCAATTCATTACACAGCAGCATGTCTGTGAGTTGTACTGCATTCCCTCGATGGTACAGACAGATGCTCAGTGTGGCAGGGATGATTCTACACGCTCACACTGGAGGACCACCTTTCTGGCCTCTGTGGCAGTAGGTGGGGCTATGCTACTGGGCCTGGCCAATGGAAACTAGGCAGTGTGAGGTATATAATTCTCAGGCCTGGCCCTACACCCCCTGCACTACCTACCACACCCTCTTCCCCTTCCACAGCAACCACAGAAGCCACGTGTTTAACATGGCAGTGTCAAGCGATGGGAGGAGCCTGAATCCTTGAGTCCCTGTTTGGAGCAGAGCCACCAAGAATTGGTGACCCACCTGCACCAAACTGGCACATGAGCAAGTAATCAAACTGAGCTATTGGACATAGTTGTTACTGCAGTAGAGCCCTTCCCATCCTGACTAACACAGGGGTTCAGTAACTTACCAGAGTCTCATAGCTAATAGTCACCAGAGTCAGGATTCAATCCACATTATACTCTACTACTATCATGTTCTCCTGTATTTGCTTCCAAACTATTTATCTGGGGTAAAATATGTGGTCTTAAAAAAAAAAAAAAAAAAAAGACTGGCTTACTTCTGTAAAGGAAGCTAGGCTTTTTAATGTTTCTCCATACACAACTAGCCTTCTCTACACCACGCCACATCCAAGAAAAAAAATAAAACTATTTTTTTCTGCTGAGCTCCATCCCTCCAGTTGATAAAAATCCTGGCAGCTTCGGGTACTCAAGTCAGGCAGATGTTTAAGCTACTCTTCTTTAAGAGATGCTTCTCCAGCAATTTATTTTCTGTCACTGCTTGTGTTTCTGCCTATGAAGGATGATATTTTGTTCACCTTTGGTACTTTTACCCCATTGCATTCTGCAGTAAATGTCCCCAAACAATGCTTGCACTATCCATTAGGTAGGTCTGTCTTAACTGGCTGTCACCCAGCAAGGCTGCGTCTCACAGTCTTTGGTCTAAACATAATGTCTTTTCTTTTTTGCATATCACTCACCACTATCTCCTGTGAGGGAGTGTGTGTGTGCATCAAAATAATTTCACAACACAGCATTTCTTCTCGATTCTACATCAACACGGCATGCTCACACCCAGAGCAAGCCCGGGGCTTGATAATCCTTTGAAAACTCCAAAGAGGGAGGTGTAGGAAAGTGACCGAGAGGAGCACATACATTCGGGAACCTGAAAACAGGAAAGCAAAGCTGGACAATAGAGCAGCGACAGTACTAAGAATGAAAGTGCCAGAAAACTTTGCACATTCTGAACTTAATAGCACAGCGAGGTAAGTGCTCTTTGCTCAGCCACGGAAATAGAGTGAGGCAGCCAGAGTTTGCAAATAAAACACAGTCACCAGGCGCCTCTTTGATGTTTGGTGCTGCACTGTGTATGCTCCAAATGCACCTGCTGTGTGACTTTGGGCAAGGTTTTAACCTCTCTGAGCCTCACTTTCCTCGTCTGTAAAATTAGGAGCTAGTAACATCTACGTTTCAGGATTCTTGGGAGCGTTAGTGACTTGTGTGTAAGGCACCCGGCACACGGTAGGTGCTCTTCCTTCATTCACATCACCTTTCCTGGGGGTTACTTTGGTCCTCAGCTAAGTCTGGCCTCTTTAAAGCGTGGAGGAGCCCAAAGCACCAGAGCCTTGCTCAGGAGATGACGTCGGAGGTTTGAAGGGCCAGAGGTGAAAACGGCACCCTGCGGAGAAGCTGAGGACCCAGAAGGAACCTTCTCTTTCCTTGAACTTCACCTTGTCTGGAGCGGCCGGTTCCTGTTGCAGTGGGGACTCCCCACTGAGAAGGGGCCTTCTGTGTTCTCCCCACCATCCCCTCGTCTCTGATTGATTGATGTGTGACAGTTTTTTTCCCTAGAGGTGCCCAACCTCTAAATCAATTGGATTCTTCAAATATTCTGGGGGCACCCACCACATACATTGGGTGGCAGGTAGCAGCAGGCGACACATATAGGACTTAAATGAGACCAGAGTCTTTGGCAGAAGGAAAGGCTCTAATGGTGGGGTTTTAAGAGCTGGGAGACGCACCTCTGGCAGCAGGAGCAGTTTTCCAGGGACTTAAAATTACACTATAGAATTCTTCTATTCAACAGGCAGTTTTTGAGCGACTATTAGGTCCTGGTCCCTATGCTAGGGACCAGAGAAGTAGATGAATGAGACCCAGTTCCAGTCTTATAGTTGCCTGTGGTCCACTAGGCAAAGTGTTAAATACAGTAAGTGTGGCAAGTGCTATAAGTGTAAAAACTGGGTGCTATGGCGGCACAGAGGAGGGTCAGCCAACTCAGACCTGTGGGAGTAAGAGAAGGCTTCCTGGAGGAGGTAGCATTTGATTAGGTGTTGAAAGAGGAGTGGGTGTTAGAGAAAGGGATGAGACAAAGGAGACCTTCCAAGTGGAAAACACCACACTTGCCAAAGCGTGGGTCAGCTCTGTAAGTCTCACACAATTCTAATAAAACAATTCCCACAAAAATAGCAGCAGCCAACATCTTCTGAATGCTCACCGTAAGGTAAGCACGTCACACGAGTCATCTTATGTAACCTTACAGCACTCCTTGGAGACAGGCCGTCTTCATTTTCCCATTCTCCAGATGAGGAAACCGAGTCACGGGGAGGTCGGGTAATTTGTCCAGATTTACAGTCAGTTAGCTTCTGAGCTCAGAACTTAACCTGGCTTTTCTGTTCCCCAAACTCAATTCTTACAGCCTCTTCCATGCTTGCTCTGAATCTCACCTCGGAGGGTTGAAGTCAGAGCAGCGTTCCTGAGTCACCTTTCTGGATCTTTGCTGTTTCCTCTTCAATGTGGAAAGCTGCCTAAGCCCGAGACCCAGCAGCTGGGTGTGTATCCTGTGGACTTCCTCTCCGCCTTCTCACTGCCCAGTATCCCAGCCATCTGTCTTCACAAAGCACCGAATCAGAGAAAAGTTCTGGGAAAAACAAAATCGATGGCCGATGTCACCCCCGGGTCTTTAATGAAACCGCAGCGATGCTTGACTTGCGATGCCTCCCCGGCTGTCCACCCCGGCTCCCCAAGCACTTAGCCATCCCTATCGATTCCTTGGCTGCTGCAAATGGGAGGGAGCCCATTAGGAGGACTCGCTGAAGTCAGTTCATTTGCCTTCCACTGCGGGTTGCCTTTTCACTTGTTGACTTAACTTCTCTCATTTCCTTAGTTTCTCCATTTAGAAATAAATACTATTATCAAGCTAAAATAAGAAGTGCGTTGGCTCTGTTGCTCTTGAATTCATTCCCTCTCGCTCTGCTCTGTATCAGAGGGAGCCAACATCTCAATTTTAATGCTTGGGTTTAAAAGTTCCGCTTAGTTAGGACTGTGGCGAGTTTTATTGCCTTTTTCTTCTTTGTGTTGTTGCTGCTCTGTATCTGCTTTGATGACTTCTGTTCACATCTCCAAGAGCACTTTTGGGAATCTATCCCAAGGAAAAAAAAAAAAAACATCTCTGCTTATTTACAAACATTTGAAAACAGCCTGTCTTAGACAGCTTTGTTGTGTAGCAGATCATCACAGCATCTCACATCCTGCAGCAGTGACAATACAGTGTGATAAATGCGCTTCATTACAAAGGTCCAAGGGCAAGTAAGAGAGGGACCACTCTGCCTGGAGGAGTCAGGGAAATCCTAAAGAAAAGGTGATGTTTACATTGGGTCCTGAGGATGGAGAGGAGTTTACCAGGCAGAACAGAAAAGGGTCCAGGCAGAAAGATGTATATATGTCTGGAGGCCTGAAGGAGCACTTTTCAGTAGCAGTAAGGACTTTAATATGGCAAGAGCTTAGGTTGTTCCTGTTGGGGAGGGAGGGACGATGAAAGGGGAGAATTCAGTTGGGTTAGAGGGTTTTGATACCATCCTGAGAATTGGATAATGGACGATAAACTTGGTTTGCAAGCAGAATTATGGAAGGGTTTGTTCTGTTTCAGGAAGGTCACGAGGCTTCCTGGAGGCAGAGGGACAGTGGGAGGCTCTGGAGAGCGGCCAGCTGAGTTTGCTGAGGTTTGCTGAGGTTTGGTTCAAGGTAAAGGTGGAAGAGAGTTCGGGAGGTATGAAAAAGCAGGACTGCCAAGGTGAGCTTAAACACAGACCTAATTCCTGGATTTGCAATTTTTTGAGACAGACGGGAACAAATAATTTTGTACTCAAGAATGAGTGGGGTGCATGTATTCTTTTGAAGCAATGTTTTGGGTTTTGTTAGATATATACCTAGACGTGGAATCACTGGATCATAAGGCATTCCATTTTTAATTTCCTGAGGAACCCCCATACTGCTTTCCACAGTGGCTGCACCCGTCTGCATGAGGGTTCCCTTTCCTTCATGTCATCGCCAACTCTTGTTGTTTGCTGATTTATTGATAGTAGCTAATCTGACAGGTGTAAGGTGGTATCTCATTGTCGTTTTAATTTGCATTTCTCTGATGATTAGTGACATTGAGTACCTTTTCATATATGTCTATTGGCCATCTGTATGTCCTCTTTGGGGAAGTATCTATTTGTTATTTACAATAGCCAAGACATGGAAGCAAACCATCAAGAGAAGAGTGGATAAAACGCTGTGGTACATATATACAATGGAATATTACTTGTTCATAAAAAAATAATGAAATTTTACCACTTGCAACAGCATGGATGGACCTAGAGGGTATTATGCTAAGTGAAATAAGTCAGTCGGAGAAAGACAAATACTGTATGATTTCACTTATATGTGAAATCTAAAGAATGATATAGATACACAAAACAGAAACAGACTCATAAACACAGAGAACAGATTGATAGTTGCTAGAGGGGAGGGGACCTTGGGGAATGGATAAAAAAGGCGAAGGGATTGAGAAGTGCACATTGGTGGTTACAAAATAGTCATGGGATCTAAAGTACAGCATAAGAAATATAGTCAGTCATATTGTAATAACCATATATAGTGCCAGGGGGAACACTTTGCAAAGTATATGATGGTCTAACTACTATGCTGTACACCTGAAACTAATACAAAATAATACTGAATGTAAATGGTAATTGAAAAAAATAAAAAATAAATGTAAAAAAGAATACCAGGGATACCAATGAGGAAGACAGTAAAAATGGGAATTTTGGAAATTATTGCCTCAATAGAAATTCCAGAAGAATAGCTTCAAACCTGGTGTCAGCCTTGTCCAAGCGAAAGAAGCTCTGGTCGTCTCTGGAGCGCGTGCAGGAAACTAGTCCACACCCCAGACCCTCCCTGGGCGGGCGGGGTCCACAGGCATCTACTTTGTTCTAGCCTTTCCTCCATCATTTTCCTTCACGGTGAAAGTGAAAGAAATGAAAGTTCATAAAATACCACCTTTGAATATGAGAGAGTTGGTGACCAAATTCAAAATACAGATTTTCTGTGAACATCTACAGTAACCGCTCCCTGGAATTTTGGACACTAGAAATTGGTTATGCCTGCGCGCGCACACACGCACACGCACACACGTGTGTACACACAGAGCACTCTATCCTACCCACCCTGCATACATTTTTGCCTTCCTTTAATGGCTGACCATTTGCAAAGCTGATCTGAATGCCCAGGAAAACAGTCCCATATCTTACTGTGACATTCTTTATATAATAAGAGAAAAGGAGAGGGTTGGGGTGGACTTGTAGGGCTGCAAGCTGTGACCAGTAATAAAGCCCTCAGTTTATAGGTTAATTCTGCCAAAAATATCCTTACAGAGGCTGCCTTCTCAGGCATGTCGGAGAGAGGAGAATTTGTTACTCAAGGCACTGCTGTCATTGGGAATCCAGGTAAGAAACTGCACTGCAAATGTGGTGTGACGGGGGCGGGCTTCTTTGGAAAGCTGGCAGGTGGGGATGCAAAGGGGAGCTCAAGGCCTCGGAGACAGGGGAGAGAAAAGACCCCCGGCTTATGTGTTTGGACATTTCCCATTTGCGGACACTGTCATGATCGCATGGGGAATTCGGATATTTGGCCCTGGGTAAGCCTGGGACAAAGAGATGGTTGCACATTTTGGGGCCTGTTTCTAAACAGCACTGTCATTGTTACCAAGGACTTTAAATGAGTGGTAGCCTGGTGACAGAGGGGGTTAAAATGTCGAGAGTGTGACCAGTGAGTAAAAGCTGGTAATTAACCTCTATGACCCCTATTATCCACTGGTTTTCTCAGAATTAGATGCCAACCCCAGATGAAGTTTTGACCCTACATCACAGGCTCATGGTTTATGGTGACAGTTAACATTCTGGGCCCAAGTTCCTGGGCAAAGCTGGAGAAATGTCCTTTCCTAACTTGTGCTCCACTATCTCATCCTAAATACCCATGTTTGGGGATCTCTGACTGCAGCTTCACCTTGCGGGGACCCATAATTTTTTAGGGTAAATGCTAAACTATTGCAATGATACCAAAAAATATAGAGGCTTACACAAGATTTAAATTACTTCCCTCTCACATAGCACTTTAGTTGTAACAAGATGGTGCAGGCTGGGTTGGCAACTCTGGTCTGCCAAGCCCTGGTTCTTGGGACCCAGGTGGCTTCTCTTTTGACATCAGTCATCCTATAGATAGGAGTCAGCAAATATTTTTTGTGCAGGCCCAGCCAACTCATATTTCCAGCTTTGGGATCCAAACAGCCTCTACGTGACTACTCAATTCTGTCATTGCAGCACTAAAGCAACCAGAGACTATACATAAACAAATGGATGTGGTTGTGTACCAATAAAACTTTATCCACAAAAACAAGTGGTGGGCCAAATATAGCCCGTGAGTTGTAGTTTTCCTTACCTGTATCTGGAGCAGACCAGTCCAGTGGAAATAAAATGTGAGCTACATATTATTAATTTTCCAGTAGCCACATAAAACAAGGACAATGAAGTAGGTTAAATTCATTTTTCTATTACATTGTATTTAACTCATATCAACATGTAATCAAATAAGTATTAATGAAATATTTTGCATTCTTTCTTTGGAACTGAGTCTCTGATATCCCGTGTGTGTTATATACTTGCAGAGATCTCAGTTTGGGCGAGCCCCATTTCAAGTGCTTGGTAGCACAAGTGGCCAGTGGCTGTCCTGTTAGTGCAGCCCTAGAGGGTTGCTCTTGTCCCCTGGTGAAAGCTAGCTCGTTGACTCTACTTTTGCATCCCAGCTCATGGGAAGAGGAAATGGGAGCACATGCCAAATGTTTGTAAAGTCGAGACTCCAGAATCACATATGTCACTTTCCTTGGCTTAACATTGGTAAGAATCCAGTCATGTGGATACATTCAACTGCAAAGGAGAGTGGAAAATGTAGTCTCTACATGGTGGCCATGTGCCCAGCCAACACTTGGCAGGAAGAATCCTATCACTTCACTAACAGAAAGAAGGGGAGAAAAGGTATTGGTTGGTAGCAATTTTTGCCATAACAGTTAAGTTTTATTGAACGGTTCAACAGTTTTCTCTCTGATTCTGAAATCATACTTTGGCTGAGGGTGGTCCTGACAGTCAGTTTGTTGGGGTGGGAGCAATAAGGGGTTTCTATTTGTACCCTGTCTCTCTCTCCTTGACCCTCTCCTTGACCTTCTGAGTCCCTCTCCATCTCCAGCACCAACACTCCATCTGTATTAATTTCTTAGGGACGCCATCACAAATGACCACCAACTTGGTGGCTTAAACAACGGAAGTTTATTCTCTCACAGTTCTAGAAACCAGAAGTGTGAAATCAAGGTGCCAGCAGGGTCAAACTCCCTGTGAAGTCCTAGGGGAGCCTTCCTCCCTGCCTCTCCCAGCTTCTGGCCTAGCTCCTGGCCCTCCTTGGCTTGTAGACCCATCCTTTCGATCTCTGCCTCTATCTTCGCATCATCTCTGTTTCTCTGTGCCCTCAACTCTGCTTATAAGGATGCCAGTCGTGGCATTTAGGGTCTACGCTAAATCCAAGATGATTTCTTCTCAAGATCTTTAATTAATTATACCTGCAAAGATCCTTTTTCCAAATAAGGTCACATTCTGAGATCCCAGGTGGACATGAATTTTGGGGGACACTTCAGTCCACTAAGCTGTCTTACTAGGATTCTGAATCACGGCCAGAAACTTTCCAACCACTTTTCCCGCCATGTCCCGAATTCCTGCTGTTCTAAATGCCTTGTATTTAGGAAACCCAGCGCCAGAGAAGAGCTCGGAGCTTCTTGGGGACCTCTCAAATGGCAGGAGGACAGAGAAGACTGGAGAAGGGCGTGCAGAGCAGAAGGCCCCTCAGCACTGCAGGTGGCAGAAGGGCGTGAGGGACAGGGAGTGTAGAAGCAAACCTGACACTTGGCACGTGTCCACCAGGAATAAGTAAGTGCACCCATCATGCCCCACGGTGGCAAATATATAAAACACTTTGCATCCTGAGATAAAATAACAACGAAAGAAAACAACGAAAGAACAGGATCACCCTGTCTAGTTCTCATACCCAAAATAAATGAGTTCTTGAGCATTTCCTGACAGTTGCTGATTACCTAGCAAAACGCCTTTATTCCTGACTTGTGCACTGTTGATTTCTACAGGTGTGGAGATAAAAATCAAGTCTGAAAATTGCTCTTATTCCACCATGAACAGACAAATGGAAAGTTGGCAACCTTGGCAGTTTTGCAGTTTTTGTTTTGTTTTGTTTTAAATACCTGTTGTGTTTTTTCATATTCTGACTTTCTTGCAATTCTTTGAAAATAGACATCTTGCTTTTGCTTTTGAGTTTCATTTCGCAGGATTTTTTAGCTGTGAAGGAGGAAGAATGGTCACAGTAATGGAGATGCGGCCTTCCTCTGGTGTCCCTCCAGGCCCAGCATGGGGTCTGGCTCACAATATTTGCAGAATAAGGAAATGGATGAAGAGGACATTGATGAATCAATGATATTTGATATCAGGTTTAAAAGGTACTTAGTGATGAGAATTACAGAAAAGCCAACAAGAGATGGCGAGGACTGGAAATGTGGTTTTGTTGTACTGGGTCTAGTTCTTCGTATGGCCTGCCATCGTTGGCCCGGTGCGCAGAGCAGGGAGCGAGCAGGTTGCTGTGGAGGGAGCCCGGGTCTTGGGAGCAGAAAGACCTCGAGAGGAAGCCTTTCCTTGGGGCTGATGTTCTGCCATATTTCTGTGTATTTCAGGTGCTCTTTTTTTCCTTCAAATTTTAATGTTTTTGAAAGTGCAATTGATCTTATAACAGAGCTGTGCACTTAATGAAGTGTGTTTTTGTTGGTCCTTGTAAAGCAGTTACGAAATCAACGGAGAGTCTCACAGTCCATGGCATTTTGGAATGGAGGTAATTCTGTTTGTGGCCTTGGGTAAAGTCTTTGCTTCTCTGAGTCTTCATTTCCTTATCTATGAAAGGGCAGGGTTGTCGTAAATACTGGAGATGAGTATAATGGCCTCAGTACAGTGACTGGTCGTTTTAATTCACCAGCAGCAAGTCTATTAGGGGCTTCATAAAAGATGTGTCAGATCAGTGTTTTGCTAGAATAATCTACATCCATGCATGGTCAGTCACACGTTTGGTTACTCACAATTTAAAAAAGGAAATGAGAGAGATTTTAGGGGCTCTTTCTTCTTCACGTCTTAATTAATGCTGTCTAAAACCGTTCTCAGATCTCAGCCTGGCGAGGCCACCTGCCTCACTACCCGCCCTGGGGGGAGGTGCTGTTGAACTGGTCGCTAGGGTGCGCTCTTGACGCTCCGTTTGTCTCCTTTCCCACACTTTCTAAAGACTACAAATAATCTGCACAGGACCTTGCTTCTCTACCTTGCATTAAAAATTCTATGGAATTTGCCTCATCTACAAAGCACATCTTTTTAAAAGTCAGGGCAATTACTTGTTCTATTTCTACATCTAATGCTCTTTCCAGTTTATTCTTGGTGAGCATTAGTCAGTGCAGCTTTATTTCAGCAAAGGACTCTATTTGCTCCAGACCAATAACTGGAGTGTAATCTCGGGAAAGTCATCTCCAGTCTCCACTGACGTCATCGTCGTTCATCGACTTGAGCCAGGACACAAGACATGATATAAATTAAGCCTTTAGATGATTCTGTGAAAAATTATGCCTTTTTGAAGGCCCTCCCTTTACCCTTAAAAATATCACAAGACCAATAAATAGCTGTCTTCACCATATTTAACTTGGCAGACGCGTGTGTACTAAGAATAATCGAGAAAACATATATTTGGATTAAAAACAGCAAAAGCAACTGCTGAGTGAGGGCAGAGAAGGAGTATAAAGTGGACTGAGCATACTTTTCGAATAAAGAAACCCAAATCCCTTTTCTGCTGATTGGAGGAGTCAGCCACAGTGAAAAACAGAGTTCAGAGCAGACCTTTTCCATTGACCAGCTTTCATGGATGTTGGCAAATCATTCCTTCTTTCTATCTATCTGCTATGATGAGCTTTTCCACTATTTCCCATAGAATGCATTCCTCATCTCTTAAGAGTTTATTTAAGTTTTGGAAATAGTAAAAATTATTAAGATTTTTTGAGCTAAGTTGAACAAATAAAGTTGATGCTCAAGTGGAGTAATGAATGTGTGTGTGTGCACGCATGTGCGTGAGAGAGAGAGACAGACAGAGAGAGAGAGAGACAGACAGAGAGAGAGAGAGACAGACAGAGAGAGAGAGAGAGAGACAGACAGACAGACAGAGAGAGAGAGAGACAGACAGACAGAGAGAGAGAGAGAGAGATTTTCCTAATTGACAATAAACTAATGAAATTGACTATGGTGGGTTGAATGGTGTCCCCTCCCCAAAAGATCTTTGTCCTGATCTGAGAAACCCATGAATGTGATCTTATTTTTTTTAAAAGGTTTTTACAGAAGTAATTACGATGAGATTATCCTGGATTATCCAAGTGGGCCTTGAATGCAGTGACAAAGATCTTCTAAGACAGAGGCAAGGCAAGGGGTGGTTTAGGGCAGTGAAGAGGAAAAGCCCATCTGAAGATGAAGGCAGGGATTGGAGAGATGCAGCCACGAGCCAAGGCATGTCCGGAGCCAGCAGGAGCTGGAGCAAGGACAGAACGTTGGCTCTTGCTGCCTTGGGAGAGCACGACCTGTCAGCACCTGGTTTCAGATTTCTGTCCTGCAGAACTAAGAGGATACATTGCTTTTAGGCACCATGTCTGCGGTAATTTGTTGCAGCAGCTCCAGAGAGTCAGTTAATATGCTGGTGTTCTTTCTTTCTTTTTTTTTTGGTTTAAAAACTTGGTTTTAAGACTATTCCCAAGGAGAAAGACATTTAAGAACTAATTTGAGCAGTGACAGTACCATTAAATAAGTGTCTGTTTTCTTCCAAAATCTACTTCAAGTAATTTCTCCCTTCCTGTATCAATCAGGGTCCAACTAGGGAAACAGAAACCACTTTGGGAATTTACAGAAAGGGCATTTATTAAAGGAATTTACTACAGCACCGATAGAGAAACTAAAAAGTCAAAAGGAGACAGAGAGGAAACCCAGAGACTAGCAGCCGCAGGAGCCATGATTGCTCCTGGGGACGAGGTGGCGGTCTGAGCTCAGGGTCACACACAAGAAGCTGGAACCTTGGTGGGCTGATGGTGGGAGATGCCACCTGAGGTGGAGGTGGAGGGAAGAGATACTCCAGCTTCTCTTCCCTCTGCTCTCCCATCTCTCTCAGTCTCTCTCATTGGCTGAACTAGAGCTAGACAGTCATTAGGGCTTAGTTCAGTGAGGCGGTAGGCGAGAGGGATGTGGGAAGGCAGAGAGCTCCAGGCAGAGGGAATAGTTTGAGCAAACAGGCAGAAAAAAGCACTGTTCTTGGCCTGAGCCCTCAGCAATAACAATACAACAGAGGTTGTCCAAGTGAAACTTTCCTCTGGCACAAAGTCATTCAGATCCTATAAGGTCAATTACCTCCTACAATGCCACCCCTGGCTGCTGAGGGGTGCCATAGTATAAGACCATGGATGTGGAATAGTAAAGAAGAACCAAAAGCTAGTTAACAGTTTAGTGGAGCATTGTGTGTGAATGAAAAGTTAGAGTAAATAATCTAATAAACACATTGTAAGCAATTCAGGCATGCTTGGAAGATGAGATGAGCCTCTTACCAAGTTTAATAACTTTAAATTACTAAAACACTCCAGGGTACTCCCATGAGTTAGTGGTGGCCATGACTTTCAGGTGTCCTTTCCATGACAGGCAATAGGACCAGTTTTTATTGAAATAACCCCAACTCCACAAGATTGGTTGAGTAGAAACCCAGCAAGACCCACCAGATCCAATGAATCCTCCTCCATCCAAACATGGGGCATTCTGAGCTGAGAACATGGCTGAGCCGAGAACTTGACTAGAAAAGGCGCCAGAACAATAGGAAGGGGAGAGAGAATTAGATTCATCTATTTATTTCCAAGCTGAGCCCCACTGCCTTTAAATACATCTGGTTTCCTAACTTGTGAAGACATTTCCTCCACACTTTGAAAAATGGAAATGCAGATGGTTAGCACTAGAATGTTTTCTTTTGTTTGTTTGCTTCTGATTTAAAAAATTGTGGTAAAGTTGGCATACAAGATTGTAATTCGATATTTGTGTGCACTATTTAGCGTTCACCCCTGTGAGTCTAGTCACCAATCATCACCATGCGCTGGTCTCCTTCGCCCGTTTTGCTCTCTCTCAACGCCCCCCCCCCCTCCAAGCACCGTCTGTTCTCTGTGTCTGTGAGTTTGTTCTTGTTTTGTTTGTTTCATTTTTAGATTCCACATACAAGTGGAACCATAAGTATTTTTCTTTCTCCTTCTGACTTACTTTCTTCAGAGCGTAATAATCTCAAGATCTACCAATCTAATCATAAATGGCAAGATTTCCTAAGAGAACATCTTTGAGGCAACCCAATTTTGCATGCAATCTAATTCCCCTCTACCTCCATGCTCCACTGAAAGTTTGAAGCACTGAAAGTCCCCACAGTATAGTGTTACCATTCATTCATTCATTCATTCATTCATTCATTCAACCACTTACAGAGCCTAGAGAGGTTAAATGATTAAGGTCATGCAGCCAGTTAGTGACAGTCTATCATTTCTGGCTGAAGCATCACTCACTATAGCGAAGGCAGAATTCCAGAACCCAACCTTCAAGCTGTATGACAGGGCCCTCCTCACCTTAGACCAGAGATCTAAATGTCTCCAGGGGCCTTGAGCATCTTCTCTTTCTACAGTTTTCCCTCTTCATTAGTGCCCATCCCAAGTGCTCCAAATGCAATGCTGTCTGGGACTCTTCCTCAGTCACTATGAGGATGCTGGGACAGACATTGGTCCTTCCTTCCTCCTTTTATTGATTCATCCAACAATATTTGAGAGTCTACGATGTGTCAGGGGTTGAACTAGGCAGTGGGACTGGAACAGTAACCAAACATCATGTTCTCTGCCCTTGGCCTCCCCCTCGGCCTCTTCATACCATCTCAGTGCCATCCACTTATCTACCCACTCTCTAGTATTTCAATTATTGAGTGATTTTTATCTAGTATTTATTTGTTCAGTGCCAGGAGCTTTTCTAGGCCTTCAGGAGAAAGCAGAGGAAAAGACGGGCAAGGTTTTTGCCTTCTTGGAGGTCACATTCTAATGAGGAAGACGATATTAAGTTAAGCAGCCAGTGAATATGTCAAGTAGTGGGAACTGCTTACAGAGGAAAAGCTGCATGAATGGTGGAGGGTGATGGAGGTTCCATTTTAGACGGGCTAGGCGGGGAAGGCCTTACTGAAGATGAGACACCCGAGGAAAGATCTCGGTGGTGTGATAGGTGAGCCATCGCGGAGTGGAGATGAATGACGGGTTAGTTACTATTCCTTCTGAGGGAAGAATTGACAAAGAAGGAAACTGTGTCATCTCGGTCTGTGTGGTGTCTGAATAGGGGAGGGGTTTATCAGTGAGGTGAGGGTCTTCCCAGTGCCCCTCAGTCTGCCCTCCTGGGCTCATGAAGTTGTGTCTAAAGTCGCCCAGAGTCCTCTTCAGCTGGAGACCGTGCAGTTGGGGGACTGTGGAGAGCCAGCTGGAATAGTCAAAGTCAGAGTGACAGAAAGGGGGTGCGCCACATGAGACCACATCCCTCCCACCTCCTGGGAGTCCTTCATCCGCTTAGGAGAGGAGAGCATCATTTCCCAGAACTGCTTGATCAGAACCTAATTATCCCTGGAGCCATGAGTTTGAACAGTGGGGTTCCTGTCATCTGGCATTGAGAAATGGGTCAGCAGCCAGGACAGAATGTGCCACTCTCACATACACGGTAGGGCTGGTACAGAGACACTTCCCAATGAACATGCCTATGCCTGGCACCTTATTAAAAGAAGAACTGTGGACACAATGTCCTAGACAGGAGACTGGCCATGTGGTGCTACTAC
The DNA here is from genome assembly GCF_014108415.1 of Molossus molossus. Classification (NCBI taxonomy): domain Eukaryota; kingdom Metazoa; phylum Chordata; class Mammalia; order Chiroptera; family Molossidae; genus Molossus; species Molossus molossus. The sequence goes on along the minus strand of NW_023425344.1, from coordinate 17,088,815 downwards.
TCTCTCAGAAAGCACTGCCTCTATCCAAACCTAATGGGCAGCTCTAAGTTCATGACGGTCTCAGCACCTGAAGCATTGGCAGCTGCCTCCTGCAATCTCCCCTCTTTACGTCCAGGACACGGAGGTCTTCCTGCTGCACCTGCCTTCCTGCCCATTCGTCCCCAAAGCCCAGAGCTTCCTAAATTCAAAGCCCAGAGCTTCATAAATGGAAGAGCTCCGGGGTTGTGTGGTCTGGTACTGTCATTCTGAGACAGAAGACCTAGAGGCATTTGGTTGATTATGTAGTGCCCAACAGTTGGTTCAGGGCCGAACCAGGCCCTGGCTCTGCCCCCTGCTCAACGTCACCTCCATCCTCCCTGTTCTGCCCTTTGCTTTCTCCCTCACTGGCTCTGGGCTCTGTTGAGCTTCAGAAGCGGTAGAGAAAGTTCCACCCGCAGCCTGTTCTCGCTCAGCCAGCGCCTCCCTGTTCCATGGAGAACGTGGTGCATTTGACTTCAATCCCCAGCCTGCGAAAAGAACATGATTTCTGCAAATTCCTGGGGCTTAGTTGTCAGGGCCCCTTGGCTTTGGGTCCCTGCTCTGAGCACTACCTCTGTTTCACCTGTTGTGGGCCTGACTTGAAAGACCCAGTGTTGATTTTCACCAAAAAAAAATCACTCATCCTGAGCATGTGTGCTTTTGGTAGTTTTCCAAAGATTGGGGATTTATGAGAAATAACCATGCAGCCAGCAGAGCCTTCCTCATCCCTCTGTCTCTGTCTTTTCATCCTCTCTCCATATTTTCCATCCCACTTTCACTTCTGGGAAAACATATTCTGTTCCTCTCCTCCTATAAGGCACTTAGCCAACCTTTGGTGTCTCACACTCATGGTATTTTCCTACGCAACCCATCGCTCTCCTTGGTAAATAAACAGGTCTCAATGTTCTAACCCAGCAATGATCTCTCCCTAACCCTGATCCCAGTCTCCTGTCTGCATTTCAGATGCAGATCTCGACCTGGTTCCTGGGCACATCCACCCGGATGTTCCCCAGATGCCCCAGCTCCGGACTCACTATGCTTCTTCCCCAGAATCCCCTCCTTCTTCTCCTCACCCTGTTCTTCCTGGTCAACAGTGTCATTGGTCTCAAATTCACCTACATGAGGGTTAGGGGACAGCGTAGGGTTGGGAATGGGCTTCCAGATCAGAAAACCCACTTTCGAATTCTGAATCTGCCGCTGCCTGTGCAACCCAAGGCTAATTACTTAACCACCCTGTCGTTATTAATAGGCAGCTTTGCTCATTCCATTTCCTTTGTGCAGAATGGCCCTCTCCTTGTATCTGTTTGTTCAGATCCTACCCACTCCCTGGGACCCAGCTCCAGCGACAGCAGCCCTCGGAAGCTGGTCCCGGGAAGCCTCGCACTTCCTGTTCTGTGCATTCATGGCCCTCTGGGTCATTAACTCCTAGTAAGCAGTGAATTTATAAGAAATCATTGCTAATAGTCTCTTGGGTCCAGAAAGACCCGAAGGTCTTCTTTAACAACTTACTGAGTTCCTCTAATTTTTTGTCAACTGATCAAACCCAAATATCTTTCTTTTCAATAGCAATTGTCATGTAATTCCAGGCATTTCCTTTGTTATTTATCTGTTGTTTAAGGGCTGACTCTTTGAGGGCAGGGCTTAGGTCCAGGAATCTTTGTAGCCCCAGCCCTTCTCCCAGGGTTGGACATATTCAAGGGACTCAATAGATATATATTGAAAGTGCTCAATAACTGACGGTTGTCAGAAGGGAAGGGGGAGAGGATGAGAAAGGTGAAGGGGAATAAGAGGTACCAACGTCCAGTTATGAACTAAGTCACGAGAATGACACGTACAGTACGGGCAGTATAGGAAATAATGTTTTATTAACTTTGTATGGTGACAGATGGTTACTAGACTTGTGGTGATCACATTGTAAGTCATAGAAATGTTAAATCACTATGTTGTACACCTGAAGCTAATATAATATTGATGTCAACTATTTTTTAATAAAAAAAACCATAAAATGCTCAGTAGATGTTTATTGAATCAACCAGTGAACTATGAAAAATGGAATTCAATAGGCAGCAATTATCGGCTCCTGTTAAGCGGTGAATTTCAAGAAAGAAGTCACTGCTGATATTCTCTTGGGATCAGAAAAGCCTGGAGATCTTCTGTAACAGCTTTTACCAAACTCCCCTCCGTTCACACCAACTGGCAAAGGCCAGGTGTCTTTCTCGTCAGGTGGAGCCGAGCTGGGGAATCACATGTCTTTTCCTGAAAGGCCTGGATGCCCAGCAACCAGGGGTCCGTCTCCAGCTGTTAGCTCCTCCGGACCCCCCTCAGTGTGTAAGCTGAAGTCACTCTTCTCTCGGGAACCCCTGGGCTGTGACTGAGCGAGCTGGTGGTACAGGCTGGCATGCCTGCCCTGAGTGGGAGTCCTCCAACAGGCGCTTCTGCTTCAGAGCCCTGGGCTGGCTGAGTTTGTGGCCCCTGCCCCAAGCTTCTCCCCTTTTCTGTTGCAGGTCTTAGTCCCGAATAAGCTCCTGCTTCCCGAAGACCCTGAACAGCATGCCACTGCAGACCAGTGTCCCCGGAGAGCCTACAAAGAGCCAGAGGAAGACAGACCTCCTTTCCAGGAGCGGTGGACACTTACAGCGGGGGAAGAAATACGGAATCGCGAGCTGATTGGGCCACACCCGTTTGGGTCAGACTCCGGCCACTGGAAGGCTTATCTAGTGCTCTGCCCATCTATCAGACAAGACTCTAGGAGTCTTTTGGTTTTTTTTATGGGGAAATCCAGTTGTAATTATATTGTCCAAAATATTATTGTAAAATCGATCAGAGGGAATGCTATTCGGGTGGCAAATTTCCTGATTTCCCAAATGAGTCTAAAAACAAGACATTATTGATGAATCCTATTATTCCTTTCAGAGGATAAAAGATAAAAATAAATAGTGCTGTCTTAGGTTGTACACCCTGAGGACTCGTCACAGCTCATCCCGGGTCCCAGAGTGGAGAGGGGTGTGAAGGGTGGCTGGGGCAATTTTTCCAGCTGGCTCTCCTTAGGTCTGGAGGCTTCCTAGACTGTCTGTGATCCCCAAGCGTGGCTATGTCTTTTCCACTCCCTGCCCTTGTCACCCTTCAGCAAGCCTCTTGGGCTCTTGGCGATTCTGGCCTCCAGCCAGGCTCCGAGCATCAGGGGAAATTCATGGAGGGCTTTCGTTCTGCCGCTCCCCTTTGGCACTCAGCTGGAGCTTCCTGCGAATCTTTGGACAAGTTTATCTTGTAGGTCATGTGTGGCCTGAAAATCTTTAAGAACCAGCCCTGACAGCATGCAGAATAGTCATATTTAACTTTGCTTGTAGACAGTGGTCCAACATCAGACATATGCCTTCATCAACAGACACTTGGATGGTTTCCATCTGTTGGCTATTGTGAATAATGATGCAGAGAACAGGGGAGTGCGGTCCTGATTTGATTTCCTTTGGATACAGACCCAGTAGCGGGACTGCTGGATCATATGCTAGTTCTATTTTTAATTTTTTGGGAAACCTCCATACTATTTTCTATAGTGGCCGCATCAATTTGCATTCCCACCAACAGCACACAAGGGAAAAATAAAAAGATATGTCTTTACATACCTTGGGGCAAGATGGAGGAAGAAATGGCAGGGCTTCTGCTTTCTAGAGTCTTGTGGAAGGCATTGATACGGTCTTTTTCCAGTGCATCCCTAACCCTCGCCCCCATGCCCTCCAGTGCATGGTGGCCGTTGGCACTTTGACATGGGCTGCCTGATCTTGGGCAGGACACGTAACCTGTCCACACCTCAGTTTCTTCCTTTCATGCCAGGGTTATTGTGAGGCGACACTCGAGATAATGGGGGTGTAAGGCCTTGTTAACTGTGAAACTGCTGTGTAAATGTCAGATCTTATCATCGGACCCTGAGGGGCTCCTTCACTTCTTCTGCCACAGACAGGAGCTAAGATGCCTGCTGAGGACAAACTTGGGATTGACAGCTGCCTCTTCCGGAAACACCGTTCCTGTGGGTCAGCAGCCAGGCCAGTGCACACCTGCCCTGCCCTTCCCTAAATGACAGATCACCTGCTCTCCTACCAGGTCAGCAGTCTTTGGGAGCCACATGCATTCTAAGCTCCAATGTCATTCTAAGGATTGACAACAAGGAGTCATGAGGTTTGTTTAAGGGATAAACATTTACCTCTGCACCGTGGTGGGTCTGGTCTTGTTCGGGTGTAAGGTGAGGTGAGGGGAGGGTGCTGGTGTCGCCACCATCTTGCCCCCTGGCTGGGTTCCTAAGCTTCTGCCCACTTGCCTGGGGCTGCTGATCCAAGGGCTCCGGATGTCCATCTGGATTCGCTGCATGAGAAGCAGGGCAGGCTGAGGGCAGCAGGAACCACAGCTGGACCACATCTGCCTTGCCCACCACTGTATTTCAGAGTCTAGCACAGCACCTGGCTCTGTGGAGCCACTAAATAATATTTGTTGAATAATTAAACTTAATCTTTTCAGTTTTCACATAAATGCACAGATTCTATCTCTTGGGTTGTGGAAATATGTTATGGAAGAACTAAGACTAGCAGGTTATTGTAACATAAAAAAGTCTTATCTCCTTGGGTACATTTTAAGCTTCTTGAGGAGAATATATCTAAATATACCTATCTATCTAGATCGATATCCATATCTGTGCTGACCCCTGTCCATATCCATACCTATATCTAGGTTTCTGTTTGTATCTATCAATGTTTATACCCATATTTATATTTCTGTGTATCCAAATCTGTATCTACCCATGTGCATGCTGGATCTATATTTATATCTGTCTGTACCCATATCCATATCTATATCTATAGTGATTTGTGGCTCTTAATGAACAGATAGAGACCTGTTAGCTAACCACTTAATTAACTTGTACTGCTTATAAAGAATTTTTACACTCTTCAACTGATTTCATCCTTCAAGCAACCCAGGGGGATATACATTGTCCGCTCTCATTTGTAGAAGGGGAAATCAAGACCCCTGGAAGACAGGACCTGCCAAGGTGATCAGAGGTAAAACTGGGATTCAATCAGGCCCTCCGATAGCATATTCATGGTCCCCTCACTACAGCAGAGTTTCTTAGTACTAGATTCTGAAGAGCCCGGGAAAGGGAGACATGGCTGGGGTGGAAGGGCCCTGAAGATAAATTCTGGATACTTATTTTTCCAGAGCAGTTCATCCGATAAGACACAGATCGGGTGAAGAGAGGAGAGCCTTAGCCAGGCCTGTAGGTAGCAGTGGCAACCTCAGTCCATTTTCTGATTTAAGGGACTCTCTGAAATTCTCCCGTTGGTGTTTACTTTATTTCTGAGAGCGATGTTCAAACACAGTGTCTCGGGGAAGAGCAGTCAGAGAATAAACAGCCTTTGGGATTAAATGTGGATGCATTTGCAATACGTCCCTCAGAACACAGTTTGATGTGGGCTGGGGTGGGCTGAGCACAGGGCGTAAGAGCACAGAGTAACTCAGCTGCTGTGGAATGGGAAAATTATGAGCCCCAAATGCCTTTAATTCAGCCTTGATTAAAAGTAAGTTGAGGCCAGAGGCCACGGGCTTCAGCAGTGGGAATCTTGAGAGAATGTGTGCCCTTTGGGAATGCAAAGCATTGAATTAACCATTATGTATGGATAAGGAAGAGCTTAGAGGATGTTTACAGACCCATTATTATAAATTTAAGTTAAATCTGTACTCCTCGTGTAACTTGTTCTCCTAAAGTAGAATTTCTGTTTGCTAAGACGAGCAAAGAGATTTCCCATAAAATTATTATATTGACTTGTAAATGTGAGACCGTGAAAGTTTGTTATTTAGAAAACTGTCCTTATCTTAGGGGACTGAATTTACTCAGACCCACTGTCTGTGACTCACAGATGTATTTCCAATCAATTCGACCCTACTAAAAGATTGGGTTCCTAAAACTAGGAACATAGCTAAAGGCATTCTATCTTATAAATATAAAGTGATGCATTAGTCAGAGTTCTCCAGAGAAACAGAACCAATAAGATTATATATATATACACACACACAGGGGCAGGCAAAAGTAGGTTTACAGTCATGACTATAAGAAACATAAAGTTTATTCTTGTTTTAATATTAATTATTGTGTTATTTATTTGCATTATGTAAACCTACTTTTGTCCACCCCTCTATATTAGAGCATTTAGTATAGGAATTAGCCAGCAAGTTATGGAGGCTGAGAGGTCCCATAATCTGCCATCTGTAAGCGAGAGACCTCTTACAAATGTAAACCAGTGGTGTAATTCAGCTGAGTCCAAAGGCCTAAGAATTGGGGAGGGTTGAGTGGGGAGGGCGCAGCATGATGGTGCACATCCTTGTTAGAGTCCCAAAGTCTGCAAAACAGGAGCGCCAGTGTCTGAGGACAGGAGAAGACAGATGTCCTAGTTCAAGCAGAGGGAATTCATCCTTTCTGCAGTTGCTCCAGTGGGCAATGTGTTCATCACTAAACTAGTCACTGTGGCTGGGAAAATGGAATGTTCCGAAATGCTTTCGTCTAGATGACATGTGCAATGGGAGATGGAAGTATTCACCAAGTGAGCCACGTGGATTGTGTGTTAGGAAGGAGTCATCCCTCCCAAGCACACTTGTGTCCTGCTGTCATGAGAGAGGGCAGCTGAGGCTGGGTGACAAATATCCCGCAGGTGTCCATTACACTGGTGGTGGGAGGAGGTGGCAAAGGTCACCAGAAACCACGGCCAGGGTCTCGAGAGCCTTTCAGCTGATTTAGGAAACCGCGTGAGATACCCACAGGCAGCCCTTCAAGAGCATGATTGAAATCAAGAGGCCACTCTGAGGCCAATTCAGAGTGAGCTCCAGACTTGTGACACCCAGAGTTTATGAAGAAGGAAAATGACGGGAAGCCAGACCGGCATCTGCATTTGACCAGCAGCCAACCACAAGAGTGGCATATCGGGGTGATGCGGTCAGGGAGGGACTGGCAAATTCTCTGATAAAAAAAAAAATGGCCATGGCGGTTTTGTTTTGTGTTTATTTATATTTTTACCCTAGGGAATCCAATTTGTAACCATTCAAACCGAGTGCCTCTGAGGTTTGGAGGAATGGATTTTCTTCCGCTGTTATCGCAAGTGTCAGAGCTAGAAGTGTCAGGTGCTGAGAGTTTCCCAAAGCTTCTAGTTCTGGGGAGAAGGCCAGCTGCGGGTGGGGGTGGCGTCTGGTTAGAAAATAGGGGAGGGGGATTAGAAGTATGATGAGGTCTCTGAGATTCTTATGAGATTTACAGTTTGGTTTACTATTTAAAGATTATTTTTGGTCTAAAAATAGGTTTCCCCAAGCTGCAGTGTTCCTAGATTCACTCTCTTCTGTGAGATTTCTGTCATTTCTTGCCGATTGCACCTGAGAAATATTTTCTCTTTCATGTTTGTATGTCCCAAATGCCATTCATTCATTCATTCATTCGCTCACTCATTCACTCATTCATTCAATCAACCAACATTACCTTGAGGGCTAACTGAAGGAGAATCAATGTTTCATCTAGGGCGCCTAAGATTTCCCATCTAACCCCCACCCTCCCACCCCCCCACATCTTCGTACCATCTCATTGGTCATCTAGTGCCAACCCAGCTGCATGCAGATGCCTCCTAGACATTTCAGAGCCAACATCTCCAACACCAAATTTTTGATACCTCTCTCCCAGCCAAACTGTCTCCTCTTCTGGACATCCTCATCTAAAAAAAAAAATGGTGCCTCTAGCCACCCACTGGCTCATGCTAAAACCTGGGAGGCATTCTTGACATTTCATTTGACTTCAAAGCTAAATCCAACCCAGCACCTAGGAGATTCTCAATCAATATTGACCAAACTGACAGGTGGTTAAATGAGCTGAGGAATGAATGAACAATGCTTTGAGCTGCCACTCCATCCGGCACTATTTCAGTCCCTATAGGGACGAATGTGTGCTCGTGTTATGGAGACAGCTTAGTAAGTGTACATCTGAACAAGGATTTTTACATTTTGAAAAACTCCTGCTGCTTCTTGGAAACAGATTGTATTTCTCTGATTGTCGATTAAGTTTGTGTGTGTGTGTGTGTGTGTGTGTGTGTGTTTTAACAGCTGAAGATTTTGGAACCAAACCAAAGTAATCTGCATTTCCATTTTTATATCTTAATTTATAAACTGCACCTTATAATTTACGAGCACTCACTTAGTGTCTCCGACAGAGCCGAAACAAATACCGACTCTGCCAGCTTTGCTACCTGCGTCTTTTCTCCGCACCCTTCCTATCCGGCACTTTCTAGCATTTGGGTTGAAAGGACGGGCTGGAGTCAGCCTGGCTTGGGGAGGGAAGGACAGTAATAACGATATATTTATACAGGAGAGAGAGAGGAAGGTCTCATTGTGTCATTACTCCCACTTTACGGATGAGGAAATTGAGGCTGAGACGGGAGTGACATGACCAAGGTTTACCAATGAGCGGTGGAGCCAGGCTTAGAACTGGTAGCTCGGGAATTCCTCATGCCAAGGGTCTTTCCAGGACCCCGGACCAGGGTTTTTCCACCCAGGCACTAGTGATACTTTGGACCGCATCATTCTTGGTTTGCATTGCAGATGCTTTACAGCATCTCTGGCCTCTACCCTAGATGCCAGCAGTACCTGTCCCAACCCAACGCTGTGACAACCCAAGTATCTTCAGGCATTGCCAAGTGCCACCCCTGATTGAAAACCACTATGCGACACTGTGTCCTTGTCCTTGATTACAAAGGAGGCACAAAGGTTAAGAAAATTCATCTTCTTTCATAGCCCGCCCTCCCCCGCCGCCCGTCCCCTCCAGGCACAGGGGTCAGCTGAGAACCGCCCTTTCCACAGTAGCGTTCAGAATCCGGAGCAAATCCTCAGTCTGGCAGTGAGTGCTTGACATTCTTGATCACATTTAACACCCCCAGGATGGGTACAACTGTCTCTGTTTTACAGGTGAGGAGACTGAGGCTTAAAGAGGTCATAGCTTGCCTATAGTTAGATAGTGAGTGGCAAGCTGGGTTGCTAACCCAAACCTGACTAGTCCTGGGGACGGAGTTGACTTTCCCACCCTTCCTCCTCACTCCACTCCAACACAGCGGGAACCACATTTCCTTTTGTTGGGTCAGCAGGAAGGTACTGCGTTAGAGAAGCCCTGCCCCCTCTTCCCTCCTAGCCCATCCCAGTCTAAAGGCAGGTGTCTTTCTGGTGTGCAGGACACACATCCATGATTGTGGGTCCAAGTGCTTGTCAGCTGTCGCCCTATCCAGCACTGACCTTGCTAGGTAACGCATTTGTGGGACGCTTGACAACACAGCAGCGAGGGCTAGACACAGCGGCCAGTTCTGGAGAAGGGTCCTCCTGGCTGTGTCCTGGGGACCTCGGGCAAGCCAATACCATCTCCGAGCTCAATCTTCCCATCTATAAAATGGGAAGACCCACTTCATGGGGGAAGATGTGAGAATAAATGGTGATAAATGTAGGCTGGTTCACATCGATGCTGGGTGCTGGATAAACACTTCCTGCAATGAATGTCCACCTGCCTCGGTACCTGAGACAAACTCAGTTTCAATTCCTGAACCTCTTCATCAGTCCGTGAGCCCCGTGTACCCTGCACAGTTACTTTTTTAGGGCACTCTACCCAGCTAGATTTCAAGTTCCCTGAGGATAGGGCCTGTGTCTCTGTCCCCTCCCACAATGGCCAGCCTGGGGCATGCTCAGCATGATTGCTGAAGAAGGGATGGTAATGATTCCTTCAGCAACCGTCTTTTGCATTGGGTACTGCTTTCTCTGGCTGTATCTTAACGTAGGAAATGGTTTGCCTTTGTTAGTAGATGGTGCCCTGGGATTCCCCACTCTGAGTAGTTCAGGCTAATAGCCATCATTTTGGTTCTGCTTTGGCCATTTTCTTTGATTTCCCCAGTTGACACTAGCTGGTGGTAATAAGATTCAAGCTCAGTGTAGCAAAGATGCAGAATGGAAGAGGGACTCAGTAGGGTCTGGTTACCAATTCCCATCCCAGGCTCCAATCCCCATCTCTGCCCAGCCATTTACTCCCAACCACCAACCAGTTACTGGTGCGTTCTGTGCCTCAGTTTCCTCACCAGTAAATCAAGGATATTAATAGGACCTGCCTCAGAGGGTTAGGAAAAGGTGAAATGAACAATGCCTAGAACATATCATGGTCTCAGTCTCTGTTAACAAAGCCCCCGGACCTTTAATTGGGGTGGGTGGGGTGCCAGAGAGCACGCCGTGGGAGGGGAAACTTTCTGGGCTGTTGAGCCCTGTGGCCAGCAGCGGGCAGGCCCAGGGCAGCAGGGGCGCACACTGCTGTCGCAGGCTCTCTCTCCTCCATTCCTTCGGCAGGGGAAGGGAACCCCACGGTGCTGTGGGGACGGCAGCCAGACCCCAACCGCAAAAGACAAGCGAAGCCACCCCCGCCCAACTCTATGGCAGCATTAGTTTCATTTCTTCTTTAAACAATTAATAAAGGCTGCTCACAATTCTGCGCTCTTCAGAGCACCCAGGACGGAGTCTCCCTTCCCCGGCAGCAAGCCGGTGGCCTGGGCCCTCACGCCCCGCTCACGTTTTGGCCGGGCAAAAAGAGCCGGTGGAGGTGCTGCGGGTGTCTGACCCCCACCGCTCGGCGGGCCCCAGGGGTCTCCGTCCAAAGCCGGCCGCTCCCCCAAGGTCACCCAACTTTTCCCTCTTCCCGCAGCTCCCGGGGAAGGTCCGGGAGGGTCCCCAGGGGGTGGCGGCCCCGGGGCGCGGCGGGGGCGGGGCGCGGCCCCCTCTCCCGCGGGGCGGGCACCCGCCCCGCATTCTTCATTGGCCAGAGCGGGCTGCGGGCGCGAGTGCTGATGTCAGGCGGGCGCGAGTGCGGCGGGCGCAGCGGCGGCGGCCGCCCAGGAGCCCGGGCTCGGGTGGGGGGGCGCCGAGTGGGGGTGGTGGCCAGCATGCTGCTCGGCTGCGGCTCGGCCTCCCACACCCGCGGCGCCCTCGTCCTCATCAGCAGCGGAGGCGGCGGCGGAACAGCGAGCGGCGCCCGGGTCCGCAGAGGCGCCGGGTCCGAGCGCGCGGCGCGGCGGCGGGGATCGGGGCTGGGGCGGGGACCGGGGACCCGGCATGGCGCTGCGGAGGGGCGGCGGCGGGGCTCCGGGGCTGCTGCTGCTGCTGCTGAGCGCCGCGTGCTTGGTCCCGCCGAGCGCGCAGGTGAGGCGGCTGGCGCGCTGCCCCACCACTTGCAGCTGCACCAAGGAGTCCATCATCTGCGTGGGCTCGTCCTGGGTGCCCAGGGTTGTGCCGGGCGACATCAGTTCCCTGTGAGTGAGTGGGACCCCTCCAGCCCCCGCCCCGCCTCGCCCTGCGCTCGTCGCAGCCAGGGAGTCGCTTCTGGCGTTGGGATGGCGCGACCTGACCCCACTCCCCAGGCCGTTCCTTCGTGTTCGGGTGGGGGCGCGCTGTGGGACGTGGGTGGAGTCTCGGGCGCTGGGCAGGATGGAGGGAACCGAGACGCAGAATCTGGGAACCCAGACAAGTCCCTGAAGCAGTGCTTCTCCAAGTGTGGCCCGCGGGCCACCTGCATGGGGCTCACCTGGGGGAGGCTGTGCCAATGCAGATTCTGGGGCCCGCGCTGAACGAAGTAGGGGCTCTGGAGTGGAGCCTCGGAGTCTGCACCTGGCGTCCCCAGGCCATTCTGAGGTGCATTCAAGTTCGAGAGGATGTGTGTATGTTTGGAGGGGGGGGGTTGTGTATGGGCGTGTGTATGTAGTGAGCGTGACTGGAGTGAGTGTGCCCTGGAAGAGGGGAGGCCTCACTTTCCCACCTCAAGTCTGGGGCTTCGTCACGACCTCTCTACAGTTCAGGCTGGGAAGAACCTGGGTAAAGTCATACAGCCTCTGGAAGTGGGGTGGGGTGGGGGTGCGGGCTGCCCCACGTGGCCTGGAAGAGGGGAACACTGAGGGCTTGGAGCCTTGGGGCATGGGGGCACCCAGCCCAGTGGTCAAGTGCTGCAAGTCAGCCTGACTTTTTGCCCAGAGTCCAGAAGGGCTTCTCCCCCTCTCCTCGCACCACATATTATACTGGCTGCTTTTCCAACACTGGAGGAATTGATGGGAAAAGGCTCCACATCATTTACCCACCAGCTAAGAGATGCTTTCAACCTGCTCCACACAACCACTCAAGCCACATGACCAGCTCTCATAATGGCTGTGAACGGGGCTACTGGGCTGTATCTTCACTGCTGGGAAATGTTTCCTGCTGAAAGGACTCCCTCATTCCAGGCCAGGGTGCTGGGGGAAGCCCACTCAGTTGCAGAGGAAGGGAATTCCCAGGTGTAGCTGCTGTGCTCAGGGCACTTCCTCCTGCACTACACGGTCCAGCCTCACACGCCTGGCAAGGCGCAGGGGCCTGGGCCCAGGAGTGAAGGGCTTCCTGTTTGCATTTCTAGAAAGTTAGGAGTCTGGCTGGCAGGCAGAGAGGGCCTTTTTGGTTTCCAACGTTGCTAAATCGGGTGGCATGGAGGATTCCAGAAATTAGAATTCCCCTTGTTAAGTCCTTTAGACCAGCAGCTGCTTAATTTATCTGCATGCTAACTGAAGTAATTCTGAAATCATGTGTTGAGTTCCCACTGAGGCCAGAGAGGATGGGGGACCTGGTGGCAATAATACAGCCAAGCCTCTTGCCCCCATATTAACCATTAAATCTGGCAGATGGCATTGCCTCCTACTGCACATTCAAGTTCAGGTGCCTCTGAGTTTCCCCCGAGGCTTTCACGGTGCGTTTAATCAGAAGTGCTCCGAGTGTCTTTCAGAGACGGGCTCCCAAGGGGAATGCTTAATCCTACCCCGGAGTTTTGTTGGCCAACATTAACGCTGTGTCTACACAAACAGAATCATGGGCAGAGGAGAAGTAATTATCCATTGCAGCCAGGGCCTTCTGTAGTTAAGAAAAAGAAAGCGGGGGTGGGGGTGGGGTGGGGGGGGTTGATTTAAGCTGGCTGAGGAAACCTCGAGGAAGGAGCTAGACTGATTTCTGTTATTCAAACTAGTTTTCATATTGATCCAGTTTGTTGGAACATGAACTTGACTCCTCTTGTCCCTGCCCTAAGAGGCCCCTGGCCAGCTCTCTTAAGACTCATTCCTGAGTGGAGGCATTTGAAGTGTGGGTGGAGGATCACGCCGGTTGCCCATCCTGCCCAGCACTTCTCAAACAACCCAGGCCTCTTTTGCTTGTAGGAGCCTGGTAAATGGAACGTTTCCAGAGATCAAGGACCGAATGTTTTCCCACCTGCCTTCCTTGCAGCTGCTGTGAGTATGGCAAGTTCTCCCTGGAAAATGGGAGTCCTGGAGGTGCGGTCCCGGGAGGGGTGATCTCTGTGTCCCTGATATCAGCTCTTCCTGCAACACTCAAGCTCACGAGTAAAGCATGGCAGGCTCTTAGTGAGAACTTGGCCTGTGGTGTTCCCACCAGGCTGGGTCTGAAGGCTCTTTGTCCTGTTCTTCTTCTGGCACATGTTCTCCTCAAGGACTTCATTGTAGATCCCAACCCCCACATCTGGCAACTAGGAATGTGATTCCATTGAAATGTGACCGGAACTTCACCTAAATGAACTGTTTCCCTCACTTTAAGAGAAAGAAAAACCTACAGTTTAACATCTTAATGTTGCACCTGAAATAGCAGTATTTCTAGTTGATTGAGTACATACACTGTTGGGAAGCATACTATGCAAAATTTTATTTACTCATTCTATTATCCCTGCAAGGAGGGTATTTTTACTTCCCCAGTTGACAGATGAGAACATTGAGGTTCAGAGAAGTTAAGTAACTTGCTGGAAATCACAGCAAGAATTCTAACCCATACTTGGAACTGTTCTACATCCCGGCCACTCTTGGCATGTGCCTATGCCCTGCCTCGCTGCCCAGGTCAGCTCATGTTTGCAAATGAAAAGAAATATCCAGAAAGCAGCTTTCGAAGTGACAAACAAAGTCATGAGTACATAGCTCAGTCTCTGTTTATTTATATTGGTTTCTTAAATTTGAGATGAGATCAAAATTAAGCAATCTAGTACAGAAAAATATGAAGAAATGTAGATTACTGCCCATCCTAAGTAAGTTTAATGTTGATATTTTTGTTCTTGAAATGTTATGTACCTACTTGTAACATTAAATTATGAAATTTCTTAGAAATTCTGGGTCTATTAAAATATGCTTTCCATGTGATGGGAGTGCAGTTTTAGGTATTTTACCAAATAGACTTCAGTGGTAACTATGTAGAGTATATAAACTTTTAGCAAGTATACTTCGGTGGTGACTCATAAAAAACTATTTGGTGATAAAGAGTCTTCTGAAGGTTTCCTAAACTTTAAAATAAATTATTCCTCATAGGAATATATAATATAGTAGAAAAGTATTTACTCATTTATTTAATTTCAGCTGTGTGACTTTGGTGAAGTCACCTAACTTCTCTGAGCTCCAATTTCCCTAAAAATAAAATTGGAGTAGTTCCTTTTAGATCTTCAATCCCACAGTTGCTTGTGCATCATAGAGCGTTCACTGGCTGTGTCGTTGTGCTGGTGTTGGAATGTTCTGAAATAACATCTCTCAGGCCAGATTCACTGGGACTCACAGGGGAGAAAGGGTAGAGTAATGGGGGTGGCCAAAGGGGATCCATTTGCCATTTTCTATCAGCATCTGTGAGTTGGGTTGTGCACGTCATGGGCCAGCCTGAGGCTGAGAAGAGCTCATATTTGCCCACAGATCCGAACATAAATGGCGTCACTATGGGACTCCAGTTTTCCATCTCTGCATTGAAATCTGCCCTTTATTTTCAGATTGCTGAATTCTAACTCATTTACAGCCATCCGGGATGATGCCTTTGCTGGGCTTTTTCATCTTGAATACCTGTAAGTGTTGTGCTTTGTCTGTTTGCTGAGCGTTTGGTACGTCAGTAGAAGGGCTGTTTGGCTTGGAAAGCCAAACAGCACCTCTTACAGAACTTAGGGGTGGAGAAAACCCCATTTTCTTTTCAGTGCTGACCTTTTGTAGTTTACTTGTGTATAAACATGCTGGGACTGGAGGAGGTTGGGGACAAAGAGGGGGAACGAAAACAAAGAAGGAAAGAGATTCATTCATTCTCCGCTGACATTTAATTTGTCATGTAGTAAGCACAGTTGGAAATTGCGTTGGATATTTTTACCTCTCAGAACTAGGCATGGATTTGCTGATCAGCCAGAAATAAAGCGAAAGGATTCTGAGAGTTTCTTATTTTTACATAAAGTCTCCCTATAAGGGAATCAACTTCACCTTTTTAATTCAGCTGGCCTGTGTCCCACTTGCTGTGTCTCCTGTGAGCTGCTGATGGGGGTCTCATTTTCTTTCTTCTTTCAAAAAAGATCATTTTTTCCTTTTCAGATGTGCAGTTTTTCCTCAGCAATGAGCTTTGCCCTCCCAAAGACAGGAAAAGATTTCTGTTTTTCCTTCCTTTCGTGTATTTTGTTTCCGCTTAAGTTTTTTCATCCTTGTCTTTTGTAACTTTGTAATAATATTAATCCTACTATCAGATGGGATTTCCTTCCTTAGCATTCAGAGGGGTTTTTAAAGCCTCCTCTCTGCTTTCTTATCTAAGGAGAACAGGTAGATGTTTGAATTCCAAACACATCCTGGGTCTAAGGAAGCTCTCAGCTGAGCTCATGGTCTCAGGAAGAATGTTTCTGGAGTTCCTTCCCCAATGTGCACATAACATGTATGCTTTCGTGACACTGTGATCATGTATTTAACATGGAGACAAGTAGTGCTGGGTCTAGCTAGGTTCTGTCAAAGCACGAACAGGCCATGGAGGGACAAAATGTGAAGCGACCAGTTTTCTCTTAAGAGCAGTTCATCTTATTGTCAGGGTGACTGAGAAGGAGGTTAGGTCAGTTTATACTGAAGTCTGTCACTGAATAGACCCCTGATTTTTATTTATTTATTTATTTATTTATTTATTTACTTACTTATCCCCATCTTAGGACATTTCTGCACTTATCTTCAGATAGAGCGGGAGGGAGAAAGGGAGGAAGAGAGAGAGAGAAACATCGATGTGAGAGAGACACATGGAGTGGCTGCCTCCCTGCACCACCCCAATGGGGGTCGGGGACAAACTGCAACCAAGGTACATGCCCTTAGCAGGAACCAAACCCAGGGCTCTCTGGTCCCCAGGCCGACGCTCTAACCACTGAGAAAAATCGGCCCCTGGGCTAGACCCCTGATTTTTAAAGAGCAGGCACCAGAAAGTTCTCAGTGCAAGAATCAAGGACTATTTCATTAACTAGTGGCATCGTGTTGCAAAGCCTCTCCCTTGGACCACCTCATCAAAGACCCTCTTTCATTTGACAGAATGTGATGCCTTCACCTGAACTGTAGGTCTCTGTGGCCCTAGGGTCATAGTGCATCTATTTCTCACGAAGCCTTTAAAGTGTGGCCAGTTAGTATTAATGCAGGATCCTGCACTCAAGCCCTAAGACGATTTAGTGCAGAGAAAGAGGTTTGACCCCCACACAATGCCATTATGTTCCCTACTTCCTGGTGCCTTCAAGGTCTTGAGAGGACCCTGCCCTGTCACCGATTTGTTCAGAAATTAGACTATGTAGGACATGATGAACTCAGCGTTTGCCAGAAGCCAAGCTTAACGGAATTCTCCCTCAGCAAAAACGAATAAGGAGATGTGGAACAGTGGGCTGTCCTCAAGGGACAGCACTCTCAACAAAAGTATTAATATCCAGGCTGTGAAATGTAAGAAGGGTTGACCATCGGGAGCATTCCAGGCTTGCAGAGATATGAATAGTCTTGCCTTTATAGGGTGCTTTCTTCTTTTTCCCTCCAAGAAGTTCTTACCCACGTTGCTAACTTGAATGTGAAGACCTCCGTGCTGCTTCTGGAGAGAATGCAGAACACGGAGTGTCCATGAGCTGTTGTGTGTACACTTGCTCCCACCGGAATCCGGTGTAGATGACCTACTCTTCAGGGATGCATTTTTAAAATTCATGAATGCTTTCAGACTTTATTCCAAAAGCATACCGATATCTTTATTTATTTATTTTTTTAGAGCTGTTAAGCTGAGAAAATTCAGTTTAATTATACTGCTGTTCTCCTTAGGTTCATCGAAGGGAACAAAATAGAAACCATTTCAAGAAATGCCTTCCGTGGCCTCCGCGACCTGACCCACCTGTAAGTCCTATGAAAAGTGTTTTCAATCCTTTAATGTATAAAGGAAGATTCACTTCCTGGTGCCTCTCTTTTTTCTGGACTGTTTTGTCCTTATTGTAACATTATCTGAATGAACCTAATCTCCAGATCGCCCTAGAGTCTTCTGTATTGTCTTGATTTTCCATCATTCTGGATGGTCATCGTGGACCACGTGACTGCCGTCAAGTAGGAAGTGCGCTGAGCTTCGAGGGGCCTGTGTGAGTGACGGAGGAGGCGGGAAGGAAAGGGACGTGCACTGTACACCTGTTCTGCGCCCGGCACAGGGCAGCATGCTTAGGGTACCTTTCACTATGATCTGTGAGTGCCCATCTTACAGATTTAGGGACTGAGGCTTACACGACTCATAGAGGAACGTGGAGTGCAGGGTCAGAATCAGGACAAAACGGAACAGAGACATTTTTGTGGTTCCTCGAACTTGAATGCAAACAGCTTTTTCTTTTATGTTGGATTAATCGGCAGCTTAAGTGAAACTCTCTGGTTTTTTAATAGCTTTCTGGAGAAACAAATTAGACAAATTGATTTGAATTGGCCTATGAGAATAAAGCAAGTTCACACGTTTAGCAAATGTAGAAAACTGGAAGAAAGAGTGACTGTGTTTATGAAAATATAAAAAATAGTCATTACCTTGGTAGGAGCCATTTATTAGCCAGGGATCAGGTGCCGTCTGTGGGAGAGATGTTTTGTGTTTGAGGACGATCATGTGTCTCACCTCCATCGTCAGCTCGCGCGTGGTAAGAAGAGAAGTCAGGAAATGGAAGGGCTTTGGATGGGGGTTGCAAGGGGCGGTGATACCCTCAGTGTGTGGCACCCTGACTGGTACGGCATCTAAAGAGATCATCTTTTATATCAAGCCCTGATCCAGGCAACGGGGGCTGGCCCCAGGCTCAGTGAGCCCTTGATTCTGGAATCCTCCCAAGCAGGACCTCTGCCTGAGCTCAGAGTGAGGCCATCAGAGGCCCAAACCTCTGGATTGGCACAGTCATCTGGAGGCCATCTGACTTTTGTTGGCGTTATTGCTTCAGGTTTTCTTTTCCTGAAAAAGCTTTTTTGTTTTTCAAATTCAACCTAGATGCTGAATCCCCACATTCCTGTAGAAGCTAAGACAAGGGGCTTGGAGTTACATAGACTTGGGTTCAAATCTCAAGGCCATCATTTATCACTGTCACTTAGCCTTTTGAACCTGTTTGCTCATCCTGAATATGGGATGATGCTGCTGACCCCAGAGGATTGCCACACACGGTGGCGAGTGCTCCAGGTGGGGTCGGCATTGTTACCATCATCAGTGCCGTCATCAGCAGCAGCAGCATCGTTCCCTTCCTCCACTCAGTAAGAAGTCTCAGTTTTCTCTGTGGACTGCTGAGTAGCTTTGGCAGTTTGGGTGGCCAGACGGGGTCTGCTAAGAAGACAGCTGTGGGCGTCTGGAGAGGAACAGCTGTGATCAGACAAACCCGGTTCCCAGAAGTCAGGAATGAGGGGCTTTGTTTGAAACAAAGACTCTGGGCAGATTGTGAACCCGAAGCAAAGCTCATGTGACTGAGTTAGCCCAGATGTCAACTTTCATTTGACCAATTGGCTATGGTCCTTGGTCCAAAAACAGGTGAGAACATGCAGGTATTATGCATGTATATTTGTGTAGTTTTGCACATGTGTGCCCATGGGTGTATGGACTTCTCTTCATGTGTGTACATAACTGTTTGTGTACATGCTTGCGCATCTGCATACACGACTGTATGTGTATATCAGATGCATATATGTTTTAAGAGGCATTTCCTTCACTGTGTACAATGCAGAGGGAAGAAAGCAGTCCTCTGCTTGGGTCTAGAGCGCACCGGATGCATTAACACACCTGTCCCAGTAGGTATTGCCACCCGGCAGTCAAGCCAACAGAGTCCCCCTCTCCCCGCTCTCCAACCTCATTTCCCTAAATGTGCTCAGGACACTGGGCTCTCAGGGGGCCCCCATGCACACCTAACTCATCCCATTCCCCGGCTTTTCCTCATATCCTTTCTCTTGCCCTGAATGCTGTTTCCTCCGCCCACGAGCTCCTGGACTCTGCTTTTTCTTCAAAGTCCAGATTAAGTTCTGTCTCCCACATGGAGCCATGTGGGTCTTCCTGTGAGTCCTGTAGCCTTCCCTCTTGGCTCCCACACCCAGCACTTCACTGTAGACTTGGGCCATACTGGTTGGTGCCATTTCGTGGGTATTAGTTTTATCTCCTAGCAGCTCCCCAAAAGCTCCCCAAGGGGAGGGCCCACGAGGCTCTTCCGTGAACTCTGCTCTTCCCTGGCATCCAGCACAGGGATAAGCCACAAGGAGTTCTTTCCGATTCTCTGGTTGGCCCGTGGGCTCCTTACTGCGCTGGGGTTTTCCTATGGACTCCACTTCTGGGCAAGTTAGGTGACTTTTAAAGCGGACCCCTCTAGCCTGCAGATGCATGTAGTAATTAGAGCATTTCATACATTGTTTAAGAATGGACTGATCCTCCCACTTCCCCCCTTTTTGGTAAACTTCTCAGCAAAGATCACACATCAGCTCTCTGAAGTTCTCTCCTGTGATGAAGGAAGTCACTCTCTGGAATTTGCTTGTTTCACTATCTCATTTCAATCGTTCGTGAACTTTTCCAGCACCTGCAGGGTCCCATGTACATGTAGAGAAACGCAGGTCGGGTTTCAGAGCAGCAGCGCCAACCCGCAGGTACAATCTGGGACATTTGTCTTCCAGCAGCCCCAGGAAGCCCAAGGGACAGATCGCTGTTAAGTAGTTTTAGAGATGAAGTAAGTGCCATGAATTTGTAGATAAAATGAAGTGGAAAGTGAGATGTTACGCACTGAGTGTGAGTGGGGTGGATGGTCCCTCTAAATAATTCAGCTTCCTGAAGTCCAATCGCACACTTGGAACGGCCGCCTGAACAGTCTGCTTCTTCAGCCTCAAATATTCCATATATTCTGATCGCTTGAACATGATGCATTTCAAATAGCTAAAACAATTTAGCTGAATAATGAAACTTCAATTAGCTAAAAAAAATGTTGCACCTTACTTTTCAGGTAAACTAATCATCAACCAGGAAAAAAACAAACACATTCTTTTTTTAATTTCAGAAAGCTAGAGTATGTTCAGTCTGATTACATATTCAGTCTATTTCCCAACATGTTTAAAAATGTACAGATAAATCATTGAGGAAAGACAGGCTTAAAAGTACATGAACTTGTATTTTAATCCAATTGTGGTTACCTAGATGCAAAGGGTCTCTTCATATGCTGTAGTATCTTGAAGCCAGAATGGTTGGTTAAAAATGGGCTCAAAGCCTTCTACTCTAGCTGTTTCTAAGGAGGAATACTAATTTCTTTAATTCCTCTTTCTGGGATGGGTCATTTTGAGGCTACAAAAGACTAATTTTATATATATGTACACACACACACGCACATTTATGGTGATGAATTGCCTACATGTTTATCATTTATAGTTTTGCTATTTGTACTCACGTGTAAAAGAGAAAAGCAGCCATCAGTTCTTGGCTGACTCATATTCGAGCACAAAGCCTGGGGGAAATCACAGCCTCGATGTACATCGTTCCAGCACCCGGCATCTTTCAGCATCAGCAGCCCAGCTCATGGACATTCGTCTTTAGCAGGATGTTGACAGGGCACTGCAAAATCCCGAACCATTCGAGAAAGAGTTGCTGCTGCTCACTCAAGTCAGCCCGGGAGACGGGAAGTGGCCTGGGACCTTTTAGAAAGCTCTGCAACCCTAAGAGCAAAAATGCAACATGGTTTCTGGGCAACCTTCGTTAATGAGGAAATGAAACTGATCACTGTCGTTCATTCCCTAAACAGGGTTCATCGATATTTTATATCACTGTTATGGTTAGAGATGAGGGTCTTTAGATAAAAGCATATATATATATATTTTTTTAATCCTTACCCGAGGTATACTATATATATTGCACTTATCTTCAGAAAGAGTGGCAGGGGGAAAGGGAGGGAGGGAGAGAGAGAGACACATCGAGTGGCTGCCACCCACACGACCCCAAATAGGGCCGGGGACAAACTGCAACCGAGGTATGTGCCCTTAGCAGGAACCGAACCCGGGACTCTCCAGTCCACAGGCCGATGCTCTACCCGCTGAGCCAAGCTGGCCAGGGCGGTAAAAGCATATTTACTGAGTACTTTCTTAGAGTCACAAGTGATAGAATTCAATTAAGTGGACCATTAGGGAACTTCTCTGCACAAGACTATATATCTTTTTTTTTTTTAATCATTGTCATTTTAGTGTATAATTCATCCATTCAACAAAGATGTACTGAGTCCCTACTGTGTGCCAGGCACTGTTCTATGAGTTGAGGATACAGACATGGACAAACGGAAATCTTTCCTCATGCTCCTTACATATAGGGAAAATACACAGTCAATAAACAGATAGATAAATGTATAGTAAGCCAATAACAGTCACACACTGAAGAACAGAGCAGGGGCGGGAAGGTGGTGATAGTCGAGGACAGATGTAAGGAGGTGATCTCGGAGTGAGCTCTGTGGTACCTGGGGGATGGACATTCTAGGCAGATGGATGGCGTTCTGAGACCTTGAGCTGGGACTGTGTTTCTCCTGTCTGAGGAATAACGAAGGAGCCAGTGTGGCTGGCTCTTGGTGGTGAAGACGGGGTCCCACGGACAGGTGGGAATGGAGGTAAACTAGACAATGAGGGTCTCACGTGCCATCAAAGGGACTTTGGCTTTTATACTGAGAGGCATGAGCGCTACTTGAAGTTTAACAAATGTATGTCAAGAGCTTAATAAATGCTTGTAAAACAAAACAATAGACCTACATTGTACTCCAGCATTTCTAATGTTATCTTTATATAACTAAACTCATTTCTTTATCTCACTATTGATGACCAAAGCCAGAAATTGAACCACGTTGTGCTGAAGCTCTGTTTCGAGCTCTGTTTGAAATCACTACTTTATTTAAGGGACTTCAGAGTAATAGGGCTTGAAGATAATAACCGCATTAAAATGTTTCTTTCTTGTTCTAGCTCTTTGGCCAATAACCACATAAAAGCACTCCCAAGAGATGTCTTCAGTGATTTAGACTCACTGATTGAACTGTAAGTTGATGAAAATCAAGTTTATGTCTGCCTGTCATTGTGCCCGAGTTAATCATGTTTTTAAATTCTCTCCCCCCTTGCAGCATTTCTTCTGCGTTATAAGTAAAATGTCTGTGATAGAGGCGTGCCCACTGGGAAACAGCATAGAGTCTATGTATTGGGTTGGATTTTGCCATTTTAGAATATACTTAGTAGCATTAGGCTCTTTCCCCCAGGTAGGGTATCCATCTGTTTTACCTTCTAGTGTTTGTCACTTTGTTTTTATTGTTAATCCTCACCTCAGTATATATATTTTTTTCATTGAGTTTTAGAAAGAGTGGAAGGGAGGGAAGGATGTGGGGGGGAGAGAGAGAGAAAGACAGCAAGAGAGAGACATCTGTGTGAGGGAGACACATTGATTGGTTGCCTCCTGAACGTGCCTCAACTGGGGCAAGAGATTGAACCTGCAACCCAGGTATGAGCCCTTGACTGGGAATCCAAGCCCTGACCCCCTGGTGCGCAGGCCGACACTCTAACCACTGGGAAACACCACCAGGGCAGTGATTGCCACTTTTTACTGGACATAGTTGAACAAGATCTTAGCGTTTCAATTGTTTGTGAAGACTGGCTTCCTATAACATCCCGCTTTTGTTTGTGAGAACCTGTGTTGGGTGGTGTTCTTCTGTCATTGCTTCTGACCCCGGCATGGGGTCAGTGTCAAGAGTGTTTGGAGAAATGGTGGTATGTTAGCTCTGAAAGCTCTCTGCAGGCTGCATACTGAACACTGTAGCACTGAAGACTGTTAAAGTCAGTGACAAGAACAAGAAGTAGGGTGTATTAAATACAGAAAGTTGTTTAAGTTCCATTTGTGGGGGTATTAAGTATATCAAGATGTTAATCATTCTGGAGCCTCATATTCCTGCTAAAACATTTCAGGCATGTCTGTTTCTCTGTGTCTATGTTTTGTTTTATTTTTCAGAGATTTAAGGGGCAATAAATTTGAATGTGACTGCAAAGCCAAGTGGTTGTATCTGTGGCTGAAGATGACAAATTCCACTGTGTCCGATGTGCTGTGCGTCGGCCCACCAGAGTATCAGGAAAAGAAGCTGAATGATGTGACCAGCTTTGACTACGAATGCACCACGACAGGTAATCACAGGCTCTGTCACCGCAGACTTATTCAAAACAGTCGCTTCGTTTTCTTTCAGATTGTCAACGGGGAGTGGAGAAAAGTGGGCGTAAACATTTTCTGTCAAGATTATTTTAGGCAAAATTTAAGCTCTAAAGGCAATGTATTGATGTGCTAAGGAAAATACCTCAACAGTTTAGATTTTTGTTAACTACACTAGCTTTCATTTTGATTCTTTACAAAATTTAAATTTCTTTAGAGATTATTTTTAAAGGTCAAATATAAACTAGTGAGTTTGACATAAAAACATTTCAAGTCAGGTGGGGTTTCCATAGAAAGCCAGTGCAGAGAGGCCTAAATTACTGCTCTCTTGATTGAATTATTTGAATTTTATGGAACATTTAAGTAATAAATACAAGACTTTCAAATCTAGTAAGTGTGTTTGGAGTTAAAAAGAGATAAATAGGTGAATTATAGCCAATGGCAGAGTAGAACTATAAGTTAACAGTGAGTTGTCAGAAGAAAAAAACTCGTGTTGAGGGAAAAATGCAAAGTTTGATT
Organism: Molossus molossus; assembly: GCF_014108415.1. Lineage (NCBI taxonomy): Eukaryota > Metazoa > Chordata > Mammalia > Chiroptera > Molossidae > Molossus > Molossus molossus. Next base: position 17,064,761 of record NW_023425344.1, on the reverse strand, counting down.
TTGTTTTCCGGGGCCTGCCTCAAGGTTTCGGTTTATACATTGTTCATGCTGCAGAGATAAAATGAAAACACTAACTGCCTCAAATCCCTACACATCTTGTAGAGAGCAGGGGAGAGTCTCCAGATGAAAAGCTTACTTGGAGTTGCCACCGCTTCCAAAGCCAGACTTTAAGGGCGGGAGGATCAATCCATAGCGTGAAGCCTGCTTATGAGACTTAGAAGACGAGACAGGCTGAGCTCTGGCGTCTGTGGGGCTCCGAGGCATTGCCAGCAGGAGCAGCAGGAACGAGAACCCAGAAAAAGTCACAGAAACTCCAAAGGCAAAGGAACTTCAAGAACAAAATATCACATTTAGGCCGGTCCTGCTGCCGTCTTCCAAACACACACACACAGAGTAAAAACTATTTCTAGATGTCATTGTAAACAAGGGACCCCCCAAGGCCTGTTCTTTTCTGAGAGGAAGCCTGAGATCTTGTGGACGTGACCTTGCGGGGCTTATTCAGCTCTGTCGCTGGCCGAGGCCCCATGCAGGTTACTCACGGTTCTGGGAGCAGGGCAGTAAGTCAGAGGTGGAGTCAGTGACGTGTGCACCCAAAGGTGGCATTCAAGGCCCTTGCATATGAAATACTAAACCAAAGCTCCTCTCTACCTCTTCTCCAGTTTTTCTGGAGAGTTCTCTAACCCCCCAGGTGAAGTTAGCAGCTTTTCTATGGCTCCTGTCACACCTGGCCATAATGTGTGAAAAGTTTGCCAAGCTCTGAGAGAAATGACCTGGGCTACAGAGGGCCTTGGGGGATTGGGAATAACTACCAGGAGGCAACATGATTTCTGCCCTTCGAGCCCTGCGGATGGTTAGGAAATGTTCCGGGCTCTCAGAATTGTCAGGGAATGGAAGGGACTTGGAACTGAGGTGACCAGGTCCTGAAATCTGTCTTAAACCCAGAATCCATGGGGCAGTGTGAGCCCCTCACGCATTTTAGGGCATTTTTCTCTCTTATATTTCTCTTTGCTAAGAAGCTTCCTCCTGAAATGTAGAGTCGCCACTATTCCCTGGTAGCAGGCAGAGGATGATTCTGTCTTTGTTATTGTTTTATCCCTTTAAAAACTCATGAGCAGATTGACTCTTGCTCCCAGTTTCTTCCATCATGAAAAAAATAGCACAGCCAAGGTGGAACCTGTCCCCAAATAGAGTCCCTGCCTCGTAAGAACATAGGTCAATAAATTGTGAGTGTTTTGGGTTCCTAGCTCCTGCTCAGATCAAGTGCCTTCTCCTGACGCTTTGGCAAAGGCCAGGGAAGAAATACCTGAGGAGGAGGGAAAGCCATTCCTAGGTCCTGGTACTGTTATCACATCCTCGCCAAAGGTTTGGGAAGAAGCATATTTTCTTAGTGTGTGATTTTCCTCTTAGCTCAGATTTTCAGGAAAACAGTGAGTTCTCCAGGCGGAAGGAGGGAGGCAGACGCTGTCCTTCCCAGGGAGAGGAAGGTGCTGTTACAGTCTGTTCCAGGCAGGGGGTGTAATTAACACCACGAAGCAAACGCAGACTGTTTCAGCTCTCTAGATTAATCCCAGTCGTTCCAGAACCTTCCACCTTAAGTCTATTTTTAACCACCTCAAAAATCCCTGTGACCTGCTCATGATTCCCTGTGTTAGGTGGATAATTCACTAAATTCCTTAGAGGGAGTGAATTTTGCATCCTAATGGTCCTGTTAGCTTCCCCATTTCAGGGCTGATGAAAATGCAAAGAGAAATAATGCATTAATGTGCAGTTTCTCTCCCAACAGGATAGGCATCATGTATAATTTATTTCCTGCAAGTGCTATAAATAGCTACGTAAAAATCTGTTGATTCCAGTGGGAGCCATGCCTGAACTGGAAGAGTCCCACTGACATCATGAACTTAATCCAGTGTGAATGGAAGTGGCAGGCTTTCGCAGAGATACCGGTAATACTTAAACACCAGTAAATTAATGTCATATCAATATGCGCATTCTCTGAGAGCTTTCCGCATGGATGTGCTCTGCCATTTGTGAAAGATAAATTAGGAGGAGGATGGAAGAAGAGATTTAAATTAGAGTCCCCTCCCCCACGCACACAATCACATAGACCTCCATCATTCTCTTCCACCTGCTTCTTCCTCTTTTTCTTCTCTTCCTCACCTTTTTTATGGGGGGAGGGGGCAGGGTCTCTTATTAAGAATTTGATTTATAATTCAAAGGACCTAATAGGCTGTGTTGTGCCAGATACTCAGTTTACAGGAAATAGGATGAAAGCCATGTTTTGGGAAAATAAATAACAATCCGACCACGGAAGGCTAGATTAGTAAAATGCTCTCCCCGCTGGCAGCTCTTTCTCATTCTGGGATTCGTTAACAAACAACTGACCTTTGGGTCTGCCCTGCGCGTGCCCTGCGCTTCCAAGCAGGGGCTCCTGTTTCCGAGAGCCAGCGTGCAGTCGGGAGGCCACCAGCACAGGAGCTTCTGCAGACTTGGCGTGGCCGGGCGCCACTGGATGGAGGAGCGAGGGGTATAGCAGTCTCCGTGGTAGTTAAAAGAGGGCCCCTGTATCCTGCGAGTCCTTTTCCAACTCCAGAACAGGAGGCAGCAGGCTCGCCACCACGTCCCCGCCCAGCGACACGAGAGCACGGGGTCTCGGAGCCTGTCGTCAGCCAGCACCTCCTGGCTTCGACTCTGGTTCTGCCCGTGCCAACAGGAAACCCGAGGCTGATGTGTTCTGTTTTCCTCTTTGGCTGGTCAGTGCTGGTGTTTTGGGGTGTTGGTCGGGGGTTGGGGCTCAGAGCCATTGTGACTGTCCCGTATCCTCACGCAGACAGTGTAATGTTACCGTCGGAACTCTGACGGTGTAACTACATGTATCTGCTTGGTTACCTGGAGACACTCCTGAGGGGCTACCGTAGACAGGGCTCTGTGCTGATACCTACAGTACTCTCCTTTAGTCTCTACAACCTGTGAAAGAAGTATCACCCCCATTTTGCTCACGAGGAACCTGAGGCTCAAGTTTCTTGCCCAAGGTCACAGACGCCAAGTGCAGGTGGGGACCTGAAGCCCAGTCTGTTTTACCTCAGAGCCCCAGCCCCTGGTTTGGGGGAGGGTCCCTCATCCACAGCAGTGCCTGTCCCACTCCCCCTTGGCCACTTCCTGCTGCCAGGGTGCAGAGGCAGCCTCCTCTTTGCTTCTCGGTCTCCCCCCTACACCTGTTCAGCCCGGTCCTCTTCCCCCCGTCTTCAGAATGAGCCAGCTGCCCCATTCACTAAGCACCTGCTGTATACAGGGAGGAAAACCTCTGAAAGTTAACATGCACTGGGCACTAACTTTGTGCTAGGTACAGTTCTAAGTGAGAATCATAACGTCCGATGAGGAAACTAAGGCAGAGCAAGGTTAAGTAACTTCCCCAAGGTCACTCAGCAGGAAGGTAGAGTCATAGCTCTGGCATCTTAGATGCAACGAAAATAGACAGTCCCCCCAAAGACAGCCCAGTGGTGGCTAGGACAGAGGAGGTGGACTGTCTTCTCGTACCTTGATTCCATGTTTATTAAGCAGCTTCTGTGTGCTAGGCCCTGAGTCAGGCATGTCCCCCAATATTACTCGATGTGTCCCTCTGTCATAAGGTGGGGGCTAAGTATCATTGACCCCATATGGTGGATAAGTAAACCGAGGCCTTGTAGGGGGTGCGCACCCAGGGTTTCCAGCGCAGGAAGTGGTTTCAGGCGGCCTGACCCTCGCCACAGTGCTCTCCCATCACCTCCTGTTGCCCGCACTAGCTCAGCCCTGCCCCCTTCCTGCCCCGACCGTCACCTGCTCTTCCCATCATCCCCTTCCCGCTCCAGCCTCGCTCAGCTGCTGCACCTCCTTTCCTGCCTCCGTTCCTTCGGCACTGCCCTCCTCACTCACTGCCGAGTGGCCTTCCTCTTATGCCTCCAAGTCAGAGTCTCTTCTTGAGTGGCTGCCGTGGGCTCATGCCGTGGGGGCTCGGAGACGTGTAACCCAGGTCTGACCGCAGGCAGCGCGTTGTTCAGGAGGCACACCGTGCTGTGAACCCCTGCACAGACCTGCACCCTCTCTGGGCTTCTGGCTCTGTGAGATGACTCGGGGCTCTAAGATTGCTCCCATTTCTCCAGACTGACTCTGATGTGGCTGTGTCAATGAAGACCCAGTCTTCATGAATAACCAGATGTAAACAACAACGCCTGAATGTGTGTCCAATGAATGAGGAAGAGTCCCATGGACTGGGCCAGTCAGGAAAGGCTTTGCAGAGGAGGTGGGCCTTGAGGGGCACCAATAAGGATGGTGTGGGGACTCGGGGTGCAAAGCCAGGATTTTCCTATAGGAGCGACTTTCCCTAGCCAGACCTCCACCATCCTTTTACTCTGGGCGCATTTAACCTGCCAAGAGGAGAGCCAGCTGAAGGCTCTCTGACTAAAGAAATAAGTTACTTTAAATTTATTAGTGTTCTTTTTTTTTCTCTTTCTTCATTGGTTCTCCAGCGACCCCCACACGAACTCTTCTTGCATCCAAGGGCATCCTCACCCCATTCCTTGGTAAAATTGTATGTTCCCTACCGAGATTTAACACAGTGAGTCAGTTGTAGCTCAGGGGAGCCCTGTGGACGAGGAGTATTAATTTACCACTAAATGTAAGTCAAGCACGTGCTCAAATTGGCCGGGTTCTCTGTTGCTTGAAAATGCAATAGATCTCCTGTAAGTGCTGCTGAGCTGCACAGCGCTGTCCAGTCCCGGGCCAGCCGTCACTCTCTGCACTGGTCCAGGAACCAGTGAGCATGCTCAGTGTCCCCACACGGGGGCTTTATAGATCTGAGACTATCGGCGGGGTTGGTTTGGTTTCCAAGTACGCAGTGTGCTCTTCAGGAGTTGCCTGTTCACTGTGAACCTGCCGTGGCAGCTTCTGCACCAGGGTAATGCAGAGTGTGCCAACAGGTGATGAAAGGATCCATGGCCAGGTAAGCTTGAGAACCACCACAGCAAACAGCGCCACATGGGTTTCTTTACTACTGGGGCTCTTCTGAGAGGGCCAGAAATACAGCTTTTCCCAAATGAGTCTGCCCACTGCCGCCCTTGTTCACGGAGGACTTTTTATGGTATCATCAGGAGTGCTCTGTGGCATCCTTCCTGTCTTGCCTTTTTGAAAGCCAGGTCTCACCTGGGTTGTTGAAAACATTGCGATCCTTGAGCCAAATCGGTGAGCTGTTTAGCTCAAAGAAGCTATATGAGGAGCTATGCATTCAGTCTGATCATCCTGTGCATGCAGAACCTTCTGGAATCTCCCAGAGTCAAATACACTATGACGTTTGCGTTGCTTCTCTCCTGTCCTCCCCTCTCCCCCTTTTGGAACTGATGAGAGAGAGGAAAGAAGGGGCGGTGGATAATCCCCACAGGAGATCTCATGGAGCCTTTGTCTTTAAACCCCCTCCCCAGATTTTGTCGTTCATCAGACTTTGCCCTACCAGTCGGTTTCGGTGGATACATTCAACTCCAAGAATGACGTGTACGTGGCCATCGCTCAGCCCAGCATGGAGAACTGCATGGTGCTGGAGTGGGACCACATCGAAATGAACTTCCGGAGCTATGACAACATTACAGGTTTGTGGTGGCTTCGATCAGACGTATTGGCCTAATTTCAGCGAGAGGAGAAACGTTCCCTGCTGTTCCGAGGGACTGCTCGGCTCTCTCACTTGTTTAGTTTTGGGGGACACATTCCAGCCCACCTTTATGTCTGATCTTTTCATGACATGCTCCGTTATTGGTGGCAACAGAAGCCTCAGGTGGTGACCCTGTTTATTGTCGGTGGTGATTCTTTTGAAAAGGGAGAGGGTGATGAGTTACATGTGGTGGGAGGCATTTTCCTGGAGTGGTGAGAGGGGTTTCCTGGAGGGGTTCACCTGGAGAACCCCTTGATCTTCAGCAGTTATGGCAGCCTAAGCCTGCAGCAACTTTGTAGCAGCTAAATGACTCCTTAGAGTATTGTTAAGGTGATTGTTAACTAATGTGCTAATAAACACACACACACACCGGCAAGTGTGCTTGTGCACACACACATACACATGCATGCACAGACACACATGCAGGCACACATGTATATACATGGATGCACACACATGCAGGCCCAGGTGCACACACGTATTATCATGAACACACACGCACACATGCATGTAACACACATCCACTCTCTAGCTGTTCTTCCTGCCCCCTTGCCAGATCCTGGTGATCACTGCTTCCTTTTATTAAGTGCAAACAAAATAAGAGCACATCGCTCTAAATTCAGGTCTTCGGGACAAGATGTAATGCTCCTGGCCGCGCCGGCAGGAGATCCAGTGTCTTAGTGCTGCTAAAAATGCACGGTCGACTTGCTTTTTAAATAAGCAGATAAAGTCAAAATAACCTTTCAAAGACTTCCCATTTATCAAGTGCAACCTGATAATAATACGAACTGTATGAACAGCAGCACAACGGCCCAACGGTTACCCCGAGAGAGAATTTCCCGTAGCGGTTGCCGACGTGCAGTCGGAGCAGCGTTTTGCTGTTGCAGCGAGAAGCGCATTAGGTAGGATTTCCGGGTGGGGAGGCTCCCAGGAATCTGTCTGGCACCAAGTGGCTTCGCAGCAGGTGCAGGGATGTAGGGAGGCAGGGAACGTGTCATAATGAGCCTCATCTCGCGGCCCTGAGAGGTCTGCGAGACGCGCATGCAGATGCCACTGAGGGGCCATTTCAGAGGAGCCACGTTGCTGTCCGCCATCTGGCCACCTGGTGCTGAGCTCACATTCCTGAGAGCAGCCCCGCTCTTGTCGAAGTGCAGATTCAGCACTGAGAGTGCAGGTGAGCCTGTCGAGGGAAGCCGAAGCCTTCGGACCCTCAACCCAGTCCACAGTAAAGGAAGAAGGGAGGCAAAAGGGGGACTCGCTACCCACGTGTTTTTGCTTTTCTCTTTTTCCTGACTTGGAAGGTAGGTGAGGGGGGATTGAGCAGGGTCCTCTGCCTTCTCCCCATGATAGGAGGGGGCAGCAGAGTGAAGCTTTGCTCTGGTGCGGGGAGTTTCGTGCCAGTGTTTGTTGCCAGTGCCGGCTGTGGGCCTGTGAGGTGCCAGGCACTGGTTTGTGTCACTGGAAATTCACAGCAGCTGCCCTTAGGTAGAGGACAACTGGCATCCAGACTAGAAAGAGCTCAGGTTTTGAAAACTGGCGAATGTGGGTTCCACTCCTGACTGCCATGTGCTAGGAAGTTGTGGTGGCCCGAGGCTGTTTCCTCATCTGTGAAATGGGCAGACATACCACATGCGGATGTTGTGAGGATTTGAAGAATGCCAGGCGCAGCACAGGCAGTTCTTTATGCCAGCTTTCTTTTCACACCTTTACAGGGGAAGAGAGGTTGAGGCTCAGGCACGTTGGGTCACTCCACTGTGACTTCCGAGGCAGAGCCCAGCGTCTGTCACTGTTACATCCCATGTCTCCCCTCTCCCAGGCTGACCTAGGTAGGAAGGGCTGGCACTGCCCTCCACCTATAGCTGGTGGCATGCCTGAGTTCAAGTCATTCATTCATTCATTCATTCATTCATTCATTCATTCACTCACTCACAGAGATTTCTTGAGCACTTACTCCGAGCCAGACACAGTCTTGGTGCTGGGACCACAGCAATAAACAAACCAGATGGAAACCTCTGCCTTCAAGGAATTTACATTCTAACAGGAGAGAGAGACAATATAAAAGACAAATAGTTGTAATCCATACATCACTTAGATAGCAGCATGCTAAGCAGTGAAACAAAGGTAGGCAAGGGAGCTTTGGAGTGCTGGGTGTGGGAGGATTGGAATTGTAGAGAGCGTCTGGAAAAGGCCTCATTCAGCAGGTGTTATTTGTGTCAGACCTGTCAGACACGATGGCTTGATCCACATGGAGAGCTGGGGAAAGAAAATTCCAGGCAGAGGGAGCAGCAAGTGCAAAGGTCCAGAGGCAGGAGGGTATGTTTCTGATTCGGGTAATTCAGGGGACCAGTTTGGCGTGAGCACAATGATCCAGGGAAGAGTTGCAGGAGACAAAGTCAGCGAGGTAAGAAGTTAGGGTTTGGGGGGAAAGGAGGCCGGCTCCTGTTTCCTTTCACTGTTTAAGGGAGACAATAGTCCATGTTGTGAGGTTATGATGTTTACAAGAGAAAAGGCTTATAAAGCACTGCATACATGAATGTTAGTTGCCTTCTTTTGAGTGAAAAATTATGAGACAATGAATGTGATTTGTGTTTAATGGAAATTCATGTACTAAGGGAGTAGAGAAGACATATTTTGTTCCAATCAGGTCATCAAGGAATGCTTCCTGTAGGAGGCCGCATTTGAGGCTGGAGGCCTTGCAGGTCCTACAAAGGACTTGGGCTTTTACTCTGAGGCCTCGGCAGAGCCTTGGAGGGTTTTTGCAGGGGTCAGAGGGAGGCACAGGAAGAGGCAGGTGCCCGGCATAGAGTGCTGGGTTCTGTCCAGCAGGGTTGAGAAGCCTGTGGGAGAAGGAGCAGAGGTAGGAAAAGAGTGAGGAGTGGAGAGGCTGTTGCAAGAATTTCAGATAGGCACCGATGGTTGGACGCCGTGGAGTCCCCACGTGGTGGGTAGAAAGTGGTCTGTGAAGTCAGAGTGGGCGTGGCCACGACCAGAGCCAGGGCTGCACCTTGCTAGTTGCCAGCAACTCCTTCGGCCCTCCGTCTCGAAGTCTAAATCTCTGCGAGGTGGGCAGCCAGCCATGAAGCCCCTTGGGATCCTCTTCCTAGCCAAGCCCAAGAGATGAGCTCCAACAGTGATGTTTGAGAAAAGGGGCCCCAGACCTTTCTCTCTGGTGACATTGGCCAAGTTAGTTAACTTCCGTGAGCCCCTTTCGTTTGTAAAATGGAATTTCATGAATTCCCATTTCATTTGCACAGTGGGGTCATTGTCATACGAGACCCATGGAATTTAATGGGGGTGATGTGTATAACACTTAGCACAGAGCCTGGTTAGTCAACTCTCAGTGAATGTCGGGTTATCAGCTGTGGTAAGAACAGGTATTTGATTACCATTCCTCACTGCCACCACTAGGGGAAGCTACCAGCTTCAGATCTTTTACGCTTCTTCACGAAAGCACCTAAATCCACGTATCAGGGTCCCAACATGCCTGCCTAATACGCACTGCCCATTTTATGTCACTTATTGATTTCTGATCACATCTTACAATTCAACCCCCTCACTTGCTTATATTTCTCCCTTTACCTGGGCCTCCAGCCTCAAATGCGGCCTCCTACAGGAAGCATTCCTTGATGACCTGATGGGAATGAAATATCTGTCTTCTCTACTCCCTTAGTACATGAATTTCCATTAAACACAAATCACATTCATTGTCACATAATTTTTCACCCAAAAGAAGGCACCTGACATTCATGTATGCAGTGATTTATAAGCCTTTTCTCTCGTAAACCACATAACCTCACAACATGGACTACTGTCTCCATTAAGCAGTGAAGGAAAACAGGAGCAGGCCTCCTTCCCCCGCAGACCCTAACTCTTTTACTTCAATTAAAACCTCTCCGCAACGTTCATAAGCATAGGGACAGGGAGGGAGCAGCAGGGAAGGCAGGGAAGGGCCTGCTTGTAGCAGTAGGTGGACCCTCGCAGGAGGGGCGCGGCCCACCGGGCGCTAGCCTGGCCTGAAGCAAAGCCCTGCAGCCGTGTGTGCTGGGCAGACGGTGATGGAGAAGTGTGGGAACAGCTACGGAACCACTTGCCTTGAAGAAGATCGAGGTAAACATGGACTGTGCTTCCCTCACGGGGCCGTGCGTGCTTCATTTGTCATCTTGCTTGATCACGGGGTGATCCCAGAGTTGGCAAGGGCTGGGCAGGGTTTTCTCAATCCAAGCCTGGCTAGACTGGAGCTCTGAGCAGTGGGAGGGGCACCTGCTTCTTCCATGACTCCAGTGAGCATGACGCAGAAGCGACGCGTCCAGATCTCCATCATCTTAGGGGGAGAGGGAAACCCATGGTCAAGTTCACCCAAGGTTTTACTCCTCACATCTCCTGTCTCTTTCTACATCTCTTCTCTGCTCTCCTGGTTTTGGTTTATTTTGTTTACCTTTTGATTTCTATATACAAAGTATGGTCCAGTTTATAATCTTTCTTTCCTACATTAAACCACACACACACACACACACACGCACGCACACACGTGTGCACGCGCGCTGATCTTTGCTACAGACACTCCATGGACTAAAAGTGTTTACCTGGACAGAGGCATTATGGGACATTTCTGAAGAGCGAGTTCTTTCTGTGTCACATGCCTCAGCTGAGACCGGCAGGCCTGTGGGAGGCTCCTGGTGGCAGGGACCTCCCCAGCCAGGCAGTTCAGGAAGGAGACCGGGGCATGTACTCTCAATAGTGTCGGAGGTGTGGGAGTCAGAGCAGCTTTCGAAGAGCAGTTTGGTAGATTAAACCAGAAGCCTTAAAACATGTGCACAGTGTCTTTGACTCAGCAAACACTTAAGAACACTGCCAGATGGTTTTCCAAAAAAGATTTCTCTACAAGAAAGCATGTTACTTACAATAACGAAAAGCTGCAAATGACTGCAATGTCCAACAATAGGGGATTAATTAAACAAACTGTGGTGCATTCATGCAGTGGAATACTGTGTAGTATTTAAAAATCTAGTTATAGAAGATGACACAACATGGGAAATGTTCACAATACAGTGGTCAAGTGAAAACACGTAGGTTATAAGAAGCCTATAAGCTCAACTTTATTTTTATTTTTTTATTTTTATTTTTTTTTTCAACTTTATTTTTAAAAAGTGTATTTGACCGTGAGCATAGATTGACGATTAAAGAAACATTTCAAGATATTAAGCATTATTTCAGCATTTTGCAGTACAAGTGAGTTTTATTTTCTTCTTTGGGCATTTTGGGACATTGTTGGTGGGGTAGACTACAGCCAGACTACCTAGGTTTCCTTTGGCTCTGGAAATCAGAAGAGGCCAAATGTCTTCAAGAGCCCTTATTAAAATTTTTCCCTCTTGCCCACGAGACTATACTCCTGCCTTTAAACATCCCGCCCCCAGGAGAAGACCATTTAATTGCCTCATTCTGCTCTATGGAGTTGGGAAGTACTTTTTTGAAATGCACAGAGACAGTTCACTTGGTGTGCTGGTGAGTTTCCTGACTTAAACACCTGCCTCTAAAGATGCAGAGACCCAGGTGACCAGCATTTAGGTATTTGTATGGAGACATCATTTATAAAGAGGGTTTGCATTTTTTTAATTATGGGAAAATAGATATAGCATAAAATTTACCATCCTTACCATTTTTAAGTGTCCTGTTCAGTTGTGTTTAGTACATCCACATTATTGTGCAACCAAACTCCAGAACCCTTTTCACCTTGAAAAACTGAAAATCTACACCCATTAACAGCAACTCCCCATTGTCCCCTCCTGCTAGACCTGGGCAGCCACCCTGTACTTTCTCTCTCTATGAATCTGACTACTCTAGGCACCTCCTATACGTGGACTCATACAGCGTTTGTTTGTGAACTGCCCTATTTCGCTTGGCTAATGTCCTCAACATTCATCCATGTTGTATCGTGTGCCAGAATGTCCTTCCTTTTTAAGGCTGAATAATGTCCCCTCGTGTGGATAGACCACAGTTGTTTATCCATTCACCCATCGGTGGACACTTGCGTTGCATCCACCTCTTAGCTGCTGTAGACATGGGTGTGCAACTGTCTCTCCAAGACCCTGCTTTGAGTTCTTTTGGGTAAGGATCCAGAGGTGGACTTTCTGGAACGTACGGTAATTCTATGTTTAATTTTTCTCCGGTTTATTTTTTCTGTGGTTTCCAGGGGCTGCCCCATTAGACGTGTCTCACCTGCTCTTCCTGAGGCTCCCAGTGTCGCTGTGGAGGCGCACCGGAACCACGGCTTCCCTAACCTCCTGTCCTTTCTTTTGGAGCACAGGTCAGTCCATCGTGGGCTGTAAGGCCATCCTCATCGACGACCAGGTCTTCGTGGTGGTGGCCCAGCTCTTCGGCGGCTCTCACATTTACAAGTACGATGAGAACTGGACCAAGTTTGTCAAATTCCAAGACATCGAAGTCTCTCGCATTTCCAAGCCCAATGACATCGAGCTGTTTCAGATCGAGGACGAGACGTTCTTCGTCATCGCAGACAGCTCGAAGGCTGGCCTGTCAACGGTTTATAAATGGAACAGCAAAGGATTCTACTCCTACCAGTCCCTGCACGAGTGGTTCAGGGACACGGACGCTGAGTTCGTGGACATCGACGGGAAGTCGCACCTGATCCTGTCCAGCCGCTCCCAGGTCCCCATCATCCTGCAGTGGAATAAAAGCTCTAAGAAGTTTGTCCCCCACAGCGACATCCCCAACATGGAGGACGTGCTGGCCGTGAAGAGCTTCCGGATGCAGAATTCCCTCTACCTGTCCCTCACCCGCTTCATCGGGGACTCCAGGGTCATGAGGTGGAACAACAAGCAGTTTGTGGAGATCCAGGCTCTTCCGTCCCGGGGGGCCATGACCCTGCAGCCCTTTTCTTTCAAAGAGAATCACTACCTGGCCCTGGGGAGTGACTACACGTTCTCCCAGATATACCAATGGGATAAGGAGAAGCAGCTGTTCAAAAAGTTTAAGGAGATCTACGTGCAGGCGCCTCGCTCCTTCACGGCGGTCTCCACCGACAGGAGAGATTTCTTCTTTGCCTCCAGTTTCAAAGGGAAAACAAAGATTTTTGAACACATAGTTGTTGACTTAAGCTTGTGAAAATGTGATGGGTGCATTGAAAAGACACGCAGTGTTAGGTCTCATGAGGGGACCGGGAAAAACATGTACAAAGAAGCCAGGTTCAGAGGTCTGAAATTAAAAACGCATTGGGAAGTAGTTAGAAGTCTTCAAACTTGTAGAACTCACATTTTAATCAGGGATTGCATTTATTGGCTAACTGCATGACATGTCCATCCTCCCATTCAAAAAGACATCCTCAAGCCTATAATTCCTGAAAAAAAGAGTACAGTGTTAACTCTTACCATCTAGGAAAGTGATGTGGTTTTTTTTTTGTTTTTTTTGTTTTTTTTTTAATGAGGAAGGAGAAAATTGGGTAAGATGGGACAGCTCTAAAAGTGAAATTTTTAAAAAGACCAAACAAACTATGGGCCCTTCTCATCCCATTTTAGCAATCTTTCTGGTAAGGACTCTTAAAGCCAAAGTCAGCTGAAAAGATTTGCTGATGGTAAGTTTAAAAATCTGATAACACTCAGCATTGCTATTTTGAGCCATCCCAATTTTTTGCGCCCCTTCCCCCACCTTACTAACAGAACCTTGGCTATTTCATTGGCTCATATGGATGTTTGTCATGGGTGTGTCAACAAAACAATGTTTGACAAATTGCTTCCTCTGCTACAAAGAAAATGTTCTGCTGACACATGTCCAGGCCCAGCCTGGGCTGTGGGGCCAGGAGGTAGACAAGGAGTTTCTCCTCTTCTAGTGGTTCAGAGCTAACCCCGTGGCAGCCGGAGCACAATGCTTGTGTGATGTTCTCCGTGACTCATCTGCTTCTCTGCACCTGTCCTTTGAGCGTGCGGGTCACCAGCAGACAGCCCAAAGACTGAGTGGTGCTTTGTATTCTGTCCTTTAGAGCAATAGAACAGGCATTTCCATCTGATGAGAATTACTGAAGTCAGAGTTTTGTGGAGTCGAGGAGGACTTTACACAAGTCTTGATGTCTCTGAAACCTAGAGATGGCCCTGGATTGATGCATGCCTTTGCCCTCTGGGCAACTTAATATTTCAAGTAATTGAATAGCAACCTACCTACCTGCCCACCTGCCTACCTCCCTGCTCATGTAACAGTTTGCTTTGTTGATTTGCTGATATCGCTGCTGCCTGCACAGCCCTTCCACAGGTGCTGTAGCACCAAATTGTAGAAGCCGGGGTTCTCAGGACAGCACGCTCCTTCCTCTTCCTGTCCTTAGCTCACTCGGGGCCATGTGCTGCCAGGGGGTTCATCCTGATCAGAAGGATCCAGCTTTGGAGCCAGACACTCTGAATCCCACAGACCGGTTTGCACTCAAAATGGGCCTCTCTGGTGTAGACATCGGGGGGGGGGGGGGTCTGGTCTTGTGGAAGGGTCCAGGTGGCGGTTCTGCGTCGTTAGCTGGATCTCTCAGAGAACATGCAGCGAACGCATTCAGGAGCAGCTCTCCCAGAGCAACCCAACAGCTTTTCTTCCAGCCATAAATGTAGCATAATCATTGTACTGTATTGTTTTTTTTTTTTTTAAATGATGTTCGTTTGCTAAGTCATGAGTAGGTAGATGTTTTGCCACAAATGTGAATGTGTTCGTTGTTTCCAGACTTTTAAGCAACGCAGACCCAGGCAATAAATAGCACTTAGAGAACAATGCGGTGATGTCACAACAGCTCTCTGGGGTACATTCTGGGGCTGTAGGCGGAGGGTTTCCAGCCTAGGACACCAAGGACTTTGGGAGCTAGTTCATCCACATGTAGTGGCATTTTTGCTTGAAACATTCCTACTGAGCACCAAGCGAACAGGAGTAAAGTGGTGTGTTTTCATTTTCTAAGCACAAATGACTCTTTCTCCTGTGTTCTTTTGTCTTCCTGCTTATTTGAATTGACTGCAAATGCCCAGCTCCCTGAGTTGGAAACTGAGTGGGATAGCTCTGCTCTTCCTCAGGCTGTCAAGATGGGCAAAGTATTCTTTCTGGCACTGGGAACCCCTCAGACAAGGCTGGGTGGGAAAACGAGTACTTGGCAAACAACCAGGTAGGAGACGTGTCGACAGCCCAGCACTGTGCCAGATCGAAATGATGTTCCTGGTTCAGCGGTTTGGAGAGAAGGTGACTGATAGCTCTGCCGAGCGGCGCGCCAACTTCCCAGTTCCGCCTCCGAGGAGGGAATTCGGGGCCCACCACGTGCACTCGCCACCCCGGAAACCATTGCCCAGGACGTGGAAAACCAGGGCGCCAGGGTGGGCTTGCGGGGACTTGCTGAGCCTAGACGAGACAGGATGGGTAAGCCGCTCCGCTGCCATCAGGGTGTTTTTTCCCTTCTTTTAAAAACTTTTAGACAAGATCCTAGTCTAGTCTGCAGAGCCCTGCCCCGAGGGAGCAGATATTTGTTCTGGCTGACTTGCTTAAGGAGTGTCGCTGTTCTTGGCGCCAGGCGAGGGAAGCTTTGCTTCATTAATCTTACTGCTCCATCCCAAGAGTCCCTCAAGTTTTAAACAATTTCTGCGAGAAGATTTCTTCCAGTAATAATGTAAGAGGAAAAAAAAAAGAAGCAACAATAGTCCAAAGCAGAGAGTCCTGGGGGACCATTGCCGTGGAGACAGTTGAGGAGGGGCTCTGCTTCTTTCTCCTTCCCGTCGCCCGCTGGTTGAGCATCTCAGCTGGCTGCTTCCTTACAGTCGCGGTGACCAGGCTCCCAGACTGAGTCCCGCCACAGAGCTGTGTGGCCAGGACATACAACCTTAAAGTGAGGACTTGTCCCCAAACTCCATGAAGCCAGAAAGAGATCTCTCATGAAGACTAAAAGTGAGCCTTCCCTGTGACTGGCGCTGTGTTCTTGGGCAGCGAGCATAAGCCCACCTTGCGTCTCAGCGAACCTTTATAGTTTTCAATGGACGTGTGTGTTCATCTCCTTGGTTCGGGAACAGTTCTTCAGTTTATTGGAGGACAGGTGCCACTCCCTCTTCAGGGAGAAGGAAATAGACGCCTAAGTCAGCGGCCCGCTCAAGATGGTTCAGTAGTGAGTGGCAGCACTGGAACTCTGCCCCCGAACAGCAGGCGTCGTCTGTCCTGTGGCACTGCCCTGCCCTCCAAATGAAAACGTTTTCATGATTTTTAATATAACAGTACCTTGAGAGAAAAATAAAAAATACCTCAAAATGTGCAGAGCCAGAAGGAAAATAGTGCTGAATAGACATCATCCGATCAACCGGTCCATTGAACAATTAAACACCACGGAACCGCGGTTACGTGCCAGGCCCCCCTCTTGAAGGGCTTCCAGAAGTTACACAGAATTCTCTGTTCGGAAGGGGGTTTCTAGCTCGCACAGTCGCCTCTCCCCTCCCGTAGTGCCGGGGAGGATGCTGAGCTGGAGACACATCTGGTCCTTGTCACAATGTCCACAAGATAAACAAGAACTGTTCTGTGAGGGGGAAGGGGAAAACCTGAATGCACGGGCGATGATGAATTGCTCGGGGCCGCGATCAACCTTTGGGGAGCACGCGGGAAATGACAGGGTTGCATTTTTCTTCCCCACGGAGTGAGAGGCTGTGTATTTTTAGGAAAGAAATCAGCGTGGGATGCTGGAGGTTTGGCTGCCAGGAACACTCACGATGGAAATTTCTCCACCGGGGTATAATGAGAGAGAGATGAAGGTCTGCGGGAGGGGAGTCTATTTGCATACCTCCTAAAGAAAGTCTCTCGAGCGGCTTCGCGATTCTTGGGCAGAATTATCAGCCCTCACGTGCGCGCCGGAAGAGTCCTTTAATTAGGCAGTGACCGAAGATTCTGCTCGACAGCACTCTGGACTAGAACGCAATAATCCAGTTGTTGGCACAGTGAGTGAGATGGTCCAGACTTGGGGAATGGACAGAAAAGCAGGGCAGGTGTCTGTGGAGGAAACTCTTTGGGGAAAGTGGAAATAAACTGGAAGAAAAGACAAAGTCGTAATGATTTCCTTTGCCTCAGCCAGGCAAGTGGATGGTGGAACAACCAGGCAAATTCACAGCATCTCGATGATTAACAAAGAGAACCAATTATAACACTAATTAGAATAAGAAGTATCTGGAAAGCTACTGAAATCTAAACTGAGGCATCCTTTTCTTTACATGATTCCACTGCTTGTGTCAAAATCCACCTTTTTCCTAGTAGGAAACTATGCATTCCCAATCACTCCCTTTGACTGTCAGGAATGTACAAGACCTGTGATAAAATAGGCCAATATGCCACTTGGTACCATTTTTATGTATTTTAAATGCATAACTTAGGCAAAATAAGAATAGTTTATGTGTATATGAAAGTGAATTTTGCAGTATGCAAGCTACAATGAATGCATTTCAAGGCTGAACGTATATTTAGCTCTTTTTGGTAAATAGAGTTAACAAATGATATGCCTCTTAATTTGCTATATTCTGTAAACCTATGAATAAAAAGTAGCTCCTGCCTATTTTGGCTCCAATTTCTGGTCTGCTTGAATACGATACGTCCACTCGAGCCGTAGAGTGGAAGGGAAGCCACCTGGGCAGTGAGGAAGAGCGTGTGCCCATGTATCTCTGTGGCTTGCTCCCTGTTTAAATGGAAGAGGGGCCCTCAGGGGTCTTTTGCACCTTTGACTTGCAAACTAAAAAGTCACCAAAGAACTTTCCAGTTGCACCTTTACTTGACCTGCGGAATCAGAATTTGACAGACTGACCCAGAACTCTAGGAACCGTGTGGCTTATGGTTCTGCATGGTAAGGAGGTGAGATCGCAAGATCGCGTTGGTTGGCTTGAACCATGAACACTGAGAGGGCAGGATTTGTTACTTGTTCTTTGCATGCCTGGATCTAACCTGGTACACAGTCGGCATTCAGTAAAACTTAGGTGCATGCCTCTATATCTTTCATCTAAGACCCATTTAGTTTAATTGGACAAATGTAGGGTCAAAAACTCAAATTACCTATGACCACGTACCTACTGGGTGCCAAGGATGGTGGTGTGCTGTGGGACTTCTTAAGAAGTACAAGAACAGAGTCCGTGCCCTCACGGGATGTAGAATCCAGGTAAGAGGAAAAGTCATTGCCCGAGGCTATCGTCACAGCTCCAGGTTCAGGCAGCGTTCGGATCCTGACGTGGTGTGTGGCTAATTGTGCAATGAATGGAGCAGGGGTGATGACAAATGTGTGTCTACTGGCGGGGCATGCGCACTGAACTTGCTTTTTATTGCTGTGTGACTAATGTAAATGCAGGGGCTTAAAACAGATCATGTTCACGAGCTCGCCGTTCTGGTGGGTCAGGGGTCCTGACATGGCTCAGATGCGTCCTCTGCTCAGGGTCGCGCCGGCTGCAGTCAGCTGTTGGCCAGACTGCATTCTCATTTGGAGCCTCTGTGAGGGAAAGATCCGCTTCCAAGCTCCTTCAGGTAGTTGTTAGAATTCCTTTCCTTGTGACCGTAGGAACGAGGGCCTCGTTTTGTTTTTGTTTTTTTGCTGGCAGTACATTTTTCTTTTTTTAATTTAATTTTTAATTTTTTATTTTTTTTTATCCTCACCCGAGGACACTTTTTCATTCTTTGTTCAGGTAGAGCAGGAGGGAGAGAGAGAGAGAGAAACATCGATGTGAAAGGGACACATCGAGTGGCTGCCACCCGCACGACCAACCAGGGCCGGGGACAAACTGCAACCGAGGTACGTGCCCTTAGCGGGAACCAAACCCGGGTCTCTCTGGACCGCAGGCCGACGCTCTAACCGCTGAGCCAAACCGGCCAGGGCTTAATTTTATTTTTAATTGTAGTTGGCATATAGTATTACATTAATTTCAGGTTTACAACATATGAAAAGTGATCACAATAAGCCGAGTCCCCACCTGTCACCACACCTAGTTATTATGAAATTATTGGCTCTATGCTTTGCTATGCTTTACATCCCCATGACTTATTTTATAGCTGGAAGTTAGTCCTTCTTAAATGACAGCCTCCTTTTCTTGCGGGCCGTTGGTCAGGGGGACTCTTTCAGCTCCTGGAGGCTACCCACAACAGCTCTGTGGCCATGGCCTTCTCTGTAAGTCCTCTTACAACATAACTGTGGCTTCTTCAAGGTCGTCCCATTAGTCACTAGTATGACATCCCATCACCTTCACCCTAGTCTATTGGTTTTGAAGCAGGTCACGGGTTCTGCTCTCACTCAAAGGGATGGGATTATAAAGAACATGACTGACTCATGGGAGGGTGGTCACCCTAGGGTACGTCCACCACAGGCACCAACAAACAGAATGGATGTCCGGTTGATCAACCTAGATAGTGACTATAAACAACCACCTCCCTGGGCCCAGTGCGTTCCAGTGGAATGTGAGCTGTGCATACAGATGATAAATTCACGCGAGAAAAGGTCACTTCAGGCCAGGGCAAGTGCTCTATTGACCCAGATAAAGGGAGAAAGGGGCCTGGCTCCTTTTCATTATTGTTTTACCATTAAATCATTGTTTGTGAAGAAGTACTAAGAAACCCACAATTTTTCCAAACTTGCAAGTCAGAAGCTCATTCATCCCAATATCTCAGTGCATTTCATCTTAGAACTAAAATGCTTTGTGTGAATTGCCCAGTCCTGACCACGTGCCCATTAGCAAGGCAAGTACACTTATTTTCTCTGTTTCTCAGAGAGCTAATTGAAGGCTGTCTAAGAACTAGCAGCACAAGTAATGTGTCACTTTCATTAATCACCTGTTCTCGCAGCTGGCTTCTTTCCCTGCCTCCCACACAGGACAACCCTTTACCAAGCAGCATCTAATTGGCACAAATGACTTTCCCCAACAAATTGGTAGCAGAGCTGAGACTGAAGGCTTGGGACAAGCCCTACCTCTTGGCCACCGCCCCAGGCAGCCTCTTGCTGAACCTGTGCTTCTTCCGCCTTCAGCCAGACAACCAACCAAAGCAACGTAGGGAAAAAGGCCTTCGGTAATGGAAGTGCTGCCCCAGATCCCCAGCACTTTTCTAAAACTTGTATGTGAGCCTGAAGAACATTCCCCTGCATACATCGCCAGATGTCTACTCCAGGAAGTCTACTAGAAACCAAGAGGAAAGGTGCAGCTGAGTCCCTTCACCTTGCGATGAATAATTGTTAGGGCAGAGAGAAAGCTGCCCAGATCTCCAGCTCACCCATCCGTCATCCCCTGCAATGACCCCGAGCTCTGATCAGCATCTCCAGTTGGTAGGACTGAGAGATTCCAGGTTGTATCACCTGCCCAATACGTTCTGTCGCCTCCCTATTTTCTTTCAAGGGTAGCATGGGATGAAGAGAATGTGAATGCGGCTGAAGGGAAAACAGCGACCTTGACTCTTGTCCTGGCCCCAGGCTTAGCCCTGGTGTGAGTCTCTCCTGAGCCCCTGCCTTTGTTTTGAGGGTGTGTCTGAGCCAGAGAAAGATGACGATGCTTTGAAGATCACCCAGGACACCCAGCCTGTCACTAGCTGCTATGGACTGAATGTTTGTGTCCCCCTAAAATTCATCTGTTGAAGTCTCACCCCCAATGTGATGGTACTTAGTGGTGAGGATTTGGGGAGGTGAGTAGGTCATGAGGGTGCAGCCCTCAGGAATGAGATTAGTGCCCTTATAAAAAGAAGAGGAGACACATGATCTCCCTCTGCTCTGTCATGTGAGGATATAAGAGGACAGCCATCCATGAACCTGCAAGGGGGCTCTCACCAGACACCTGATCTGACAGCACCTTGGTCTTGGACTTTCAGCCTCAAGAACTGTGAGAAAGAAATTTCTGTTTAGAAGCCATCCAGTCCATGCTATTCTGTGATAGCAGCCTGAACTAAGACACAGACCCCTATTCTTTTTTTTTTTTTAATATGCTTTTATTGATTTTTTAAAGAGAGAGGAAAGGAGAAAGAGAAACATCAATGCGAGAGAGAAGCATCAACTGGATGCCTCCTGCACGCCCCCGACTGAGGATCGAGCCCACAACCCGGGCATGTGCCCTGACCGGGAATCGAACTGGGACCTCTCAGTCCACGGGATGACGCTCAACCCACTGAGCCGCACCAGCCAGGCCAAGCCCCTACTTTTTAAAGACTACACCCATTGAGAAACGGGGAAATGCCAGAATAGCACCTTTATTATTGATATCATGTTGGAGACTGTGACTTACAATCTGCAGGCAAGTGGGCTTCCTAACACTGAACCCCAAAACAGACAGACGTGGTTTGTCACAGTATGGAGGAGCAGGGGACATGCTACCTCTCTGCGTGCTGACCGGGAGGGGAACGGGCTTTAGCATTTCCAGGTTCTTTGTCCTAACCCACCAGACACATTAGGACATCCCACGCTGGCTTGGGTGGAGAGTGAAGCACGCAGGTTGGCGCTGGGAGTATTATGCTCTTGGGTCTCCTCCACACGGAAGGAAACATCAAGAGGAGGAAGGAAGCCTCCCCCCCCAACATCAACCACTCCTGCGGGACAAGGCAGTGTCTCTTCATATCTGAGCAGACGAGGAGCTCAGGCTTCCTATTTCTTAACGCCTATTTGCAAGTTGTCCACAGAGACCAGAGAAATGCATCTTAACCACTTGGAAAAGATCTTTTTTGGTGTGAAAGAGACCAGACGACAAGGGAAATTTGCCAGCGCGGAGAGAGGACCTGTTCTGCAGTTGACAGGAGTTGACAGAATTCAGCACAGCTCTGCTCTTTCCCACAATCCCTTTCTAGATTTTGATTTGCTGTTTTATCTTTTCACATTGAATCTAGTGAACTATCATGTCATTCCGGGATCCTGAAGAAGAAACAGGCCAACTTGAAATTTCTTTCGGCGACATAGAAAATCAGGAGAATTTTCTGGCGTTTCGTATTTTCAGCCAAGTGGAGTATTTGCTCTACTTACTGGAAATGACACACCCCCACGGCTGGCTGCCATTTGCATGTGCGGCTGCGCAGACTGCTGAGGTAGCGCTTCCCCTTCTGTTCACCGCTAATGTCTTTGCATCTCGGTCACGATAAATAACCAGGAAAACCCTCCACCGAGGAGGTTCCAGAATGGCTCTTTCTAGGCATGGAACTGCACACAGTGACTTGTAGTCGTGATGGCTCAGAGGAAGGAAAACGTGGACGTTGGCAAAGAAAAGAGTAAGTTTATTCGAACAAATGCTCACTGACAGGTTGGGAAATGAGAGATGAAATTGACGTGGAATTCCTATAACCAGTGAAGTCGAGCGCGTGGAAAGAGGCCACGGCAGGGGGACACTCTCCTTCCAGAGGCTGTGTCTGTGTTGGTCAGCCCTGTGTCCTTAGCACCCAGTGTGTCACAGCCCCAGAGGGTTCCCCAGTTCCTCTTCTCTGACTCAAAGAATGGTCGGCCTTGGTTGAGGGTTGGGCACTAAGTAGAGGGTTACATGCCTTAACTCACGTACCCTCACAACCGTTCTGTGAAGCAGGCACTCTCATGTCCCCACTTCACAGATGAGAAAATGGAGGCACCAAGAGGCTGAGGGATTCCCTGGGTCGTCCAGTAAAGACCAGCAAAGCCAGGAAACCGTGGCCCAGAGCAGTTAGCTAACTTGCTCACGTTTGTAGAGTGACTAAGCTCTGGGACAGGAACATACCCAGTTCACCTCCAGAAGGGGGTGGAACATGCAGGAGGCCCCGTTAAATTTGCATTTCAGATAAACAACAAGATTTTAAAGCATAAGGATGTCCCAAATGCTACCCTAGGCTACCTTGTTTTTCTAAAGTTCAAACATTAACAGATACAGCATCCTGTATTTTTATTTGCTAAATCTGATGACCCTAATCCAGAACCCACACCTTGTGGATGGGAGGAAAAGGAGCCCTCGAGGGTTAAGCAAGTGGTTCAAAGTCAGGTAGCAAGTGAGCAGCTCAGCAGGAATTCAGACCAGAGCTGCCTGATGCTCAGACTGAGACCAAATAATGCTCTCGACAGGCCAGGCTAAGAAATGAAGTCCAGTCATAAACTGACGCGCGCACCACTTAAACATGCAAAAAATTAAGCTTCTGTATTTGTCCTCTGACTAACCTAGAATTTTGCATGGACACCACCCCACTGGGTAATAAGTAGACAAAATGTAGGCCAATCTAGTAAACTCAGTCTAATGCAACAATTTAAATAGTCTCCTTAGATCATTCAGGCTGTGTTGAGTTAAAAACATGTTTTTCAGATTTCCACCCTGTGGGTTCCTCCTTCAGGAGAACTTTCAGGGTCCTGTGGCAGATGGAGTGGGGTAGCGAAGGGTCTTCACGTGCACATAGAATTTTCTAGACACTCCCTGGCCTTTCCCCTGCCCTGGTTTGGTTCCCGGTCTTGGGGCCACTGAGGTCTGGCTGATCCTATATAATCTCCTGAGTGACCTCGGGCAGGTTTCCTCATCAGCAGAATTGTGATTGCAATGGTACCTCCCTCACAAGCTGAATTCCAAGATTAAATGAGATAACGCCTCCCCTTCAGCAAGTGTTCAGTCCATGTCACATGTTGCTGCTGTAGCTGGCCGAGCCCATCACTGGATCGGCCAGTTGCCCCAGTCTTAGGCATTTACCTGCAGTGCCCTCTTCGTTCCCCTCAAAGGCCACTCTGCAGCCCCTCAGCATGGCGTTCATCTCACCAGGACACATAAAGTTGAGACGCCTTGAGGCCGGAAGTGCTGCTCTGTTGGGGCCATTGTCACTCACCTGTGCCATGTAGGAAGAGCCACTTGGTGGGCTTCTCCTAGACCCTGGCAGCCTCTGCTGGGGTGCACGGGGAAGTGGCATCAGCTCTGCAGAATTCTTGGCCCTCCCTTGACCTCTGCAGCTCCCCTCCCCCATCCAGGGCCTTGCCCCTGCTTCTCCCTTCCTCCTCCCACAGTCCCTGAGGTAGAGGAGTGGACCTCCCGCTCCCTCTGCATCATAGCAGGGCTTCGTTCTCCTCTGCCTCATGGTAACTAGGACCCCGACGGCCAATGCAACTAGAGGAGTTTAGAAAAGTCTTTTCTTTTGGCAGCACCTGGCTGTCAAGACTGTGCTACAGAGGTCAAGGGAGGCAGCTTAGGAACTCAAGCTGATGAATGGCTTTCCTCTGGGTGGAACCTGCCCTTGCTTCCCTGGGGCAACGGGGAGCTGTTAGTATCCCCAAGGAGAAGCACTCTGGCAGGTCCACTAGGTGGAGATGTTGTAGAAGGGAACCGAGACTCAGATGCCTGAATGTCCTATGGTCCTTGCTGGCTGGGGGCGCCCGAGAGGGTGGCCTGGCTGATGCAGCTCTGAGGTCGGGGCTCTGGACTCTGGCTTTCTCGTGATGTCCCCATGAGCCATGCAAGTCCAGACTGGGGGCTTCTCAGAGCAGGTGCACCCCTGAGAACTGGCGAGGTGAGCCTGCCGTCGGGACCACATCACGAGGCACAGAGACCCACACTTCAGGCGGCTCCCTGCTCTCTCCTCCCCAGGCTCGGCTGAGCCAGCTGCTGGGAGCAAGGTGGTGAAGGGATGCCTATACAAAGAAACAAATGTTTGTCCGATTAAGTGAGGGAATGGCTGACTGAGGATTCATCAGAAATCCAGAGCCTGTTTGGAAAAGCCTGTTTTCTTTATTTTTGTAAAAGTTTAAAAATAGGTTTATTAACTGAATTTTATTAGTTTTCCCAAAATCAATTTTGGTTTGTGTATATATACATATACAAATATAACATGTACAATAATCAAATACAAAAGAGCCTGTTTTCTAATAGCACTGTGTGGGTCAGGGGCTCTTCAAAGGGACAGGCAGACATCTGCCAAGGGGCTCAAACAGGCCTCGGGAGAAGACCAAGGAGCGGGCATGCTGCGTGAACGAAGAGGATGGAAATGCAGAGAGCAAGCTACAGTTCTGAGCATGAGCCACAAATTAAAATCCATGTAGGTAACACAAGCTGTATGTTCCAAATTAGGCCACGGCAGTACCTCCCATCCCCAGGTTGGAATCCGGGCGGGCTTATGTCTCACCTGCACCCAGTGAAACGGTGCTGCGACTCCTAAGGCTGAATCATATGAGATGGGTTAGGTTTCTATGTTGTATAGCAAATGACCGCACACGTCATGGCTTACCACGATATTTATGATCAGTTCACACTGTCTGTGGGTCATACATTCAGTGTGGCTTAGCCAGGTCTCTTAAGGATGAAATCCAGGTGGTGACTGAGCTGTATTCTTCGCAGAAGGCTCATGCAGGGAAGGATGCATTTCTAAGCTTCCTCAGGTTTTTGGCAGAATGCATGTCCTTGTGACTATAGACAGCATGGCCGCTGACCTCGGCAAGGCAAGTGTATTAGTTTGCTAGAGCTGCCATAACAAAATGCCACCAATCAGGGGGCTTTAATAATAGAAGTCTATTTTCTCACAGCTCTGAAGGCTGGAGTCTGAGATCAAGGTGTCCACAGGTTTGGTTTCTCCTGAGCTTTGACATGCAGGTGGCAATCTTCTGGCTGTCCTTGTCTTCACATGGTCCTTTCTCTGTGTACATGCATCCCTGGTGTCTGTCTGTGTGTCCTAATTTCCTGTTTTTATAAGTTCACCCGTTGGATTGGCTGAGGGGCCATTGTAACGGACTCCTTTGAATGTAATCATCTCTGTAAAGGCACTATCTCCAAATAGTCACATTCTCAGGCACTGAGGGTTAAATTCAACATATGAATTTCGAGGGGACACAGATCAACTTGTAACAGTAAGCAATGGGCAGAGGGAGTCTCTGCTTCACGGAGCCTCTCACTTAGGAAGGGTCTGAACCTGCATTCGAAGGGTTCACATGATTAGCTCAAGCACATCCAGGATCATGAACTCAAAGTTAAATAATTAGGGACATTAATTGAATCTGAAAATCGTCACACTTTTGCCATTTACACAGCAGCACAATCATGGGAGTGACAGCCCACTGCCCTGCCACAGTCAGCTGGTTAAAATTGGGTCACCCTTCCTGCCAACCTCAAGACGAGGGGATTCCACAGGGTGCAGACATTAAAAGATAAGCGTCACAGGGCCTCTCTAGGGACTGTCTACCACAGAAGGTGTTACAACCTCCGTCTGGTTTGCTGAGACACGCACCTGGAGTTCTGTGCCATCATGGGAGGAGTCTGTCTGCACAAAGGCCTCCATGTTGTGAGGAAGCTCAAACTGCCCCGCGCAGGGAGACCCCCTGGAGAAATCCTGAGCCCACCTGAAGGGAGACAGCTGTCCCGTGCCCCAGCGGCCGCAGCCTCCCTCTCTTGCAGCTCCAGCCCCCGCTCTGACAGCACTGCAGGACGGACCCCAAGCCCAAACCACCTGGCCGTGCTCTTTCCAAATTCCTGGCCAACGGAAACAATGTAAGATGATGGAATAATCATTGTTTCAAGCTGCTGCCTGTCGGGCCATTGTTTATGCAGCCGTGGAACTGGGAGAGCGTTCATGCACCGCTCGGCGGTGAACATCTCCAGCAGCCCTCCCTGGCCTCCGCCCCATGTCCCTGACCCTCACCCATGTTACTTCCTCTGTCCCTCTTGCTGTCGGGCACGCGTCCAGTTAGCTGTTTGCCTGTTGCCTGTTCTCCACCCCCATCGCCCCCGCCCCCAAATGTAGCTTCTACTATGGTAAGGCTTTGTCATCCTGCTGGTGCCAGAAGGTGCGGGTCCTCGATATGCACGTTGTCATTTTAACTGTCCACAGCTGCTCTAACAGCTGGAGGGAGACCGGAATAGAACAGACAAGCGTTCAGAGAAGGTCAGGAGATCAGAAAACCACACAGAAATAGAGCAGAATGAGACTTTGGCGAGCGTACAGTTCACTGTCACATTGTATCCTTGAGGAAACAGGAGCTCAGAGTCAAGGACTCAAATGACACAGGTTAATGGCAGCGCTGACGCCTGGAGCCAGGTCCCCTGAGCCTCCGAGGGTTCTGACTGCTAGGTCACGGCCACACAAAGGTGCCCAGACCCGCACTGCTCCTGTGAGCTTCCACAGCGTTTTGCCTGAACTTGTACACATCGCAAGGCGTCTTATTTTATTTTGTTATAGACTACTTCTATTATTTCTCCATTAAAACGCAGTTAGGGCATTATATTGATTTTTAAAAAGTATGTGTGGATGAAGGTTATTGTGAATAAATTTCACTTCAGGAGAGTCATGGGGATTGTTTCGGCTTGGGTCCCCCAGCAAGCAGGGACCGAGACACCGGCTTGGTTGGAAGCGGGTGCTCTCAGGAACTGTGGTCCATGGAGCAGGAGAGAGGAGCAGGAGGTAGCAGCAAGGTGGCTGGTGCCATGGGGGCAGCCGCCCAGTCCCACTGGGGCCGTCTACGTGCCATGTGAACTGGGCTTCGGAGCTGCCTGCCCAGGGGAGGAAAAGGAGGCATTGACCCATCAGCTCTCGCCTCCCGCTGTCCACAGCTGGCCTTGCGGACACTCATTGTTGTCCACCTCTGGGTTGGACAGCCTCTGGGGGGCCCTGTAGGGTGGCATCAGGATGTAAGTTCTCCCAAGGCAAGAAAGAGGTGTGTGTCCCTCACACTGAATCCTATTGTCCCTGCGTAAATCTGGTCAGGGTCTGCCTGGCGTTGGTCACCGCAGAAGCAGCTGAATAAGAGGATTAGGATTTTTTTTCTTTTTTTATCCTCACCTGAAGACATTTTTCCATTTTTTGTTCAGATAGAGCGGGAGGGAGAGAGAGGAAGAGAGAGAGAGAAACATTGACGTAAAAGGGACTCATTGAGTGGCTGCCACCCGCACAACCCAACCAGGGACGAGGACAAACTGCAACCGAAGAACATGCCCTTAGCGGGAACTGAACCCGGGTCTCTCCGGACCGCAGGCCGACGCTCTAACCGCTGAGCCAAACCAGCCAGGGCTGAATAAGAGGAATTTAAGGAGCAGTCAGCAAGGGTCTGTCTGATCCCTGATCCTCAGTTCTGTCCAGGGCAGACAGGTGTCTGCAGTTCAGAAGAGGGAGGCAGCTCAGAGCCTCTGCTATGAGCTACACTTCTGGCTCATCACATGGCCTAGATTCCTTACCGTAGAGTCGTCTAGGAAACTCCACCTGCAGCATCACAACCATAGGAGAAGTTTCATGTGCTTTTCTATTTGGAAAGAACTGAACCAAAATCCCACTTCTGGGAATTCTTGGTTGCCTAAGGCTTCCCACTTCCTGCTGCTGCTGTGGGTGTCCAAGTTGTCCCCATACAGGCCCTGAAACACGGAGGTTAGCGAGGGGGCTGGGCGCTTACGTAGCCTGACAGGGAAGACGCTGCAGGAAGATTAGCATTATAATTTGCTGAGAACGTGCTATTTCCAGGCACTAAGCTGAGCACGTAAGAACCAGTTTCTCATGTGATTATCATTGCAAACCCTTCAGGTAAATATTATTCCCATTTTATAAAGGAAAAGGCCTGGCTGAAAACCCCTCCACAACAGCCCACCGTCCATTCCAGCACCATCCCCTAGAAATACAACACAAGCCCGGCCCATGTGGCTCAGTGGTTGAGCGTCCACCCATGCACCAAGGGGTCGCAGTTTTGATACCCAGTCAGGGCACATGCCCTGGTTGTGGGCCAAATTCCCAGTGCAGGGCACGCAGGAGGCAACCAAATGATGTTCTCTCTCATCGATGTTTCTCTCTCTCTCCCCTTTTCCCTGCCTCTCTCTCTAAAAATCAATAAAGAAAAAAAAAAGAAATATAACACAAACCACAAATGCATGCTATAGCTGGACTTGACCATTTCCTAGTAGCCACATTTTTAAAAGTGCCGAGAAACAGGTAAAATTAATTTAAAGATCTTGGTTAACACCATATACCCAAGGTGTTATCATTGCATCATGGAGTCAATATAAAAAATATTCACGAGATACGTTTGTTTTCTTTCCCACTCCAAGTCTTTGGACCCCGGAGTGCGGTATCTTACACTCTGGTGCATCTCAGTTGGAACTCGCGTCCTTGCCAGTGCCCCATAGCCACGTGGCCAGTGGCTTCCGTTCTGGAGAGCGCAGGCCCATACTTTAGGAAACTGGTGCTCAGCTGGGTATTTTAAAAAGTGCAGGGGAGTCAGGCTGTTGTGTGACTGAGGGTGCACTAGCTGTGTGCAGTGGGCAGAAATGCTGAGGGTCCTGCAAGACCCTTGCCAACCATACAACGATCAGGACAAACCCAAAGAGCATGAAGAACTGTCCTGCCCAAATGCCTACAGTCTCCTATTGAGAATCACTCCTTTGATGCATGTAAAGTGCTCAGAGCAGTGCCTGGCTCAGAGTAAGCATTCAATGCAAGTTTCTTATTATTATCATTATTATTATTATTATTAGGCAGTCAAGTCCAGACTCATCTTCTGGCATGTAAAACCCTTTATAATATGATCCCTACTACTATGAAACTACACACACACATAATACCCATAATAATACATACAAGTAGTTTCTATATCTGCATTCTACTGTAGATAGATAGATATAGATATAGATATAGATAGATATAGATAGAGATAGAGATAGAGATAGAGATAGAGATAGAGATAGAGATAGAGATAGAGATAGTGTGTGTGTGTGTGTGTCTGGGCTCTTTCTATTTCATTTCATTGGTACTCAAATCTGCCCTCAGAATAGGAGATGAGAATTATTAGTCCCATTGTGCAGATGAGAAAACTAAGGCCAGAGAAGTTGAACTGCTTGCACAAGTTCACACAGCTAGTGAGAGCAAAGCCATGACTTCATCCTCTTTGTTAGAGCTTATCCATAAGTCTGGGAACCAAACCATTACCAAGGCTACCAGCAACATGACAGAAGCCAACTCTTTCATTTTCAAAAAGCTGCTGAGCCCTTCCGTGGGCGACATACCAGAAGAACAATCCTCCCCGCCCCGGGCCTCAGGCTCACCACACAGTTTCCCTCCTGTCCTAGAAAGGAGCTGGGAGCAGATGACAAAGGGAAACATACGTGCAATTGCAGCCTCGACAATGACAACTGATGAGGCACAATAGCAGGATCTGGCCTGTAATCAGCCCGAGCTATACTCAGCTATTTAGGCGTCCATTCTGCTGCCTCCGGGAGAGCGGGGAGAGGCACACACCCCTCGGCTCGGCTCGCGCTCATCATCCCAGTGCGCCACGCCGAGAAAGGACCCCTTTGTGACAGCAGCGCAAATTACAGCCCCGGCAATCTGGAGTCTCAGCTAGAGCAGATTCTTCTCTCCCCTAAAAGAAAAATCTGTTTCAAGCTTAATTATAGTCTGTCACTACCCGCAATCTTGTAATGATCCAAAGTCCCCGGCCAAATGATAATAATAAAAAAGATAGATAGATAGAGAGAGAGAAGGAGAGAGAAGCAGTTCAAATATGAGTTGAAAAGAATGACAAGTACTGGGAAGAGAGGTGATGGTGGCATTCTTCAGAAACAATTGTGATTTGAGGAGCAGAACTTCCGAATGGTAAATAGTTATTCTGGCTCAACTGTCAAGTTACCAGGCCCAAGGGCCCAGTGTTAACTTCACCCACTTTCTGACTCTTTAATCTTGTTGCTCCAAAATGCACCATGTAAAATGTAGGAGCCGCTCTCAGATAAACCAATGCCCCAAATCAAATGACTTAGATTTAATAGGACAATGCTTCTTACTTAGATCCTTATAGGAGGCATTGGACAGACTAGAGTGTTCAGTAATGGTTCTTGGCATGTTCGCAAGAAGATGCTGAGGTCTAGCAGAAGACATCTTTTACATCAAGTTTTCTTTGTCAGTTCCATGGACTGGACTGTAATTTCGTTTCAGGTACAGCCAACCATTGGGAGCTCCCTCTTGTGTCCATATCAGGAATGGAACTGTATCAATTCCCACCTCCCCATTCACCCCTAAAATTAAAATTGAAAAGATTGATTGATCCAAGCTGGTGGGCTTGGGATTGGACTAGAAAGGCAGGCATTTGGGGAGTCCCAGATGTTATGCTAAATCTTCCTGGAGTTGGATGAGCTGAATGGCAGGATAAATTTCTTCTTTTCTTCTCCTGTTTAAATTTTTCGTTAGGTATTTTTCATAAGTTATTTGTGGAAATAGTTATTTTATATTGTATGTAAAATACATGTATTTGTATTGCATGGAACATCTTATTTTCCATTTATTACTCTGGGAGAATTCTTAGAGCATCAAAGACACCTTTTAAACTTTGTGTTTTCATAGGAAGATTCTTGATGTGATTCCGGAATAAACATCAATGCGTTGAATGCGGAGTTTGTTCGGAACATCGAGAGACAGTGTTCAGAGAGCCGAGTGCGTTCCCAGTGAGGCCCCCGCACCGGACCGGCTGATGGTCATAAGGAGAACCTGGCCACCATTTCATGAAGCGCCTCATTTTCTTACCACTGCTCTCTGGTTGCAGGAAGGAAATGATGGCATGACTTGCCCATGAACCCTGTCTCCTGATTTTGAAGCCTCAGGCAGTCTTCTAGGTAATGGGAACAAAGTTAGCAAAGAAACAAGTTAGGAATCATTATGTTGCAAATAACAGAAAACGTAACTCAAGCCAGCTTGAACAGAATATGGAATTTATAGGTGCAGATAAATGAGAAGTCTCTGTAGACTTCAGGTAAGGCTTGATCCAGCAGATCAGAGCCACCACCAAGGTCCCCATTTCTCCCTTCTCTCCTCTTTGTCTTCTAAAGTGCAGCAGGCACTGCCTGTTGCTTTCCCCTTCCCTTCAGCCTTTCTGGAAGCCCACTTGTAGACTTTTCCCACATAATACCTCCAAACTGACCATCAATATAAAAAAATGAACAGAAGTGAGTGAATAAATAGCTTCGCCTGCTAACTTGATTATGGTATGTGCTTTATTCATGTCTCAAACTCCCCCAAAGAGCTGAGCCCTCGCCGCTCACAGTGGCTTTATCAATCCACCTTTATTGGTTTCCGTCCTTTCCCTGTGTCACAGCCCTACTACCTCACAGTGCTTGCGGAGGTTCCCTCCCCCCAAAAGCAATTGTACCCAAATCCTTGTCTCAGGATCTTTTGGGGGGGAGGGTAACCAGGCTGAGGACAAAACACGTTGCTTCCAGAAAGGGGCACATGAACATGGGACAGCAGACCACAGATGCCACCCCACGGGGAAATCCCGAAAACATCCCCCTCTCAGAGAAGCCAAAAGAGCTCCATTGAGGGGGGGAAGCCAGTGAGCATAAGTAGGTTGGAATCTGCCTCCAAATGGCCAGAGGTTTCACTGTGACCAGCGTATGAGATGCTGAGCCCATTCCGTTCTGTGGAGGACGGCGGGTGGTGAATGGTGGGGGGCAGGATGGAAAAAAGGAAGACGGTCCATTTTATTCACAGGAAATTAGAGACGACAACCAAACAACCAAAGCAGACTGGTCTCAAATGCTGTCCCACCCCACCCCCATCGCCTGATCTGAGGTTTGCCCCAGACTCACAGACCTCCAACACCAACACCCGTCCAGTTTAGACCAGTGGTGTGCAGTGGAAGTACAATGTGAGCTCCAAATGCAGGTCACATGTGCAGTTTAAAATGTGCTAGTATTCACATCAAGTGGGGGAAAGGAAACAAGTGAAATTAATTTTAGTAATATATTTTACCTAACCCAATTATCATAGATAGCATCCTTTCAACAGGTAATCAGTATAGAAATTATTAAGGTAATTTTTAAAGACATATTTTTTCTTTATTGATTTTAGAGAGAGCAGAAGGGAGAGGGAGATAGAAACATAGTTGAAAGAGAACATCGATTGGCCGCCTCCTGCATGTCCCCCATTGGAGATTTGGCCCACAACCTGGGCATGTGCCCTGACCGGGAATCGAACCTGCAACCTCTTGGTGCATGGGTCGACACTGAGCCACACCCGCGGGACACTAGGGTGATATTTGCCTTTTTTTAAAAAATACTAAAACTGGTGTGCATTTACACAGAGTATAGTTCGGTGCAGACCAGTCACATTTCAAGTGCTCAGTAGCTACCTGTGGCTGATGGCTCCTGTGTTGGGCAGCACAGATCTGGAACATAACTTGTTGCTATGTAAGTTTCAAAATGCTTTCATGTGCTTATTGTCATCTGGCCAGCTTTCCTAAGAGGCAGGTCTCTTGGTGCGATCATGCCCAGATGGATACTACCTTAGGGGGAGGTACTGTCAGGGAGGCTAAGCTATTTTATACCCCTTCGGGGTCGCAGGGCTGGGTCCTGAGCTAGATTTCAGTCCTGCGTGCCTTTCATCACACCACATGTATTTATTTCACCTGGGCTCATATCACCTTTTGTGTCCCCTTCAGTATCTGGTGGCTGCTAGACAAGACGACATCTCCTGGAATTGCTGACAGAGAAGGGTGAGGGTTCCCTTGGGGGTACTCACGGAGTTTTCACCCCTCTGGGTTCTGAGTTGGGTGGGGGTACATGGAAGTGGGGGTGTGGAGCCCACGGCATCCCAGGTCTCTTCCAGGCCCGTGAGTCTCAAACCACAGATGGCTGATTGGTGGGGACAGGAGCCGCACCTGCAGGTCACCTTCGGGAGCAAACTGTCACAAGTCGTTGTGCCGGAGGCTGACCTAGTTTGACAGTGGGCCGCACACAGGCTCTCTCCTTTTCAGGATTTGTTCCAGGCGTTTGTTTTTTCACAAACCACTCTATTTGCCGCTAAAAATACTCCTCCAGAGCAGATGCGCAACTGACGTGGCTCTGCAGCAGCGCAGCGCACGGGCGCGGACACACGGCGCCCCGGCCTCGCTCAGGACTGCGCGGGAGCAGGGCTCGGCCTCCCTGCTTAGGACCGGCCGCTGCTCCCTCCATCGCCCCCGGGAGTCCCTCCCCAGGATGTGTGCTGGCTGGGAAGGACCTCGCAGTCCGTCTGGGTGCCTGTGAGCAGTGTCCATGGAACTCCTCGGTTGCAGAAGGAGGATCTCTCTCTCTCTCTCTCTCTCTCTCTCTCTCTCTCTCTCTCTCTCGCACACGCATTGCAATGAGCAAACATTCCAGGGGTAGTTTCAGGCACAGCTGGATCCAGGTGTTCAGTGGCTCACAGAACCTGGTCCAGTTTCTCCTGTGCCGGAGCCCCCTCCAGCAGGTTTTCTCCTCACATGTCAGATTGCCGCCAGCAGCCTCAGGCTTCTGCACTCGTCACCCCAAGTTCAACCCAAACAGCGTTCTTTTCCCTGATCAAGTTTCATTGGGGTGTAATTGATGTACAGGAAACCGTATGTATTTAGAGTGTACCATGTGATGTGTTGACACATGTATACACCCATGAAACCGTTACCACGATCAAGACAGCGAGTACATCCATGACTCAAAGTTTCCCTTGTATTTTCCCTTCTCACCCCTTTGCTCCCATCCCAAGTAACCACTGATCTGCTGTTTGTCACCTTATGCTACTTTGCATATCCTAGAGTTTGGCGTACATGGAATCGTGCCATATGTAAATGGGGGGCAGGGTCCTGGATTGCCCTGAGTTTAGTTAGCTCTGGTCATGACTTCTTGTTGAGGCGCTGACCTCAGTCTTCTCTTCATCCTTAATCTCTTGGTGACGCCTATTAAACAGCACCCTTGTCAGCTGCTCATTGATCTTGTCCTCAGAAACACCACGTTCTACGAGCCAGGGGATGGTGGTGAAGGCCTGGCGTGGGTGTGAGCGCGGGGTGTGTACTGGGAAGAGTTGGAGTAGCAGATCACTAAAATAAAGTGCGTGGAAAGCCTGAAATGGCCAGGACCCGGTTCAGTCCCCCCAGAACCACAGTGCAGTAAATTCACAAATTCAGTCTGGAGAAGGCGATCGGAGGGTGTCATCCGCTTCTGAACAAACCCGGACAGCTTTAGAAGTCACTTTGAAAGTCTTTACGTATGTTAATAGAGGGTCACCAGGGGGGTGAGTTGGGACTGTTGGGCTTGGGGCAGGTTCAGAGAAGTCCTTGCCCTGGGGTCAGGCTGGGTTAAATAGGTTTTCTGTCATCTCATGAGAAGCACTCTGGCTTCTCCCTCCGCACGCACAGGAGAAATGACTCAGCACAGGTCCAGTTAGAGTAGTAGGAGACATATGCCCACTTCGAGGTTCAGATTTTTGCCTCTCAATATTCTAACAACTGTGCCCCAATTTTTTCAGAACCACCTTTAGAGTCTAAGACATTCATTAAGCTTCCTGTCATCTTCTTGGGTGAAAATGACAGCAAAGATTCTTTTCTTCTATTTTTAAATTAAACTTATTGGGGTGACATTGGTTGATAAAATTATATGTTTCCCGTGTACAAGTCTGTGATACATCGTCTGTATATTGCATTGCGTGCCCGCCACCCACAGTCTGCTCTCCCTCTGTGACCACATATTTGACCCCCTTACTCTCTTCATCCCCCCTGCACCCTGTTTTCCTCTATTTTGGGAGGGGGTGATACATGTAACTGAAATTCCTGGAAGAATTTTATCTTCATTTCTTTGAAATGCTTCCTTCAAATGTAATCTAGGTATGACCCACCCCCCACCCCTTCCTTTCTACCCCGGGGAACATGATTTAACTGTCTGTCCTGCCTGGAAGGGGTCATCTTGCTATTACAGAGTCATGGGCCTTCCATTGCTGACAATGACCTGGGACAGCCCCTTATGTCATGCAGGCCCGGGGACGGTTGACTCCACTGGGGTTCCCACCAGGTGCTCCAGCTGGCACCCACTGACCAGTCCTCTCCAGACCAAATAGACAGTGGGCAGCCGTGGGAAGGAGGGGAAGCTCTGTCACTGGGGACGTGCTCCCGTTGCTGGAGGGTCAGGCGGTTCTCACGGAGAGTCGCAGAAGTGATCAGTTATATCTCCAGTGACATCATGATGGTTTCCTAACAGAAATTCTCAAATCCAACCTTCTTATAAGAAGTCATTACAAGACGACAAGTAGTCTATGATTCCACAAGTTTGAGGTGTCTGAAGTAGTCAAATTCACAGACAGGAAGCAGAACGCTGGGCGCCAGGGGGAATGGGGAGTTACTGTTTTGGGGTATAGAGTTTCAGCTACAAGATGAAAAAGTGCTGGAGAGGTTGGTGGGGGGTTCTTAGGGCAGTGAAAATGCTGTGTTTGACCCTCTACTGATGGGTACATGTCATTACACATTTGTCCAAGCCCATGAGATGTGCACCACCAAGAGTAAACTGTGATGTAAACTATGGTCATTGGGTGATAATGATGTGTCCATGTAGGTTCATCAGTTGTAAGACATGGACCTTCTGGTGATGGAATGTTGGTAATGGGAGGATGGGGTGTGTGGGAAACCTCTGTGCCGTCCTCGGAACTTTACTGTGAACCTAAAACTGCTCTAAAAATACCAAGTCTTGATGAATCCAGCCCCAAAGTTCTAGAGATCTATTTCACAGCAATGTGAATACACTTGACGCTATTATACACCTAACAATGGTAAATGTTATGTTATGTGTTCTTACCACAATAGAAAATAATTTTTTAAAAAACCATTTAAATTTCACCTGCTTCCAAACCCAGGTGGCCCCACACAGTTCCTAATAGAATGTGCGTACATCTAGATAAAGCTGGGTGCTCAAGGGGGGGATGTGTGCACACACTGCCCATGGATGTGCACACAGATGCCCATGATTGGGTCAGGGGAGTGCAGTTGTGAGCATCTTAAGCCAAATGGAGAGAAACCGTTGGTTACGCTGGAAACCAGTGGTCCTGTGTCCTAAGCAATGGCAAAGAGGAGGCTTTAAGACACGGGTGATCTGGTTGAGCTGAGGTGATTGAAATAGGGGTAAATGGGCACCATGGAGGAGAGGACCATTGCAGAGAGAGACCATTGCCCCTCCTGGAAACTCCTTGTCCTCCAGCATCCAAGGAGTCAGCGCTCGCCCTCTTCAGAGTGTGGGAGGCTGTGTCTGCAGTGTGGGCTTCTGTGAGGACCTGGAATACGAAGATGCAAATCAATAATCATAATTCCTGGCCCTTAAATGGCACCTCTTCCTGAAAGGCCTCAAAGAGCTTCACTGTTTACTGTTCCAAACAAAATGCTGCTTTCTCCAATCACACTGTGAAGTATACACAGCCACATAAATGACAGAAAGAGAAAACACTTTAAATGCAGTCACCAGCGCAGGTGCATTTTGGATGGGAAATGTATTGGGTGAGAGAAATTGTTATCAGCTAGGCTTTCCCTTCCTTTTAAGCCACCATAAAACCCCGGAGTAAGTTACCATGAAAAGCTATAATAATGCTAATTTTGTTCCCATTTTCTGGCTTTTTCCACTAGACTTGAGGCTCTTTAATATGACTTTAAAATTTTCTTCCATTAATAACACCCTTTCTTTTGGCCTCTGCTCTTTTGAAGTTGTATTATTATTTCCCTCTCTGAATGACTGCGGCATATTTGTTGTTCAAAATGAACTCCCAGGGCATGAAAGCACATTCCCAAGGGCCACACTGTCCACCCTGAAGTTTAAATCTTCCAAAGATGAGTGGGGATGCACCATTCTGAGCGGAAACATTCGGGGCAGCTGGCTCTGAACCCTCCTTGGGAACAGGCAGATCTGGAGCACAGGGGTGCATCTGAATGAGGAGGGGCGGGTCTGAGCTGTCACTCACTGTCTGTAGTCCTGGTAACCACCCAGGCACAAGTGGTATCTGCGCACGTGGTAATCACCCAGGACGGGCAGCAATTTCCTGCCCACTCCTGCCCCTGGCCCCTTTCCTCCTCCCCAGCATGGGAACAGCTGCTTTTCTCCAGACGGGGTCCCTGAGGGTCCACAGATGCTCAGCTGGGGTGTTGAGGGAATCTGAATCCTTGAAGGCTGGAGCTGAGAAACACGGGGCACATCCCACTCGGAAGTGAGAATTATGTCAAGTCCCTGTGCCAACGTCGCCTGGTGCTTCTCAGCAGAGGTCTTAAGGGACCATTATATGTGACTTCGACCCACCCTCAAATTGCAAAACAAGTTTGTTGCCTTAATAAACACAACTAGCACAGTGAACAAATCTGTTTATTGAATAAGTGAGCAAATAAAAAATAAAGGAGTGATTTGCAGTAAGCCCCGCCACAATCCTAGGGGGCAGACACTATTGTTATCCCCATTTTATAGATGAGAAAACTAGGGCTTGGAGAAGGTACGCCCTTGCTCAGGTCACAGAGCTCGTGGCGGAGCTAAGATCCAAATGTTTCTCTTATTCCAAAGCCTGGGACGCTCCATCTCACCTTCCAGCCTTGTGCCCAATGGCCGACTTCCACCTGCAAGTCCACTTGATTGGGGGGCTGTCTTGGAGTATTTGTACAACTTGGCCGCCAGGAAATGGAAATAGCAAGTGGCCTGTAATAGTAAGAACTAACAGGTATACAGCGCGTACTCTGCTCTAAGTCCTTTGTGCATGTTAATTAATGAAACCTTCACGACCCTCCCTTGAGGTAGGGTTGGGATCTGCCTTTGCAGATGAGGAGACTGAAGATACTCGTCATTACTCGTCAGCAAGTGGCACAGGCTGGACTCAGATCTGGGCAGGGTGGCTCCGGGGTTCGTGCCCACAGCTCTGCGCTGTCCTCTGTAATAAGGGTCATGGGGCCGAGGAATGTCAGGACCATCGCTGCTCTTCTCATCAGGTCGTCATGCTCCCTGCTCACCTGCGCAGGTGGGGACAGACCACGGAAGAGTGTCTTTCAGATCCTTGACACAGCCCATTGACTCCGTCGCCCATCCTTCTGCTCACGGCCACTTCTGCTGCCCCTCTGTGGACCAGCAGCTTCTAAAGCAACCACTCACCTACGCCAAGAGCCCTGGGGAGCCTGCGCCTGCATCCTGACAGCATCTTGGAGGAACGGCCACGTCTGCCTCGTCCTCTGCCTGTGCCCTCTTCCCTCGGAGGGAGATGTGCCCTAACTGCATAACTGACTGTTCTGGCTTGAGGTGGGCTCCCTTCCACCAAAGCTGACAGAGCCAGAGCCCCCACTTGGTGACTTTGGTGCTGCCTGGAATGAGAACTCTATGGGGACCCCCCTCCCAGGCTGTGAAGAGCACAAAAAAGTATTTGGTTTGTGTGTTTGTGGAATGTATGTGAGCCCTCTGAGACCAGGAAGCACATCCTGGATAATGTCTTAACCTCAGAACGTAGCAGAGATGCTGAGGTGTTCTATTCATGATAGTTAATAAGTGAATACATGGATATAGGCACTCAGTCTATTCTGATTACATTAGATAAGGAAGCGTCCCCCCTCCCCCTGACCTCATGATGACTTGGAAAGAAACAGCTTGGAACTGCCTTTTTGAACAAGTCCCCCCTCTTGGCACATGGTGTGGGGCATATTGCGCGCCCGTCCCAACCAGCAGCTTCCCTCTCATCTGTTTTACCTAAGAAATTTCTGCGTGCATCAGCTCTGGCAGGGAAGAGATGTGGCATTTCCACGGGGTCATGGAGGAGAATTTGATGAAGAGGTTATTTACAAAGGTAGGGGTGAAGGAAACCCATAAGGGATGATGAAGCTCTTGAGACTAACGAGCAATTACTGCACAAGTGAAGAGAGATGGTTGGGGGATGGTCCCGGAACCCAGAGGGACAGAAAGCAAGGTGGAGCTGAAGGAGAGGGCCCCCGGGCAGGAACACAACCACTGCCAACCAGTGACCTGGCAGGGAGCGAGCCGGGGGAATAAATACCTTCATCTCTCTCTTCTCCTACCCTTCAGTCTCCTGCTGGCTCCTCCTACTCGCTGAGCCTGAGATGTCCTAGGGGGTTGATGATGTATCCTCAGCATCCTGGAGCTCAGGGCAGGGTGGAGACAGCTGGTGTCTTAGTCCATATGTGCTGCCATAACAACAAAAATACATCAACCCATGGATTGGGTGGCTTGACTAGTAAACATTCATTTCTCAGGGTTCTGGAGGCCGAGAAGTCCAAGATCAGGGTGCTGGCTGATTCAGTATCTGGTGAGGACCTCTTCGGGGTTCACAGGCCAGTCTTCCCACTGTGTCCTCACATGCTCTAAGGGGAATGAGAGAGCCCTCTGGGGTCTTTTTTTAACAAAGGCATTAATCCCGTCCTGCCCGCTCCGTTCTCAGGACCGATCTTCTC
Organism: Molossus molossus; assembly: GCF_014108415.1. Classification (NCBI taxonomy): domain Eukaryota; kingdom Metazoa; phylum Chordata; class Mammalia; order Chiroptera; family Molossidae; genus Molossus; species Molossus molossus. Next base: position 17,025,018 of record NW_023425344.1, on the reverse strand, counting down.
CCAGAGGCCCTGTCTCCGAAAACCATCACTGTGGGGATCACAAGCATTTAGTCCATAGCAGCTAAAGTACACGTCTGGAGAAGCACATCAAGCATCCAACACCGTAAGATGAATGGATTGATGAGAAGCCTCCCACTATTCAAAAGACAAGACAAAACAAAACTTGGAAAAACATTGCTCTGATCCATCCCCCTTATCTCCCAAGTGAGAAAATAGAGGTAGAATATAGGGTCTTGAAGAGATCCAAATTGCAAACCTAGAACCCTAGCCACCTGATTACAAATCCCCAATTTGCCCTCAAGAACATCCTCCTAGCTTTTCCTCGCAGACGCACATCGGAGTCACATGCTTCTCTAAGCACTGGTGTCCGCAACCACTTGCTGATTTTGGGTGACAGGTCTCTTAAATCACCCGCTGTAACCCACTGCCCGGCCACTCCAATGCCTCTGAATTTACAGTTCCACTTAGTCACATCCATGAAGGGGGCTCCCCCTCTCCCGTCCAGCCCCCAGATTGATTTTGCACTCACAGTCACTGTTATATTTTATACCGAGCCTTCTGAATCAGTTCACTGAATTTTAGCGATAGCCATATAAAATCTTCTCCAGTGAAATTATTTGGCCATATTGAGGATGGTTCTGCCATGATCTATCAATGCCACTAACTATCAGCAATAAAAAATAAAAATAAAAAAATCCTCCATCTTTTCTTTTCATTGTAATGAATTTTCTAAACTCAGATTGAACCTTGGAAGGCACTTCACTGCTTTTTAATTTTTAAAAGATAGCATTTTGCACTTTTATACGAAACACGCAAGATGGGTGGTGGCAAATTGTGAGTATCTGCTACGCTGTAGGAAGTGGCCAGGGAGATTCAGGAAGGCTCGGCGGGAATGTGTTGGAGGAAAGAGGGATGGGCTTGGGGCAGGCTCCTGGGTGTCAGGTTTGACTTAAACACCCGTGATTTAGTGCAGGTCAGGAGGATGAAGTTTGTGAAGCAAAGAGCAGGTATAAACATCTGGCTGAGACTGTTTCAATGCGTTCATGCACTGATAAAAAGAAAAAGAAGTTGCCATAATCTATCTAATGGTTTGAAAAAAAAGATATTATTATCTTGCCCAGGAACCTGATTTCCAGGTCAGGGAGGAAGCTGTCGAAGCCGACTTTATAGTAGCAGTGCAGAGTGGCTTGGGTGGAGGAGGCAGGGAGTGCCACAAAGAGGAAGGAACTGACGTTCAGGGAGGAAAAGCTGTGCGTGCACATGAATACCTACACACCACAAGTAACTGTGCCAAAGTCCCCAGTCTTAAACTCTAAGAGTGCGTCTGGGGTTAATATGCATGAGAGAAGCTGGAGTTATATTAACTCGCCTAATAGGATGAGGGAGAGGACACTCCCACCCCTTGAAGTTGCCTTGTAGTCACCAGGACTGGTCTTTTTTTTTTTTTTAAATCCTCACCTGAGGATATTTTTCCATTTTTGTTCAGATAGAGTGGGAGGGAGAGAGAGAGACAGGGAGAGAGAGAGAGAAACACTGACGTGAGAGGGACACATTCAACTGGTTGCCTCCTGCACAACCCCAGCCAGGGCTGAGGACAAACCGCAACAGAGGTACATGCCCTTGTCCGGCATCAAACCCGAAACTCATTGGAAGCCGACTCTCTAACTGCTGAGCCAAACTGGCCAGGGCAGGACTGGTCCTTTTAGACAGCCACTGAACATGATCCTTCCTCAGGGGAAAGCCTTTCAGTTCATCAACATTGTATCTTCTCAGGGTCTATACAGTAGGATATGCAATAGCATTTTCACCAATGGAAGGTAAGCAAGATGGGGTTTTAAAAAGCACCCTTGCCTTGTTGTAACTTGTGCATTACTTTTATAATTAGGGGGGAAAAAACCCAAGATATTCTGATTGAAAAAAATGTTAGTTTGAATGACTTTTTAAAAATGAAGAAAAAAGTTAAGTCCTCATTCCTCTTCAACCCAGCTAAGTGTAGACCACTTCAAGGACACATGTGGAGCCTCTGAGGAAGGATCCGGCCTTGTCGTGTCCGTTCCTGGCGGTTGCTGGCGGTCCTGGTGCAGTGCTCAGCCTCTGCCGGCAGGCGGCGTTCTCCCTGTGTGGTCGGTGTCTCTGCTCTGCTCGGAAAGGCACCAGACACCCGATCCAGTGGGACCTCGTCTTCACTAATTACCTTTGCCAAGACCCTGCTTCCAAATGAAGTCACTTTCTGAGGTTCTGGGTGGACGTAAGCATTGTGTGTGTGTGTGTGGTGGTGCGGAGGGGTCACTATTTAAATCAGTATACCCACAAAATGCAAATTCTCAGGCCCCTGCCTGGACCCAGTGAATCACAGCCTTTGGGACTGGAGCCCAGCAGTCAGTGCTTCAACAAGCCCCAGGGGGTTTGAAGTCCTCCGCAGTGAGAAGCGCTGTCCTAGAGGGAGCTGCACGGGCTTCCCCAACCTCAGCATTCAGTCCTCGGAAAACACACAGAAGCTCTCATTCTAGGGAGAAAGCTCTCAGGAATGGGGTTCGTGCTGTTATCAAAGGGAACCCCGGGAGCTGTCTTGTTCCCCTTCCTCTGTGTGAAGACACAGTAAGATGATGGTGTCTACAAACCAGGAAGCAGGTTCTCACCAGACGCCAAATCTGCCAGCAGATCTGGACTTGACCTCGGACGTCCCAGCCTCCAGAATGGTGAGGAAGACATTTCAGTTCTGTGTAAGCCACCAGCCTACAGTATTTTGTCCTGCCATGTTTTTTTTTTTTTTTAATCCTCACCTGAGGACATTTTCCCATTTTTTGTTCAGATAGAGCAGGAGGAAGAGAGAGAGAGAGAGAAACATCGATGTGAAGGGACACATCGAGTGGCTGCCACCCGCACGACCAACCAGGGCCGGGGACAAACTGCAACCGAGGTACATGCCCTTAGCGGGAACCGAACCCGGGTCTCTCTGTACCGCAGGCCGACGCTCTAACTGCTGAGCCAAACCGGCCAGGGCTGTCCTGCCATGTTTTTATGGTGTTTTCTTATAGCAGCCTGAACAATCTAAGACACTGTTTGTTTCTTCTGCATAGCAATGATCTCAGTAAGAAAGCACACAATTATTAGTGTATCTGCCTACTGTTTATTATCTGTCACTCCCTCTGGAATATAAACTTTATGAGGAAAAAGACTTTGTCATATTCACCACACAATTCTCAGGGATTGCTTGGGACCACCCCTGGCCTATCTTAACTCAGTAAATATTTGTTTTGAGTGACACCAGGCTGCAAAATAAATGAGCGAATGAAAACTTGCTCGATACAAAAATAAATAAATAAGTATTTGTCAAATAAAGTAAAATACCAAGAACCCTAACTGATACATGAGCCTTACTTTTCTGCAAAAATCATGTCCAGCTTTGTGGAAACATTTTTCTTTAAATCCCAACAGCCTTTTAAACCAGAGATCTCTATCAGGGTACGAGGAAAACTTCAGGCTTTTCTTGTTTGTTTAATCCAGAAAATACTTCGGGTCAAGCATGCGCTGTGCATTTTAAAGCGACTCGGGCATTATTGCCATTCACTAGCTGGCGCAGAACAATGCTGCGGGGAGGTTAATGACAAAATACCAGTTAGTCCCCTGTCTTCTCAGAATAGACCTCCTTTCTTGTGCACCCAGCCCTCCCATTTAAACACATACAAGTCTCCACTTTTAGGATCGAACGTCCAAGCAGAGGCTGATAGTTCCTTACGAATTCCTGAGATCCCACCAATTTTTCCATCAGGGCAACACAGACCAACCCCTCTGTGTTAGTCATCGAAGAAGATCATTTTCTAGTGTTCTTCCTCCCTGACTCACTGGCCCTCACTGTGCGTAGACATCAGCCGCGGCCACCGTGGGCAATGCCTTCCCCTGAAATGGGTTTGCTGTGATTTCTTCCACGCCTGGTTGGACTCCACAGTCATAATTAGAATGAGGCTTTTCTCCTCGATCATTGCTCCGATGGCTCTAAATTGGTTCACACAATCCCATTTCTTCCTAAATGAGCGGGATCTTTGCCTTTCTGAGTGTGGACGGGTGAGTGACTGCCGGGTCCCTGACACGGCCCTCTCCCCGTTTTCCCTGGTGCCGTCAGGTGCTCTGTCCTCTGCATTTCATTCTGGGAGCCACGTTGCTAGGCTGTAATTTAATTTTTCTAAATTTAGTCTGTAGAAGGCTCACGGCCAATGGAAGGGGATTACAGTCTACCAGGAATCCACATCTAAGCAAAGAAAGTCCTCTCTGGGGACCTGGATTTATTTACAAAGTTTGGGGACTCAAATGAAGACCAAATAGATTTAGCTGCCACACTTTCCTATTGCAATTTAACAGTCTCTAAAGCACAAAATCAAACATAATATAAATAAAGTGGCTCAAGTCTTTCCTCCGTATCTTACCTTAACTTCTGCGGCCTCCCGTCTTGCTATCCTCTAGATGTCCCCAAAGACCCCATTTGATCTTTTGGAAGACCTGTAGCTTTTTAAGGAGAAACAGTCGCCTCTCTTAAAATGCTTCCTGAGACCTCAGGAGGCAGTGCAGAAGGTCAAATCGCTAAAAGATCAGATCTGTTGACGATCTTGATCAGAAAGGCACTAATTGTGCGCAGCACCTCTCAGAAAACCTGTTATATGCCGAACACCGTACTTGGCATTATGGGAAGTGACGCAATAAGTCAATTTTATATCTTAATCTCTGCTAATAAGGAAGTTAAAAAGACAAGCGATACGGTGGTGAGTAGTTCGGAGCATGCACCGTGGTAGTGAACTGGCTGAGCTAGAACCCTGCCCGAATCCGGTGGCATACTTAGCCTTCGGTGCCCCGTTTCCTCATCGGTAAGTTGGAGACAATAAGAGTAGCCACTTGGCCAGGGCCTATTGTGGGGTCTTAAATGAGTTAACACATGAAAACTGGAGAGTGGCATGTAGCAAGGGGTTTCTGTTTCACATAGACATGGATGCGAGTGTCTTCATACAAAGTAAAAAGATCCCCAATCTAAGGAAGGGGCACAGATAGTGCTATCAGAACGCAGTCGGGAGACAGTGCTTGCAGCTGGAGGGAACCCGGGGTGCTTTCTAGAAAAGTGGCAAAGATAGTAATGCTCACTAAATATTACATTTGATTTGCCTACTTCCCAGCTCTTTGTTCAGGGTCACGTGACAAGTTCTGGCCAATGGAATGAATGGGGGAGAGCTGGACTTATTTGGCCTCTTCTATCCTGCTGCAGCGAATGAGAAGGCCACCCCTCCCAGATGTTGTAGCTACAAATGATCAAAAGGCTATCGGCCTGGGCACCTGGGTGTCCGTGTGGCATAGAGACCTCCTTTGACTCAAACACACACATAAAACCCCTACAATAAATATGCAGCACGAGCAAAATATGAACCTTTCATGTGCCACCGGGACTTTAGGCCTAGTTTGTCACGGCAGCACAACCTAACCTGTCCTGACTAATATAAAATTTCATATACATTATAAGAAAACCAAGAATTATGGTTTTTGCACCTTATTCCAGAAACACTAAAACTTGTTATATTGGTGAAGGTAAAGCTAGCTACTGTAACAAATAAACCCAAAACTGTGTCATGGCTCAAACATGGTAGACATTTATGTCTTATATAAAATCCTAAAATGGTATTCCTGATCGGTAGGTGGCTTTTCTCCATGTGAAGAGTCAAGGACCTAGGGTTCTTCTATCTTGTGGCTTTGTCATCTTCCAGATGTAGTCTCCAAGGTCACCAAGTTAATCTGTATCAAGCTGGAGAAAGAGGAAGAGAATGCAAGGAAAGTCATGCACGGAGGTGTAATGGGCCAGGCCTTGACGTGGTACAAATCATTTCTGCTCACTTTCCATTGGCCAGAACACACTTATAGGCTCTCCTTTAACTGCAAAATAGGCAGGTCAATGTCTGTGTCTAAAAAGGAGAGGGAGGCTCTGCCACAGCTGCTATTGTTCCCCTAAGCACTTTCCTCTTGATATATGTCTGTTCAAAGAATGCGTTCATAAACCTCTAGTTTCTCATTCTTTCAATAGACGTCAGTGGAACACCTGCCCTGTTCAAAGCACATGCTTGGTGGCTGGAGTATGGGGGACACAGGAAAATGGAACAGAAAGTCTCCCTCGGAGAGATTATAATCTATTAGAAACACCCCCCCCCCTCTCTCTCTCTCTCTCTCTCTCTCTATATATATATATATATATATATATATATATAATATAAGGCAGAACAATGACAAAATCTCCAAGAGAGGTTTAGATAAAGCTTTTTGGAGGTGGAGGAGGGGTAGAGGGAGATTCTGTGAAGGGAAGGGGGTGTTGTAGGCACAGAGGTAGGAATCGGGAGTCCTCGTGACAGGAAGTCAGATTCAGTTTGCTGGAGTGAAGAGTGCCCGAGAGGAGAGAACACCTTTAAGCTGCAACAGTGTGTGATGCCCTCAGACTCACGCGTCACGTGACCAGGTGCATTTCTGAGAGAGGCTGTTCAATCACCTCTCTCCACAGTGTCTATTTTTTCCCCATCTATTTTTCATTAAGCAGGTAACCTGCTCTCTTTCCACTTCAAATAATTATGAAGATGATTATGGAAATGATAGTAGTGGTGGCACTAATGACTAGGAGGGAGAAGAGATTTTGGAAATTTTCCTAATATACCCAGAAGTCTTTCTGTCTCACCCTGAGAAGAACCCTAGAACTCATCATTCAGGGCTGCCCTGGGCCGATTTCTGCCCCCTGGGAGCCCACACGAGAAAAAGTGCAGCAGATTACGGGCTGCTTTTGAGAATCCGTGGAGCAGGGTGTGGGACGATTCGAGTGGAGAACACCAAAGGCACCAAGCAGCACATTGAGGCCAGCTCTGAATGAGACCAAATAGCATCACCAGACCATGGGACTGAAAATCACCGGGGTCAGGACTGCTTTTCTCCACCCTCAGCTTTTCCAAGAAGCCTCATTGGATAAGAGTCAGAGCATTATGCTAATAAAGGTGCTTCTCCTTCATTTAAATCAGGCAGACGGAGCAGCTAAGTACATGACACTGTAGCAACCTGGCAGAGAAAGTTTAGCAATAATTCAAGTTATTTTAGTTGACCATAAATGTCACCCAAAGAAGGGGTGTGTGCTACTCAGCTCATTACATGGAGTACAACCTGTGCCTCTTGTTCTTCTCTTTCCTTACCTTCCAGACTCATTTCAGCCCCCAGACACATCGGGAACAACAGGGAAACACCTCTCCTCCGTGAAGACCACGACTCTTCTCTGTTGGTTTCCTGGGACTGCCACAACAATGTGCCACAAACGTGGTGGTTGAAAACAACAGCCATTTATTCGCTCGCAGTTTTGGAGAAGCACTCAAAACAGAAGGAACCATAACTGCAAAGGCTCTGAAGTGGAAGTGTACCTGGCCAGTGTTATTAGAACAGAGAAAGCAAGATTAAAGGCAGTGGGAGCTGAGATGAGTTTTGGACAGCTCAGTAATCGTGGTCAAGTTCCCATATTAGCAATGGTTAATTAAGAAAGTGAGAAAAATTCACATACCATCCATTCTGTTGGAATTCCTAGGCATCCTTCAAAACCATCTTGTGTCCACTTGCCCTGATTCTGCCCCGCCCCTTCTCCTCCTCCACCTCCTTCTTCCTGGACACCTGCCCCATCTACACGCAGTACTAATCTTGACCTCTTTTATACCAAACCATACAATGTACGCCTCTCCAGAAAAGCACCTAGCATGTTACTTTGGACACAATAAGCACTGAGTAGTATTTCCTTCTTTAGCTCTTAAAATCCTTACCACAACTTTAGGGATTTCCACTGCAAATCAGATTTGAACTGAGCTTTTAGAGAAGACCTAGTTTATGTGCAAAGACATAAAGATGTAAAAGAATCCTTTCAAAGAGCTTTCTTGCTAATGCTAAATTGTAGGGAACAATGCATTCCTGGCATTTTTTTGATTTGCAAACCAGAGAAAGAATATGATCAAGGGGGAAAAGGGGATGAGAATTTTATGAAGATTCTTTGATGCCATCTTCTTCCAGACTGTATCTTTATTCATGGGGCAAAAAGAAAAAATTTATGTAGAGTAAAATCAACTTCAAATCAATTTGGGCACAGGTGTATATGTCCTACTTTTTGTCCAAGGCAAGTCTAAGCTATAGAAAATATACCTGTTCTATATAAAAAATCTAAGGACTACTAAAGGACTCCAAAGGGATACAAAAATTTTGTGTATGCATGTGTGTGTGTGTGTGTGTGTGTGAGAGAGAGAGAGAGAAAGAGAGAGAGAGAGAGAGGAGAGAGGGGGAGTGGGGGAGAGAGGGAGAGAGAGCTCGTGCATGTTGGAGATTGCAGGGAGTGGTTGATCAAGTTAACAAAAGGAAGTGTAAAGCATTTGACTGCTTAGACAAATAATAGAAGTAGTACCTAGAGAATGACATCATTCTATGGGAAGGGGTCATTTGCAAGTGGAACACTTCAGGCTAGGAGAAGGTTTCAGCACCTGCTTTAGTCAACCTTATAGCTATTTTTATGAATATTTACACTTATAGAAGTTTGAGTAATTTCTTTCAGTTCCTTCCCTTTGCTTATAGTTTGTAATTTTTCCATGTTTTTGGACACAAATAAATGCAGCTGTTTGCTCTGTGAGAGCTATGGAAAACATATTTATGCTGCATTTGTAAGATAGAGAATGTTCAATTGAGACTGAATTTGGCTTCTTGCCTTATGTTTCAACTTTTTTTTCTAATAACATAAGGTCCTTCATTCATGCAAATGATGTTATTGACTCATCAGCATGCTATAGCAAAGGAACTGGGGTCTGGGCATAAAAACAACTGCATTTCTGTTCTGCTTCATCAGTAACAACCTTCCTGGATGTGAGAGATTATATTTTCCAAAGATGACCTGAAAAATCTCTCATCCCACAGACTCCTTCACAATGTGAACTTGACACTTTCCCATCAGCAGGAAGCGTCTATGTCCTCTCCTCTACAATCCACATAGGTTTGTCACTTCTGTGTCGCTAATGGAATTCGGCAGAAGTGACCATGCATGACTTCTGAGGCTGAGTCATAAAGGCCATGTCTCTTCTTACTTGTTCACCAGAACATTCACACTGGGAGCCGGGCTGCCATGTAAGAATCTGGCTATTCTGAGGGCACCATACTGCGAGGAACCCAAGCAGCGTGGAGAAGCCACATACAGGTACTCCAGTCAAAAGTCTAGTCTTCGCGTTCTCCCAGCCCAGGTGCTAGACTGACCGAAAAAGCCTTCAAATGCTCCAAACTCGCAGTTGAGGAGTCGACTCCCAACCTTCAAGTATTTCTGGCTAAAGGTCCAAACAGGCCAGACACAAGCTATCCCTGCTATGTTCTTTCTGAATTCCTAATCCACATAATCTGTCAGTGTAGTATTTTATGCCACAAAGTTTGGAAGCAATAGGGATGGAATTGGCAGCAATAGAAACAGGAAATCTGGAATCTGGAAGTGAGAACTGCTATCACAAAGATCTAAAACATATGGCATTAGCTTCGGGACCCAGGGGCAGTGAGTTCTGGAAGGTCTTTGTGAGGGTGGTTAGGAGAAGCTGGAAGGGCCTCAAGGAGAGGGCTGATGAGGGCTTAAAGCAAACTGAGGAAACTGTTTAATTAGAAACGGCAGGAAATGAGATCCTTGTTATATAGTGGAAGACATTTCAGCAAAACTCATTCCTGTGGTAGTGTATAAATAGAAAATATATCTATATAATCTAGTAAACTTGATTTCCAGGCAGAGTAAGGATGGTGCTGCCTGATTTCTTTTAGTTCCTATAACAAAATGAGAGAGGAGTAAAATGTACTAAAGAGTAAATTCTTAAGTATTCAAGTGTGATTTGGAAACTATGTAAAGATCCTAGAACAGTCTTTTTGGTCAGGAAAGAATCTCAAATTAAGAAGTTCAAGATATAACTATAAGATTCTTTGTTTATATCTCAGAAAGATCTAAGGTGCTGCCTTAGAGATTCTTTCAGATATACAAAAGGCTTTCTAAGGATCTTTAGTGTGTGCCTTGTGAATTCTCATCATTAAACAATAAAACATTTAAGAATCTTGAGGACATCATCCCACAATAACCACACCAGGGATCAAGAGAGAGAAGGGTCTGACTCAAAAAATTTGTCAGTGTTGTTTTATCTAACACAGTGGGTTACATATTGATACATAGTAAAACACACAAAGTTTTTTTTAAAGAACTATGTCAGCTTTCACTGACAGAAACAGAGACAATATAAAAATGAAAAGAGTATTTTGACTCCAAATTTTTTAAGGACAAGAAGCAGGATGAAAAGACTATTCAGCTGCATGCATGAGTCATTTTTTATGAAAAAGGAAGGCCAACTCAGAGGGTAGAACCAAGAAGCTCAAAGAAAAACTAGATAGTTTTTACTGAGTCTAAATCTGTACCCAGGTTTCAGAATTACTATGGACCAGTGGCCACTGATGCTTTTTGTTTTCCCTATCTTTGAATGGAATGTGGACAGCAGTTATACTATGCCTGTCTTACTGTTGTATGCTCATCTCTTTAATTTACAGATGTACAGATCAAGAAGAATGGTAAAGAAATTGACAAAAAATATAAAACTATACTAGAGGAGCTTAATCCACACTCGGACATAATTTAAATGATGTGATTTTGAACTTACAATTGATGAAGTTATGAAATAAAATTTTGTGTGTCTTGGGAGACAGGTGATTCATTTTGACTATGCAATGGGTATTGTGGCCAGTGGGTGTGGCCACTGTGACAGATTATATTCTCCAAAGATAATTGCAACAATTTCTCCCATCTCACAAATGTCTCTGAATTGTAATCTTGGTACTCCTCCCATTAACAGGTGGAATCTGGAAAAATTTTTGACTCACTCATGAACAAAGAAAAATAAAGTGGAAATGATGTTAAATGACTTCCAAGGATAAGTCATAAAAATCAGTGTAGTTTCCACCATGTTCGCTGGAGCAGTCATCCTTGCTCTTCCACAACACCACAAGAGAATTCACTGCTGTGAGGCCGCCACGCTGTGAGGAAGAAAGCCACACAGAGAGACCACAAGTCGACACTCTTGGCAACAGTCTTCTTTAAAAATATATTTTTTTCTTTTTTAAAATCGATTTTAGAGAGGGAGGAAGGGAGAGAGAGAGATAGAAACATCAAAGAGAAAGGACATGAATTGGCCACCTCCTGCATGCCCCCCACTGGGGATTGGGCCCACAGCCTGGGCATGTGCCCTGACAGGAAATCGAACTGGTGACCTCTTGGTGCATGGGTCTACACTCAACCACTGAGCCACACCCACCTGGCTTGGCAACAGTCTTAGAGTCCTCCCAGACCAGGGGTCAGGCATGCAAAAGAATGAGCTGTCAGTTGCATCCAGCCCCAGATACTGAATTATTCTCTGCCTTTGAATCTCCCCAGTAAGACCTCATGTCTCATGAAGAAGAACAAGTTGGACCTACCGCGACCTTTCTGAATTCTTGAACATAGAATCCATTAACATAACGACATATTTTACGCCACTAAATTTGAGATGGTTTGTCATGCAGTAATAGTAACTAGAGCCCTAGACCTCATTTTGTTTTCACATTTGTAAGATAAAAAAAAAATTGGCTTGTATGACTTCCAACATCTTTTGTCAGCTACAAAGACTTGAAAATCTTATCACTTTATGCCTTCAAAGCATGTTCCCATATTCCAATCTGTTTTATTTATTTATTTTATTTTATTATTTTTTTTGGTATGTGCCCCAGTGGGAACCGAACCCGGGACTCTCTGGTCCGCAGGCCGATGCTCTAATAACTGAGCCAAACCGGCCAGGGCTCAATCTGTTTTATTTTTTTATGGGCACATGGCCACCCAGCTAGAGAGTAGCCCAGGCTCCTTTGGAGTGGTATGTGACCATATGACTGAGCTCTCACTAAGGGGACATGAGTGGGAAGAACACATGCCACTTCCCTCTGACTTGTGTGGAAGGAAATTGCTAACCGTGGACGTTTTCCCCTTCCCGCGAGCTGAAACACGTTTGGGCCAGCAAGTCAGCTTCAAACTTGCACTTGAGATCGGTGTCCTGGGAGAAGGAAGGACACAACAGCTAAAGAATCTGGGAATCCGCATGGCCTTGGAAGCAGGGCTGCCTGCCAGCCTGTCACGTGAAGAAGAAATACAATTCTTATTCAAGCCACCGTATTCGGGTCTCTGTCACTGTAGCTTCACTTTAATCCTGATATACCCTCCAAAGGCTCCCAGTGCTTGTGTGACAAAGTCCAACTTTCTTTTTTTTTTTTTTTATCCTCACCAGAGGACATTTTTCCATTTTTTGTTCAGGTAGAGTGGGAGGGAGAGAGAGGAACAGAGAGAGAGAGAGAGAAACATCGACGTGAAAGGAACACATCAAGTGGCTGCCACCCGCACAACCGACCAGGGCCGGGGACAAACTGCAACCGAGGTACGTGCCCTTAGCGGGAACCGAACCCGGGTCTCTCAGGACCGCAGGCCGACGCTCTAACCGCTGAGCCAAACCGGCCAGGGAATGTCCAACTTTCTTAACATGGCTAAGGCTCGGATCCTCCCTCCAGCCCGACCTTCTGTCACTTCTTCCCTACTCTCTGTGCTCAGGTTAAGCTAGTTTCACAACGTTCTTTGTTTTCATGCTGTTCTCTCTGCTTGGATAGCACCTTCTCAGTTCATCCGCACTCCCAGGTAACTTTCGCAAATATTTCAGGTCTTGCTTCGGATGATACTTAGGTTAGATCTCCTATTCTATGCTCTCATAGTGTCCTTGTATTTTTCTTTCATAGCACTTATGACTTTGCTAACGAAATGATCATGTACATAACTGTTTGATATCTGCTTTGCCACTATGTTGTGGACATTATGGGAACAAGGTCCATGTCCCTCTTGTTTCCTGCTCTATCTCCGGTACCTCAACAGAGCCTGCCACACAGTCGCTACCAAAGACTGTTTGTTAAATGTTATTGAATGAACTTGTAAGATAGCTGACCAAGGTTTGAAGTTCAAGCTTGTGGCCATAGAAGTAAGCAAAACATGAACTTGCCTATATGGTGTCGACCTATGACCTTGGCTTCATAGTTGTTATGCTCATAAATCAGCTGAGCTCACCCCACCAGGCCGAGGGCCTCCTGAGTTTGCTCCCTATAGGCCATCTTGATATCATCAGGGACACTTCTGATAATAGAATCTCTCTCTTTAAAAAATTGGTTTATGGATGAAAAAGTCTCAAGTATATAGGATGCTGAGTTTAGCAGAATTTGTATGTAAATTGGTATTTGGCTGGTGATCAATCTTGTGCTAAAAATGGAAAATCAATAAAAAAAAGAGAATCTAAGGGGGAAAAATAAGTTGTAGACATTTTTGGTCCAATGAGTTTCCAAGTCCGAGGACACTGCATCGGAGACCAAGGTTACTGTCTGTTTCAAAGGAGTGTGCAAGAAAACCCGACGATCATCTCACACACACAGGATACAGCGGACGCTCCTGGTGAGAGAAAAGTTCCCAAGGCTTTGCTTCCCACGCACCTTCCGGGAAAGGCCTTTGCAGTGTCTCCTCGGAACTCAGAAAGCAGTCACCATACGTGAGCAGCAGTTCCAGGATCTGTCGAGTTGCAGAGTTCACTGAACTACTGAAGGAACAAGAGCTGACCTCACGTGCCAGGCAGTGATGGCAGGAACAGCAGGAAGCTTACGGATATTGAAGTAGCATGAAAAAGGAATAAAATGAGTAAAAAACACCTCATGTCAGTGCTTTCCACTGGATATCAAAATGAATTCTATGGGCACGTTAGAAAGCTATGAATTGCATGGGGCAAGGGCGGATGTGACTGAGAAGCACCAATTCAAACCACTTCTGATTAAAGTAAGTGGGGGAAGCCTTGGGGATGGTTAAGCATTCATTGAGAAGTTTGTGGACCCAGATAATTTCCATAGATGCCTAGTTAAGTGTGTTATGCAGAGATGAGGTAAACCTTATTGCAAAGAAAACAGCTATTATGGGTTGAATTGTCCCCCCCCCCCCCCGCCCAATACCACAGAATGTGACTTTGTTTGGAAATAGAGTCATTGCAGATGTAATTAGTGAAGATGAGGTGCCTACCGGAGTAGGGTGGGCTCCTAATCCAATACGACTGGTGTCCTCATGAAAAGGAGGAATTTGGAGAGAAGCAGACACACATAGAAGGAAGACAATGCGAACAGAGACAGGGAGAAAATGACCATCTACAAGCCAAGGAGAGAAGCCGGGATTAGATCCTTCCCGCACAGCCTTCAGAGAGAACCAACACGGCCAATTTCGAGCCCCTAGAGCTGTGAGACAATACATTTCTGTCCACAGCACCCGCCTGTGGTCCTTTGTTGGAGCAGCCGGAGCCCCTAACAAGCAGCGGGCAATAGCAGAGCGCATGGATGTCGGAGGCAGTGCACGGATCCTGGATCCACCCCTTGCTACTTAGCTAGGTGACTGGTCAAGTCATTTAAAAACTCTAATTTCCCAACTTCCTTTTCTCTCACATGTAGATAATGGGGAGTGATATTCAAAATATTTAGCAGCCCATTGGGTGCGCTGCAGAGACTGTCACACCGACCCCTGGCCACTGGAGAGGGACTCTAGGTTCATTCATTCTTTTTTTTTTTTTTATCCTCACCCGAGGACATTTTTTTCCATTTTTTGTTCAGATAGAGTGGGAGGGAGAGAGAGAGAGAGAAACATCGATGTGAAAGGGACACATCGAGTGGCTGCCACCCGCACCACCCAACCAGGGCCGTGAACAAACTGCAACCGAGGTACATGCCCTTAGTGGGAACCGAACCCGGTCCCTCTGGACCGCAAGCCGACACTCTAACCGCTGAGCCAAACCAGCCAGGGCGGTTCATTCATTCTTGAAGATTCATTCCAGTCGTGGGCGACTGGGCAGGCACGGAGCGTGTACTTGCTGAGGTGCCAGTAACACGTTCCAAAGGGTTCTGTCTACTCCTTTAGGATCTGGTCAAATCAGGACAGGAACACATGGGGCTGGGGTCATTGTGGGGGAACCACTCAGGGCTCTGAGGCTAATGGGGGAGCTCCCTGGTAATGCCCACCTGGGTCTCTCCTGGGCTGGGGTGTTTGGTGGGGAAGAGGTGTGAAGCAAAGGGCTCCTTCAAGATAAACAGAGAAGCTGCTAATTACCAACCCATATGGAAGCATTTTAATATTCCAACAACCAATCAGACCTTCCTGACTTTTACCTGCTGCCTATCAGGCCTGTGATAATTACAGATAATTATACAGTTTGGGGAGGATTAGATGCGATGACACATGTCAAGTGCATAACAAAGTGTCTTACATATGGCAAGTGCTCAGTAAATGCTGGTTTACGCTGTTATCGAGAGGGATGGTGCGCAAATGGAGCTCAGTTTATTAAGCATTAAGAATCTACGCTGTGCGAGGCGCTAGCCCAGGCCTCAGCAATGCAGAGATAACTATGGCCTAATCCTTGCCCTCAAGGAGTTTATTTTCAGCAGAGCCCAGACACTCTTTTCTACTGAGTATTCCTTTAGGGACCCTCCTATGTCATGGTTTGGCTTCAGTGGTCCTTGATCTGATAGGTTCTAAAACAAACAAGCAAACAAGCAAACAAACAAAAACTTGTACTGAGAGACCTGAATTCAATAGATTTTATTTGTATGAAGACAAAAAATGTCAGGCTTGGTTAATACCTGCCTAGCATTCTTTTTCCAAACAGGGCACCAAAGGATCATTTGTGGTAAAAATCAGAATTGCTGCTCTGGTAGCTTGTTTCCGCAGATGGTAACCATCCAGCTGTGCCCACCCGGCATGCTCATGGCTCCATTTCATCCCCAGCCAGAGGTGGTTCCGTTTAACTACCCTCTTGAATCGGGGCTGGCTTGTGAGAAGCTGACCAGAAAGATATGGTGGAAGTAACTCTATGTCAATTCCAGAACTAGCCTTTATGGGGACTGGTAACTTCCACTTCGCTATGGTCTCAATGTTTCTGTCCCCTCAAATCCATGTGTTGAAATTCTAACCCCAAGGTGATGGTATTAGGAGATGGGCCTTTGGGGTGTGATTAGGTCATGAATGCTCTGCCCTCATGACTCGAGTTCATGTCTTTATCAAAGAGACCCAGAGAGCTTTCTTTCCACCCCGTGAGATCACAGCAAAAAAATGGCCATTTGGAAGTGGGTTCTCACTGGACACCGAGTCTGCCTGCATCATGATCTTGAACTTCCCAGCCTCCAGAACTGTGAGAAATAAATTTCTGTTGATTTCAAGATTCGCAGTTCATGGTATTTTGTTGCAGCAGCCAGAATGGACTGAGATACACCTCCGCTTCCTTGAAACACTTGGCCTTGGGCAGCTCCTTCTGGGAATCCAGGTGCCACGTTGTGGGAAGACCGACATGGAGAGACGAGTAGATGCTCCAGTGGACAGCCTCAGCTGAGTTCCCAGCCAGCAGCCAGCGTCAACTACTAGTCATGTGTGTGAGCCAACTCGGACATCCAGCCCAACCAAGTCTTCAGAGGGCCACAGCCATAGCCTTCACCTGAATTCTACCTGGAAGACCACCTGAGAACCACCAGCTGAGCCCAGTCAACCCACGAAACCACAAGAGACAGTGATATATTAATATTTAAGCCACTGGTTTTGGGAAGTGTATTGAACAGCAATAGATAACCAGAATTCTGCTCCCAGAGACCTCAAATATTGCCAACCTGTAAGCATTATAAAATAATCAGGGCACGGGGAATCTGAAGTCTGGACTCGGGCCACAGCTCTGTCCCTAACCGGCTCTGTGACCTTTACCACTCTGGGCCTCTGTTTCTTCTCTTGTGTAATAAGAGTCCAGATCGCTAAGATTCCTCACTTCTAATGCTCTCTGGCTCTATAGTCTCTCTTGGATGATATGAACACCACCTTCACTACCCTTTTGTACAGAGTTCCATTCAAATGTAGAACTCTGCTTTAATTTCATAGTCACCGATCCTCAGGGTCATCGGGCCCAACATGCTTGCTGTATGGACGAGGATAAGTCACAGAGAGGTGAAGATGTCCCAACTTGTACACTCACTGCTTCGATCCACGTTCTCTTTCTACAGTTTTTGTCCAATTAATTACTCCTTCCTTCACTTTGGAAAGGGGTCATCACTTTCTTTTTTTAAAATACGTTTTTATTGATTTTCTAGACAGAGGAAGGGAGAGAGAGATAGAAACATTGATGTGAGAGAGAAACATCGATTGGCTGCCTCCTGCACACCCCGACTGGGGATCGAGCATGTGCCCTGACTGGGAATCGAACCAGGACCTCTCAGTCCATGGGACAGTGCTCAGTCCACGGAGCCACACCCACCGGGTTTAAATGCCCTGGGGCTTGGTGCATAAACTCTCCCACGCGGGCAGTTTGTGCATTTGTAGTCTTTGATCTTGCCCTGTTCCAGCTTTCCACATGGACCTGGTTTTCCATTTTTTGTGTTTTTTATTTTTTTCAAAGTTTTTTTTTTTTTTTTACTTTTATTTTTATTATTATGGGAAAATATATATAACATAAAATTTGCCAATTTAACTACTTTTAAGTGTACCAAGTGGATCTAGTTCCATGCTGGTTCTTGGAGCCTGTATGAGACATCATACCTGAAGAGGCCGGTTTGGGCACATCTCCCCGTGTTTCTGCAGAGCTCAGCTACGTGAGGCTACGGACTAAGAGCCTGAGGACGGGGACCAGGGCTAAGCCTGGCTGTCAACCCCATGGCCTACCTCAGCATACAAATGCTCAAGAAATGTTTGTCATTCTCAGGTACAGTTGGCTGGAGCGTCGTCCCATAGACCAAAAGGTTCTGGGTTCCATTACCGGTCAGGGCACGTACCTAGGTTGCTGGTTCGATCCCCGGTCAAGGTGTGTATAGGAGGCAACCGATCGATATTTCTCTCTCATTTAGAAGTTTCTCTCTCTTTCTCTCCCCTCCTCTCTCTCTAAAAGCAATAAGCATGTCCGTAAGTGAGGATTTGAAAAATAGAAACAATGTTTACATTAAAAACAAGTGCTGCCCTGGCCGGTTTGGCTCAGCGGTTGGAGGGTCGGCCTGTGGACCAGAGAGTCCCGGGTTCGGTTTCCGCTAGGGGCTTGTACCAAAAGAAAAAGAACAAAAGAAAAACAAATGCTGTTCGAGTGAATAAATGACCCTTTATGTCAAAGAAGAGCCTCCTACGACTCTCTTATGTCACCTTGAGATTACTTTTCCTGTCTCGTAGGAACAAACAGGGTTAATAAACGGCAACCGCTGTGCCATGTGAGGGCCTGGAGGGGCACATCTGTGCCTCTCTCTCCAGAGGTGAGCCACTCAGAGCAACAGCATGGACGTGATAAGCTCCTAAACACCCCCGGTGACAGTCTCCTCTCAGAACCCATGCTTCCTTGCCATGGTGTGTTTCTGCTAGAGAACAAAGAGAAATTTGCCCTTTGGTGACTGAATGAGGTCAAAGCATTATAATTGGTGTCACCAAGGGCTGACAAATTCTGCCCCACCAATGTAATAAAAATGAGCAGCTCTCTGCCATCCTTTGAAACATCGCCCACAAACCCTGGCTGTGGGCGGCAGCGCGACACCTCCTTGCCTCCAGACCAGGTGACCCCCAGCAGCCCGGGCCCCACAACTGTGTGGACACTGACAAGAATCACGGCTTTGGCAGAAAGCAGGAATATTTGCCTTCAAGGGGAATGAAGGGGCAGTGAAACCCTTTGGCCCGCTGTTGTCTCTGCTGTCCTGAATCTCCCGTCTCCCCGCAATTGCAAGTTGCAGAGGACGGCCTGGCCCGGGAGGCTGTGCCCAGGCCCAGCGGCTGCCACGGTCGTGGCCAGGCTGCAGAGGCTGTGGCCCACCGGGAGAGGCGCGTGTTTAGATAAATGCCGTGACCTGGTTTGAGGGGGGAAGATAAAAATCAGCCTTCAGCGCTGTGAAGGACAGCCTAATGGACAATAAATATTTTACCAGCTCCAGCCATTTATAGGAAATGCCACCTTTTCACCCTCTCTAGCAAATTGTTTTCTTTGTTTTTTCTGTTTTCCTCCCCAAGCCCCATTATTCTTTCATAGCGCAGAAGGAAACACATTTCTGTCACTTCCCCAGCCAATTCTGTGTACACAGTAGGTTCTAGTTAATGTTAATTTTCTGCTTTTTTCTCCCCTGACCATCTCTACTGGATAAAAATTGTCCCCCTACCCTAAGACAAAAATCAAGCCGGAGGACAACGCAGGTGATCCTACTTTAGACAGTCATCAGACATTAAAAGAAAAAAAACGCCTTCCAGAGCGACAGGGTCAGTCCCTCTCTTGGCCTGAAGTTGAGGCCAGTGGCCCCCAAGTCGGCCGATTCTATTTTCAGCTCCCCAAGTCCAGAAAGTGGTAACCTCCCCTCCGGGAGGGCCACGCAGCCAGCCCGCCAGCAGCTCCCCCGGGCAGCCTCCCTGCATCCACATTTCCATAAATTTACATCAAATTTGTGCTGAATCATATCCCCCCCACGCAGAAGAAATGAAATACATTATCAAGAAGTACAACAAATTTGAATAATCTGAGAGGCGAGTGACTTTCCTGTCTCTCTTCCTTTTAACTCCTTCCTTGGGCCACTGCTCACTCCGCTTCCCCAGGAGCCCAAGCTGTCTCTCCCCACCCCCCTGCTCCCAAGGCTCTTGGTTTCCTGGCCTCTCCCCCGGAGCCCCAGCCCTGAATCTCCCTCGGTCTCTCCGTCCTATCTCATTCCTATCTCACCTCCTCCAGCGGATCGCCCTTTCCTGCCGACTCTCCGGTCCCCTCCTGGAACCCTTCCATCAGCAGAAGGAGCTGCCCCTAGCTTCCGCTAGTCCCCACCCTCTGCCCCACAACGTCCCAGCCAATTACACCCACTCCTGGGCCCCCTCAGGATGACAGTCGCGGGTCCCAGCCTGCCAGGCCATCATCAGCCTCGCTCAGTCATTTTGAGCACCTCCTGGTGGTTCAGCGGGGAGTGGAACTTACTTCCACCCCCCGTTGCCTGGCTGATTGGCAGCCAGCAGGGCTGTGGGGAGCAGCCAGCAACTGATTGTTTGCTGCTGGGCAGGGTGAGGGCCCAGGAGCTCAGGGGGCTAAGAGACAGAAGATGCTCTGAGTCAGGAACCTGGCCAGGATCCCCTGCCTGTCTGTCTGGTGTCTGGCTGCCGGCCCTGGTAGAAAATGGATGAGGCCCTTTGCAGAGTGTCCCCAGGTAGGGGGAAGAGAGGAAGTTTATCTTTTATAGAATTGAGGCCAGTGGCTCAGGGGACCTCACGTCTCAGGGCTCTGCAGGAAGCCTGACCGAAGTGCACCTTGGGACCTGCGGTCTCCTGCCCCTGGATGAAATCAAGAACAAAGGAAGGCATTTAGCCACCAGCCCATGGGGGATCCTGGCAGGACCTGTCAAAATGGCTCTTCGTTGACAAGAGCTACAATTGGGGAGCCTGGCTCACATGGAGCTAATTAAAAAAAATATATATATCTACCGCTATAAACCACAGTCATTATGAATCATTTTCTTTCCAGGCCCATCAAACTGGGTTTCTTAATTCAGGCAGGAGGAATGTGACCTGGGAAGGTATGGCGATGAATACTGCCCAGCTGTGTAGTTCAGAGAAAAACAGCCAAAAACCTCTCCTCGAGGCTTGCTTCATTTCCTTTAATGAGAACTCTGACATTTTTGCTTGGGCAGCCAGAATTTGAACTGAAGATACTGTTGAGAGAAGTTGTTTCAAAAGCTTTAGGGTTTCCCCCCTTGTGTTTGGGGCTGTTAGGACTTGGCCAGGGTCATCCTGCAAGTCCGTGGAAAACCTGTAAGGAGAGGGGTGGGTTTCTAACAATAAGTTCACGTGGTCCTTTCCCAAGCTCTCCGGAGATTTTTTTTTCTTGGTTTTGTTTTCTTTGTTGTCATCAGTAACTGCTGGCTCAATTTCTTAGATCAAGCTATTTTGGAGTTTGCACATCTAAAACCCTCTCCAACTTTTGAAAGTGAAAAGCGTCACTCAAAAGCACCCGAGCACTTTCTTCTAACACTATAGGTGCATAGAAATAAATAAATAAAGCTGGCCCAGGGGCTACGGATCTATATGGAAGAAACTCGGTCCCTAGAGATTTCTCAGAGAGCTAAGGGAACATGAAAATAGAAGCTAAAAAATAAATGAACAAGCAAAACAGAAGCAGACTCACAGATACAGAGAGCAGACAGATGGTGGCCAGGGGGTAGGGGGGTTGGGGGGTTGGGTGAAAAAAGTGAAGGGACTGAGAAGTACAAATTAGTAGTTAAAAATAGTCACAGGGATGTAAAGTACAGCACAGGGAATATAGTCAATAATATTGTGATAACTACGTATGGGGCCAGGTGGGGGCTGGAAACATCAGGGGGAACACTTTGTAAAGAATATGATTGTCTAACTGCTGTGCTGTACACCGGACTACAACAAAGTAATATTGAATGTAAACTGTAATTGGAAAATAAATAAATAAACAAACAAACAAACCCCCCTGACGTGGGCATTCAAAATATGTAATTGGTATTAACAGCACTTTCTTTTTACATTTACAAAAGGGTAGAAAGTACAGAATAATCACATCAAAGTAAAAATCACCCCCCCCCAATAAATACATAGAAATAAGCTAAAATATTTATAACAATTTTCCTGGGTCATGGGATATTTTACAATCTTCTTTCTACAATTAAAAAAATGCCATTTAACTTAAAAAAAAGGAAAAGAAAAATATAGAGGCTAAGGTCATGTGTTAATACTTAGTTTCAGGTGGGGAATTTAAGTCAAGGGCACCTGGTCTTAAACGGGTTCTGTGCAAATGGACTGTCAGATGAAGCATTTAATGTACTGCTTTCATCAGAGGTAAGGATCGTTGGTCAGCAGTTTTATTTATTTTTTATTTTTTTGGAAAAAGCTAACCAACAATATAATTAGCTTTGTTTTGTCAGCCTGGGCTGCTGTTGATGAGGTGTCTAGAGGCCTTCTGGTATGGGTGCCTCAGAGCTTAAATGGCATTTAATTATTATTATTACTCAATGTCAGGCTCCATAAATGAAAAGAGATAAAAAAGAATCGCTCGCAGCTACACTGCTTTGGTTGGTGATTTCATCACATCTCAGAAGCAAAGCAGGTTGGAGATGGCAGGTGGGGCATGAAACCTCTAAGGAGAACCCGGCAACTGGAGATGCTGTTTCAACTGTCTGTGAAGTTCCTCCACAAGATAGGGAGGGAAGAGGCCTGCCACTCTTTGATTTTCCTCCCCAATTTTATTTTAAAATACCTTAAGCACTGGCTGACTTACTTCAGAGAAGGAAAGCAAATAGGAGGAATGGCGTCACACGGAGAGTTGTCTTAAAGATACACGGCCTCTCATGTAAGATTCCTTGGCAGCTGATGGCCTGACCTGCTGCCTGAAATATCAGTGAACATTCCCAAGGAGCAGTGGTACTGAAAGACTCAGCTAATCAAGGTAACTGGAAGGGGGAGGATGCTTTCCTACCTCAATGCCAGCCGAGAGCAAGGCACAGACCAGGAGGCAGCGGAAGACAGATGGACAAAGTTATGTCCACTCTTCCTACAGTCTATTTCATCGACAGGTCAGAAGGAAACCAGATGGTTTGCCAGAGGGCAATATATTGGCAGACAGTACCTGCTTCTTAGCATGAGATATCAGGCTGCAAGGAACAAGAGCTTGGTGCTGAGTTAACCCTAGACGTTCAGCTCAGGGATGACCTTCTTTCCTCCTTGGATTAAAAAGAGAATAGACCAGGTGGCCCAGCATGGTCAGAAGACCAGAGGCCTTAGCTGCATTCTAGCCCCTTCTTTTTATCTTTTTATTCCCTAGAGCAAAACCTTGATGGTAAGGTTTGCAAACCCTTCAGGTCCCAGGACAGGGACCATGATCTGCAGTGTTATTGAACCCAGGATGAGTATAAGATTTGTTTAAAAAAAATTTTAAAATATGTTTTTATTGATTTTAGAGAGAGGAAAGGAGAGAGAGTGTGAGAGAGAGAGAGAGAGAGAGAAACATTGATGATAAGGGAAACATTGATTGGCTGCCTCCTACACACCCTGTACTGGGGATTGAGCCTGCAACCCCAGGCATGTGCCTTGACAAGGAATCGAACAGGGAACCTCCTGGTGCACAGGTTGATGCTCAACCCCTGAGCCATACCAGCCAGGCAAGTGTAAGGTTTGTATACAACAAGTACGGAATATAGGTGCTGACCAACAGTCTCAGAGTCCCTGGCCTGCCAGCATCTGTTGTAGAACCTTCTATGGATGAGGACCCAGAATCAGGAGAGTGGAGAATGCGGAAAATGGAGAGAATCAGTAGATAGAGGAGAGACGGCAGAAAATGGAGAGAATTAGTAGATAGAGGAGAGAATGAAAAAAACGGAGAGACAGGTCATGATGCCAGGGGCTATTGCCTTTTGAGAGCTGCCAGGGAGACTTAGGCCATCCAGGCTCTTCATCGCTACTGTCACCATTTTTACCAGTTCTTTGTTGATTTACAGCAAACCCTCCCAAACATCAGTGGCGTAAAACCACAACAGTTTATGTACCGCATGATCTGTGGGGCAGCAGATTGGACAAAGTTCAGCTGGATAGTTCTTCTGCTGGTCTCATCCATGACAGTCGGGGGTCAAAGCCTCACTCACGTATGTGGCAGTTGGGTTGGCCATGAGTTCCTCATCATCCTGCAGGCTTTCCTCAGCTTGTTTCTATGGTGGGGATTGTGGGTTCCCAAGGACATAAGCAGGGATAAGTCTGACTGCACAAGTGCTTTTCAGGCCTCTTTGTGAAGCACATTTGCAAACACTGCATCAGCCAAAGCAAGCCACATGGCTGAGCCAAGGGTCAAAGTTAGAGACAGTGGCTGGGACACAGGCAGGCAACAATCTTTCCAACTCCCAGGGGTGATACTTTATTGTCTGTAGATTTCCAAGATGCTGAAGAGGGTCTCGTGGAGCCAAATGTCCTAACTGAGTCTGTATCTCCACTTTTCAGGCCTCCATTTCCCCATCTGATAAATGGGAATAACATCCACCCCACAGGGTTGATCCAGGATCAATAGGGGCTAAAAATAATAAGTATTGGCTGTGATGCTTATAAAATGGGTTCACAACTTCTCAACCTACCTGCTGGTCTCCATACGCAGTGCCTGTGCAGGCAGGAAGCTCACTGTTGGTGGTGGTCCACCAGAGGGTTTTAGGTGGAAAAGCACCGGGAATAACATGAACTCCTGTGAAACTCACCCGCCATCCGTCGTTCTTTTCCAGTCCTTCCTCTTAGAACGCTGAGTTTGATGCTGATATGTCTTTACCACCTCCTGCCACGTGTTAAGCGTCGTGTTCAGCTTTTGGATCTATTTAGAATTCAGTATTGTTTTATTTTTTAAGTTTTACCTTTTTTTCTAGTTATGACAGCTGATAATTTAAGAAATAAATATAAATAAACCTCAGTAGATTGAAAAACAATGTTAAATATATAACACGTGGTTCATTCATTGAGTTTAACAAATCTTTGCAGGGCACATACCATGTGCCAGGCTTGTTCCTATCTTTCATCCGAGAACAGAGTCAAGCCCCTGCCCGGGCGGGGCTTACAGTCTCTGGCAAGGAGCCGATGGCGGTCAGGAATGGGCTGGATTTGGGGATGTGCTTTTTGGGGGGACACACAGGTGCCCGTCTGCCCGCCTCCTGCCCTGCAGAGCGGTGGTGCTGGAGTCGGGCAGAGGCCCGGGCCGCCCCTTCCCTCGAGTCCGAGGCGGGCCGGGGGCGGTCGTCGGGTCCGGGCTGCGCGGGGCGGGCCGGGCCGGCCGGGCTGTGGCTGCGGCCGCCTGGGCCGGGCTCCTCCTCCCCTTCCTCCCGCCGAGGCTGACGTTGAGGCGACAGCGCGGGCGGCCGCAGGAGGCGGCGGCGCAGCGGCTCCGGGGCTCCAGGCCCGCGCGGGGCCGGGGTGGCGGCGGCGGCGCAGCGGGAGGTGCAGGTGGAGGCGCAGGCGGCCGCGGAGGAGCAGGAGGGCGGCGTCCATGCAGCCCGCCCGCGCCTGCAGGAGGAGGCTATGAACGGCGACCGGACCGAGAGCGACTGGCAGGGGCTGGTGAGCGAGGTGAGGCCGAGGCGCCGGCCAGGCGGGATGGGCCGGGCCGAGCGGCCGCCAGCCCCGGGCCCGCGCTCCCCGGTGGCCGAGCAGAGGCAGGGACGCGCCGGGGGACGTGCGCGGTGGCCGCGGCGCCCTTCCCCCGCGCGACCCGCCAGGTGCGCCGTTCCTCCCGCACTTTCCGGTTTATTCCGGTGCCACTTTCTTCCACGCCATCTGGTGACAGCCTTTGGGGAGGGGCCTTCCCTCGGGCAGGGCTTGGTCCTGGATTGGAGAGAGAAGCCCGGGGATCCGGGAGGAGAAGGAGCCAAGCCCCACCTGCCTTCCGAGTCACCTCTGTTTTGGAGCCAAGTGATTGGACACCTAGTGCCGAAATGGAAAGGTGGTGCCAGGGGGGAGGAAATCCGGGCTCTAGGGCAACACAGGGCCAGGTGGCATTACCCGCAGCGGAGGTTTGGGTAGGGACGTTCAGGTTCCTCCGTAGCCTTCATTCATTCACTATTCAATTACATCAACACGTGTTTACTGGCGGCCTACTAAATGAAACACAGGTGCAAACGCTATGTGATTTGTGGAAGCAGATAACTCCATGCCCCTCTATTTTGTCATAAACACTCCTGGGTCTGCTTTTGGACTCCAATGCCAGTTCCTCGTCAGTCCACCCTAAGAGATTTTGGCTTGGGAGGGGCTACCTGATTCCTCTAGGTGAGAGGGATTGCTGATGTCTCCTTCTCAGGTAAGTTGCTTGTGCTGACTTACCACCACCATTTGTGATGGCAGTTACCCATGTCACCTAGCCAGGCTGACGTCGGCCAGATGTTTGATCTTTCCCTCCTGAGAAGTATCCTCCATCCCCAAGGCCCAGTGGGGCGTCTTGTCCTCACCTCCTGTGTGCACAAGCAGTGTACTTTCTCTT
This sequence comes from Molossus molossus, assembly GCF_014108415.1. NCBI lineage: Eukaryota > Metazoa > Chordata > Mammalia > Chiroptera > Molossidae > Molossus > Molossus molossus. The sequence goes on along the minus strand of NW_023425344.1, from coordinate 16,998,907 downwards.
CTAAACATTTTCTGGGCCTTCAGGTCAGCCTGATAACAATACTTAACGTCTAGTGTGTGCAAAGCATTGTATTTCTGAAGAGGTATGAGACCCCAGAGCTTATTCTGTAGTTTAATTTGTTTACTCTTGGTCTAGTAATGGAAAACTCCCAACTGCACAGCATTATGATACATTGTATTGCAGCTTCTCCCCCTCCCCCAACATTTCAGAGTTTATGTCAAGAGCTAGATCCTCTGGGCATCTTTTCTCTTGGCCCATCAAGAATCATACCCAGCAGTCAAGGAGGCTGGAGGTGGTTCTTCTTAGAAGTCTGGTGCTGGACTCTGAAATAGCAGCAGAATATTCACCACACCCACAAATACTCACCGGATGCCTATTAGGAGTCAGGTTTGTTGCTGGATCCTTGGGATTCAGTGGTGAAGAGAGAATCCTTCTTGCCATCAAAGGACTCCTGGAGCATATGGTACAGGTTGAGACTGGCCTTCCCAAACTATACCAATACTAAGAGAATACAAAAGAATGCATATGAAGGATGGACAACCAAATGAAGGAGGGGCACTGTGTTGTAATCAAGCGGCCTCCCTGCTAGGCTGTGTGCTTTATTTGGCTTTTTTTCTAGTGGCCTACACACAGCACCGTACAGAGCAGGTGCTCAGAAAATGCTTACAGAATAAGTTGAGTTCCAGGACTTGTCCTGCCCATCCCAGCTGTGTTTCTCCAGAGTTATGCCTTCTTGTCTTCCACAGACATCCATTCACGGTTTAGGGTGTGGAAGACACACAGTGAGGCACACAGTGAAAATGAACGCAACATGCGTCCTGCCTTCATGATAGCTAATGGCTATTTCTTGTGTCCATCTTCCATGTTAAGCATTTTACATGGCCCATTCTCATAGTGGCATAAGGGAGAAATGATTTCTTATATTACAGATAAGGAGGCTGTAGTTCAGACAGACCAAAGAACTTGCCCAGAGCCTCACAGCTGGAGGGGCAGAATTGGAAGTTTGGTCTATCTGACTCTGGAGCTTGGGATCACTAGGCCACATTTTGTATTTTAATCATCTGTTCATCTTTTGTATCTTCCACTGGACAGTAGGTTCTCCAAGGGAGGGCACCGTGTCTCATTCATTTTTGAATCCTCAGCAACTAGATTAAATGTTTCCCAGAATATGGTCTACGGATCACTTGTATCAGCGTCATTTTAGGAACAAAGAGTGCAAAGAGTCATTTTGCATTTTGGGGAAAAATGCAAGATTTCGAGTCTCACTCCAGATCTACTATAGTGGATTGAAATCTCCCTCCCCACCCTCCAATGGATACATCTACTTAACGTCCCTTCCCCCGTGTTTGGAGATAGGGTTTTTCTGATATAATCAAGTTTAGAATCTCAGGATAATATCAGGGTGGGCTCTAAATCTGAGTGGTGTCCTTATAAGAGAAGACAGAGTTGAGACCCAGAGAGATACAAGGGAAAGGGCTAGGAGGAGACCGAGACACACCCACAGGAAGGTCACATGGAGACGGAGACAGAAATGGGAGTAATGCAGCCACAGGCCAGGGAATGCCAAAGTGGCCAGCAGCCACCAGAAGCTGGACGAGGCCTGGAACACATTCTGCGTCAGAGCCTCCAGAAGGACCCAATCCTGCTGTCGCACTGAGTTTGGACTTCTGACCTCCCCAGCTGTGATAGGGTACATTTCTGTTTTAAGCGACCTACTTTGTGGTAACTTGTTATGGCGGCCACAGGAAACTAATACACTTAGGGCATGAACGTGCCTGGGTAGAGCCCCTAATCTACCTTTTTCACAAACTGAGCTACCCAGGTTCTTCCCCTGCTCACTCAAGTTCAGCTGGCCAGGTATGGACGGGGCTTGGTGTGGAGACCTGGCAGGTGTTCAGCCAGGTGGGATTTAAGAAGAGTGTAGTCAGTGGCCAAGGGTGTTGCAAAGTGGTTTTGGGCCCCAGCCAAAGGAACTGGGGGAGACACCACCAGACAGCTGTCTGGGCCGAATGGGCTTTTGGACCCACTCACATCTATTTGTGCAGAAGTCCTGGTTGCTGCCTCCCACTCAGGGGCTGCACTCCAGTACCCTTCCTGCCCAGAGCTCTGCACTCTCTTTCAATTAGTTTGCTTCCTTAGCTTGCCTCTAGGAAGCAGTTTTCATTTAAAATGATTCTACAGAGATCAGTTTTATTTTCATATTTTGAGTATAACAAGCTGAAATTACAGCCTTCTCTCTGGCCCTGGAGTAAGTGTGGCCATGCATGGGAAAGGGGCTTGACTGGTGTTCTGTTTGGAAAATTAAATGTCTGGGGAGGGGGAAATGTTCTTCTTATCACCACCTGAGGTGAGCTTTCAAAATCAGGGGGAAATCTTAAAATGCAGTCATGTGGGCAATCAATAACTTTTTATTTCCCAGATAAAAGTCCTGGTCATTGCTCAGCTCAGTGCCCTCTGATAAACCATGCTTAATTCAGCTCCACTATTTGAGTTTTGGTTAATTAATTAGATAGCAATCACTCTTGTATTCCTTGAATGCGTTGTATGCAGTGGCTGTGAGGCAGACAGAAGACAAGTTAGCCCTGGGCCCCTTCCCCAAGTGCAGCCACTGACTTTTGGAAGGGAGGGGCTGCAGCATGGAGAGTCTGGGCCAGTGGTCAAGGGCGCAGCTGGGTCTCGGTTGTTGACTGAGATCTGGGGGTGAGTCTTGGCTCTACCTCTTTCTTTTCTTTTCTTTCCTTTTTTTTTTTTTTTAATCATCACCCGAGAATATGTTTATTGATTTTAGAGAGAAAGGGAGGGATTGAGAGAGAGAGAGACAGACAGACAGACAGACATCTATATGAGAGAGAAACATCGATTGGTTTTCTCCTGTACATGCCCTGACCAGAAATTGAAGTCACAACCTAGGTATGTGCCCTGACCAGGAATTGAACCCGAAACCTTCTGGTATATGGGACCATGCTCCAACCAACTGAGCAACTCATCCAGGGCTCTACTTCTTTCTTGATACAAATGATCAAAAACTCAACCCAAAGTGGTTCAAATCAGAGGGAATTTATTGGATGATGTTATGGGTCAAATTGTGTCCTCAAAATGATATGTTCAAGTCCTAGCCACCCCTCCCCCATCTATGAATGTCACCTTATTTGAAATAGGATCTTTGAAGAGGTCATCAAGTTAAGATGAGGTTATTAGAATGGGCTCCTAATCCAATGACCAGCATTTTTATCACAGGGAGAGGGAAATTTGGACACAGCTGCACGAAGGGAAGACAAGGTGAAGTTGCAGAGGAAAGAAGGCCATGTGATAACGGAAGCAGAGACGGGAGTAATGCAGCTCACAGCCAAAGGACGCCAAGATCACTGGCCACCACCCGAAACCAGGGAGACGTAGGGAAGGCTTCTCCCTCGGAGCTTTATTAAGGAGAACGGCCCTGCTGACATCTTGATTTTGGACTTCCAGCTCCCAGGAATATCAGAGAATTGACTTCTGTTGTTTCAAGACAATAGCTATGGCCCTTCGCTGTGGCAGCCCTGGCAAACTAATACAGCTGATGTGACTAGTAGTTCCAAGACAGGGCGACTTCCGGCGCCGCTGGAGTCGGCGCTCAAGCAGATGCGTGCTCTCCATCTTTGGGTCTGCTTGCTGCCTGCCTTCTGTCTCAGCCTCCCCTCCTTCAAGTTCAAGTCCAGAGGAGAAGCCAGAAACTCTTCTGTGTCGATCCCATAAAATCCCATAAAATCACTGAGATCATTTGCCTTCCCTGGGAGAGGTTGCTCAGGAGTGTCAGGATGTGACTGTCTTAGGCCAGCGGTTGTGCACGGGGCCCTGCCCAGACCACATGGACTGAGAGTGGGCTGGGACACGAGGCCGTTTGCCAGAAGAAGGGGAATGGATGTTGAGAGACTCACCGCACTGTACAACTTCTCTGAGCCTCTTTCTCTCATCTTCAAATAGGATAATAAAGTACCTCCCTCATAGGTGCTATAATTGTGAGACTCGAATGAATGAACCCTTGTTAGTGCATTGCTCTCCGCCTGGTAGGAAGTGTTCAGTGACCACTGGTACAGTAAGGATGAACCTCAGGACACAAACTCAGGTGTTCACAAAATGAAAACTTCTTTATTTTGCTACAACACCTCAATTTGGATGACAAATTCCCACTGTGAGGGTGGTGGGAATGTAATCTGGATGGAAGTCATGCCTCTCTGGTTCCCTGAACTTGTATTTAAATTCTAGGGGGCTTAAGTAGTGCTCAGCTATTGGCAGGGGTGGTGAGGTAGGGGGCTATTTTTTTAAAAATATATTTTTATTGATTTTAGAGAGAGATGAAGGGAGAGGGAGAGAGAAACATTTATTGGCTGCCTCCTGCATGCCCCCACTGGGGATCGAGCCCACAACCTGGGCATGTGCCCTGACCTGGAATTGAACCTGTGACCTCTTGGTACATGGGACGACGTTCAACTAACTGAGCCACCGGCCAGGGCGAGGGCTGTTTTTGTTTAGCCACACTCTCCTGATTTCAGTCTGGTGTCTGGTTATTGGTCACTGGATGTCTCTTTGTGTCCTCCCTTGTTTGCCTCTCAGGCCTTTCTGGTCCTTGGCTGTCTGTACCGCACCTGTGTGACTTTGGGTGCCTGGAGAACAAGTTGGTGTAGTGCCTTCGTTGCTTTGGGCATGGGGGACTTCGCTCTCTTGGCCATTGTGGGGGCAGTGTCCTATTCTGCTGCCCCAGTCACTCCTGAGCTGAGGAAAACTTTGTGCCCTTGTCTGCACAGACGCATTCTACACACCAGGCTGGGTCTTGGGGACCTGGGATTACTTTATATTCCTAAGAAAGGAGGGTGTATTTGTTAGGGTAAAGTCTAAGTCACTGTAACAAAGATCATCTCCCCTGCCCCCACCAACATATTGTTTTAAATCAGGTGTAGATGCAGATGCCTTTCATGTCACAGTGTGGTGACCCAGGCTTGGAGAGCATCCTGCTTCAGGAGTCATTTAAGAACTCAAGGTTTTTTCCATCTTGCTACTTCACTGTGTCTTAGGGATGGGTCCTCAACTGTGTGGTTAAAGCTGGGTTGTTGCCGTGGTTTTGTTCCAGCCATTGGGAAGGAGGAAGGGTGGGAGGAGAAAGTTCAGAGCTGGGGCATTTTTAAAATTAGGGATGATTTGGGACCTAAACAAATCACTTCTGCTCACACCCCATTGGTCTGAGCCACCGCCAGCTGCCAGGGAGCCTGGAAGGCAGTCGTTAGTGGGACGTGCCCAACTTACACTCGGGAGTTCTTATCACTCACTACCTGAGGTGATCTTTCAAGATTTGGGAGGTTAAAAAGTAAGAAGGGTATATAGGACACAAAGAACTCAGAAGATAAGAGAAAAAAAGGATAGATTGGACTTTATCAAAATGTAAAAACTTCTGTTTTTTTAAAGACACTTAAGAAAATGAAAAGGCAAGCCACAGACTGGTAGAAAATGTGTACAGAATGCATAGCTTATATCCAGAATATATAAAGAACACTCACAACTCAATAATAAGAAAACAAACTAATTTTAAAAATGGACAAAAGAGTCAACAGAAACTGTACTCAGTAAGAGATTCGCATGGCAAATAAACACATGAACAGATACTCAGCATCATCAGCCATTAGGGTAATGCAAATGAAAAGCACAGATGCCATAACATACCTGTTCGAATGGAAAAACAAGCAAATGAAAGAGGCACAAATCAAGTGCTGACAAGGATGAGGCACATGGGAAGTCTCAGACATGAGACTTGGCTGGAGGAATACAGAATGGTATAACCATTTGTGAAAACAGTTTCCCAGTTTCTCATCAAGTCATACAACCCAGCAATCCTACTCCTAGGTATTGACTGAGGAAAGATGAAGACACATGTTCATACAAAAACTTGTATGTGAATGTTTATAGCAGTCCTATTTATAATTGCTGAAAACCAGAAATAATCCCAATGTCCGTTCACTGGTGAGCGGATGAACTGTGCTCCATCCTTTAACAGAATCCTGCTCGGTGTTAAGGTGGGACAGACTACCGATCCATGCAAGAAGTGGATGAATCTTAAAAACATGTGGTAACTGAGAGAAACCAAAGACTCAAGCATGCCCACTATAAGATTCCGTTGACATGAAATTCTTGAAAAGGCAGAACAAAAAAGACAAAACCAGATCCGTTTGCCAAGCCTGAAAGTGGGGTGAGTGGATCGATGCAGAGGAACAGGTGGGCACGTTGGGGAGTGATGGACATACTCTGTACTTTGATTGTGAGGATGGCTAGGAGACTGTACAGGTTTGTGAAAATTCTTGGGACGGTATGCCTAAAAAGGGTGAATTTTTCTCTCTATGTAAATTATGCCCCTAATTTACATAGAGAAATCTAATTTTTTCATAAAGGAGGGAAAAAGATATTCAAGACAGCTATCCCTATAGAGACTTGACTCCTTACGTCTCCAGTTCCTCAGCTCATCAGGTGTCCAACACAACTAGCCACGCCCTTCACCTCAGTCCCCAGTCCTTCCTCCACCCCAGGCCGACTGGGCAAAGGTCAGTGTTTATTCTTAGAGACTCACTGATAACCAAGCTCTCCTTCTTGCACTCTGATTTTGCCCTTTTTCTAACTTTGAGATCTTTTCTAGTCTTTTTGGGGGGTAGGAGAGGGTCAAGGGGAGACGTCTCTATGCCATGATGTCCTATGGACCTGTAGCACTGGGTGCTCCCCTCTTTGGAACACAAAGGCAGAACAGCTGGCTTCTAAAAAGGGACAGAAGTGTGTGGGGAGAAACAGCATAGGGGTTACAGGAAATGAAGGCAAGATGGACAGATAGAGTATTGGTTAATATTTTGAAGTATTACTTATATTAATAATATTATTGAATGAAAAAAACAGTGCACAGTAATGAACAGTATATTTTAGACACGTATATAGGCAGTTGGTGAGGCTTTATGAAATAGGAAAATCTTCATAGAAGGGGAACTTGACCTGAGTCCTTCCCTTTTGTTTGAAGAAGGCACGGGCAATCGTACCAGGAACACTGGTGTGAACACTGGCTGGTGGTTGACCTTTGAGCAAATGCTTCAGATAAAGACAGAAATTGGTGGTTTGAGGTATTGCAGACATTAAGGTTGTCTGGCCAGGATGGACCCGCTGGTGAACAACTTCAAAAACAAGACAAAAGGGTAGCTGGTAACAGAGACACTGAATGCTGTTTTAGCTGGAGTACAAGTTGATGAAAATACTTGGGATAGATATGTTGCCACTGAACTCAATAATCATTGAGGCTTCATCATCTGCATGCCTTTATTTACCAAATAAAGACAAATTTGATAACTTTCCCAGGTATCAGGAAAAGACAAGCTAAGATGAGAGATCAGTCATCTAGTTTTGTTGGTCACCATCCATGTTCCCAAATATTCCTATTGCACCTGTATCATCTACGTATCAGATTTTCTAACTAACGCTTGACTTGTCTCTCTTGCCACTGGACCCAAAAGATTTAGAACTCTTTGAAAGTAGGGACCACATGTTATTGATTTATGACCTTAACACTTAGTAGTATACTTTGCCCTTTGTAGGTGCTCAATAAATGTAGACCATCTGAATGCCCGGATGTTTGAGTGGGTGAAGTGGATACAGCATCAGTGGGAATAGAGAAGAAGGTATGGCAATGAGAAAGATTTTAAAGGATGACCCCTAAGGATTTCATAGCTAACTGGATTGGGAATATGGAATAGAATGGGTCCAAGATGACCCCTGACAGGCAGCTAGGGAGTGGGGCGCTGGCACAATAGAAGGTCGGGGGTGGTCGAGTTTGCTGAGGGCAGGATGAGTTCCGTTCAGAACTCTGCAGTGTCCAGTTTCCTGGGAGCACGTGAACTCTTCGGAGGCAAGCTCAGTGCTTACTGGGAACGTTTCTGATGAGCAGCTCACTTCGCACAGGAGACTAATTTCAGAGTAAGATCGTTGAAATTAGCATGTGGGGGAAAGTGAGCACAGCCGCTATTTTTATCGGGTGGGATCCATGTTCTCTCCTGTGCAGGGAAATTCGCCTATGTGCTTCTAAAATTGACCATTTCTACTCTTATTCTGTTAAAAATTAATTTACTGACTCTCATATTGAATAAAATAATTGGCTGAAGATTACAAGAGGACTTTGGCTAGTCCCTGAAGGAAAATGACCAGAGAAAAATGACATTTCGATGCCTGCTCCCCAAGGAACACAAGCCTTTGGTTAATTTTTTATTTTGAAGTCTTCCCATTTCCATTTCACCTCTTCTATTCTACTCTGTTCCCATTATTTTATTGTAACACATCCTTTTTGTAAAAGAAATTATTTTGAAATGTTTATTTTAATATGTTCAGGACAAAATGTAATCATTATAATTTAAGAAATACAAAATGAAGAGAAAATATCTGAGGAAAATAATTACAATACTCAGATATTGCATTAAAAGACACTGAAAAAGTCTCATTGAAATGATGATATTTGGTAGAATATTAACTAGATTATTAAAAGTTTAAAAGCTACTTTGTTATTGTACAATAGCTAGAAGCAGCAGTATTTGAACTGGCAAATAGCTGGAAGCAATGATTAAGCTTCTTACGGGATTTGGGGAAAACTAGGTTTTGAAACACCACACATTCTAATTATGGTCAGGTCATCAGATCTTCTTCAAGTCAGTCTACTCTATGCAACTAACCTATAGGGCCACCTTAACAAAACAAACACTTTCACCAACATCTCTTATTCAGAAGCCTTCCATGGCTCCCCATTGTTGGTATTCAAGGCTCTTCTCAACTGGCCTTGACCTTTCTATCCCATGTCTCACTGCTACCCTCATAAATTGGCTGCCTCATCCAAACTGATCTGTCATGCATCCTGGCTTCCACCTTATGTTCATGCCCTGACCTCATGCAGGTGGGCCTTCTTCCCTGCCACAGCCTTTACCAGTCCTTTGAGTTGGAATAGAAGCCCACATCCCTCATAAAATCACCCAAGCTTGAAGTGAGCTCCTCATCCTGTTACCTTATGCAGCTCAGGTTCCAAACTACTCACACAACACTGCACACGCTCCCTGAGACAGGAGGGCACCTTCTCTGTGTGCATCCTAACTCCAACACAAGTGAGCGAGCTCTGCAGAGACCTGGCTGTGACCACTTCTGCTGGGGTAGGAAACGGGTTCTGGGATAATGAACTTCATGTGATCGTTCAAGAGGGGCAGGACCTGAGTGAGGATACTGATATTGCATCCCAGACCTGACCTAGTTCTGGCCCATTTGCAGGGCCTCTACTTTGACTTCATATCCTCATTTATAGAAAGAGACTCATGGACGTGCCCGTGCACCTATAGCTTTATTAATGCCAGAGATACTGCTGGGGGAATAGTGACCTCAGGAGGGACCCATCTTGGTGTTAGGTTGGTTGGTTGGCATGGAGGAGGAGTGAAGGAAAGCCCAGAGGTATTTCCATGGGTCAGAGGATAGCAGCAGAGAAGGTCAGCATTGAACATACCAGACCCATATTAAGTACTACTGTGTGCAAAGCCTGTATATGAGGCAGCTGCTCTCGAGGGATTTGCAGTCCAGGGGTGAGAGAGAATGGGGATAAGGCCACCATGCTATGACACATTGTGATTAGTGCTCTGTAGGTTAGGGGGCAGTTAACTTAGATTGGAGGATTGAGGAAGGTTCTTGACGGACATGGCACTTGGGTTGGGCAGGATTTCAGCAGGTAGAAATGTAAAGGGTGTTCTAGGCAGAAGGGAGATAGCAAAAGTGGCAAAATGCAGGGTTTGTTTGAGAAATCCCATTGTCTGGTCTCTGGCTGGTGACACATCGTAGGGTGACCATCGGTGATGGTTGCTAGGCAGACCTTGAATGCTCTGTTAGCTGTACATGGCACTAGGGTTCTGAGTGTGGCTTTCATTGTGGAGTTGACTTGATTGTACCCTCTGAGTGGAGGAGAAGTCACCTGGATACATTGGGAAGAGAACCAATCTGCCAAGAGTGTATGTGAGGGGCTGGCCGGGCCTGAGGACACAGGAGCCCACCTGTGCCTGTACATCTGTCCCCTTGTTCTTATCCACTCTCACCCCACCTGAGTCTGCCTTCCACCCCTTCTTTCCTTCTGAAAATGCGCTTGCCAAGACCACCCAAGTCTAGCCTCTTATCTGCCACACGCAGTGGTCTTTCTTCAGGACTCAGCCTACTTGGCACCTGGCCGTGCAGCCTCCACTCTTCTTCCCCTGCACGCTGGCCGTTGCTTCTCTCCATGTGGCCACGCACATGTCCCCGGCCACCGCACACCTCGCCTGCCTGCGCCCAATGCACCCTCCCTCTGCCGTCTGCCTTTCCCGCCTCCTTCCTTCTTCCAGCCCATCCCAACGAATGACATCACTGCAGCTTCTTTGACTGTCTTCTCAACTTACCTCAACCACCGATTTAATGATCTTCAAGGCCCGTATTTTCTGCTTTTGCCCAAGTCCTTCAATAAACGCCCCATGTCACCATTCCCACTATCCCAGCATGGCCAGGTTCTCATCCCCTCTCCCCAGAATACGTGAAACGTCCTCCCAGATCTTTCCTCCACGTGGTTACTGGGGTTGTCGTTCCAAGCACTGAAATGGTTTACGACTCCAGTGCTTAAAGTCCTCTGATGGTCTTTCAGGGGCTGCAGAGTGGAAACTAGTCCCTCAGCTGGCCTCCAAGGGTGCTTCCTCCTCATGCCCAGTAACTCCCCCATACACCTAAGAACCACTGTCCCCCCAAACTCCGTAGAACTCTCGACTGTTACCAGGTCATCCCACACCGAGTCATCTCTCAGCCTCGCGTTTACCCACCGGGGACGTGCTTCAAGGCAGCGCAGCTCAAACACCGCGTCTCCCACTTGAGCTCCTCCCTTCTGTGGGCCATAAGAGGTTGAGAAGTGGATGGTGTGTTTCAGTTGGGGAAATGGTATGCGGATTGTTAACAGAATAAGGAGGCAAGGTAATGGGGTTCCTGAGGATGGGGAACCCTCCGAGAGGTGGGTGGTCACCAATGTCTAGCATAATGCCAGGCACACGATACTTGACAGGCCCTTGTGGAAGGAACGGAGAAGGAAAACAGGAAATGAAGAGAAGGTAAGTAGGAAGGACAGGCATTTCCACATTTTCTTTGAAGCCAGCCCTGCTCACCTGGTGTGCTCCACTTTCCACCTCCCCCAGGCTGATCATGGCCTGGAAGAGCTGTGTCCACGTGGCCCCAGCACACACCGTGTCCTGACCAGCTTCCTGGCCCAGGCTTCCGTGGGTCACATGTTGTGAGCGCCGCTAGGTGGCCACGTGGTCTCAGGCACATCTCCTGACTTCTCCAGGCCTCAGTTTCTCTGGACTTTGTACAGAGAGGAGGACAACAATATCTGCCTCGTGTCTGTCATTTGGAATGAAGATACAGTGTGGTGCTATGAAAACGTATTTTAACGTCGCCAACCCTCGACAGGGGGTGGTGGTCCTGTCCTTGCCCGGGCTTTAAGAAAGCCCTTCCTGGCCTTCGAAGAGGCTTCTGCAGAGAGAGGTGATGCGTCAGCTGCCGGCTGTCAAGATGATGCCACTGAAAATTCATATTGATGGGGCACAGATTGACGGATCTGCTTGCTCTGCCATCTGCAGACCCATGACCAAGGCGATATTGGAGGTGGCAGGGAGGACTCCCTTCTCCTGGCCAGCTCCAATTTGCTTTTTAATTTGCTCCAGCCTGGTGAGTTCTGTCAGGGTCACTCTGTCACCTTCTCTTCTTTCCCGACAGTCGCTGGCGTTGCCAGACCTTTCTGCACGATTGTAGCTACTCAATCAATTCCCGAGCACCGTCCGTTCTGTGGCCTCTTCCGCATTCCCCTTTTCACCTTCTGACATCGTACCCGTCCTGCCCAAATGGCTCGGCCCCGGCCCATTTGTCCCCTCACTGGTCGCAGGCATTTGCTGAGGGCTCTGCTTTCCTCGTTTGTCGGAGTCTTGAAGCCACCTCCCGGTAAGCTGATGGCAGTGCTCAGGGAAACACCGCAGGCCCTCTCCAGCCTTCCCGCCTCCCGCCTCCCCCTCTCCAGCCCAGTCCCACAACCGGGCCTGACCCTTGTTCAAAGACCTCCGGAGCTCCTCTCGGCTCCCACTGTGGTCCAGATTCTGTGGTCATTTAAGGCCTTTCTTACTTCCCTCTCAACCAGACGTTCCAGCCTTGTTCTGTGTTTCTTCTCTCCACACGTCCTGTGCCCCTGGCAAACACAACCACGTCCTGTGCCCCTGGCAAACACAACCACGTCCTGTGCCCCTGGCAAACACAACCACGTGGGGCTTCCAGGCACCTGACCTTGGCTCAGGCCATGCGCTCGGTCTGGGATGCCCGTTCTCTCCTCAGTCCTCTTGCGAGGCTTGGTCCTGACCCCCCGGCTGAGAGCGTCCTTGCTCTGCCACCCCACAGTGCACACCTCCGAGACCCACCTCCCTGGCCGCCTCACGTCGGAATTATTTCTGTCCTTGCCTCGCCTCCGTCTGGGAGTGACTCTGAGCAGGAAAGGGCTGATTCATTTGTGAATTGTCCACTGTCAGAACACCATTCTCCTCCATTTCTTTCCCCAAAGTCCTCTCACATCCATCCAATCTCACAGACCTTCTGAGTTCCAAACGATTGTGCTCGTTTCAAAATAGCTAAGTCAGATGTCCTTTTAATACGCTCTAAGGGGTTGGTGAATTTACTAGAAGGCCATTGCTCCCTCCCTCTCTCCCTCCCCCCTCCTTTTCCTTCCTTTCTTCCAAATTGGGATTTTACTGTATCAGCTATGTTGCTCAGAGTCAGGCAGAGGCTGCGGTGGGGAGTCATTTGGTCGTGAAGGCTGCTTTCTGTGGGGTCTCTGGCCTGTATTGTGGTGGGTCCCGCATGTGCTGGCCCTGGACTCTGCCCTGGACTCTGCCCTGGACTGCAGTGTGAGCAGTCCCGGGTCATCTGCCACCCACCGTTGACTCTCGGGCACAGAAATTGTACAATTTCTTTGGTTCCTTTGGTCATCGTCTCTTCATGAGAAGTCACAGAAAGAACTGCGTACCTTTGACTTTCTTCCCCTGATCCTGAAGAGGGTCGACTCTGTCCCCGGCACTGTGCAAAGTGCAGCAGGTCATTGCCCCTCCTCCACGGCCCCTAATCTAATCACCCTGACCCCTTGCCGGCTAGGGTGAGCGCGGCAGGTCCTCATTTTACAGACATGGGGTGGAACGCAGAGCCCTTCTTTAGGTCACTCACCAAACAGCGCGTACATGGAGCCCAGCCAGGTGTGTGCCCCTGGGACGCAGAGCTGCTGCCCACTCACATCAGCTGACCTAGCTCTAAACCCAAGAACTTGAGCTGAAAAAGAGGTTTTTGGGGTCTGGTTCCAAATTCCTGTCCAGACTTCGATATGGGCTGGAAGTTGAGCGAAAGTGGTGTCGGGAGACCTTAGATGGGACCCTAGCTTTGCTGTTGTCGGCTGACCCAGGTGACTGAGCCGCATTGCGAGAGAGGTCGAACCTGCCAGGGATTCACCACCACCCCACTCCCTCCTGCGTCACCCGCAGCATTTTCCTCCGCTGGCCGTGGGGACCTGCCTGTGATGCGCTGAATCTGAATGAGGGCAGGTTGGGGATGAACAGTGAGCAGCTGGAGATATTACCTGGAGACGATAAAGCTTTGGGTCATGGTGGATTTAGCTTTAAATATCCAAGTAATATGAATTCATTGCACCTCCAAAATTTAGAAAATATAGGGCAAACATTTATTCCAGTACCCAAAGCGGACTGCTGGTCACATTTTGGGGCCTAATCGTTCAGACATTTCCCCATGCCTTTATTTCTAAAACTGAGTTTAAATCTATGCTAGTTTATGTTTTCATTTATATGGAGGCCAGCACATGTGTAGTGAACACACCCAGTAGGTGCTCACTGCATTTTTACCTGTGCACACACCTGTGCAACCACCGCCCAGATCAAGATATAGAACATTCCCAGCTCCCCAGAAGGTTCTGTGTCCTTTCCCAGTCACCCCCTCTCCCAGGCAGCCATTCTGACTCCTGTCAGTGTATGTGTCCTTTCTCCTCCTCAGCAGGAAGTAGTGAATGGCTTCCCTGTCACTCACTCATTGTCATTACCCTTGTCATCACAGTCATGATTGGCAGCACAGGATTCCGGGGTACTGACAATCCAGACATTTGTTGGACTTTGAGCCTATGCCCTAGAAATATTGGTTGTATTGTTCCCCACTTTCAGAAAGCCCGGATGTCTGATCAGGGGTTCTATTCAGCTCTAGAACAGGCTGCAGCGTCATTGACTTGGAGATTTCCCTGTGTTTGTGGCAAGGCCTGCTTGTTTGCTCTCTGGCTCACTTGCTCCGTTGAGCACACGTGTGTCACGCTGAATGTCCCACTGATCGCTCCGTGTGCTGGAAAGGGCATCTCGCGTCCTCGCACATGGTAGAAAGGTTTTACAGGACAGCAAATTCTAGGGTGGGATTCATCCCACACCTTAACTTCCCTTGTAAAAATTTATTTTTAGGTCCTGGCTGGGTAGCTCAGGTGGTTAGAGTGTCATCCCGATACACCAGGGTTTTAGGTTTGATCCCCCTTCAGGGCACATGCAAGAGTCAACCAGTGAATGCATTTAAAAAAAAAAAAAATTGAACCACAAATTGATGTCTTTCTCGCTCTCAAATCAATAAAAATATTCATTTTCAAAAGCGGAGAGAAATTCAATGGACAATTTAAAGACCTGTGTTTAGAGAAAGGTTCTCTTTAGATGACATTGGAAAGCTGGGAGAATAGTTGTCTTGGTTACTGGACTCACTGTTGAAGGCCTGTGCCTCCCAGGGACACTCCCACCCGATGCTGAGCAGGGAAGTCATGGTCGTGCAGGCGTTAACCACGAACATTAGGGAACCTCCCCCGATTTCACCCTCTCTCCGTTTAGATTTGATTGCTTCTCTACCACTATCACTACAACACTATTCTGATTGCTGCTACTGCTCAGTATTACTATTGCTATAATAGCAGAAAAGTTTTTCTTATAGTGTTTTCATTTACTAAGCACTTGCTATGTGCCAGGCACAACATGAAACATTTTTCATATAATGTTCAGTTCAGGCACATATGTGAAGGAAAAAGGAAACATTTTATTGTCTTTATTTTATTTTATTTTTTTCTTATCCTCACCCGAGGACATTTTTCAATATTTTGTTCAGATAGAATGGGAGGGAGAGAGAGAGAGAGAAATATCAACATGAAAGGGACACATCGAGTGGTTGCCACCCGCATGACCCAACCAGGGCTGGGGACAAACTGCAACCGAAGTATGTGCCCTTAGCAGGAACCGACCCCAGGTCCCTCTGGACCTCAGGCCGACGCTCTAACCGCTGAGCCAAACCGGCCAGGGCTTATTGAGTCTTTAAAAAATTTTTTATTTTTGTTAATTCTCACCCAAGGATTTTGTTCCATTGGTTTTTAGATAGAGTGGAAGGGAGAGGTGGGGGGAATGGGGGGGGGGAGAGACTGAGAAACATCAATGTGAGAGAGATACATCAGGCCAATTGGTCGCCTCTCACATGCGCTCCAATCAGGACTGGGGGTCAAACCTGCAGCCCGGGTACATGCCCCTTTTTAATGTGCTGAGTCCTGTGCTGGATGCTTTTTATATGCTATTTCATTTACTCCTCACGATAGCCTTGGGAGACAGCCAGAGTTACCACCATCGTATAGCTGTGGTCGTACAGCTAAGAGATGACAAGTAAACATAGAGGAATATGTGAGTGAGGGGAGAGCTGGGATTTGAACCTCAGGCTTTCCTGAGCCCAAAGCCTGTGTTTTTCCCACTCTACCACCGCCTCAGTGGGCGGGTGGATGGATGGATGGATGGATAGATGGAAGGATGGATGGATGCATAGATGATGGATGGACCAACCAAACTGACTCATTTTTAGGAAGTATATATTTAAAATTATGGAGCCACAATGAACATCGTCTTTCATTTTAACTCTATTTAATACCTTGATGTAGCACTCATACACTTTTGTGTCATAGATATCCAGTGTCACTTGTCAGTGGTGACATCAGGTTCTAATATAAACTCGATTACATATCTTGCATGGTAAGTTCCCAAATTTCCTCCACATCAGTTGTTTGGGCATATTGGTATATCATTTAGGATTCATTTTAATATAAAACTAAAAACAACAGTGGTTTAAACATGGTAGAATCATGTGTACCTCTGTCTCGAGAACACTAACTTTGGAGGGAGGCAGTGAGGGCCAACGTGGCGGCTCACAGTGTGTCAGGGCTCCAGGCACCTTCAGTTTCTCTTGTCGAACATTCTGTTCCTAGAGCGAGGCTGTCTGTGTTTTGCACCAATACGTTGCAGGAGGGAGGCCGGCGTTAAGAAGAGTGTGCACTCCCCGAAGGAAACTTCCCAGAAGTCCCACAGGACCTCTGCTTTCAGCAGTTCCTGGGTGTGCAGGGATCCTAGTAGCACCTACGTCACAGGGTGTCTGTGAGGGTCAGGTGTGCAGTGCCCGCAGCAGTGCCTGGTACAGAGTCGGTGGTAGAGGAGTCTGCCATCTGTGTGTTGGCTGATGCTTCCATGGTCCCACCTGGGATCTGGGCCCATGAGGCTCCGTAGGACTTGCCCCAGTAGCACTGGTTGTAACTGGTTTTGTACCCTCCCACACGAAGGGGACAGCATCCAGCCCTGATGAATCGTGAAGATGATGATTAGGGATGACGATGATAACGATACCTCTTAGTAAATGCCAGCGACATGCCACTTCCTAGGGTAGACACCTTGTCTTATTATCTCATGTAATCTTCTCACAAACCCTATGAAGTAGATATATTCACAGTCTTCATTTTCAGATCAGGAGTCTTGGGTTCAGCAGGGGATGGCTTAATTAGTTCAAGGTCATTGAGCAAGATGTGACAGGGCAGGCATCAGACGCCAGGAAAGTGAGACCGCTAAGCTCAGGCTTTTACTTGGGTCTCCATTGCCCTCCCTAGCCTTCTGGGTCTCTCTGCCTCTAAAATTTCGTCTCCTTTTTCAGAGTCAGCTGTTCATATAATTAACACTTTGTCTTGATGCTACTTTCTGTGGTGATCCTGATTGTTATTGAATTTTCTTTACTGAAAGAAAGATGCCTAAACCTTGACATTACCTGCTGCAGTGACGTCTGTGTGCCCTTCTCCAAGGAAGTGTTTAGGTGTCGGGTCTTAATTCTGTACTTGGAGAAGACTAAAATGGAGCAGCCCATTTTATTATCGCTTAAATGCTCACCTGGTGAACGGTGATGACAGAGGTAGTGGGGGTTGTGGACAAATGGACTGTCGAAGAAGGAGAGTAAAATTATGCCCAGTAGTGCCGTGTGGTTCTCCGGTGACGTGTAGCCAATGAGGGTTGTGCCATCTTCCCTGAAAGCTGTAATTAACTCAGGCCACCCCCGGGAGCCCTTCCCTAACATAACTCATTTGCACAGTTATCAGTCAGAGAAACAGACCTGGACAGAGTCCCCACCTTAAGAAGTGTTTACAGTTCAATCTGTCCTCTGAAATCTCCGGTGATTTGAATCACCAGGATTGCACACCCACCTGTGTTCTGGAACGACTCTCCACCTAACTTTTTGCTGTGGGGCTGAGTTCTGAACTGACAGTTCTCGGTGAGGAAAATTTCTCACTAATCAGTATTGCCTGGAGTCGGTGGGAGAAAGTAAAAATGACGAAGATGAAGTGCAGGAGCAAATTAACGGTGCTCAGAAAAATATGAGCAAGGTGTGGAGAGAGGGGGAAAAAACAGCTCCCAGCCGCCAGCGTCAGCTGGGAAGACGTTCATCCTGCAGGCGAAATCTGGGCCCAAGTGGCCTTTTAGCGATGACTCCGTGGTTCTCCTCCGGAGAGAACCATTGGGGGAGCCGTAATGATCACGACTGATGAGAATCTTGGCCTATGGCGGTAAAAGCTCTATTTACTCGGATAATTAAAGTGGTGATGGATTTGCATGGCTGATTTCAAGATCTCGAGCCTGCAGATGACTGCCTTTGGGGGCAGACTGGGATGGAACACCTCCTTGCTTTAGAGCACCTGCACCTGCCTTAAGTAGCAGAGGTGGAAGCCAGCAAGTATTCCCACCCACACGTGCTGCATCTGAGTGGAATCTTCACCCTGCGCTCCGCCCTTTCCTGGAACGCCTCATTCCAGCAGGGCAGGGTCTGCTGGCAAACTTAGGGATGGAGGTGGGTTTCTTTCTTTGCATAGGACCGACGCAGGTCTTTCGATTACTGTGATAATAAGATTGGTGGCTTCAGAATTTTCTTATTAATTTATTTTTACATCCATTGTCTTACAGAATCCTTAGACTCTTCTGTGAGAGAGGCAGGGCACTGGCAGAAAGGGTATAGGACAGGCCTGGGTTCAAATCCCGCCTTTGTCCTTATAAACTGCATGACTTTTTTGTTTTTTTAAATCCTCACCCGAGAATACTTTTTTCCCATTTATCTTCAGATAGATTGGGGGGGGGGGGGTGAGAAACATTGATGAGAGACAGACACATTGATTGGTTGTCTCCTGCACAACCCCAATCAGGGCCGATGACCGAACCGCCACCGAGGTACGTGCCTTTGACTAGATTCAAACCAGCGCTTCTTTGGTCCGCGGGCTGACGCTCTAACCACTGAGCCAAACTGGCCAGGGCGCTGCATGACTTTTTTTAAACCTCTTAGAGCCTCCGTTTCCTGATCTGTAAAAGGAAATAATGTTTACCTTTCGGGGTTGTGATGAGGGTTAATCATTTACATATGTGAAATGCTAAATCCTCTTTGGGCACCGAATAGCCTCCAAATAATGATGGTTGTTCATATAATCATTTATAAAAGAGGGAAGAAGCACAGGGACGTGAGTGGCTTCTCATGCCCAGTGGAAGGTGATGGCAGTGAAACCACCTTTTACTCCAGAGCCCAGTTGCTTCTGTTCCTGACGCCTTTGTCTCTGTCTCTCCTGAATACCTTCGGGAAAGGACAGTCCAGGAACCCATTCTCGTTCGGCAGATGCCGTCCCTAAGCCTCTCAGGACCTCATCTCCGCATAGAGTGGAGGCTCTGCTCAGGGCCCCTCTGCCTCGCGGGCTTGGGGCCGCCTGGAGAGGCTGAAGCTGATAGACGTGCAAGGGGGCGCTGTAGCTCACCAACAGTGGGGTCTCAGGGTTTTTCTATGATTTCTTCTTGAGACAAGGGGAAAATGAGTCACAGCATTTTGACAGCTCTTAAAGACAGTTTGACCAACAGTTGCCCAAGCCTTGCTGGCTCTTTACTGCTCCCCAGCCCACGAGCAAAGCCCCCGCAGCTGCACTGAATGATCGTGTACTGAAGCAAGCAGAGAACCTATCATTGCACGCTCATGGGACTGTTACGTAATGTCCCCGCCGATGTGGGAACCGGTGAGGTGAGCTGTCGCTGGCATCCCTGTACCCCAGGCCCCTGCAGCCTGGATGGAGAAGGGAGAGCCTCGGGTGCCTGGGTAATTTTAGTGCTCCATTTCGAACACCTGGCCCCTGAAACAAACCGGAATTGCACTCCCTCAGCATCCCAGCCCCAGGCAAGGTCGGGTCGGCCTAGCAGCGGGGAGACAGCAAATTCGCTCGAGGCTCAGTGGTGTTAAAAATATATGCTCTCTTCGGCAAATGAGGTGGGGCTCCTCGCCTGTTTACGACCAACTGGAAGGAACGCCTGCCTTCCCTCCTGGTCTCCACAGGCCGGAAAGGAGCAGGGGCCACTTTTTTGGATGGAGTCTGAGCCCGAGAAGACGGGACGAGGGAGGGAAGGAGAAACAAGAAGGATGGAGATAGATAGTCAGACCAACCTTCCTGATTCAAAACTCCAGGTAACCAAGACTGTCAGTGAATCCCACATACCCCCCAGCTATTATAGTTCACATTATAAACTCTTCCAATTACCTGAAATCTCACTTAACTTAAATTTCAGCACACCCCCTGAGGCATTCGAATAATCAAAGTCTGCCTGTGGAAAGTAATACTGCAGAGGGAAAACCACCAACATGACTTCGAGAAAGATTATTTTTAAAAAATTATCTTAGAAAACGGCATTAGAATCATTAAGTTACCAACCCGAAATTGCTGAAGTGTTATCTGGAAACTGTAGAGGCAGACAGGGATTTAGACAAGGGTTGTGGCGATGCCCGGGAAGCTGTACAATTGGAGACTGAGGTGTGGAGGCGGACAGGAAAGACGCACCCCGGAGGCACCGAGGTTGCCGTGGGCCGGGGGACTTCAGCGCACCAGCGTGTGGCTGGCCCCGCGTGGGGTCTCAGGCCCCCGCTGCCTCAGCTCAGTCTGGCCAGGTTAAGTGTATGTGCATCTCCAAGTGGAATTCCTTTAAGCCTATCTAGAGTGGCGAGTTGGCAAGACTTTAAGAAACTGAAGGTGGCAAATTGAGTTTATGGCCAGATGATGTAGGGAAGTGCTCATTTTAAGTGATAAAAATGAGGTTAAATACAAATGCCATGTTGATAATCCCATAGGAGCCATTCGGTGACTTCTATTCACATGGAGTTTAGGTAACTGGATTTTTCTTCTTCTAAACATGATGCTAAAATGGGATTCAGATATTTGGGCATAATAAATTGATGGCTACCTTACAAAAATATGTATTATAAATAGAAATACATTTTTTACAGAATAGGTATATATATTTTTTTCAGCTTAGCGAAACGTGAGATTTATTTCTTGAATATTGACGGAGCACTCACCCTGGTCAGGAGCTGTGCTTGGCTCTGGAGGTGCAGAGGTGAATGACCTTGGCTGCAGAGGCTCCTCGGGCAGTGGGGAGGCGGACCGCGGGACAGGTGGCGGTGATGCAGTGTGAGGCACTCTGATCAAGGTGTACCCAGGATGCCTCGTGGCCACCAGGAGCTAGCTTACTCTGCCCCAAGGGTGGCCAAGGGCTTCCCAGACAGACACTTGTGAGCTGGCTCCAGGACATAACGAGAGAGAGGGGGGCGGGAGGTCGAGTGTGGGGTAGCTGTAGGTGGTACTAGAGATGGCACGGTAGGCAGAAGTCTGAGAGGTGAACCGCGGGCGTACTGAAGGATTCTTGTTTGCCAGTCTCCTTGATGGAGGCATTTTTACTTATTTATTTTTTTAATCCTCACCTGAGGACATTTTTCCATTTTTTTGTTCAGATAGAGTGGGACGGAGAGAGAGAGAGAAACATGGACGTGAAAGGAACACATCAAGTGGCTGCCTCCTGCGTGACCCAACCAGGGCTGGGGACAAACTGCAACCGAGGTACGTGCCCTTAGCGGGAACCGAACCTGGGTCTCTCTGGACCACAGGCCGATGCTCTAACCGCTGAGCCAAACCGGCCAGCGCTGGAGGCGTTTTTAAGAAGAGTGCTAGGACCTAACTGATGGTTTTCAAAGAGACTGGTAAATGGACCAGACAGGTGGGGAGACAAAAAGAGGCTGTCATGATGGCCCCGGCCAGAGATTCCTGGTAGGGGTTTTGGGAATGGAGGGCGTGACTTATTTGAGGTTGGAGAAGTTATGTTGATTGTTGAATCCTATTTCCCTGGAGCTGCTTATTGGACGGGGAAGGAGGTGTCCCTGGATGGGGGAGGGAGGGGAGGGTAGGAAGAGGGAAGTAACAGTAGAAAGTTGAGGGGGGCCAGGGGAGGAAATGCCTCTAAGAGTGAGTCTGCAGTTGAGAAGTTTCTAAATTATTCCTGGACATGAACTCTTCAGCCACATGTGTTCATCATCACACTGAGAAACCTTTCTGGATTAGCAGGCCATGTTCTTGCAGCTGTTAATGAGAGCTAGCCTGATCCTATCAGCAAAACTCTCCAAGGACCACAAGTCATTGTTGGATGGAGAGGGTCACTGGCGGAGAGGTCCCCTCCCTGACATCCCGCTACTGTCATCTCTCTCCGCAGTTATCTGGTTGTAAAGCCACACAAATAGTAATGTAGTATGTCAGATAGTCATTTAATTATTATGATCTTCCTTGTAGCAATTATGACTTGCTTTATTGCAGATAACAGTAAACGGGTAGATAAAAGCCACTCAGTAGTGAAAATTGTGATTTTGGGTTCTTAAGATCATACGCACAAGGCTACCTTCATGGTGTTTGCGGGTGGGCATGCATTAGCATCGACAAATGAGTTATGAGCTCTGCTTTAAAAATATAATTGGAATGCTATTCAAAAGAAAACTGTTTCTGAGAGGATAATAAAAGTATTTCATGATCTCTGGTATATA
This sequence comes from Molossus molossus, assembly GCF_014108415.1. NCBI lineage: Eukaryota > Metazoa > Chordata > Mammalia > Chiroptera > Molossidae > Molossus > Molossus molossus. Next base: position 16,976,590 of record NW_023425344.1, on the reverse strand, counting down.
TGCCCCAAACTGGGCATATTTTATCGAGTTCATTCCGTCTAAATTTCACTGATGACCCAGTCTAGTGGGTGTGTGGTGTTTTCCTTTCTCTGGTTGGTAGGTGTTACACCCCCAGCAGCCGTCCAAACCTCGCCACTGTCTTTGTGTTTCTGTGTATGATTAATAGAGATGCTGAGATTAATTAAAATAAAAGGAATTGTTGTTAAATCCCCGCTGTTTCTTTGTCAACCTTTATTCATAAACCACTAGAAGAGGAACGATAGCAAGGTTGAGAAAGAAGCTCAGTGGCATGGATCTGCCAGGTCACTGTGGTGAACATGTATGACTTCCCAGCATTCCTTTCTCTTTCTCAACGGCACCTCAGTTGGGAGGATGTTACCAGTGGTTATAATCTGGAGGGACAGATCGGAGGGATGTGCTCTGGGTGTCCTGTCCCCCCCAGGGCAACGGATGGCCCATGATCTGCTATAGCCCAGTTGGAGACACCTGTGAGCAGAGAGACAGAAAGACTGCAACATACGGAGTTCAGTTCTACCCGGTTTGGTGACCTCTGACCTGAACGTTCTTCACGGAGACTTGGCGGTCCCTGGTCCTGCCTCCAGTCTCCAGAGACGCCTTGCTGCCTACCTGTCTCTAGGTTTGCTCTCTGTCCTCCTGCGAACCCTGTGGGTGCCAGCACCCTTCCAGTAGGTTCCTGTGCTAGAGTGTCGGCCACCGTTGCTTGTAAGCCCAGGATCCCAACCGGTGTCGGCAGAGACTGGTCTGGCTCTGCTGCGCATTACCTGAGTGATGAAGGATACATGACCTCTTGGAGCCTCAGTGTCCTCATCTCTAAAACGGGGCTAATCATACAACCTGTTTCAGGGCAGCCATATGGATTAGGATGTTTCAAGTGGAACATTTAGCACAATGTGGAGAGTAGTGATGTTCACTAAACAGTAGCTGCTGCATTACTATTATAACCAGATAAAGGTCTTCTCATTATTATCATTCCTCACTGTGCCTGGCACATAGTAGACATTCAAAAAATACTAACTTGTTTACTCCGAAAATGAACTAAAACCCACTTTTTCTAGGATTAGAGAGGAGTGGCCCCTACACTACACGTGGATTTGACAAGCAGAGTGACACCTTGAATAAGAGTGAAAAGAAAGGAATAAGGAGAACTGAGTGTATCCCTCGGCCCCACCTGAATGACCAAAAAGTGGGACATTTTTCTGTGGTTTGCTCTGCTCAGCTCCGCCCTCTGGGGTGTGGTTGGGTGGCCACGTGACCTGACACCAGCTAATGTGGTTCTGATACCAGCTGCCTTGGTGGAGGCTAAAGCCACAGGTGCTTCTGGGAGCAACCTGCCAAGCATGCTGTGTTAGACAAGGTGATCCCAGAACCTACATTAAAAACAGCAAAACCGGTCTGTTCTTCGTAGGCCTGACAGGTCAGATCCAACTGCAGGATCCAGAGGTATGTCTGCAAAGTGGGGGGCCTGCACCCAACCACCTTCCCCTCCCCACGTGAGCTTGGCAACAAGTCCCATCCAAGCTGTGTAGTCCGAGAGTTGACACATGATTGTCGATACACACAGATCCAGGGAGAAGCCCCGAGACTGAAAATCCCCCCTGTAAGCAGAGGGCAGGCAAGACTGAAGAAAGGCTGGCCACTCCAGTCTGGTAATTAATGGAGTTCATTAAGGGAAACTTACATACCAAGCATGTCTTGGGCGGCTGCGAGATGGAATGGATCTCTACCCCTGCTTGGCAGGCACCAAAGATTGATCTAGTGAGGTGGGGGAATAGTATCGGGTCCTAGCACCTGAATGCTGCCAGATACAGGGAGTACTTCACATGCTTGACCAGATCAGGAGAGCACCCAGTTCCGGGAACCAGCACGTGGCAGGAAATAGGGGAGGGGTGCTGACTTATGTCAGAGCGAGCGTCAGTTACTATCAGACAGCCTCTAAGGGGGCTTTGCAGAATCTAGCCTCCGTTCTGGCCCAGGTCCAATGCGAGGGACAGACAGCGGTCACATCATGGAGCAGCCTCCTCTCCACAATGATGTCAGGACGGAACTGTCTTCCTAAAAGGATTGTTAATGTCCCTTCCCTAGCCCGAGACCGTTGGAGCTCCTGCTTGCTGGAAGAATAAAATCTGGACTCCTGCCAGGCCCTTTCCGACCCACCACCTTCTCTCTCTCCCCAGCTCTGTCGCGTGCAGCTTTTATGTGCAGCCCTGCACCGAAGCCAGCCCCTCACGCAGCTCACTGTTCCGACAGTATGTCTTCCAGGGCCTCGCCTTTGTGCTCTGCTGTGGCTGTTCCCTGCCAGGAGTATTGTTTTCTTGTCACCACTGCCTGTCACCATGTCCCTTATCTCCAAACAGAAAGCATCCCTCTACCTGTTTTCCAGGATTCCTTTAAAATGTTCATATCTTCCTCCAAGGCTTTGAGTGCCTTCTTTGCCAAGCTGTGATCACGGTCCTAGTAATAAAGAGTAGCAGAAACAATGAACATGCATACAGCACTTACTGTTTTCAATGTTTGACATGTGAGGATGACTTCCTTTAATTCTCACATCAGCCCTGTGAAGGCACTCTACTTATACCATTTAGCAAATGGGGAAACGGAGTCACAGAGGAGCTAAGTAATTGATCACGTAGCTAGTGAGTGGCAGAGCCAAGACTGAACCAGGCATTCCTCTGCCCTGCTCTCAACCGTTGCTCTCAAGTGCTTTGCTCTGCTCTGGGAGCTTTGCATCTCCTTGCACGTTAGCAGACCAGTGTTAGTGACTGCTAGTAAATGGTGAGTAGGCTGCTTATTATGTACTTTATTATGTTAAAAATTATGATCACTATAAAAAATGTGTCAGGCACCATTGTAAATCTACAGGCATTTATGTCTCCCCAGCAGGAAATGTGTACCTTGTTTTGGAAGGATGGAGAGAGTGCTGAACTTGGAATGAGAGGAATCCTCAGGTTAGGTTTTAGCTCTGGGTCCTACTGCCAGCCTCAGATAAGTCAGTTCACCATTCTGAGCCCAGATTTTCTCATCTGTAGAATAAGGGGTCTGGCTTAGATGATTCCTACACTCTTCACTAGCTGTGAGTTTGAGAATTTGTAAAATAGGGACAATACCATATGTCACAGGTCTGTTGAGGCTGTAGTAAGATAATGTATGACGATTTCATATTCATTTCATATCTATCACCAGCTGTGTATCATGTATTGTTCTCAGTGCTGGGGATGTGGGAAAGCAAAGTCCTTGCTGCCACAGAGAGGGAAATACTGAAAATAACCAATAATTAATTATATAAGTCAAGGTCAAGTGATAACATGCCATGAAGGGAAGTGTAAGGGGATTGAGAGTCTGGGTGGTGGCAGATAGGGACAAACTTCCTGAGAAGAAGACATTACAACAGAGATTTGAACAAAGCCAGGGAACAAGCCATGCGATCCAAGCAGAGGGAATGGCAGTGCAAAGGCCCTGAGGTTGGAGTGGTTTTGATGTGGTCAAAGATTAGGAAGGAGGCCAGAGAGGATGGAGAACAGTGAGCCAAGGGCAAGTGGAAGGACTGAATTTTGTTTTAAATGTAATTGGAGGTCATGGGGGATTTTTAAAAATTAACTTATTCTTGTTACAGATGTTTCTCCTTTTTTCCCATTGACACCCTCCTCCCAATTCCCCCCCACCCCACCCCGGGGGATTTTTGAGCTCCCACATGTTGCCATCTGTTTTCACTTAAGAAGCACCTTCTATTACTATATGGAAAATAGACTGCAGGTGGGTAGAGGCGGGAGGTAGAAGCAGGAAGATAAGGTCACAGTCCAATCAAGACATGATAGACGTGGCCAGTTTGGCTCAATGTTTAGATTGTCGGCTCATGGATCAAAGGGTTGCTGGTTTGATTCCTGGTCAAGGGCATGCACCTGGGTTGCAGGTTCCATCTTGATCCCCGGGGGTCATTCAGGAGACAGCCGGCTGATGTCTCCCTCTTTCTCTTTCCTCACACCCCTTTCTCTCTCCTCACATCCCTCTCTCTCCCTCCCTCCCCCCTTACCGTCCCCCCCCTCCCTTCTGCTCTACTTAAAGTCAATGGAAAAATACCCTCGGATGAGGATTAACAACAAAAAGATGGTGGTGGCTCGAATGAGGGTGGTCACGGCGGAAGTACCCTAATTCATTGTATCTTGTGGCTGGTAATGCCCATCGAATCTGCCGACAAATTAGAGGAGGCTGGGAGAGAGAAGAGGCAAGGATGACTTAAGGTTTTTACACAAAACCAAACATGGTTTGTATGATGTTCCAAGAGGGAAGATTTGGGGAGGGTCAGGTTCAGGAGGAAATCGAGGGTTCAGAGGAAGATGACTCTCAGGTGTTCAGATCAGGTACACGCTTGGATTTCAGAACAAGACGTGGGTGAGAGAGCTGAGCTGGCAGAATCAATCTGGGTGAAATCGGCACCGAGGTGACCGGAGAGCCACTGGACTGAGTGAGATCCCCTCGGTGGGGATGCTAGTGGTAGGATTAGAGTTAGCCAAGAGACGAGGGCCAGGGCCTGAGTCAACTTGCACAGCGACACATGCAAGGTCTCTGAAAAATAGTCTGCTGCCTGGGATCCAGCTGGCGCAGAGCCCCGCGTGGTGAGGCTGCCCCTCAACACTCTGCCGGGCGCCCCAGGGAGGCGGAGATGGCACACCCACAGGGGCCTCAGCCATTGGCCACCGAGCAGGCCTGGAAAGACCCCAATGGGGCTGCAGTTTTTCAAACAGGGCCTGGAAATGCTATGAATTAAAACGCACTGCTTTCAGTGCCAGTTATCTCTAAGTGTCTCCTTAAGAACACGAGTGGACTCCAGAGAGGTCCTGGGTGGAGGGAACCGCTCATAATTTATTTAGTACCAGTCGGAATAGTAAGAGGCGCCTGGACTTTGTGGTTAGGCGTCCTCATTCGAGCGGACAGTTGTCAGTTGTGTGACTGTGGGAAAGACAATCGCAGCTACTTTGTAAAATGGGAAGAAGTTTCTGTCCCACTTGTCATACAGTGTTGACTGTCAGTGAGAAAGTGTCTGCAGCACTGTTGTGTAAGCTTTAAACGCTATAAAAATAATACTTTTAATTTTGAAAAAGTTTACAAAGCCAAATTTTAACATATCCCCTTTCATGTCCAGCGCACAGTCACTCTAGTGAGGTGGGCAGAGTGGGTCTTAATCAGAGCTGTGTCTCAGTCCCAAAGAACTGGGTTCTTATTTTCATTACATAACGGCCTTTATTTGGTGCCTTTTGTACCTACTCCTCACTCAGAACTCACTTCGAGCATCTTCTCCTCCGCGTAGCTTTCCCTGGCTGCCCCACACGCGCGCTCCAGCCTCACTCTCGTCTCTGACGGGCCTTTCCCTAAGTGTTTGTTGACTGAATGAATAAATGGGCAACGTGGCTCATGCTAGAATAGTAGTTTCAAACTTCCTAAATGGCCACCCAAAATATATGTGTAACAATAGGCATATATGTGTGTTTCTCCTCACATGCATGTTCAAAAAAAGTTCCATGAAACGATACTTACTTTGCTGCATGGGATTCATACTGATATTTTCTATTCTATTCTGTGTATATATTTTTTTTCCCAAGGAAAATGAGGGTTGCAACGGAATTGATTTTCTACCCAGACTAATGTATCATGACCCACAGTCTGGAAAACGCTGTTATGGGCCGTGCAGGCAGCCAGGAACCTGTTCTTTGCGAGTCACTTGGGTCATCTGTGAGGTTTTTCCCAGCTCCACCATTCATGCTAATTCTGAAGAATAAAGGAATTAAGAGGCTGTGGGAATAGTCATTTAGCATCATGGCAGCTTGACCATTTACTGCATGGAACATATTTTTAGCTTTTCCTGTACTACATGAGGAAGTCAAAATCTAATAAATGCTTAGATTTGGGGCAATTCCTGTGTGAGAAAGATCTGATTTTAGTCTTCATATGTCATTGAGACGATGTAGAGATTTACAAGAGTGACTTTCAAACAAAAGTTTGAAAGGTTTCTCGTCCAGAATCCTTGGACCCCAAATGTTACAGATGCAGGACTTTTCGGTGTCTGAAAGGAAATGCGGTCGCATCCTGTATACTTTGTATCATCGCAGTAGAGGCTTGGGCAGCAGCCCATACTCAAACACATTGATTTGTCTTCAGCAGATGTATGAATATTCATACTGTGCGGCATAAAGACCATAAACACCCTCACATCAGATGAGGTCATTAACAGGGTGTAAACATCTTTGCCGTCTTTAGAAATGTGGGGGTTTCCAAGAATCCCACGAGGGAGTGTGGAAATAAAATTTTGTTCTCCAGGTTCCATGTTTTTTCCTTTTCAAAAAAAGAAACATTTATCCCTTTGGGAGACCAGTGCTGGGCTCAGTGCCTAACACATAGAAGACACCCCAAAAATATTTGTTGAATGAATAATGGAGACCGACTGCAGCTTATAGAAAGCCCCTGTTCACAGCCAAGCCACTTTCGAGAAGAGAGCCCTCTGGTTCTTCCCGGGGCTCTAACCTTACCCCCTTTCCTATGAGCCGATGGAAACCCATCGCTTCCTCTTGGCAGCCTCTCAAGGAGCAGAGGGGAGAGAGGCTTGTGGATTCTTTTGTTTTCTCCCTCCTTCCTTCAGGCCTTGCACCAGCGGAAATGAGAGGCGGCCCACTGGTTTTGGAGAGAGGGGTTTGGGTGAAACAATAGAGGTTTTTTACCTATTTGTTCTTGGTCTAAATCATAGCCAAATTCGAAACTGCCCTTTCTTAGCTTCCTTGTGCTGGGAATACAACTCGATACAGTAACCAACTCCAGGAATATCCAGAATTTTTCGGGGGAGGGGGCACAGAACGTGTCAGGGATTGGGGTTTCACAGGCTTGGCTACAGAGACCTGGGTTCAAATTCTGGCTCTGCCACTCCCTTGGCACATTACATGCACTTTCATTTAAGCTCCACATTTTCATTTAGAAAATGAAAATAACTGTTGTGAGGACTAAAGGCAATCATACGTGGAAACCATTTGTCACAAAACTGGTGTTTTTATTGTTAATAGTGCTAGTAATAGTGAAAATGTTAATCTTGGTCATTGTTGAAGGACAACTCAGCAGGAGGACAGAGCAGGAGCAGATACAGCCCCCTCCAGTCTCTGGCCCTCCCGTTCTTCGATATGGACTGTACCAGTCAGGATGGGCGAAGTTATGCTCTGGTTAAAAAAAACACCCCCCCGATTTCTGAAACTTAACACTACAAAAGTTTATTTCTGGATCTCACCGATTTCTCTGTGGACCCAGATGACTCTCCAGGGCAGTTATCTGTGTGTTGGCTCCATGCTCCGGGCTGATGTGTTCTGACAGCATCGCCATGGCAACACATGCTTCCACAGCGTTGCAGCAGGGGAGGAGAAAGCTTGGTGGTTCCTCCCTGGGCTCCTCAGTGCTTCCACCCCGAAAGTTTCTCGTTTCTTCCAGTCCCGGGTTATTGGATCAAGCAAGTCACATGGCTGTGCCTTACTTCCAAGCAATGGGGAAGGAGAGTTCTCCCCGTGTCTGGAAGTGAAGGGGAACTGGCAGCATGGGAGAGGGGCACTAATGTTGGCCACGTGGACGGCTCGCCTTTTCGCGCTCTACCAGAGACTGCTCTCGCAAACACGGCTCCAGCGCCCCGTCCAGCCGCGGCCGAAGCCCCAGCTGTGTGGGGAACCTGGCGATGCCACTGGGGCGGATGATCTTTGGAAACCACTGAGCTCTTTCCTAGACCAGGCAGAGGAGGCAGTTTCGGGGTGCTTGAAGCGAGTCCGACCTCCTGGGCTGGAGCCGCTCACCCCAGTGCTTTCTCTGACCCCCTTAACCCCCAATGACAATGGATGTGGTGTTAAAATGGTGGGTTCCTCAAGTTGCAGGGCACCCTGGGAACACCCCTCATATTCCAAATGTGGAAGCTGAGGCCCTGGGAGAGAAACAGCTTTTCCTGGGGACCCTAACTGATTACAGCAGTTCAATGTCAGGGAGCTTGAATGTCCCCTTTGCCAATACTGGTGGCGCTGACCTGTTCCCCTTCAGTAAACCGGAGGTTACGACTCATGTTGCCTTTCTTACAATGTCCCCACTCGACCGCGATTTTCTTCCCCGAAGTCAGAAGACACGGAGTATCTTTGGGGCCTCAGATTTGGATCTGATAAACCAAAGGGACAAAGTGGCTGTCTTGGTGCACCGGTACTAACAGGACTGACAACCGACGCTGCTGATTATGGGCAAAGAACTGAAGGCACAAGGGCCGATCTGTTCAGTTGTGTAAACGGCATTTTTTCCAGTGAAATCTCAATACCTCCCTCAGGATATTGCAGCTTATGTTTCTGAGCCACTCGCCTTTGATATTTACTCGTCGGGGATTTTACTCTTGAGACATCACTGTGGCAACAGAACCATTTTGCCTCCATGAAGATGATGTCAAAGTCTTAAAATCCAGGACATTTTAAGGCAGGATTCCAACCTCATTACTGCCAGGAATAAGATTCATCCAAGGTGGAAGTGTCCTCTCTTAGAACTCAAATCCGTCTCAGAATGGCTTTTCTCTCCCCTTTGTTTTGGAAGCGAAGCAATTACTTTTTTTTTTTTTTTTTAAAGGAAAAAAATTGTGCTAATGCACAAAACTCTCTTTCCCCTTTCATTTATTTGGAATTGAACTTAACAAAGTCAGTTCGGAGCAAGCACTGTATATGAGTAATGCTTTTTGTCCATAAAAGAGCATTGACTCAAATGTTTCGGGAGTGCTGATTCTTTCTGCTTTGTGTGAGCGTCCGTAATGACAAAGTGCTCGTGTCAGAGTGTATAATGAAACTATAAATTGTTTTCATGAATGCTCTGAATTTGGTCTTTTACGGGGCAAATTCAAAAGGTATTTAATGCCACATTTCACATATGTGAATAACACCAGAAGGTGCAGTATATCCAATCAAAGTAAAGGAGTCCTGGTCAGGGCTCACACTGGCCCGTGTGTGGGGGCTTGCCAGCTGGGGGTGGCTCACGGTGGGGAGAGTGGGGAGGAGGAGGGACAAAGGGTTCCTGCAAGGTTCGCCTGAGTGTTTGGGGATAATTCAAAATGTGGCTGAAATACTTAGCTCACAAAGTTGGTCTCTGGTGAGGGGGCTGCATTGGAATCACAGAAGGTGTGCATATCTTGGCCAAATTACAAACACACTTTCTCAAGTGGGAAAATGTCTGCTATGTTGCATGGACAAGTGCAATGTATTGCAATGATTTATGGTTCAATTAAATTATTTTAATAACATTGTTTTTGTTTTTTTGGGTTTTTTTTAAATTATAGAAGCCATATGGGTTTATTCTAGAAAATTGAGAAAACACAGAAAAGCATAAAGAATAAAAAATTAAAAAATGCAAATAATTTTGCTATCAGGAGGCAATTGTTAGTAACATACAAATGTCTTTTTAAATGTCTTTCTGTGTATATTGTTTTGTAAAATTTTAACAAAATTTTACATAATCTCATCTGGATATAGAAATCCTTTTGAAATAAAATTGGGGTCCAGCTATCTAGTTATCGAAGTATGTAATTTTTACAAAGTATTCTACTGTTTTACTTCTTTGTAATGAAATGATTTTATTCTCCCCAGTTTGCCAAAGTTCACGAACATGCAAGGCTTGGGTTCTGTCATGAGGAACAGGTCAGATACTGTAGCTGCCGATAGGTGACACGTCAGTTACTGACAAATGTCTCTGGGTATATGATCTCTAAAACCAAAACAGGCACAGAACAAAAACACAAAAACCAACCCTGCAGGGTGTGGTAAATGGAGCCCTGTTGACGTTTTGACCCGTCGCTTGGATTTGTTTGGCAGTACCTGGTGTGCAAAAGGAAGCTGGAGAGTAAAAAGGAAGCCCTGCTGATCCTCTCCAAGGAGCTGGACACATGCCAGCAGGAAAGGGACCAGTACAAACTCATGGCCAACCAGCTGCGAGAACGCCACCAGTCCCTGAAGAAGAAATACCGAGAGCTGATCGTACGTATTACATCACGGGGACGTTCCTGTTCCCTCGTTAAGATAGGAAGAGGGGATTTTAACATGCCCCTTCTCCAGAAAAGGATTGAATTCAAAAAGTTCCAGAGTGGAAAAATTAAGAAGTGGAAGTGGCCACTCCTATTTCCTCCGCAGTCTGTCCCCTCCAGACTGCTTACTCCGGCATCTGTGAACACACATGCGTACGTATGTGTTTGTGTGCCTGTTTACTTATTCCTTTGATCATAGGGAGTATTTTAAGAGGATTTGTATTATAAATCTGCGCTGTCTAATTCAGAAACCACACATGGTTTAAATTCCCTTTTAAATTAATTAGAATGAAAGAGAATTGAGCACTCAGTTTTTCAGTCTTATCACATGTCATGGACTCAGTTGGCATAGGTGGCTGGTGGCGACCGTGAGGAGCAGGCTGCTCTGCTGGGCAGTTCGATATGGGATGTTGCCATCACTGCAGGTCCTGCCGGACAGCACTGAACAGATGTCATCCTGACACTTGCTCTTTCCCCTCAACACTACTGTGGACACCTCTCTAGGTCATGCGGACAAACTTGGTTCATTTTTAAACACTGTTGCATAGTAATATTTCCATATCTTTTTTAGCCTTTCTCTTAACGTGAGCATTTAGGTTTTCTCTAGGACATCACATGGCAAGAGTTTTAAGGATGTAAATTATACCGAAATGGAGGATACCAACAGCATGGTACTATTTTGTATTCTTGTGTCTTTTTTCCTCATGGACACAACCTCTTTTTTAAGTGCTGACACTGTTGCTAACATCTGGCCACTTGTGCTGGGCTCAGTGTACTGTCCTGGAACAGAAATAGAGTAGAAAGATTCCTCAGGTTAAAATAGTGTTGACCTATATACGGACAGATCAGATAAAAGTGTTCTTGTTTATTGAGCATTTATTCACCGAGATATTTGTATTCCTAGATAACCCACAAGGAAGAGAGATTGAATCTTTTTAAGACAAAAAGTCTGATAGGACCAGAAGTTCTCAGTTAATTTCCTTTTATTTTAAACATATTCTTTCCCCGCCCCCCAGAATTATTCTGTTCACAGAGAAAACTCAAGTGTGTATGTGTGTGTCCATGACTGTTCCTCTGGACCCAACTATTTAAAGAGGAACTCAACTCAAACCAAATGGAATACAAGTTTGACTCTGCTCAAAAATAATTTTGATAAATCCAGTTTATTTTTATTTTGATTTTTTGGTTCACATAGTTTTAGAAAATATTTGGTTTGGTCCTAAATAGAATTGATTCCTTAGATGTTTTTCCAAAATAAGCCTGGTTCAGTTTAGGCTGGTTTTTCAAAAGCGTATTTGAGCTTGGCTCAGCACATGACTGGGTGCGGGGACTGGGACTTGGGAGGGTCTGAATTTAGTTCATAGTTTGGTTCAGTTCCTTGAATCTAAGCACTTTTTTTTTTTTTTAAAACTAAAATGTAGCATTTTTTTTTTTTTGTAGGATGGCGATCCGTCACTTCCCCCTGAAAAGAGGAAACAGGTGAGACTCATTTCTGACCTTGGATGACTCAAACTGTTCGATTGGCGCCAGTGAGGGAGATCAGGGCATCCCGTGCTGTATCGGGAAATCTTTTATTTTCCAGAATCCTTTTGCACTACGGCAGGGGGGTGGGGTGGGGGGTCCGGCAATTCTGATTGCCAAGGGTGAGTGGGGTGGGGTGAGGGGTGAAGGACACCTGGTGAAGTCCCACAGGGTAGAAGGGGGCGCCCCAGTGGACCGCATTCCCCTCCTTGTCCGGCGTGCTGTTGGGAGGCCGCGAGCTGAGGGTTTATGGCCGCAGCACGTCACCTCGCTGTTCCATGGCTGGTGCTGTTTACTGTTTATCTTATGCCACTTTACACTGTTTCAAAATTTGTGTTTTATTTTATTTATACTTTAGTACAGTTAGCATACAATATTATATTAGCTTCAGGTGTACAGCACAGTAATTCAACATTATCTATATTGCGATGTGATCACCACAACAGGTCTAGCAACCATCTGTCACCGTGCAAAGTTATGATGGTATTACTGACTCTGTTCCCGGTGCTGTGCGACATTCCCATGGCTTGTTTATTGTTAACTAGAAGTTTGCACCTCTTATTCCCCTTCAGCGTTTCACCCATCCCCCAATGCCCTCCCCTCTGGCAGCCTCTTGTTTTCTGTTTCTAGGAGTCTGTTTTTGTTTTGTTTTTTCATTTGTTTTGTGTGTGTTTTTTTAGATTGCACATATTAGTGACATCATATGGTATCTGTCTCTCTTGTTCTGAGTTATTTCACTTAGCATAAGACCTTCTGTGTCCATCTATGTTGTCACAAATGGTAAGATTTCAACTTTTTTTATTATTGAGTGATATTCCATGGTACATATGTCCATCTTTTGTCCATCTTTTTTATCCATTCATCTGTTGGTGGACACCTAGCACTTCAGACTTTTATTTATTTATTTATATGTTTTTATTGGTTTTTTAGAGAGAGTGGAAGGGAGAGAGAGAGACAGAAACACTGGTGTGAGAGAGCAACATCGATCGTCTGCTTCCTGCATGCTCCCCCACTGGGGATCGAGCCTGCAACCCAGGCATGTGCCCTGACCAGGAATCGAACTGGGACCTCTCAGTCCATGGGACAGCGCTCAATCCGGTGAGCCACACTGGCCGGGTGCACTTCAGACTTTTAAAAGCCATCTTACCAGCAAAACTCACAAGCTGCTTGTTCTTTTCTCCTAGATGGTAGCCCAACATCGTTTATTGACAAATTCAGTTTTTCCCCGTGGGTTTTAGATGCCCGCTTTTATCAATAAACAAATCCTTATATATATATACATGGATCTGTTTCTGGCCCTAGCTGGTTTGGCCCAGCGGTTAGAGCGTCAGCCTGCGGTCCAGAGAGACCCAGGTTTGGTTCCTGCTAAGGGCATGTGCCTTGGTTGCAGTTTGTCCCCGGCCCAAGTTGGGGTTGTGCAGGAGGCAACCACTCAATGTGTCTCTTTCACGTTGATGTCTCTCTCTCTCTCCCTCTCTTTCTCCCACTCTACTGGAACAAAAATGGAAAAATGTTCTTGGGTGAGGATAAAAAAAAATGTTTCTGGACTTACTGTTCTGTTCCTTTGAGCTTTCTATATAGTCCTGTGGTTGTAACACATTGTTCTGTTTTACTTTATAATACTTTTAACATCTATTTGGGTTCATCTTCTTCTGTTTGCTCTTCTTCTTCAGGAAGATAAACTTATAAACATTTTATCAGGTCCTCCTCTGATCCTCCCCTTCCAAACCCCATACCTATTGGTATTTTGCTATGGAGTTTGTTAAATTTATTGATTAACTTGGGAACAGTTAACATTTTCATATGATCATGTCCAGGAATACTGTGCATCAAAATTCTTTTAGTCCAGTTGCATACATACATACATATATATTGCTTTTTCTAAAGATATCTTTGTTGGAATTTTTCTTAACTTCACAATTGTTTTATACTGACATACCCTGAATTACAGCCTTTGATGGGTTTGAAGGGAGTCTGCAGATGTGATATTAGCGCTGTGTGTTCCATGTTACGGAAAGTCTCTGCACCAGAGCCAGGCTTCAAAAATGCCAATAAGAACAGATTTGTTTGGCCAGCTCAGCATCCTGTTTTGTTCATTGATCATATACCTGGCACTGCATATACAGTCCTTGGGTTCATTACCTTGGGATTTTTGATGCTGTGTAAACAGTAAGCCCAACACACACACACACACACGCACACACAGTGCACATGCACACACACACACACACACACACGCACATACATGCACATTTATCTTTAAATAACAATTCTGTCCTATAGTTACCTATTTAGTCATTCAGTTCTACTCACTCCCATAACCTACCTCCTTGCTACTTTTTAAAATTTTTTATTTTTTTATTTTTTTATCCTCACTCAAGGACATTTTTTGCATTTATCTTCCGATAGAGCAGGAGGGAGAGAGAGGTGAAGAGAGAGAGAGAAACATCGATGTGAGAGGGACACATCGACTGGTTGCCACTCACACAACCCCAACTGGGGCTGGGGACAAACTGCAACCAAGGTACGTACCCTTAGAGGGAACCGAACCCGGGACTCTCCAGTCTGCGGGCTGACGCTCTAACCACTGAGAAAAACCAGCCAGGGCCTCCTTGCTACTTTTATCTGATTACTTTACAATGCTTCAGATTTTATCTATAGTCAAAGTTTTTGCCCTGACCAGTTTGGCTCAGCGGTTACAGCATCAGCCCTCAGACCAAAGAGTCTCAGGTTCGCTTCCTGTCAAGGGCACGTACCTTGGTCCCGGTTTGGTCTCCAGCTCTGGTCGGGGTCATGCGGGAGGCGACCGATCGATGTGTTTCTCTCACATCAGTGTCTTTCTCTCTCTCTTCCCCTCCCACTCTGTCTGAAAATAAATGGAAAAATATCCTCGGGGAAGGATTTAAAAAATAAAAATGAGCCCTGGCCGGTTTGGCTCAGCGGTTAGAGCGTCGGCCTGCGGTACTGAGAGACCCGGGTTCGGTTCCCGCTAAGGGCACGTACCTCGGTTGCAGTTTGTCCCCGGCCCTGGTTGGTTGTGCGGGTGGCAGCCACTCGATGTGTCCCTTCACATCGATGTTTCTCTCTCTCTCTCTTCCTCTCTCTCCCTCCGCTCTATCAGAACAAAGGATGGAAAAAATGTCCTCGGGTGAGGATAAAAATAAATAAATAAATAAAAATAAAATAAAAATAAAAATAAAAATGAAGTCACATATTTCTACGGAGTCAATTATTATTATTATTTCTACAAAATTACATGGAAATTTATCATTAATGTCTAAAAATTGGGATCCTTCATCTGGAATTGCTAGGTGCCTTTATTTTTGTGTTTTCGGTGGCTGCGAGCAGTCATCTTTGGCATGACTGTAGAGTGTGTTAGTATTCATGGAGGAGTTTTACAGTGTAAATGAATTCACGTTCCATGACTGTGTAATAAAAAATTTACATTGACTGAGGAGAATCTGACGAATTCCAGGAAGTCTGTCAAGCTGCATTCTTACAGCTCTAAAAAAAAAAAAAAAAAAAAAAAACCCACACACAACAAGTTCAGTCTGCTAAGCACTGGCTTTGTAGCTTTTAATGTGGCATCGAGTTTCGTCCCTCTGGGGTTTAGCTCGGTGCTGTGAGCTTGCCCTCTGCACCTGCCTGCGGGCTGGAAGCCGCTGCCTTTCTGCCTGAGGTGGGGCGCATCGGGGTGCAAGGGACAGAATTCTACACTGTATGAACAGTGCAGGAATCAATGACCTTACAGAACCCAAAGTTCAGAGGTAGTGCAGGCTTCAGATGCCGTGGCATCATCCTGTACTGGTTCTCTCCACTGTGCCACCCTTAGCAAATAAAAAAATAAAAAAATAAAATACAGGACACCCAGGTAAATTTCGTTTTAGATAGACAGTTAATACTTTTTCAGTATAAAGGTATGCCCCATGCATTATTAGGGACATATTTATGGCTGAAACATTATTTACCATTTATCTGAAATTCAAATTGAACTGGACCTCCCGTATCTTCTCTGACCACTCCACCACCGTGCCAAGTTCAACGTCAGCTTCCTCTTAGCATTAGCTTTCTTCTAAGGCCGGTTCCCCTACATAGGAGAGGCAGAACACCCAGCCACGGAATACAAGTCTAGTTGGGCGAGTATTGGACATGCTCCCATTCCTGGTCTGCTAACATTCACCAGGAGAGTGCTATTCATTAAGTGCCTTAGATTGAGCACCTGGGATGGACGAGCTATGGGGGAGCCAGCACTGAAACCCATCAAACTAATTGTGTGGCCTTGGGAAGGTTGCTTTGGGTGTCTGAGTCTCAGCTTTCTCATCCATAAAATGGGAGAGAGTGGTACCCACTGTATAGTGTGGCTGTAAGGAACAATTGAGATATTGCAAGTAGAGGGTTTTCAGTTCCATTTCTCTGGACCAGTGGTTCTACTGTTGAGAATCAGAGATATCTTTGAGAATACGATGAAAGCCATGGACCTTTGCTTGAAATGTGAACACATACATGGCCACAAAAATGTTTGCATTTAATTTCCTAGATTCACAGACTGTCTGCATCCTGTCCATGGATCCTTGGGGTTCCTTGGACTGCATTTAAGAGCTGCTGCTTTAAATGCATTGAGGGTTCTTCTCAATATAATTGCAAACAATACCACATCCTATGTCTTTGTAGCGCTGTGTGTTTTTCAGAGACCATATATGCATGCATGGCTGGCTGGCTGGGTGGATGGCTGGGTGGATGGCTGGCTGGCTGGCTGGCTGGCTGGCTGGGTGGATGGGTGGATGGCTGCTGGGTGGATGGAATCTCCCACCTATCTTCTGTAGTCACACTGACAAGTTATGTCTTTCACAAAGTCTAAAGGGCACATTATGGGTGTCATGGATTCAAATTTAACCCTACCACTTGCTAGCTGGGTGAACTTATGTAACCTTTCTGAGACTTAATTTCCTTCTCTTCAAAATGAACATAATAATGAGACATATTTCTAAAGTTCTCATGAAGAACTGGTGTGATAATGCTTATAATGCTGGCTTCCTTGTACTTGGTGAGAGTCCCACGATGAGTGCAACAATAGATTGGCTATTTTTCATCTTCCCTATGGCTTGCCCAAGGTCATAGAACAGGACTAGAATCCAGATCTCCTAGCTTGTGGTTCAGGGTTTGGGTATTTTTGTTCAACATTCTATTGTTAGAATGTTTGCGTGGAGAGGAAGCACAATCAATATTTAATCCAACCCATTCTGAAAGTTCCAAGATTAAATGCTTTATTCGAAGCCGTCTGCTTCAGTGTGGTGGAGAGCCAGGAACAGACCCAGGAATTGCTCCCTAAGCCCGTGTTCTCTCCTGTGGCAAACAGTGTCTGGGCATAATGTCTTCCTGCTCTTTTTAAAATCTCTTCCATTAGAACAGACCAAAACTTTCATGGTTGTGGTGCTAGAAATACAGTTGTCGAGGCTTCCGTTTAGAACTTAGACTCCTTTGGAAAACAACTCAATTTCCAATGGTAAATCATCCGTTAAAGAAGCTGCAGAGAAGTCGTGACAATAGCGATGCACCAGTAGTTTCTCGTGGAAAGCTGAAATGGAAATCTCCTCTGGTAGTGCAGGCAGAACTGTGCACAGAGCACCTCTCTGCACCACAGCGAGAGATCACCGAGAGATCTCAGGTGACCCTTTCAGTGTTTCTCTTTTGCTAAACAAGCAATCTCTCCAAAGAAGACAAAGGGGAATTTAAATGATCTTGAGTTAATCTTATTATAAGGAGGGATTGTGGGGGTGGGGGTGGGGGGTCATGGCAGCCCACTTTCCCATGGAAATTCCTCCTTGAACGAGGAATCAGATAGATGCATCTTTGTTTTTTCCAGTTTTGTTTTTTTTTTTTTTTTTGTGGTACTTGCCCCTAGTGGGAACCGAACCTGGGACTCTCTGGTCCGCAGGCCGATGCTCAACCACTGAGCCAAACTGGCCAGGGCTCCAGTTTTGATTTCATGTAGTTACTCCTCAGGAGGCAGTGCTCTGGGTCCAGGGGGGAGCCTTTGCTTTCTTCCCTTAAGAAGTGCTTATTTCCATGGTGACATAGGCCAGGATGGCGACCCCGGAGCAATCAGAGCACAGAGCAGCCCTTTGCGGGATGGGAGGGAGCCTTCCCCTTCAGGAGCACTGTCTTCTCGGTCAGTCTTACTTTAATCTGCGGTGTCTGCGAATCAGAACAACTTAGCATCTGAGTCCCAGTTTGATGCTCGGAACCGAAAACTTCCTTCAAAGGTCTCGAGTTCTCTGAGATGTTCCTTTCATAAGAACAGTAAGTACGACTTCGGTGCTGCACCAGGGACACAGGGAAGACATCCAGGGTCCAGCCTGTGGGAAATCTCCCCAAACTTAACGGTAACTTCCTTCCGAGCCATATACGCCCTTTGAATCATTGCAGCAATACTGTAAGGAAGGGGAGTGCACCCCCTAACTTATAGATGAGGAAATTTAGGCTCAGTGAGTCTGAAGAACTCGGGAGCTGTTAAGGGAGCCACTAAGTGGCAGATGCAGAATCATAATGAGCAAGATTAAGGCAATATTTATTTAAATAGCAACCTCCCAAACCTATTGAAGAGTGTTTGCCCGTGGGCTGGAAATGCATTCATCCGCAAGTGAGTTTCTGAGATTATGAAGTAGGAGTAGGCTACTCGGGGCTCCTCGCACGGCCACAAAATATGTACGGCATGATCTCTCGGGTGGGGGTTTTTGTAAGTCAGAAAGCTGTCGCTGTGACCGAGGTTATCACGTTGGCAGGTGCTATGAATCGGGGCCTTGCTCAGCAAATCAGTTTCCACTCTATCACTGGTAGCACGAGAGTCACCACAGACCACAGCAGCCGAGTAGAAACTGCAATTGAACTTGCTATCAATCACACCTTTCAAGTAACAGCTTGTTTTCTTTTCTTTTCTTTTTACATGTTCTTGTTTAATGTAGTATGTACCCCTATTGAAGGTGTGGGTCAGGGGTCCAGAGTAACAAACTTTTTTTTTTTAACTTTTTTCTTTATTGACTTTAGAGAGAGAGGAAGGGAGAGGGAGAGAGAGATAGAAACATCGATGAGAGAGAACATTGACTGGCCGCCTCCTGCATGCCCTCCGCTGGGGATCGGGCCCACAACCTGGGCATGTGCCCTGACCAGGAATCGAACCGGCGACCTCTTGGTGCGTGGGTCGATGCTCAACCACTGAGCCACAATGGCCAGGCCAGAGTAACAAACTTTCTAACACCATGTAGTTGAGCAGCATTTCCTAAGTGTGGCCTCTGTTTCTTCTCTCTCACAGTCTTTTTCCTTACTCTTCTTGAGGAAGTGCCCAGGTCAAGGTTTTACCAGTCTCGCTGTCTGTCTCTGATTTTTCCCTCCCAGTTTTGAATTCTAGTGGTGCTAGGTCAGCAAACCGAGAAGTAAGGGACAGGCTCTCTGGTGATGCGTCATTTTCACACGACAGTGTGGAGTGGCTTTCCCAGGGCTGGGTTAGGGTGATCGAGGGGTGTTCCTGGAATGCTCTCCTTTCCCTCCTGGTCACTCCTCTGAATTATTTAAGGACTCCTGGTGAGGACACGTGGTTCCTCCCAGGGTCCGGGCTAGTGCCAGGTGGGAAGGTTAATCGTAAACATTTCATCACTTTCTTTTCCTCTTGTTTTTTCATCCTCTACCCTCTTGGTTCCAGTGAATGGGGGCCTGCAAATGTAACTAACAAGAAAGACACTTAACGAGAGGAAAAAAAGCATATTTTATGTGGAAGGGAGTTCATAGAAAGGAAATAAAACTCAAAGTGGTTAGACTTGGGGACTTCTATACCTTCTAGCAAGAGAATAGGGGTTTAGGCTTCAAGGGGTGATGGATTATGGGAACGTGACTAGGAAGTGCACGTGGAAACTAATGGAAGAGAAGGGTTATTTTAGTTAGGGTGGTTTACAGTGCCAGCTCCCGGCCTCCAGCGATAAGAGTCGCTCTCCTCTGCTTAGTACTGGAGAGAACGGACATGCTCACAACAGGAATGTATGCCCTGCTTTAGGCAGAAAGGGGAGGAAAGAGAGCTCTCTGTATCTGTTGATTCTCAATTGCCTTTAGCTCAGAATAATCCTTGTGACAAAGGGGCATATTTTGGAGTGGTCTATTCTGATCTGCTTGTAACCATCTTTTCATTTCTTGCATCAGGGAGAACATGGTATATGTGGATCCTTTTCTCCCCATCTCAAAGTTTTAGGGCTGTTTCTTCCAACTAGTACCCTGAAATCCCTTCCTCGTGAACAAGTGATGATTACTTGACCATTGAACATAGGAGTCACTGACAGTGATTGTCATTGCCAAGTGTGACATAGCATTTTTTTTAAATCTCCCATCACGGCCCGGCCAGTGTGGCTCTGGTTGACCCATGCACCAGGACGTCGCTGGTTCAATTCCCGGTCAGGGCACATGCCCAGGTTGTGGGCCCAATCCCCAGTGGGGGGCATGCAGCAGGTGGCCAATCAGTGTTCTTTCTCATGCTGTTTCCATCTCTCTCTCCCTCTCCCTTCCTCTCTCTCTCAAACATCAATAAAAGAAAAAAAAATTTTTAAAGAAAATCCCTCGTCCCTTTTTGTAAGTTTAAAAAGCTTAGTGCATCTAGAGCGTAAACTGCTCTGACGTACCTGGTGGCATTTCTGAGGGAGCTGGAACGCGGTGGAGGCCGGAGCTGGAGCCGAGGCTGCCGCGGGACTTGGGGACCACTGGGAGAGCCTCCCCTGGCCCCAGGATGAGCAGCCTCGGGAGGATGTCTGCAGCCAGGCGGAGGGAGCGCCGGCGTGAGGTGCTCGCTGGCCCCTCCACTCCCAGGTCTGTGCTGTCAGGGGTTGGAGTCTTCATCTCTGTGCAGAGAATTTCCAGGAGACCGTGTTCCCACGCGGGGGCAGGCTGGCAAACGCTGCTTTGAAGTCAGTTGCAATCTGGGGGTGAGCTCTTCCTCGACCAAGGGAGTCTGTCGGAATGGAGAGCTGCGATATGCTTTCAGCTCGGGTCTCCTGGCTATATTTTCATCAACTCTCTCTTTCCTTCCTTCCCCATCCCGATTTTAATAGATAAACGTCTATCCAAAAAGAGCAACTTGAACAGATATGGATTCTACAATATATTCCACCGTATCAGCCTTCCGCTATAATCAGAGCTAAAACGTCAACCTTGACGGTCGGCCCTGGCTAGATCTGAATCCTGAAAAGAGGCTTCTTTTTAAGCCTTTTCAGGTTTCGCTATTTATGCTCCCACCTGCCCCAGAGATTTAGAGGAAATAATCTCTGAGTTTTGTTTCCTTTCCCTGTGATATCCTTCCCAGCGTCTGACACTGTTTCCCTGTCATTTCCGGCACTTAGTGCTGCTATTCTGAACCCGCTGTCACGGGACCCTTCTCCGTAACGCGGACACAAACACGCTGCGGGGTTACACAGTAGAGCAGGCGTCGGGGTCCGCTTGATGGACTGTTGCAATGAATGTGTGTGAGTCATGGTGTTATTTTTGGTCAGAAGAATCGTGTGAACTCTTCTCCTGTATTTTGATGCTTTGAAATGTACTACTTTCCGTTGCTGCCTTTCGTTTTGTTCTTTAAGGTGTTAGGCACCGTATCAGCATAGTCATTTTCTAGTGTTCAAAGTTATTGTTTTGGAGTTGAGGAGGTGGAAGGCCTGATGAATAGGAAGGAATTGTGTGTTGACAAGTAATCCAGCCTGTGAAATGTAAGAGAAAATTACAAGTCGCCTGCTATAAGGTGGGATCACTCCCCCACCCCGGCCCAGCCCAGGGGTCCTTTTGAAAGCTGGTGTAGATTTACTGTGAACTCACTTGGAGGCAGTGCGGTTCTGATGGACTGTTGTTTTGCAGCCGCCGTAGACATGTCCGATTTTATTTCGGTAGATTTCTTTTTAGCCAGGCTGCAGAGTAAATAATGTTTGACAGTAGCATCACCAGGTCTCTGAATCGCTGTTTCCTGCTTTATATACCACTTGGACTTGGAGGTATATACTGGATGCCCACCTGATGTCTGAGTACCAGGAGCATGGCTGAGCTCAGCTCTGTTCAGAGTGAGGCCCAGGACCCGTGCCAGGGTGCGAGCTGCTATTTCCGGACAAGCTAAGTGCAGAAACTGAGAGGAAGTGTTCAGAAAGTTTGATAGCAATCAGACAGCCTGATTTTTGAATCTAACAGACACATGGGGGTCTTGATGTCTTCTTCAATTCATTTTCCCAGTAATTGATTTTTGTTGTATTTTGCAAGAGTCCTGGTTTGTGAGGGAGTAAAGGTAGCGAGCTGCTCTCTCACCACAGAGAGATGGAGCTGTACTGATGGATACTGGGATGGGTTGGTGGGCAAACAGCCACCCACCTGAGGGGCTCGAGCATTGTTCATTCAAAAAGGGAAGGTTAGGAACATCGCAGAATTTTAGGTCGTTGTTTATCTTTGATGACGTTTCCACTGTTACTCTTACAAGCATTTCTTCCCGAGCATCTCTTCCACCGTCTAAGAAAAGACGCTGCTGAGAAGGTGAAGCCTGCTGTGTGTCCGGCAGACGTGCTGAGAGCCTGGCCCTGTGCAGGCGGCAGCGGGCTCCTGGGCGGCTGCCTTCAGCACTGGGCCCCTCCCCTCCTGGGCTGGCTAGCCACTGGGCCTGGGGCCTGTCCCCCAGCTTTGGAAAGGGATTCTGCTTGCTGAGCTAATGTCTAGGAGACGTTCTGGGGTTGTGGGGGGACACGGAGGCTGCCATTTGGGATGGTCTGGGCTAAGGAAGAAGAGTATGGGATAGAGGGAGGGGACCAGGCAAAGAACTGGAAAAACAGTCCAAGAACTCAATCATCTGTCCACCTCATTGCAATCTCTCGCGTGAACTGCTCTCCAGAGTGGAAGTGTTTCCATGCGATGGGGGAGAGGGGGAGAGGGAAGCTGGTGGCTGGAACCCCCATCCCGCCCCCTGCCCCTGGCCCCAGGGTTTCTACAAGGCTCTTGCTCACGCTCTCTCCTTGGTGAAGTCTTGGTTGAAACGTGGCCTTCCCAGTGAGGCACACTCAGCACCCTTTGCCTGCTTTGTTTTTCTCCATAGCACTAATCATCCAACTACTGGGCCATTATAGCTTTTACTATAATACAATGCAAAGCCACCTGTTAAAATGTACGCTTACAGGGGTGCATCTGTGTCGCTCGCTGCTGTGGCCCCAGAGTCTAGAGCAGGCACATGGCAGGTGCTCAGGAAATATTTGTTGTGTGAATGAATAGAAGTGTAAGGAACAGTGAAGAGGCGGATCACACAGGAGGCCTCCGGCCGTATCTACCCAAGGGTTCACTGTGCTTGAGTTGGGGCAGGGGAAGCACATAGTCACGGAGGGGCAACCAGGCTTTGACCAGTGCCTGTGTACACCAAGCACTGTGGGAGGCGTCCTGGGTTCATGACTCAATTTTAGTATCCAGTCCCCACGTGAAGTATGTATGGTGACTCCATTTTACAGACGGGGAAACTCAAGAGGTTAAGAAAGGCATCCAAGGTCACCCAGCCCAATAAGAGGCAGGGCTGTGATCCAGCTTAATTCTTCTGATTCCATCGAGAGAAATTTCCAAAAATAGCTTGTTGGTAACAGTGTCTCTTGTTTCTTTGCTTTCTGCCCTGTAAAATGGGAGTTAATTTTCCTCATCCTTCACCAAATTTTTATCTGCTCAGGAACAGAATCTGGGGAAATTGGAATGCAATTATTACAAGATATGAGCTTTGCAACTATGGGGTAGAAAAATTAGGTCACATTATTAAGTAATGTCCACAAAGAACTGAGTAGAAATCGGATTGGTTAAATCCAGCCCATGCAGATAAGTGGGCTTTTTTATGCAAGACTTCGTGCTGGGTACTGGTTTTAGTGTTGGTCATTGTTGTCACACTATTTGAGATCCCTCCTTAGGCTGAGATCAAAACTTCCAAGCTCAGCATATTGTCTCTCATTTAAAAAAATATATTTATGGCCCAGCCAGTGTGGCTCAGTGGATTGAGCATCTTCCCGTGGACTGAGAGGTCCTAGTTTGATTTCCGGTCATGGCATGTGCCGGATTGTGGGCTTGATCCCTCGTAGGAGGCTTGTAGGAGGCAGGCAATGGGTGTTTCTCTCTCACATCGATGTTTTTATCTCTCTCTCCGTTCCTCTCTCTCTAAAAAAAAAAATCAATAAAAACATTTAAAAAAATTATGGAGTATCTACTAGGTGCTTGAAGTGGATCAGTAGAGGAAACAAGTTTCCTTGCCCTTCATGTAACTTCCACTTTACCACGGAGAAGGAGGTAGGAATTGCATAGTAAGCAATAAACCATAAAGTAAACTGCATGGTATATTAAAAGATGACAAGTGCTGTGGAAAAATGGAAAAGTAGTGAAGGGGATTGGGCTTGGGGGTCCAGGGGGAGGTGAGCAGGTTGCGGTGTTAGATGAAATGGTTTAGATGGGTCCCCTGGAGACCATGAACTTTGAACAAAGGCCTGAAAAAGGTGAGGGTGTGAGCCAAGAGGGGGAGCATTCCAGAGAACAGTGAGCAGCGCTGAGCTGGGGTCCCGTCTGATACATGTGGGGATCAGCAAGGACCTTGGAGGGAAGCTGAATTGGGTGGGGTTACCTTGAGGGTAGGGACACTGGATACCCCGATAGATGGGATATGGCAGATGAGATACAGTGAGGAGTCAAGGATGAGCCCAGGTTTAATTTTTATATTCCTTCACCTTTATGCTCTTTTTAGTACCTGACAGGCTGAGCATTCCCCAAAGTAGTAGCATTGAAGTCTGGAGATCTGGCCACTACAGTGACCCCAGTGTCCCAGGAGCTCTGGAATACAGTTTCCTCAGCTATAACATGAAGGGACTCGACAAGGTGGTCTTTGACATCCCCGCGTGATGATTTCAGAACGATTCCTCTCCAGGAAGCATGTTCCGATTGCTTGCTTCTTTCCCTTGTTTATTTATCATGAGTCTTCACAGCAGTTGCGGGAACACGGGCTTCCTGGAAGAGAGTCCCTGCCTTTCCATAGCTGCAGTCTTCTCGCTAACGTTAGATAAGAACAGGGGAAGCAAGGACAGCGTCGGAGCAAGTGACAGCCCGCAAAATACAGAGTCCCCCAGAGCAGGGAGCCACGCGAGGCTCCGTGGAATAAGTTACAGGCTTGAGTGGACGAAGCAGGTCCATAGCTGGGGAGAGCGAGCAGTTCCAAGTTGGGGGAACCTGAAGAAGGCATGGGAGCATGGTCCAAGGTGCCCAAGGGCAATGGGGGAAGGCGGCGACGGTATGAGATGAAGTGGGCTGGTTTTTGGACAACCTCCCACACGGGCTGGAGGGATCTGGTCTGTCTGCGCAGGATGCAGACCTAAAGGAAGGGGTGATGTCTTGAAGCCGGGACTGGCAGGTGGTCATCCTGGCTGTTTGGGAATGAGGAGGTGGGAAAACCAGCCCGGGAGACTAGAATATCTCTGGATCCCGACTTCTGAAACCATGTCTCATCACTCATTCCTTCTCTGGCTGCTTCCTTTTGTGACCAAAATTCCGAGCATTGAGGTAGCAAAGGAAAGTTTATGAAACACTCTATGTGAAGGGAGAAAAACTGTCTCAACAAGGAAATGAAACTTTTCCTATATTGTTGACCCAGATTTTAGAATGGAACTCTATGTCCATTCGCAAGGGTTTTAGTGAGAGCTCTTACATTTCTTTTTAAGTCGAATGCAACCAACTATTTTATTACTTGGAAACAAAGAACATGCCCAGATGGAGGTTCACGGCCAACTCCATTGGCTCCATGCAGTTGCTGTGGCGGGGTTGACACACTTGCCGCTGTCGTGTGCACGTTTACCCTGTGGGCTTCGCGTGGTCCAGCGGGGCTTGGACACCAGCCTCCACACACCTGATAAAGCCTCACGTCTATTCATGCCTCTGTTTTTTATTGTATTTCATAATGTGTTGATATTTCCAGGCTAACCTTGTACAGCTATTGAGAGATTCTCAGGACCGAAATAAGCATCTGGGAGAAGAAATTAAAGAACTTCAGCAAAGGCTTGGAGAAGTCCAGGGTGACAATAAGGTACCGTGCATATTTAAAGGGAAAATGTTTAAAGGCTGAGTAATTTTGCGCGTTTATGTCGAGCGCGTCAGAAAAATGTACTGCAGCATTTGCTGAAAATTTTGTTACCAATTTTCACATTTGCATTGAAAATTCATGGTTGAGTATTTCTTATCTTTATGACATTCCCTTTGTGTATGCGTGCGCACGTGTGTGTGTGTTTCTGGGTTGCTCTAAAATATTGTCACGACTCATTGTAGAAGTTTCATTATGTTCAGCTTGGTGGTGAATAGCATTGTGGTTGAGGGCAAAATAGAACCCAAATGCTATACTCTCCCTCTTCTATACAAATAATGGATTTGTGGCTCAGATGATTCGGAATTATTCACATTCGGTTTTGAATTTTAAGTAGTCATCCTACTAATTATGTTCACATAACCAATTTATTTTATTGCTAAATTTGGCAATTTGTATGGAACATTGCTCAAAATCCACTGCTCGGTATTAATCAAACTCCCCTGTTGGCAACGTTAATTATAAAATATGAACTCATAAACTCCAAACTAAATGTGTGCACTCTCTCCCCCAGCTGAAGCGATGAATAAAAGTACAATTGAGAAAAGGAAGAAGAACTACTGAAGTTTAATTCCACCCCCACAAACGATTTCCCGTTTTGCCAGGACGGATTTATTTTCAGTTCCCTAGCAGCCCAGCCTTCTCAACGGAGATGGCCGGTGGGTCTAACTCACGGACCCACAGGGTGGGCAGGAGGTGCTTTCATGGGACATGTTTTTGAAACACGACCGAATTCCTTGACGAATTGTGGTGATGGTCATAATTTCTGGGAGTTGTTGGTTGTTGGAAGGCACCATTTTGCATCATGTTCCCGTCTTTAAAGCATGCATGGAAGTGTCTGCTTCCCCAAGAACGCTTTACATTTTGTTTCTTTATTGATTTTAGAGAGAGAGGAAGGGAGGGGGGAGAGAGATAGAAACATCAATGAGAGAGAACATCGATTGGCTGCCTCCTGCATGCCCCCCACTGGGGACCTGGCCCACAACCTGGGCATGTGCCGTGACTGGGAATCGAACCAGTGACCTCTTGGTGCATGGGTCACGCTCAACCACTGAGCCACACCGGCCGGGCTTCCCCAAGAACTCTTGCACAACAGAAGATCACAGAGCACTTGGAGTGTACTGCTGTCTCGAGAGTCACCATCTGTGGGAGGTCTTCTTTACAGAGCCTCTTCTGCACTTACTCTGCCTCTAGCATTTTTTGGTACCTCTTAGATTTAACATACATTTGAAAAATTAGGCTCTACTGTTTCCGACCGTGAACTGGGGGGTGGGAAAGAGTGCCAAAGACAGGTTCTAAGTAACAGCTAGCCAGGCCTCTGGGGACGGGCGGGGGGGGGGGGGGCTCTGCATCATCAGAAGGGTTTAAGCTCATATGCACATGTGCACAACCAGTAGACACAGAGGCAGGAGGGGGCGGGATTGCGAGGGGGGGTCAATGGGGGCGAAAGGAGGGATATCTGTAATACATTCAACAATAAAGGTAAGTTTAAAAAGGGAAAAATAAAAGGGATTTAAGCTCTGTAACCTAGGTGCTTGGTCAAATAACGAAAGCCAGCCCTTCACCATCACCCCCTGAAGTGGTAACAGCAGGCAAGGTGTTCTAGAGAATAAACTGAAGTGTGTGCGGCGGTTTCCTTTGAACCCATACTAATAAGACAGGAATTTTGGAGATATTATAAACCCACAGAATACTGAAACAGTTTATCATGTGATTTTTGGATTCATGGTTCTTCTTGACTGATTTTTTTTTTTTTCTTGAGCTACCCCCACTTCCAACTTTCCTAAGTACACCTCATGGTTCGGTTACTTTTATTATGATCTTTTTTTTTAATCCTCACCCAAGGATATTTTTCTGTTTATCTTCAGATAGGCAGGAGGGAGAGAGGGAGCGAGAGAGAGAAAGAAACATCGATGTGAGAGAGACGCATCGCTTGGTTGTCTCCTGCACGACCCCAACTGGGGCTGGGTACAAACCACAACCAAGGTACGTGCCCTTGCCAGGAATTGAACTGTGGACTCTTTGGTCCATGGGCTGAGGCTTTAACTGCTGAGCCAAACTGGCCAGGCTGTTTTGGTCACTTTTAATTGTATTACCTTTTAGGCGTGAAATATTTTAGGAATTGATGTTAACAACTGATATTTCAAGGAAAGAAAGGGAAAGTGTGTGTGCATGAGTGTGTGTGTGTGCATGTGAGTGTGTGTGTGTGTGCGCATGCGTGTGTGTAACGCTAAGCACTGGTCCTGGGCTTCTCTTGCTTTGACACAGGCTGAACTTCATGGTTTGCTTGTGCTCTGGGTCTTTATTCCAGTAGCTGGACACATTTATCAAACTTTGTTTTCTCAGCCAAGGTTTAGAATTTAGGGACTCAAATTCATGGTCTGTGAACTAATTCACCTGCCAAAACGTACGGGGAAGATGTTATAATGCTCAGCAGACCCCGCATCTCGGTGTCCAGCATCTCCGCCTCAAAAAAGACCAACCGCAGTGAGCCCCGGCGATTTCATTGATTCATATTTGCATCTAAAGTTATAGAGCTGGTTTCTTTGCAGCCCCCTGAGAGTCGTGGTCATCCTCCCTGCCCCCAACCCTACCCCCAGTTACCAACATTAAGCCAGATTACTAATTTAATAAGAACACCAGGATCTTGAGAAACTTAGAGGCCCCTCAGGAGTGGCTGTGCCTGTGTGATGGAGAATGGGTCAACCCTTCATTATGTTTATTTTTATTCATCACGTCACTCTCTGCTCCAGCCTTTCTGTGGCCCTCTGAATCCAGTCCACCTTTTTGCCGCAGTATATGCTAGGCCTTCCATTACCTGGCCCCTACTGATTGCTCCAGCCATATCTCTAACCACTAGCCTCTTCATACTTCATCCCTACAATACTAATTTAGCCCCTTTGCTAAATTGGACTGCCTTGTGCCTCAGGGCCTTTGCACCTATTATTTGCTCTGTCTGGTATACTCTTTCCCCTTACTTCCCCTGCAAACTCCTGCTCGTCTTTCAGGTCGTAGGTCAAATGCAGCCTTCTCTACCTCTTTGGGGTAGGTCCTGTGCCTTCCCACATTGCCCTGCTCTCTGCCCTCTGCTCCCACCCCCAAGGATAAGCTCTTTGCAGGCCAGATTCCTGACTGGCATACTACTGTATCCCTAGCAACTAACATTCTTAGTTCCCAGTGAGGAGACACTGTCTGATAAATCCTTATGAAGGAATGAAATGGAATAAATGAATGAGTGAATGAATGAATAAAGGGAATGAAAAGAACCAAAGGGTTCAAAAAAAGAACCAGGAAAAGAATACAAGAAAATAAATGAACTCACTGCCAATCTAGTTGTCATTAACTCTCTTCATGGGGCAAGGAGTAGGTCAGAAATCTGGAGAAAGGAGCTAGAAAAGCAAATGATTTCAGCAGATGAAAAAACAACAACGACAAAAAAACAAGCCAAACCCAAGATGTGAGACACGGAAGCCCCTGTGGACAGAGCAGAGGGTTTGGTGCTGAGCCCTGGTGGACACGGGGTCAGGTTCTGCTAGCTGGCTAGCTGAGTAGCTGA
Organism: Molossus molossus; assembly: GCF_014108415.1. Taxonomy (NCBI): domain Eukaryota; kingdom Metazoa; phylum Chordata; class Mammalia; order Chiroptera; family Molossidae; genus Molossus; species Molossus molossus. The sequence continues at coordinate 16,947,298 of NW_023425344.1, read as the reverse complement.
ACCCTCTTAAATTCAAGAATATTTAATAATTGCTGTTAATGGCCTCCTCTCGCCCATTTTCCAAACGGAGGGGCTGATGGCATTGTTTTATGAGCGACCGTTGAAGTGGCAGACTTTTATCTCCGCGTTGCCATTTTAACTGATGACCCTTGTCCATATATTTGGGAAGCCCAGCTTCTAGATGTTAAGTACATTTAAGAAACAAGGTGATAGGAAATGACTTGCCTTAGATATTTTAAGGTAGACTAATTTTCCATTTGTTCAGCTAGAGCCTTGTAACCCTATGTGCCATAAAGCATTTTCAAACAGCCCCTGGAAAGATTTGTCGTCACTCTGGCTTACAGACAGCTTAGCACTCACAAGGGTTTGGGGGGTGGTTTCTGTGACAGTATGGGGGTCCTGCAGTCAAATACCACCTGCCGTCCTCTGAACAGTGCCCAAGAATTTCCCGGGGCTCCCGGATGGACATAAACCCCCAATCCAAACCAGATGAAAGGTGTGCGAAGAGGAACCTACTAGACCCTCCCTGCCCTGATCATTGTGGTTCTGAAAGGTTAACGAGGAAGAGGAGGCCTGTGTGGCCAGAAGGATGCACACCTGCACACATCCCTGAGAAGAGTGCTCTCTGTGTTGGTCTGCAAGGAACGAGGACCAATTCATTACATGGAAAGAGCCACCACACTGGGCCTCAAGTCTGAAAAGCAGCCCATTGAGAGAACAGTTGGTCCCTTCCCACCCCAGAGATCTGCCTGCTTCCTCTTCTGGGTATTAAGGAAAGAGTGGGCCCTGGCCGGTTTTCCCAATGGTTAGAGCGTTGGCGCATGGACCAGAGAGTCCTGGGTTCGGTTCCCACTAAGGGCATGTCCCTTGGTTGCGGTTTGTCCCCGGCCCTGGTTGGGGTCATGTGGGTGCGAGCCACTCTATGTGTCTCTCACATTGATGTTTCACTCTCTCTTCCTCCCTCTCTCCCTCCTGTTCTGTCTGAAGATTAGTGCAAAAATGTCCTCAGGTGAGGATAAAAAGGAGTGGAAAGGGGACCAGGAGGAAGGATTTCTGAGAATTTAAGGGTTAGTAAGAGTCAACCAACAAAGCTTGAAGAGCACATTTGAATCACAAATATCCAAAGGTGAGCGGGTGGACCAGCTGGGTCTCCAAAAAGGGAAGCCTGGCTGGTATCGCTTTGCTAATTTCTGTGACATAACTGATGCCGTGACAAGTATCAGGCTACCAAAGCGAAGTCACTGAACTTGGAGTTGGAAAGATTGGCACTCCGGGAAGACCAGCTCCAGCCTGCTGCTGCCAAGTGGTGCAGCGTAGCAGGTCTTTGAATAACGCTGTTTAGTGCAACATCATTTCATTGTAAAATTAGTGAGAAAAACAATCGATTCCCGGCTGGGGCGAGTGGCATTTGCCTGTGTTCACCCGGTCTGTGTGGGTTTTCTCTCAGGACTCCAGTTTCCTCCCACATCCCAAAGCTGTACACATGAGCCCACCCTGCCCTGTCTGAGTGGGTGTGGGTGTGGGTGTGGGCGTGGGTAGTGATGCACCCTGAGATGGAAGGCCGTCCTGTCTTTCGCCCTGAGCTGCCTGCATAGGCTCCAGGCACCTGCAGCCCTGAGCTGGCATCAGTGGGCTGGAAAATAATTGTCTTCGCTTGTTTCTATGAGTCTTTCTTACACGTATGTATAGTTCATATTTATTTCAATATTTAATATTCTAAGTGTTTGGGGTCTTTATGAAGAAATTTGATGATGTTTTCGTGACCAGAAATAGGCTGTAGGAACTTGACTTTTGTTGATATCAATTAGCCTGTGATAAAACTAGTTTCACTATACATCATTCAGTCTCCAAGAACCTGTTGATGATGGTAAGTGAGGAATTACTGTATAGTCCAGTAGGTCCCTCTTTGGAAATTTTTAGACCCAGGTTAATATTCTAGCTCTGCCAGTTACTGTCTGTGTGGCCTTGGGCAAGTCAGTGTTCTTGTCAGAACTCAGTATCCTCATCTGTAAAAGGGAATAATAATACCTCTGACAGAATTATTGTCAGGTTTCATCATTCATTCATCAACACTTAAATGGGGCCTTGTTATGTGTTGATTAATGTTCTAAGGTTTAATGAAACATCAAGGAATAACAAAGACAAGGTCGTCGTTCTCACAGAGCTTATGTTCTAGTCGGGAAGACAGATAGCGAGAAGCTAAAATAGATAAGATAATTAGTGGATAGTGCCGGGGGAAAAAGAAAGCAGGGAAATGAGGTGTCATGAGTGTGTGTGTGTGTGTGTGTGTGTGTGCAATATTAAGTTTGTAAAGTGTAGCGTAGTGCCCGACAGGTAAGCACTCCATCAAGGGTAAATGTTGCTGGCAGGGTAACACGACACAGGCCCAGACTGGCTTACAATCCTCTTGCACAAGTATTCCACCCGGAATCTTTCAAGGTCTTCCTTCCTGTTGATTGACTGTTTCCAGTGGACTGGGTATGTGCCTCCCCACAGAGACAGAGACTGGGATGAGAAGCCTGGCAGATGATTCCCCGAAACTCAGCCCTCCTTACCACCCCTCCAGACTTTGCCAGCATCCGGCTTTGTAGCTTGGTGCAGAGTTCCTGGAAGCTTCCTTGCCTTTTGTGTGTCCCTTGTGGAATAAGCACCTAATACATATGCCAGGAGCCACCGCTCATGTTCCCCTGGAGACAGCCAGCAGCTGGTTTTCTTGTCTTTTTCTTTGTTTTTCTTCATTTTGCAGAGTATGGCACGTTAGCTCAGAACAGTAATGCAGGGTGAGTTATTCCAAAGCAGGAAGGTTCAGGTGGACCGCGCTCCTAACAGCATCATACATTAGCATTTCCTGGGCCCCCTTGGGCCAGTTCACATGTAGCTGTTTGTGACATTGCATAAACACTGGCTTTTGCCCTTCATAATGAGCTTTATGGTACACCAGATGACGTCTTTCAGTACCTCTGTTTTATCTGGTGTTGGCACCATAAAACGATAGAGCCCTTCTGTGACCATACCTCTACTGACATGGGACTTCTGGATAGATTCAACGAGCAAACCAATTAAGTCCAAGCCACGAGCCAATAAAAACAGAGCAGTGAGCATGCAGGTGACTCATTAAAGTATATTTTGTGTTTTGTTTTCTAAAAAGAGCTGAGCTGTGGAAGTTTGTAATGGTCCAGGATGAGAGACTCTTTGTAAATGGTTCCTCTTTATGCTTTAAGAAGCACAGAGCTGTCCTGTCCAGGAGGAAACACAAACGAAGAGGCCACTCTAATGAAAAGCTCTCACCTTGGGGCATTACAGAAATTAATCACACAGAATTGAAATGAGCGATAAGGGCCCTTCGCTCGCTCTAGCCCCATCACATCTCACTCTAACTGGGATCGCGACTGTGAACTACAGGTGGTGCTCATAGTTCAGCAAGCAGCCAGACTGGTCCAGCATCCCCTGATGTTTTATTGGCCAATGAGCTTGATATATTTGGTCTCAGAGACCATAGTCCAGCCTGTCCTGGCCTGGATGGCCCACACGACCAAAACAGCATGGCTTTGGAGTTTAATCCCATAGACCATGGGTTGCAATTAAACGTCTTAGTAGAACGCTGGCTCTGACGGATATCTCAGCCCAAGACTTATTTTATAGTACACCATGTCCAAATCCTACCGGAGTAAAAGGAATTGAGGCAGCTTTAACACTGCTTGGTGGGACACAGTCGAGTGTGGCTCTGGGAGCAGTGTGGACTGAATTGTCTGAAGGTCATTCAGGGGCTTCCTAGCTGTGTGATGTTGTATCAGTTGCTTGACTTCTCTGTGCCTCAGTATCTCACAGCGGAGATCATAGTAGTTTCAGTGAACTACTGAAATTTCACAGTGAAACAAATAGATAATAATTCACTTCAACACATCTTTATTTTTTTTTTATTTTTTTTTATCCTCACCCAAGGACATTTTTCCATTTTTTGTTCAGGTAGAGTGGGAGGGAGAGAGAGGAACAGAGAGAGAGAGAGAAACATCGACGTGAAAGGAACACATCGAATGGCTGCCACCCGCATGACCAACCAGGGCCGGGGACAAACTGCAACTGAGGTACGTGCCCTTAGCGGGAACCGAACCCGGGTCTCTCAGGACCGCAGGCCGACGCTCTAACTGCTGAGCCAAACCGGCCAGGGCTCAACACATCTTTATTGGGAACCCGACTACATGCTCTGGGGATAGGACAGTAGTCTGTAGTCCCTGCTTTCATGGGGCTCCCATCCTCGTGGGGCTAGACGGACAGTGAGCAGATCAGTATACCATTTCACAGAACCAGAGAAGCGCTTTTCACATGTGAGCACCTCTGCCATAGTCAGTGGGACCGTGTAGTTATGATTGGCACTTTTTCTTCTTTTTAGGGGTGCATAATAGGGGGTCTTAAAGTGGTAGAGACTTAGGTTCGATGAAATACAGTCGTCCCTCCTTATCTGCAGTTTTGCTTCCCCTAGTTTCAACTGTGGTCCAAAAATATTAAATGGAAAATTCCAAAAATAAACAATTAATAACTTTTAAGTTGAGGGTGGTTCTGAGTATCGTGATGAATCTCCGGCCGTCCCCCTCCATTCTGCCTGGGGCGTGACTCATCCCTTTGTCCAGTGTCCCACACTACGTGCACCCCACGCCCATCAGGCACTGAGTAGCTGTCTTGGTCGTCGGATCATGGTGTCACGGTGCTTGTGCTCAAGCAGCCTGTGTTTTACGCACTAATGGCCTCCATGACAAGAGCAGCGATGCTGGCGGTCCGACGTGCCACCAAGAAGCTGTGACGTGCTTCCTTTAAGTGAAAGGTGCCTGCACCTTTGGTGCCACCTGCAGTTTCAGGCGTCCACCAGCAGTCCTGGAGGGTATCCCCTCAGATAAGGGGGCGCTACTGCACAACACTGTGTCAGAAGGTGCTCAGTGCTAAGTAAAACAATGTGCAGAGTGCAGCCTGGAGAAACGGGGACACTGTCTATATCGGGTGGTCAGGGGAGGAGCATCAACTCTCGTGCCCTTTGCGTGAAGATCTGAAGGAAGCGTGTGCGAAGTGGTCAGGCAACCCCAGGACGAGGTGAGGGGACCTGTAGGCGGCGTGAGCGTGGGGCCATGGAGGCCCAGCTCGGGGCACCCGGCCTGGGGAGGGCACTGTTGTTGTGGAGAGAGTGCAGCACACGCCCCAGGGCCCCAGACTGACTGCCAGGGCTTCGCGCTGGCCCTGCCATCTGTAAGGTCTGATGTGGGCAAGTCACTTTGTGTCTCTGTGTCTCAGTTTCTTACCTGGAATTGAGGAGAGTAACAGACCTCACGGGCTGCTTGTTGGGCTTACATGGGTTCGTGTGTGTAAACACCCAGGACAGGGCCCGGCGGGTAGGAAGTCCTGCACGCGTGTTTGCTGTAAGTGTTGAGACTGAAACCTTGGGTGAGGGGCACCACTGAGCTGAGCACATGCCTGGGCATGGAGAGCTGGCTTCAGAGCCCTGTGTCAGCCCATCGGGGGGTTCTCACCTGTAAAGAGGAGAGGACCGTGTCTGCCTCCTGGGGCTGTGGGAAGCATCACATGAGAGGTTCCTAATTTAAGGAGCATGCAAGGGTGCCCTGTGGTGAGCCAGACACCGCTGCTGATGCCGGGCTGCCGCAGTGCAGAGGACAGACAGGCAGGGCTCCTGCTGGTGGGGAGCTGACAGGGGAGCACACGAGCAGGTGAGCGAGGTCATAGCTGTAAGTACGATGAAGGCAGTGGGCAGGGCGGTGGGAGGGAGAGTAACTTGGGAGTGAACAGCTTCAGTGATGGTATCCAAGGCAGACTTCTCAGAGGAGGTGACATTTAACCTGAGACCTGAAGGAGACAAAAGAAGTGGGTTCTGGTCCGGCCAGTGTGGCTCTGGTTGAGCGTCGCCCCCTCACCAAGAGGTTGCTGGTTCGATTTCCGGTCAGGACACATGCCCAGGTTGTGGGCACAATCCCCAGTGGGGGGCTTGCAGGAAGCGGCCAATAGATGTTCTCCTCTCGTTGATGTTTCTCTCTCTCTCACTTCCTATCTCTCTAAAATTAATAAAGGGGGAAAAAAAGGTAAAATAAAAGAAATGGGTTCTGGACAGACATGTGGGCAGGCTATTCCAAGGGCAGAAGAGGTGCAAAGGCCCAGAGGCAGGCAGGTGCATGGTGTATTTGAGGCACTAAGAGAAAGCCAGCATGGCTGGAGAGCAGAGAACAAGGGGGATGGTTAGAAATGGGGTCAGAAGGTAGGTGGGGAGCAGCTCATTAGCTTCCCAAGGGCTGTGGCATTTATTCCAGGCAGTGAAAAGCCACTGAAAGTATCATGTAAAGGAAACTTCTGCCATGTTGTTTGGCCCAAATTGGGTGCTCATTAAATGGGAAACTGATACACACTAATGAGTGTGTGCACAGTGATCTCCAGAGCCTTGGGAGCAAGAAAATGAAAACTGCTGGTTTTGTTTTTATTTATTTTTAAAGTGACAAATGCTTTTGTTTAAAGCAAGAACTGGACTAGAAATTTGGACTCTGGTATACACAACAGAGTTGCCCACTTGGGGCCTTTTTAAGCTCTCCTGTTCAATTTTATCGAGGGTATCTCATAAGTCAGGGGCAATTGGAGAGGATGTGGAGAAAACAAACAGGAAAAGTAAAGATAGTCAGGGCCTTGTTATTAAGTTGCCCAGCATAGCACTAGGCCAGGTGGATGTTTAATAGCTGCCTTTTGGTACCGACCTCTTCCTAGGTGTGCTATTTGCATCAGCACCAGGAGTGGGGGCGAGGAAGGGCTAGCGTCTGCATCCTGTGAACAGTTCTCTCATCTGATCCTCCCAGTAACCCTGTAACCATACCAACTGTGACTGGGGATTTCCCTTTTAAAGCTGTACACCAGCAGTATATTTACATCAACAGCGAGAGTTCCATCAACAGTGGTCCTTGCATTATATCAGCGACTTTCAACCTTTTTCATCTCATGGCACACGTACATTGATTATTAAAATTCTGTGGCACACCAAAAAAAAATGTATATTTTATTTTTTGCATCTGACAAAAACAGAGTATGATTTTGATTCCTTCGCACCAGATGGCTATTGTTGTGTTGGCTGTTGTCATTTTTTATTTGACAATCTAAAGAGAGAGAGGTCAGTGCTCCTGACTAAATAGTCAGGTGTTACGTGTTTTAAATATTTTTATGGCACACTGGTTGAAAATCGCTGCATTATATCTTCATATTGTGCGGATGGAGGCCCTGGAGCTGGAACTGTGTGGCGTATAAGCCGGGCAGCCGTACAGATCTGTCCTGGGTACGAGGTAGCTTTTATCTCTGTTATAGACTGAATGTGTCCCCATAAGATCCATCTGTTGAAACTTAATCTTCAGTGTGATGGAATTGCAGGTGGGACCTTTGGGAGGTGTTTAGGTTACGCAGTAGGGCTCCCACAAATGGGATCAGTGCGCTCATTAAAGAGACCTCAGCGAGCTCTCTGTCCCCTCCACCACATGAGAAAACAGCCATGCATGAGCCAGAAGCAGGTGCTCACCAGACCCCAAATCGGCTGGCACCTTGATCTTGGACTTCCCAGCCTCCAGAACGGTGCGCCGTAAGTGTCTGTTGTTTGCATGCCACCAGTCGATGGTCTTCTATCGCAGCCTGAGGGGACTAAGATAATTCCCATGAAAAATAAATGCCACCTGGGGCCCAGTGAGGTTGGATGTCTGCCAAGAACACATGACTGGGATTAGCAAAAGCAGGATCTGAACACAGCTAACACCTGGAGAATAATAGCTGCTCCTGGCCCTGGCCACCTCTCACTGGGGGAGAAAACGGATTCAGGCAAAGGGAAACAAGATGAGAATATGTGGAGGGTTGTGAGGGATGAAGCCTGAGAAGAGATCAGGGATGGAGCAAGTCATTCCGAGTCAGGGGCCTGAAGGAGGACCGGCGTTTGAGCCGGGCTTCCGTAGAGGAGTTGGATCAATGGGCAGGGTGGGGGTTGGACACCTAAGAGCCATTCAGCCCCCTCATTTCACAGGCGAGCCCCTCAGCCACATCCCAGCTGCAGCTGAGCGTCATCCATCGCTGACAACTCATAGCCGTAATTCGTTCATAAACGTTTATTTCCATCTAAGTCACCAAATGGATGCATCCACTAGTGGCCGCGCCTCCTCGGGCACTGGTCCCGGGCAAGGCTGGCACAGGGAGGCCGGAAGTGCAGTGCTGACGCCCACGATTGGGGGAATTAGCGCTCGGAGCAGTTGCTTCCTAGCCGTTTCCAAGAGGGGAAATCGGCGTTATGGCCTGCGGTCTGTAGATAAGGCTGGTCTGGGAGCTCTGCTTTCCCCAGCTGGGGGTCTTTGTGGGACAACTCCCGTGGACGATGACAATGGCCATCACTGTAACGATGATCATAATAGCTGCTAACATTCATGGAGCACTTTTATGTTCCTGAGGTTGTGCTAAGTCTGGTAGAGAAATCCCATCTTCCCTCGCTTAGGATTAGGTTCTGAAGTCAGCCTGTATGAGGCAGAAACTTGTATCTAGTCAAAATTGCCCTTGAGGGGCCCTAAGCTGTCCGTAAGGTTCAGGGCACATGGTCATGTGTACACCTGAACAGTGGTATTGTGTATAAATGTGAACAGTATGATTTTTCCCACTTCTCAGTCTGTGACAGGTGTGGGTAAGTCACCCAATTTAAAAATTGTTTCATTTCTCTCTCAGTCTTTCTTCTCCATCGCTCGCTTACTCTTCTCTCCAACCCCCCCTCATCTTTTTGGCAAATACATATATTTGAATGCCCTAGTTAAATGTGCATTCAACACAACTCCACTCTCTCTCACCTGACAGTCAAAAGCTATACTGTTATTGTCAGATTTTTACAGTGAAGGATACGAAGGCTCAGAGACAGTAAGGCACATGCCTGAGGTTGCACAGCTCACGGACTGTGGAGCCAGGACATGAAGCACGAGGCAGGGGCACTCAGAGCCTAGGAGCCCTGTTCCTGGCCTCCTTGGGCCCCTGCAGTTGATTGTTCTGGAGTGTCAGACCCAACTAATGATCCAACTATTACCAACTTGGTCCTCACTTGAAAAATAAGTGTTTCAGCCAGTCTAGTCCTGAGATTTAATAGCGGATATTGTATGCACATTAAACAGCAAATGATTGCTAACATATTTATTGAAGCTTAACAGGCATCCAGTATATAAAAGATGGCTCTTCTATGGCTGTCAGACCTGAATAAACATGTGTAATAATTAATTGGCATTAAGCAAACATAATTGTGTGATTCTAAATTAAGTGCTCAGTGAAGTGGATTGTGAATGGAAACCACAGTGGTGTTTTATTACTTAAAGTTCAAGCTGTCAGTCTGGCTTTTCATATATCAAGAAAAGAGCCCCCATTCAAAGTCCTATCACAGGTCTCCTTTTGCCTCAGACTACACAGAGCCGAAGCCTACCTGTTCCTAGACCCTTTGATTTGAGGGATTTTTTTTTTTTTTATTTGGTTAGCTGTTTGTCTTTCTGTATACCCACTTGGGGTTCTGAAAGTCCTGAGCCAAGCAATTGTGTAACATTAAAGAATTTTCACATATCAGCTTTCAGCTGAATTAATCAGTGCTGCTATAAACTCCACCCTCCACACCCACCACCGCCCAATACAGTTATTCTCATTGTTTACCATAGTTATACTCTCTAAAGTTGCGGCCAACACTGAAATAACAAATACTGAACTACTGCTCCTAGGGAAAATACAGGATTAGGTTTGTCGGCCCTGAGGAAGAAGACACCTACCAAGAAGGGCTCCTGTGGCTAACGGGGCTCCAATTTCAAAGCAGAGCCTAGCAGCCATTTGTAAACAGGGGACTCTTGCACAAGCCACACTTTAGGGAGAAGCCTGCATTAAACCGCCTGCTGTTCGCACTGAAGTGCCTGCCTGCTCGGTGTTCCTGCCATCGGAGCCAGCCCTTCTAAAGGAGTTCCGGGAATCCTATTTTAACCAATAGAACTGAGGCTTTCCCTGTCCAATCGGAGCTGCGCAGCTATATCCCCATTAGCATCTTCTCTGACCAGAGTGTGCTTTTTTGGACCAACCAAACTCTGAGGATTTAGAGTCCTCATTTGCATGAGGACAGACCAATCGGGGACCTGGGGGGGACTTCTGTGTATATAAACCAGCTCCCCTCTGACTCGGAGAGAGAGCACTTTCTCACAGCCCTGCTCTACGACAACTGAGCTGTTTACCCCGAACCGAGTTTCCTTCTTCACCGCACCCCACACCCGGGATTCCTGTCGACGTTGAATTGGTGCTAGCCTCAGTTGACGGGTTTCTGTAAGCCTCTGGTCACAACAGTTTTGTCAATGGATCAATACATAATTTTGTTTTATGTGTGTTTTGTTTCTGTTTAAAGTCACATTATTTAATGTATATTGTTGATTCATCGACACTGAACGCCCAGCCAGTAGCACTGTAATTCACTCATGAATGAAGCTTAGCTCACACCTATTTTCTTTGTAAGACACATCACAGCCTTCTTGTGCTTAGGAACACTAGACAGCACTTCAGCATTATGCATGGGGAGCATTTTAAAAAGCAAAAACCAAAAAACGTGGCACTAAATAGACCATGGAAAGGACACTTGTGTAGACAGCTAAACAGGAGGCAGAACATTGCCTCGTTCAACCTCAGCTGGGAGCTAGGCTGATGGACAATTCACATTTTTTTGCAACTCTGCACTTGTTCACCCGTGCCTGTGCATGATTTGGAAGTGCCACGGGTGTTGATTTTGAGGTTACAAATAAATTTGGGCAAATTTGAAAATACAGAATCCTTGACTAATGTGGCTTGGCTGTAATCAGATTCCATAAAGCACAGCTGTCTATGTACATCCTCTGCCAGGTCTTTTTAGAAGCTGTTCTGCTGCCTGGAACATTGTCTGCCCAATCCCAGTGATGCACATAGTAGGTGCACAGTAAATATGTGTCCAATTCAATTGAGTAATTTTAAAATAAAGACCTCAAATCTATGTTATTTGAAAATGCTCTTTACTTTTCTCCAGTCATCATTTCTTTTCAAAAGTTGTTATTAATTCAATCTAGTTAATATCCTATCTTGCCTTTTAACTCTCTGTCTCTCACCTGCCCCTAAATCCTCCAGTGATGTGAAAATGAAGCCATTTTCTCTACTGGCAACAAATCCCTCAAGATTCATTGGAAGGAAAAAGAAAAGCGTGCCCCAGGCAGGCACCGCTGGCTGAGTTGGATCTGTGTGACAGGGAAAAACTGTCCCCAGGATCTCATCGTATATGAAGCCCATCTGCACACACCCTTCAGAGGTGGGGGGACCCGGCTTACAGCCTTTTTAGAAGACGCATCTGGAAGCAGTACTGAAACTTTTAAAAGTCACTCTGATGGCAACCTGCTTGACACTAATGGGGACATAAAGGGTCCTCTGGATCTCCCTGGGGTCTCACGTAGTTCCCATTGCAGCCCCGCCTGGGAGGTCTGGCCTGCAGGGAGAGCTTGGCCTTGCCGTAGGGGAAGCTGTGCGTTCTGTGGCGTCCTTTGGAAAACTGCATTTCTGAGGACTGGAATTATATCCCTAAGGGTTTAAGAACATATAAATAAACATATGTTATGAAAGGTATACATACTTATTTTAAAAGTTAGAAAACTACACGTGTTGGTGAGGATGTGGAGAAAAGGGAACCCCCGTGCACTGTTGGTGGGAATGCAGACTGGTGCAGCCACTGTGGAAAGCAGTATGGACTTACCTCCAAAAAGTAAAAATGGAACTGCCTGATGACCCAGCAATCCCACTTCTGGGACTATAACCAGAGAAACCCAAAACACTGATTCAAAAGAATATATGCACTTTACAGTAGCCAAGCTATGAAAGCAACCCAAGGACCCATCAGTAGACGAGTGAATAAAAAAGCAGTGGTACATATATACAACGAAATAGTACTCGGCCATTAAAAAAAAAAGAATGAACTCTTACTATTTGCAGCAGCATGGATGGACCTAGAAGGTATTATACTGAGTGAAATAAGTCAGAGAAAGACAAGCACCATATAATTTCACTTATATGTGGAATCTAAAGAATAACATAAATGAACAAACAAAACAGAAACGGGCTCATAGATACGGAGAACAGACTAACGGTTGCCAGCGGGGAAGGGCCTCGGGGGACTGGGACTGGGTGAAAAAGGTGAAGGGTATGAGAAGTATATATTTCTAGTTACAAAATAGTCTTGGGATGTAAAGTACAGCATAGGAAATATAGTCAATAATAATGTAATAACTATGTATGGTGCCAGGTGGGTACTGGAAATATGGGTGGGGAGCTCTTTGTGCTATACACCTGAAACTAATATAAAATAATTTTGAATGTAAACTATAATGGAAAAAAAGAACATTTTAATGAAAAAAGGAATACACAGAAAAGAACAGCTTACACAGTCTCCATCACCTAAACATTTTAGTGTTTTGATATATTTGGCCATTTTTTTCTTCTGCCCATGGGTCCTCAGTATAATTTAGTCTTACTGCATAGAAAAGGTAATGCTCTGCCTTCTCCCTCCAGTTAGCTTGGCATTCTAAACATGTCAGTGGGAGCACAGAGTTCACAGCACCCTATTTAAAACAGCTGCAAAGTGGGCCATTGATTGATTGCATTAGAGTTTGCTAACAATTCCACTATTGTTGGAGGTTGTTTCTAGTTATATTACTCTTTCTATAAATGACAGTGCAATCTGCTTTTGTTTTTTGTTTTTTTGTTTTTTCCCTAAAGCTAGTCCTTGTCTCAGAGTATTCTCAGCCCAGATTGTCAGAAGTGAAGTTACTGGGTCATTAAATGGGGACATTTTTAAGGCTCTTGATAATCGAGCCTCATTGTTAGGAGTGTGGATGCATACTCATCTCAGCATGTGTTACCATTTTTAAATCTTTTTGCTAAGTTTAAAAGAAACCCGGAGTTGGTTTCCTCACCATGGCTATGCTACACAGAACATGCACCTTCCAATGCCCAGGCTGGTGCTCCTGTCAGCCTCATACCGCGTATGTGTGCGCGCGCGTACAGAATGCAATATGTTTTTTAAAAACTCATGGTATTGGCAAGAGATGTCTTCGACTTGTGTTTTTTCCCAACATTTCTTGAAAATCTTTCAAAACTTTCTACCTAGTATGCTTGGTTTTTTTTGGAGCTGTTTATTTTAACTTTGTCCCTCCCCCACCCTCTTTTTTTCCTGCTAATGGAAAACGCAGCTCTTGAGGATGACGATCGCCAAGCAGAGGCTCGGGGACGAGGAAATCGGCGTGCGGCACTTTGCAGCCCATGAGCGCGAAGACTTGGTTCAGCAGCTGGAGAGAGCGAAGGAACAGGTTATTACCAACATCTGGTAAAAGCAGAGGTGGATTGGCACAGCTGGACACAACACAGAGAAGAGCGGGCAGTGTCCCTGCTGCCCAGAGGGTGCAGGGTGTCAGGGATGCGAGTCCCAGGAGGAAGGAGGATATAGTGCTTTTCCTTCCTCTCACTCCACCAGGTTCCCCAGCCGCCGCTGTGTTTCTGGTACCATTGTTCTGAACACAAGAAACCGTGTCCCCCACCCCCCACCCCACCGCTGTCCCCGGGATAGACAAGGAGAGAACGAAATGTGACAAACTGGCCTGAATTTGCAAGTTTCTGCTCAAATGCTGAGCAGTGCTTTTTAGGCAAAATCTCAACGGGTAGAGAGTCCTAGTTAGGGAACAGCTAAGAGAGCCCAGACTTTGCTTGCCTTCTCTTGCTAATTGGTTTTGAAGAGCAGAACAAGATTTCTGGGTCTAGAGTGGATTGGAAAGCATGCGTTTGTAAGACACTGGCTGCGTTCCCACTCGGGATTTGCCATCTCCCGCCTCTGATTTCAGGGCACGCCGCCGTGGGTCGGGCATCGGCTCCGTGTCCAAGCTGGTGCTGCCCTCCCACCTCACACAGAGTCCGTGTCTGGCAGGACGCCGGCGCCTTCCTTTTAGCTTTGATCGTATTCCAGCGAGCGGCTCTTAGGGTTTTATAGCACGCGGGCGGTGTTAATAAGCTCTCTAAAAGTCAGCCAGCCACGCGGAAGGCTCCGTCTCTGGCCGTAAAGCCGGTGTCTGCGGAACATCTTGAGTCAGGGAGCTTCCTTTGGTTTCAGATTGAGTCTCTGGAGCATGACCTGCAGGCCTCTGTGGATGAGCTTCAGGATGTGAAGGGAGAGCGGTCTTCCTACCAGGACAAAGTGGAGAGGCTCAACCAGGAGCTGAACCACATCCTGGGCGGCCACGAGAACCGCATCATTGACGTGGACGCCCTGTGTATGGAGAACAGGCAAGTGGCCAGGCCCAGGCAGACTGGGAGGTGCTTGCAGCCCTGTCCACATGTGAGACAATTGCCTGACAATGCAGGAGACACAGCCCCCAAAGATGTCAATACCACATAGTGGTAGTAAATGTCCGAGAGAAGCACCACACACCCACCCACCCACCCACATGTGTGCCCCCTTCTCTCCGCAGCTGGGCAGGAGGGCGGGGACCCAGTGAAAGCTACTGGTACTGCTATCAAGGAGAGAGAAAAGAATAAGAAAATAAATTGAGAAATTCCCTTAGCTGTTCCTTTTCCCCGAGGCAAATTTCAGTGTGTATATGTGTCTCGCTTAATGTTCTGTCTGGTGTGTCCTCTTCCTGCCTTCCTTCCCTGTGGAATCGTCTTAATGAGAATTATGTGAAAAGTGTGTGGATATCCCTTAGGGGATCTCTGCGGAGGGCTCTTCTGAAGTGGGGTTTCTGTGATTTGGGCGTATTTGACCTTGATCACATCCATTTAAGCAGAGGTCACAAAGGTGCACTTTTCAGTGGTGAGAAGGCATTATATGCAAAAGACGACACCCAGGCACGTGCTTTTCTGTTTTTCTCCTCTCCTATTCGAGTGTATGTTTTTAATTCTGCCCCCAAACACTTTCTACTTGTATTTTTTCCCCCCAGGTACCTTCAAGAGAGATTAAAGCAACTTCATGAAGAGGTCAACCTCTTGAAATCTAACATTGCCAAATACAAGGTAGCGGAACCATGACGACGGCGATGATTCACTGGTGTACATCTAAATGTCATCCTATTTAATTCTCTTTTATGTGCCAAAGATATTTTAGTGCCTGCCTGCACTCCCGGAGAGAGGGCCCTCAGCTTTCGCCCAGGTAGCGTAGCCGGGGAGAATTAAACCCAAACAACAAAACCGCTCTCGTGAGAGCTGCTTCTGCTGCCGTTATCAGGACGGGGCACACCGAGACCCCCCCAGAATCCAGCCGTGGCCCCTTTACAGCCTCAGCCCACGTGGCATTAGACTTCTTATCTGGCTTTTCTATAAAATGTTCTGTCATCAGATGCTATTTGTCTCATAATCATCCCTAAGAAAATGGCTTCTGAGCGAGGAAGAAACAAAGATTAGGAAATCGCAATCCAGCCCATAATGTTCACGTCACCCCGAAAGGACAGAATGTCTGAAGTCTCCCCACTGCTATTTCATCTCATCCCGGCACCATTAGTTTGATAATATCTATTTCTGCAGATGTTACTTGTAAGTGTTATAATTAGAGAAATCTCCTGGGTTCCTCTGCTTTGAAAATAGATTGATTTCTCCTCCTGAGGGTGAAGTTTTACAGCCGTCTCGATGCTTGGGAGAGCCTTCTCTTTCCCTGGCTCTGACGGGGGCTTTTCCCCAGAAATCTGTGCCATTCCTCCTTTCCGTCCGGGGGGCCGCAGTTCAGTTTATCCCAGTCTATATATGCACAAGCAGCCCAAGAAGAATGCAGCTTCTAAAGATGTATAATTAATACACAGTTTTAAAATATGCACGTATGCATCCATTTGAGAACATTTTTTTCAGTTCTTCCATGTGCCAAGCACCGGCTGTATAGGACATAGCAACTTTAATGTAAGAGTCTCTTCTAGGAATGACATTTAGGGGACACATACACTTCCCTTCCTCGTGTCCCATGGCAGATATCACCGATCGATCGTGGCTCTTTGTCCAGTCCAGCCACAGAACCCTTCCAAATGCCACTAATAGCGGCTGGGCGTTGGCACGTGGAAGTTAACCTGCTCTCCCTCCACCTCATGTCTCTTCGGAAGGGGTTTTCAGAACCAGTGACTTCACACATTAGGCTGAGACTGATAATTTAACAGATACGCATTGAGTGCGTTTTGTGTGTAGGAGAAGGTAATTGCTGTCATTTTGTCAGGCACCAGCTTTAAAAAAACCTCTTTACCAGGTCCATAACAATCCGAACCGTTTGGCAGGGACTCAGAACTTGAACAGGTGGGCCGGCCTTTGGAGTCTGCCAAGGGTTCTTGTGCGCTGAACTGGGAGGCTGCGTCTAACTGTAACCAGGTATTTCCCCTTTACTGGCTCTTCTGACAGAGGTTTTTATTCTTCTCCCAATGCTGCTTTAGAATGCTCTCGAGAGACGGAAAAACGCGAAAGGCCAGGGTAAATCCAGCAGCAGTGCCCTGACGGGGGTCCTCTCTGCAAAGCAAGGTAGGGTGTGTTCTCCAGCAGGGACCACTCAGGAGCACAGGACACTGGAGCTGTCCGTCCGCATCTTGTTCGTGGCTTGGCAACCGAGCTGATCCTTAGAAACTTCCACCTGCCCCAGAAGTCCCTGGAGGGCTGGTTAGGACAGAGTCCTGGCCCCCACCCAGAGTTTCTGATGTAGGAGGTCTGGGCCGGGCCCTGAGAAAAGGCATTTCTAAAAAGTTCCCAGGTGATGCTGATGCTGGTTTGAGAGCCCTGTTTTCACAACCTCTGCCTTAGGGGTTTCCTGGTAACTGCGTCCCTTCCCCTGCACTGTGCTGTTCTTCCAACGATGCTGTCCCTTCTCAGATCCCCAGTGTAGCATCTCCGAGTCCATGTTCCAGCCTCATTGAATTTCCCTTTTTCCTGGCCTCTGTGATCAGAACAGAAGTCTCATAGCTGCTGAGATCATTTTATCACAGAGCATGTGCCGTTTTCAACGAAGCTTCTATTGATTGCAATTTTGTTCCTCCTCCTTGTCGATTCCGATGAAAAATAATGATCTTCCAAGAACAGTCCAGGGGCATAAATAGCAGAGAGCTTGCTTCTGACACTTACTGTTTGGGAGTTCAGTTTTAAATGTGAGCCTCAGGTTGAACACGCTTGACTGGCCCACTTCCGGGTTGTTGGCAGTGCGGATGGCAACAGTCAGACGGCAACAGTCAGACGGCAACAGTCAGACGGCGGTCTCAGTCAGAGCGGGGGTCGCCTAAATATTTGCTCACTCTCAGCTTAACCAAGGCACTTTTCCAGGCAACTCTTTTTCCTGATTCCACCAGAAACGGACACACTAGAGTTGTTTCTTTCTTTCTTTCTGTTTTTTTTAATCCTCACCTGAGGATATTTTTCCTTTGATTTTCAGATGGAATGGGAGGGAGAGAGTGGGAGAGAGAGAGAGAGAGAGAGAGAGAGAGAGAGAGAAGAGAGAGAAACGTCAATGTGAGAGAGACACATCGATTGGTTGCCTCCTGCACGACTCCAACCAGGGCCAGGGATCAAACCACAACCGAGGTACGTGCCCTTGACTGGAGTCGAACCCGAGACTCTTTGGTCTGCAGGCCGACACTCGATATAACTGCTGAGCCAAACTGGCCAGGGCTAGAGTTGTTTCTCAAAAAGAAACCGACAGTAGCCCGTCTCAGGTTAGCTCTGGATACTCTTGACAGCAGAACATCTTTGAATGCGGAGACCAGCCTTGTCTCTGCTGTGGGGAAAGCCGGCCACACTCAAACACCGTGGCCAGGCCGTGAATCTGGACAGCCTGCAGATAACCATTTGGCAACCTATTATGGAATGCCTTGAAAGGGTAACTGTAGGCCTACGCCAACGTTTGGCTTCGGGAAAGTTCTTCCTACATTAATTATGATAAACTTTGGAAACAACATATTTATTATTATATCTCTATACATGAACGACCAAGCAGCTGTTATATTTTGTTTTGGGAGATGCTCATGATGCATCAGGTTGAGTGAGAAAAGCAGAGCTTTCCCCCATTTTTGAAGACAAATGCATGAATCTGGATGTCTGCATATAGCGTATAGGAAATGGTGTTCAAAAATATATAGTGGTTTGTACTGTGTCCTTTTTCTGTCTGGTGGGAGTACACGTGGTCCTTGTCTTTCTGGATAATCCCTGAGTTTGCCTACCCCTTCTAAAAATGTGCATATACAAAATATAGGTTGTAGTTTAAGCAATCTCCTAAATTATCTTGCCACTCACTAAAGGTGCCAACACCCTGGGAAACTCGGACCTAAAGGAAGGAGCTCAGGGCTAGAGTCGTCGTCATTAATGTGACTGCGTGACCTGCAGCCAGTGTTTTTAATCCACCTGCACTTTGCTTTCCTGTGCATGAAATGATGATAAATGCTTTTTTCCCAGGTGGATTTTTTTTTGGTTCATTTTAAGGCTCAAATGAGTTAGTCAATATGAATGTTTCTTTGAAAGTATAAAATACTGGATAAATGCAACAGATTATTATCCTTTTAAAAAGTGTTGGTAGAAGTCCACGAGATGCCCTCCTCTCTGTCTAACCCACACACCGAGCTTTATGTTGTTGTACTCCTGACCTTTGAAATGGACTCTAGTGTAACACAGCAGCATTGAGAAGCTGGGTCCCTGGCAGTATCCAGGACAAGCCGGCCCTGGTTTGCATTCCAGGGTTCCGGATGGACTTAAAACTAGATGTGAATTTTATGTCCCTCCTAGTTCAGGATCTGCTATCTGAGGATCACGGATGCAGTCTGCCAGCTACTCAGCAGTCCATTTCTGACCTGAAGTCTCTGGCAACAGCCCTGTTGGAGACAATCCACGAGAAGAACATGGTCATCCAGCACCAGAGGCAGACCAACAAGTAGGCGACTGGATCTTTGGGTGGGGAGAGGGTTGGAGGGATGTGGGGTGACGGCAACTGGTGGGACCACATGCCTTAAGCGGTGTTCAACCTGTGGGTCGCGACCCCTTTGGGGATCGAGTGACCCTTTCACAGGGGTCGCCTAAGACATAACAGTAGCAAAATTACAGTTATGAAGTAGCAACGAAAATAATTTTATGGTTGGGGGTCACCACAACATGAGGACCTGTATTCAAGGGTCGCGGCATTAGGAAGGTTGAGAACCACTGCTTAAGGGAAGTGGGTGAGAACACTTAGATCTGGTAGGAAACTTCTTAAACTAGAGCTGTGCTTCTGCACTATGACAGCACCTTGCCTCTCAGCTGAGTTTGAGCCATCAAATAATACTGGTCACTGCTTACCGAATGCTTGCCCTGAACTGCTCACTGAGTAATGCATATTCAATGGCGACTTTGATAGTACAGTCGCCTGGGTAGCTCAGCCTACCTGTTCTCCAGGTCTCCTTTAAGGGAGGCACCTCCCGAGTGCCATTTTAACCTACAGCATGACTTTGAGGGGCTCTGGATGGCAGGAGCTGCCAAGCATCCACCCAAAGCCAGCTGGGCCTGCAAGGGAGTCTCATGTCAAGATCAGCAAAACAGATGGCAAGAAGGAACGGCAATTAAAACAGAATACCTTATTTGATTATTATAAACATATTGACTGTGTTGGGCAAAATCAAGCAAGTTGAAGTAGCCAGTAGAGACGACAGGAGCACAACTGAACGGGTTCGGAGAATGGTGGATAAACAGTACATTAAAACAGCAAAGTGCACATGGCCAGCTCATGGGCTAACGGCCGTGGTTGCTCAGTGCTCCATGCTCAGAGGGGCCCCGCACTTGGTCTAATGCTCCTGTTTCCACGCTGAAATTCTTAATTATTTTTTTAGCAAAGGGGCTTCACATTTTCATTTTGCACTGGGCCCTGCCAACTATGTAGCTGGTCCCGCTTATAAGCCCTACCCTCGGACCAAACTGAAGGTGTGGAAGAAGACGAAAGGCTGGCTTCAGCAAGAAGGGGAGGGGCCAGGGAAGGCGGTCTGGAAGATGATTGAGAGTATTGTAGAAACACAACAGAACCAAGAGGAGATGGAAGGGAAGGGAAGATCGCGCGGGAGATGAAGATATATATAAACGAAGGCGGAGAGCGGTGGAGGGAATCTGGGCAATCTCAAAGGAATGACAAGGGTAATTTATTGACCGAAGAAGTTTCAGAAATTCTTTTTAAAGAAATCTTAACCAAGGAACGAAACAGCCAGAGGCTGAACTGCAGATACTTCTAAGGGGAGGGAGAAGGAACGGGACTCTCCCAGAACAGGCAGGAGGTCTGTTTTGGGGGGTAGAATCCTGCAGTGTGCCACGTTGCTGTTGATTTGACACTCCTGCCCCTCGGCCAGGCTGATTGCCTGACGTGTCCCTAACATTTCCCACGTAGCCATGTGTGCTCCCAAGTTCCATGGGCTCTTGCCTCTTGTGAAAAAGACTGAGGTTTTCATTCTGACAGGGTTTTTTTGCTTTAATGCACCTTTTCATTTTTAACTATTTAGTAATTTGTTGTTGTTGTTGTTGTTCAGATAGAGCAGGAGGGAGAGAGAGGAGGAGGAAGAGAGAGAGAGAGAGAGAGAAACATCGACGTGAAAGGGACACATCGAGTGGCTGCCACCTGCATGACCAGGGACAAACTGCAGCCAAGGTACATGCCCTTAGCGGGAATCAAACCCGGGTCTCTCTGGACCACAGGCCGACACTCTAACCACTTAGCCAAACTGGCCAGGGCACTATTTAGTAATTTTGAACCATCTCATGATTCAAATTGAAAAGGTTAAACAACACTATATGGCAGGTCCTTGAATAATGCCAGTTCATTCATTGTCATTTCATTATAATGTTGATGTGTTGCTTAGGAACTTAACTCTTGTTTTTATCAATCACCCAATGGTAAAACTGAGTTTGTTATGCGTCATTTTGCTTAAAGTCGAAGAACCAATAGAGGACGTTAAGTTAGGACTTAATTGTATCTCCACTCTCTTAGCCACCCAATCCCCTTCCTGGAAGAAACCACCATTCCTCACTTCTATGGATTCTTCCCAAGCATGCACCTATAAGCAAATGTAGAATGCATTTATACAGACACCAAAATGCTCCTGTACATTTATATAGATTTTTTTATTACAAATAATAGCTAGTATACATTTTTAAAAAGTTTTCACTGTTCTGCACTTCGTCCATAACAATAGATCTTGAAGATTGCTTCATATCAGTACATAAAGTACCTCTAAATACTTAGAGGGTCTTGAGTTTCATGCTTTGGATCAATGCTTCATTGGGGAGCATGTAAACAAACGAATTAAACAACAAATCAAGTGGGGGCTAAGAATGGAAGGTGAATTTTGTCTGCTTGCTGTTATTCCCCGTGACTTAGTGTTTTGTAACTAAAATAAGAAGATAGTTTTGTTCTGATGAAGCATCATAAGTAGGAATAAAGAGACTGTTCCAGAAGTATGTTTTCCACTGACTGACAGATACCACCCACCCCGTGTGAAGGTGCAGAGGGAGCCATCTTGAAGAATTGATGACTAAACTTAGGACTTTTGAGAGGTCATTCAATTACTAGGCATTTTGCTTGAGGTTGTTGCCAAAGAGTTGGCAGTTGTCTGATTATTGCTAAAGAAGAGATGAGGTTCACTTGTCTTATAAACAGATGGCGAAGCATTAATAGAAGAGACAGATGTTAAAGTACTGTTTCATTGAACCCCACATTTAGTTCTCCAGTTCTTCCCAACAAACCATCGCCTTGCCAGTGGTGGGGTGATGGTGGTGGTGGTGAATTTACAAAGACATACTGGCCTTTCGATACCCTTCCTGCTGGGCCTAAAACTGTTCACGGCTCTTCCCCTTCCCTGGCCGGTGGTAAATAGCTTGGAAGTTCAAGATCTTAGTAGGAGTATCAGCTGTCATGGATCAGAGCAGAGATTCAGAAAAAGGTCACCTGGGTGGAGGTGGGGGCAGGTTATCTCCAGGTCTGTGTAGAGCCACAGCCCCCTCTTCAGGCCCTCAGTCAGGGACTTCTGCTCCCTGTGTTGTCCAGAGAGCAAGGCCGAGGCACAGTGGTGGCCAGTTCCTGAGTTAGCTCTGTCTTTGCAGATTCCTCTCTGATGTTGTTGTTATCAGAAATTGCTACTGAAAATCCATCCAGAAGCCTGACATTTTGAGGATTTTCCTAGACTCTTAGGTGAAATATGTTGAAATCTCCCCTATCCTACAAAAATAAAAATTCTCTCTCCAGCCGGTTTATACCTCCAGCTACTGCCCTAGCTATCTCCTTCAATTCCCTGCTAAACTACTTGCAGAGTCATCTATATTCACCATCTCAACTTTCTCATAGTCTGCTTTTGTCTCAACATTGTCACTTGGAGTCTGGATGTCATTGCCTCCACTGAAACATCTCTCTCAAGGGTCCGGCACATCTTCTAAGTGGCCTCTTCTAAACTTTGATCTAGAAGTATGACCCCTTCTAGAATAAGACAATACCATGCCATCCCACCTGGAACTCTGTTTCCCTGGCTTTGGAGGTCCCACACTGCCCTGGATCTCCTCCTCCATCTCCACGTGTGCTTCTCTGGTCCTTTCTTGCCATACACAGGAGGTGGTCTACCCCCGGTTTCTTCTGACTCCTGTGCTATTGGTGAGCAGATCCACTCCCTCAAGCTACACTCTCATCTCTGCACTCCCAGATCTTCCCTTTCTCCGTATGTCCAGATGGATGTCCTGCAGACACACTTCTCACTAGGAGGGTTGCTGCCCCGTTCCGTTGGCTTCCCTACATCCCCACTGGCTTGTTCTGGGCCACCATCGTCACTGATCTGGACAATGACCTTCTGACTGGTCTTTCTGCTTTTACTCATGTTTCTGCCAGTCCCTTCTCAACTTTACATCAAGAATATTTTTCCTAAACTTTATTATGCTGCTTTATGCTTAACACCCTTCCAGTGCCAGTGTGTACATCTTACCATTGGCAATATAGCAACAAAATCATTAAATCTGGGTCCCTACAAGCCTCTCTGCCTTCATCTTTCATTTACTCTTCCCTCCTGCTCCACAGGTCTACTGAAGGACTTTGTACTTCTGGGCCCAGGGTTTGATTCTGGCCCCTTCACTTACCAGCTGTGTCACCCTAGACACATTAGTTGACTTCCTTGGGTCCCAGTTCCCTCATCTCCAAAATTAGGATTATAAGAGCTGTCTCATTGGTTGTGGCAAGGGATTAATGGAGATAATAGCTGTGCAGTGCTTAGAGCAAAATCTGGTACAGAACATGTGACTGATAAATATCAACTGTTATTAAAACCTTCCACTGGCCCCGGGCGTGTGTGTGCACATCTGTATGTCTGTCTCCCACCAGGGTTTTAGTCCCTCAAATACAGGGACAGGGTCTACTTCTCTCCATTATCCCCTACAGCCTCAGTAATTGTTGAATTGGTCAAACTGAACTGAACGGACCCTGTACCTACTTCCACCATCTCCATCTATAAATATAGACAGCTATTAAGACTCAAATAGCCCTCTTCTCTCGCTGGGATGCATCACACCATGTTTAGTGGACCACCTGCCACAAGTCTCAGTGTCAAGCCAATCAGGAGGTCCCTCTTTGTCATTTGAAGCATCTTGGGTTATATTTGGCAAGTCAGCTGTGGTGACATGCATATTTCAATATAAACGGTTTGTAATGAGAATCTGCTCCAGACATGAAAACGCTTGTTTCACATTGCCATTGCTGGCTATTGGCTGACTGCACGCACTCCGGAGGCACGCTGAGGCTTAGGTTTGTGAGCTCTGAAGACTAAGAAGAGCTCCTGGAGGCTAACTGGGCTCAAATTAAAAAAAAAAAAAGATAAAGGAGCCTAGTAGCCATTTCTGCACAGGGGCCTCCCATGCAAACTGCACTTGCGGAGAAGCCTCTGCTCTAAACAGCCTGCCTGCACTGTGTTTCTGCCACCTGAGCCAGCGCCCATAAAGGAGTTCCTGGAGTCCTATTTCAACCAATAGGACTGAAGCTTTCTCCGTTCAATTGGAGCTGCACAGCTCTGACCAATCAGAGCAGCTCTGTTATGACCAATCAGGACAGTGTCTTTGGACTAATCAAACTGAGGATTTGGCATCCTAATTTGCATGGGGATGGACCAATCAAGGACCAGGGATGGAGTTTTATGTCTATGTACGTCAGCTCCCCTTTTCAGCAGAGACTGGAAACTGCTGTTTCCTGGCTGGAATGGAGCTACCTGGCTGAAGAGGGGCCTGGACCTGGGGCAGCCTCTCAGGCCTGCTGTCTTCCCGGCTGTGCTGTAGCGCTGTTGAACCGTCCACAGCAGTGCCGGTTTCACAGCCGTGCAGCCTTCTCATTGAGTCCTCCTTCACCACACCCCAAATTGGGGATTCCTGTTGGCTTTTGAATTGGTGCCAATGACCATGGGTTAACAGGTTCAAATCCAGACTCATCACCAGCTGAGCCCTGCATGCGATTTTGGTCAAGTTAACTAACTTCTGTGCCTCTGTTTGCTAATGGGAGGAATAGAGTATGGTGGGCAAGAGCACTGGGTGTTGGGAAAAGACAGAGCTTTGAGATGAACTCTGTCCTTGGGCAAGTTGCTTGACCTCTCTGTTCATTAGAGTCCACACGTGTAAAACAAGGGTAAAAATACAGAGAGCACTGCAGGGTTTTTGTCAGGGCTGATGAGACAGAGCAAGTCTGGCAGGTGTTCAGCATGAACCCTGATCCAGGACTGTGGAGAGATTAGTTTCGCTGTTTGTGTTAACCGTAGTGTGGTTGCTGATATTGATACTATTACTGCTACAACTTCTGCTGGGTCCAATGTACTGCCTGCAGCCCTGCATGCCTTTGTCAGGCCAAAGAAAACAGTCACTGCTGACAAACTTAGACAGGGCTTCTGAAAGTAGATTGCTGGGGACACCAGCAAGTTCATCTCACTCCGTTTCCGGGAGACATGGCTGTTATCTGGGAACATCAGAAAAATACAAGCAAATATCTCTCCACCACGCCTTCGAACGTTGCCCTGACGGCATCCTTCAGTGTCCACAGAAGAGTTGAGCTTTATCTTTGGTTTCCGGGAGGCAGCCACATATAGATGATCTGATCTTGTAAAGAAACAGGCGTCAACTTGAACACGGCTGTGATTGCATCTCAAACCCATCAGCTGGTGAAAAGGGAGCTTGGATCCAAAGGTCTGAGCAAAATATTGAAAGTGAGATTACAAAGAATGGTGTTTATTGAAGGGTCAGAGTCATGAAAGCAGAATAGACCCAACAGTTGGAGTGAAAATTGAAAGTAATTGATAAATACTATGCAGAATTTAAGACTTAAGGAAAAGTGGCAAAGATAAGCTCTAAATACCTAGATGAAGAAAATCACATATAGTAATGTCAGGGTTTTTTGTGAATTCATAGGGAATATTAATTAAGATGCTGTAAGTCAGTCAGATAAAATAAGGATAATTCAAGCCATATCCATATGTGCAGATAGATACATATTCATGTCTCTGTATGTATGTGGGTGTATGCAGCTATCTCTGGAATATCAAGAGAGCCGGGAGAACAATTCTGGTGCTCCGATTTCTCCTGTTGAAAGGAATTGAAACTTTGCTATTAAGAATATTTCCGGCCCTGGCCGGTTTGGCTCAGCGGTTGGAGCGTCGGCCCATGGTACAGAGAGACCCGGGTTCAGTTCCCGCTAAGGGCGTGTACCTCGGTTGCAGTTTGTCCCCGGCCCTGGTTGGTCGTGAGGGTGGCAGCCACTCGATGTGTCCCTTCACATCGATGTTTCCCTCTCTCTCTCTTCCTCTCTCTCCCTCCCGCTCTATCTGAACAAAAAATGGAAAAATGTCCTCAGGTAAGGATAAAAAAAAAAGAATATTTCCGTATCATTTTGGCACAGTGGTGCCAAGAAAATTCCCCAAATAATATAAAGGCCAATGGGAAGCGATTGAAGTTTTAGATGACTATCAAATCATTTCCCAAAAAGTTTAATTTTGTGTAAAGGAGGTGAAATATGTGCCTACATGTATGTCTTTCCACGCATGTAGGCAAAGGGTGACTTCCAGGTAAGCAGTGTAGTCTTTTCAAATACACATTCCAGAATTTACATGTCAGTGAGTCAGAATGGTCACCTCGGAAAGCAATACCATTATTCTAGTGATTCTGCAGTTACTGAGAGTTCTTTAGAAATTTCTGTTGTTGTTATTGTTAATTCTTTCCATTGATAATTATAAGCCATGAGAAAAGAAAAGCATTTGTTTAATCAAATACATTTTGAACATTTACCAGGCATTTTGCTGGATATCAAGCAAGAATAGGACATCAGTCTTACATAGGTTAGGTCTAAGAAGGCAGATACTATTATTTTATTGACTCAAAGCCATATTACCAAGTATATTCACCCATAGTATTTGTTTGATTTGTTTCCAAAACTCAGATCTACCTTCAAAGTGTCAAGGTGTGATACTACTAAGGGCATTCAAAATTCATAGTCTTTTTTAGCCATGAGCAATTCCTAAGTAGAAATCCTGTAAGATGTTTGGGCAGTGGGAATAATTGTTTAGTGTCTAAGAGGAACTAACTACCTTTTGCAGCAGTTCTCAACCTGTGGGTCGCGACCCCTTTGGGGATCGAATGACCCTTTCACGGGGGTCGCCTAAGACACAACAGTAGCAAAATTACAGTTATGAAGTAGCAATGAAAATAATTTTATGGTTGGGGGTCACCACAACATGAGGAACTGTATTAAAGGGCCACGGCCTTAGGAAGGTTGAGAACCACTGTTTTAGAGAGAGGAGTCACTTCAATGGCAACATTTTAGTATTTTTTTTAAAATTATTCACTTTATTTTTATATGTATTTTCAATAGCGTGTGTGTGTGTGTATTCCATTTTTAGCACATATCTTAAATCTTGAAGTATTTCTATCAGTGCACTAGTGGGTTTCCCAAGTAGCCTGCTCACAGCCTTGGGAGCTAATGAGATGCTCATTAATCTCTCTGCTGCAATTTTCTCCCCCTTTCCAGAATCCTAGGGAATCGGGTGGCTGAACTGGAGAAAAAATTAAGAACTCTGGAAGTTTCTGGTTTGTGGAGTCTTCCAGGTAAGCAGAACTTCATAAAATTTGTTTTCCTTTTTTTTAAAAAAAAAAAACAAAACAAAAAACACTCTTGTAATTTGCAAAGAAAATTCTACTTTCTCATTGTCCTTTTATTTGAAGATAATTGCTGAGAGATATACAAATGTTTTAAACTTAGAAACCATAATTTTGGAGGGAAATCAGAAAAGTACAATAAATATGCAGGTTCTCATCTACGAACTATGAAGTTTTGTGAACTTAAATTCTGAAATTGTCATTTTTGTATTTAAAAAAAACAACAACATTGTGAATATAATAAATTGCTTCATTTTTATTACCCATGGGTAGCTTATAAAGATTTGTTTAATGTAATCATTAATCCTAAAAATGAAAATAAGAAAAAACAAACATTCTAACCCAAATGCACTTGACGACCTCCTCCTCCTCTCCCCCCCCCCCTCCCACTTTAACTGTAGCTTGAAAATCAAAATGTCCTATGGGATGTTTTTCACGGTTGTACACGTTGGTGAGGAAACCTGATGTTTCACATTGATGAGCTATATTTATTCAGTTCACCTTGGTAAAATACCCCTTCATGAGACCCCGGTCTGCTATTCCCCCTTTTTCTTTACACGCTCCAAAAACTTATACTTATCCTTTCCCATCACCTCCTCTTTCCCCAGAAGCAACGTTGTGCATATATTTTTAGTTACTTAACCTTTCTTCTCAAGCTAGTCTCCTCTACCCTTGATTCGTATCCATTGCTTCCCTGTAACATATGGGAAATGAAAATTGCCACAGGGATATGAACAACAACATGTTTCTTAATGTAAATCTGAATAGCTGCCTCAGGTTGCTTGGAAGTGTGTTTCATAAAGTGGAATTTTTAGCAGCGATTCCTTGAACTTGATGTCAAAAGACCTAACAGAACTAATTAGTGGCGAGTGCCATCCTGGGGATTTGAATGATCCATTTTGCACAAGAACCTTTTGATGCGGTTAAAACCTTATCTTCTTTGAAGGCCTTTCTTTTATTGCATTGAATTTCAACACAGTCGGGCACATTTAGCGTTTATTTGTGCAGTCAGATTGCTATTTCTGTGCATGTACTAGAGAGTTTTTATTTTTTTTCCTCGTCTCCAAATGATTTAGTGAAATTTCACAATATTTTATTTCTACAACTTATGTAAAAAGCTGGAAGATGAATAACAATGAATGCTGAGAACGTTCTATTTCTGGTGATGTTTGGTCTAGGTTCCAATGGCTATTATGCAATAACAGTTGTTTCTTTCCTTCCTTTTGCTGCCTGAAGGCCTGAGCTACAATGTTTCAGTAGGATTTGGGAGTATGTTCTATTTGAAATATCTTGTTTGTGGCTAATATTAGTAGTGCATTACTACCATCCCTGCATGTAAATAAATAGAAATGCATTCTCTGTGTATCCATGCACTTCCCTGATAAGAACAGTCCATTGAAATAGAGAATTCAATTAGTACAGAGCAAATAGTAAATGGTAAAATTAGCTTTGAGGGCTGAATGGATTTTAGGGGATGACCATGTTTTTCAACTCTGGCCTCCACATAGATACAAAGTGGGAGGACAGGAAAAAGAGGGGCCACCTCCCGGTGGAATAGCATTGCCCTGGTACAGTGATGAGGGGTGCTGCAAGGAAGCATGGCCTTGTAATCTTTCTCAAAGCCCAGTGGGAATAAGGGGGGATGGGCCTCTTCTGGTGTAAGTCAGACCAGTCCCTTCTGCCTGCTCATTGTCTTATGGCTCCATTTAAGGTGCTGAATAGTGGAACAAGAAGCACTATGTTCTTTTCTTCCTCCTCCTCCTCCTCTTCCTCCTCCTCCTTCTCCCCCTCCCCTTGTTCATCCTCCTCTTTTTCTATTTTTTCCTCTTTCCTCTTCCTTCACCTCTTCTTCCTCTTCCTCTTTCTTTCCCCAAATGGGAGCCAGATCACAGTGTTTCAGCCAGCTGGAGGGAACCGAGTCTCAGTGGTTTCAGAGAGTTGCCAGCTCTCCCTTATTTATCATCACCTTGAAAGCATCAGGGCCTTCTTCACTAAATCAGCCCATCAATGTGTTGATACTTTTTTGAGCATCAATATTGTGAACTGAGTTTTGTACCAAGCATTCTAGACATGGCCCTCACCTGCTCCAGGAATCCACAGTCCCATTAGGGAAGCAAGATGGATATATATCAAGCAGTGAGGAGAAAGTGGAGCGTGGTACATAATTAAGTGCTGAGCGATAAAGACGTTAGTGTGTGAGGTGTCATCAGATGCTAGACCTGCTAGACCTGGAAGGACAGTTGAGAACAAAATGTTTCAGGCAAATACTTGGTGTATATTATCAACACCCATTCCCATGACAGTGACAGACATCGCTAATCAATCACATTGCTCTTCTTTGATGATCTCACATGTGGCCCTCAGTACAGGCTTCCACTATTGGCTTTCCAGAAAACCACCTCCTGGTCAGAGTTGACATTTTCTCCTTTTCTGATCTGGTCTGATCCCCTCACTTTAGGTAAGAAGTTGTCTTAAGCCCAGGATGTCAGGTGATACCTGAAGCCACAGCAGCTGGTGTTAGATCCCAGGTGTTCAGCGTGCATCTGTCCTAGGGAAATACCGCTCAGAGAAGAGACAATAGGGTGGATCAGACCAGCTGGGGAATGGTTCACAAAGCGAGTTAGATTGGAGAGGAAGTCAGAAGCCAGGGCGGTCTCTTCTGAGACACTAAAGAGCGGTGGTGAAGAAGCCAACCTCTCGTTACTACAAGGCCGAGTGACTGCAGGGCTCGGAGCCTGCTGTGCTTCTCCTTCGACTCTCGTCTCCCTCCCTGCTCACTCTCAGCCGACAGTATCCAGCTCTTGATGTTTGATAGCGTTAGGGCAGACTTGTGATTTGGCTGCAAAGTAGACAAGTTCGGCCAGTGTCACAGCTGGTGGAGAAATAATCTGGATAGCAAAGCATGTTTCATACTGTTTATCCCGTCCCTGAGAGGTGGAAAAGGTACGGGCCATTGCGAGGAGGCCAGAGGAAGGGTTGGTCCAGATGACCACACCCCTCAGGAAGGAATGACCTTCCACCCTCCTCGGCCCCTCCCTGGCAGCCTCATTCTGCCAGCCCCCTGCTGGCCTCTGCGTGGAGGATGGAGTTCGGGGAACTCCGGCAGGAGGTGCCCTGGATGTGCTCATGCTCTAAAAAGAAACACTAAAAGCCGGAACAAATCTGGCAAGAGCAGAGCCTGGATCTTGGAGCTTTTCATTTTCATTCTCTCTTCTCCACTTGAAGCATCAGCCCGAGGAGAAATATGTGCGTTTTGAAAGTTCTTTGTCCATTTCAGAGAAGGAGATGAGGATGTTGTGTTAGAAGGAATCAGGGGGGCTCCCAGAAGCCCAAACACCAGTTGAAAGGAAAGGCCTGGGTGACCTTCTACAGCAGCTGTGGTCTGACCCTAGTCTGGGGATCACCCTTGCCCCCTGCCTCATCCTCCAGTCCCACAAACCAAAGGGGAACCATGAGACCGCAGACCATCGGATTAGAGCGCACTGTCGTCTCTACAGATGGAATCGAGACTGAGTTAGAAACAGTGGAACTGGGATCTTCTTAAGAAAGATCTTTGAATCCTTCAAATACTTTGTGAGAGTGACCGAATCTTGGCATTTTGCCTTAAGATTAGGCAGGCATCTGGGGAGGTATTTATCTTCTCCCCGGCGCCCACCTTGATTGGACATGAATGAATGGCGGCTTCTGTTCCTCTTCTCTACTCACTTGTCACTCAGGTTCTTGGAGGGGGTTAATGTTGCTGGTACCAGCATTTTCGAGGGGCCATTATGGATGATGCCCTGTGGTTTGAGAAGGCCACAAGACTTTCCACCCTAGAGAATTCCTCGCGACAGGAAGGGCTGAGGATCTCGGCCAGCTACCAATTCTGCCCATAATTCTGATTCTTTGGCCACCAGGGTGGAGGGGACTTGAAAGGCTGGTTGGGACACGGAGGGGCAGGTGTGTCTTACTGAGTCCCTTGCAGGCTGGAGAACAGACAGCCTACCTGCCAGGAAGGACCGGTCAGGAACTGCAGTCCGTGGCCTGGGCAGCGAAACAAAGGTCCCTCCTGAGGCATCTGCTGTGGGTTCACAGTAACCCTTAGGCCCTCAAGGTGTTTCCAGATGGTGTCTTTGCAGCTCAAAAGGAGACCTGATTACACTGACTTCATCCTGAGAGTCTCTTAACAATATCCCAGTGGTTCGCTTTGGGAAACCTCCCCAGACTGTGGCCTGAAGATGTCTGCACTTTTTCCATATACGAAGAATAGCTGTGCTAGCGCAGAACTGCCGGGCCAGTTGCTGCCCGGGCTGTGTTCTTCTGGGGCGGCTCTCACATAGCAGAGAAACCGGAGGCTGTGGCTCTCAGAACACATGCCATCTGCCTGGGCAGCAGCAAGCACCCTGCCTGCAGGACGAAGATTCCCAAGAATGCATCTGCCATTTACTCGGACATTTATCAGATCTTATTAAGCACCTACCATGTGTAAACTCCCTGTTACAGTTTCGGAAAGCAAGTTAATAAGGCAGGGCCTCATGGGAAGACAGTATTATACACATAATGAGGGCTCAGCGGCAGAGTCCAGGTTCACCCAAGGAGTGGAAGTCGTCACACAAATACCGCCCTGTGAACCTGAAACTGATGAAGATCACAGAGCTTTAGAGCCTCTGAGCTGAGCCCCAGAGTCGTCTGGTGACGTGGCTTTAGAAAGGGTTGTGTGCAGAGTCGGGCAGCTAAGGTTGGAGCACAGATTTGGCACATGGCCCCTAGGGTTTGGGGATGGGCACAGTGGTTCCCACCGAGAGAGGTCCCAAGGCCTCACGGAGCAGAGTTGGGGATCCAGTCCTGCTGTTGGGCTCTCGTAACTGCTGTGGCAGCACCCCTTATGTCCACACGTTTGGTGTCTGTGGTCACGGTACTCACGGTGTTCATGTTCCGAAGCCACGCTTCCCTGCTCCTCACCTCCGTGACTGGCCGTGGCCGTCAGAATGGAGTTGCAATGGTTTTCCTTTCCACCCTCTCTGCCGCACACGTCCTCTGTCCACTCAGGGGGTTCCTGCAAATAGACCCAAGGTTCTGGCGGGTCTGGGGTTATATGCTGTAAGGGAAAGTTTAGCTATGATAATTTGAGGAACCTGATACTACCTGACTTATGACAGAGTTATTATGCAATCTTAATGACCAAATCAAATGAGCTCAAATGTAGTGTATATGACAGTGCTACGGAAGTGCCTTGTAAAGTGATCATTTTAATAGGTGACATTTATTGCCCAGTCAGTGTGGCTCAGTGGTTGAGCATCGACCCATGCAGCAGGAGGTCACCGGTTCGATTCCCGGTCAGGGCACGTGCCCAGGTTGTGGGCCCAATCCCTGTGTGGGCCATGCAGGAGGCGGCCAGTTGATCTTCTCTCTCATCGATGTTTCTCTCTCTCTCTCCTTCTCCCTTCCTCTCTCTCTAAAATAAAATCAATAAAGAAAAAATATTTTTTTAAATAGATGATATTTATTAAGTGCTGACTAAATGCTTTAAGTGCCTGACATGAATCAGTTCATCAAAACCACCCAGTGAGGCAGGTGCTATTATTTGTCCTCATTTAACAGCTGAGGGTTCTGTGGCTCAGACAGGTTAAGTGACTCGCCCGAAGTCACCCAGCTAGCCAGTGATGGAGGCCAGGACACGAGCACCGTAGGGTGGCTCCAAAGCCTGCACCCCTGACACTCTGTTGTTGTGGTTAATGTTATTGTCTCACCCTGGTCAGGGCCACTCATTTCGGCTGACATACTAGCTGCCCCGTAATGGTGGCATTTATGGGCGGCCGTGTCCTGAGCAGACTCTCAGGGCTCATAGACAACTGTTGCCTGTCCTCACACTACAGAAAGGGCCTGCTGGCCATTTCCCTGCCGTGGTGTTGCCTACAGTGCCCCGTGTACCAGCCAGTCCATTGTGTGGGGGTGAATGTAGCAGCAACTCCAATGAGGATCCAATATGTCCATTTTCCCCTTTTCTATGGCAGGCGGCAAGGACACCATAATGTTCAGCGACCCCACTGTGCAGAGGTCCAGATCCCCACTGCTGAAGTTCATGGAGCAGCCCTCGGAGAACAAAGCGAACCCCAGGGACGGTAAGCATACCTTGATTTCTTTGTCTTTGCTTGGCCTGTGCCTGGGTCAGAGGGGGGCTCCGTGGACATCGGGTCTGTCCCCTCCTCGCAGCTTCTGTGGCACTGCTGGGTCATTCCTCGCGTTTCTTCCTCTGTCCTTGCTGGGTTCATCTTGCTGGGGGCTTCCAGCAGAGAAGCACAGGCCTTGCCCTCCCCGCACGGTGGCGCAGAGGTTAGGAGTGAGGGCTCAGTCAGTTGAACGGCTGGGCTTCATAGTCCAGCCCCAAGTCATATTGGCTGTGAGACCTCGGGCTAGTAACCTCAGCCTCAGTCTCCCTGCCTCTAAGTGATGGAGAATCTTGGCGCATTGCCTGGCACATGGTACGTGGCTTGGGAATCAGTTGCATGGAGAAAACATCTCCTCCCCAGGCACACATTCTGGAGGCAGGGTGTTCTGAAGGCACATTTAGGGTGCCAGGTGAGTCAGTGGGCCTGAGGGCTTCTCTCTGCCCGTGTGACAGCCTTGTTTCTCCAACTAAACTGTGCTTCACATCGTTCTAAGTGTGGCTCATCTTCTTCCTTTATCCCCACTGTGGTTGCCAGTCTCCAGAATGGCCCCACATGACCCCCTCCTCCTGGATTCATGCCCTAGTGCGGTCCTCACCCATTGTGTCAGGGTTGATCTATGCCACTTACAGAAGTGACAGTATGTGACTCCCAAGGCTGGGTCATAAAAGACGTGTGGGGTCTGTCTTGGATCATTTACTCTAGAGGAGGGGGGCCGCCAAGTCAGGAGGATGCTCAAGCGGCTCTCCGTGCTGTTCATGTGGTGTGGGACCGAGGCCTCCAGCCATTGACCCTGTGAGGGCCCATCCTGGAGGCAGAGTGTCCAGCCCCAGTCTAGCCTTCAGATGACAACAGCCCTGGTCAGCACTTGACATTCAACCTCACGAGAGACTATTAGCCAGAACCGCCCAGATTAGCTGCTCCCAGGCTCCTGAATCTTAAGCTGCTAAGTTGTAAGGTGATTTGTTACACAGCAGTACTTGACTAATACACCAGCATGCAGGTGTCAGGGTTCTTTCATGAACACCTGAATTGCCTCTCCATCTGCTCTTGCTCAGAGTCATGCCTCCAACCATCACCTCTATGGAAATATTCTCGAAATATCCTTAACCCCCACCCCCACCCCTGGGTTCATCTGTGGAGTCACAGTCCCACATTCCCCACAGCTCAGACTTTCCCATTAATACTCTATGTGCTTCCAAGTATGACACCACCAACTCTTCCTGCCTCCTCCCTTTGTCATCACCCTCTCAGCTACCAGGTTTGAAATCTTAGAGTCATCACTGGCCACTGGCCACTTGCCTTCCACACCCAGTTCTGGGCTCTAGCCTAACCCTGTCTTCAGAGTTCCTTGGGCCTCCGTTCCTACCACCTCTGACTTCATAAGGCCCAGTGCCCTCCTCAGCAGGGCTTCCAGCCTAGTTTGCCTGCCTCCCAGACTCTCCTGACTTCATCCCCATCTTCATGCTGCTGCTTTAACATGGAGACTCTGGGGACTTCTTTCCATTCCATTTGTACCCTGCTCAAGACGCTGAGTGGCTTCCAGCTGTCACCCACTTGAAATGGCAGCTCTGGCCTGCCCTCCTAGCCTTAGGGTTAGCCAACCTGAGCACTGTGCTTCGATCCAACGACACTGACCAGCTGAACCAGTTAGCTATGTCTGCACAACAGACCAGCCCGAAATTTAGAACTTAAAGCAACAACCATGCTCCATTTATCTCTAGTCTCTGGGTCAGACGGGTGGGTCTGCTAGTCTGAGCTGGACTCAGCAAGCTCCTCACACATCTGGACAGCTGTGTTTTGAAGCCTGTGCTAATCGCTCAACCTAGAGCTGGAATGGTAAGAATAGAAGTAAGGACAGGTCTGGGATTTCAAGAGAGGCTCCCCAAGCACATGCAGGGAGAATTCCTAGAGAGAGCCCCTGACTTGGGTGGGTCACACACTGGCCAGAAGGCAAGGTTGAGTCTTCCCAGCCAGCAGCATGTGGGTTTGCAGGCTGGTGTGGAACCAGCATGGCCCAGTGCGCGGTCTGGAACATGTCTTGGCTGGTGGTCATGCCAGCATCCAGTACCCACATGGAGAGCTAAGCCTTCTATCTGCTCTGGGCTTGCTGAGCCCCCAGCTGGGCCCTCAACTGAAAGGGAGCATGAGCCGGGCCTGATTTTCACAAGAGTGGCATAAGTAATGGCCTGATTCAAAATGATAGCTTCCAGAGCGCCAGCATCAGCTCTCATTGTTGCAAGTCCGTCCTTAGCCAGCGCGTGGGACCAGGCCGTCAGAGTCTGGGTGGCCTCCTCACTGCTGCGTCTCTGATTAATTCCGACTGACGCAGCTCACACTCAGGAGGACAAAGCCCATCAGAGACCAGTAAACAAAAGGAGACAAATGTCCCCATTGGGCCAATGGGGGGGGTGCACCAGCAATCTTTTTAGGGAACCAGCAATCTTTCCTTCGAAGAGCTACTGTTTCTTCATTTTTTTCAGAGAAAATATTTTTTCTTTCCACACTATTTGTGTCATAATGCATTTGTCTCAGTGGATTGCCTCATCGTTATTAATCTGTGTATTGTTATTAATAAGTATTAATGATAGTAATTCTGTTTGCTAAAACAGCACAGAGTAATTACTGTTATTTGTAATAGTATTTTCCTACTCTGGGCCAGGGCAGAAAGCTTTCTTTTATGAACATGGCCATGCTGTGCATCTGTCCCCAAAGGGAAGGGCAAGTCCCACCACTTGAGCATTAATGTTCCAGAATCACCGAGTTAAAGCAAAGCAAGTCACCCGAGTTCCTAGTTGTGGCATTTTCAGTAGCTTCTCTTTGTCCCCTGGTAATGACTGGAGTGTGTTTTGTAGACACCCGTGGGATAGACAGATGGGGGGGGTGTCTTGGTAAATCCGCTGCGCACCCACAAACCCGTCCTGGAGCCCGGCCCCTACATCTTTAAGGGCCCGAGGCTCTGAAAAGCTGGCCTTTCTGAGAAAGAAGCCCCCGACAGAACCGAACCGTGGACTGCCGGCCTTGTCCCTTCCCTCCCTTGCGGGCACGTGATGCCCGTGCTGCTCCCGCCCCCACCCGAGAAGCAAAGTTTCAGAGCTCTCCCTGCTAATCGCAGAGGCTTGCCATTTTCAAAAAGATTCATACATTTGATTATAAGCAGACCGTCCTAAAGGAATGGCACAAGGCAAAGTGCCAGTGACCAAAGTCCCAGCATAAGTCAGCCGCATTCGCGTAGATGCAAATGAAGGGAGAGAAGGTTAACCTGGAACACCGTAAAAACACTACAGACGCTTTAGGGACTAGGTGGTTACTGGTAAGGTGAATTTTTCAGGACCACCAGAATATACTCTTAAGTGTCCTAGAAGTAATGTCATAAGAGTAATTTCTGGAAGTTTATTCATCTTATGCTGGTGAATAGTTTAGCTGCAGAAAAGACTGTCATGTGCTCTTCTTTTTTTTTTAATCCTCACTCAAGGGCACTTTTGCATCTATCTTCAAGTGGAGTGGGAGGGAGAGAGGGAGGAAGAGAGAGAAAGAGAAACATCGACATGAGAGACACATCGACTGGTTGCCACTCACACAACCCCAACCGGGGCCAGGGATGAACCGCAACCCAGGTACATGCCCTTAGCAGGAACCGAACCCAGGATTCTCTGGTCCGTGGGCTGAAGCTCTAACCACTGAGCAAAACCGGCCAGGGCACATGTACTCTTCTTGAATAAAGCTTTTTGTTCTGCTCTGGAAATTGCCCATTTTGACTCAGTGTTTCCCATGTCCCCTGTAGAACCACTAAAAAATTGTATTTGTCAGTGTGAAAATTACGTGATTGCTTCCCTGAGGTACCTCAGGTGTAACTAAATGTTTGTGTGAGTTAGAAATCCGCTTTTTTCCCCCAAAAGTGCCATTTTAAGAACTTTTAGGGTACAAGCTGGAACAAATACCATGAATTCCAGGATTGTCTTATTTATTAATGCACAGTGTTGAAATATAATAATATATTCACTTATTCATGAACTAATATATGTGTCCATAGATTCAAACATTTAATAAACTATTTATTGAGCCACTACTATAGAACATTGGCAAAGTTAAAAAATTAATCGGGCAGGATTTATACTTCAGGTGGTTTCTATAAGCTAACTGTATATGGGTAACCATTTAAGGGTAAAAAGAAGGACTATGTTGCTTGGAAGTCCAGACACAGCCTTGTGGGGATCAGCACACTGGGGAGATTACTGCTGGCCAAACTTAATCAGACAGGCTTCCTGCAGCAGGTGGAGGTGGAGCTGACTCTTAAGGTTGGCCGTCTGGATACATAAGGAAATGATGATCATGAAGGAATCAACCACCTAAGCAAAGGCACGATGGGCAGGGCTGGGCTGTCATGAAGGTTCAGTGTAGCTGGAGTCTAGGGGTATAAGGATAAAAGTTGGGATTTCAGGTAGTAACGTCAGTGGATGTTGGGCCATTGAAGTTCTTGAATATTAGGCCAAGAGCCTGGGCTTTGTTCCTGTGGAGTACTGGCCTGTGGACCAAAAGGTCTCGGGTTCGATTCCCAGTCGAGGGCCTGTACCCGGGTTGTAGGTTTGATCCCCAGCCCCAGTCAGGGTCATGCAGGAGGCAACCAATGGATGTGTCTCTCTCAGATCGATGTTTCTCTCTCTTTCTCTCTCTCTCTCCCTCCCTCCCTCCTTTCCACTCTAAATTATTAATTGAAAAATATCCTCAGGTGAGATATAAACAAAATGTAACCAATTTCTCCCTGAATTCTTTTGTATCCTGCTGCTTTACTGAATTCATTTATCAATTCAAGTAGATTTTGGTGGAATCTTTAGGATTCTCTACATAAAATATCCTGTCATCTGCAAATAATGACAGTTTTACTTTTTTCTTTCCAATTTGGATGCCTTTTATTTCATTTTCTTATCTGAATGCTGTGGCTAGGTCTTCCAGTAATTTGTTGAATAAGAGTGGTGAAAGTAGACATCTCTTTTTTATTTCTGATCTTAAGGACATTGCTTTTAGTTTTCCCCCACTGACTATGATGTGAGCTGTAGATTTGCCATATATGGCCTTTATTGTGTTGAGGTATGATCCCTCTATTCCTATTTTTCTGAGAGTTTTTACCATAGATGGATGCTGGATTTTGTCAAATGCTTTTTTTCTGTATCAATTGATATGATTATATAATTTTTATCTTTCATTTTGCTTATGTGGTATATCACATTAATTGATTTGCAGATATCAAACCAACCTTGTATTTCAGGACTAAATCTAATTTGATTATGGTGTATGATCTTTTTAATGTATTGCTGAATTCAGTTTGCTAATATTTTATTGAGGATTTGAGCATCTATGTGCATCAGGGATATTGGCCTACAGTTGTCTTCCTTTGCAGTGTCTGTATCTGGTTTTGGAATCAGGACAATGCTGGCCTCATGGAATCAGCTTGGGAGTCTTCCCTCCTCTCGAATTTTTTGGAATAGTTTGAGAAGATAGGTGTTAATTCTTCTTTGAATGTTTGGTAAAATTCACCCATGAAGTCATCTGTCCAGGACTTTTGTTTGTTGGGAGTTTTTTATTATTATTATTATTACTGCTTTGATTTTGTTGGTTGTAATTGGTCTGTTCAGATTTTCTGTTTCTTCTTGTTTCAGTCCTGGAAGATTATATGTTTCTAGGAATTTATCCACTTCTTCCAGATTGTCCAATTTGTTGGCATATAATTGTTTGTAGTATTTTCTTATAACCTTTTGTATTTCTGTGATGTCAGTTGTCGCTTCTCTTCCACTTCTATTTTTGGTTATTTGGGTACTCTCTCTTTTTTTCTTGGTGGGTCTGGTTAAAGATTTTTCTTTTCAGGGAACCAGTTCTTGGTTTCATTCATCTTTTGTTTGTTTATTTGTTTTAGACTCTATTTCAACAGGTCCTATTCTTAAGAAATACCTTTATGCAGTATTAAAATACAAATGGATTGCCCAGCCGGTGTGGCTCACTGGTTGAACGTTGACCCAGGCACCAAGAGGTGGTCAGTTTGATTCCTGGTCAGGGCACATGCCTGGGTTGTGGGCCTGATTCCCTATGGGGGGCATGCAGGAGGCGACCAATCGATGTTCTCTCTCATCGATGTTTCTATCTCTCCCTCTTCCTTCATCTCTCTCTAAAAAATTCAATAAAGAAAAATATTTAAAATAATAATAATAAAATAAAATAGAAATGAATCATAGATATGATAATATTGGTACATGTTTCAGAAATTCTAAGCTACGTTTTAATTCAAATGTTTTAGAATATGTCATTTTTAGATTATATCTACTTAGATTTATGTACTTTTAAATATGCAGTCTTTCTAAATTATATAAATAATCCTCAAAAATGCATTTAATTCTTATAAATAGTCACCATATACCTATCACCTGCCAGTACAGACACCAGAATATACAGTGTGACTTCAGCATTTGAAGTTCAAAGACCAGACAAAACTCATCCTTGGCACCTGAAATAGGATAGTGGTCACCCTTGACTGGGAAGGGGGTTTAGGTGGGGGACTGGACTGGGACATGTCGTAGGGGGTCAGTAATACTTTGTTTCTTGTCCCAGCTGCTGGTCACATGGTGTGTTCACTTTGTGGAAGTTAACTGAGCTGTAGACTTAGGATTTGTACACTTCTATGCACTTCCATCAGAACAAAAGAGAAAAGTGAGAAATTACTATTTTTTAACATTCTTGAATGCTTAGAATGTTCCAAGCACTGTGAGCAGTCGGGTGAGATTCCTGCGTATATTCTAGAATAAGGTAAATGTGTAAAATGCTGAGTGCCGAGCCCAGCACAGGGAAGCACCTATTAAGCATGAGGTGGTGCAATTCCCTTTGGAGAGGGAGAAACCAAACGGTGCAGGCAGACGGAAAGGCAGCATATGGACAGAAGGACCGCTGTAGGGAAGGAGCCGTGGGAAATCAGGGCGAAGCAGGAGCAGATCAGGTGGGACCCTGTGAAGGACCTAAGTCAAAGAAATTGAACGTCTCCTAAAAGCCACAAGACTCCAGCTGAAGGTTTTAAGGAGGAAAATGCATGGTCAGACGGGTCAGCTTCCTTTCTCACCCTCCTACGGTTTGGCCCTGGTTCTCCAAAGTTCTGGCTTTCAGCCCGAAAGCACACCTGCATGTATCTTTGGGGCACTGGGGTTCTCCTCTGGTGCCAGCGGGAGGAACAGGAAGTGCTCCCGAGCCCCGAGCCCCTGCAGGCAGCCGCCCAGATGGAACCAGCCCGGGAGCCTCTTCCATACATTCCATCACTGTGTGTCCCCAGGGCTAAGAAAATCTTGACTTCTGGGCACCTTGGCACCTGGTGTTGCATTGACAAGTCCAGGTCCTGAAAGTTCGCTGCCCAGGTGCTTCCCAGTCCCGCAGCGCCACCTTTGCTGTTAGGTCTGGACGGGACCTCAGAGGGTCCTGCCTCTCATTTTGTATCTGACAGGTCCTCCCGATCAAAGCAAGCGGGTAGGAAAATGGGGGCTAGACACCAGCTCTCAGGGCCCCGTGTCTCTCCTGTCCCCGTCCAGTTACAGCTCAAGAATTTCTACTGCATAGAGAAGGGGTTTAGGGAACAGTGTAGCTGGGGACAGAGCGAGCTTGAAGCTGCTTTTGCACATAGTAGTTTTACTTGGAATTGAGCACACTTCAGCCTCTACATCAAAAAATGAGGTGCTGATGGAGAATGGGGAGAGTGGGGGGACACTAAATTCCCCTAAACTGGGCTTCTGTTTCCCACCCTGAAGGCCAAAGGAATCACTTTTTTTTTTATCCTCACCCGAGGACATTTTCCCATTTTTTGTTCAGACAGAGTGGGAGGGAGAGAGAGGAAGAGAGAGAGAGAGAGAAACATCGAGGGGAAAGGGACACATGGAGTGGCTGCCACCCGCACGACCAACCAGGGCCGGGGACAAACTGCAACCAAGGTACATGCCCTTAGCGGGAACTGAACCCAGGTCTCTCTGGACCTCAGACTGACACTCTAACCGCTGAGCCAAACAGGCCAGGGCCCTTTTCATGTCTATAGAGCCCCAGGTCTTCACTGAGCTACAGAACGTTCAAACCCTTTGTCCTGAATTTAAGTGTTTCATGGCATGAGGAGCCGGCTAGAAAGCGAAGTGGGAGATGGCGAGGGGCCTGGAAGCTGGCTCAGGAAATGGCCAGGGCCCCCTCAGTGGCACAGTAATCAAAGTGCCTGCCGCTTTCCTTTCCAGCGGAGTTGGGAGCCGCGGGGGCGGGGAGCCCGGAGCATTGCCTGTTTTCCAGACGGAGGTGGGGAGGAGGGCTCAGAAAGGGAGGGCTGACTTCCAGCCGGAGGTTTGATGCTGTCCTCCGTCTGTTCCAGGGGAGGTTCAGACCCAAGAACGAGATGAAAGCTGTGTGGCTGCCGAGGTGTTGACAGCGCCAGAGGATGCTGGGGGGCCCGCTGTCAACCCCCCAGCAAATCAGAGCCTCGGGAACCAACGCAAGCACATTCATCCTGCGTCACCCCAGTCACCTTCTGAGGAGGAGGAAGTAAACAGGCTGGGAAGGGACATAATGCACCTGACAGAGGAACAGGCAGCTGTCGAACCGGAAGGGGTGGCGGGAGACAGTCCCCTGGAGAGTCTGCGGGCTGAGGTGGGGCCGTCCCCGCTGGGCCTGGCCTCCAAGGGGCAGCTCCCCAACTCTTGCCAGGACTCCTCTGAGTCCAGCCAGCCAGCTGCCGAAGCTGCCACCCTGGAAGACGGCAAGGAGACTCAAGAGGGTGGAGGCCCGAGGAGCACCATGAAAACATGAAGGGGAACGGGACCTGGCAAGATGACACGTCGAAGGCACTGGGGACGGTGGAGAATTCATTGAGAACAGGTCTCCGAAGCGGCTTCCTCCTGAAACACCTCCAAGGCTGCAAGCGAGAAGAGGCACGGCTCCTGTCACAAACTGTGACCATTCTGATGGTGCCAACACTGCGTGATTTATTAAATGCAGGCCCTCAAGCTTCTCGGTGTGTCTCTGTCCGCCCACGATGCACCGCTGTGAACATGGCCAGGCACAGAATCGTGTCCGCCATATGGCTGGTTCCCAGCATCCGTCTTTCTGTCAGCATTTGTTCTATTAGAGATAAGATGTTTTTTTATTAGCGTTTAATGTTGTCTATCAAAATTATGGGAAGAGCTTGAAGCGGATGGGGTTTTTAATCAGATCTCCGTGTTGGTAACGGTTGGCGGCTGGAGAGAAAGGTGTAATGGAGCATGATGGGTCCGGAGGGCCCGCCACTCCACTCGATCACGTCAGGGCCCAGTGGGACCTCGCGTCATGGGTGTTCTTGGCGCCCTGCCCGCAGCACTGTCTGCAGGTTAAAGGGGCTTCGCGGGCGCGGAGCTGGGCTTCCGTGTGACAGCCACGGCCCCGCAGAGCCCTGTGTGCTGATGGCCGGCGCTCGCTCCAGCCTGTCATTCCGGAGGACTGATCGCCTGCACGGATGCGGGGTGAGAGGGGAGGAAGGGGACTCCGGGGGTGTTTTGATATTTTGTTTCTGAGATGAGATGAGGGCCAGAACCGGAACAGCTGCCTCCCTCATCACCCTGTGCTACATGCAGGGTGTTATGGCCGTGTTGGATGCGGGCAAAATACAGCTGCTGAGGGCCAGTTCAGTTTCCCGCCCCCCCTGCAACCTCGAACTCTTCTCTCCTCCAACCGAACGTGAAGGCTGCCTCCTCTGTGCCCCCCAGGGTTTTAAAGACCAGACACGGAGCTCCTGACTCTAGAGTGGAAAGAGAGAGGAAAACAAATACCTTTATTACAGCCTGGTGGGGGAAGCGGGCATGGCCAGCCCTACCTGATTCTTTCCTTGGGGATAAAATGAGCTTTTCTCAGCGGCATCTTCCACT
Source organism: Molossus molossus (assembly GCF_014108415.1). Lineage (NCBI taxonomy): Eukaryota > Metazoa > Chordata > Mammalia > Chiroptera > Molossidae > Molossus > Molossus molossus. The sequence goes on along the minus strand of NW_023425344.1, from coordinate 16,904,073 downwards.
GTAGAAAATCAAAGGCTCGTCAAACGGTAGAACTTCCTTCGCCCCCAACTCAGCTTCTCTTCCCGGGAAGACCTGATACCAGATCCCAAAGCTCAGAACACTGAGAGTGGGGATCACTTCGGGAGCCTCTCCTGCAGGGAAAAGAGAGGCTCTCAAGGTGGGAAAGGTGGAAAATTCCTCCTGAAATTCGGATTTGTGTAGCAGGACTGTGATCCCAGGCGTGAAACCAGCACATCCCTGACACGTCCCCGCCACGTTTCCTGCCCCCCCACCCTGCCAGCAGAGCCCACAGGAATGTGCGCAGACCAGGGGTCCAGTCCTTTGCCCCTGAACAGTGCAGGGAACCAGCTGCTTCCTTTCCATCCCTGGCGGTCACCCCGCTGGTGGAATGGGCGCAGGCCGAGTCAGCGCACTGTTGCCCCTGGTGAACTGGACACACGAGGCGCCCCTGTCTGCCAGGCCCTAGTGCCCCATTCCTCCTCTGTGGTCCAGCCTCTCCATCCCTCGGGCCCACGCCTCAGCTTCTCCTGCGAGGAGGCTGCTCCTGCAGCTGCACAGCATGCACCACCAGCAGCCACAGGACTCCCCGGCCCGCTGCATTAGGCCTTCCTTAATTGTGTGCACACGTTCCACACTGCTGCATAGGACACCTGAGCCACCACGGGGAAACACAGCCAGATTTAATACAAGAATAATAAAAAGTGTCTCCCTGCAGAAGCTCTGGTTTTGACATACAGTCGGCCAGGTGCACACCTTTAGGGCCCGTTCATCACTTTCTGGAAAGCAAAGCTTAGAATAAACTCCGAACACATTTCATCATGGGCAAGAAAACTGCCGTGAGCACCAGGGTGTCGAGGGTTCAGGGCAGGGAGGTCACAGAGAGCGATGACCTAAACTCCATGTATGCAATCAGCCCAGAAAGGTTTTGTGTTATGAGATGGCATTGGAGCCAATGAGTTGAGCCTGTTGTATGTGTAACCCCGACAGGGCCCCATACATACAAGTGACAGTGTCCTACCTCTGCGATCCCAGCCCAACATGGTTCTTCTGTTCCACAGACATTGAGGAGAGTTTCAGCAATGACTTATGATTGCCTTTGTCTTTTTAAGAGTCGTTGTGAAAGGGTACAGCATTCTCTCCCCTATTCTACCAGATAACCTTGCATCAGTCAGGGCACCCTCAACTATAACTCACACTTTTTGTTTAAGAAACTTAAACAATAGAAAAATAAATTATATTGCACAACAAGAATTTTAGAAGTAGGGCATTCCAGGTCTGATTCATTCAAGTAAGTTATCAAGGATCTGGATTCCCACCTTCGGGCGCTGCCTGCCTTCATGCTAGCTACTTCCTCAGGCTAACAAGATGGCTGCCACAACTCCAGGCATCACCTGTTCTCACACCTGTGTTCAAAGGCAAAAGCAGTTTCTCCTTCTGTGTGTGTGAGACAGAAAGAGCAAAAAACCTAGTTCTTGTCATATGTCATTGGTAAGAATTGTCACATGCCTATGTCTAAACCAATACCTGGCAAGGAAGATGAAATTATATCATGGATTTAGGTTCAGCAAGAGCACCTTCTGAACCAGGGAGGGGCCCTGTCCCTGAACATGCAGACTCTAAAAGGGGAAACATTGAGACAAAACTAGGTCTTCAGAAATATAGGAGAGTTGAGGATAGATTTGAGTAGGCCACCAGCAGCACTGTCACCGAACCCCACCTGTCTGTTTTGGTTTCCTTTGTTTCCCCTTAAGGAGCCAGAATATCACGTAACTGATGAGGGTGGTGTTGGGGGAGGGGTGCTGGTGGTGGTTTGTTGTTTTGTTAAGAAAAATGCCATCTCATCTCTCCTCTTCCCTGGCTTCTTTATCATCTTCCTATTCTGCAGCTGGAATGTTCCCACCCTTGTTTATCTCTTCAAGTGTGTCTGTCCTTCCATTATTTTTCCAGCCTGGTTGCCAGCAGGATGCAGAGCAGTCTGGATAAATGAAACAGAGCTGACAGGCCTCTTAATGAAAGCTTGTTTGCACACACTGCATTTTTTGTGATCTCTCTGTACCTGAGAGCCTGTAGGTGAGGATTTTTACATATGAGTGTTTGCCGTTCTTTTAATTAAGGCCTGTGGAAATGGATTGGTTTTTGTAAACCAGGCATTTCTCATCCCTAACTCCTTCCCTTTTCCAGCCTCCTCTGTCCCTCTCCTCCTCCCCCTTTCTTTGCCTCGTGCAGCTATTCCCGAAGCCTCTAGCTGGGGGGCCCTGATGGCACTCAGCTCAGTCCCTGTTGGAACCTCCTCCCAGGTGGCATCTTAAACAAGTTAAATTCGGTTTTCTGTCATTGTTCCTCTTCTGTCCCCTCCCTCCCAAACATACAGCACCGCTACGATGTCAAGTTCTAAAAACAGGGTTCTGGTATCAGTCATACACATGTTGGGGTGCATTTTCGGATGTGTTCTTCCAAGTGGAGCATTGGCACCCCAATTCACCATGGGACATAAAAGGTTCAATCTCCTCTTTAAGGAATTTTAAAGACCAGCTACTTGCTCCACTGGGTTATTTTCCCTGTTTCTTTAAAATTACAGCTTGCCTTTTCTCTTGGTTTTCTGCTCCTCCAAAAAAATGGCACTTTTTCCTGGCTGGACCTTCTTCCTGCAGGCCTACGGCTGGCTTGGTACCTAGTTCTCTGTGCACCCTCCCCCTCTGCTTTCATCCGGGAAGCCTCCATTTGGAACAGTCTTCTTCCTGAATAATGTTGAGGGTACTTCAGGATGTCAAAAAGGCAGAGGAGTCCCCTTAACTCGCTCCTTTCATATATTCCCTTTCTTCCAGATGTCTTTCTGAACAGAGAAAAAAACTGAAGATCAGAGAGAGGCAATAGAGAGCTCAGTAGTGAATCTAAATAGAAATGAGAAGCAGAAAAAAATAGGAAGGATCCGTCTCTCGATATTGTGATTGCTCACAAAAACAAAACACGTTGATACAGCATGAAGGCAATTTAAAATGATAGATATTGATATGCTGCCTTACATTCTTGTCACCTCTTTACTAAATGAGACTGTTTTTGAATGCAGAGTGAATGTTTGCATAACACTGACAAGTTTGACTTCCTGAAACCTGTGTGAGCCCAGGAATACACATACCTGGGGATCTCTTGCCGGGCCAGTGATGGCCTATTAAATTGAAAAGAGTTGGCTTTAAAAAACAGCTGCTATTTTGTAGCTTAAAGAAAGAAGTAACTTCTATCATTTGCTTTATTGGGTTCTGTGATCATCACGTATCATGACTGTATCTTTTTTGTTACCTGAAATTAAAATGTGGTAATTTTCCTGATATAAGTGATTAATTATTTGTAATATTTGGGTCATTCTCTCTCTCCACCCTCGCTGCAAGCCAAGCATAGGCTGAGTGTTTCCTTGAGCATACTGTAGCAACTTATCAGTTACAATCTGTCACCTAAAATGATCAGCTCATATGCTCGTCGTGAAAATTATGGAGAATGTAAAGATTTTACCCATTCAGTCAAAAATGTCAGATCTAAAATCAGTTGGTTTATTTCCTGCAATCTTTCAAGTTGACCAAAGCATTCACTGATTCGCTCTTTTTCTTACAGTTTTAGTTTATATATATATGTATATATATATATGCACTGAAAAGCCGAACTCAGAAAAAATTCACTGCAATTCTGAGAAAAAGCTTATCCTAAACATCTAAAGATAGCACTTCTAATTATTGTCTACATTGTGTTTAAACTGTGCAAACTTGAGCATTATTCTCACTTTACCAGCTGTGTCTAGGTAGAGTCATTACATCAAACGCTTCTAATTTTACCAAAAGAAATCAAAACAAGTGTGTGTTTAAGTCTCAGTGACAAATGCAAACCCTGTGAGTCAAAGAGGCAAGCTGATCAGCAAGCTGGCTGGGAAGTCAAACAGCAAATGTAAAGAGATTAACAAAATAGATCTGTAAGAGGAGAGGGTAAAAATAGCCTCCAGAGACCCACGTGGGGTCCAAAGGGCGTGTTTGGTGGCACACGCCAGGTTCTGTGCCAGGAGGCAGATGCCTGTCTTTATGGCCCACAATCTTTCCCTCATCTTAGGCCCCCTCCCATCAAGAGCTAGGATCACAATTTCTCTCAGCCAGCCTCTTAATGGATGCAGAAATCCTTACAAACCTAAGAGGTGGCAACTTTTCTTTTCCTTGAATCTTTCTTGTTGCATGGCACTCAGTACCTTACAAGGTAGTCCAATCCTTTAATAGTAGCTATTTTTCTGACCTCAGCCAGGGTTATGAATTAGATCCTCAGGTCTTCATGTTATGCTCTCCACCTTTCCTGAATAATAGTTGATTTAATCTTCACAGTAATCCAATGGGAAAGTCTTATTTTACAGATGAGAAGGCCCAGGCCCAGAGAGGTGAAGTGACTTGCTCAGGTCACACAGCTTGTAAGTGTGGCAGAGCCGGGGTTCCAAACAGGCCTTTCTAGCGGAGTGGAGCCATCAACCACCACATTCCCTGCTTTCTTTTGCCCTGACAGTGAACTGTGATTTGCCCTTGTATTATTTCCTCTCTGTGTCTTACTCTGGAGCCCTACAGAATACTTTATCAATTCCATTTCCACTGGGACAGAACGGGGAGGAGTAGGTCTGCTGAGGTCTCCTTCGTCTGGGGGCTGAGGGTATGAAGAGAGAAACCAAGGACAGAAGGTGCTATGGTCTGAATGCGTACCCCAAAATAAATATATTGAAATGCTAACCCTCAAAGGTGATGGTAGTAGGAGGCGGAGCCTTTGGGAGATCCCCAGATCATGAGGGTGTGAGTGACTCATTTCATGAGTGAGATTATTGCCTAAGAGGCTCCAGAGAGATCCCTTGCCCGTTCCACCATGTGAGGGCGCAGTGAAAAAGCCATGAACCCCAAAGAGGTCTCTAACCTGACCGTGCTGATGCCATGATCTCGGACTTCCAGCCTCCAGGAGTGTGAGAAATAAATCTGTTTCTCCTAAGCTACCCCGCCTGCGCTATTTTGCGATGGCAGCCCAAACAGACCAAGGCAGAAGGTAAGTGAGGAAAAGCACCAGTCTCCTTCTGAAAAATAAATGCAGACCTCCCTGGCTGATCCTGAGTGAACCTGTAATCTGGGTGGCAGAGGCAAAGATGGCCTGTTTGGCATTTTATTCCTCTCCATCATACTTGCTGCCTCGTCCTTTACAGAACTTGTAATTGTGGGGATAGGTAAACACATTTACTTGAGATAAGGATATTTAATTCCCTTTTAGTGCTGACCTGGACAGTTCAGGTTAGTATTTCAAACCAGTGAGAACCAGTTGGTGAAGAAAAGTCACCAGACAGTAATAGCCTTTCTCTCCAGTTGTCACTTGGGTTCAGACAGAGAATTTTTAATAACAGGTGAGTCCCTAGTAAAAGGCAACAACAACCACTAGGGATGGATTTCTGGCTAAGGTTCAGTTTGACTCACTGTCGTAAGAGTCTGGGAGAAATAGAAGCTGCCGCCAAGTACCCAGGGTGGAAAAGCCACAGCTACGAAGTGGGTCTATTCCAGGAGGTTGAAAAGTTATTATGAGAACTTTTATTCAGTAAATGAAGGTTGGATACGCAAGGCTGATCTAGTCTGTATGTAGATTATAATTTTCAAAAAGAGGCTGCAACTCCAACAAGCTGTGAATTAAAATCAGCCTGCCTTTGGACCCCATGCTTCCAAGGGCCTTTGTGTAGAGCAGAGCGTCGTCCTGGCTGTGGAAAGGCTGACTTCACCCGCCAGCCCAACCTCCCTGTATCCTGCCCAGTGACATTGCTTCACCGGCCCTGTCTCAGCCACCTGGGAAATGGGCCTTATTCTGCACTTAGAGCAGATGTGAGAAGCCACAGGGCCCAGGCCAGTGGCCCAAGTTTCCGAATCACCGGAAACTTACAGCAAATAGATTTCCTTCTCTCCAGTTGAGTTCCACAGCTCAGCTCAGAGATGTAGCCCAGGAAGCTGAATTTTTGTTTTTCTCACCTCCCAAGACAATCGGTGACTGAACATTGTTGCCTGCAGAATTAGGAAGAGGAGGATAAGAAGTCCTAGAGGGATTTTGGAAATATCTTTGCTATTTTCAAATAGTAGCTGAGCCCAGGAGAGAAGCCTCAAATAAACAAAAGGAGTAACCAAGGCCCTGATGCAGTATTGAGCAGCTGAGTTTTAATGAGCAACATGAAGATTGCCAAACAGCTCCTTTGGGTCTCTGCTCTCTGCAGGGTGGCGGTGCCGAAAGCAGCTGAAGACTGGGCAGGGCACCAAACTGCAGGCATTGGTGGTGGGTGGGGAGGTGGGGACTCCAGGCAACCTCAGGACAGGTCTCAGAGAGCCCAGGAGGAATCTAAGGGGTGGGGGAATAGGAGGGTGGTCCTTGGGCATAGAGGTATCTCAAGGCTCAGGGGGTGAGGGTTGGGGTGTCAGGGTAGAGAGGGACCTCAGAAGTCTAGGACACCCTCAGGGTAGGTGGGGTATATGGTAAATGGAGGGGTGTACCTCTGCGGGTTCTCAGAGCTCGGGGTGGGAGTGCTCCGAAGGCGGGGGCTGCCCTTTGATCGAGGGAGTTGTCTCAGCAAACCTGGTTGGAGACCTCAGGGTAGAGGGGACTTTTGGGGAGACCTCAGCCATGGCAGAAATGGGACCTCAGGGTAGAGAGTGTATCTGGGAGAAGAGGGAGAAAATCGAGGTGGGGGCAGGCTCTTGGGGCACACGAAGGGGATGCGGGGAGCTCGGAGGGGCAGCAGGACTCGGAGGGGTCTGGGGGCGCACGGGCGCTCTCGGCCCGCTCAGGCGGCCTTGCACTCCCTCTCCCGCCGCCGCTTCTTGCGCTCGGCGTGTTCCTGCGCCTGGCGCGCCCAGGGCTCGGCCCCGCACAGCCCCACCACGCAGCAGGCCAGCCGGCGGCCCGCGTTGCCGTTCTCCAGGCTGGCGACGTTGCCGCCGCGGCCCAGGTCGTCCTCGCCCGCGTGCACCACCACGGCGCGGCCCACGATCGAGTGCGGGCCGCTGAGCGCGGCGGCGAGGCCGGGGCGGTACTTCCAGAGGCTGCCGGCCCGCACGGCGAAGTTGCCGAAGTCGCCCGGGTGCTGCGGGTGCTGCACGCCCAGCGGGTTGTAGTGCGGCCCGGTGGACTCGCAGCCCTGGCTCAGGTCCCCGAACTGGTGCACGTGGATGGCGCGGCTGGCGTTGTTGGGCTCGGCCGGGAAGCCCTCCAGCTCGAAGAAGGCCTCGAGCCGGGCGCCGGGCGCCAGCTGCCTGAAGAGCACAAGGCCGGTCACCTGGGGCTGCGCGGCGTCGAGCGAGGCCGATGGCCGCACCTGGCAGGCGGCGTGCAGTGTGGCGTCCGGGCCACCGCCGCCTGCCGCCCGCCGCCCGGTCATCTCCTCCCAGATATCCGTCACTTTGGCGTACATGTCTCGGATCTGCTCCTGCATGCGGTAGCTGGCGTCTGACACGTCTGAGCCCACCTCGGCGTCCGAGGCGCAGGCCACCAGGAGCAGGCAGGCACACAGCAGCACCCGCATGGCTGGAGTCGGCACCTGCAGCACCCAGGAGGTGGGGCGGAGCGAGGCTTAGTCGATAGAGACAGAATCTCGGGACCCCAAGTCCTTGACTCCAACCCGTCCCCACCTAGGGGCGTCCTTGGCCATTCCTTCTTTCAGCCCATATTTCTCCAGGTCTCACTGCATTCCAGAAACTCTGCTAAGTGTTATGCTTATAAAGGTGGGTGACACGACAGTCTCAAGAAACTCACAGGGATCTTTCTGAGCCACAAATCTGAGAATGGTTCTCTCAGGTCCAATCTTCATGTGTGGGGAGTCTCAGGGCAAGAGGGAGAGGATTTTAGGGCCCATCCAGACCTCTTCCCTCTCTTCATCTCCCCTCCCCTGCCGCTCCCTATGGGCATCCTCCCTCACAGGCATGTGTAAGACCTGCTGGTCCTGCCTTCTTGGTCTTTGCAGCGCTGTGCCCTGTCCCCTTCTCTACCATGCTCCGTAGACTTAAAGACAGAAACTCTGTTTTATTCATCAGTATCCCCAGCACCTGGGCCTGCACCTGGCAATGGGAAACATTTGCTATGTGATTGTTAAATGAGGAGTTCACTGAGGGACAGAATGTCATCAAGTCACGTTCATCCTGTGATTAAAGATGGAGCCTTGTGCTAGGGAGGAAGTAGTGTCCATGTCCCTGGGGCACTCCAAGAAGCCTTCCAGAGGAGGTGACTTTTGAGCTGGGTCCGACAATACAAGTAGGAGCTTTTCAGCCAAGCCGGGTTGGGAACTCATTTCAGGCAGAAGGCACAACATGGCATGTTCACAGGCTGTAAAAGGACAGTTTTGGGGGTGGGGGAAGTTCAGTGGGGCTGGAATTTTTAGCCAGGAATTGAGAGATTGGATCTACTGTGCTGAATGTGGATTATCAGCTGGGAGGCTTGTGTTGGTGAAAGTTTTTAAGCAGAAAAGTGGGTGATGAAATAGCTTTTAGTTCATTAAATCTGGCAGGAGGAAGGATGTGGGCTGGACTTTGGGGATGGAGAGGAGAGGGGAAGAACTGGGAATAGCCTGGGCAGAAATTGAGACACAAGAAGGAGAAATAGAGACAGTCGGAGGGCGATGAGGTAAGAGGCTGCTGCAGGAACCCAAACCAGCAATAATGAAGGCTTTTTCCAAGGTGAGGGCAGCATACGTAGAAGGGGCATGGGTTGGGGAGACATTATGAGCAGCCCCTGGGGGAAGGAGAGGGAGCAATTGAGGATGACTGAAATCCCAGGGGAGACTGGGTGCCTGGACGGTAGGTAGTCCTAGGCCCCAAGAAGAAGGAGAGAGGGGGACATGCTGGTGAGTGCCCAGGTGGGATGTTCAACAGATGGCTGGGAATGCAACTGTGGCACTTGGAAGAGGCAGTGTAGCTGGGAAAGGCGTTCAGGTTGGCTGCACATGAGATTCTAGCTCTTAAAAACCAGAGGCCCCTGCTCCACCTTAAGAAATTCTGATTCTGTGGGTCGGAGTTGTGTCTTCTTTTTTTTTTTTTAACTCCATCAAAGATTCTGGGACCCAGCCAGGGATTTTTAGCGTCAGACACAAAGTTGAATCCCTATCCTAACATATGGTAACTAACATCGTAGGGGAAGGTGTGCATCTCTCTTAGTACTTGTAAAATAAGGACAGTGATAGCACCGAGGGTCACGGTGCGGGCAGAATGGGATATTATAAGCCAGGTTATTTTCACATTTGTAAGTCTGCCCGCAGGGATCAGTGCTGCCTCCAAAATACGAGTTTGGGGGTCCGCCACTTTGAAAGGACTTTCTCCAGGCCCAGAGCAAGTGCCATTCTAGAAGTCCGCACCAGGGCTGACTTTCCATAACCATTACAGTAAGGTGATCTAGTGGGTTGATTAAAAGAATAGATTCTGAGCCCTGGCCAGGTGGCCTAGTTGGTTGGAGCATCGTCCTGTGCACCAAAGGGGTTACAGGTTTGATTTCCAGTCAGGGCACTTACCTAGGTTGTGGGTTCGATCCCTAGTTGGGGCACATATGGGAGGCACAACCAATCTATCTTTTTCCACCGATGTTTCTCTCTGTCTCCCCGCCCCCCCCCACCCACCCCCCTTCCTCTCTCTCTCAAATGCATTTTTAAAAGAGTGTCCTTGGGTAGGATTTAAAAAATAAAGAAAGAAAGAATGGATTCTGACACTCACTACCTAGATATAAAATCTGATTCTGCCACGTACTCTCTAAGGGTTAGCTGTTATTGTGGTTGTTATTACAGAGGAGCAGAGAAAATGCTAGACTCGGTTTCCCATCTGCAAATAAGGAAAATGACACTCCCCCGGGAGCTTTGCTGTGAGGCTTAGAAGAGACCATTAGAAATGCTAACATGTACTCGACACATGTGCCAGGCACTGTTCAAAGCAGTTGGCACGTGTTGATTCACACGAGCCTGTGGGGTGGGTGTCATCATCATCCCCATTCTGCAGGTGGGGAAACTGAGGTGCAGAGTGGCGCGTGTTTGGCCCGAGGTTACACATCCAGTCACAGTGAGGTCAAGACTGGTCTGCTCCAAGCCCCTGGCTTAGACACCACCCCAGACACCACACCAGCTCTCATGTCAGGCACTCAGCCCAGAGCCTGGTACCTACAAAGTTCTCCTTTCTTAGGGATCAGAAACAAACTGCTGATAGAGATTTCAGGCCTGTCAGCTGAGAGATGATATTGAACCCATGGGAGGAGGAGCCTGGGAAAGGCTCCAAAAGGGAGTGACAGGTAGGGGGAAAGCCCAGAAAGTGACATCAAGGGAACCACCTCTGACATGGCCTGGTGTGTGGCCTACTGTGCTGAGGCACAGGAAGTGGCTGCGGCGATGGGGACCATCCCTGCTAGACATCCGCCTCAAGCTTTCCATCATCGGGACCACCCCCTCCTTCCTTCAGAGGCAATCCTACCCCTCAGGAGGCTCTGCCAATTGCAAAGTTCTTCGTTGAAAACATAGAGCAGCCCGGCCGGTGTGGCTCAGTGGATTGAGCATCATCTCATGGACTGAGAGGTCCTGGTTCGATTCCCAGTCAGGGCACATGCTCGGGTGGTGGGCTTCATCCCCAGTAGGGGGCGTGCAGGAGGCAGCCAAGAGATGTTTCTCTCTCACATCCATGTTTCTATCTCTCTCTCCCTTCCTCTGTCTCTAAAAAAATCAATAAAACATATTTTTAAAAACCATAGAGCAAAAAGATTGTTCTCTCTCAAGAACACTTATAATATGTTATGGAGTTTTTCTCTTAACAAAAAGAAAATTCTTCCTGAACCCCAGGTAAGCCCTGCCTCCTTGCTTCTTAAGCCTCTGACTTCTGTCCCTTGAGGCCATCTCGTGGGAGGCTCAACCTTCCTGCACTGTCTCCCCCTTCGTTTGTACTGTGGACGACCAAGTGGTGTTTTCAGGATTTGTTCTGTGCCTGGTCTGGAGGGGGAGACGCTCTAGTGCTCGGCTTCCTCCTAGAAGGAGCCTGGCTGGGAGCCTGGGCCGCCGGGCTCTCCCCGCTGCCCCTCCCCTAAGCAGGTGCCTTTTACTTAGTGGCTTCCACCAGCAGAGTACGCACCGTCCAGCAAGGGCGGCCTTGCTGCCTCCGGATTTCTCTTCTCTAGCACGAAAGTCCTCTCAGTCCGGCCCTGGCAGGTCCAAAAGAGAACAGCCACGACTCTCGCTTGCCCCCCTCACCCTCTCGCCGGCTCCCCACACCTCCACCCGCTCGGAGCAGCCAGCCTCTACCACTGCCTGTGTCTCTCTCGAGGATAATCAAACCCTAGGCCCGATGCCCCACCCCGCCCTCAACGCTTACTAAGCAAACTCTGAAAAGCACGAAACGAACCTCAGCTTGGCACCCACCTTTCCAGCTCTTCCAAGAGAGCGTTCGGGCGGAGAAGCGGGGGGCAGCACCCAGCAGCCGGCTGCAGGAATGCGGACTGACTCCCGGCGCCTGCCGGCGGGTGTGCCGGAAAGCCAGCGGGGGAGTGGTCACCCGGAGGAAAGAAGGTCACGGGGCCAGTCGGGGAGGGAAAGCAGGCCAGGCTGGCCCTTGCTGACTTGCCTCACCTCCGCTCTCTTCCCGCCTCCCTGAGCCGTCCCCCAGCCCCGGGTGTCCTGGCCAAGTATTCCTTGTCGTGACTTCACCGGTTAGTACAGACGTAGCCAGTGACCTTCAGCACGCAGCAGCAGGGGGATAAAAACTAGACAGAAATAGCCTGTTTGGAAAGGTGTACAATGGTTTCTTTCTTGAGAGGCCCTTTGCTCTCTTCCAATTTCCTTAGCTTTGACTCATTTTTGCTGGACGCTTCTGTGATGGAAATGGGCACCTGACAAAGACTCATGATGTGTTCTTTGAACTGCCCTGCCCCCCGGTGAGAGAGAGAGGCTGTGTCCCTTACGACGGGCTCCTGGACCAGCTAGCTCCCTGTGCCTCGCTTTCCTCATCTGTAAAGTGGGGCTGAATGCTAACTGGTACCACTGCAGTCAGCGTTGCTGTCGCTTTGTTACTGAGGTTGTAGAGGGGCCTTATAAAAGAGTATGGAGTCTGGGAAGACCTGGAGCCCATCCCTTCCCCAGGGGCCTTTCTTCGTCTGCTGCTGTGACCTTTTCTCATCACAGAGCTCTTCCAGAAATAGAAGCTTTTCTTCCCCCAGGAAAGCCCCCGGGGGGAGAGGCACTTCCCCAACAGCCTGTGCGTGCCCCTTCCTTCAGCAAAGGACCAGTGGGCGCTCACTGCGCACCAGGCACTGTGCAGCACCCGGGGTGTCCAAGCTGCAGGACCCCTGCTCTCTGGGGCTCACACTCTGGGGAGGGGACAGCAGGGTCAACAGGTCTGTTTCATACAGAGTGGGGAGAGCAGTGGGAGGGATGGACAGGGCCCCTAGAGACCCAAACACTAGTCCTGGCGCCAGAAGAGCTTGTTTAAAATCCGCAATCCTGGGCCCCACCCCAGGCTGAGTGAATCAATTGCTGGCAGGAGCTTCCTGGAATTATCTTGTTAAAGAGCCGGTCATTCTAGTGAGCAGCCACGTTTGGGAACCACCACTTGGCAGGAAGAACTCAACTGAAGATCTTTGGCCAGGGGAGTGGTTCCAGAAGATAAGGTGGAGACTTCTGGACACTCAGAGACTGCACCCCTCGGCCCGCCATCCACCCTCCAGGCTGCATCCTTGCTGCCCCGCATTCTGCTGCGGGGCGGCGGCGTCCTTGCCTGCTGACTCCTCTGAGTTCCCCATGCCGCCTCCCACCCTGCCCCACACGCTTCTCATTGTGAATCTTCCATCAGAATCGTTTTAATCTTAGTTTTCATTCAGTTCTTAAAGTAATAATCATATAAGTTCATGACTAGTGTATCAAGTGGTGCTTTCTTTATTTAATCTAATTTTTTAAGGTCCAAAAAAGGTCTGCATATGGAATTCTAGAACTGGTGTTAAAGTCCATTCTCTCATTTTGATGGCCTTCTAGGGGGAATTCACCCTGACCCTGGCAACATCCAGTCCCCTTCCTTTGGCAAGAACCCCAATTCCCTTCTCGGGAACCACTGCACTTCCGGTCAACGCAGGGGATATTGACTTCATCCCTTGCTCCAGAGGTAGGCTCATGCCCATCACAGCATCACACTGGGTCCTAGATTATCCATTCAGAGCCAATGAGATGCAGTGACACTTTTCTGGGACTGTTGGAAGAGACTGGAGGAGAAAGACTGGAGTTATTGCAGCCACCTTGCCTTGCGGGGACAGAGCCTGTCTGAGGGGAGGGCCAATGGGGAGGGACGTGGAGTGAAAGTAAGGTGAAATCTGGACCCTAGATCTCACCATGCCTGAAGCTTTAACTCTTCTTTACGAGGGTCAGTAAATTTTTATTTTGCTAAACTTGTTTGGACTGGGTTTTCTAAATTTGCAACTGAACACTTTACAAAATACCTCCTCATACAGTATGTCATTTTTATTTATTTATTTATTTTTATCCTCACCCAAGGACATTTTTCCATTTTTTGTTCAGATAGAGTGGGAGAGAGAGAGAGAGGAAGAGAGAGACACATCAACGTAAAAGGGACACATCGAGTGGCTGCCACCCGCACGACCCAACCAGGGCCGGGGACAAACTGCAACCCTTAGCAGGAACCGAACCCGGGTCTCCCTGGACCGTAGGCCGACGCTCTAACCGCTGAGCCAAACTGGCCACGGCTACAGTATGTTATTTAATGTTTGCAATGATTTTGTGGTATTGCTATTAATTGCTTACTATGCAGTCAAGGAAATCGGGTTCAGATAGAATAAGTAATGGGTCCAAAGTTGCAGAGCTAGAAAACAGCCAAGTCAAGATACAAACTCAAGACTCAGATTCCTAATTATTACACTTTAGTACCTCCCAGCCTAAAGGAGAGATAAAAGCAAAGCTAGAAACAACACGTGAGTCTGCACGTTGGAATTGTCTCTGTACCATCAGTGACTGCCTTGCACCTGAGACCCAGAAATACTGACCTGTAAACCAGCTCTAGCCCCACCCTGTCCACCAGGAAATGGGGAGAACATCTGTGTTAGGACACGGAGATGTGCCATATCTCCAGGGTGCGCAAAAGTAGGTTTACAGTTGCGAGTACACGAAACAGTTTATTCTTGTATTCTTATTTATTAATTATTGTATTATTTTCTATACGGACAACTGTAAACCTACTTTTGCCCCACCCTGTACATAGAAGGAGATCTCTGCTAGAGGACTTTGTACTTCTTTTGTACAGAAATACCAGTTGTAAATAGCTTCTCTCTCGCTGTTTGGAAAACGAATAGAATTAAATTCCGGGAAATAAGTTGTTACCACGAGGAGGAAAATTTTCAAAGCAACAATTAGGGTTTCAGGCTGCCTCCCTTAATGGCTAGGTTCTGTGTCAAACAGTGTACCCACCAGAGTACTCCTGACATGCCCGAGGAAACCTCAAGTGTGTCTCGCCTGCCTAGCTTTCTCCAGAAATCCCCCGAGGAGGGGAGTGAACCGGGTAGCTGCATCATTCACTCCTGGATCCTGTCCCTTTGTCCAAAAGACAGGTGGGGAATCTGGCGAAAGAGAGCTAGATCCTCAGTGGCAAGGTGGGCCGGGAGGAAAACAGCATCGTTCTTATTCATAACGATATGGTAATAACTGAACATTTATCGAGTGCCCCTTGTGTGCCAGGCACTTGGCCAGTCATGTCCATGCCCCTTTCCATCCGAACCCACCGCGCCGCTCTTCAGATTGCATTCTGTGTCCCCTCACATCCTGGCAAGTGTCCTTTCACTGCGGACATGTCACCTTCCCATTCGGGTGTTGGGACGATGCGTTTGAATCAGGAAGTCATGAAAACCAGTCAGAACCAGGGGCTTCTCAACGCGGCCCCCTTGGCTGGCAGGGGAGGACGGTGACCGCGGTGGGGAACGAAAGCAATGCCTCTCTGACCGGGAGGTGAGTGTGTCGGGTCTTCCCTTGGGAGAACACCGAGTGAAGTCCCTGTGAGCGGCGTGTCCTTGGACTCTGACCCTCCGGGTCTGATTTCTGCCTGGACCTGCGAGAGGAAGCCAGAGCCATTCCTGCTCTGCCTAGAAGAACAAGATACACTGTGAGTAACTCCAAAGCACATCCAAGGTAGTGCTGATTTCCCCAAAATAATCGCATAGTACACTCCGCCTGGAAAGAGAGAAGCTTTGGCCAGATGACTGCCTAGTCGTGTTTATTTAAAAATATTGGTTGAGCCCACAGCCACATCTACCATCTTCCTGCCGTCTCCCACCATAGAAGCTGGAGAGCCAGACACCTGCTTTCCCAGCATCCCTTTCAGCTAGTGGTGGTCATGTGACCTAGTTATAGCCAATGAGATATAACCTGATGTGGCTTTTTACAATGAAAGTGAAAGTTTCCTTCGACTTTCATTATAAAAGGGACAGGTGGTTGGCGCCACCTGTTCCCCTTCCTTTTGCTGTGAACGAGGATTGGAAGGTTAGCAATGTGGCAAGTTCCCGAGACTCTCAGTTGACAAGAATGAGAACAAAAGGCCAATGGTGCAAAGGATGGAGGAGGGGGAGATGAAAAGCTCTTATCAAAACCTTCATTGAAACAATAAAATAAAAACTAAAGGAAGAAAAGTGCTTCTTGGAGCACCTGAACCAACACCAGCACAGCTCCAGTCTTCTTTAATAGGAAAAAATAAACCTCAGTGTGTCCCACTGTTAGTGGGTTTCTGTTACAGCCAAATGTATGCGTAATTGATATAAGTATGTACCAGATCCTGTCCTGGGCATCATGACTGCAAAGAGTGGAAATCAGAGCCTCGCCTCATAGTCCATTTGGAGAGACCTATATATGAGGGACCATAGAATCCTCCCCAAAGTCACTCCCATATTTTACAGGTAAGGACACTGAGACCCACAGTGGTTAATTGACTTGTCCGATGTCACACCCATTAGGTGCAGAGGAACAACCTGAGGCCAGGTCATGGAGCCTTCGGGTTGGTGACCTTCTACCTCATCAGTCTGGGGCTCCATTGACCATGTCTTTACCTTCCCCCTGCTGACCCCTCACACACAGCATGCATCCTCACCACAGTGAAGACATGCTCTCCATGCTCAGTCAGCCCGGCCCCTCTCTTTCTTGCATAGCCCAGACTGGCCAAACTAACAGGAAGCAAGGGCAGAAACTTCCCAGGGAGTGTGTGAAAAATGCACAAATATCACAACATGCAGAGAACAGAATCTGGGGGACAGAGGTGACAGAAACTTCTCTACTCCTAGGTTTATGGAAAATTGTTGCTGGAAGAAACTGTAGAGGAGAGAGAGGTCTTGGGAGTCAGCCTCCATTTTAGAAAATGAATTAAGAAGTCTAATTGCTAACAAGGTTCAAAAGCTTCTGATTCAAGGCCCAGGGAAGGAAACTGTCAGGAAAACAGCCATGTGTCTTACTCAGAAAATGAATCCACTATGGCCCAGGCCAATTTTGAGTGATGTCTAAATGAAATGGGTCGCAACCTTCATCACAGCCTCCAAACCACATCACCTACCAAGGCCACCCAGAAGCTAATGCCCCAGGACAGCAGCATCTGGAAGATCAGAAGGTTCTGTGTTATGACCCTAGTAGCATATTTTGAATTTCATTTCACAGAATTTTGGAGCAATTTTATGAAATGATCAAGCTCCTCACACTGCTCTGGGCCCTGGCCCAGCTGTGCAGGGCACCATTTTGCCCTTCCTGGGGAAACACGGGAGTGGGGGTGGGTCTCAGGGCATCTTCCTCTTAGTGAGGGTGTAATAGGACTGCTGGCACCCCCAGCTGGGGATTGACGGGTGGAACTTTTCGAGTATTTCTTCCACCTTCTGGCCATCTTAGCACAAGACATTTTCACACTGGTCTTTCTCCACATAACTGTTACATGAGAAACAAGAGTTCACCTCTTATTGGCTGATTTCCCTCAAAAGCCAGAGCAAGACAAATGAAATCTAACTATTGGCTGAACTATTTGATTTTATTTACAGAGACATATTTTAATAATCAGAGCATTGTTCTGGTTGGGTATTATTGACCAGAATAAAGTTAAAGTTGTATTCGTGAGCACAAATTCATTATATAAACACTAATATAAACATGAAATTATTTTTTAAATGCATTTACAAGGAGACAACAGCCATTTATAAAAGAAACACTTATGCATAGGCTGAAACCACTGTCTGTTGTTTTGAATTCTCACCCTCAAAGTTAGATCATCTCAAACAGAACTTGAATATTTACTACAACAGAAATTGAAGCTCAAGTGTCTATTGAGGCCAAACAAGTCACATAATGAATAAAGTGGGCCAGGTATACATCATCTCCTTGCTGTCTTTACACAGACAGCCTTTTGTTTACATTTTGTCTTCCCACTTTAGTGGAGATATTTACCCGAAGAAATATTTGTCTTCTGTGAGAAGAACAACAGACCATTGAAAATGGCGATTCAGCCCCAGTGCCTGAAAGATGACAGAGAAGAGTGGGAACTGGAGAGAACATGCCAATCTATAGGGGGCAGCAGCTGCTCAACCAAATGCTGCCACAAGGGATGCAGCCTGGGATGGCCAGATCTTCTATTTCTCAAGACAGGCCAGAGATTCAGATTTCTATGTGACATCACTCATTATTTTTAAATGATGCCTCAGTAGTGTTATTTTCTGCCTTAAGAGATACATATTAGCCCTGGCTGCTTTGGCTCAGCAGTTGGAGCGTCAGCCTGCAGACCAGAGTCCCGGGTTTGGTTCCCGCTAGGGGTATGTACAAAAAAAAAAAAAAGAGAGAGAGATACATATTAAATATAAGACACAGGTAGGTGGGCCTCCAAAAAGATTTACCATGCAGACAATTAAGCATAAGATGAATATGATTATATTAATATCAGACAAAGTAGATATCAAGACAAAGACTAATACTGTAGATAGAGCTACTGGACATTTCACAATGATAAAAAGCACATTTATTAGCAAGATAATTATATTAAATATTTACATAAAGTTTTAGAATACATTAAATAAAAACTTATAAAGCTAAATAGAGAAATAAATCCATAACCATAGTTGGACATTTTTAACATACCCTCTTATTAATTGATAGAATCAGATAAAATATCAGCTAATATATAGATTATCTAAACAACACTATCAACCAACATGACTAAAATATTTTCCCAATAGTTGCAAAATAAAAGTGCTTGTTAAGTTTTCATGAAATGTTCACCAAGATAGACCACATTCTAGTGTATTCTGGTTTCAATACATTTAAAAAGGTTAAAGCCTTACAAACTATGTTATCTGATTCCAATGAAATAAAAATAGAAATCAATAATGAGATATCTAAAGAATCTCCAAATATATAAAAATAAATAATGCACAGTAAATAATCCATGAATCAAAAAGAAACCATAAGGGAATTAGAAAATATTTCTAAGTAAATTATAATGAAAACAACTTATCAAAATCTGTGGGATGCAGCCAAAGCAGTTATTAGGGGAAAATATATAGCTTTTTAAGGGCCTATATTAAAAAAAAACAAAGCTTTAGCCCTGGCCAATTCGCTCAGTGGTTAGAGCATCAGCCCATGCACCAATGAGTTGCAGGTTCAATTCTGGCCAACGGCATGTACCTCAATTACAGTTCAGTCCTCGGCCTTTGGTTGGGGTTGTGTGGGAGGCAACCAATCAATGTGTCTCTTTCACATTGATGTTTCTCTCTCTCTCTCTCTCTTTCTCTCCCTCCCTTCCCTCCACTCTATTTAAAGATAAATGAAAAAAATATTCTCGAGTGAGGATTAAAAAATAAATTTTAAAAAAGAAAGCTTTAAATGTTAAGAAGCTAAAAAAAAAAAAAAAAACCAGCAAAAAAGGATAATAATTTGAAAACATAAATCACTGAAACTGAGAACAGATAAACATTATTAAAAGTTTAAAAAGCCAGTAGTGGATGCTTCAGAAAGATTAATAAAACTGATAAAGCTCTAGAAAGAGTACTAAAAAAATTTTAAATTACCAATATAAGAAATGAAAGAGGGCATATCACTTCATATTCTATAGCTTTCAAGAGGATAAGTAAATATTTTAAAACAAATTTATGTTTATAAATTCAATAAATGAGATAAAATGGAAAGCATAACTTATTAAAATTGACACAGGGAAAAAAGTTAGTTTAAATAGCCCTATATAGTTTTTAAATCAATTTTATAATTTAAATAATTCTTACCACAAAAAAAGTGTAGGCCCAGATAATTTCACTTGGTGATTTTTACCAAACAGTTTTCAGATATTAAAAAATAAAAAAAAGCAATACCAACTTTCTACAAATCTTTCAGAAAATAGAGTAGAAAATTATTCTCAATTCATTTTGAGGCTAGCATAACCCTGAAACCAAAATACTGACAAACCAATTTCTCTCATATAATATAAAAAATTCCTCAACAAAATATTAGCAAAACAAACCCAGAAAACATATAATATGAAAAATATATCATAACCAAGTAGAGTTTATCTCAAAAATGCAAAATTGGTTTAACACTTGAAAATTTGTTTATGCAACTTACCACATTAACAGTATAAGGAAGAAAAATCACATAATTATCATAATAGATGAAGAAAAAGTGTTTGATAAAATTTATTCCTCATTCATGATGAAAACTTTTAGCAAACTAGGAATAAAGGAAAATTCCATAATTTTATTAAAGGCAGCTATGAAAAACCTACAGGTAACATCGTACTTAATAGAGAAATAATTGACTGCTTCCTACTCAAGATTGGGCACAAAGCCAGGATAACTAATCTTCCTACCCCCATTCAATGTTGTACTGGAAGTCCTAGCCAGTGCAGTAAGATAAGAATAAAAAATAATAAAATGCATGAATACTGAGTGGGAAAAGAGTAAACACACAAACATCATGATCATCTATATAGCAAATTCTAAGAACTATTAAAAAAAAAAACACTACTATAAATAATAAGAGAATTTAACAAGGTCACAAAGTACAAAGTCGGTAGATAAAAATCTATTGTATTTTTATACTAGCAACAAACAATTGAAATAAATACCATTTATAATAGCACCAAAGGTAATAAGTTTAGGAAAAGATTTTAAGACCTCTACACTTAAAAATTACAAAACGTACAGAAAGTTTCTGGGAGATATTAAAGAAGATCTAAATAAATAGAGAGGTATTTCATATTCATTGATTATAAAATTCAGTATTGTTAGGATGTGAATTATCTCAAACTTAATGCAATTCTAGTCACAATCACAGCAGACTTTTAATAGAATTGCTAAAATAATTTGGAGGGTACAGTTAGAGGACTGATTCTACCTGACTTCAAGACTTGTTATAAAATTTTAGTAATCAAGTGTAGGGGATAAATCTTTATGACCTCCTAGGCAAAGATTGCTTAATTGAACACAAAAAGCATAATCATAAGAGAAAAACAGACAAATTGGTCTTCATTACAAGTAAAAATGTTCGCCCTTCAAATGACAACTTTACAAAACTGAAAATGCAAACCACAGACGTGGAGAAAATATTCCTAATACACATAACTGTCAAAGGACTTGTATTCAGAATATGTAAAGAAAACTCTTACAACACAATAATATTAAGGTACCACAATTTTTTAATGGACTTTAACCAGTGCTTCACAAAGGAAGGTATACAAATGGCTAATAAGCATCTTCATTGGTCATCAGAATAATGGAAAACAAAACCACAATTGAATATCACTCTACATCAATATACTTGGCTAAAAATAAAAAGATTGACAATATAAATGTTGGTGGGGATATGGAATAACTAGATCTCATATGTTACTGGTGAGAGTGTACAATGGTACAATCACTTTGGAAAACTGTTCAGAAGTTTCTTATAGGGTGAAATATATACTTAACATGTGATCCATTAATTTCATCCCCAGGGATTTACTTAAGAGAAATAAAAATGTATGTCCACACAAGACTTATACAAGAATATGCATATGAGCTATATTTATAATAGCTCCACTGGAAACATCACAGATGTCCATCAGCAAGTGAATAGATCATTTGGGTTATAGTCCCACAACTGAACACTATTCAGAATAAGAAGGAAAAAACTACCAGTACATACAACATGGATGGATCTCAACAACATTATCCTTAGTGAAAGAAGACACAAAATACTACATGACTTTATTCAGGTGAAGTTCTAGAAAAGGTGCACTAATCTATTGTTGTAGAAATTAGAACAATGGCTTCCTAAGATAGGGTGAAGAGGTATTGGCTGTGGATGTGTGCTAGAGTTAGCTTCAAAGGGACGTGAGAAATCTTTCTGGGGTAATGGAAGTGCTTTATACATTGAATATGGGATGCTGACATGAGGATTTACTTTTGTCAAAGATCATGCATTTTATTGCTTATAAATTGTACTCGAATAAATTTGAAAAGCAGAGACATTTGCAAACATTAGCAGAATAACAAGTCTGTAAGCTGTTGGGCTGACTTCAATGATATGAGGATAACCTCAAGTTCAAATTCTTTCCAAGCAAGGTCATATAAATGAAATTTTGTATTATATGTTGTTGGTCCTGAAAATTCAGCTTTGCAGAGATAGAGATCAGACCTCTAAGGAGCAAGCATTCTAGAATAAACAGAGAATGCTTTCTTATTCATTGTTGGGACAGTTTTCTTGTTGAGGTTCTAAACAATCCTGGAGACAACTGCTGGACAGTGGACAACTGACGGAGACCTCGAGAGTGCTGAGAGGGCTGCTCCGGACCTCGGGCTAACTCACTCTAGACATCCACTCCGAGCCTCGGGGTCCTTGGTCCTCCCACGTGAAAACTGGACAGTAATTGTGTAAGCATTAAATGAGAAATGGTTGTAAAAGTAACCACCACATTTTCTACTTCCGGAGCTTGTTTGTGAGGATAATTCATTTTCTAAATTGAGCTAGGGAACACACAAAGATCTCAGGGTGGGGATGGGAAATTTGTTGTGAATACAAAATAAATTTCTTTATATCATCACAGGGACTATTTCTCTTCTTTAGGGCTCAAGATACTGGTATGCTTTGTTTCTGTATTAGCTCGATCTCCTTAAATTGCAAGGGACAGAATTACAACTCATGCCAATTTCAGCAAAAAGGGGATTTTATTGGCTCATATAACTGAAAAATCCAGGATCTTATATTCCAGTAGCTCTACAACTCCTAATAACTCCAACAGAAGTCTCAGGTTGAGTCTCATAGGCCTATTTGGGTCAGGTCCCGATGTCTGAACCAACGACTGCGTGACGAGGATCGAATGCAGTTCTGTCATAGCCCTACCCCTATAGCCAGAAGTGGGGTCAGCAGAACCACAGAGGAGAGAGGGAAGGACATAGCCCCCCGAAGGAAAACACAGGTGCCGCTCTGTTTTGTACGAGTTCTGTACATCTGTGCTTCCTAGCACTACAAATTGGTCCCCCCTGTGTATGCCACATGAATACCATAGTGGATTGTGCACAAGCTGATTAGTGTTCTGGGGAGAAATGAACTCCTGTGAAGCTGCTTACACAGCACATGATCCTGTCGCTCAGCTTTCACATCTATTCCCAGGGAGGCACCAGTTCTTAAAAGTCCCAAGAACATTAGCTCCCCACCTGAAAACAGACCATTTCTAGTAAGTGTCCCTGACTGTCTTGTTATTGACCAGACTTTGGAATCTCTTTCTATTTAAACAGAGCTTGGGTTTACTTCAGTACCATCCTTTTGTACTGTGAAGGAGGTGTAGTTGGGAGGAAGAGAAGGGAGGGATTGGGGATTGTTTGTTTTTTCAAATATTTCATTATTACAAGTAGGCTACTCCTTTGGGACACATTAATCGCTTCCTGTTATGAGGCCAGTCAAATAGGATGAGTGAATTAGACTATTCATTTGGAAGCCATAAATGTTAGTTGAGTGGATAAGAAAACAAACCACTTTTTTCAACTGGTAGCCAGAGAGTGTTCAAACCAATGTTGGCTCTAGGTTAGTAGAATCGTCATCATTGTTTTGTACTTTGGCGTTTCCACATTTTGAAAAGTCCTTACACAATGTGTGTGTCATGGACACTTTTGGCCTCTTATGATTATCAATTCATGGTTTTCTTTCTAACAAGTATACAGTTTGCTCAGGTATCTAAGTCTATCAAACTGGATTCAGAGAGTCACCAAAAAAAGTTGCTGATGAATCTAGTTCAATTAGCACACGGGGTTCCCCAAGGCTGGCCAAGCAGAGAGATGTGATAACCTGGGTCTCTGAGGCTGTGATGGTTCTGTGACTACATCTTTACCTCTGGACTTCCCACTATGTGATCTGTTCTATAAATTAGTGCAAGCCAGGGGTTTCTTTCATTTGTAGCCCAGACTAATGCAATGTGCCATTCCCTGTGAGAAACTGACCTTTATTCAGGAAATGTTCAATCAAGAATGCTTTTTTCCTTTACCTAGGACCCAGTCTACAATATTCGATTGGATCAACCCAAGAGGAACTTCCAGGAATACTCTTGACTGCAAATAACAGAAAATATGATACAAAGTTGCTTACACAGAGAGATGTTTGTCACATGGAACAAACATGGGGAACAAGTAGTTTGGCTCCATTACACCATCGGGGCTCAGGGTCTCCCCATATTTCCTTTCCATTATCACCGGAGTGCAGACTTCTGGCCTCGTGCATGTTGCCTCACGGCTGCGAGTTGGCTTTGACAGCTCCAGACATGGCATCTCATTTCAGGGAGAAGAAAAAGGGGGAAGAAAGAAAGCAGAAAAAGTCCCCTATTTCCCAGATGACTTCAATTTATGTTTCATGGCCAGAAATGTATCACAGGGCATCCCCAGACCCATGGGAATCTGGCAGAGCAAGTGTTCTTAGCTGAACATATTGCTACCCTAACAAAATTAAATTTTCCTTATTAAGGAGAAAGAGAGAATGCTTATTAGGTAGGCAGCTAGCAATGTCCGACATGCTAGTTCAGATATTTATCTTTAGTTCTTTAAGGAACTAAGAAATTTCTTTAGTTTGGGATTTTACAAAGACAGCAAGAAGATTAGATGAGAAGGATTAAGTTCGTTCATGGAATTAACTGCTGACAGTTAACTTAAGCATGAAGAAAGGAACCCCAAACTAGAAACAATAACAATAATGTTGTCTATGTTCCTTATCTGAAGGGAGGGATGAAAACCTTAACCAGGTCCAACTAAGGAAAATATTTCTCCCAGATCTTCATCCCTCATTGTCCTGGTTCTGCACTATCCACAGACCTTCTTTGGATCCCACATTGAGAAATGATTGTTTCCCTCTAATAGATCTGGTGGGCAAATTGTATTCTGTCTGCCCAATATAGATGTCCATCCATCCATCCATCCATCCATCCATCCATCCACCCACCCACCCACCCATCATCTGACCAATTTTTTATTCATTCAATCTAAGTTTTCTAAGCTCAAAGTATTAAGTGTTGTCAACAATACTCCCATACGTTTAGCTTTGCTAGTGCTAAGGCTCCTACCACACAGGTCTGTGTAATTGTCCCTTCAATGTGATCTCTAAATGCTTTGATTTGCTTTCTCTCCATCAGAGCTGTGTGGCAGTTTTCTGCCTATCTCTACTGTGAGCATGCTCCGCTCCTCACTTCAGGAGTGAAAACAGTTTTGTTGTCTGCCCTGACTTTTGACAGGAACAGAAAAGCTTTCAAGTTGAGTATATCATGAAAAAAAATCTCCATAGAGAGCTCTCCTGATAGTCCTGTCTCCAGAACTATCTCCAGAACGCGTGGAGACTCAGTGCAGCATAATTAGCAATGACTCTCATCCCTCTTCCCAACCAGCTACCCCACCCAATCCTAAGCACTGGGTTTTGCTGTTTAGCCCCATAGGGATAGCTGCCACTGGGCTGGACGCTAGAGCCTCAAGTGTGGCCGCTCTCCATGTGACCACTTATCCTCCAAGATCTATGTGGCCGTGTCCTACAGCAGGGGCACACAGACATCTTACCTGGTGGCTCAAGGCACCGCAAATGGTTCCCT
This sequence comes from Molossus molossus, assembly GCF_014108415.1. Taxonomy (NCBI): domain Eukaryota; kingdom Metazoa; phylum Chordata; class Mammalia; order Chiroptera; family Molossidae; genus Molossus; species Molossus molossus. The sequence continues at coordinate 16,878,991 of NW_023425344.1, read as the reverse complement.
GGGCTCAGAAATCCCAAAACATCACTTCCTTCAAATTCCATTGGTCAAAGCAGTCACAGGTCAAACCCAGATTCAGTGGAAAGAAATGTATAAAGAGACATTTTAATGCTTAGAATGCCATGAGGAAGAGAAGAGAGGAAGATGAGAGGAGAGGGGAGGGGAGGGGAGAGTAGAGGAGGGGAGGGAAGGGAAGGGGAGGGGAGGGCAGTGGAGAGAGAGGAGGGCAGGGGGGAGAGAGGAGGGGAGGGGAGGGGAGGGGAGTGAGAGGAGGGGAGGGGAGAGAGAGGAGGGGAGGGGAGGGGAGGGGAGAGAGAGGAGGGGAGGGGAGAGAGGAGGGGAGGGGAGAGAGAGGAGGGAAGGGTGGAGGGGAGGGGAGGGGAGAGAAGGGGAGAGGAGGGAAGGGGAAGACTTGTAGCCTTCACCAATGTCCCCATAGCAGATTGATTTAGGAGACAACCCTGACTTTGGGAAACTGGGTTGTGAAATAGGGTTGGGTAAGAGTTTGGAGTCAAGCTCAGAGTCAGACAGACTCTCAGTAATACACTCATTTCCTCTCAGTAACACACTCATTTTGGCTTCGTCATCCCACACATGTTTTTAATAACCCTCCCCTCAGAATGAAGATAAGGCCTGCTTTAAAGAACGTGAAGAAAATGTAGAGAAATGGCCTCATTTTGCTATGACCAAAGCAGCCTTCACAACCACCTGTAAGAGCATCTTATTTGCTTATTTAAGCAAAATGTGTTGACTATTTTTAGCATAACTTAAGCCCTGGGAGACTAATGAGGTGTTAATAGTGTGTGTTCATTATGTGATTTTTGTTATCTTCATTAACATTAAGATTCTCGATCTTATTTGCCACCTGAACTCCCAGAGGAATCACATTACTCTTCTGTCCCTGGCACCTCTCAGTTTGCACAATCGCCTGAACATATTTTGTTTCCCCTGCGGAGAAGCAGATGAGCATGGCTACACACTCAGAAGACCTTGAATACCCCCTTGTAAGTGTGTATCCATTTTTAATCTCCGTTAGTAGTTGTTGGATCTTACAGAAGGCTCATTGTGCAGGAAGCTAGCGACATTAGCTCATTTTGGATCATTTAGAACTGACTGTCCTTCAACTCAACAGAAAACTGCCAGAGAAGCTGAAAACCAGGAAGAAGGAGATGCACAAAAATCAGCTTTCATTGCTTTTCACAGCATTTTAATTAACCAAGGAATTGTGTTGCTTACACTCGACTCTGGTTATTTTAAACTTCTGCAATATATGCTATACCTCTGTCCCAAGTAACAGTATATCCCATCTGGAATAACCTGTTCTCAGGAAGAGATAATCACCTACCCCAGACTCATTTGAAGCAGCAGTCAACATCCCTTTCATGACTTTGCGTTGCTGATGCTCTGGAGAGATTTTATTTGGTGATGGTGTGAGGGGCCTTATTGCAAGTCCAGGGGGTAATGGAGTTCAGGATTTCAGCAGAGCACATCTTAATGATGGCCTCATCAGGGTGTATGAAGTCGGAATGAAAATAGCAGGTGAATCTGACTGCAAATAGCACATTGCCAGTCTTCCTAGTAATTAGAGCTGTCTAAAAATGGAATGGACTGTCACATGAGGTGGCCAGCTCCCCCCCTTCAAAGAGCTGGGGATGTTGAAGTGAGGGTTCCTTGTCAAGTGGGGGTTAGATGCGATACTCTTTTGGGCCTCTTCCAACCTTCATCTAGATTCTATGATTGTTCTAAGCCCCTACAGAGTAGTAGTATTGATTTGGGGAATTTGCAAGTTGGATTCCATGATGGAGTGTGATGGGTAGAAAGTCAGGCAGTCTTGGGTTCCAATTCCTGCTTTGACTTTCACTAGTTCTATGTGACTGTGAGCAGGTTAGTTAAAATCTCTGAGGGTTGAAATATATTACTTCCAGGCTGTTGTAAGAGTTAGAAATAATACATTGAAAACACAAAGCCCAAAGTAAGTACTCAATAAATCCCACCTCTGGTAACCCTTACGAGCCTAGTTCTTTTACTTTGCTATTCATTCTCCACTTCAATGACAGTCTTGATGGGTAAAAATAGAAGAAATGAAGGACTCACAAAGATACTGAAGAAAGATTGTACTAATAGCTGCACTACTTGAACAAAGAATCCTGAGCAAATCTTCATGAGTCACCAGGTAGAGTCTCCTGAGCAGACAGAAGCTTGTGGCACTGTCTCCTTCCTGGGAAAGGATATTAGCATTGCTGGAGGCCTACAGTATCCTGGGCACATCCTTATGCTATCTTAATTCGCTATGCCACTGTCATACCAACTCTGAGAGGTAGGTCTGACCACCCCCACTTTACAGAGCAGAAAACTGGGGCTCAGAAAGGTCACATGCCTAACCCAAGGACCTGTGGCAATTCCCCAGACTGGCCTCACCCACTCTACCACCAAGCATTCTGCATCCTCCATCCACAGGGCAGAGCACACCAGAGGCCCACTAGTCCTTGGGAAAAGATACTGACACCTGCCGGCATGTGGTGAATTTAACCCAAGCAATGGGAGTCTCTGCAAAACTAGTGTTTGGAGAACTGAGCTAGAGCCTTAGTTTGTAAATTCTAAGTTAATTGTGATCTGCCACTACTCATTATTTACCTATTTATTTTGGGCTTTGCAGAGGGAATACAAGTGTCTGCTGGACCTTCATACATGCTCTTGTCCACATGGTTCAAAATTTTAAAGTACAAAAAGGCATACAATGAGAAGTCACCCTTGCACCCTGTCTCCCAGGTACCCGTTCCCCTTCCCAAAGACGATTAGTTAACCAGTTTCTTTATATAGCCTCCCAGAGATTTTTGGTCTTGGTTTTGCAAATCCTGAAGTGAAACTCACATAGACTCATTAGAAATTGTACTATTCAGTGGCATTTAGTGTATTGACAATGTTGTTCAACCACCATCTCTCTCTAGTACAAACATTTTTCATTAACCCAGAAAAAGAAGACAAAAAAGATAAATCATCCATTAAGTAATAATCATTTCCCACTTCCCCTCCCCCACTCCTTGGTAACCACTGGTCTGCTCTCTATCTCTATGGATTGGCCTATTCTGAACATATCATATCGAAGGAACCATAAACATATGACTTTTTCTGTCTGGCTTCTTTCACTTATAATGTTTCCGAGATTTATCCAAGTTAAAGCACGTATCAGTACTTTATTTCCCTTTATGACTGAATGGCATTTGGGTTGTTTTCACCATATTGGCTATTATGAATAATGCTACTGTAAACATTTGTGTAAAAGTGTCTGTGTGGACATATATTTTCGTTTTTCTTGGGTATATACACAGAAGTGGGATTTTGGGGTCATCCTGTAATTCTCTGTTTAAATACTGAAGAATCAGCCTGGCTGGTGTGGCTCAGTTGTTGAATATCAACCCCTGCACCAAGAGGTCGCTGGTTCGATTCCTGGTCAGGGCACATGCCCAGGTTATGGGCTCGATCCCCAGTCAGGGAGCATGCAGGAGGCGGCCAATCAGCGTTCTCTCTCATCGATGTTTCTCTCTCTCTTCCTTTCCTTCCTCTCTCTCTCAAATCAATAAAGAAAAAAAATTTAAGTACTGAAGAACCTTTGAATGTCCATAATTCCCCGTGTTTGCACGGCTGCTGGCAGCTGGCTTCGTTCCCTGGACGATGGTTCTGGAGCTCTTTCCAGTGGTGTGCTGGCAAATGCTGGATAGCCAGCTCTCGTGGGTCACCAAGCATCTACGAACTCCCACAGTGTGACCTCCACATGGCCGCTGGCAGCTCTGTGAGGGCTCTGTCTGCGGGGTTAGGAGACGTCATTGTCCGCCCTCACAAACTGGCCCAGCCGGCCCCAGCTCACCCCCGGATCCTTCCGTGTCAGAGAGCTGCCTCATCCCTTTTTATGAGTCCAGAGCCTGTCCATTTAGGATGTACTATAATTTTTTAACTAGTCCCTTGTGGTAGACGCTTAGGTTGTTTCCAGTCTTTTACTTCCTCGAACCAGGCTTTAACGGATAACCTTGTGTGGGTGTCATTTTGCTCATGTGCAAATATAGCAGTAGACATGGTTCCATGACTTCATAAGCATCGCTATGGGAAGAAATTCTCAAAAGGCAATTTATTCCTTCATTGGACAGTTATGGCTGCCAGGAAGAAGTCTATGCAAAGAAATTGTCTTTTTTTTTTCCTCTCCCACTTTCCTTGTGAGTCAAATGGATGCAAATTAACTAGCACTTGCCAGTATGGAAGAATCAATATAAAACTTTGAAATGAAATTGAAAAGCACGTTTTTCTTCTTCAAAATAAAAATTTGTGTGTAAATACAAAGTGGCACAGTTCATGCTTGGTGAGAAAGAGTTCTCTCAGTAGGTTGGTGAGAAAAAATACATCCCAGGACATTGTTCTCCTACTCTGGAGTCTCATAAAGATAAGATTTGCAGGGGAGGGAGCCAATCAGCTGATCAGGAACTAAAACAGTTAAAGTATTTTAGCCCAGCTCTTACTTACAATTTTTTGACCAAGTAAAACAATGTTTCTCAACAATGATACACTTTGGAATCATCTGAGAAATCTTTACAATATTGATACCCAGGCCACAACCCAGACTAGTCAAATTAGACTCTGGAGTTGGGGACCCAGGCATCTGTGTTTTTTTAAAACTCTCGTGGTGATTCCACTGTTAAGCCAAGGTTGAGAAGAGAGTATTAGGAGGGATATAGAAAAACAGTTTTTTGTTTGTTTGTTTTGGTTTGTGTCCCTAGCAGGAACCGAACCCAGGACTCTGGTCCTCAGGCCGACCCTCCAACCACTGAGCCAAACTGGCCAGGGCAGGAAAACAGTTTTGTGTTAGTTGAGGTTCTCCAGAGACACAAAAACCTGGGGTGCATATATCCACAGAAGGAGCTTTACTTTAATAAATTGGTTCATGCAGTTATGAAATAGACAAGTCCAATGTGTACAGGGTGGGCTGCAGGCTAGAGACCAGGGAAGAGCTGATGCTACAGTTGAATTCTAAAGGCTGTCTGCTGCCCTGGCTGATTTCGCTCAGTGGTTAGAGCATCAGCCCGCGGACCACAGAGTCCCGGGTTCGGTTCCTGAGGGCACGTACCTTGGTTGCAGTTTGTCCCCAGCCCCGGTTGGGGTCGTATGGGTGGCAACCAGTCGATGTGTCTCTCTCACATCAATGTTTCTCTCTCTTCCTCCCACTCTCCCTCCCACTTTATCTGAAGATAAACACAAAAATATCCTCTGGTGAGGATAAAAAAAATTTTTTTTAATAAATAAAGGCTGTTTGCTGCTGAATTCTCTCTTGCTGGTCAGTCTCTTGTCCTACTCAGGCCTTCAACTGCTTGTATGAGGCCCACCCACACTGTAGAGGGCAATCTGCTTTACTCGTGGTCCGCTGCTTTAAATGTTAATCTCATCCAAAAACACTATCGCAGAAACATCCAGAATAATGTTTGACTGTATATCAGGGCACTGTGGCTCAGGCAAGTTGAAGCATAAAATTAACCATCACAATTGAACAGTTGTTTGGGGATATCAAAAACTATCTTTAAGAAGTAAATGCAGTTCAGCCATTATTTGACGTCGTATCTCTTGTTTGGTCACAGACAGATTCTTTCTGAAATGCCTTGGTTGCTCCCCCATGAGGAACCATTTACTTGTCAATTGTAAGCCATACTCCCAGATCTCACAGATTTTATTAAAATTAAGAATTATGAGAAGATAAAGTAGTTAATTCCATCATCTCAGAGTTATCTGTTTTTATTAGAAGATTATCAACTTTTCTGTTAGCAGGGTGAGTGTTGTGAATTGTGCAAGGAGATTCACTAGAGTGGATATTAAAAGGTTGATCTTAAGCCATGAATATATTCCTTTAAGAAAATCTGATTCCTTCTGCTCTCTTGAAAGGACTGCAGAATCAAAACTCGGAATTAAAGAAGATTAGTGTTGAGAGTTCTATAGGTCTCAGCAGGAAGGAAACGTGGTTTATTGGGGAAATCATGGACAACCTAATTATCCTTTCTCTCCTTTAAAAGGGGGCTTTGGAGCCTTTCCAGGTCACCAGCACTGGGATTTACTTCCTTTCATAACTAATTGGAGTTTAGTTGAGAATCCAGTTTTCCCCTACAACTGGCCATCCGGTTGCCTGAATATCCCAAAGTGTTTGACTTCCAGTAACAGATGAGGAATCGGAGGCCTTTGGCTCAGCAACAGTATCAGCCGTGTGCTTCCAGCTGTTCTTGCCCCTCCCACTGTTGTTCAGGCTCCCACTTCAGTGTGTGAACTGGAGATCGTCAGCCTATGGAGAAGATTCAGGCCACGAGGACAATGCGGGGGGTCTGAGGACTCGCACTGAGCCTCTCACAGTGCCATATGCAATGCTCTGGTTCGCAGGGACCTTGGCCCTGCCTGAACCACTTTTAACCTGTGGGACCGCTGACTGATAAAGATGAGACTGCTGTGAGTCAGCAGGAAACTGAGTCAGCCTCCTTGATTTGAAGTAGGAGGGTGTGGGTTGAGTTGGTGAGGACCTTGGATGGGTTTTTGTGGTCATGAAAATAGTTTCGTTTTGCCAGCTACGAATCAACCAGCATTCATGCAGGCCCAGAAGGAGAAGAGCGAAAGTTAAAAATAAGTCAACCTTTTATTTTTAGGCAAAGCAGAGCACTGCCCTAAAATGGTAATTGGGGCATGTGGGCCTGCCTCATTTTGAAGACTCGGGGGAAAGGGGAAATCCCACGTAGCTTCCCTACCTGTGCAGGAGGGTGTGTGGAAAGACCTGCCTGAGCAGGGGAGGTGCCCTGAACTGAAACATGGTTGTCCTCCTATTCAGCTCCCAGCTAAGGTTCAGGGGACCCAGAGCCTCAGTTTGCTATCTAAACCCTCAGAAAATGACATCAGTCTGAAGACACCTCTGCTGTGTGCAGGTATGGCATGTACAGGCAGAACTGGTGTGCATCAGTAACCAGCTGCCCCGATTATTAAAATGCTGGAATATTTTTATGCTCCTTGGTAAGTAGACTTTGACCCAAGTCTTCTATTTGTCTCCTCAGTACCAGCTATCCCAACCCTTCCTCTGGAAACCTCATGGACTTCCCCTGTATCCAGCAACTAAAGAGTTAATTCCTGACAGTGCGGCATCCAGAAAATCAGATGCCCTCTGTTTTCTTGAAAAAATTCCAATATAAAAATATAAAATTCAAGAAGATTGGTAGTGAAAGTTCTATTGGTCTCAATAGGAAGAAATCTATGGTTTGTTGGGGGAAATCATGGACATCTCAATTACTCTTGTTCTTCTTTTTTTTTAATCCTCACCCGAGGACATTTTTCATTTTTTGTTCAGATACAGTGGGAGGGAGGGAGGGAGGGGGAGAGAGAGAGAGAGAGAGAGAGAGAGAGAGAGAGAGAGAGAGAGAGAGAGAGAGAGACGTGAAAGGGACGCATCAAGTGATTGCCAACCAGGGCCAGGGACAAACTGCAACCGAGGTACATGCCATTAATGGGAACTGAACCCAGGTCCCTCTGGACCGCAGGCCGATGCTCTAACCGCTGAGCCAAACCCTCTAGGGCACTCTTGCTCTTCTTTATAAGAGTTTTGGAGCTTTTCTATGTCATCAGTAATAGAATATACTTTCTTCCTCAAATGATTGGAAGCTTCAGCACCAAGGCCAGCTACATCCTTTGTGATTGGCCCATGTCAATACAGTGGTGGTTAAATATAAAGACCATAGCAATGGGTGTGGAGGTATGTGGGTTCCATCAACTGAAGGTGTTGGGCTGGTAATTCAAGGGACTATAGCCATGGCTTTGCCTACTTAGCAGAAAACACTCTCCTATTTCACCATAGCATTTTCCAGATATTTTGGTCCTCTGAGTGCCTTCTCCCATGGGCTCGGGCTTTTTAGTTCTGCCACTCAATCCTCTTCATCATGTCACCATACAGTGCCCCTGCCCCCAGTGACTCTTTGCGGGTGACTTCACTGCTACTGCTAGTCTGACCTCAAAGAAGCAAGGGCTCTGCTCCTTATGTCCACTGAACCCCAAATTGAAGCAGGCCTTTCCCCTTGATTCCCACAGGGGATCAGAGACCAGGTTGAAACCTAACATAGGTGTGGGGGCAATGACAGTGAAGTAAAACACAGGGAAAACAAGCTCAGAGCTCTATGGGCCAGGCGTCTGTAACAGCTCAATTCCCTGACACACATCTTCTGGCTGCTTTGGGGCTAGGACCAGCTTCCCTCAGCCACCAACAGAAAGGCCCCAGATGTCCCCACATTCTAGAGTTTAGGCTAAGCTGACTCAGCCTAGCTCTACAATAAGGAAGAAAGGATTTTCTCACCCAGTCTAGGGCCTGCTATGAAGCAATCACAGCTTGGTTAAGGGGGACGGGCACCAGGTTCAGTCAGTCTCTCTCCAAGAATCCAAGCATCCTGCAAAGGATGAGGCAACCAGGTACAGACACCCCCTTACCATGAGGCTGTTTGGTATAATGTCAGTCCCATTTTATAGAAGAGAAGCTGAGGCTCAGAAAGGTTTAGTGACTCAATTAAGCTTACACAGCCTATAAAACTTCTAAGGCCTGTACCTGGATGATCACTCTGAAACTCCTCCACAAAACACTTTTCTTGTGCAGATCTGGGGCATTCTTAAAACTCTTCCATTATCAGCATGTTACAAAGGTGAAAAGGCATATATATGGTGCTCACGAGTTCAGCATGAAGTTAACCTTGACGACCTCCGGTGGGTTTCATATGGAACAGAAACCAACAGCCGGAAGCTTAGAAGAGGACACATCATCAGAACATGTTTGAAGATTTCCGGTTGATATCTTCCCCATCTTACTGTGGATACCAGCAGCAGCAGCTTCAGCCACAGCACTATTATTCTCCGAGTCTTTAATTGCCTTGTTCCTGCTAATATTATTCCCATGCAGCTGTTTAAGATCTGACACACAGGTGTGATGATGGCAAAGACCTTGATCTGCCACATGCTGTACTTTCTTTTGTATTAGGCTTCCTTCTGCTATGATAAAGCTTCATTTGGGGTGAGTATGCTTTTCTCTTCTGATCTTTTTAAATCAGATTCCTCACTGCTGTGTTTTTGTGCCTTCTAGCTTTTAAATCTTTCCATCATTTGGGTCACTAAATGAGTCTTCTGATTTACTTGCCGGCACCAGGAAAAGTGTCCTTATATTTTAGGTAATCTCTCTGGTTGCCTGCACAGATGAGGATCTATCTGTAGTGTGTAAATTCCTTGAGGACAGGGACCATGTCTTAAACACCTTTGTACTCCCCTCGCCTTCCAGCTCTGTGCCTTCCTGTACACACATTGGAACTACTGGGGCTTGGTTTGTATGTTCTCAGTCTTTCCTCCAGGGACAGCTTTCAGTTTGCACGTGGCCCATTCCAATGGGATAAGCCCTCCATTTCTCCTCACCACCCACTTCAAGTCCATCCCACGGTAACTCTACCATTTCCACTCACCTCTGTGGTGCAGAGATGGTAAGAAGTAAACCATTCTCATCCTCAAAACAGCTCCCTCCTATTGTCTTTAATTTCAATTAAGTTTATTTTCAATATTTATTTCATTGAAAAAAATTACAAATGTGTGCTTTTCAAGATTCTTTTTTTTTCTCTCTCATGGAAGGCAATTTCATATGGTGACATACAAACCAGCCTTCAAGGTAACATACTCATAGGTTGGAGGATTAAGATGTGAACATCTGTGTGTGTGGGAGGGGGTGGGGGCATCGTTCTGCCTACCACAGGCAGGGGAAGCATTAGATGATGTAAAACATCTTATTGTGTCAGAAAGTGAAGCAGTGCTAATAAACTATAGGAACATGTCCTAAGGACACCAGGAACCAGGTTGAAGTGCCTTGTATTAGTCTGCTCCGACTGCCCTAACAAAGTAGCACAGACCGGATGACTTAAACAACAGATTCATTTTCCCACAGTTCTGGAGGCCGGACATCCAAGATCAAAGTGTCGGCCGGTTGTGTTACTCCTGCAGCCTCACTTCCTGCTTTTTTAGATGGCCACCATCTCTCTGTGTCCTCACATGGCCTTTCCTGTATGTGCACTGAGAGAGAGAGAGAGAGAGAGAGAGAGAGAGAGAGAGAGAGTTCTCTGCTGTCTCCGGTTATTGTAAGGACACCAGCCCTATTGGATTAGGGCCCCACACTGATGACCTCAGTTAACCTTAATTATCTCCTTATATGGTCACATTGGGGGTTAAGTCTTCAACGCATAAAATTGGGGAGTACACAGTTCAGTCCATAGCAGTTCTCTTCACTTGTATTATAACCCAGGCTAGGCTATGTGAGCAAAAGCAGGTCAGAAAAGCTCTCTGGACATCAGAATATGGGGGGCCAGGTGTGATGTGTATAACGCATGGATAGCTGTTGGCTCCACATTGACTGCATAACCGAATGTAAGCACACTCTGTTTGGACAGGTTTGTACTGTTTTCCAGTTTCATCATTTGATCTATGTTTTCCTGTTAATTGTTCCACGGGGGTGACAGAATTTGGCTGTGATGGAATGTATGAACCTACTTTGGGAGTTCTTGTGCCTGTGATTAAGACAAAAACACCTTTGGCTTCTTCCTGGCCCTATGTTAGGCTGCCCTTGAAGTGTCATATAAAAGCCAGAAGACCACTGCTTAGTTGATCCCCAGGGCTGCCTCCATGTCCAATCAGTCATCCTATCAACACCCCAACTCACCCTCAAAACCAAGTTTCAAGTGATTTTTTACTTGAAAAGTCTAAGTGTAAGCTATAAGAAAAATAAAAGAGAGGTCATTATAAAATACATGGAGACAAATAGTAACAAAATAATTGCAGTAATTTTTGCATTTCTTTGCCGTGTTTTCCACACACCCATTTTTTGTGTGTGTATCACTTCAGTGACAATATCCATGCAATTCTATCTTTTGCTTTTTGTACTTCATCGTAGAGACGTTAATCTGTTCTGTGGCAGGTTGAAAACACACCTGCACTTCTTTGTCACTCCTCTGATGGAGAGGAGGCATCTACATCTCCTTCCTTAGAATCTGCAATGACTTACTGACCTCCCATGGCCAACAGATTGCAGCAAAAGCGATGCTGTATAGCTTTCAGAACTGGGTCAGAACTGGTTCTTTTGGGCTGTGAGCTCTAGGGAAAACTGGCACCATGTAAGAAGACAGGGATCCTGAGACTGCCATGCTAGAGAGCCCACCTGTAGACACTCCGATGGACAGCTCAGCTGACAGCCAGCATCAACTCCTAACCATGCAAGGGAGCCATCTTGGACATCTAGTCCAGTCAAGCTGTCTGATTTTTTTCCTTTTTTTTGCAGCCCCAGCTGACATCTTGTTGCAATTGCATGAGTAACCTCAAGTGAGGACTGTTCAGCTGAGCCCTTTTCAAATTTATGATGCACAAAATTATAAGCAAAATAAAATCACTGATTTAAGCCACTAAATTTTGAGGCAATTTTCCACACAGCAATAGTAACCAAAATAAATTTTGGTACCTGGAAATGAGGGACTGCTATAATTAAAATGTAAAACATGTGGCACTGGCTTTCACCCTGGGCAAGAGGCAAGGACCTTGAGAATTATGTCCCTGAGAGCTTAAAGGAAAAGGAGGAAAACAGTATAGAAGCTGAAGAAAAGAAGACCGTTGCTACATAGTGGTGGAAAGTTTGCAAAACCATCACCTGCAGTATGTAGAAAATAAAAAATGCACTTAGTGAATTCTATGATCTAGCTAAGAAAATGTCCAGGCGGAGGGTTGATGGTACCCCTGGCTTCTTCTAGCTGCCTACAATAAAATGAGAGCAGAGAGGTACAAACAAATAAACTGAAAAAACAACTATCCCATTTTCAGGTGGAATTTGGAGGAAATACAAAAGGTCCAAGATAATATTTTTAGCCAGTAGAGGGTTCTTAAAGTAAGAAGGAACCCCAGAGAAAATATTTTCAGGAAAATGTTGTCAGAGGGTAAGAAGAAAGCCAAAGGAGTGATTTTAAAACACTTTTTTTTTTTTAAGATTTTAGAAAAATTCAGGATGGTATCTCAAGACACTATCATCCAGATAAAAAGCATCTAAGGATCTTAAGGTCTTGCTTTGTAGATCATACCAATTAAATAATAGAGCTCCTACGCTCTTAAGGATATTACCCTTAGTAGCCTTACAGCTAGTGTAATGTAGAGAAGGGTCTGTTGCAAAGACCCTTTGTGGCTTTTGTCAATGAAGGGCACTCTATTAAGATTCATAAAAAACCCACATTTTCAATTATATTGGCATAAGCAATACCATGTCGAACTGAAAGAAACAGAAGCAGAACAAAATAAAAAGAGGCCTTTGGATCCCCAAACTTCTGGGAAGGAAGCAGAGTGAGAAAGCTACCCAGATGCTACTCATTATGGCAAAAGAAGACTCACCCAAAGCTATCTATACATTCAATAAAATTCCAATCAAAATTTCAATGGTATTTTTTACATAATAAAAAAAACAAATCTTAAAATTTGCGTGGAACCATAAAAGACTCTGAGTAGCCAAGACAATCCTGAGAAAGAAGAACAAGCTGGAGATATCACACTTTCTGATTTTGAACTATGCTACAAAGCTATAATAATGAAAACACTGTGGTACTGGCATAAAAATAGACACACAGACCAATGAAACAGAATGAAGAGCCCAGAAAAAAACCCCCACATACATGTCCAACTAATATTTGACAAGGGAGCCAAGAATACTCAACGAGGAAAGGATAGTGTCCTCAATAAATGATGTTGGAAAAACTAGATAAGCACATACAAAAGAATGATATGAAAACCCTGTCTCATGCCACTCAGAAAAATTAGCTCAAAATGAATTAAAGACTTAAACATAAGACCTGAAACTGTAAAACTCCTGTAAGAGAACACAGGGAACAAGCTCCTTGACATTGCTCTTAGCAATGATATTTTTCATATATGACACCAAAAGCACAAGCAACAAAATCAAAAATAAACAAGTGGGACCCCATCAAACAAAAAGAAAAGGAAACCCTCATATACTATTGGTGGGTGTGTAAATTGGTTCAGTAATTATGGAGGTTCCTCAAAAAATTAAAAATGAAACTACCATAGGACTCAGCAATTTCACTTCTGGGTATATATCCAAAGGAAACAAAAACAGGATATCCAAAAGATATCTGCATTCTCGTGTTTATTGCAGCTTTATTCACAATAGCTAAGACAGGAAAACAACCGAAGTGTTCATCAGCCAATGAATGGAAGAAGAATGGATATAGCAAGTGGTATATACACACAATGGAACATTATTCATCTATGAGAAAGAAGGAAATTCTGCCATTTGTAACGACATAGATGGACCCTGAGGGCATTACACCAAGTGAGTAAGTCAGAGAAAGACAGATACTGTGTAATATCATATAGAGAATCTAAAAATGCCATACAAATGGAGAGTAGGTGATGGTTACCTGGGCTGAGAGGTGGGGGACATTGGTGAGATGTTGGTCAAAAGGGTACAAACTTCCAGTTAGAAGATGCATAAGTTCTGGGGATCTAATGCACTGTAGTGTGGTTATAATTAATAAGACTATATTATGTACTTGGATGTGGCTACCAGAGTAGATTTTAAATATTCTCACCACAAAAAAGAAACAATAAATTAAGTGACATAGTGACATAAGTATCAAATCAACACATACTCTTTAAACTTATACAATGTGATATGTCAATTATATCTCAAGAAAAAAATAAAAATAAATTACTATAGTTGTTTTCTGTTTTCTTCCTCTCAAATATGGGTAATAAAAATAATCAGCATCTTCATTTTCCTTCTTTTGTATTATTTACTTAGAATAAATTTCCAAAAGGAAAGTGGAAGAGTATAAACATTTTTTATAACTTCTAATTCACACTGCCAAATTCCTTTCCTAAAACTTAGTACCAATTTGCCACCAAAGACTTACGGGTATAGCAGCTGTACTACAACTTCACCAGCATCGGCTGTTGTAACTTTAGGTATATTTAAAAGCATCACAAATTTGAAAGCTGCCCTTATGTGTATGTTGTAAAATTCCATTACTATCATTCTAGAAAGAATCCATACTAGTTGTAGCCATACAGCTCTCTCCTGCTCAGCTTAACTCAGTCCTTTACTATGTAGTTGGTATCTTTCTTTTTATCCCAACAAAATTCTTCTAGTGCATTCCCAGCCTCCTTCTGGAAAGTTGGCCAAGAAGAACATTAGCAGCCTGGGCTATATGCAGCCCTCTGCATGGCTTACAGACTCTCAAAAATAGCCCTGAACTATACTGACATTCTGGTCTACCTGTAGCCTGCTACGTTACTATTGATTGAGAGTTTACTCTGAGCCATACGAATGTTATGTCACTTTTTCTCTCAACCACTTTGCAAGGTAGACTTTATTCCTTCTTTTCAGATAAGGGCTAAGAACACATACTTTGTAAGTGATGTGGACAGGGTTTGAAGCCTTGTGTTTGGCCACTACAGTTCACTGCCTTACCTGGACTGCCCGTCTATGGGGGTTTCCTTCTCATTCACCTAGACTTCCTGGGAGGAAGGTAAAAGTCAGTGGAAAATTCCCATTCACTCCCTTCAAATATTGACCTGATCCATAGTTTTGAACCATCCTAATTCAAAGTCCATGTCCCGGTTTTAACTATGTCTGCATCTCCACGTGACAGTGGCATTAGATGCATCTAAGATGTTGGAACGTATTCACAGAAAGTAAAAGTGAATGTGCCTACATAAATATATGAACATTTTTCTGAAAAATTTATTCACAAGTCTAAGAAATTTTATACTTCTTAATATGAAAAGAAAAAAAAGTATTTTAAGTTACTCCACTTTTCCATAGTCTCTTACATTTGTTCTCCTTCCTTGGCATAAGCTGTGATATGAAATATCGAAGCCAAAAGATGAATCCTCCGAAAGATTAGAGAATGAGCGGTAAACATGACTTTGCTTCTCTGGAATGTGATCTCCATGAAGGCGAGGGCTTTGCTTGTCCACTGCTGTGTCCCCAGCACCTGCAACGGCACCTGACACTCAGTAGGCATGCGTATCTGTGGAATGAATGAATGAGTGACCTGGCTCCCTGCCTAACAGTCCTCTAGTCTACAGCTAAGGTAATTTGTCACATGACTTCAGGCTCAGCATCTGCCATGGAACCTGTCCAAGGCCTTTGATACTTAAAGCCTGGTCTTTGAGCCAGCACTAGGAAGCTGGTCCAGGAAATGCAGAATCTCAGGCTCCACTATAACTGGACAAGATCTCTCAGTAATTTGTGCCCACATTAAAATTTGCAAATGATTCTATAGGCCCAGTATCAGAGTATGGTCCCTTGACCAGCATCATTAGCATGACCTGGGAAACTGTTAGAATCTACTGAATAAGAAACCCTAGGAGTAGGGTCCAGCAATATCTGCTTGTAACCTCCGGGAGGTTCTGATGCACCCTAACCTTTGAAAACCACTGGCACAGGCTCACCAACGCTGCTCTTAATTCCACTCAGGCTTTAGATCTTAGTTGTAGTAACTACACTGTCTTCTTTTTTTTTTTAATTAATTAATTTATTTTTGTTACAGATGTTTCTCCTTTTTCCCCCACTGATTCCCCCCTCCCCCCTCCCCACCCTGTCCCCAGCTTTGTTGTCCATGTCCATTGTTCATGCGTACATGCATATAAGTTCTGTGGTTTATCTCTCCCCCACCACCCCCTCTTCTGGGAATTGTCAGTCTGTACCCCACTTCCACATCTCTGGGACTACCCCATTCCTCAGACTGTTATGTTCATTATATTCCACAAATAAATGAGATCATATACTTGTCTTTCTCTGTTTGGTTTGTTTTGCTTAGGATAATACTTTCCAGGTCCCTCCATGTTGTCTCAAAGGATGAGAGATCTTTCTTTCTTCCAGCTACATAGTATTCCATTGTGTATATGTACCACAGCTTTTTTATCCACTCATCTACTGATGGACATTTGAGCTGTTTCCAGATCTTAGCTATTGTAAATAGTGCTGCTACGAACATGGGGGTACATATATTCTTCCTGATTGGTGTTTCGGGCTTCTTAGGGTATATTCCTAGAAGTGGGATCACTGCTGATTTCCTACAACAAAACTTGTGCTTGGCCCCCTCTAATGATGAGAAATTCACTTTCTCCTAAAGCTTTACATTTCAAATTTGGATAATTCTGAAAGTTCTTTCTTACCATTTCTTGTATGAAGTATGACATATTCTATTCCAAACAGAATGAATAACTTCATTCTTCCAACCAACCTTTAAAGAGTCCAGATACAGAGTTTTAAATATGGGTTCCACACCTCTAGGAATAGGTCATGTCAAGACTCTTCAGGCCTGTGGATACAACTATTCCCTGCACAAAAATGTGCCCACAAGTCCCATGTTCTACTAAGTGATTCACCTACTGGGCTGCATCTGCCCAGTAGGGTGTCTTTTTGTAATTCATCCAAAGGTGTAGCTGGCTATGGTCCTAAGTCTTTCTCATATGATTTGTGGATGATCTTTTTTTTTAGAGAGAGAGGAAGGAAGAGAAAGAAAGAGACAGAAACATTGATGAGAGAGAACATTGATTGGCTGCCTCCTGCATGCCCCCCACTGGGGATTGGACCCATAACCTGGTCATGTGCCTTGACCAGGAATCAAACCAGTGACCTCTTGGTGCATGGGTGGATGCTCAATCACTGAACCACCCCGGCCGGGTGTGGATGATCATTTAAGTGATTGTATACAATGGGGTCTTACAGTCAGACATGAATGCAGTGGACAGAGTTCTGACTTTCTGTGCTGTGCCCGTCTGCCTTGGTTACAGCTGATGGATTGCTCTCCTCTGCTCCTTCTGACAGTTGTAGGGCTGTTTGCTCTTCTTCTAATTCCACTTTCCTCCAAGTTTACTGTTAGCCTTTCACTTGTCAGCTATTTGATCTCGTCTTTGAGGTTTTATTAGTGTATCTTATTCCATTTCTCAGAGCTCTTACACATGGTTATGCAAACTCTTTAAAAATGCTTAAACACCCTTAAACAAATAAATGCTCAATACATACATAGTTCTTTTATAAATAGGATTTGGACACTCTATTAATTTCAAAATATGAAACACATATTTGCTACTACAGGTTACAATCTATAATACAATTGCTTAGCTCAATTTTTAAAAAAGTAAGCAAAACCCAAGATAAAGATGCATAAGTGGTATAACCATCACCTACCTGCCACTTATCAGTGTCAGTATTTATAAATTAACAACTTTGGTATTCACAGTAGTACATTCTTTGACTGTAGTTATAAGATAAAAATCCATTTCCAAATGTCCTTTGGAAAAATATGTTTTTCACATAGAAAAATATATGCATTTCACATAGAGGGACATGGAATGAAAATGTGTCGGGTTGCATTGTCTGCCCAGTGATCCTAGATCTGTCTCCGGAGGCAGACAGAACAAACTTTATCCTTCTTCCACCTGTCAGACCTGTAGATTTGAAACATTTATCATAACTCCCCTTCTTCATTCCCACCTTCTTGGTTTTTTGTTGTTGTTGTTACTCCTCACCCAAGGATATTTTTCCATTGATTTTCAAATAGAGTGGAAGGGAGGGAGGGAGGAAGAGAGAAAAACATTGATGTGAAAGAGACACATGGATTGGTTGCCTCCTGTATGACCCCAAATGGGGCTGGGGACTGAACATGCAACCCTTTGGTCCATGGGCTGACGCTCTAACTGCAGAGGCATACCAGCCATGTTCCCACCCCCTTCTTTCTCCTCTATGAAATAAATGTCCTCTGCTCCTTTCATTGTTCATCACATGGTAATTCACCATCTTTTTTTTTATCCTCACCTGAGGACATTTTTTCATTTTTTGTTCAGACAGAGTGGGAGGGAGAGAGAGGAAGAGAGAGAGAGACAGAGAGAGAGAGAGAGAGAGAGAGAGAGAGAGAGAAACATTGACGTGAAAGGGACACATCGAGTGGCTGCCTCCTGCACGCACGACCCAACCAGGGCCGGAGACAAACTGCAACCGAGATATGTGCCCTTAGCGGGAACCAAACCTGGGTCTCTCTGAACTGCAGGCCAATGCTCCAACCGCCGAGCCAAACCAGCCAGGGCTAATTCACCACCTTGATGGTTCTCTGAATGCATTCTTGTCGGTCTATAGAACGCAAAATGTATGAGGCCAAAATGAAGATATAATTTTCCCTGAGAAGCATGACATAGAGAACTATCATTTCCCTTAAGGTAATATACCTCTATTAATGCTCCCAAACATCACAGATTGCTTACTTTGCACCCACATCCTGCTCACTTCAAGCGAAACCTCAACTGTCATAAACGATGTTGATGGGTAAGCTATTGCTACCCAACATTCCTTTGCAGTGGTTTTTTAGTAGGACTACCTCCTACCATAGCCTTCAGGGCCTTTCCTCCCAAGTCCCTGCCCCTCCCCCCAAAAAGACTGGGGTAAGATAAACACATATTTTATGATAATCATTCTAAAAAATGTCAATCAAGCTTAAACCATTTTTAATATAAAATATTTTGTCAGCAGCCAAGTCCCTCTATGCCATGTGTCTAGGCCTGGTCACAGCAGACCACAGCAGCCTTTATAACGACTGCTGGCTGCTTGTTCACCCGCAGACTTGAAAACTTGATTTTTAACAAGAGCAACAAAAAGGAAGTGCTATCTATGAGGAAATCTGGAGACAATGATTTGTTATTATTACTGCTATTCCCAGCCCAGATGGTTCTCCAGATGAAATGAATAAAAACGGGATCCTCTTTGTGGCTGGTGACAGGTGCAGACTCGGCCCCTCCAGTGGGATCTCATCAGACACACAGCACACCGCCGGCTCAGGAGCTCCCCACAGGCACGTGTGTGTTGTGGCAATTCCGAAGACTGTCAAGTGAATAATTGGCCTCTTATCTGGAGTCTTTAAAGATTCCCTTCCGCGCATCCTTTGAAAAGCTGTATCAGTCAGGTTCTTTGTTCGCAAGCAACAGAAACAGGCTCTGGTAACTTGAGCAGGAAAGGCGTTTTTTGGATGAACATGGGGGTCCTTCCACCGCTGATGGAAGGTCAGAGAAACAGGCTTTGTACACGAGGGAACCAGGGGAGAGCTGAAATGTAAGTAACAGGATCCTCTTTGGATCCTGGAGATAACCGAGAGTCTTGTCAGGATGTGGCTACAATAAATGAATCACAACCTTTTATTTTCTGAGTCTGTATCAAGATTTAAAATTTGAGTCAAGAGAGTCTGATGGGTCGGCCTGTGTCTTGGGTGTATTTCCTGGCTAGAAGAGGCTTGAGCGTCCTTTTAGAAGTCCCAGCAAAGCAGCACACCACAGAGAGATAACGACATAAAATTATATTGAAGAGGTAGGATTTCCAGAATGGCAGAGAGAGGAGCTCAGCAAATCGACACACACATACACGCCCAAACAACTATAAAACTAGACAAAATCGTCAAAGACAACTTTGACACACTGGAAACTGACCAAACTGGTCAAAAAAAAAAGGTGGTGGTGGTAGGGGGGTATTCAAATATGCCTACTGAAACTTGGCCAAAGACAGTGGGACTCTGGTTTTTTAGCCTGGGGCTGCTCCCACAACCCTTCAGTTCCATTAGTATAGTAGGTCCACCAAGACAGGGCAGGTTTCTCCAGAGGAGGCTGACTCGAGGCAGAGCATGGAAAAATATCCCCTGCCCCTGAAATCATGGGAAACAGTGATGACTGCATAAGCAAGCAAACACGGAAGGCCAAATACCACAGTTATCCTGAGGTTGTGATCTTGGTTGGGACAAGCAATAGAATAAAAGCATAGCCAGAAATTTGACAGGGACACCTAGGGAACTAGATAGGCATAGTGGGTCTAGAAAAAAATCCATCATATCCCTAGAGCACTGGTTCTCAACCTGTGGATCTCAACCCCTTTGGGGGTCGAACGGTCCTTTCACAGGGGTTGCCTAAGACCATCGGATTTCTGATGGTCTTAGGAACCAAGATACTGCTCCTCTATCCCTCTCCAGGTGGGTCCGCCCACATGCAGATATGCCCGCCCACATGCAGATATGCCCACACACAACACGAGGAACTGTATTAAAGGGTCGCAGCATTAGGAAGGTTGAGAACCACTGCCCTAGAGGTTTCAAAGGCTGTAGTCGTGCTCAAAGGCTGAGTGCATCCTCGGGAGAAACTAGAGGAAACTCCAGCTTCCACACATCCCTGGATAATGTGAGAGCTTGTGTGCATGCAGAGAAGACACAAACAGGCTCAACAGAAAGTAAGAGCAGAGGCAGATTTCTAAACTCCCTAAACATGAATGTATTTCCCTGTCTATGTAGAGATCCATCAGCAAAGGGTAAAAGTCTTACTGGCTCAGTGTGTTTGAGTACAACCTCTGATCAATAATTAAGCTCTTCCGAACTAAGGGTGAACAGTAGAATGCCAAGCTTAGAAATAAAAACAAGAACACAAAAACCTTAGCAAAGATATCAGCTGTCACACACTGAAGTAAAGACCATAAAATAAGTACAGACAAGTCAATGAATAAACAAACAAACAAACAAACAGTAATAGCAACAATTCTTAGAGAGGAAGTAAGAATCCAGAATTATTATAATATATTATCTAAAATGTCTAGTTCCTAATAAAAGATTATAAGACATCCAAGAAAATATGAATGTAGAAAAAGCTCAGGAAAAAAGCAGTCAATAGAAAATGTCTCTGAAGGGTCCTCTAAAATGATGGACTTGGCACAAAAAAACTTCAAAGCAGCTAGTAAAATTATGTTCCAAAACTAAATAAAATTAGATTTTAAAAATTAAGAGAAAATATGATGACAATGTATTGTCCGATGGCCTGGGGGACTGGCGCCAGGCAAAGTGCTCGACCATTGTCTCCTTGCTCAGCCTTGTCTCCCACCCTGAACGGCCTGCCTCTAGGCTATAGATTAACTCCCATCTTATCTATTCATATTCCAGAGGCTCCATGCATAGCCCCTGCAGGGCCAAACCCTAAGAGACAAATTCCAGCTGCAACAGGCAGATATAAAAGACACAAGCCCCTACATTGAGCGCGGCTTCTAGGACTCGACCCCTGGAGTCTGTGAACCCGCCCGGAGTGTACCCAATAAAGCCTGATCCCTGTTTATTCGGCTGATTGGCTCTCCAGTCTCTTCTCTGTTTTATTCGGCGGCGCCCCCGATTCCTTACATGTATAATCAAATAGAGAATAGCAACATACAGATAGACATTATATTTGTCGACAAACCAAATGGAAAATCTACAATTGAAAAATACAGTAAGTCAAATGGAATCTTTACTAGAGGGGCTCAACATCATATTAGAGATGGCATAATAAAGAATCAGTGGTCTTGAATATAAAGCAATAGAAATCATCCAATGTGATAAACAAAAGAAGAACAAAGAAGGAAGAGGAGGATGAGAAGGAGGAGGAGGAGGAGCAGCAAGAGGAGGAGGAGAAGAAGAAGAACACAACTGAACAAATCCTCAAAGAGCTGTAAGACTCCATCGAGCAAACAACATACATGTAATGGTACTCTCAGAAGGAAATAAGTGTGAGAGAAGACATAAAAATATTCAAAGAAAAAATGGCAAAGAAAATCCCCCAAATTGATGAGAAATATTAATCTACAGATTAATTTTATGAACTCCAAGTAGGATAAATATAAATACATGTAGAAAGCTAAAGACAAGCTTAAAAGCAGCAAGAGAAGAATGACTCATCCCATACAGAGTGATATAAATACAATTAACAGCTGCCTAATTTTAAAAATGAAGGCCAGAGGCAATGGGAGGACATAGTAAAAGTGCTAGGTAAAAAAAAAAAAAAAAAAAAATTCAATCACAAGAAATTAAATAAAAATCAGCAACAGAAATAAAATTGAGAAACCTACAAATACCTGGAATTAAATAAGACACTTCATAAAAACCAATGAGTCAGAGAAAAAAATCACAAGGGAAATTGAAAAACATTTTTTAATCAGTGGCCTTGAATATAAAGCAATAGAAATACATTAAAAATGTATGGATTGTAGCAAAAGCTGTGCTAACCAGAAAACGTATAGCTTTAAATACTTACATTAAAAAAGAAAAGGGATCTCAAATCAATAACTTAAGCTTCCATCTTAAGAAACTAGGAAAAAGGGAGCAAACTAAGCCCAAAGCAAATAATAAAAATTATAGTGAATATCAATGAAACAAACAAAAAAATAACACTGAAATATCAATAAAATCAAAGTTGGTTCTTTGAAAAGATCAATAAAGTTGACAGCTTTTAGCTAAACTGACCCAAAAACAAAGAGAGAGAGAGAGATGGAGAGATGAGAGAGAGAGCACATGAGCAAGAGAGAGAGAGAAAAGATAAAAATAACAAAAAGTAGGATTGAAAGAGGAGATATCACTACCTACCCTACAGAAGTTAAAAGAATTATGATGGATTAGTAAAAGCAATGTTAGGCTAACAGATTAGACAGTTTAAATAAAATTGATAAATTTCTGGAAGCACACTAATTATCAAAATGGACTTAAGAAGACATTTTAAAATATGAATGGACCTATAACAACAACAAAAAAGAAAATTAATTATTAATTTAAAAATCTAGCCCCCAACCCTGACTCCCAAATAACCCCTCCAGATCCAGCTGGCTTTATTAGTGAATTTTATCAAATATTTAAATAATAAATAATACCAATCCTTCAAAAACCCTTCCAGAAAATATAAGTAGTGGAAATATTTCTCAACTTACTTTATGAAGCCAGTATTACCCTGATGTCAAAGTCAGACAAAGATATCACCAGAAAATAAAAGTACAGACTAATAGCCTCATGAATATAGATGCAAAAATCCTCAACAAAATATTAGCAAAATGAATCTTGAAACATATAAAAAGAATTATACACCATGACCATGTAGGATTTATCTCAGTAATGCAAGATTGGTTTAACATCTGAACATTAATTAATGTAAAGTGCCATATTAATGGAATAAAGCACAAAAGCCACATGATTATCTCAATAGATGCAGAAAAAGCATTTAACAAAATTCAACACCGATTCAAGTAAAAAATTTTCAACAAACTAGGAATAGAAGGGATAAACCTTCCTCAACCTGATAAAAGGCATGTATGAAAAACTTACAGCTAAATATCATACTCAATGGTGAAAGACTTAATTCTCTCTCCTCAAACTCAGGAACAAGGTAAGAATGCCCTTCTCTTGCCACTTTCTATTTAACATTGTGCTAGAGGTTTTAGCTAGTGAATAAAGGAAAAATTTTAAAGTTAAAACCATTCAAATTAAAAGTAAGAAGTAAAATGGTCTTTATTTGCATATTGCATGAGTGTGTATAGAGAAAATTCTAAGCAATCCGTACAATTTTCTTTTTAAACTACTAGAATTAATATATGACTACAGGATATACTCATATACCTTGCACTCAAGATCACAGGATATAAAATCAATATACAAAAATCAATTGTATTTCTACATAACAGCAATTAAAAATTCACAAAATAAAATTAAGTAAACAATTTAATTCACAATAGCATTTAAAAGGATAAAATATTTAGAAATAGTTTTATCAATAAATGTAAGACTTGCACACTGAACATTACAAAACACTATTAAGAGAAGTTGAAGAAAATCTAAATATAGGGAGAGATATTCCATATTCATGGACTGGAAAACAAAATAGTTAAGAAGTCAATTTTCCCCCATATTAACCTATAAATTCTACATAGCCTCTATTAAGATTCCAGAAGTATTTTTCAGAAATTAACAAGCTGATCTTCAATATATATGCAAAAGTCCCAGAATAACCAAACCGATTTTGAAGAAGAAGAAAAATATGGAAGAAATAATTAAGACAGTGTGTGTGTGTGTGTGTGTGTGTGTGTGTATACACACACATATATATTTAATATATATTTAATATAATATATATTTAATATATATTTAAATTAAACATAATTAAATCTAAAAAAAACACATTTTTGGTCAACTGATTTTCGGCAAAGATGTCAAGATGATTCAATGGGGAAAAAATAGTCTCTTCAGCAAACAGTGCTGAGACAATTGAATATCCACATGCAAAATGATTAATCTAGACCCTTGCTCCACACCACGAAAAACACTTAACTAAAAATGGACCATAGACATAAATTTAAAAGTCTAGAAAATAAAAATAGGAATAAATTCTTGTGACTTTGAATTAGACAAAGACCTCTTAGATACAATACCAAAAGCATGATTCACAAAGAAAAAATTGCTAAATCAGATTTCATCAAAATTAACAACTTTTTATTGATGGCTGCCATTCTGACAGATGTGAGATGATATCTCATTGTGGTTTTAATTTGCATCTCTCTGATGATTAGTGACACCGAGCATCTTTTCATATGTCTATTGGCCATCTGTATGTCTTCTTTGGAAAAGTGTCCATTCAGGTCCCTTGCCTATTTTTAATTGGATTATTTATCTCCTGGTGTTGAATTGTATAAGTTTCTTATATTTTTTGGAAATTAACCTCCTACAGATGTATCATTGGCAAATATGTTCTCCTATATAGCGGGTTCCCTTTTCACTTTGTTGATGGGTTTTTGGTTTGTTTTTATTTCCTGTGCAGAAGCTTTTTAGTTTGATGTAGTCCCATTTGTTTATTTTTCCCTTTGTTTCCTTTGTCCTAGGAGATATATTGGCAAAAATATTTCTACAAGAGATGTCTGAGATTTGTATTGCCTATGTTTTCTTGTAGAATTTTTTCTACCATCAAAAATCAACAAACAAGTGCTGATGAGGGTGTGAAGAAAAGGGAACCCTAATACACTGTTGATGGGAATGCAGACTGCTGCAGCCACTATGGAAAACAATATGGAGTTTCCTCAAAAAAAAAAAAAAAAGAATGAAACTGCCTTTTGATCCAGTGATCCTACTTCTGGGAATATATCCTAAGCGTCCCGAAACCCCAATTCAAAAGAATATATGCACTCCTACACTCAGAGCAGCGTTACTTACAATAGCCAAGATCTGGGAACAGCCCAAGTGCCCATCAGTAGATGAATGGAAAAAGTTGTGGTACATTTACACAATGGAATACTATGCGGCTGTTAAAAAAAGAAGGAAATCTTACCTTTTGTGACAGCATGGATGGCCCTGGACATAATTATGCTAAGTGAAATAAGCCAGTCAGAGAAAAACAAATACCATATGTTCTCACTTATATGTGGAATCTAATGAACAAAATAAACTGAGGAACAAAATAGATCCTGAGACATGGAAGCGGGGAACAGTCTGAGGAAACTCAGAGGGAAGGGGGATGGGCTGGGGTGGGAAGAGATAAACCAAAGAACTTACATGCCTATATGCATTGCCCAGGGACACAGACAACAGTGCGGTGATGGTCAGAGGGAGTGGGTGTGGGGGATGGGTGGAAGTAGGCAAGGGCCGGGGAATGGGGACATTGGTAATAGTGTCAACAATAAAAATTAAGTTAAAAAATTAACAACTTTTTATGTAATGGTATATTCAAAAGATACCAATAAGGAAATGAAGAAATAAGTCATGGGCTAGGAGAAAATGTTTTCAAACTGTATCTGCTAACAAACTTGTATCCAGAATAAATAACAGAATAAAGAAGGCAACTCAATTTAAAAATGAGCCAACGATTTGAATAGACATATCACCAAAGAAGATATGTAAATCACTGATAAGCACATGAAAAGACAATCAACATTATTAATCGTCAGGGAAATGCGAATTAAAGCACACTTCACATCAACTAAAATGGCAATAATCAAAAACACAGAGAGTAACACATTTTGGCAAGGATGTGGAAAAATTTGACCCTTCATACATTGCTGGCGGGAATGTAAAATGTTTACAGCTGCTTTGGAAAACAATGTGGCTGTTTCTTGAATAAATAAATAGAAACTTATCATATGATCTGGCTACGGCACTCCCAGGAATCTTCCCAAGAAAAATGAAAACATATCTCAACAAAAGAAACTTGCACGTGAATGTTCATAGCAGCATTGTTTATAGCAAATAAATAATTTAAGACAAATGTTAGAAACATCCACAGGTTCATCAATTGATGAATGGATGAACAAAATGTGAAATATCTATACAATGAAACACTATTCAGCAAAAAATAAAAAAATAACACCAAAAAAAAACCAAAAAACCCAAATGAGTTATTGATATATGCTTGTTAAAAAAATGAGCCAAATATGGCCTCTGTATTGCCCCTGGGTTGTTTATTTCTGCAAGCTGAGACTCATTAGCTAAAAATCCTAATAAATACAATTTTTCTACACCCCGTTTTTCTAAAACTAATGCAAACTAGCACATCTTAGTCATTGAGAACTTGCCTGCTTTGCATTCCCCACTCAACATCACCCCCATCTGCTAGCAATAAATATGCCCTGGGCCATAAAGACCTCAGCTGTTGCCCTTCAGTCTCCCTGACCCAGAGGCTGCCACTGCAGTGTTGAGGGACATCACCTGGACACGGAAGCCCCTCTCTGATGCAGTGCTCCCTCAGGAGTTCCTCTCTCCTTCTGAATGATGGCCCAGAGTCGCGAGGTTCTGATGGTCTCATCCTGAAGAGGACTCCCCTCTCGTGCAATCCTAAGCACCACCCAATAAAACATGTGTGTTACTGCCTCTCCTGGGCGTAATTTTTCCTTGATCAGCCCCAAATCCTTTCAACCTTCTACAAAGCTACAACATAGATGAACCCCAAAAACATTATGTGAAGTGAAAGAAGCCAGACACAGAGGACTATATATTGTATGATTTCATTTATATGAAATGTCCAGAAAAGAACATGTAGAAACAGAAAATGGATCAATTTTTGCTTGAGTGGGAACCGACTTTAAACGGGCACGCAGTGATGGAAATGCTGGATTGTGGTAATGGTTGCACAACTCTGTAGCTTTATTATAAATCCCTGAGTTGCGCATTTAAATCAGGTGAAATTTGTGGTATGTAACGTAGATCTTATTAAGTTGTTTGAAAATCATATTTTGGTGCTGATTCCAAAAGAAGGAGAAATTCACATTGGATATCAAAACACAACAAACTCCCAGAGCTCCTTGCTCTCAGATGTCACTAACACGCCTGCCATCATTGTTGGGAATGATGTGTGAATAGCATGACTATTGAGAGCAACTGTGCTAATCCTTCTTGTTGCTTATCAACAAACTTCCCATTCTCTGTCTTCTGGGTACCTGGTGCGATTGTACTTTCTGGGCCCTTGAGGGCAGTAGGACCATGTGACTAGTTCTGGCCAATCACAAGTCAGAGTGGGAGTGACACAGGCCAGGTCTGGGCTGAGTATCTGCCAGTGGGAGGAGCTCCAGAGTATTTCTCTTTCCTCTCATGGTGACTGGTGATGTTCCATGTGGCTGAAATTCTGACAGTCCCCAGCCAACCTGCGCTGGACAAGTAAGATGGATAAAAATGAACTTTTGCTGTGTTATACCCCTGAGATTTGGGGGTTGTTTGTTACTGCAGCATAATTTAGCCCATTTTGACTGATACAAGGCAGCCAAATTGAAACCTAGTATTTTTTCATCTGAATCTGAGCAATACCAGTTGCCACTAATGATTATAATACCATTTCGGTCATCAACTACTAGGTGCCATATGCTACACAAGGTACTTGACACATTTCCAACGCTCAAAGCATCTCTTCCAAGTAGAAATTACTTTTCTCATTTTACATATGAGAAAACTGAACCTCAGCAAGGTGCAGCAGCCTGAAAAAGGTGATGCAAGCCTATCAGTTGCTAATACAAAACTCATTTACTCAGCTATTCAACAAATATTGGCTTTTGCCTCTTGCCTGCTGGTCTTATATACTGAGACCAGGAATACAATAGTGAACAAGACAATCAAAGTCCCTCCTGTCCCAGGGCTCAGATGCTCAGATGCCTCAGCACTGCCCCTAGAGATGGATTCTGCTGTCTGAGGAGGGGCCCCTGGCATCAGTGTTTCTTAGAAGCCCTCAAGTGATTCTGCTGAGCATCCAGGTTCAGAGCCCAGAGACTCAGGACTTTTGATTCCAAACGCCTAATACCTGATCTCATCACACAGCCTCTTGCTTCTGTGCAACCTGGACCGAGTTTGACGGGGCCAAAGCAATTGGCAGGGTTGCCAGGATGCCCCTGTTTCCTCACAGATCTTGCCAGAATCATCTTCTGTTCCCTCAGCCATCTCTCTCTTCATCCGCCTCTGCTGCAACAGAATCTTTAAACCGAACAAGACTTTTGTTAGGACGATCAGTGGTTTTATAACATTTTTGAGCTCTTAATTTCTTCTTCTTTTGTTTTTTGGAAAATATTCTTATGAAAGCACAATATATGACACAGATATTAGTAAGACTTGAGTGGAATTAGGGGATCAGATGCAGCAGCTGTCATTGCCCTTCTTGCCCTTTACCCGGGCCATCTTCCTGGAACCCTTAGAATCTGGAGAGCGTAGTGTGAAGACTTCGGACACAGCCCTACTTCATCATTCAATCTGCAGAGCAACTGGGGTCCCCAAGGAGGAGGGACTTCCCCAAGGTCCCACAGCTTCCTCACAGGCAGAAACCTCGGTCTCCTCACTCTGTGCAATGGTTTTGCTGCCACAACGTGGACCCTCCCAGGCCGTGTTAAGATTAAGGGAAGCAACAGCGTTGTTGTCGAATCTGAAAATATTCAACCAAAGAATAGCAGTGTCAACTAAAAGGCCTCCTGGATGAGTTGAGACCTGAAGAACGAGTTGGCACTAGGGAGCAGCAGGTAGCAGTACATCTTGAGGGAGCTGTAGATGCAAAGGTCCTGGGGAGAGCGAGGGAGAATCTTCAGCAGCTTGCAGTCTGAGTGGAGGACAAGTGGTAAGAGTTGAGGCTGAAACAGAAACGAGACGTGAGATCATGAATATCTATCCATCCTATTGGTTCTCTGGAGGATCCTGTTTATACAGGGGACCAGTATAATCTTGGTGTCTCTTTTACCCCTTGTTCAAGTGTTCAGAAACCTTACTCAGAAGCTCTGTCCTCAGAAGCCAAATTTGAGGAATGGCGCTCCTGCGATTGGCTTCCACCAATTTGAATTCGTCTAAGTGACTTGGGGGAGATGCGGAGACTGGAACAAAATTAGGCCTGCTCCAGTCTGGGGGGAGGGGCGAGGCAGTGCCAGCCACAGCAGAGAGTGGAGGAGTTCAGGGACAGCAAGCTTTGGGTGGAGACACAGACAGACAGGCGCCAGCACCCAGAAGTCTATGAGGCCCCAGTGACCCCGGTCTAGGCAGGCCCCTTCCTCGAGCATCCTGTTTGGGCCAGAACCTACCCCAGCTAATGAGCCCCTGGACTCTAGAAGTGAGGGCTGGAAGGGGCCTGCACTTCAGGATGTACTGAAGGCACATCCTGTCATCCACTCTCAACAGGAATATATTTACTCAGCCATTTAGAGATTCCTAAATTCTGCCCACTTATTCTTGCCCTTCAAATGAACCCAGAGATGCTGCTGCTCTTAGTGAGTCCTTGGAGGGACTGTCCCATTATCCATCTGAGAGGAAGGCTATGAAAATGTTATCATGGAAAATATGTCCGTCTCCTCGGGCTGCAGGATGAAGGATTGGAAACCACCCAGTCCCTCCCCTCTAGGATCTTACCATTTATTCTGGACCCAAAAACAGGAGGCTGTAATAAATGTTGCTCTTATTTATAAGGAGTACTTCCTAAATGCCAGGCACTGATCAGAGGACTTAACACGTATTCGACCATTTACTTTTCACAATAGCATCGCCAGATTATATACTGTTATTACATTTCACATTCGAGGGAATGGAAGCTCAAAACATCCCTGATGTGTTAAGTTTAGATGAGAGGTGGACTTGGGACTCCCACTCAGCTGTGACACCAAAGCCTATGTTCTTGCCCATAAGATGTGGGGAAATAATGCCTAATGGGGCTTGGGAAAGAGGAAGGTGTTTGTTGGTGGGACGCAGATAAAGAGCCAAGATCCAAGATCTCCTCAAAGCAGAATAGCTAAAGGAAACTCACCTTGACCGAGGAATAGAATTTATTATAGGCTTTCTTTTCTTTCTTCTTTTTTTTTTTTTTTTCAGAGTGAGACACAGCAGGGGACAATGAATCTTCCAAGGTCATGCCACAAGTCACTAGCCAAGCCTGGCCTGTCACTCACAGTTCTGCATTCCCAGCTCACTGAATTCAGCGGCCGAAGCAGCGTGATGGGGCTATGTCAAATGAGTCTGGAAGAAAACACCTACCTGCGGTGTTTCCCCTTTCTTCCTCTCGCCACGCTGTCCCCGGCCCCCTCCGCACACAACCCTCTTGTCATCCCTCCCACCGATCCATAAACTGTCCCGGGAAATGCCAGGATCTGAACACCATATTGGCCATGAGGGACTCGGCCAACTTCTTTGCCTTCTGGCTGTTCTGAACAAACAAAGGGCAGTGCACAAGTTATTAGTAAATACCAAGGCTCAGTTTATTGTATAAAACTTCAATCCAACAAATAAATGAGCCATCAAGTTTGAATTTATGTAGCATTCAAAACACATTAAAGCCATTTGACCATGACAAAGGCCTTTCCTGCTTTGAATGATGAAGCCAGTGCTGCAAATACCCTTCGGATGAGACATCAAGCGAGGTCCTTTCAGTTTGTCTCTGGGGACTGTCAAGGTGGAAGGTAAAGGTTCTGGCAACTCTTTCCAAAAAAGTCTTTTGGGAAAATCCCCTCTTGGCTAAGTTTCCTTTCTCTGAAAAAGCATTTGTGAGCGTATACCTGTCAGAACAATTACAATTACAATCACTCAACTAGGGGTCATCTAGCTGACCGGCACGAGGCCCTTACCTACCTTGAGGGAAACCCAGAGAGACATCAAGGAACAAGTTCTCCTCACAGGATGTTGGTAGCTGGTGGCAGGAGGTTCCAGCCACTTTTGTGGCATGTCTCTGAGCACTTTCTCCATCTGTAAATTGGCTACAAATAACACCTCAGAGGGGTTGGTGTGAAATGAATGAGATAATACAAGAAAGAGCATTTTATCAGTTCCAAAGTCCTGTTCAAATAAAAGGTGTTATTATTAGTAATATGGAAAGGTAATAAGTCAGCCCCACCTTCCTCACTCCACTTTATTTTTCTTGATTTTGCTCCAGTGGAAAGTTTCTCCCTTCTGCTCTTGCAGGGGGCTCCTGGGGCCAGCAGTTGCCATTAATGACTGGGGCTGACCCACTGGAGTTGAGCTCCACCTGCCAAGGACTGAGGCTCTCCATGAACAGGCAGTTTTCAGACAGACATTGACAAGAGATGTAGAGCGCCTAGGAGAAATTATATTTGTGTGGGCTTCTTCCTATTGCACCCCCAACTGCCACCCAAATGAAGATCAAAGACAACCTAAAAAGTGCTCCCCCACCAAAAAAAAAAAGCAGGAGTTCAATGAATCTGGGTGAGAGGGATTAGAAAGGGACAATCACTCAGCAAACTGACCGGATACCCAGCACCTGCCAGCACCTTGTTAGCTGCTGAGTTACAAAGATGAGCAACTCCAGGGAAGTCAGACAGTAACAGACATGTCAGTAACAGATACGCTCTGGCTGGAAGCTCTGACCAACTAGCTGTGCCTTGGGGGTCCAGTCCCATGCCTTTTGTTTCAGGGCCTTTGAGGTTAGGACTGATTTGTGTGTATCAAAGTTTCGGGTCGGTCATTTCAGCATCTCTTTCTTTCAGCTGCAAGAACCTGGGCCATTACCTCCTCAATCTCAGCTTGGGGTGATTAATCTTGGTGGATGCACCATGAGGTACAACCCATGCGCATTCTCTACTGGAAGGAACACTGGACAACATGAGAGAGCCAAAGCATCCAGGGGTTAAAAGGGAACAAAGGAGACAGAGATCAAAGAGAATAAATCCAGTCCTTGCTCCAGATGTCTGAACTGTTGCATAGGAGCTAGAAATAATTATAAATATGCTGTATGCTCAATCTCATTTCATCATCACAACAACGCTGGAGAACAAATATTCACTGCCCTGCTCTACTGCTTAGGAAATGAAGGCTCAGAGTAAATGTCTTTTTCTAAGGTCCACGCCTGTTGAAGTCAGGATTCGAACTCACACCTAGCTGTTCCCATCTGGACTTTGAACTGTGCCATGTGCTGTCCCCACCAGAGCCCTTTTACCATGAGCTTCTTGTTAAAGGCCTGATATTTTGGAAAATATGCTTTGAAAATTCAAGTTCAGGTGAGATGATGGGTGTAAAGCACCTACTATAATACCTGGAACCTACTAAGTGTTGAATATATGACAACTTCTTCTTCTTCTACTGTTAATATCATGCCATGGCAGGAGCTTGGAGAACAGAATCCAGGTCTGGGAGAAGGTGTTGGGGGGAAGCGAGGCAGGTTATAAGTATATTCAGGGAAGGATGCAGGACCTAAGAAAAGACAGAACTGGGTAATTTTCTGAGACTTCCTATGGGAAGGCAGAACTCTGTGCTAAGCAACAAGGTTCCGGAGTATGTGTCCATCCATCCATCCATCCATCCATCCATCCATCCATCCATCCATCCATCCAACAAAATCTTTCTAAGCACATCTCATGGACCTAGCACTGAGTATAAAACAATGAACAAAACAGACATAGCTCTGCTCCCATGAAGCTCCTAGGCGGGGAAGATGGACAACAGTAAACACAGAGGTAAATAAAGATGCCATCACAATTGAGAATAGCATCATAAATGTGATGTACCGGGTGCTATGTTAGAGAACAGCTGAGGAGAGAAGCTACTGAGAATATCAAGGAAAGCCTGTCCAAAGAGGTGACATTTAAAACAGATTTGAAGAAGTTAGCCAAGAAAAGGAGGGGGTGGGGCAGACGCATCGAGACCAGCTGCTCAAGGGCTGCCTAGTGGGCCACCCCACAGCTCACCTGCAAACCCTCAGTCACATGGGAGTTGAAACTCGTTAATAACTCTCCCTGCACCACTGGTTTGGGGACTAGGAATCTCTAGTTCCAAAGGTGGCCCGAGGGGAGGTCCTGGGGACCCAGGATGTCAAAAACAAGGACACTAGTAAGCACTGATGGGTTGCCATCCAAACACTTCCCGAATTTCTCATGAGCTGCATTGAAGGAAGGGTTTGGGAGTGGGTCTGGGGAACCTGGTGGAGACAGACCACCCAGTGAACTCTGGTTCAGTTTGTTTTCCAACGCCCCACAAAGAGCATTACTGCTATTTACACTTCAATGTAAATCAAGCCACCTTCAACCAGCAAGGCTGTGTAAACTTGTGTTTAATGTCAGGTTTATATTAATATTTGTATTAACAAGATTGATCGTTTACATAACGATGCATACGTAGAATCTGGGCTAGGTCTGGGTTTACACACATTTGCATAATGTTTACAGATTGATTGATTGGACAAACTGAGCATAAATCCAAGTAAACTGCTAGTTGTTTGTTTATTTTTTCTG
Source organism: Molossus molossus (assembly GCF_014108415.1). NCBI lineage: Eukaryota > Metazoa > Chordata > Mammalia > Chiroptera > Molossidae > Molossus > Molossus molossus. The sequence continues at coordinate 16,845,438 of NW_023425344.1, read as the reverse complement.
TGGGGGCTCGGTAGGCTATATCTTAATAAATGGGCTAAACTGAATCTAAGTCCTCTATTATAACCTTCACAGAAGATTTAATAGTTCAGAACAGTTATTTTTGTTGAAAAGAGTAAGATGAAATCATTGGGGCTATTTTTTCTTTTAATCTCTGCATTGAGCAGTAAAGAGCACACTGGTTTTAAACTACGCTCTAACAGAGATAACAGCAGGCCGTAGGCAGAAAATCGAGATTCCAAACTCCTCTGCCTTAGCCCTGGTGGAGAAGTTCAAGTTTGTCAGGGGCCCTGATGGGCCACCTGAAACTCTGCTACCCCTGGTCCCCAGAAGCCAGGGCAGAGTGCAACTTCCTTTTATGCCTTGAGTGCCTCCTTCTGGCTGAAGAATACATGGCTTTGTGCAAGGTCCTTACCTCCATTCCAGTTCATTCCCACCCCTCAAGGGGAACCACTCGAATTGCCCAAGAGAGCTGTGGAGATCATGGAAACCAACCAAATAAGAATAAGCAGAGGCTATTCCCTCTGATCTTGCTATATAGCAAGGCAGGCACTGTCACTCACACTTTGGTAAAGGTTCAAAGGCAGCCAGGGGAGTGGGAAAACCTTACAGTAGAAAAGGGGAGACTTCAGGTGTACCCTGCTTGGAGGCTGTTGACCTGGGAAAGCCTGAGGTGGGCTAATTAGAAGGGAGGTATTCTATGTGTGCAGTTCGGGGTTAGTATTAGGCCTTCTCAGGTTGATATTCAAAGTTGGAAGTGGGGATAAAAATTAGGGAAGCTGTCAGTTATCAAGTCCGGCCCTTTGGGGTTAGTAGTTACAGAAGTTACTGTTTAGCATCCTGGGTGGTTCAGCAGTCTGACTTCCTGTAAGATGACTTCCAGCAGCTGGCTTGCTAGGCTGGTTATTATAGATTACTACAGGTTGTGGGCCAATGTTCCAACACCCATTGCAACTTAAACCTTTGTGTTCAAAAAAGCAAGTAATTAATAGTGGGCAAATATTTCAGGAAATATTAAATTTATTAATCTTGGAGACTCCGATCATCTATATGGTATGCTAAAAGTTTTCCAAGGATTATCTCAATTAATCTTTTAAATGAAGTCCTTGAAGATAGGAGCTGCTATTATTAGCATTGCTATCAGCGGCATCATCTTTATTCCCATTTTATACATGAGGAAACTGTGGCTTATACTATTTAAGTACTTTGTCCAAGCTCTGTGTATCTAGAAAGTAATAGAGGTTGAGTGCAAATCCAGGGAGAGCTAATGCCCAACCAATACTGGAGAAATCAAACTCCTCCCAGTACTTAAAAATCGCTAAGAGAAACTTGGTATTTCCATCAGTTGAGGTGCTAGTCTCAAGTAGTTATTAATTATTTATTGAAGCAGTTCCCAGTAGGATTTCTATTTGCCAAAACTCAGTCTAGTTCTCTTTAGATTCTGATGTCTGGAAAGGCTTCAGTTCTTCAAAATAGCTCTTGGTCAGACCTGTCACAGGTTCAGAGAAGAAACCCTCTCCCCTCTGGCTCTCCCTTTGGCAAGCCCTATAACTCAGAATGGCAGACCTTGCATTTTCCTGGGATGCTCTGCAGTGGCTGCCATGGGAGGCTTTGACTTTGGAGGGCTTCCTGGAGAAGGTGCCAGCTGGTCCTTAGGCACCATGTCCCCTCACGCTCCCGCCACACTGATTTATCTGGTGTTGCTCAATATGCCCAGCTTGCTTGTGCCTCAGACTAGTTGCACTTGCTGTTTCCCCAGCCTGTGATAGCTGCCTCCCAATTCTTCCAACAGCTGCCTCCTCTTCATTCAGGTCTCAGCTAAGGTCACAACCCCAAGGACCCTCCATGATATCCATATCTAGTACATGCCCCCAACCCCTGGCCCAGCACTCGCCACTCCCGTAGTTCAAATTGTTTTGTCTTTGTAACATTTTACACTGCCTATAACCGTCTCGTTAATTTTAAATGCTGTTGTTGAAGTCTCCCATTAGAATATTAGTTCTATGTGGACAAAAGCCCTGTTTAGCTTGTTCATTGTTGCATCTCCTGTTCCTGGCACCTGGGAGGTTCTCAGTAAAGATTTGTTGAATAAATTATCCCATTTATTCTTCCCAACAACCCATAAGGCATGTCCTGCACTACAGTTGAAAGGCTCTGAGAAGTTATAACAATTTGCCCAGGTCACATAGCTAAAGGCTGGGGTAGCACAGAGCGATGACTTGAACCCAGGTTCATCTGCTCCCACTGGTCTATCTCCTATTCAGTCTGTGGGTGAGGGAGGGAGTCCATCCTCAGGGCTATGGGGTGGCCGAATTCATGACAGCTGACACTGGACAGATGCAACCAAAGACAGTTTATCAGTCACAAACTCACAGCCCCAAGGGAGGAGGACACTGTGCCATGCAGGGCACCAGGCGGGCGCACTGGGGAACGGAGTGAACCACAAGGGACTGTGGAAGGTTTATCAAAAGGGTGGGGAGCCTCGGCTGGAGTGGCTCAGTGGTAGAGCATCAGCCCGTGCACCAAAGGGTCGTGGGTTTGATTCCCAGTCCAGGGCATGTACCTGGGCTGCAGGTTCAATCCCAGCCCCCAAATCTCGGCCACGGTTGGGGCATGTGTGGAGGCCACCAATCAATGTGTCTCTCTTGCATTGATGTTTCTCTCTCTCTCCCTCCCCTTACCTCCCTTCCACTCTCTCTTAAGAAAAAAAATCCATGGAGAAAACACCCTTGGTGAGTATTAACCACAAAAGAAAGAGCTGGGGAGCCCGCTGTCCGGCAGGAGGACAGAGCTGGCCTGTCTGAATGGAGCTGGTGAGGGCCTGAAACCTGTTCCTCAGGCATAACCCAGAACGACACCTGGTCTGTTCAATACGTGGCTTGTTGGCTGGGGGCCCTCATCTGCGGGATCAGCGTGGGAACCTCGGGCTGAGGCCATGCAAGGCCCCCCCGATTTCACCAAATGCCAAGGCAGCCCCTGATACAGAACCTCATTCAGACCTCACACCGCACCCACATGAAAAACTGAGTCAACGGAAAAAGAGAACACGAGCATCGGTGGCAGGAAGATGAGGAGCAGATGAAGCTGCCATTGAAGAAAAGCAGCCTGAAATGAAAGAGGGCACCCCCTGAGGGAAGGACACAGCTCTCCCCAAAATGCTCTGCGATCTCTAGAAGGTTCAGTCTTACTGAAGAATCGGCAAGGCTGGTCTATCTGGGAAGTACCTCAAGGGCGATGCTTTAGGGCATCTGAGCTCAGGAAGATTATGGATGTTGGCAGACTCGCGTCCTGGAATCCAGTCAACGCCGGCCCATATAATACGAGTGGGTCTTGGTAGTGTGATTTTAAACACCCATAAAAATCAAGCTTTATTGATAGGGAAAACGTAATATCTCCTTGGAAGTGGGCCCTGTTTTGTGCAATGTCACTGTAGACAGCTGACCCGGGAGTCCTCTGGGGCTGCTGAGGCCTTGAACATAAACTCAGCTGAAGAACTCGTTAAAACAGTGATTAGCAGCTAAGTCATGCCACTCTTCTCAGATGCTTTGTTGGGTCACACATACATTATTTCCATAAGGCGGATAAAGGGGTGTCTGCAGTTCTCTCTCGTGCTTTGTGCGCGTGTGCTTGTGGTTGTTATTTTGCAGCTTCAGTTCACTAAGATTGAATTCTTTCTCTACTTCGACATCCCCACACAGGAAAGAGGAGGTGCGCATCCCCTGACTTGCTGGGGAAAGGTGAACCTTCTTCTCTGCGCTACTTGGAAAGGTATTGCCTAAGTGCCCTTCCCTTCTACATAACGTGAGTGTGTGCACACACCTGTATGCACATACACATATGCAGGCGCACGCACACGCACACACACGCACGCACGCAAAGTTGTATACTAATGCTGTATACAGAGCTTGGGTCCAGCTTACCTTTTGCACTTACCACCTTCCTCTTTCACTCCTGCCAGAAACAGGGGCAAACATCACAATTTCTTTACCTTCTGACAGTCCTTCAGGAACTGGGTCATGCCCCTTCTCTCTTTCTACCTCGACTCTCACCCTCTCACTGGCTGATCCACAGCCACCTTTGGACCTCACTTCCTCAGAGAGGGCTGTACTTGAATTATGACCCTGTATTTCCCATTCTGCAGTCCTGCGTGTTCAGAGACGGCGGAGTGACCTGATCAGGGTGGTTAGGGGCCGGGCTGCAGCACCAGCTAGGAGGACCGGACCTGTCGATTTCTCTTCCTGAACTGTTCACTCTGTTCAACTCTGTTTCCTCCACCTTGGTTCAGATCGCCATTGATGTCCCATGAACTACGATAGCAGCCAATCTGATCAGGTGACATGGCTTCTTGCCTGGGTTCCCACAGCACAGGGGCCAGCTCCAGCTCTCTTTCAGCTATGTCCCACAAAAGGCACGAGGAGTCACCATGAGACCAAGTCTTCAGGCCAAGGGGCTCTCACCAAAGCCTCTGTAGCCCTCCCCTCCCACAGCCACATAATTCGAGGCCTTGATCCATATGCCCAGGGCCCTGCATTCCGGAGACTCCGGCTCTGAACCCATTCTGGACCTACACAGGAGCCCTCCCAAGTCCATGCTGCTGGAGGCAGAGCTGTGACCATACACCTACAGGCCTGAGGTGTGGCCAAGGGGCAGCTGTCTGGAGTGGGGTGTGGATGACACCTGAGCGTAGGCTGGAGAAAGCAGAGGTCCCTGGATGGGGGAGAACTGGGACGAGAAGAGGCAGCAGGCTGTGGTCCCTGCAGGCGTGAGGGGCAAGCCTGAGGGCACTCCCTGCTGTGAGCCCTCAAGGACTCCCTACTGCCCTCAGAAACCATCCAAACTCCTAAGAATGCGATCTAAGGGCCCCAAAGGTCTTTTTCCCTGTACTTCTCTAGCCTCAGCCTCTTCTCCCAGGCTCCCTCTCAATCCTCATTTCAGACCTCCTAAACAATTTGTACAGCCTTAGCAGATCATTGACTCTATTTTATCATTATTTCTTAGTGTTCTGATCCCCTTCCTCCCAACGCACCGGGACTAGTCACCACTGGTGTCTCCCTCGCACTCAGGAAGGGCTTGCACGTGGCAGCTGGGTTTTCTGCCCAGGAGACGGATGGAGAGCACAGAACCTCTGAGCAACCCGCCCACACTCCAACGCTCTGAGAAGCTTCTGAGGGTGCTCTGCCGGTGTAGGTCGGGGGTGGGAATAAGAAAAGGAGAAATGGGCGGAATAAAGAGCATCAGTAGGCGTCTCCATTATTTTGGTCCTGGTTCTGCCATTTGTAATCTGTGTCAGAGGTCAGCAAACTTTCTCTGTCAAGAGACAGACAGACAGTGTTTTAGGCTTTGCAAGCCTACACTTCTCAACTCTGCCTTTGTGGCACATAAGTGGCCACAGACAATGTATAACTGAATGGACATGATTGTGTTCCAATAAAACTTTATTTATAAAAACAGACCATGAGCTAAATCTAGTCCACTGGCCATAGCTTGCCAACCCCTGATCTCGGTGATCTAGAGCCTATCAAACCTTATCTGAAAAAAGTTGGGGGCATAATACCTACTTTGTAGCAGGTGAAGAAACGTTACATGAAATTGTTTTGAAAATTGTAATGAAGCACTAGAGAAGTATACATTATTAGCTGCATCCGTAAAGTTAATATGCTATGATTAGGTCCATTAATAAATTTACTAAATACTGTATACTTGGTGCCTTGCATTCATGATTTTACTTAATCCTCACAAGGATCTTGTGAAAAAGATTACCAAGTTACGGGTGAGGAAACTGTGGCTCAGAAAGTGGCTCAAAGGTCACACAGGTGGTTGGTGGCTGGGCTGAATTCTAACTAACAGCAGTTTCTGAATTCAAAACAGTGGCCTCCAAAACAGAAAGGCCAGCGTGCGGGGGTGTAAATAACAGATAGGTACACGGCGGCAGACCGATGGGCCCTGCTGTGTGCAGACAGGAGGGCAGGCAGGGTCATGTGTCCCTGGCTGTCCGATGGTTGCCCATGTTCGCCATGGCATCTGAGGCTGGATGCCTTCTTTGGGGGAAGAAGCTTTTCCTGGGCAGGGTCCCAGGGTTAAATCCTAAGCAAGGCCAGCTCCCTCCAGGGGCTCTGCCTGCCGCGAGGGGCTGGCCTTCTCTGCAGGGGAGTTCCCGAGTCACAGGGCAGCCCTCCAGAACTTTCTGGGCCTGCCTGAAGCCAGGCCTGCCGCACCCCGAGGGGAGGCTTGAGCAACCAGTTCCACTTGAACGCAGAGTCCCCTGCCTGGAGGAGGCCAGATTTAGCAATCTGTCGCACACAGCCCGCCCCAGTGTGGCACAGGGCTGGGAGAGGCGGCAGCTTGGGCAGCCAGTGTCTGCCGCGTGCCACGCAGGCAGGGATTAGAGAGGCTGGGGAGGGTGATGGTGGCATCGGCTTTCCTATAAAGTGCGCGTCAGGAGGAAAGGATTAAGCTAATTGAAGAAATCTGCAGCCCTGCGTCAAAGGTGGCTGCCGCGCGATTGTTTTATCCCGCATCTCACCTGCTTCCGAGGGCCCAGCCCCAGGAGGCCGCCCGCAGCTCCTGGTCCCAGCAACTCTTCCGAAACAGTGCGAGTTGGCGGCGTCGGCCCTTCTGCACCAGGGAGAGGAGCTAAAAATAAGCGCCCCTGAAGGAGTTCCCCGCCTTTTTCTTTTTTAACTTCCGAAGCTCACATCAGGTTTCCCCCGAGAAAGATGGAGAGTTGATCTTCCTGAGGTTTTACGTATGTGTGTACGTGTGACAGGTGTAATCATGTCCCTGAGAAGGCTCGGACTACGCAGGGACAGGCGGCGGCCCTGTCACACTCTCTCTCTCTGGAACCTCAGCTCTGCTCCTGGGGACATGTTCATGCAGAGAGCGCACAGGCCGGGCCCTCTGCATCGCTCTCCTTCCCCAGCGCCGCCTTCAGGCCCAGGCAGCTCCAAACCCTGAGCCCACCCACCAGGGACAGGCTGCTGCCTTCTGTCCCACAACTGGAACTCGGTTTTCAGGGGCCAGGTGACAGATTTCCGAGTCCTCTCTGAATGAATTGGGAAAACCAGTAAATAGTCAGAAAGGTTTCCTCTCTTAGTTCCAGGGATTATACTATGTCTACCAAATAATATTTGGCACGTGGACTGCTGATTCCTGACAAATAAGATACCACATCTGCAATAACGACCGGTTGCCTCAGTTTGGCCATGCTGCATTCTGAGACCGCCTTAGCAGGCGGATTGCCAGAGGAAGCCAGAGAGGTCCTTCGAGGGCTTCAGCCCGGAGACCTGGCTTCATTCTGTCGCTCGCTTGCTTTCTGACCTCGCGTGAGTTAATCCAGCTCTCGGATTTTTTCCTTTGTGACCCGGGGGAATGATGCTCACCACGTAGAGTTGTGAGGGTTACCCAAGACGGTTTAGGAAGAGCGACTGGCACGTAGTAGGCGCTCCAGATTGGGAATAACATCACTGGCATCGTCTGCAGAAAATCCTAAGGCATATGGAGCCATATTCGTCAGGGCTCTCCAGAGAAACAGAACCAGTAGCATGTGTAAATAACACGTATTTGCATGTTAGGGAATTGGCTCGTGCCGTGGGGGGCTGCTGGCAAGTCGAAACTGTAGGCTGGCTGCCGCACCGGAGATGCCAGCAGGAGCTAGCCGTGCAGTCTCAGGCCCAGGGCAGCCAGAGGCGGGACGCGTGCACCTGCAGGACCTCAGCGTCCCCTCTGAAGGCTCCGAACTGACTGGCCGAAGCCCACCCACATTCTGGAGGATAATCTGTTTCACTCAGAACCTACAGATTTAAATGTTAACCACACCTAAAAACTACCCTCCCAGCAACACGTAGACTGGTGTTCAACCAGACAACTGGCTGCCACCGCCCAACCCAGGTGACACAAAATTAACCATCACAGGTACATCAGCTCTTTCTTCAGGGAAAACTGTGCCCAACCGAGCAGCGAGCCTGGAGACAGGAACGACACAAAACGTACAACAACGGACCCCCTGCCGGAAGCAGGGAAGGAAGACACACCAGCGAGAGGGAGAGCCCTCCAGGCTCAGAGCTGACGTCCTGGGTTCCAGCCCGCTCCGCCCCTGGAGGAGCGTGTGGTTTTTCAGCAGCTCTCTAATGTCTCTAAACTTCCTCAGCTGCAACTCATAACAAACACATCTGTCCTGCCTACTGCGCGTGGCAACTGCGGGACTACAATGAGGCAACTGTTGGCGAGGGCTTTGAAAGTTGACCATTGTGTCCTGATGTAAGTACTATCCTGCAAGGGACGTGATGCTCTGGACAGATTGAGTCCAGTTCTTTGTACGAAAGCAAAGAAAAGGCAACCCTACAAGGTCCTATGTTCAACCTAAAATCGCTGACATAATCATTAATGTTTTCAATTAAAATCAATGATCTTGCCTTCCTGGGATTTAGGATGGTTTCTTGGGTGTGAATTTGATGACCAAGTTTGAACAGTAAACTTTTTATCCCCTCTCTCAATCAATTTTCACTGCATTTGAGCCGGGCTCAAGCATTCGAGCTGAAAGCATTGCTTTGCATTGGAACAGGGCTCAAAGCAGCAGGGCCAACAAATGTTTGCTGAGGGTAATTCATTCATTACAGAGAGATTTATGGAGCCCTCGCCATGTGCCGGGCACTGCGCTGGGTCCTGGTTGGAGGGGCTTGTGACTCTAAGCGCTGAGCTCAGTCGTGGCTCAGGGTAAGTGCCTGATAGATGCCAGTTATTTGCTATTTTTTCATACATTATTCTGTGGCCAACTTTTTTTTTTTAAAGGCAGGATTAATGCTTTGAAATAAAGTCACCATTCCTCCCAATCTCTGCAGCTGTTTCAAAGTTCCCAGGCCTGCAGCTCAACATCGTTCAATATCACCCCGAACTCCGAAGTCGGGCACCAGGAGCCCAGAAGAGCAAAGCCATCAGTGAGGCAATCATTCTTTGGGAAACTTCACCGTCAAAGGAAATTTTCCTGTGCTGTCTCTCAGAACACTTCACACTTCATTGGGAAGCTATAAAAACAATTACCAGGTCATTAGTAAAGGTTATTATATTTTTTAAGATCCAAAAGATTCTCCCAGAATGACCTTAGCAAGCCTTTCGGGGAGAGACAGTTGCTGTAGCGGAGAGTGAGGGCTTCGCAGGGGAAGCCGAGGGACCCTGCCCTGGGCGCTCAACCTTCACCAAGCCTGCGTCCTCGACCCTGGGCTAGGCGTCCCTGCCCATCTCCCCGGGCCGCTGGAGAGGGTGACCAAAAACGGCTTTGGGGATGACACCTAGCACCACCCTGAGCACTTGGGAGGCACTCTGGAAGTGCAATTCCTTCCTTTCCCTGGCTCCTGGTTGCCGGTGTTGGGGGTCGACATATGAACGGATAAAGCAGGAGGGACTGAAATGGACACGGAATCTATCAGCATAGACCAGGGGGTTGGCTTGGCAACACCAATCTGAAAAACTCAGCAGCTTAAAACCACCCAGTTCATTTCTCACTCACACCTCCGGTCCCTTGTGAGCACACAAGCAAGCTCTACTCCTCGAAGCCACTCAGACTTCGGACGGACAGAGCACCATCTTGTCACATGATCCCAAGGTCATGGGGGAAATAAAAGGATGAATACACGGGCTCCTCACGTCTCTGCCCGCAAGTGACGCACAGTCATTCCACTCACGTTGCAAAGCAAATCATGTGGCCACGCCGGAGACCAACAGAGTGAGGCCATCTCATGCTGCTGGGGTGGCAACAACTGGAGGTGAAGGAACAGACAAGCACAGAGGAACATTGACTTAGTCCATGTCACACCGTGGGCCAAGTCCATGTTCGTGTGCAGCACAAAGAGATGGGAATCCAGCCAAAGTTGAGGCTTCAACTATCACCCATCCTGTCACACCAACCCAACTCGTTTTCTTTAACCAATAACTTCCTTTAAACATGCGATCCTTTGTTTACTCAATAATTGGGTGACGCGCCTTCAGTGTACCAGGTATTGTTCCAGGCTCAGGGAACATGAACTAGTCCCTGCTCCTTACGCAGTGGATCTTCTAGAAGGAAGGCAGACAGCAAACAAGTAGAAAACATGTACTGTCCTTTCAAAGCACAATACGTGCTATAAAGGAGGAGAAAGCTTGGTAAGGGAACTGAGCATAACTAGAAAGAAGCGAGAGATTCGAGATGCATGCTTGAGGATGATGAGTGGGTTCAGTGGCAGGCCCTCAAATTTTATTTTACCCCCCCCCCCCATCCCCTTAATGTATTCAGGAAGGCAATGTGACTGCCTCAGAACAATGGCGGTGACAACGATTTTCATAAACACGAGAACCACATGTTTTCCTACTCCTCCCAGCATGGACTTCGGATACTGGGGAGTGCTCCGGACTCCTGCTGTTCCAGAGGCCACACAGGACACAGAGTGGGAGAGGTTAGAGGACAAAACCAGCCTCCACCAGTGCCTGGGGTTACGCCATAACCACTGGCAAGGCCTCCCCCTTCCTGCGCATCTGCACTGATCTAGACATCCGCTATTTACCCACACCAGTGTACAGACATCTAGGCCACTGGTCAGACGCAAGGGCAGAACTAGAATAGCAGTGGATGGGCTATGGGGGGGTAGCTGGCTTCGTTGACTGAAGACCACCACTGGGCCAGGGGTCCCACAGACACACCTCCTCTATTTACCCTTCACAGCACTCTCTTGAGGTAGCCATGTTTGTCCCCAGTTTGCAGATAAGGAAACTGAGGCTCAGAGAAGGAAGGTAGTGTGTTCTAAACCACAGGGTAAGTGCCAGAGGCAGAGTTAGAGAATGCCATGCACACTCTATTCATCTGTGCTGACTTCCGACCCTTTGCCAGGCCTACGCTTTCTTCCCTTCTTGGCCTGAGGGGCAGCCCCTGGCATCAGTGGTTCAGCCCTGCAGGTGGTTCTCAAAATGCACCAGGTCATTGATTATTCTTTATTGAGCTCATATTATATTCCAGAAACTATCGTAATGACTTTACATACATTCTACATTATATCATTTCATATTCAGTAGATTACGTGTATGTCACCTCGAACCTATGAGGTGGGTCATTAAAATCCCACTTTTGCATTGCAAGCAGAGGCTCTGAGAGGTGATGTCACTCACTCCACAAGCCACACTTTCACCCCTGTGTTGCTTGGCCTCTAGAAACCCAAACTGCTCTTCCAGTCAGCCTCCCGGCCAGTGTCACGCTCCCAGGATCTGCCGGGTGGACTTTCCAGAGGAGAACGCTTCGTCTGCCCCAGACCCCTCTGGGGATCTGATGCAAAGAACAGAGTCCCTCCCCAGAAAAATGCTCATAATAACGTAAATGCAATAATCTTATTACACTAGAAATGTATTTTCTTCATTTGGGTTCAACTTTTTTTTAAAACTGATTATTCAAAAATGAATGGTTAATTCCAGGAAGAAGAAAAACTGCAATAAAACAAAATTCAATCTCAAATATGCTCAAAAGTAAATTTCAATTTTAAAAACATAATGGTGTTGACCTTGAAGTAGAAGTTGAAACTGTAATATACAGTTCGACATGGTGTGTGTGTGTCACCTTTCATATCTAATCAGTTTGACTTTTTCTTTGGAAAATATTAAATGCTGACTCACAAAAGAATCAGTGTCACCACAGTTCTTTGCCAAATGAGTGAAGACTTATGCCAAGGATACCTGGCTGGTGTGGCTCAGTGGTTGAGTGTTGACCCATGCACCAAGAGGTCACCAGTTCGATTCTCGGTCAGGGCACATGCCCAGGTTGTGGGACAAATCCCCAGTGAGGGGCATTCAGGAGGTGGCCAATTGATGTTCTCTCTCATCAATGTTTCCATCTCTCTCTCTCTCTTTAAAATTGATAAAGAAAAAAAAAGACTTGTGCCAAGGAGCACCAGCATTTTATAAGATGGCTTGAATCACGGATCCTATCTGTTTGTTGTCTGCTTTGGAGGGCAAATAATGAGATATCTTAAATCCTAAGAATGTATTCCCCACCCCCCCCACCCCCCCACCCCCAGGTAATATGAAGAAAGAGAATTCCAGTATTAGTTCAGCAGCTCCACAAGGTCAGAATTCTGGGTCAGCTTCTCTGCAATTCTCTTGGTCTTACCCTCATGATCACAAGATGGCTGCAGTAGCTCCAAACAATGTGTCCTCTTAGGACATCATATTAAATGAAATGTGAACAATCCCAGAGAGGTGCTATCATTTCACAGAGGTACTGCTTAAGCTTTCTTTATTTACTCCAAGTCCCAAATAAGCTAGATCAAATCCACAAAACAAGGACTTCTCCAAATCTCTCTAAGCATTTATGGCTATCTTTGTTTAAAGGTTAAATAAGCAGTTGTGTAAGATGTTTCAACAAAATGATTTTGTCCCAAGACACTACAAGTTTAAACACAGTTTCAGCCTTTTAAAATCAAGCCTTCTCATGAAAAGTGTCCAATGTATTTTCAAGGAAAAACAGTCATAATTTTGCCACATAATAATCATTGTGGCTTTTGAAGGAGTGTGGGAAGAGAGTTCTTATGCTCATCGAAAAAAATTGAAACAAAAGATATATGTAAATTTTGACATTATTTCTTTTCATTGATAGTTTTCAACTTAAGCTAGGCCCAGCACAGGAAGGCAGAGTACTCATTCAATGAGAGGGTATAATGTCTTCCATTTTTATTAATGGATGTTTCTCTCATCAACAGGAAGTCAGGGTAATCACTAGTCGAGGTAATCTACTGCTAACCATGTACAGTAACATCTTTTCCATCCTACATTCGTTTGCAGTGAAACTACATATTCAAAGTATTTTTACATTAAAAAACATTATTTTCGCAAAGAGGCACACACACAAAAAAAACAACCTAAAAGAAAATACTTATTTTCCCACCAGGGGATCATTCATGGACCGAAGATTAAGAAACTCTGCTTGTAAACAATTCTCTGCTTTTCCCAGGGGGACAGATGGTAAACGCTCTGCGTTCGGCCTCTAAGAATACCACCTACGAGTGCCAGCTAACAGACTGAAATGCAACCGATTTTCATCACTGGCTCAAGGGTAGATAAAACAGGCTGGGAAAAGAGTGTGGGTCTATTTGGATGCACCCAGTAGAAAGGAGAAAGTATGGTTTACAGAGTAACAACGACATGGGTCATGGGTTTGAATCCTGACTTCTCCACTTTCTACCTCTGGGACCTTTATTAAATCATTCATTCTCTCTAAATTCAGTTTTCTTACCTAAAAAAATAAATAAGAGTAATCATTTCCCTCAGTGGGACTGAACATTTTTAAATTACTAAAATTGATACTGTGTTTACGACTTCAGTCACTTAGAAGGGATCAGAGAATGTTTTATTATCTAAGAGTGACTGGTGAGTTCATCAGAACGGCCTTAGTTTCTACCCACAGGCAGAGGGACATGGAGGTATAATTCTATCCCCCATGCTTGTCCACAGTTTCCGTTTCTTGCACACAGAAATCCACATGAGCTGTAAGTTGCAGGCACCCTGCCATCCTGGGTGTTCTACCCTCTCGAGCGGCAGCAGGGAGAGGCAGGGCAATCAAGGCTCACATTTGTAGGCAACTCACATCAACCGCTCAAACCCACCAGCAGATGTCTTGCCACTGTGTGGTCTACAGACAATTCAATATAACTGTGGCCACAGTGGATGATGATGGGCAAGGTAATATGGGAGAGACCAACACTTGGTTTCTCTACTTAATTTTTTTCAAAAAAAGTTTATTTGAGAACAAGAGTGAAAGCTTTTGCACATCTGACAGGCTAGAATTGCTTTGATAATAAACGTTCCCATATTCAGCTCTATCAATGTTATCACAAGTGCAACATATTTCTTCTAACAAAGAATAGGCATAAGTAAGGGACTATGATGAAATAGAGCCAAAGGAAAGGTGAGGCCCCAAATCTTGTCCCTTTTGATTGATTCACAATATAGGATTTAAATCACACCATCCAGTGGTTCTTAACTTGGCTTCCTATCAGAATCCCAGGGACTCTTTGAAAGGAAATTTCCATAACTAGACTGTACCCTAGCCAAGGGTCTCTGGGGGGTGGGAACCAGGCATCAGTATTTTTTTAAGCTCCCCAGGTTATTCCAATGTGCAATTGAGGTAGATCACCACTGCTCCAGAGGCATGTAACACTTACCAGCAAATTCCCTGGCCCATCTTTTTTTATTATTGATTTGAGAGAGAGAGAGAGAGAGAGAGAGAGAGAGATGGGGAGGAGGGTGCCAATGGGGGGAAAAGGATAAACATCTGTAACAAAAATAAACAAATTAAATAAATAAATAAATTTTTTTAAATACAAAAGAGAGAGAGAGAAAGAGAGATATTGATTTTCGGTTCCACTTATTTATGCATTCATTGGTTGATTCTTGTATGTGCCCTGACTGGGGATTGAACCCTCAACCTTGGTATATCAGAACATGCTCTAACCAATTGACCTACCCAGCCAGGGACCCTTGGCTCATCATTGGGTCAGACCGGAAGGAGAAACAATAGCCATGTGAAAGTCCAAGCTCACAACTCTATGTCTTGGGCAAGTTACTCAATCTCATGTCTTCTCTCACCCTTTCCATTTACTTAATTGTGTGTGGTTTTGTTCACTAGCATGAGCAGAGATACTAGGACCAGGGTAACCAGGAGAGAATCCAGTGCCATCCACCCTTAGCTGAGACCACTAACCTACATGATTAGTCTCCAACTGCATCCTTACTCACTTCATTCTGTGAGTTGCCAGATTATAGAGTTTTCTATATTTTCACTATATTTCTCATCTTACTAGTCAAACATGCTCTTCTAAATAAACTTATTGAATATAATTATTTCCACATACATAAACATATGGTTTTGTGTGTGTGCAAATGAATATATGTACACACTCTTACGTATACCAAATAGATTTTATGTACTTATTATTTAACCAAATAAGTATCTTTTTCCTGTTCAGTAGATTAAGTTCTTGAACACTAGTCATCCATCTCCCAGTAGGCTGCAAATTCACAGAGCCTACTTTCCTTGGAATAATTTTTAAAGTTTGCTTTTGGTTGAATTCTCTGGTTTCTGAAAAGATGAATCAGAACTCAGTGTTACTAGAGTATTATCCATAGAGTGTGGACAGAGGCCAAGGAGAACGCCCAGAATTATAAAGAAAGAAGCATTCAGAGTCCCTTCTAAGAGCTGCCGTGAAAAAATGCCCCTGCCTGACTTTTTACGTTATTCAGTTTCCCTGCGGTTCACTCTTCTGACAAGCAGAATCTCGATGCTGGTGCTTCCCAGATATAATTGCTTATTGCTGAATCCCTGAAAAGCCAAGGCAGAGATATTTTTCAAAAATCTGGCCACTTTGATATCAACGGTGACTTGGGCCCAGTGGAGAACGTTGCTTCTTATTGCCAAATTGCAAAAACGTCCTCTTGAGTTTCCAAAAATACCTCCTGGCTGAAGAGTTCTTTGCCTCCGAGAGGAAGGGTGATGGGTCACAACAGCCACTGAGCAGAAGGCAGCAGACATTAGTCACACGGGGGAGAAGTTGCAGATAAATTTTAAGAGCCATTTGCAAACACGGGACCATATGGTGTCCGGGGGGCATTTTTGTTTTAGCAGATATATCTTGGGATCTTTGAAGGAATGGTTGCACTGCCAACTCGTCAATTAATCAACTATCCCAAGGTCGCCAGGGACTCTGTGGATTGGGCCTGGGCAACAGGGGCCTGGAGGAACTGGCTTTAATTAAAGGATTTGTGCAGTAATGGAATCCTGAAATCCTTTGAGCAATGTTGCATGAACTGGGCCTTTCAATCCCTGTGTGCATTTTCCATGGCTGCAAAAAAGCGACAAATATCCTGACCAAGCACTTCGAGGGAGGGTGTTGTTAACCCATTTAGAAACCCCGCTGAAGGACACACAGTTGGGAAACAAGCCCAAGCAAAGGATAAAGGGAAAAAAAAATCCCCACAGTCTGCAGCAGTGGGGAGGATATCCATTTTCCAAACTCATGGGATAAAATCCTGATATGGTCATTGCTATTTTAAAGAATTGCTTTGTGGACCTTAAGTGTGGACATTGCCTACACTTGAATGCTCACCAATTATCTTCATTTGAATTATTAGTTATGATTTGGATGGAATAACTGATATCTGGGAGTAATAGTCTTGCTGTTTGTGAGGCCCACACACCAGAAATGCTCTAGGTTAATTCTGCCTTAGATGACTTTTGACATGCAGAATATTCTCGTAGGACATCTATTGGCTTCTGAAAAAGATCAGCTACCTTCTTTTAATTAGATGTGTACCCTCTGGGCCCACTTCACACACAACCCTGGTCCACTCCACACACAGCCCCACCTGTCTATTTTCTTTTGTGAGCTTGCCTAGACATTTTTCTGAAGCTGAGATAACTCCTTTTCTTTCATTCGGCACATGTAAAATCCACGCGTGCACGCACGCACGCAAAAGCACCATATTCTCATGAGTGTTTCAACTTGTGGACTGCAGCACAGAGAATATGGGCGGGACATAATAGCAGTGCCTGGGCGCTAGCAGCAACTCCACCCTGCAGCTGATTGCTGCACACGTCTTACGGAGTCCCATTGCCGGGAAGCTCAGATCCCGCATGATAGGACTTGGTTCCCAGCATCTCTTCAAAGAACTGTGATTGAACTTGCAGGCATCAGCTTTTCTCAGGAGCTGTTGCAAGGTCATCTTACGTGTTTTGAAAAACTGCTATCACATGCTAATGTATTGCTCAATGTCTCTTATCTAAGTAAATTGCAGGCTGGGTTACTCTCAGAATTGGGAAAACAGCTTGTTTTCTTTCTTGATAGCCAGACATGTACAGTGCATGTCTTAGTCGGCTCAGGCTGCCACAGAAAATACGCAGGCTGGGTGGCTTAGATGACAGTTTATTTTCTCACATTCCTGGGAGTCTGAGATCAAGGGCCAGCAGGGGCAGGCGCTGGTGACATTCTCTTCCTGGCTTGCAGACACCACCTTCTAACTGTGTCCTCCTATGGCAGGAAGAGAGAGAGTTCTCTGGTGACTTTCCTTATAATGACACTAACCCTATAAGGTCAGGGCACTACCCTATGACCTCATTTAAGCTAATTGTTCCTGCGAAATTCCTATTTTCTTTTGTTTTAATTTTTTTTAGAGAGAGAGAGAGAATGGGAGAGGGAGAGACAGACAGAAATATTCATGAGAGAGAACATCGATTGGCCGCCTCCTGCATGCCCTGCACTGGGGATCAGGCCCACAACCCGGGCATGTGCTCTGACCGGGAATCGAACCAGCGAGCTCATGGTGTATGGGTCGATGCTCAACCGCTGAGCCACACCAGCCGGGCAAATTCCTATTTTCAAATGCAGTCACATTTGGGGTTAGGGTTTTAACATATGAATTGGGAGGTTGGAGGGGCCACAATTTAGTCCATAGCAACACATGTATGCAATCCATTCAAACTTCTTTCTTCCTTGATGTTAATTAAGACTATCATAACAAAGTTTTGGACTCAATTACACTGACTTCTTGAACCTTCTAAAACACATCCAGGTGGGTAGGTGTGTTTTAAAGAAAATCTTCCAAATGAATTTCAGAAGGCAATAGCCCAGACTCCCCCTCTTTGCCTGCTGTGGGCCCAGTCTCCCTCTTGGGTGGTATCGGAAAGGCGGAGCAGGGAGCCAGGAGGTCATCCCCAGCAGGTAGTGACCGAAGGGAAAGAAGGAAGAAGCACTTTTCCCAGCCCCTCCCTGCAAGGCCTGGCTATGCTTTCTACCTTTCAGTTCTACCAGATTCCCCCCTTTTAACAAACCTTGCTTTTCACTGAAGCAGTTTAAGTAGGTATCTGAGTATGAGATCCGAACATATCCCTGCTCAGACATACGAAATTCAGCAGGAAGCCTGGTGCATGTACATGGCAATGGTTCAGAGGTAGTGTTGGCCATGCTCTGCCTCTGATGGTGCTCCCCACACCCCCAACACAGCTTCCTTTCTCCGGGGAGATGTCACTTCCACAGCTTCTCCGACCCGACACTCCAAATCGTGCCTCCAAGCCGCCTCTGGGTCCCCTTCAGAGTCTGAGTCACAGTGTCATTGCACACCCTCCGTGACTGCCACCACACCAGCCGCGGCTCCCTGGGAAGAGGCGGCATGTTATTGTGTAAGTTCACATACCCGGCAAGGTACAAAGCACAAGATGCTTAGTCGGTGCTCAATAAATAGCCCTTGAATGAATGAGTCTCTGTAGCAGGAGCAACAGTCATTCTCTGAATACTTCTCAGGCTTCTTATCAGGACAGGGGAGGTGCTGCAAGGCAAGGTATGCAAACGTGGGGGGACAGCCTCTTGATGGGTCTTCTGGTCCTCTCCCCGCTCCCTGCCAAGCCTGCTCCCCTCACAGGCCAAACTCCCCAAAAGGAGGAGCTGACTCTGATGTCCCCTCCCAACTTAGTCCATCTTCCTGGGGGGGGGGGGGGGGAGAGGAGAGAAGGGCAAAAGGCAAGGAGGCAGCGCGCACAGACCCATTTCCCCCCAGGAAGGGCCTGGCCGGAGTCTGCGGCTGCGCACAGGGACGATTCAGCAGCTCCTGAGATCCTGCCAGGACGCTAGAGAATAAACTCTTGATGACCTGCAGCCATGAACTTCATGCCAATGTCGAAACAATCCCCTCCGTCTCCCAGAATTCAAAATATGAGTGTTTTCCATTGACCTCCATCATTTTAAATTGGTTGCGTGAGGAGTGTGTTGCGCTGGCTGGTGTCTGTAAGTGGGTGGGAGATGGTTTTGCACTGAGACCTCTCCTTGGCCTGCTGCTGCCCAGAACAAATGTTGCGATCAAATTACCATCCCCTGAAAATAGCAGCCTAAATGGGAAATGCTGACATCTTCTAACTTGAGCCGTGCAAATGGCATTGATAGAATATCTAAAATAGATGAATACAGGAATAAAAAAATAAAAAAGCCTGAGGTATGGGTTTCCTTAACACAGCAGAGCCATGTGGCTCTGAGCCTTCTGCGAATGGGAGGGAAGGAGCCGCCAAGGCCTGCGGTAGGAAGCCTTTGCTGACCTTTGCATAGTATTGTATTCGGAGGGCATTGTTCTAAGGAACGGAAGTGGCTCTCTAAGGAGGCTGGTGATCAGAGAGGCATGCAGAGTCCCCAGCTCCTGGCTCTCCCCAGCCATGGCCACAGGGCGGTGCTTTTGGGAGCACACAGAGTGCATGTGATCCCTTGCACTTGAGGTCCTGAATTTATAGAGCTTTTTATCTTGTTCCAGGTCCTTTTCAAAAGAGACAGGTATTTAACCCTTCATTTTACAGGTAAAAAAAAATCGGCATCTAGAGCACCGCTCATCCAGGTCTGGAGCTCAAACTTTATGATCCCCAATCCAGTGCTCATTCCACCAAAGTCATGTTTGGAAGCTTAACTAATGATAATGACCATTATAGTAATGATGGCTGACATTTATTGAGCACATTGCCATGTGACAGGTACTGCGGTAGGTACTGCAATAACACTATCCCATTTCTATGAAGTAGGCACTGTCATTAGCTACATTTTATGGGTGAAAAAAATAAGCCCAGAGAGGTCAAATAATTTGTCCAAGGTCAGGCAGCTAGCAAGTGGCAGAACTCAGAGCCAGAGCTCTCAACCCCTATACATGAGGCCTTGCCAAGTTCAACATTAAGAGAAAGAATAACATTGTTTAAGTGATTTTATTTATTTTTTATTCTAAAAGTAATTTACTTACATGATTTAGAAATTAAAGGAGGTTCGTTCACTCCTTGGATTCTTCCAGCAAAAATTGGAAGATTACTTAATAGAAAGGTATACCTTGTAAACATTTACATATAAAAGCAGGGTGCAAAAGTATAAGTACACGAGAATTACAACTATATACAATAAGCATGAGAAAATAAAAAACTATAAAGAAACACAAGTTATTATCAGTAGTTATATTGGAGTGGTGTAATTGTGTTGTTTTTGAAATGTTCTCTATTTCTAAATGTTTTCTTTTTTAAATTAAAGAAATATGAAAAGCCTCCCCAAACATAGTTTGACGTATTGAATTTATTCTCTGGCACTGTGGGAACCACAGAGAAAAAATTGTGTATGAAGAGCAAGAAAGGTGGGAGTAGCTCATGCTTTTCATTTTTATTGTATCAAAACGTCAGCCTGGCCAGTGTGGCTCAGTGGTTGAGCATCGACCCACGCACCAAGAGGTCACAGGTTCAATTCCGGTCAGGGCACATGCCCAGGTTGTGGGCCAAATCCCCAGTGAGGGGCATGCAGAAGGCAGCCAAATGATGTTCTCTTTCGTTGATGTTTCCATCTCTCTCTCCCTTCCTCTCTCTCTAAAATTCAATAAAGAAGAAAATTAAAAAAAAAAACAACTTCAAGGAATTTGTCTTGATTATACTAGTAAAAACTTGTCCTCATTGCCGAGAGAAAGGAAAAAGGAGGAGGAGGAGGAGGAAAAGAGAAGAAAGAAAAACAGAAAGACAAAAGAAAAGAAGGGAGGGTGTGGGGAGGGAGGAAGGAAGAGAAAGAAAAGGGGGTGAATTTTGTTGCACAGCAGAACCGTTACATTTCATTGCTTTGTTTGGGAACTGCTTAACAAGTCCACAAACACTAATCTCGCTGGGTAATTAAAAGTGTAAATGTCACTGTTCCCATCTTTGACATTTTGTGTGGGTCCTGACAGGGCACAATGAATTATAGAGGAGTCTTCCTGTTGTGAGCACATGTGTTAATAATCCTGACACAAGGCTTTCATATTCCTCTAGATATTTGGGGAAAATCTCTACAGCTAGATATATGCCCTTTCTTCGACACTTCATCACACACTTCTGGTGACACCTCTCCTGCTGCTGTTAGTGTTGTTGTGTGGTTGTCTTGAGTCATTCAAACCATGTCTTGATTTGCCATAAACATGGCATCTCTCATGACATATAACACAATGTCATATTCACTAGAGAAGGTCAACCACATTTTAGTAATATTAATAGCTACCATGTATTGATCAATTACTAGGCACTAGGCACTGTGATTTTTGCTTATCAAGCATCTGCTCCTTGACTTCCAGTCAAGATGGGGGGTAGGTAATCGCGGTCTCGCCTCCTCCCACAACCACATCAAAGTTACAACTAAACTACAGAACAACCGTCATTCAAAGCCTCCTGAAATCAAGCTGAACGGAAGTCCTACAACTACAGGATTAAAGCAGCAGCCACATGGAGACAGGTAGGAGGGGTGGAGGCAGACGGGCTGGTCCCACACCCACGTGTGGTGGATAAAAATCAGGAGGGACCTTGGCTGGGAAAGTCCTTCCTGAGGAGTGAGGGGTCCCCATCCCACACCAGGTCCCCAGCTCAGGGTCCCAGTGCCAGGAAGAGAAGTCCCATAATGTCTGGCTGTAAAACCAGCGAGAACCGAGGCTGAGGCTGCTGGAGTCCCAGGGAGTTGCTCTTAAAGGGCCCGTGCACAGACTTACTCAGACTTGCTCCCTCTGGGCTCCAGCGTGGAGGGAAGGCAGCTTGAAGGGCACAAGAGACATACAGGGAAGAAATGAGTTGTTTGGGATTGGGGCAAAGGTTGGAGAGGCAGCTTTCTCCCGGATAGACGTGCTGGCAGAGGCTGATGTTCCTTTGGTGAGCCCTTCCCCCATGAGGCCGGCAGACAGCCATCATATGTGGGACTCCAGCAACCTGGCTCACACTGTTTGCTCAGCCCTGGTGATTCCCTGAGGCCCTGCCCCTCCTAACTTTTGGGCCCACCCAAGCTGTTTCCAGTGGCTTTACCACAGGATTGGCCTGTTTGGGGCTCCTGTTTCAGATTTTTCTAAATTCTCTCACAAAAAGCAGTATCTGGCCTCAGTAAGCCCCATACCTCTTGCTAAGTGGCCCCAGGCCTGGCACTACAAGCAGCCAGCCTTGAGTCACAGCTTGGCTTTGCCTGGATACTTCCAAGCCCAGCACAAGAAGCAGCCATTGACAATCACTTTGTAGCTTATACCTGGTGGCCCCAGGTAGAACACAAGCAGTGGCTGATCTTGCCCTAGAGCCAGCACACCCAGTGGGCAACTTCAGACCACATCGAAGCATCACCACCCAACCATCTTTACAAGTGACACATTCAAGGAACGGACTCAGTAGGTACCAGAGCCCTGCTGAAGTAAGTCTTGCTCTGTGTGTTGGGCCCCTGCACAGATGATAATCCAAAGTAATCAGAGATAAGTGGATGGTGAGCACAGGTAGTCCTCGCAGCTGATCAGCCTGAGTAAATCCCTCCTATTGATGCGCCAACAGCAATGAGGACTCAATTACAACAGAAGGGTATATAGTCCACACAAGGGGTGCACCTCGAAGGCACAGCTGGGGTGATCAGGGAGGCTGTGCCATGGGACACCTACTATAACAGGCCACCCTAGGAAGCCTAGGAAACATAGCAATTCTACCTAATACATAGAAGCAAACACAGGGAGGCAGCCAAAATGAGGAGACAAAGAAACATGTTCCAAATGAAAGAACAGAACAAAACTCCAGGAAAAGAAATAAATGAAATGGAGCTAAGCAATCTAACAGATGCAGAGTTCAAAACACTGCTTATAAGGATGCTCAGTGAACTTAGTGACAATTTCAAGGAACTTCATGATAACATCAAGGAATTTAGTGAGGACCTCAAGAGAATAATAAAGGACCAGTCAGAAATAAAGGATGCACAAACTGAAATGAAGAATAATTTACAGGAAATCAATAGTAGAGTAGGTGAAGCCAAGAAGCAAACCATTGATTTGGAATATAAAGAAGCAAAAACACCCAATCAAAACAATAAAAAGAAAAAAGACTCAAAAAAAAAAAAAAAAAAAAAAAAATGAGGAAGCACAGAGAGACCCAAACAAGATGAACCCAAAGAGGTCTACACCAAGACACATCACCATCAAAATGCAAAAGGTTAAAGACAAAGGGAGAATCTTAAAAGCAACAAGAGAAAAGCAGTAAGTTACCTAACAATGGAGCTCCCATAAGACTGTCAGCTGATTTCTCAAAAGAAACTTTGCAGGCCAGAAGGGAGTAGCAAGAAATATTTAAAGTGATGAAAAGCAAGGACCTACAACCAAGATTACTCTATCTTGAAAGCTATCATTTAGAATTGATGGCCATATAAAGAATTTCCCAGACAAGAAAAAGCTAAAGGAGTTCATCACCACCAAACCAGTACTATATGAAATGTTGACAGGTCTTCTTGAAGAAGAAGACAAAAAAATATAAACAATAAAATGGCAATTGATATGTATCTATCAATAATTGCATCTACAAACAAAATGAGCAAGCAGAACAGAAACAGACACATAGATACAGAGAACTTTTTGTTGGTTACCAGATGAAGGGATTAAGAAGTACAAATCAGTTGTTAGACTGATGAACCTCAAAGGGAAGCGGAGAGGTGGGGTAGGAAGAATAAAACCAAAGAACTTATATGCATATATGCATAGCCAATAGACACAGACAATAGTGTGGGGAAGGCAGGAAGGGGGTAAGAGTGGGGAGGAGGAGGTCAAGGGGGAAAAAAAGGAGGGACAGCTGTAATACATTCAACAATAAAGATATGTTTTAAAAAATAAAAAATAAAGAGAAGAAGTGTGTGCAATGGTTAGAGCAGACAGCCAATTCCAAGTCTACAATTTACTAGTTCTGTAATCTCTGACACATTTCTCAGTCTCTCTGTTTCTTAGTTTTATCCTCAGTATAATGAGGAAATAATGGTATCTTACTTCTTAGGGTTGTTGCGAAATTAAATTAGTTGTTTTAGGTAGAGTGCTTGCACATGGTAGGCACTCAATAACCATTAGTCTTTATTATGTTCATTTTATCACTATTATTGTTCATTCTCACCAGAGAAATCTTTCCTCTCCTGACCCTGATTTCTACTCTAGACTTCCCCATCTCAGTGTATGAAACCACCTTCCTCCTAAATGTCCATGACAGAATACAAGGTATGGTCCTTGAGTTCTTTCTTCGCCCTCCTCCAAATCTGATCATTTACCGAGTCCTGAGACCTCCCACTGGAGTCCATCCTGGGAAGCAGCATTCTGCTGTTGCCTGGCCTGGGTTAGGAGGCTGCCTCCCCCATGTATTATGCATGCTGTGATAATGGACAAAGCACTGGAACTCTCATTTGGAATAAAAGCAGAACCTACATCATAGGGTTGTTGTGAGGACACAATCAAATTGTCCACATAAAGCACTGGAAAGAATGCCTGAATACAGAACTCACTTAGGCTATGATCGTCATTGTCAGTGTTGTTATTGCGTCCATTAATTCCAGGCTGGTCCAAGTTGCCATCAGCTCTTACTTGGGCTATAACTGAAGCCTCCTAATTAGCCTCTTACTTCAGTTATTACTCTTTCATCCCTTCACCACACAGCCACGAAAGGGATCTTGTTAATATCTAAATAAAGCCATATCCTGCACTGCTAAAAATCTTTCTGTAGTTTCTCATTACACTTGGATAAAAATACAGACCCTTATTTCTGCCTTACAAGTCCCTGTATGAGATGACCCTGTCTACTGTGGCTTCAACTTGGACTGTTATCCTTCCCTCACTAGAATACAGGGGCACCACCATTATTTAGTTCCTTGGATGTGCCAAGCTCCAGTCTGCCCCAGGGCCTTTGCACTCACTGTTATCACTGTCCTGAGAATGCCCCTTCTTATATTTGCCAGTGCAAATGTTCTCTCTTCTGCCAAGATTTTCTTACCCTGTCTGGGGTTGCCCCTCCTTTCTCCCCAACCATATCACTCTATTTTCAGTTCTTTGTAGCCAGGTATGGAAGTATCTTATTTGTTTATTTGTTCACTAGCTTATCTTCTGTCTTCCTAACTAGCTTATAGCTTGTTCTAGTTACTAGGTTGGCATGACAAATCACTTCAAAATTTATAGCATAAAACAACCATTTATTATGCTCAAAGATTATGAAGGTAAGGAAGTCAGTTAAGGTACAGTGGGTTTGGCTGAGCTCTCAGGGCCTCAGCCTGACGACTTGAAGTTTGGAGGCTGGAACCAATGGGTTCTTTGGGCATCTTTTTCTGTCTCTACATGGTCTCTCTACATGGTCTCTACAAAACAGCAGCAAAGATGTAGATGGACTCTTTATATGTCAACTCAGGAGTCCTAAAGCCTGTGTCCCAAGAGAGACAACCAGGAGAATGCCATCTCACCTTTTATGATGCAGATTTGAAGGTTATGCAGAATCGCATCCACCATAGTCACAGGCCTGTCCCCTTCAAGGGGAGGGACCATAGATCCCCACCGCCCCATGGAGGAGTGCCAGTGTCACAATGTAAGAAGAGAATGTGGTATACACATACAATGCAATGTAATTCAGCCTTTAAAAAGGAAGGAAATCCTGCCATTTGTGACAACATGGATAAATCTGAAGGACATTATGCTCAGCAAAATAAGCCAGACACAGAAAGACAGATACTTCATGATCTCACTTATATGTGGAATCTAAAGGAGTCAAACTCATAGAAGCAGACAGTGGAATGGTGGTTGTCAGGGATTGAGGGGAGGGGGAAACAGGAGGTGATGGTCAAAGGGTACAAAGAAAGTTTCAGTTCTGAAAGATAATTTAGTTTTGGAGCATGGCATTGTTGTCTATGTCCATTGCTTATGCATATATGCATATAAGTTCTTTGGTTTATCTCATCCCTCCCCTTTTGTCCCCCTCCTCTGGGGTTCCTCAGTCTGAACCATACTTTTTTCTATGTCTCTGTGTCTATATTGATTATCAGCTTATTTTGCTCATTATATTCCACAAATAAGTGAGATCATGCGGTTTTTGTCTTTCTCTGATTGGCTTGTTTCATTTAGCATAATACTCTTCAGGTCCCTCCATGTCATCTCAAAGGATAAGAGATCTTTCTTTTTTACAGTTGCATAGTATTCTATTGTGTATATGTACCACTGCTTTTTTATCCACTCATCTACTGATGGACACTTGGGCTGTTTCCAGATCTTAGCAACTGTAAATAGTGCTGCCATGAACATAGGGGTACATATATTTTTTCGAATTGGTGTTTCAGGCTTTCTAGGAGTGGGATCACTGGGTCAAATGGCAGTTCAATTTTTAATTTTTTGAGGAAACACCATGTTGTTTTACATAGAATGGCTGCACCAGTCTGCATTCCTACCAGCAGTGTACTAGAGTTCCCTTTCCTCCACACCCTCGCCAGCACATGTTTGATGATTTGTTTATGGTGGCGATTCTGACAGGTGTGAGGTGATACCTCATAGTCATTTTAATTTCCATCTCTCTGATGATTAATGATGTTAAGCATTTTTTCGTATGTCTCTTGGCCATTTGTATGTCCTGTTTGGAGAGGTGTGTATTTAGGTCCTCTGCCCATTTTTTAATTGGGTTCTTTGTCTTCTTTTTCTTGAGTTGTATGAGTACTCTATATATTTTGGAAATTAACCCCTTATCTGATGTGTTGTTAGCAATTATACTCTCCCATATAGTGTGTTCCCTTTCCATTTTGATGTGTGTTTCTTTTTCTCTGCTTTTGAGTTTGATGTAGTCCCATGTGTTCATTTTTCCTTTTGTTTCTGTTGCCTTAGGTGATGTATCAGTGAAAATTCTGCTGTGTGTTATGTCTGAAATTTTGTTGCCTACATTTTCTTCTAGGAATATTATGGATTTATGAGTCACATTTAAGTCTTTTATCCATTTTGAGTTTATTCTTGTGTATGGTGTAAGTTGATGGTCTAGTTTCATTTTTCTGCATGTAGCTGTCCAATTTTCCCAGCACTATTTATTAAAGAGGCTGTCCTTACTCCACTGTATGCTCTTGCCAACTTTGTCAAATATTAATTGAACATAATCTTGGGTCAATTTCTGGGTTCTCTGTTCTGTTCCATTGATCTATATGCCTGTTCTTGTGCCAGTACCAGGCTGTTTTGATTACGGTGGCTTTGTAGTATAACCTGATATCCAGTATTGTGATCTCTCCTACTTTGTTCTTCTTTTTCAAGATTATTGTGGCTATTCAAGGTCTTTTTTGGTTCCATATAAACTTGTGGAGTATTTGTTCTAGTTCTTCAGAATACGTCATTGGTATTTAATGGGGATTGCATTGAATTTATAGATTTTTTTGGGTAGTATGGACATTTTAATGATGTTAATTCTTCCGATTCATGAACAAGGCATATGTTTCCTTTTTTTTTTTTTTTTTATCTTACTCTGTTTCTTTTTTCAATGTCCTGTAGTTTTCTGCAAATAGGTCATTTACTTCTTTGGTTAAGTTTATTCTTAGGTATCTTAAGTTTTTTGCTGCAATGGTATATGGGATTGTTTTTTGTTCTTGTCTTTTTAGTTTCTTTCTGTGAGTTCATTATTGGTGTATAAGAATGTTGTCAGGATGTGAAAACGGAGGCGGAGTGAATAGAAGCTACACAGACAATCTCCCAGGACCAAACAGGAATTATAACTAAAATAAAGACAAATCCTCAGAAAAAATCAACAGAAAAGCAGCAGGACAGGACCATATAACCAGGGACACTGGTAAAATCTGTGGAGGCACGAGAGGGTGGCGGGCTGGGAGCACTGACAGCAGCAGTCTTAGCTGTGAGCAGCACCCCTGGGGAATAAAGACCAAGCCCTCTCCACAACGCAGAGAGCCGGGACAGAGCCCTGAAATAGCCACAACCACTCACTTGGGGGCTACAGCAGAGGGAAGCAGACTGGACTGGAACTCTGTGGGGACACTCAGGATTTGGAGGGCACTCGGAGTTTTTGCTGAGTTGTGGCCACAAAGGATGGTGGCCACTGTGCTCCTTCCCAGAGCTGTGGGGAAAAGCAGCAGCCCCCCCCCCCCCACACACACACACACAGATTCAGCCTTTTCCAGGTAAGGCAAAGAAATGCAAATTGAGGCTCATTAACAACCAGCATGTATCCCACCCTCTGGAAATCCTCTTATGCAGAACACTAGGGCTACATTCCAAGGCACTGAATAACTGAGACTACTAGCCACCAGGAAAAAGCTAGAAAATAACTGAACCTTTTCTGGGCTTGCAAATCTATCCAGGAAAGTAAGACTTGACAGTAGTGTTTAACATGGGCCCACCCAGGCTCATCCAAACCCAGTAGAGGGAGCCACAAACAGCAGAACACCAACACTCAATAGGGAAAATTTAGCAGGCTGCAAAACCCACTGAGATAGCCAAAATGGTGAAACAAAGAAACAAATCCCAAATGAAAGAACAAGAGAACTCTATTGAAAATGAAATCAATGAAATACAGCTAAGCAAATTATCAGAGGTAGAGTTCAGAGCCATGATATTAAGGAAGCTCAACAGCATGAGTAAAGACATCAGCACCATGAGTAAAGATGTAGAAATATTGAAAACCAACCAAGTGGAAATGAAGAATGACATAGCAGAAATAAAGAACACATTGGAGGGACTAACCAGCAGAGTAGAGGAAGCTGAGGACTGGATCAGTGAATTAGAAGACAGGGTAGAAAAAATCAACCAATCAGAAAACCAAAAGGAAAAAAACAATTAAAAAATAGGAAAACAGCTTAAGAGAACTGTGGGACAATGGGAAACGTAATAACATTCACATCATAGGAGTCCCCGAAGAGGAAGAAAATGGGCAAGGCCTGGAACTTCCGGTCAAGATAGCGGCGTAGGTAAACACAGTATCGCGTCCTCCCACAACCACATCCAAGTTACAACTAAACTAAAGAACAACCATCATTCAAAACTGCCTGAAATCAAGCTGAATGGAAGTTCTACAACTACGGAATTAAAGAAGCTGCTTCGAGACTGGGCGGAGGGGCGGAGGGGCGGAGGGGCGAGGGGCGGCGGTGAGACGGGCTGGTCCCACACCCACGTGTGGCGGATAAAAATCAGGAGGATACCTCGGCTGGGAAGGTCCTTCCTGAGGACTGAGGGGTCCCCATCCACACCAGGTGCCCGGCTCAGGGTTCCAGTGCCAGGAAGAGAGTCCCCATAACTACTGGCTGGAAAAACCAGCGGGAACTGAGGCTCAGGGAGGCTGAGGTGGCTGGAGCCCCAGGCAGCTCCTTAAAGGGCCCACGCATGGACTTATTGTACTCACTCCCTCTAAGCTTGGAGGGGAGGCAGCTCGAGGGGTACCAGAGACATACAGGGAAGAACTGAGCTGTTTGGCACTGGAGCGAGGGCTGGAGAGGGGGTTTTCTCTGGGACAAACATGCTGTCAGAGGCCTTTGTTCCTTTGGTGAGCCCTTCTCTGGGGCGGCAGACAGTCACCATATCTGGGACTCCAGCAACCTGGCTCACACTGGTAGCCCTGCCCTGGTGACTCCCTGAGGCCCCGCCCCACTCCACACAACATTCAGGCCCACCCAAGCTGTTGCCACTTGCTTAACCATAGGATTGGCCTGTCTTGGATCCTGCTTCAGGTTTTTCCTTAATTTTTCAAACGAGCAGCATCTAGTCTCAGCTAGCCCCATACCGCTCATTTAGTAATACACAGAAACAAACACAGGGAGGCAGCCAAAATGAGGAGACAAAGAAGCAGGTCCCAAATGAAAGAACAGAACAAAACCCCAAGAAAAGAACTAAGCAAAATGGAGATAAGCAACCTAACAGATGCTGAGTTCAAAACACTGCTTATAAGGATGCTCAATGAACTTAGTGAGAACCTCAGTGAACTCAGTGAGGGCCTCAAGAGCATAAAAAAGGACCAGTCAGAAATGATCGATGCAAAGTTAGAAACGAAGGAGGCTTTAACTGAAATAAAGAATAATTTAAAAAGAATTCAATAGTATAGTACGTAAATCCAAGAAGCAAACCATTGATTTGGAATATAAGGAAGCAAAAAACGCCCAATCAGAACAGCAAAAAGAAAAAGGAATCCAAAAAATTGAGGATAGTGTAAGGAGCCTCTGGGACAACTTCAAGTGGGCCAACATTTGCATCTTGGGGGTGCTGGAAGGAGAAGAGAGAGAACAAGAAATTGAAAACCTGTTTGAAACAATAATGGCAGAAAACGTTCCTAACTTGGTGAAGGAAAGAGACATACAAGTCTGGGAAGCACAGAGAGTCCCAAACAAGAGGAATCCCAAGAGGCCCACATCAAGACACATCATCATCAAAATGCAAAAGGTTCAAGACAAAGAGAGAATCTTAAAAGCAGCAAGAGAAAGGCAGCTAGTTACCTACAAGGGAGTTCCCATTAGGCTGTCAGCTGATTTCTCAAAAGAAACTTTGCAGGCCAGAAGGGAGTGGCAAGAAATATTCAGAGTGATGAAAAGCAAGAACCTACAACCAAGATTACTCTATCCTGCAAAGCTGTCATTTAGAATCGATGGCCATATAAAGACTTTCCCAGACAAGAAAAAGCTAAAGGAGTTCATCACCACCAAACCATTATTATATGAAATGATGAAGGGTCTTTTTGAAGAAAAAGATAAAATATATTAATAAACAAAGTGGCAATGAATACATATCTATCAACAATGGAATCTACAAACAAAATGAACAGGTGGAACAGAAACATTCTCATAGATACAGAGAACATTTTGTTGGTTGCCAGATGGGAGGGGGGTTGGGGGAATGGGTGAAAAAGGTGAAGGGATTAAGAAGTACAAATTCATTGCTAGACTGACAAACCTCAAAGGGAAAGGGGGTGGGGGGGTGGAAAGAAATAAACCAAAGAACTTACATGCATAACCAATGGACACAGACAATAGTGTGGGAAAAGGCGGGAGGGGGGCGAGAGTGGGGAGGAGGGGGTCAATGGGGGGAAAATGTGGAACATCTGTATTACATTCTACATTCAACAATAAAGATTTTTTTAAAAATAAAATGGAAAGACGCCCTGGCCGGTTTGGCTCAGCGGTTAGAGAGTCGGCCTGCGGTCTGGAGAGACCCGGGTTCGGTTCCCGCTAAGGGCATGTACCTCGGTTGCAGTTTGTCCCCGGCCCTGGTTGGTCGTGCGGGTGGCAGCCACTCGATGTGTCCCTTTCACATCGATGTTTCTCTCTCTGTGTTCCTCTCTCTCCCTCCCACTCTACCTGAACAAAAAATGCAAAAATGTCCTCGGGTGAGGATTAAAAAAAAAAGATTAAAAAATAAATAAATAAATAAAATGGAAAGAGGAAAAAAAAAAAAGAAATAGGCTGTATAAGGCTAGAACTGCCGTACACAGTGATTTCTCTGATGAATCTGGGCAAAGTAAATACAAAGCCTTCTAGGAAGGATTCGTCGTTCTAGATGCCATTAAGAACATTCAGGAACATGGGAAGAGATGATAATATCAGCATTAACAGGAGTTCGGGAGAAGTTGATTCCAACCACCATGGGTGACTTGGAGATTTCAAGACTTCCTTGAAGGAAATGACTGTAGATGTGAAAACAGCCAGATAGCAAGAATTACAAGTGGAGCCTGAAGATAGGGCTGAGTTGCTGTAATCTCATGATGAAGCTTGAACAAATGAGGAGTTGTTTCTTACGGATGAACAAAGTGTTTTCTCGAGATGGAATCTACTCCCAGGGAAGACGGTGTGAAGACTGTTGAAATGATAACAAAGCAGTTGTAAAATTATGTAAACTTGGTTGATGAAGTAGTGGCGGGGGACAGACACCAGTTTTGAAAGAAGTTCTGTGGTTAAAATGCTATCGAGTCGCATCGCAAGATACAGAGAAATCATTTATGAAAGGAAGAGTCAAGTGATGTGGCAAACTTCATTGTTATCTAATTTTAGGAAATTGCCACAGTAACTACAACCACCAGTAACCACCACCTTGGTCTGTCAGCAGCTGTCAACATCAGGGCAGGACCCTCCACGAGCAGAAAGATGACAATGCCCTTCAGGCTCAGATGATAACATTTTTAGCAATAAAATATTTCAATTCAATTATGTACATTTTTAGACATAATGTTATTGCACACTTAATAGACTATAGTATAATGAAAACATAACATTTGTATGTACAGGAGAACAAACAAACAAAAAAATGTGTGACCCACTTTATTGCAATATTCACCTTATTGCAGTGGTCTGGAACCGAACCTGCAGTATTTCCAAGGTATGACTATAGTTTGCTCATGTTTTCTCTAATTTCTTATTGCAGAAGTTTAGATCTTGATTTGAACTTATTTTGTCATAATATCAGCTTTCAGTCTAAAAATTGTTATAACTATATTTTAAACTTTTGATATGTTGTAAATTTCTCATTTATTTGGAGAAATTTTTAGATATCTCATTTTTATTGTTAACTGAATGTAATATAATTTTGGTCAGAGAATAAACTTTATATAATTCTATTCCTTTGAAGTTATTGAGACTTATTTTGTGAAATAGCATATAGTTGATCATGGTATATGTCCCATACTGGAAAAATTTACCTGCTGTAATTGGTGGATTTAGTATTCTCCAAATTCCAGTTACGTGAAGGTGGTTAATAATGTTTAAATCTAAAAAACAAAAAAAAAGAAAAGAAAGAAAGAAAATGGGCAAGGGTTAGAAAATATATTTGAAGAAATAGTGACAGGAAACTTTCCTAACTTGGTGAGGGAAGAAGGCATTCAAGTTCTAGAAGCATAGAGAGTCCCAACTAACAAGAACCCAGATAGGCCCAAACCAAGACACATAGTAATTAAAATGCCAAAAATTAAAGACAAAGAGAGAATCCTATAGGCATCAAGAGATAAGCAACAGGTTACCTACAAAGGAAACCCCATAAGGTTCTAAGCTGACTTCTCAACAGAAACACTACAGGCCAGAAGAGAGTGGCATGAAGTAATCAAGGTCATGAAAAACAAGGATCTGAATCCAAGATTACTCTATCCAGCAAGGCCATCATTCAAAATTAGAAGGTCAAATAAAGAGTTTTCCAGACAAAGAAAGGCTAAGGGAATATATTAACACCAAACCAGTACTGCAAGATATGCTAAAAGGACTGCTGTAATTAGTAGAAGAAATAGGAAGAAATATATAACCACACTAAATAAAAATGGCAATAAATAAGTATATATCAATTATCACCTTAAATGTAAATGGTTTGAATGCTCTGATAAAAAGACACAGAGTAGTTGACTGGATAAGAAAGCATGACTCACATATATGTTGTTTATAAGAGACCCACCTCACAACAAAAGACTCACATAGGTTGAAAGTGAAGGGATGGAAAAAAAATCTTTCAAGTAAACGGAAAGCAAAAAAGAAGCTGGGTAGCAATACTCATATCTGATAAAGTAAATTTCAAAATGAACACCATAACTAGAAACAAAGAAGGCCACTACATAATATTGAAAGGATCTATTCAACAGGAAGATATAACCTTGGTAAACATATATGCACCCAATATAGGAGCACCAAAATATATGAAAAATCTTTTGGAGGACTTCAAAGCAGAAATCAACAGCAATACTATCATAGCAGGGGACTTCAATACCCTGCTGACATCACTGGATAGATCTTCTAGACAAAAAAAATGAACAAGGAAGCACAGACTCTAAATGAAGTGCTAGATCAAATGGATTTAATAGATATCTACAGAGAATTACACCCTAAAACTGCAGAATTCACATTCTTCTCAAGTGCACATGGGACATTCTCAAAGATATACCACATGTTAGGGCACAAACTAAGTCTCTACAAGTTCAAGAAGATTGAAATTATATCAAGCATCTTCTCAGATCACAATGGCATGAAACTAGAAATCAATTGCAACGAGAATATGCAAAGACATTTGAAAACTTGAAGGCTAAATAGCATGTTATTGAACAATGAATGGGTTACTGTGGAGATCAAGGAAGAAATTTAAAACTTCCTGGAAACCAATGGAGATGAACACACAACAACACAAAATCTATGGGATGGAGCAAAAGCAGTTCTGATAGGGAAGTTCATAGCACTACAGGCCTACCCAAGAAGCAAGAAAAATTTCTGATAGACTATCTAACTTCACAACTTAAAGAACTAGAAAGCAAATAAAAAGAAAATTCTAGAGCAAGTAGAAGAAAGGAAATGGTAAAGATCAGAGCATAAATAAATGACATGAAGACCAAAAAAACAATTCAAAGGGTCAATGAAACAAAGACCTGGTTCTTTGAAAAGATAAACAGGATTGATGGACCCTTAGCTAGACTCACCAAGAAAGAAAAAGAGAGAGAACCCAAATACACAAAATCAGAAATGAAAAAGGAGAAATAATAACTGACACCACAGAAATACAAAGGATCATTAACAAATATTATGAACAATTATACGGCAACAAATTTGACAATCTAAGCAAAATGGACAAATTTCTAGAAACACATAGTCCCCCAAAACTGGACCGGGAAGAGATAGAAAACTTGAACAGACCAATAACAAATAAAGAAATTGAAGATGAAATCAAGACTCTCCCAGCAAACAAAAGCCCAAGCCCAGATGGCTTCATGGGGGAATTTTACCAAACATTCAAATAACTAATACCCATTCTCAAACTATTTCAAAAAAATTCAAGAAGAAGGAAGGCTTCCAAACTAGTTTTATGAGGCCAGCATAATTCTAATTCCAAAACCAGACGAAAAAAAAAAAACACTACAAAGAGCCCTGGCCGGTTTGGCTCAGCGGTTAGAGCTTCAGCCTGTGATCCAGAGAGACCCAGGTTTGGTTCCTGCTAAGGGCATGTACTTCGGTTGCAGTTTGTCCCTGGCTCTGGTTGGACCTGCAGGTGGCAGCCGCTCAGTGTGTCTCTTTCACATCATTGTTTCTCTCCCTCTCTTTCTTTCTCTCCCTCCTACTCTATCTGAATAAAAAATGGAAAAAAAAAAAAATGTCCCCAGGTGAGAATTAAAAAAAAAAAAAAGACACTACAAAAAAAGAAAACTACCGACCAATATCCCTGATGAACATAGATGCCCAAAATCCTGAACAAAATACTAACAAATCGAATCCAGCAATACATCAAAAAAATTTATTCACCATGACCGAGTGGGATTCATCCCAGGTATGCAAGGCTGGTACAATATTCGCAAATCAATAAATGTGATACACCACATAAACAAAATGAAAGATAAAAATCATATGATCATATCAATAGACACTGAATAAGCATTCAACAAAATTCAGCACCCATTTATGACAATATCTCGACATAATAAAGGCCATATATGAAAGACCTACAGCCAACATCATACTCAAAGGGCAAAAATTAAAGCATTTCCCTTAAGAAGAGGAACAAGGCAAGGATGCCCACTTTGGCCACTCTTATTTAACATAGTACTAGAAGTCTTAGCCACAGCAATCAGACAGGAAGAAAAAAGAAAAGGGATCCACATTGGAAAGGAGGAAGTGAAACTGTCATTATTCGCAGATGACATGATAGTATATGTAGAAAACCCCAAAGACTCCATCAAAAATTTACTAGACTTAATAAATGAATTTGACAAAGTAGCAGGATACAAAATTAATGTCAAGAAATCAATAGCATTCTTATACACCAATGATGAACTCACAGAAAGAGAAACTAAGAAAACAATCCCATTTACCATTGTGGCAAAAAAATTAAGATACCTAGGAATAAACTTAACTAAAGAAATAAAGGACCTATTAGTAGAAAACTACAGGTCATTGAAAAAAGAAATAGAGTAAGATATAAAAAAGTGTAAGCACATACTTTGTTCATGGATTGGAAGAATTCACATCATTAAAATGTCCATATTACCCAAAGCAATCTATAGATTCCATGCAATTCCCATCAAAATACCAACGACATACTTCACAGAACTAGAATAAATACTCCAAAAGTTCATATGGAACCAAAAAAGACCTCAAATAGCCACAGCAATCTTGAAAAAGAAGAACAAAGTTGGAGGGATCACATTACCAGATTTCAGGTTATACTACAAAGCCACCGTAATCAAAACAGCCTGGTACTGGCACAAGAACAGGCATATAGACCAGTGGAACAGAACAGAGAACCCAGAAATGGATCCAAGGTAATATGCTCAATTAATAATTGACAAAGGTGGCAAGAGCATACAGTGGAGTTGAGACAGCATCTTTAATAAATGTTGTTGGGAAAATTGGACAGCTACATGCAAAAATATGAAATGAGACCATTAACTTACACCATACACAAGAATAAACTCAAAATGGATAAAAGACTTAAATGTGGCTCATGAATCCATAAAAATCCTAGAAGAAAATGTAGGCAACAAAATTTCAGACATCATACGCAGCAGAATTTTCACTGATACATCATCTAAGGCAAGAGACACAAAGGAGAAAATGAACACATGGGACATTAAACTCAAAAGCTTCTGCACAGCAATAGATACGATCATCAAAATGGAAAGGCAACCCCCTGTATAGGAGAGCATAATTGCCGATGATATATCAGATGAGAGGTTAATTTCCAAAATATAGAGAGTGCTCATACATCTCAACAAAAGGAAAACAAAGAACCCAATTAAAAAATGGGCAGAGGAACTAAATAGAAACCTCTCCAAACAGGACATACAAATTGCTAAGAAACATATGAAGAAATGCTCAACATCACTAATCATCAGAGAGATGAAAATTAAAACAACAATGAGGTATCACCTCACACCTGTCAGAATGGCTGCCATCAACAAATCATCAAACAAGTGTTGGCGAGGGTGTGGAGAAAAGGGGACTCTAGTACACTGCTGGGGGGAATGCAGACTGGTGCAGCCACTATGGAAAACAATGTGGTGTTACCTCAAAAAATTAAAAATTGAACTTTCATTTGACCCAGTGATCCCACTTCTAGGAATATACCCTAAGAAGCCTGAAACACCAATCAGAAAGAATATATGTACCCCCATGTTCATAGCAGCACTATTTACGATAGGTAAGATCTGGAAACGGCCCCAGTGTCCATCAGTAGACGAATGGATAAAAAAGCAGTGGTACATATACAAAATGGAGTACTATGCAGCTGTAAGAAAGAAAGATCTGTTATCCTTTGAGAAGACATGGAGGGACCTGGAAATTATTATCCTAAGCAAAACAAGCCAAACAGAGAAAGACAAGTATCATAGGATCTCACTTATTTGTGGAATATAATGAACATAACAGTCTGAGGAATGGGGTAGTCCCAGAGACATGGAAGTGGTGTACAGACTGACAATCCCCAGAAGAGGTAGTGGTGGGGGAGAGATAAACCACAGAATTTATATGCATATATGCACAAACAATAGACATGGACAAAAAAGCTGGGGACAGGGTGGGGAGGGGGGAAATCAGTAGGGGGAAAAGGAGAAACATCTGTAACAGAAATAAATTTTAAAAAAGAATGTTGTCAATTTCTTGATGTTAAATTTGTATCCTGCTACTTTGCCAAATTCATTCATTTGTCTAGTAGATTTTTTATGGAATATTTAGGGTTTTCTATGTACAATATTATGTCATCTGCAAATAATGACAGTTTCACTTCTTTCCTATTTGTATCCCTTTTATTTTTACTTTATTTCTAATTGCTCTGGCTAAGACTTCCATACTATGTTAAATAAGAGTGGTGAAAGTGGGCATCCTGTCTTGTTCCTGTTCTTAAGGAAAATGCTTTTAGTTTTTGCCCATTGAATATGATGTTGGCTGTAGGTTTTTCATATATGACCTTTATTATGTTGAGATATGATCCCTCTATTCCCACATTGCTGAGTGTTTTTATCAGAAATGGGTGCTGGGTTTTGTCAAATGCTTTTCAGCATCTATTGATATGATCATATGGTTTTTATTATTTTGTTTATGTGGTGTATCACATTTATTGATTTGTGAATGTTGTACCAGCCTTGCATCCCTGGGATGAATCCCACTTGGTCATAGTGAATACTTTTTTTGATGTATTACTGGATCTGATTTGCTAATATTTTGTTAAGGATTTTGGCATCTATGTTCATCAGGGATATTGGTCTGTAGTTTTCTTTCTTTGTAGTGTCTTTATCTGCCTTTGGAACTAGAATTATGCTTGCCTCATAAAATGAATTTGGAAGTCTTCCTTCTTCTTGAATCTTTTGGAATAGTTTGAGGAGAATGGGTGTTAGTTCTTTTTTGAATGTTTGGTAAAACTTTCATGTGAGGTCGTCTGGGCCCAAGCTTTTGTTTGCTGGGAGTTTCTTGAGTACATCTTCAATTTCCTTAGTTGTTATTGGTCTATTCAAGTTTTCTGTCTCTTTCTGGTTCAGTTTTGGGAGACTGTGTTATTCTAGAAATTTGCCCATTTTGTCTAGATTGCCCAATTTGTTGGTGTATAAATTGTTCATAGTATTTGTTAATGATCCTTTGTATTTCTATAGTGTCAGTTGTTACTTCTTTCCTTTCTGATTTTGTTTATTTGGGTCCTCTGTCTTTGTTTCTTAGTGAGTCTGGCTAAGGATCCATCAATCTTGTTTATCGTTTCAAAGAACCAGCTCTTTGTTTCATTAATCTTTTGAATTGTTTTTTTTTTTAGTCTCTATGTCATTTATTTCTGCTCTGACTTTTAATATTTCTTTTCTTCTACTTGCTCAGGGTTTTTCTCTTTGATTACTTTCTAGTTCTTTAAGTTGTAGGGTTAGAAGTCAATTAGGAATTTTTCTGGTTTCTTGAGGTAGACCTGTAGTGCTATGAACTTCCTTCTCAGGACTGCTTTTGCTGCGTCCCATAGATTTTGTGTTGTTGTGTGTTTATTTTCATTGGTTTCCAGGAAGTTTTAAATTTCTTCATTGATCTCCTTGGTAATCCATTTGTTGTTTAATAACATGCTATTTAGCCTCCATGTGTTTGAATGTTTTTGTTTGTTTTTGTTGTAATTGATTTCTAGTTTCACGCCATTGTGATCTGAGAAAACGGTTGATATGATTTCAATCTTCTTAAATTTGTAGAGACTTACTTTGTGTCCTGACATGTAGTCTGTCTTTGAGAATGTCCCATGTGCAATTGAGAAGAATGTATATTCTGCAGCTTTGGGGTGAAATGTTCTGTAAATATCAATTAAGTCCAACTGATCTAGTTAGTCATTTAAGGACTCTGTGCCCTTGTTCATTTTTTGTCTAGAAGATCTATCCAGTAGTGTTAGTGGGGTGTTAAAATCACCCACTATGATTGTATTGCTATTGATCTCTCCCTTGAAGTCCTCCAGAAAATTTTAAATATATTTTGGTGGTTCCATATTTGGTTCATATATGTTTACCAGGATTATATCCTCTTGTTGGATTGATCCCTTTAATAATATGTAGTGACCTTCTTTGTCTCTTATTATGGCCCTCATTTTGAAGTCTATCTTATCAGATATTAGTATTGCTATACCAGCTTTTTTTCATTTCCATTTGCTGGAAAATTTTTCTCCATCCCTTCCCTTTTATCCTGTTACTGTGAGTGGGTCTCTTGTAGACAGTGTATGTATGGGTCATGTTTTCTTATCCAATCATCTACCCTATGTCTTTTGATTAGAGCATTTAAGCCATTTACATTTAAGGTTATTATTGATAGATACTTATTAGTTGCCATTTTTATTTTATGCTTGTGTTCCTCTCTCTCTCTCTCTCTCTCTCTCTCTCTCTCTCTCTCTCTTTCTTTTTCTTACAGCAGTCCCTTTAGCGTTTCTTGCAGTGTTGGTAAATTCCTCTAGCTTTTTTTTTTTTTTTTTTGTCTCTGAAGCTCTTTATTTCACATTCAATTTTGAATGATAGCCTTGCTGGATAGAGTGGTCTTGGATTCAGACCCTTGCCTTTCATTACTTTGTATACTTTGTGCCACTTCTTCTGGCCCGCAGTGTTTCTACTGAGAAATCAACTGATGGTCTAATGGGAGCTCCCCTGTAGGTAAATTTCTGTCTCTTTCTTGCTTCCTTTAAGATTCTTTCTTTGTCTTTAATGTTTGCCATTTTAATTATGATGTTTCTAGGTGAAGGCCTTTTTGGGTTCATCTTGCTTGGGACTGTCTGTGTTTCCTAGACTTGTGTGACTTCTCCTTCACCAAAATAGGAAAGTTTTCTGTTATTATTTCTTCAAACAAGTTCTCTATTCCTTTCTCTGATTCTTCTCCTTCTGGTACCTCTGCGATGTGAATGTTGTTATGTTATGTTTTGTATTGTCCCAAAGCTTCTTTAAACTCTCCTCCTACTTTGTAATATTTTTTCCCATTTGCTGCTCTATTTGGGTTTTTTTTTTTTTTTTTAACTTGTCTTCTAACTTGCTGATTCGGTCTTCTACTTCTTCTAATCTACTATTGAATCCTTCTAAGGTATTTTTCATATCAGCTATGTCATTCTTTATTTCCTCTTGATTTTTATTCATAGCTTCTACCTCTTTTTTTAAGCTGATGTAGTTCCCACTGAACTCTTTATAATTCTCATTAAGTTGCTTGTAGTTCTCACTAAGTTGTTTGAGCACCCTTAAAATCATTGCTTTGAATTCTTTATCTGACAAATTGCTTTCTCCCATTTCATGCATTTCCTTTTCTGGTAATTCTTTCTTTTCTTTCATTTGGGTGTTCTTTCTTTTTTTCACCATTTGATCAGTCTGGTAGTTCTAGGCCTGGTGAGGGTTGTTGGGACATGTAGGCAGGTCAGTGTATATCAAATAAGGCTACTGTGCCTCCCAGACTGTTTTGGTGTATGGTGCCTCTTGACTGCTTTGGGTCCTGGAGGATTGACAACTGGGGGCTGGTATTAGTCTGTCATGGTAGGTGCTGCTGGGGCACATGGGTCCAGCCGGTGCCTGCTGAGGCACATGAGTCCAGCTAGTGTGCTGCTGGGGTGCGTGGGCCTCACTCGTGCACTGCTGCGGTGCATGGGTCCCACTGCTGTACTGCTGCCTGATGGGGCTCACCTCCTGATCAGTTGCTGCTAATACATCTGGGGGCAAGTGTCAGCTCCTGGTTTCTGCTGCTACTGTTGCTACTATTGCCATAGGGTTCTCTCAGCTCTCAATCCTCTGCTGCTGTTGGGGGCTGAGGATGCTCAGCTCCTAGGACTTTGCTGCTGCTGGGGAAGGGGCTCCACTCCAAATCTGCTGCTGCAGTAGTCAGGAGCAGGTCTCAGCTGCCCAAGCCTTGCTGCTGCTTAGGTTGGGGCACTGTTTCTGATTAGCCTCTCCTGATGCTGCTGGGGGTGTGTCTCAGCTGCCGATCTGTGTTGCTGCTGCCTGGAGATGAATATCTGTCCCCAAGCCTCTGTTGTTGGGGATGTGTCTTGGCCCTGGAGCCACAGGTGTTGTTAGGGGTGAGGCTCCACTCCCACCCAGTCACTGCTGCTGTGGGGAAGGGTGCTGAGCTCCAAAGCTGGTGCTACTGCTGCTGAGGGTGGTGCTCACCTCTGAACAGGCTGCTATTGTGGGGAACGGTGCGTGGCTCTGATCAAACTGCTGCTGTACTCAAGCTGGTGGTGCTCAGGTCCTGGCTGGTTGCAGCTCCCGCAGGAGACACCTTTACAGTGCTGCTACTGTGCACTGGTTCATGTTGACACAGCAGGGCCCACTGGTCCTATGGTGCAAGGCACACTGGTTGATTCAGGTCACTTAGCCCTAGCTGCTCCTGCTGCCTCCTCCCAGAGAAGATCAGGGACCTTTCAAAATGACGGGGCCTTAAGGCCATGCAGGGAGAAGTGCCCTGACAAGCCAGTGACCATGGTATCCAGTTGCTCCTTGTCCACAATACAGGAACCCTCTGCCCCATGTTTCTGCACTGCT
The DNA here is from genome assembly GCF_014108415.1 of Molossus molossus. NCBI lineage: Eukaryota > Metazoa > Chordata > Mammalia > Chiroptera > Molossidae > Molossus > Molossus molossus. Next base: position 16,803,740 of record NW_023425344.1, on the reverse strand, counting down.
CAAGGTTGCTCATCCACACTCACATCCACTCACACTCTCTCTCACACTTGCTCACATTCTCACATATCACCCTTGCTCTGACCCTGCCCACCACCGTCTTCCCTCCTGTTTTTTAATTATTTTTTCTTTTTAGTTCTCTGATTGGGTGATTTTTTTTCTATCCTGTCTTCTAATTCACTGATCTGATCCTCAGCTTCCTTTACTCTGCTAGTTATGCCTTCCAATGTATTCTTTATTTGTGCTATGTCATTCTTTATTTCTGTTTGGAGGTTTTTTATTTCCAATTGGTTGATTTTCAATGTTTCTATATCTTTACTCATGCTATTGTGCTTCCTTATTATCATTACTCTAACTCTACCTCTGATAACTTGCTGAATTGCATTTTATTTATCTCTTCTTCTGTAGAATTCTCTTGTTCTTTCATTTGGGATTTGATTCTTTGTTTCACCATTTTGGCTGCCTCAGTTGGTTTTGGACCCTGCCAAATTTTCCCTGTAGGTTGGTGTTCTGCTGATTGTGGTGCCCTCTACTGGGTTTGGATGAGTGTGGGACCCACATTAAACACCACTGTCAAGTCTTACTTTCCTGGGTAGATTTGCAGGCCAATCCAAGGTTCAGTTTTCCTCTAGTTTTTGCCTGCTAGCTATTAGTCTCAGTTACTTGACAAGTCTTGGGTTGTAGCCCTCAGCTGAATGAAAAAATCCCTCAGGTGTTCAGGATAAGAGGATTTCTAGAGTATGGGGCAGATGCTTGCTAGGCGTCTCTTGCTGTTAATGAACCTCAATTTGCATTTCTCTGGCCTGGCCTGATGGTGTTAAATTCCTGAGGGAGGGGCTGTTGCTTCTCCCTGGGGCTCTGGGAAAAGACTCTTTGAGTAAGATGGCTATTGTCCTGTACGGGAGTGATTCAGTACAAAACTCCTGGTGCCCTCCCAACTCTTCAAATTCCCAAGTCTCTCTACATAGTTCCAATCCAGTCTTCCCTCCCTCTGCCAGAGTCCAATTTGAGTGGCTGTAGCTAATTTAATTCTCTGTCTCAGCACTCTGTGCTGTGAAGCTGGCTTGGGATTTGAACCCCGAGTCACAGCTAAAACAGCTCTCAGTTGCTGTCTGTGGGTTCCCAGCCTGCCCTCTCACATCTCCACATTTCCTACCAGGCTTGATTTGGTGTCCCCTTTCCATCCCTGGTTATATGGGTTTTCTCCAGCTGCTTTTCTGTTGGGTTTTCCCAATGATTTGTCTTTATTTTAATTGTAATTCCAGTTTGGTCCTGGGAGATGGTCTGTGTAGCTTCCATTTACACCACCACCATTTTTACCACCAGATTTTACATAAATATTCTTACCACCATAATAATAATAATGATGATGATGATGATGATGATGAAGGTAGGAAGAAGCTTTCAAGGTAATGGTTATATTTATGGTCTTGATGATGGTTTCATGGGTATATACTTATCCTCAAATCCATTGAATTGTATACATTAAACATGTATAGATTTTTACATGTCAAGCACACCTCAAAAGTAGTTTTTAAAAAGCAATAGGCATTTATTCATGATTTAGTTTGTTCTTGTTGTTTTCATGGGTCTTTCACGTAACATAAAGATCAAGTTAAGGAATAAGAAGAAGGGAATGTGGGATGGCAGATAACTGATATAACCATCTTGAGGATGCAGCCTGCCAGGGAGCTCTATGAGAGCACCGACCTTGCCTTGTTCACATTGTACCCACAGCTCCAGCGCAGTGTTTGTCACATAGTAAGTGATCAATCAATATTTGTTGACTCAAGGAATTAAATGTCCTTTATAAGTATATCATCTTCATTTTGCAGATGAAAAAGTTGAGACTCAGTGAATGGCTCAGGTAGAAACCCAGGTCTGACTCCAATAGCTGTTTCTTAACAAATTCTAGATTCCATTCCCCACTCCAATATTGAACACTGAATCAACAAAGAAAAGAATGAAGGGTTGAATTAGTCTATCTTTCCTAGTGAAATGATTCTGACTAACATTCGGATTCTATCATGTCTCCAATTTTCTTCCCAGATTTTTCTTTCCCAAATGTTTTAGTGCTGATTCTTAACACTGCTATGTATCAAGCACCTTTTTCCAATGGGATCGCATGTCTGGTCTTAGAATGCCCAAGGAGGCTACCTCCAGGTAAAAGACCCTGAGAATGGTTAAACACAGATTTCAACGGACTCCAGCCAAGGACTGTTTAAGCAGCCTTCAAAATAAAACATCTAAAGACTCCTTTTTATTCTCGCTTTAGGAAGGCAGGGCCTTTCTCTTGGTTAGTTTCTGGTCTCCGCTGGTGGTGGGGTAGCAAGTCTAGGTTATGGTTCAGAGGAAGAGCGCCACCTACTGATGACCTGCTCCACCTCCAGCACCACTACAGCTGGGCTTAGACCTTCCCATCCATGGTCAAGAGGGTGTGCAGAGGTCTTCTGGGCAGAACAACGAAATCTTGATTTTGACTTCCAACTCTAGTATTTAAAGTAGCACCAACAGAGACAAAATCATAGCACATTGAATATAGGGGAGGCCAGTGTGGTTCTGTGAGGGAGAATGGTAACCCAAGTGGGAAAAGAGTCTTCCCAAAATACAGCTTGCACATTCCTGACAAGCCTCTCCACTGAGTGTTACTTTGTTAGGGAGAATAATCCTATAGCATATTGAATATTATTCTAGCAAGGCATTAACTAGGTTATTTCCCGTAATAAAGTGATGACTTTATTCCCATTTTTACATGTTCCTGGGAAACTCCAATGTATGACAAAAGGCAAGAAAGATCAATCTCAAATACTCCTTGTTTCTGCTAGGAAGTTTGTAGCTACAAGTAACAGAAAGTCATGGCAACTTGACTAAGTAAATAGTTCATACAGTATGAACTATTTATGTGACATTCTAGAGTAGCCAAAACTAATATATAGGGATAGAAATGCAAATAGGGTCTGGAGCAAAGGATGTGGAGGGTTAATTGCAAAAAGACACACAGGAAGTTCTGTGAGGACAAAAAGTTCTATATCTTGATGGGATTTGGGTTATTCAGAGGTGCATGGTAAAAACCCATTAGGTGGTGCAATTAAGATTTGTGCATTTCACTTATATATTTTTTTCCTGGAAAAAAAGAGGTGAAAATAAATATCAAACTCTAGTTAATGACTTGCACTCGATGTCTGCAACTTACTTGGAAATCCACTAAGAAATACGGTGCACTGATGGAGGCATAAAGACATGGATTGATGTGTGACAAAGCAAATGAGCAAAAGGCCCATCACTGTAGGATCGAGGTGTTGTGCATATGGGTGTTCACCACACAATTTTTTCAGTTTTTATAAATGTTTGAAAATTTCAAAAATAAGTAAAACAGAAAAAGAAAGAACGCGGTCTAATGGAAATAGCACATGTACCTACCTCCAGGGTGAAATAACTTAAGAAAATATAAAGCTTGGACTGCTGTGGGCTGAAACGGTCTCAACTCAGTTATTTTAGTAAGAAAAACAGGTTGGGGAGTTCAGATGTCACCAATTACTTCTTTCGAATGTGGTGCCTCTGAGCTTCCTGGCACGTCCCTGTAGTAGTGATGAGCTCCCAAACTAAATTAATGAGGCCAAGGAAGACGATACTCACTGCTTTCCCAAGTATTTATACCTTTCTATAACCTCTTGACTAGCAAGAATGTTTTAAAATGGTTGGGACACAGACAACAGTATGCTGATTACCTGAGGGAAAGGGGGGGGGCATAGAAGAGGGAAAAGGGAGGATAGATAATGATGATGGAAAGAGACTTGACTTGGTGTAGTGAATACACAATACAATACAGATGATATATTACAGAATTGTACACCTGAAACCTATATGATTTTATCAACCAATGTCACCCCAATAAATTCAATAAAAATACAACATAAAGAAGCACAAAACATAAAAGAAAAAGTAAATAATAAATTGGGTTTTTTAAGAAAGAAAGAATGACTGGGAGCCTGCCCTTCCCCAAGTCTATCACCTTCCTAGTTTTGTATTTATTTTTTCAATAAGAATACCCCTTCCTAAGCAACCTGTCTCTGGAAAAAAGCTGCACAAAAAAATTCTTATTTAAGAGAGCCAGCAAAGCTTTTTAAGCCATTGAGTGATTTAAGCAAAGATGAACCAGACGTATATGAATTAAATTTCCCCTCAAGTCCTATAGAAATCCAATAAATAAATTAAATGCATGTGGATTTAAAAATTAAAGGCCAAGAAGGCTTGAGGCAAAGTGCATTTGACATTTGAAATAATAGAAACTTGAGAGGAGGCATGTAGCAAGATGTGCCCTTACGTGGTGTGATAGGGGCCCTTGGTCACCGCTCAGCCTGACTCTGTGTTTACGGAGCATAATGGCATTGCAGGGAAATTAAATAAAACTCTCTGGGCACCAGGTGTGACTTGAGTGCCATCACTTAGAGGACAATGTCAGTGGGCTCCAGCTCAGCCTCAACCCAGAAGAGCCGTGATTGCTGCCGTTCTTAGTTCCTACAGAGGTACACTCCCTTTAGAAAAGGTTTGCCGATAGCCCCGAAGTGCGGCTGCAAGATGGGCTGGCGATATATTGCAAGAACCTGAAAGATGTTCTCTGGTTTTGACCTGCTAATTCCACCAAGAGGAATTTGGCTTAAGCAAGGATTTCTCAGATGTGGCCAAACTGTGTGTACAAGGATATTCATCACTGTGTCATCCAACATAGTAAACATTTTAAGCAAGTGTATGTCCAACAAAGAGGATTGGATAAATAATTATTGCAGATCCTGTTTAACACAGTAGTAAAACAATAGGTGTACATTTGAGACATAACTTAGCCACCCACTGACTTTGGCACGTGGGCCAGTTTCATATGTAACCTGACTGAGCCTCTGCTTTCTCATCTATAAAATGGGTATAACATTACCTGTGGGCCCATTGGAAGGATGAAATGAGACAATACAAGTAAAGCCCTTATTTAGTGCTTGACCACTGTAAGTGCTTAACTACTGGCATTGTGATTATAATTACATATACATTATATATGTACATGCATAGTACTGTTATATAAATATTACAAATTATGTTATTTAAAGAGTATTTAATAGTATGGGCAATGCTCATAATATCTTATTAAGTAAAAGAAATAATGCCAACCTGGACATAAAATATAACTCAATCTTATTAAAATGGACATTTAATGAACATAAACAGAAAGACTGGAGGAAGAAACCCTCCGAATGCTGTTAGTGACTTTCATGTCTGATTGGGAGAACGTGGATGATTTAAATTCTGCTTTTTAAGCCTTTCTTTATTTTCAAAATTGTCAACCTGGATCACATATTACTTTGTGTAAGTTCCTTTTAAATAACGCCTATTAGTTTACTTTAATAGTTAAATATAAAGAAAAGAGTGGAAAGAGGCCCATTGTCTTATTACCCAGAAAATTGTGTTGACATTTTTAAAAAGGTAATATATAGCCCTGGCCGGTTTGGCTCAGCGGTTAAATTGTCGGCCTTCGGTCCTGAGAGACCCTGGTTCGGTTCCCGCTAGGGGCATGTACCTCAGTTGCAGTTTGTCCCTGGCTCTGGTCAGTCATGCGGGTGGCAGCCACTCGATGTGTCCCTTTCACATCGATATTTCTCTCTCTCTCTCTCTCTCTCTCTGTTCCTCTCTCTCCCTCCCACTCTACCTGAACAAAAACAAAAATGGAAAAATGTCCTCGGGTGAGAATTTTAAAAAAAGGTAATATATAAACATGATTAGAAATTCTAGGGCCTAGCAAAGTACAAAATTAATAGTGCAACTTCTCATTTGCTTACATCCTCTGTCCACCAGCCCCCAAAGGTAAGCACAGTTAACAGGGGGAAGAGAAATCAGAATACATCAGTGCAAACAGATCCATCTCATTCCTCCCATTTGTATCAAATTTTGTTTATATTCTATTCTAGGAAAACTGTTGCTTTCAAAACCCTTCGACCATCACCCACCTTGTGCCACCACCACCCCCTTCCAGCCCAGCCACAGGCAGCAACTCGGTTGACAGTCCTTTGGTATCAGTTGCTATACATTTATTTCCGAAAAGACATGCTCATACATGGCATGTGGCATTGCTGTATGACTTTCCTTTCTGATGTAAAAAGTATCATGCTCTACACATAGTTTACCCACAACACAGTTTTCTACAGTATGGCTACACCATTGTGTCTTTAGCATTTCGCCTAAGCGTGGGGAACTAACCTCATTTCTATTTTTATTTATTAGTTTTGTAATCAGAATGAAACATTGTTTTTAGGTTTCCTTTTTACTAAACCTAAAATATATCTAGAAATTTTAAATGGGATGTTGGAAGCAGAATTCAATGTCATATGACTTACTTGGGTATTAATGAACCCTCTTGATGGTTTCATGGTGTTCATCACCTTCTGGGACCTTGGAATGAACTGTGCAACCTCAACCACACTGGACCTCAGAAGTCAGCACTCCACCCCTGGGGCTGCTCCAGACTCCCTCCAGATTCACCTCCACCACCTTGAGGTCTCTGTTCCCTACACATGCCTTCTTCTCTGACCCCCACTGAGGCCCATGACCCAGTTTCGCTCCTCCTGCCAGCCAGGAGGTAGCTAACCCAGCTTTAGACTTGTTCTCCCAGCTAATCACTGTAGACAATAAACAAAGGGGTCAGAAAAAAAGAACTGTTTATATACCTTCACAATAGAGAAGTTGACACCTTGAGGTGGGGTGAGTGCTACTGTAACATTCCCTGAACTAGCATAAAAGTCTCTCTCGAGGTAAGCCCAAAACGTAGGGTCTTTCAATCCATCACAAGTCTTTTGTCACCTCATGAGTCTTTCCAACCTCCAATATGAGCGTCCTTGCTGCCCACTGCCCAATAGTTAGTGGCGAGTGAGCCAAGACGTTGTGTCCATTGTCTGAAGCAGAAACAATATTAAGAGAGAGAACAGGAGTGATCACCCTCACCTGCCTCATGAGAGAATCAAAGACCCTGAATATTGTTACTGCTGGAAGGGACCTAAAACATCCAAGTTCGTGTCCATTATTTTACAGATAAGAACAGAGGCTAGAAGAGGAGAAATGGTTGAAATGGTTATCTGAGCTCCCACAGGTAGTTCATGCAGAAGAGGGAGGGTCTGCATCCCCAGCATTTGGGGTTCTCATTGAGGGTTTCTGTCATCAGTTGAGATACCTGGTCCCAGATTGCTAAGCATGTCCCACATTGTCCCTGAATGCATAAAGGAAATCTTTCTTATTTGGATAAGGTTCAAATTCAGAAGCAGGGAGCTAAATTGGGGGTGGGAAGGGGCAAGGAGACGGTATGTGCCTGTGTGTGGCAGGGGGGCGGTATGTGGTGCAGGAGGAAGTGATGTGAGTGAGGGTTCAGGAGAGCTGCTTCCACGCTGCCTTGTCTCTTCTGCTCCTACCACTGGGCTTCCTGGTCACGCCAGCTGCACTTCCCAAGGCTCATCCCTTCCTGGCCTGCCACTGACAAATTGCATTGATTTACAAAACAGACAACTCTGCAATTGCCTGAGCACATTTAATCTTTTCAAATTAAGCCAACTTCACATTCGGCATACCATATGGAATTCTTCAGGGTGTTTATAAACACAGTTACACTTAAGCCCGCGTCCACTCTGCTTAAACTGTAGCAGAAATAGTGCAGAGAGCCAAGCACATGCAGATGGAAGGGACATCCTGCTACCAGGCCAAATCCTTTCAGAGGTGGCAGACTTTAGACCTCATCTGGTCCAGAGGCTGCACCCTCGGGGCTCATGGGCTGAATTCAGCACACAGATATGTTGAGTTTGGCTCTCTTTGTGTTTCCGAACATTTTTGTGCCAACATTTAAGAACCGGAAGATTTCACATAAAAATCCACACTTCTTGCATCTTTCGAAAAAACTGAAAATGTGGCCACACTGGTCCCTCATTCCCACACTAAGCCATCAGCTGAAGATGAGTAGGAGTAGAAGGCAGAAGTACCTCTGCCAGGGGTACCTTTCCCATCGGCCGTAATTTTCACCACCTCCTACTATCTTACACTAAAGATCTGCATCACTCTTGCTCAATACTGGCCTGACCCTTGAAGGCATCTGAGTTTGTCATCCTTATCTAAGTCATGACCTTCATTTACAGAAGAAGAAACTGAGTCTCAGAATCCAAACATGACCTGCCTAAAGTCAAAGTGATTGAGCTGGGATCTGATTCATAACACATAGTAGGAGGAGCCAGGCTGATATAGAGGTGGGGAGGCTGAGGGAGGTGATGAGAGCGTAAGGCTCTTCCTGAACCCAAGAATTTCCAGACAATCCAGAGAGAGCCTTGTACTTCCTCAGCCCATGCAGTTGACTGTGGGGAGGATGGAAAAAGGCAACTTAATTTGACCTATATTTTGAGAGCCTGAGAGACCACAGATGATGACTTCAGGATTAGATGAGAAGGTGAGCTATTTGATCCCCAGCCTTTGTAGATGTCCATTCATTCATTCATTCATTCATTCATGCAACATTTGTTGCCTTTCACAAGCTACATTAGGCCCTGGTCCTCAAGGAGCTTACAGCTGAGCAAAGAAAAACAGCCATGCAAGCTCATGAATTGCAACTGCCCTTCTCCCCTCTCTTCTAGTCACATCTGTAGGTGGAGGGCAGGACAGCACAGTAGTGGAGTTTGAGATCTTGGAAAATGGGTATCGGTCTCTGCCTCCTGTTCCTAGCACAGAGTTCCTGAAAACCTTGTAATTTTCTGGGTGACAAGGGTGTCTTTTGTTCTAATGAGGTGACCCTGGGTGGACTTCCAGATGGCTCCTGGATGGGGCTCCTTACCAGGAAAAACAGCCATGATTAGAAGCTTGGAATTTTCAGCGCTCTCCCTGTCCCCATGCTCTTGAGAAAGAAGGGCTAGAAATGGAGTTATGATAAATCATTCTTTTGTAATGAATGCTCCATAAAAAATCTAATAGTTCGGGGTTCCGAGAGCTTCCAGGTTGGCAAGCAGGTGGTGGTGCAGGGTGAGCGGTACACCTGGAAAGGTCACGGAAGCTCTGCACCCCTTCCCACATACCTCTCCTTGTGCATCACCTCCTTCTGGATGTTCATTGTTATCCTTTTTCATATCCTTTTATAATGAACTAGTAAATCCAAGTTCGTGTCTCCCTGAGTTCTGTGAGCCACTCTCTCAAATTAATCAAATCCATGTGGTGCAGGTCATGGGATCCTTTGATTTGTAGCCAAGTTGGACAGAAGTTGTGGGCAACCTGGGAACCTACTGATTGTGATTGGGATCTGACGTGGACAGAGTCAGAACTGAGTTGAATTGTGGGACGCTCAACTTGTGTCCAGGAACTGCTGGGTGGGGGAAAACCCCACACATTGGTGACCAGAAGTGTCAGAAGTGAAATATTCTACGTGAGTAATGAAGGAGAAAGACGCACAGGAGGTATGGACAGGACTGGGTTGGTTTGTCTCTTTGTTTGTGTGGCTGGTTGGCACACATTAAGGTAATGTACTGATTTGCAAACTTGGATTTGAATGCTGATCCTGTCCCCTCTCAGCTTGGACAAAATGCTTTCCATCTACAGTGGAGGTGGAAGAGGGTGTAGAGGGGATAAATGGTGATGGAAAATTTAATTAATTTTTTTTTAATCCTCACCTGAGGAATTTTTTTTTTCCATTTTTGTTCAGATAGAGTGAGTGGGAGAGAGAGCAACATCGACATGAAAGGGACACATCAAGTGGCTGCTTCCTGCATGACCCCAACCAGGACTGGGACAAATCGAAACCGAGATACATGCCCTTGGCTGGAATCGAACCCATGATTCATCTAACCCACTCATGGGCTGACTCTAACCACTGAGCAAAACTGGCCAGAGCAAAAAATTAATTAATATAAAAAGTGCTTCCCAGCTAAGCTTTAGTTTCCACATCTGTATAAAGTTATTAAATGCCTACCAGATAGAGTTCTTGTGAGGAAACATTTGAAAAGTTCCTTGCACAGAGTAAGCATTCAATAGTTGCTGAATTCAGTCATTCTTCTTCCAGAATGTGTTCTTCCCTCCTCTGGAACTCATCCGTTTCTCTTTCCCATGTCCTTTCTCTCTCTCTGTACTTTGTTCCAGGTATCACTTAAAATGAGGTCTCCGAATATTTTCGTCACTAGGTGATGGGCAGGCCTTATAATAAAAAGTGCCTGCACTTATTAAAATAAACCCATGTGGCCTGACTCCCCCCAAGCAGTGCATTGCTTGTATTACTTCTTTGAAGGACAGAAAATTACTAAGGACTGAATCCTTAATTATTTGGTCTCTTATTCTCATGGAGCATCTTGGTTGATGGTCCTGCTCTGGGGTTCTCACACACAAAAAAACTCTTCTGGGCCTTGAGCATTCCAGATTCAAAGGTGAAACAAAGAGCCAGAAAATCTTAGATGTTAATCCCAAGACAGATGCTGGTTCCCTCGTTGGCCACAGGCAAATGATCTCCCTGTCACTTCCCCCACCAGAAATGCATTCAATTATTTCCTGGTCTCACTTGAGGACTGAGAGACTTAATTAAGCTTTTGGAAGATGATTGTTAGTTAACCTAATTCTCTCAGTAAACTAAAAATCCTCTGCTTTCCAAATCGCACCTCCTAAATTTTCATAAATTAGGTTCACTTTTTCTAAAGTCATAATATAGAATGGCTCTTCTTTTACTAATTTGCTTCTATAAATGGCTTTAAATGATATTGTTACCACTTTCCCATGAACAGGCCCAGGGTAGAAAAATTCTGAAGAAGAGATTGTACCTCAAGGGTGACCAAGACCAGAGATGTTGGAAAGAGACCCATCCTCTCCAGAGGGAAGTGTTATCTTTGTCCTTGAAAATTGGGAAAGACCTTGGTCCTTGTGGTCCTTTGGTCCCTGTGGTCACCCTAAAGAGAATGTGGATCAGATTAAACTTGCTGATTTTGCAGTGGCATGAACAGAGTCCCTCCTGCCATGATCAAGCGTCTCTTAGACATAGGTTTGAATCCTGGCTCACCTCTTCCTAGCTGAGAGACCTTGAACATTTGCTCAGCTTCACAATCTGTTTATCTGTAAAATTACAAGAATAGAGTCTCCTTCCCAGGCTTGTCGGGAGGAGGAAGTGAAGTCATATGAGTTCCCTCTTCACATTCCCGTCTAGAGATTTGTACATCTGTCCAATTTCCACAACGAGATTATGATAAACCCCTGGAGAGCAGATCACTCTAGTGTATCCAGCCTTTCTCAACAGAAGTTCCACGAGAGAATTAACTCCATGGAAAATTAGGCAAGTGACTATTTTCACAATTCTCCCAAGGATGGCATATAACTAGTACTATGTTAGATGCAAAGGACAGAAGTTAATTCATTACCTACAATGGATGCCTTAGTGCATTAGGGCTTAATTCTTTCCTGCAACCTGATTAAGAAGCGCCGGTAATACCAATCATTATAAAGATAAACTCCAAACCTTCAGTGGTTAAATATAATAGAAATTTATGTCTAATGGGTGTTCAAAATTGGCAGGAGCAAAATAATTCAGAGCTTCCCAGCTTTCCACACTCATCTGCATTAAAGGGAAAGAGCAGGCCCGGCCGGTGTGGCTCTGTGCTTGAGCATTGACCCATGCACCAAGAGGTCGCCGGTTCGATTCCCAGTCAAGGCACATGCTCAAGTTGTGGGCCAAATCCCCAGTGAGGGGCATACAGGCGGTAGCCAGTCAATGTTCTCTCTCATCAACGTTTCTATCTCTCTCTCTTCCTCTCCCTTCCTCTCTTTCTAAAATTAATAAAGAAAAAAAAAGAAGAGAAAGAGCAGAGAGGAGTGAGGTTTTCTATTCAGGTTCTATTGGCTTAAATGCAGACACATGGCCACTCCCAACCTCCATGGAGGCTGGGAAATGTAGTTGATCTGTGGAGCCAGGGAAAAGAAACCAAATGCTAGCAGGTGTCTGTCATATACAAGTATTAACCTCCTGGTGTTTGGGTTATCATATTGTATAATACAGTAGGTGATAGTGTTCCATAAATAGTTAAATTTATAAATGAATGAGTGAATTCATCATTCATTTATTCACTCAAGCTTCACGTCTTGACTTTCTCTGTTTGTCTCGTGTCCTATTTCTCCTGAACCCTAACCCTAGCCAGCTCCCACAAATAAGGCCCTGATAAATTGATCTGTAGCATTAAACAGTGTTTGGAAAGAGTACATGACCTCAACCTTCAAAGCTTTGGATTTGAGTCTTAGCTGGATCAATTTACTAGCTGGGTGACCTGGGATCAGTCACTTTTTACCTATCCTTACAGATAGGTATTACATGCTCCTTTGTCTACAGTGAAACAATGGTTTGTGGCCCATCTCGTGGTTTGGGGGAAGACCACAGGTCTTAGTATAAGTTAAGCTACTTTGGGGAGTGTCATCCACATGCAAATGCTATTGATATTTGTCCTTGTTAAGTTGTCAGCTGGAAATACTCAAGGCATCTCTCCTCAAAGGGCATCTGCATTGTGAGAGAATATTCTGAGGAGAGTTCCAGTGGTAAAATATCAGGCACTTCATTGCAACACCGTGCTTTCTACTCAGTGTTTCTGTTTCCTGGTAGTTATAAGATAATAATTTCAAAAAATGTCATCGCAGGGGAACCAGAGCACAGGGCTGTTGTTTGAGTCTGTAATGACGGCGAGCTCCAGGATGGGGAGGAATGAGCCAACATGGGCTAGTCCGCGAGATTCCAGCCCGTCGGGGAGGGAAGGAAAGAAAAGGGAGAGGCGGGTCGGGGCAGGGGTGGGGGCCACCCCATACCTGTGTGGTGTGTCTCTGGCAGCACAAGTGAACATCAAATGACCCAGTTTGATTATTTCCGCCAAGTATTTCCTCCCAGGGAAAGTTATAGAGAATCAGGGAGAAATTCAAGATTTATAGACCCTTCCAATGGGGCAAAAGTAAAAAGCCTTTGTCATTTGCATGAAAACTAATCTAGGTGAATCCTAAATTAAAGCACTCACCTTGTGTGGAGCAAGAGTCGGAAGCACCCTGCTGCCAGGAGCCTCTGACATCTCGGGAAAGGGAGGGGGCACGGTCCGGTGGACAACACCCTGGCGGGGGAACCACGCAGAGCTGGCTGCGGATTCATGCTCTGCAACTTAGTTCTAATTTGATTTTAGGAAAACCTCTTGAGTCTTTAAAGATAATTCCTGTGTCAAAGGTTTGTCAAAAAGACTAGATACAACAATATGCCTGTTGGCCTTCCTAGCATGTAGTAGGTATTCAATTAATGTAAGTTTATGTTATCAAAATGGACTAAAGACCTATCTCCCCTGGTGATGTAGTGACTGACGTGCTCATTTCGGTGGGGGGGGGGGGAGGACTTGCCCAGCTGGTGTGGCTCAGTAGTTAAGCATTGACCCATGCACCAAAAGGTCACAGGTCCAATTCCCAGTCAGGGCACATGCCCAGGTTGAGGGCCCAATCCCCAGTAGGGGGCATGCAGGAGGCGGCCAATCGATGTTCTCTCTCATTGATGTTTCTCTCTCCCTTGTCCTTCTCTCTCTCTAAAATCAATAAAGAAAAAAATTTAAAAAACTTGACAAAGCATAGGATTGAAATATTGCTGCCCCAGGGAAGAAGGATCTTTCCTGACCATCCTACCCAGAGTAAACCCTCCTGGTGACTTCAGAACCGAGCACGCATTTGTGTGCTTGGGTTTTGTCCTGTCCTTTTAACCAAAATGTAAATTCCAAGAGGGCAGAGAGCTTGTTCACTTGCTCATGGTAGTTCAGTGTGTGACACAGCCTAGAACGCCTAGAATGTCACATGCTCAAAGGTAGCCGTTGGAAGGAAGGGTGAGGAAGAAACCAAGGCTACCTGAAAGGTGAATCGACACTTAACACTGACAGCCCCCCCACCCCGCAGAGAGAGCTGCAGCCTGCAAGGCAGGAGCCCCTGGGAAAGGCAGAGCTGACTGAAGTGCCTTCTGACGTGTAGACCCCGAGGAGATCCCTGCACCGGAAGTCTCCAGAGAAGCTGGGCTGGGACAGGGGCAGGGAAAGAGCGTGTCTGGCTGCCATTTGGGCACATGAATCCAAGTATGCAAATGGGTTAGGAAGACGCCCTCCCCAACCCAACCTGCCCATGCGGAACCCAATTTGCACGCATCACCCACGCCCCGTGTGGCATCCACCTTCCCTTCCATCGGCGGTTGTGGGGCTAGGGAGGAAAGTACCTTTCAAGACCAGACATGAATCTTGCAGTGAACAAGCTTTACCCTGCCCTGTTGTGTGGGTTTTAACCTTTCCTAACACCACAGCGCAGATGGAGAACCTGAAGAAATGCACCGTAAGCTTCCACACTAGGTTGGGGAAATTCTGACCATGAAGAACAAATAAGAAAGCATGAAATGCCATCATGAGCCTTTTCTCCTAAAAAGAAGCATGTAGACCCACATTCTTTGCTTGCTAGACTCCCTCCTTCCCAGCAATCCCTTCCACCCCTGTCTTACTCTCCCACACACACACACACACCCCGTGGACGAGGCTAGGTCTCATGTTAGGTGTGACCGAGCACGGCTAGGATATTTATGAAGCACCTGTTACGTGCCTGGCCCTGAGTTGCTGGGAACACCTATGTGTACTACTTCATTGAAAGGTCCCAATTAGCCACACAGCTGTCCTCTCCACCGTACACTTAGCAGTGAATTCGTCTGAGATCACACTGCTAATCGCTCAGACTTCGCCAGTCACACTGCTTAACTCTTTTTAATTCTATTTAAACTGAAGACAAATGTGTATGCTATGTGCTTTCACCCTTTAGTATCAATTCCTATGGAAATAATAAAAGATGTACACAAAGACGAAACGATGAGACTTAATTACAGCATTATTTATTTATTTATTTATTTATTTATTTATTTATTTATTTATTTATGTTAGTCCTCATCAGAGAATATTTTTCCCATTGATTTTTGGAGTGAAAAGGAGTGGGGAAGGGAGGAGAGAAAGAGAAACAGTGATTGGTTGTCTCCCACACAAGCCCCAACCAGGGCTGGGGACCGAACCTGCAACCCAGGTACATGCCGTTGACCAGGAATCGAACCTGTGATCCTCTGGTCCACAGGTTCTAATCACTGAGCCATGCCGGCCGGGGCTGCAGCATTATTTGTGATGGCAATACTGCTAAATATTCAGCAGGAGGGCTTGGTTGAGTAGATTAAATTATGAAACACATAAGAAGTGAAATATTTCATAAACAATGTGATTGTTTACCTACTGCCAATGAAACATGTTGCTGACTTGTTATTTAAAAGGGAAAAAAAACACGTTTCAAGCAATAGGTAGAATACTCTTTGGCAAATACATACACAGGCAAATATATGCATATAAAAATTCAAAAAAAATGAACAGTTTATCTTTGAATAGTAGGATTATAGGTAGGTTTTATCTCCTTTTGCTTCTCTGTATTTTTGAGTATGTGTCTACAATGAGCTTGCATCCCTTGGGCAGTTTGCTTTAGTTTTTCCTTTTTAGGAGTAATTTTTAGAATGATTAGAAAGCTGCTTTCTAAAACATTTTGCTTGAGGGCCCAGAATTTGGAAACATTGCTTCTTTTTTAGCCACTACTGAAAGGAGAACTAGAAATCCTAGCCAAATACTGACAGTTGGCCAATATTGTTTCTTTTTGTAATTACACTGTAAATTGCTGATTAAAACGTAAGTGCCTGAAAACAGAAACGTGTCCTTTTTTCCTCTTTAATTGGTGTCCTTCTGTGGTGTTCAAGGACTCTGCGCGGCTGTTTGATTTCTTCTCTTTATTCCTTGGGTTTGGGTTTGGGGCTGTTGTTTTTTTCCCTATTTTACACCAGAAGCTTATTCACTGGGACCCTTTTTCATTCTCATTTGGGGAAATTTGGAAAATGTAAACAAGACTGAAAGTGACATTTTTTTCTTTGACTAAAATTCGGGTGTGTTGAGTGAAGAGTTCATGTAAGCAAATGAGGGGGGAGGGCCATGTTTAACCTACTTAGGCAAATGCTTCTGAACTCTTTGCCACATCCTTTTGTGCCCAGTTAATTAATGGACTGATTACACATGATCGTAATTCATCGAGGCGATTTGGCGGGATTTCCCTGGCGCTGCGCCCTGTGAGTGTGTGAGCTACCAGCATGGACAGCAGCACACACACCCCGTCCCGCAAAGTCCTCGCGGGCTCACAACCGGCTGGAGCCCGAGTGGGTCTTCCACGCTCCTCTGATCTTTCAGATTTTACTGTGTTTTGGAACCCAACATATCCCTCTGTAAAATAAAACCGTGCTTTTGTCGTGGCCGGTTTGGCTCAGTGTTGGAGTGTCGGCCTGCGAACCAAAGAGTCTTGGGTTCGATTCTGATCAAGGACACATGCCTCAGTTGTAGTTCCGTCCCAGGCCCTGGTCAGGGTCGTGTGGGAGTCAGCCAACCTCTCTCTCTCTCTCCCCTCCCCCCACTCTATCTGAATCTGAAGATACATGGAAAAATATCCTCGGGTGAAATTAGTATATATATATATGCTTTTAAAACCACAAAACTTTCTTTCTTCACTGAAAATAGAGAACAGAAGGTATGAGTGAAGTATCGGCCACGCTCATGGACTATACACGACGTAAACAGTGCCGCAGCTGTAACCGAGAACACCCGCAGCCAACGCTCCCGTCCCCACAACCAGAGCAGAGGCTTCCTGCCAGATCCTGCCTCGTTTCTGTGCAGAACAGAGTCCACTTCAGCTCCCACGTGTTCAGACATGTCCTCGGCCTGGGGCTGGGACTCTTCCTCCCTCAATGGATGGCGGCTGAACGCAGTTTGGACCATCTAGTAAGACAGCCTCAGAACTTTCAGGTCTACTTAGTACCAAAACGCCAGCCTAGTAGACGTGTTCATTTTCTAGGTTTGCAAATGATTTGTGGTTTAATTCTGTTTGCCAGAGCAACCTCTTTCATAGTTTTCCAGCTGATGACATGCCTCTTTCTTTCACTAATAAATCGGGAGTAGAATAAACGTAGGAACTGACCTTAGGAGCACGTGGAATCTGGAACAGCCCCCACCAGCTGTGCTGTTCAACAGAGGAGCCAGCAACACAAGGGGCGATTTACATGTAAACAATTAAAATAATAAAAATTTAAATCCAGTTTCTCAGTCGCACTAGCCATCTTTCTAGGTCTCCATAACCACATGTGACTAGTGGCCACCACCTCAGACAGCGGAGGTGAAGAATGCTGCCATTGTTGTAGAAAGTTCTACTGGCCTGCCCTCATCCTTAAGGGACAAAACATGCAAAAGCATGTGACCCACCTCCCTCGAAATGTAGGTGCGTATAGTGTAGCTACAGATATCTTCCACTTTGCACCACAGCTGTAGTTCAGAATGTAGAGTATAAGTGGAAGCAGGGACACATGTATTCCAGGCGCCGTCCATTCTGGTTTCTATTGTTGTCGAACAAGTCACCCCAGCACTGAACATCTTAAAGCAACAACCATCACTTTAGTATCTCTCCAGGTTCTGGGCTTCCTGGGTCTGTATTCAGGTGCAAATGGAGGCTGGGGCTGGAGTCAGCTTCCTCCCCCCAGAGTCTGGAGACTGATGTGACTGTGGGCTGGGACCCCAGCCGGGGCCTGTCCTGGAGGAAGTAGTGACACCTCTCAGAACCCGGCCTGGGCAGATCCATTTGGCATTCCACACAGAACTCACCCTCCCTATTCAAGAGGAAGGAAGAGGAGGAGGGTCACCGCCCTTCGGAGGGTGTGGGATGGGCGAACTTGGGAACTACCACTTACTGCACCTGCTCAGGACTGGCCAAGTGTCCATTTCCTCCTCACTGTCCTCCTGCTCACTGGCCCTTCCTGCAGATGGGAGCCCCAGCTGGGAGTAGATCGCGTTAAAGGAAAACGAACCGCGTGACTTCTGCAGCGCTTCCTCCTGCCCAAGCGTGAATTCTAAGTCTTCGCTGTGCCATGGGTCCCTGTGGCAATATGGTGAAATCTATGGATGGACTCCTCGGAATAATGTTTCACTTAGAATAAAGCATAGAATAAGCCCTGGCCGGTTTGGCTCAGCGGTTAGAGCGTCGGCCTGCGGTCCGGAGAGACCCGGGTTCGGTTCCCGCTAAGGGCACGTACCTTGGTTGCAGTTTGTCCCCAGCCCTGGTTGGGTCGTGTGGGTGGCAACCACTCGATGTGTCGCTTTCACGTCGATGTTTCTCTCTCTCTCTCTCCCTCTCACTCTATCTGAACAAAATATTGAAAAATGTCCTCGGGTGAGGATTAAAAAAAAAAAAAAAAAAAAAAGCATAGAATAAAGACATAGGATTTCAAAGGAAATCAATTATATGGAAACCAGTCACCAAAATTGTTAGTTAAATCCTAATTGAGTAATATCCAGCAAGCCCTAGCAACAGGTCTAGGAAGTTCTGTAATTTCAAAATTCTGATGAGCCTGAACAATATTTTGAGATATCTTTAACAATTACATGTGATAGAGAAATGTCTGTGATTTCCGCTGATGACAAATTCGTAAGTTCTGCTAAAACTGCGGTGCTTTGTGGCCTACATTCATCTTTAACGGAAATGCTAGATTTCTTAAAGGCTAGTGAAAATAAAGACGTGATTTTTTTTTTCTCACCCAGGTTTGTGGTTCCCTGGATCTGCTATGCTTAGGAGCCCCTGAGCTTTGGGGGGAAGGCTGGGGTAGGAGTCCTTTGTGTGTCAGAGCCCCAGGGAGAGCTTTGGGAAGTGTCAGGTGAGGTATAGGCGGGGCGCAGGCTGGGCGGAGGGCTGGGGCAAGAGAGTAACGGGAATCTGGATGGGGAAGGAGAAGGTTCTGGAAGGACAGAAAGCTGGAGAAGATGGTCAAAGTGGAGGCTCGAGGCAAAATTCCCTAACGAGGAAACTCCTGCTGGGATGGGCGAGAACACTTTTAGGCCCCCAATTAGGATTCTCTATACTAGATTTTTCCTCTCCACCCCAGGCCATGATTTGACATTACTTATTGTGGCCACACCATGAGCTACTTGCTAGACTGGACTTTCCTTTAGAACCCACAAGCAGAGATGCTACCACAGCACCTTCCTTGAGCCAGTTGGTCCAGTCACTTCTGGGGGGGCAGGTGTTTGAGGGTGTTGGTTAACTACATTGCTCTCCTGGGTGCCCAAATTCTAAATCAGAGAAGAGGCAGAAATGAGGAGGTGGATGGCAAAACATTCGCTTTGTTGCTCCTGGAATCTGGAGTGGAGGTTACAACTTAGATGCAGGCTTCCCGCTTCTCCCTGTCCTACCACCATCCTCACCCCTATGCTAAGCTGGGCAACTGCAGGGGACAGGTGGGGTCTATGGGACAGACACACTTGTCTAGGACTGCTGCCTGGCACTTGTCTAAGGAAGGATGGGGGAGAGGGGTTGGCAGGAAGAGGGCAGAGCAAGGTAAACACAAAGACACACGCACACCTGTAGTGTTCTTGATGGACTGCTTCCTCCCCATCCAGAAACCTGGACCGATGGCTGTCATTCTCCAACAGCTCACTCCATCTCCAAGGAGAGAAGTGAGGGGTGTGGTAAGCAGCCAGGTGTCTTAGGGAAAACTCTTCATGAAATCTGAGAGATGGAAAGGTAACCCCCTTCCAACACCCGTATTCTAAGATCCCCTACCTGCATATAAATAATAATTACATTTTCATTTTTATTTATATTTATTAGTATTATAAAAATGAAGAGGAAGATCAAGAGGGCTCCTCCTTACCTTATGATGGGGACTAGATGAACAATTTTAATGTATAATCTCATTTAATCTGTATAACAACCCTCTATCACAGGCGGTTGAACCATCTGAAATTGTTGATTTTAGACTTACAAAAACAGAATTCTTGTGTCCTTCAACCTCAGGGCTCCCCCGCAAGGTCACTGAGATTTACAGAAATTAGGTGGCTTGACGAGGACCACACAGCTAGCCAGTAGGCCATCTGGAACTCAGCGCAGGCCTGACCCAGAGAGCAGGGTTTGAACTACTGTAGTGAGACGGGGGCGCCCCGGTGTGCCTGGGGGTGCACCTGCAGGATGCTGAGGCTCATTTCATAGAACAAGCAACATCAGCTTCTCTCTCCCAGCCCTGTGCAGGGGACTGAGAATAAAGAGGTAAGTAATGTACAGGTTCTGCCTTGAAGGGTTGCCTTGCTCAATGAACCTATTTTTCTCTGGTCCGCGGGCCGATGCTGTAACCGCTGAGCCAAACTGGCCAGGGCATCAGTGAATATATATTTAACAGGCTAAACACTGAGGCTCACCTTCTTATGCACACAGTGTGAGGAAGGCCTGCTCTGCTTGGGAGAAGCCTCCGGCCTTACAGCGTCCAGCCCTTGCTGTTCACAAGGCTCGTTGTTACCTATTCTTGGAGCTGGCGTGCGTCTCCGCTGAGCCACTGATACGGGGCTGAACCTGACGACTTGGCCTGGTCTAGAGGAAAACCTCCCCTGCTCAGAACTAAGCAGGTTTGCGATAGAAATGAAGGCCAGAGTGGGAGAGACAGTAACGCTGGAGACTCAGATGCAAGGACATCTCAGATTCCTTTTTGCATTTTTTTCTGAGCATGAATCCAGCCGGGAGATCTCATCCTCATTTCAAATCACTCCCGGGAAATAGGTTCTACACTGGGTCCAATCCAATAGGGGATCCACCTCCTCGGGGACTCTGGCAGCAGTAAGACCATGGGGCACTGAGACCCGGCAGCCCCGGCTAGGAAGGCTGTGTCCGTGGCATTTCGGCCCTTCACTCCCAACTTCCCAATGCTAGCGGCTGACCAGAGGACCACCCAGCCCAGCCATTCTGCCTCCTAAACACTTTCAGAGCATATCCACTGCTATTGCTGTCACCACCCAAGTCCAGATGGCAATCATTTCTATCCCCCAATGTTTGATCTGTTAAAAAACAAACATCGGCTTGTGTCATCATATCGCTCCGGACCCTTCAAAGTGATTCCCCACTGACCCCAGAATGATGTCCAGACTCCCTCCCTGTGCCTGCCTCGCTCCACGGCCCCCTCCTCCACCCTGCCCCTCTCGCAGCCACTGGGCTTCCAGCACCACACGCGATGCCGTCCCTGAGGGGCCTCTCCGCCAGGCAGTGCGTCTGCCTGGAACATCCTCCCGTGTCCACTCGTCTTAGCCATTGTGCCCTCGGATGCTTTCCATGGTGCTCCTCTGGCTCCTAGGTTTCCCTGCATGTCTTCCACCGGATACTTTCACCCCCATCGTACGTTCTTGTTCAGCTCTCCAGCTCTCCCACTAGAGTGTCAGGGTCACAGAAGGGTTTCAGTAAATACGTGTTGAATGAATAGATAAGTGAACAAATTTAAAATCCATGCACCAGACGATTAAAAGGTCTTTAAAATATGTAGCCAGTTAGGGGCCTGAGCGAACTTGAGTTCTGCTCTAGGAGGGAGACAGACAGTCCCCAGGCTCCAGTGACACCCATATATCTGAGTGGATCCCAAACCCCACGAATGACTCAGCACCCACCAGGCCACAAGGCGTCAGGGCTGGGTTCCCAAGAGCCCATATGGCAGTGGCCGTAAACTAGGGTTCACTCTTCATGCTACAGTTGTACCCTATTCAGTAGCACCAAGTCTAAGTCTCATCAGAAATGTATATGGCTTCTTGATTTGCTTTTATTATTCATTTCAAACATGGTGAAAGCAAGTTTTCCCAGACTTCAATGGAGACCTCCATCTCTTAGCTGTCTATATGAACGCGGAATAGAGAACAGCCTTTCTCAGGGACAGTTTGCCTTAACAATGGCATTGCTGCTGTCCCCTCAAGGCCAGAGGCTAAGGTCACCTGTAAACCCTCCAGAGACCAGGGGACAAGAAGTAATTGTCGTTTACTGCAGATAATCTGGATGTCGGCATTTTTAGGCAAAATCACTAAAGCTAAGACTAAAAAGTTATTTATGCCTTAAGGACAATAGTGCTTTTAAAATTTATATTTAATATATAAATTAAATCCAGGAAATAAAGTTGCATTATATAGAAGTTCACACAACTAATTCTTACGGGGAATGCCTTCTACAGCCAAAACATACGAGGAGCTAGCTCTGTCTGCTGAGCCAAGAGGGAGCATTTCCAAAGTGGAAACATTCCACTGAAGACCCCAGGGTAATCATGCCCATCTCATCCATTAGCCTTGATGTCACAGAATGAATCAATGTCAGAGAGACCGGGTCCCAAACCACTGAGTGTTGTGAAAAGATAATAAACTTACAGTATACATGTATTCACCCTTGACCTTGCTCCACAAAGCCTTTGGAAACAAGTGAGTTAAAATAGTAAGACTTAAATAAATGCTAAAACACCAGAATCAGGGAAATTATCCATTAGGATGGCATGTCCATTTTGGGTTGGGAAGACAGAACATAGTTTGGAAAAGTTTCATTCATTATTATAGATGAGCTGCACATTTAGCTTTGAATTTTCTAGTGTCCAGAATGAGAAGGGAATATTGCCAGTTACACTCAACATAGTACCACCAGTTATGTCTTAATCTGCACATTGTAAGGGTCATCCTTGCCTAAGAACACCTCCATTGCCTAGGAACATTGAGAAAGTCCAGACACTAGTGAGACAGGTATGATGGAGTTTTATTCTACCTTGGGTAAACCAATCACTTCTTGCTGTCCCTAACTCACGTTGTTGAGGTGACAAAGTGTCCTGTTCCTTGTAGGTCCATCCCAAGGCTTAGACTGGGTTCATTCATTCAACAAACATTTACAGAGAACTCCCTCTGTGCCAGGCGTGGGGGCACTGTGATGTGCTGCCGCCCAAGACCCCTTCAGGCACCAAGTGTTCTCCTTTGGCTGCTGAGATCATTGCTGGCACCCAGCCCTGCCGTCCAGTCGCTTCAGGAGCCGCCTGAGAAGAAGGGGCCTCCTCACCTGGGGGGCCCCATCTGGTGACTGATCGCTGGGGGATACGAAGGCCCGGCCCCCTTATCTCAGCTTGGGACAATTCTGAAGGGACGTCTGGGACTCAGAACACCCCACAAAGTTGTCTGGGAGCCCGCAAGAGACTGCCTCACAGCTCGGCTGCTACCTCGTCCCAGTCCCACTTCCTTCCTTTTCCTTCCCAAGTCCAAGATCCTAATAAACCCCAGGCACACTACCTCCATCTCAGGGCAGACTTGTAGGGGGGAAGGAAGAGAACCCCGCCTGGTTAGCTGTGACACCCCTGCTTCCTGTCCAGGAAGTCACAGCGGAAGGGAAGAGCCTGGGTGGTCCAGCCTCCCCTGTCCTTCACCTTCTCCCCATTTTCCTCCCTGCTGGGGACCCAGGACTCTTGGTTCCCTTCCTCATTGTCAAAAACTAATCTTGGGCTAAGTTTACCTACACTTAAAATGAGGGAAATGGACTAAATGGCTTGTAAGCGCAATAATTATGATTGTAGGAGCATTTTACAACAGAGTCGTGTTCTTTTAAATCTCAACCACTGATTCCAGAGAGTGCCAATTTATGCAAATGCAAACTAAAGGACATCACAATATACTATTTATTTGTTCAATACAGTATATTTTAGTAAATACATTTACGTCACCATCATTGAAGAACATTCAATGAGCGCCCGCCAGATGCATCATGTAGCGCTGGAAAAATCAGCAGTTGTTGAGATGTTGACATGTTTAAATTTGGCTCATCTTACATGAAGCAAGTGAGAGTGCATAACTTAGATTGGGAATTACATTCATGCTACCAGGTTGTTGTTTCTTCTTTCTCGTCGTCTTTTTCTTCTTCTTTCAAGCTGCCAGATGGTGTGGATCCAATTATTCCAGGCTGCAGAGAGCCTGGGTTTCTGCAGATGAGCGAAATCATCGGTGCAGACTTCTGCTTCCGTCACCGCCACTCACAGTGGTGTAATCTGCTCCCACCAAGAACCTCTAGCCACCCATGCTGCTCAGGTAGGAGGGTGGTTCCAGCGACACTTTGAAGTGCACCTCAAGAGTTTCTGGAATAAAACTTTTGTTTTATCTCTTTCACTTATTTTGTTAAACTCTTAGAAATATACATTTTATCTTTAGTTTAAAAACAAACTTGACTTCTAGGATACATTAAAATATAGTAATTAAAATCCCAGCTTGGACAGTCAGATAGTCAATGATGATAGCCTAGTTTTTGGAGCATGGTCTATCTGTTAACTTGTCTATCCTCACAGCAATGTCTGCATTTCACAGAGGAGCAAACTGAGACACAGAGAGCAAGGACCACTTGCCAACGGTTGCTAATAAAAGGAAGAGCCAGGATTTTAACCCAGGCCAGTTGGGTCATATAGACCATGCTTTAAGCTGTTTCCTCTACTGATATGTGGTCAGTTAATATCTCTGTGACTCAATATTTCCTTAAAAAAAAAAAAAAAAACAGAGATAAGAATACCACCTTTAATATAGGGTTGTTGTGAAGTGATCAGAGGAAACAAGAGAAACATTTGGCTCTCTGCCAGGCATACAGTAAGCACTGGAATACATTTGTCACAATTTAATTTCATGGGGGCTGTATCCAGAGAAATGCAAATATCCCCTCAATATATCATTATTGAATCTGACTTGGAAACCTGATCTTTGATGAGTTCAGAACTCTGTTCCTGAATAACACTTAACCAACAAGGATTCTAACTATCTAGATAAGCACAGGGGCTCCACTGTGTGTGTGTGTGTGTGTGCACCCCTTCCAGTGCAACCTGGGAGTTCCACGCTCATGTCCATGTACCTCTAAGGTACAGAAGAAACCAGAGCATGAACAAGGGCAACAGACATTCGGTTCTCTCTTTTCAGTACCGAGTTCCTGCTCTTATGCTTGCTGGTGAGAAGGTATAAATTAGTATGGGTTTTATGGAGAATGATTTGGCAATGTCTGTCAACACTTTAAATGCACATACCTCATGTCCCAGCAGTTTTACTGGAAAAAATTATATCAATTGTACAATAGTCACTTCAGCAATATTTACAAACACAGAAGATTGGAAATTATGTAGATACCCATCTACTATGGTATAGCTAAGCAGTAAAACACAATGTTGCCAATAAAAGAATGAGATAGCTCTCTATGTTGACAAGGAACAATCAATTAAGTGAAAATGCAAGATGCAGAATATTGTCATCCATGTAAAAATAGATACAGACACACATACTCATATACATATATACACACATACATGAATGTATATACATGCATGTGTACATACATACATACATACATACATACATATTGGACTGCTATAACGAAAATTACCATAGCCTGGGTGGCTTACGAACAACGTAAATTTATTTCTTACAGGTCTGGTACCAGTAGATTTGATGTCTGGTCAGGGCCCACTTCCTGGTTCAAAGCATCTCTATGCTGTATCCTCACATGGCAGAAAGGACAAGGGAAATCTCTAGGGTTTCTAGAGTCTCCTTTATATAAGAACACTAATTCTATTCATGAGGGTCCGCCTTCATGATCTAATCACCTCTCAAAGACCCCCACATCCATATACTAAAACATTGAGGATTAGGTTTCAAAATATGAATTTTGGGGAACACAAATATTAAGAATATATATGTAATATTCCATTATATATACATATACATATGCCTATACATACATATATATATACATATATGTGTTATATATGTGATGTGTAAGTAATATATAATTATATATGTTATATATAATGTGTTACATACATGTGTAATATATACATAAATAATACATATATTACATATATGTGTGTACTGTTCACCTTTATAAAAACAAAGAGCAAAATGGGTTTATTCGAGGTAGCAGAGGAATTGCAATTCAGGACAGGCAACGTGGCGAACCAGAGGCAAGTCCAAAGAACAGACAGGGGGACTGATAAGGGGAAAAGAGGAAGTTGGGAGAGGATGATTTTAACAATTCAGGATGGTAACAGCTTCTAATTGGCTGAGCATGGCAGTTTCTCATCGGCTGGTTGCCACAAGGAGCCCAAACCTGAAGGCAACCAGCTAAAGTAGTTCTGGTGACAGTTGGCAAAGGTGGAGGAGTTTTGCTGAGCAGAGAGAATGTCTTTCTTCCTCCTGCTGTGCTATGTCCTCCTGTTTGGGATCTGAGTGGCAGTGCACGAGAGTGCCCTCTTCAGGCTTCCCGACTCCATTTCAAATGAGGTCCATTTTCCATTGATTTTTAGAGAGAGTGGAAGGGAGGGAGGGAGAGAGAAACATCGATGTGAGAGAGGCACATCAATTGGTTGCCTCCTGAATGACCCCAACCGGGGACAGGGATCTAACCTGCAACCCAGGTACATGCCCTTGACAGGAATCAAACCTGAGACTCTTTGATCTGAGGGCTGTTGCTCTAACCACTAAGCCAAACCTGCCAGGGTGAGGTTCATTTATTTTTAATAATAGTGTGTATTACATCACATATGTATATATTACATTATACACATATATACACAGGGGATGTCTGGAAGGAGGTCTCACTTAACTCTGATTACCCCTGCTAGAAGTAGACTCCACAGTAATGGGGATCTTTCTAGTTCTGTTCTCACAGTTTCTCCAGCATCATGAACAGTGTTTGGAGAAGGAGAGAAACACAAATGATGATAAGGGGAAAGAAAAGGACCAGGCAGAAACCAGGGCAGAGACGCCGTGCAGGGCACCAGCAGAGCAGCTACTGCTCAGAACTGGAACGAGATGAAAGCTTTTTCCCCAGAAGAAGCTCGCATTCCTTCCACCGACTCCTCCCCACCTTCTGCTGGCCGCCTCCCCGAAGCTGGAGCTGGACCACCACTTGCCGGGTGTAGCATCGTCAGAGGGAGAGGACATCTCTGAAATGAACTGATTCCTGATGAGTTCAGAGGGTGTAGTGCCCCATTTACCAGGTCCATGCACCATTTGCCAGTTCTGTAAACAGGCAGTGGGGGAAAAGCAGTCTTTGTTTCATCCAATGAAGGCCGGCTTTCCCGGAGACCGCAGCATAGCTGACATTGTTTGGGTTATTGTTGAGCAACACCCATTCTCCCTCCCACTGCGGGCCAGGGAGGTGTCCCTGCTCCATGGGTGTTGGGCTTAGCTTCATAAGGCCAGTGGAATGCTAGTCATAACCCGACTAGAGGCCTTAAATGCACCACCCCATTTGACTTAGTTCTTAACTCTGGTATCCCCGCAAGGGAGAAGCACCCCCTGCCTGACCACTGCCTTTTCACCTGGGGAGTCCATCTGAATCCTGACTCCCAGCTTGGGGCCTGTTCCACAGAACCCACGACCTGAAGCTGTCACCCACTGAGTCCACTCACAGACCCGAAAGCACGAGAATACATGCGGGTTACAAGCCGCTGAGTTTGGGGTGGCTTGTTAAGCATCATGATTGTGGTAATAGATGGTTGATTCCATAGTAGTTAGCAATACCTGCTCCCAAGTCAGGCAAGACCTTTAATAACGGCTCTTTCCCTACTAGCTATTCAGCCATGGGTAAGTTAACCTGGGAGCTTCAGTTTCCTCACTTATAAAACACAAGAAATAGTAGCGTTACTCTCAGCATTGTTGTAAGGATTAAGTGAGATAACCCACGTAAAGGGCACCTGGCTCAGAATAAAGATTCTATAAATCAGAGGGCATAACCTGGAAGTGTGTTTTCAAAAAATCTAATTAATCATCTCTATTGGGATCAATTCTCAATTGCCAAACAGGAATTTCATGTAAAAAAAATTATAGACTTATATCTTCTCATGGAAAATCAGACCTGGGCACATTGGGCCAGCACTCCTACATAGCAACAATGGGTAGACCTAGGGAGGCGGTATATCTCTGTGTGTACAACAGAAAATCTGACTCCTGGGGCTTAAACAGATAAGGGGTTAATTTTTCTCATGCAGTAAGAGTCAAAAGCCCAGGCTGGCACCGAGGCTGAGCAATGTCATCAGGAGCCCAGGCTCCTCTGTCTTGCTACTCTGCTATCTTTAGCATGTGGTGTTTGGTCCTCATGGTCTCAAGATGGCTGCTGCGCACCCAGCTACTGTATTTGAGTTTCAGGCAAGGAAGGAGGGTGGAGCAGGTAAAGGGGCCAAGGTCAAAATGTACCATAGCAAGCCTTTGTCCTTTGACATGGGAAAGAAAATTTCCCAGGGACTCCCACTTACATCTTAAAGGTTGGAAGTGAGTCGTATGACCACACCATGCTGTAAGTTTGGCTGGGGAATTGAGCATTTCGTTATTGCCTCTATAGTTTAAAAGGAAGGGAGTTGGAATAACTCAAAGTATCTGAGCTTAGCACGGATCCTTCCCAGGCAGGTTTATCATTTCCCTTCCCTCCACGGCCCCTGCATCTGTGTTTGTAGCTCCTGACATACGTGTTTCCATCACTCCAGTCGAGTCGAGCAGTGTTTTGGAGGGTTCTTGAACTTCTCATTCCTGCCCAGGCCTTTCCAAGCTCACGACAGAACTGAATTCCCAGGCCTCACCCTCCCCAGCTAGTTTATCCCATTCTTTGTCGTTAGCTTGTCATCGGGGCGGGGGGCAGGAGAAATATGCAATATGCTCAAAGAAACAACAGAAGGTTCCTAGACCACCACCTGAGAGTAGCTCTAGCCACACTAGCCATGTTCTTGCTGTGGTCTTGCCTGAAACTGAGAACACAGCCTCTTCCCTCTACTCCATGTGTCCTAGTTATTCCTTCTGATGGACTTTGACAGTTGCCTATCATTTTTCAAGGCCGACTATTGAAGTTCCAGGAGGTGACCTCTATTTACTACAATAAAATTAGTGATTTATAGAAAGCCAGCATTCCACAACCCCCCAAACTCCCCTTTTATCCCTAACTACTGTGTCAACAAACCACCCAGCATCCAGTATGGTTCAAAGGTCTGAATTGTGTTGCAAAATAAATCATTTTTTAAATCCCAATAGTAATGTATGGTGGGAGCATTCGTAACTTGAATTGGGTAAGGAGGAGGAGGGCGGCACAGCCAACCTTGGCTGTGGTGTATTACTCAAGTTGACGTGGGGCAGAGGAGATCGGATATTTAATGTCAATGATACCATGAGAGGGGCTGGAAAATTACACGTACCACTAGAAAATAAAGAACGTAAAATTTCGGTCCCGTAGCCCCAGCTTATTTTTTTCATCTCCCCCATGACATTCTCCCCGTTTTCTTTTCTTCCTCTTTCTCTCTCTCCCTCCCTTCCTGACTGCTGGTCTCCTTCTGTGTCCACTGTGGAAGGCCTGGAAACATTTCACTAAGTTCGGGCCCTAAGTTAGTTTCAGTGTTGACATTCTAATACATGCTGGTCCCAAACTTGCTTTTTTTTTTTTTTAAATCCTCACCCGCAGACAGTTTTCTATATTTTGTTCAGGTAGAGTTGGGGGGAGGGAGAGGAAGAGAGAGAGAGAGAAACATCGATGTGAAAGGGACACATCGAGTGGCTGCCACCCGCACAACCGACCAGGGCCAGAGACAAACTGCAACCAAGGTACGTGCCCTTAGCGGGAACCGAACCCGTGTCTCTCTGGACTGCAGGCCAACGCTCTAACCTCTGGGCCAAACCGGCCAGGGCCCAAACTTGCTTATTAATATGCATTTGATGTTGTACTTTATTTATTTATTTATTTATTTATTTATTTATTTATTTATTTATTTATTCCTCACTCGAGAATATTTTTTCATTTTTTGTTCAGATAGAGTGGGAGGGAGAGAGAGAGAGAAACATCGACGTGAAGGGACACATCGAGTGGCTGCCACCCGCACGACCAACCAGGGCCGGGGACAAACTGCAACCAAGGAACATGCCCTTCGCGGGAACCGAACCCGGGTCTCTCAGGACCGCAGGCCGATGCTCTAACCGCTGAGCCAAACCAGCCAGAGCTTGATGTTGTGCTTTAGATTGCAGTGTGAAAACCGAAGCCCCTGGAGTGTGCAGACCTGCCCAGAGCCTCTGCAGCGTTTGCTTCGTTGGGGTAAACTGGCACATTCAAGGCGGCGCTCACTCCCGCAGGCTCAGGAAGCAGAGAGGGAAGGGCCGTCCTCAGGTGGGGGAGTTGGCTTGATGGGTCTGGCTGCCCAGTGATATCAGCTCACTTCCGTTCAACCAAGTTGTTTTAGCTCCTGCTCTCTCCAGACACAGTGCCTGGTGCTGGGGATACAAAGATCCAGAAGATAGGATGGATCCTGCCCTCAGGAAGCCCACCATCTACAGGAGGTGACTGGTCCCCAAATAAACTATTTATCCCTCTCCAAGAGCTCTAAGTCCCCTAGGACAATGCGTCTCACTCTTTACCGTGCACAAGATCCCCTGGGTCCCTGTGAAAATGTTGATCTGGGCAGTAGACCTGGGAGGGGGCTGAGGTCCTGCACGTCTAACAAGCTCCGGGCTGACGCTGCTGGTCCAGGGCCACTTGTCTAGTGAGGTCCCAGGGTCGGGTGTCAGCTATGAGGAAGCCTCGAGGGGCGTCTGGGGAGGAGAGCCCAGGGGAGCAGTTAGAAGCACGAGTCTGCCCCTCAGAGGCGGGGCTTTCTCTCCGGAAGTGTAAACAGCGGTGCAAACAGGCTCTGCCACCCCGCTGCGGTCACCTGGCCCTGCACACAGAAGGAGCGCTTTCCATCGGGCGCTGACTGACAGCGCAGTTTCAGGAGGCAAATATTCGGAAAGGAAGCAGCAAACCATTGCTCGCGTGGAGGGGGAAAGTGCACACCTGCTCCCCTGAGGACATTCTTTTTCCCTGTTTTCAGTAAGGAGTTTCTCCGTGCACTGCAAATTCTGTAGTTCTCCACGGGGCCCTTTGTCCCATGTCCCTCCCCCACGAACAGTTACAGTGCTTGTCAGGATCCATCTGGCACTGCGCACACAGTAGGCACTCAACACATGCTTCAACAGCCTTGAGCAGAAAACACACGGAGGTCGTATTCTGTTTACTTTTTAAAGCCTGAAGTCAGACTCCAGGGCCTCTTTGGTACTTCTGAATCTCCACGTAGGAAACGTTTTCTTCTCTTTGGTTGTAGAGGACTGTGACAGGGACGCACTGTGTGGAAAACCAGTAGGAGATCAGTGAGTGTCCGGTTCATGAGACTCTAAATGTGTGCTACTGTGTCAGCTACCCATTGCCATGGCTAACACTGTGTGACAAACAAGCCTCAGAAGCAGTATCGTTCATGCAGCAGGTAGTCAGCTGGGAGGTTCTGCTGATCCGGACTGGACTCCTCCACATACCTGAGGTCAACCAGTTATCCGGACTGGACAGCTGGGGCAACTGGGCTCCATTCTGTGTGTCCCGTCTTCCGACCGGCTCTCCCGGGCGAGTTTTCATAGCAGCTGTGGAGGGGCAAGAATGCAAGCAGAAACCTGCAAGTGATTTTTTTTCAAGTGTACACTTGCATTATGTCTGCTGAAATCCCATCTGTCAGAGAAAGTCACACGGCTGGGCCAGAGTCACAGTGGGAGGGCTCTGCAAGGTTCCATGGTGAGGGCACGAACCCCGGGAGGGCAGGAACACCGGAGCTGTGAATGCCATCCAGCTGCCACCGCTGCCACATGTAGCAGAGTCACTTTCCAGCTCACAGTTAAGCTGATCCAAGCAACATCTTTGGGTACAGCAAACATCTACCCCTCTCTGCCCTGGGAAAGATGGAACAGTGGCAGCAAGTCCAGGGAAAACCAAGGCATCCGATAGAGAAGGGGGAGCCACGGAGTGTTTACTGACAATGCTCTATTCATAATCCACATTTAATTCAAACTCAAAGGATATATTTACAATCTGCCAGGTTTTAGTATCTCCACCCCCTGCCCCCCAAGTGGCTTCGCTGCAGCAGTAGCAATGTCAAGCTTTCTGCCTCTTTCAAAAGCAAGGGCCTGCACCCAGGGCCTCTGCCCGCAAGGGAAACAAAGGATAATGAAACAGCAAATGGCAGAGTGTCAAGTTGTTGGAAGGTGTCTAGCGGGATGCCACAGGGACGTGGTTTCATTCTGGTCTCATTTAACATCTTCATTAATGATCTGGAAGAGGGAGTAAACAGCACATTAGTTATAATCACAAGTGATGCAAAATTGGGATTTGTCGCCTGTACCAAAGGAAGGGACTCTGAAAGGACTGAGCAGTTAGATGGATCCAGCGTGGGAAAGGCAAGGGCGTCTAGGAAAACATCACAGCACATGGCCGGGGAGGGAGCAAGTCATTTGGAAGCAAGGAGGCCCCAAAGCAAAGAGACTACCTGAGATTCTTTATGGGACAATCCGAGGTATTCACAGACGAACCAAATGGGGAGAAAAGGGTGTCGCTCAAGGAGATGGCACCAAGAAATCGGATATGAGTAAGCAAAAGGAGAGGGGAGGATGGTGACCATCATTTGGAGTATAAACTTGGGAGCAGGGGTGCTTGACATGTTCCCTGGACAGCTTCCTTGTCCCACCAGGATAGTAGCTCCTGAGGGCATGGGTTTGTGCGGATGTGTTTTCTGCTGTGTCCCCAGCTCCCAGAATTATGCCTGGGACATAGAAGCCACTTAATAAATACTCGTTAGATGAATGCCTGAATGAATGCATGCGGAATGGAGTGTGCCTTGTGAAGAAAGAATCGAAAGAGGCTTTCTCCTCTTAGATACAAACCAGTAGAGACTGATTAAAACAAAGACACAAGTCCAGCTGGTGTGGTTGAGCGTTGTCCCATGCACCAAGAGGTCGCTGGTTCAATTCCTGGTCAGGGCACATCCCCAGTTGGAGGACATGCAGGAGGTGGCCAATTGATGTTCTCTCTCATCGATGTTTCTCTCTCCCTCTCCCTTCCTCTCTCTCTAATATCAATAAAGAAAAATAAATTTCTAAGTAATAAAAATTTAAAAATAAAACAGACACAAAACTAAAACTGGATGGGAGGAAATGAGGTGAAAATCAATGAAGCTCCCCAGAGGACAGAGACCCTACCGGTTTTACTTTACAGTGCTAATAGCAGTAGTAATATATTAGTAATATCATTAATGCTGGTGGTGTAGGTGTCTGCCACTGTTCTAAGTGCTTACATGTATTATCTCATTTAATCACCACAATACAGCTGTGAGGTAGGGTCTGTCACGGCCCCATTTACATGTGAGGTACCGAAAGATGAAGTCGAGTTTCCAAGGTCCCACAGTGACAGTGGTGGGATTTAATTCTATGCAATTGTATCCATGTTATTTCTTTCTGTTTGTTTTTTATCCTCCCACTTTTTGTTCAGGTAGAGTGGGGGGGAGAGAGAGGAAGAGAGAGAAAACTATCAACGTGAAAGGGACACAACCAACCAGGGCCGGGGACAAACTGCAACCGAGGTACGAGCCTTTAGTAGGAACCGAACCCGGGTCTCTCTGGACCGCAGGCCGACGCTCTAACTGCTGAGCCAAACAGGCCAGCGCCCATGTTTTTTACTGTTCTATTACATAGCCTGCCACACTGGTTTAAGGCAAAGGAGGGGCTAGAGGGAGGGGGAAGGGGAAGGGGAGGGGGAGAGAGAGCAGAAAGGAAAAATAAACCAACAGTGAAACAGGGCGGTCTTTCCCCAGCCTGAGCCTGAGACTGGAGACTTAACATAGCCCTTCCCCGGCAGCCGGCTCACAGGAAATCTCATCCCACAGTATTTCAAGAGAGATGCTTCCCGCTCAAAATGCCCCTTAGTTCTAAACCGAGTTCTTTATCTGGGGCACATTTGAAGAAACCATCTGTAGTCTTTATTTTCTCCTTGATTATTTCATTTCTCACCTCTCCTTTGTGTGAGTAAAAAACCTGACACTTTATTTGTATATGTACTCGTTTTCCTGCACATTAGTCATTATTTTCTGCACATAAGTACATGCTTCTGCCATTTGAACATATTGAGAGTCAAAGACATAAAACCACAGGCCCTGTGCTGTACTTTAGGAGTGATTTAAGGGACCATCAGGGCTAACTTTTTGTCCTACACTGTGATATTAAAACAAAATCCCACTGTGCTGGCCTTCTCCTTCTTTGAAACCATTCTGTTACTTAACATCTTTGCCTTGGTTCTAATTTTAAAATAATTGCCTTTGTTTTGTCTGATGTTTATTTTGCTAATACTTGAAGGACATAAACTGGCCTTCTGTAATCATCAGCGTCCAGAGAGGCAGCGTGGTCCACGGTGGGACAGGGGGAGCTCGGGCAGAGACGAGCTCTGGTTGAGAGAGAATTCTGGAAGCAGCAAGAAATGTGGTCCAGCCCTGGCCGGTTTGGCTCAGTGGTTGGAGGATTGGCCTGTGGACCAGAGAGTCCCGAGTTCAGTTCCCGCTAGGGGCACGTACCAAAAAAAAAAAAAGAAAGAAAGAAATGGGGTCCAGCCCCCAAGGGACCCAAAGGAGCTCTGGTTCCTGAAGTCTTCTCCTCTGTTTCTATAAGCTTCTTCCCCAAATTACAATATTAATTGGTATTTGTTTTTGCCCAAAAAATTGAGTTTCTGTCTCAATAAACAGTTCCTTAATAATGCAATTGTTAAATTGGCCTGTCCAACTTTAAACAGCCTATGCTTTGATTCTGGGGTTCTAAAGGTAACATTAATGGGAGGAAGGGGTCAATTTAGGAGTGTTCTGAGGGACAATGAAAAGCATTGCTCCAGGTAATTTTCATCTGTGCCCATCTAGAGATTACTAAGAATCGACTCTAAGTTTAATGCCTAAGTGGTAAAACTATGC
Organism: Molossus molossus; assembly: GCF_014108415.1. Taxonomy (NCBI): domain Eukaryota; kingdom Metazoa; phylum Chordata; class Mammalia; order Chiroptera; family Molossidae; genus Molossus; species Molossus molossus. The sequence goes on along the minus strand of NW_023425344.1, from coordinate 16,769,047 downwards.
CATCAGAAAGGAATTCCTAAGGCTGATCTAAGGTGCTACACAATGTTGCTCCTCAGGAATAAGAATGATACAAAAACATCTTCCGAAGCATGTTCCTGTGAGTTTAGGGTGAACATATAATTTACCCTCCAAACAGGTACAATTTTGGGAATGAAAGGGGATGACTTCAGTAATTATGTAAGTACAATGGGTGAAAAACAGAACTGGTCAGTTTATTTAAAATGCACCTTAACAAAGGGGGTTAGTTGGCCCCAAAAGTTTGGGAAGTCTGAATACTCCAGTTCCATTCTTAAGGGTCACAACACCCTTTCTATTATAAACTCTGAGTTCTGCCCAGCCGGTGTGGCTCGGTGGTTGAGCATCAACCCATGCACCAAGAGGTCACCAGTTTGATTCCTGGTCAGGGCACATGCCCAGGTTGTGGGCCCGATCCCCAGTGGGGGGGGGGCATGCAGGAGGCAGCCAGTCAATGTTCTCTCTCATTGGTGTTTCTCTCTCCCTCTCCCTTCCTCTCTCTCTCTAAAATCGATAAAGAAAAAAAAATTTTTTGAAATAAAAGCTCTGAGTTCTGTAGTGAAGAAACGCACTATCATCTAAAACAGCATTCTCTACCTGATTTGATTATGGACTCTTTATTTTCAATAACACTTACTATCATCCCAGGGACTCGGTGTTCCATAGAACATACCTCAGAAAATGTTCACCTTGAACATGTATGAATCAGATACAGTGTAACCTGTATCCAGAAGCCTCCAAAACAAAAATATCTTCCCACCAAGCTCCCCTTTGCATGAAATGTCTACTATTATTTTCTTCATTAAGGCCCTTTTAAAGGATATGCACATTGTAATGGGGTTAGGCATTCTGTCATCTGGAAGGAATAACTCATTAGCTAGCTAAACATTAGTGATAATTAGTTTATCTGAACAGCCACTTACCACCCATAGATTCCGAGTGGAGAATAGGTCCCCCAGGAATTGTCTTCATGGGAAGAATGAGAAAAAGGGGTCTGGAGCATGAGAGGCTGGCCTGGCCTGTGCAACATTTTAGGGGAGGGTTCTAAAGGACTGGGCAAAAGTAGGTTAATAATATAATTAATAAATAAACAATAATACAAAAATAAACTGTGTTTTGCACATTCACAACTATAAACCTACTTTGGCCATCCCTATATATTAATACAGTTGCCAACCTTCACTCCACCAAAGATCACTTCACTTCTCCTGCTCCCCAAATCCCTAATTCTAAAACATGTCGCCTCCCTAACACACTGAACTTACTCAGCAGGAGCATTTATAACTTTATTGTCATCTGTTTTTTCTCACCTGCCCTTTATCTTCCTTATTCTGAGAATGTTCCTTCCCAACCTCACCCATGAGGTTCTAGAAAGGGCTTCCATGATCTCAAACCCCACCTTTCGGACCTGCTGATTAATCTAGGAATGAGCCCCTGGACCTGCTGGGCCAATCAGAGTCCTTCCCTGGGATTTTTGACATTGGGATCAGAATGAGCAAGTGCCAGTCCCTCTGGGACCACCAAAGTTGTTGGATATGGACTAGGAGTAGCCAGCAGCTGTGGTTTGAGCCATAAAGAGGAAGCCAATCTTAGAGAGGATTTCTTAGCGACTACTGACATTCGGGGTCAGATAATCCTTTGTTGTGGGAGCTGTTCTGGGCACTGGAGGGTGTTTAGCAGCAACCTTGGCCTCGGCCCACTAGATGACAGGAGCATCCTCCCCCCAGTGGTTACAATAAAAACCACCTCTGCATATTGCCAAGTGCCCCCTGGGAGGTAAAATCAGTCTGCAGGCCTGTGGAGAGCCACTGGCCTGGAGAACACAGTGCACACTCATAGAAAAGCACAGGTGACAGCTAGGGAAAGAGAGAATGTCCTGGTGACATTTAAGGCCCCAGTTCCAGCTGTCCCTGAGGCTCAGCACACCCCAGCTCTCGCTGTGGATTGATTTCACGAGCCAATTAGTTCCATTTTTTCCCCTAAGCTGGCTCAAGTTGAATTTCTGTAGTTGCACACACGAGCACTGTGTTCATCTATAATTTCCACTTGGATTTTTGACAAACTGAAAATAGCTCACTTCCTTCTCCTCCTGTCCCTCCCGCCCCCACCCAAGTCCATGATCACATTCAGAGACCCCTGTGAGGCAGAGTTCTCTACCCCGTATGTTAGACGGAGAGGCTTGGGGCATGCATGAGCACAGAAGTAGTGAAAACGGGCCCTGTGTCGGATACACTCTACATACAACAAAGACACCCCCTCTCCTTTCTCCAGGAAGCAGCAGAAGTGGGCTTGCCTGAAGATCGTTTTTAGACTGGGGGAGAGGAAGGCATTTTTTTGGTACTTGCCCCTAGCGGGAACCGAACCCAAGACTCTCTGGTCTGCAGGACGACGCTCCAACCGCTGAGCCAAACCGGCCAGGGCAAGGTAGAGCTGTCATAGGCCCAAGATCACCCCAGCTTTAGAGCTTAGAGCAGGGTGCTTGGAAAGGGAAACAGGCTGGTACTAAGCAGGACACAGCAGATAAAACAACGTTGTGCAAACAATGGAATACGTCCACGCTGGTGGGGATATAGATTCTATTGCCCACTGGGCATAACTTTGCCAATTCAGTCTCTCCCTTGGAACCTGATGCTCTAAAACCAAAGAGTTAATGCTGCCCAGCAGAGGGCCCCAGGACGCTGCTTCTTAGCAAAACTACTTCTATTCTGATTGGTTGGTTCCTGCTGCTGCCTTCCTGATTGTTATATATTTTGAATATCACACCTGAAAGGGACGACGGAATCCTGGGTGAAAGGGATGGGAGGGTGGCAAAGACGACACTTATTTTCCATTTCTGCAATGATCCTGCACTGTCGCTCATTCTTTATGGATGCATTTCTTCTGAAAGCATTTTGGACTTGCGCTTAGAGATGGAACAGTGCTGGTTCCTGCCCAAGGCGCTCATGGTTCAGCAGGGGATGGAGAAGGTGCTCTAGCTGGAAGGCTGCTGAGGATTCAGCTGGTAGATACCTCCATTTCCTCTAGAGGTCGCTCTGGTCTTCTGCAGAGTCCCTGGGAGTTGAGATGATTGGCAGTGTGCATCTGTGCTCTGGTTTGGTCCTTCCAGATGGGATTCCATTGGCAAGTCCATTGGTAGGAATTTGGCTTAGCTCCTACGCAGAGGAAGAACACCCATCATCCTAGCCCTGTCCAGGCTTTACTGCCACCCACTGAGCCACCAAAGTAATGTGTGTGACATGGGACTGATACGATCAAATGGAGCTAAGTTTAAATTCAGGTTCCATTGTAGCTACTTTCTTGGATTACTTCTACTCTTTCTAATTTAGGCATGGCAACATAGAGAAACTCAAGCATCCCTCCTTAAATCAACTTATGCTCTGATCAAGGAGAAACCAACCAACCATTGTAAGTCTAATCCTGAGAAGGCAAAGGAGAGGGATGTGGGTAATAGTGAAGAGTGTTCATTCTGGACAAAATGGAAGAAAGACCCCAAAATGACCCCTTCAGTAAATGCTCCCTCTCCTTCTTCCTGAGTCCATCTGCCCTTCCATGATACCACCCCATCCCTCTGCCATTCTGGCCCCATTAAAGCAGGATCCTATGTTCATGCAACAGTCAACTATTAACTGATAAGGCTGAACAACTCCCAGTAGGTATTTGCATTTTAATAGAGAATTATTGAAGAACACAAAGCTTTCAGAGCCCAAAAGAACAGCGCACAGAATTAGAGGCTTTGAGGTGGATATTTGGGACACAGAAAATTGTCCTGGTTGTTCTCAAGTTTTACCATGTCTATTTTGTCCCCTTTTCATAAGACACTGCCCCTCCCACCCCACCCCCACCCTCGTCTGCTAACACATTGTCAGTGGTTTGTCTGTGGGGTACCTAAGAGAGAAAACTGTCTTTTATTTGGTGAAAATTCCAATGGGCCACTCTGGTCATGGAAGGCTGCCCTCGGGGTGTGGCCTGCCTGGGTGGGAGGAAAGGGAGGAAAAGGTGAATAGCTTGAAAAACTCAACTATTTGACCCAGTGATCCCACTTCTAGGAATATATCCTAAGAATCCTTAAACACCACCAATCAGAAAGAACATATGCACCCCTATATTTATAGCAGCACTATTTACAATAGCTAAGATCTGGAAACAGCCCAAGTGTCCGTCAGTAGACGAACGGATAAAAAAGCGGTGGTACATATATACAATGGAGTACTATGCAGCTGTAAGAAAGAAAGATCTCTTATCTTTTGAGATGAAATAGAGAGACCTGAAGAATATTATGCTAAGCAAAATAAGCCAGTCGGAGAAAGACAAATATCACATGATCTCACTTATATGTGGAATATAATGAACAAAATAGACCCAGAGACATGGAAGCAAGGAACAGACTGACAAACCCCAGAAGGAAGGGAGTTTCAGGAAGACAGGAAGAGATAAACCGAAGAAATGATGTGCATATATGCATAACCCATGGACACAGACAACAGTGCAGGGAAGGGAGGGGGAGCAGGGAGGAGGGTGTCAGTGTGGGGAAAGGAGAATCATCTAATAAAAAGAAATTAATTAATTTTTTAAATAAATAAATATTACCATCTTTAAAAAAAAAAAGAATAAAGGATGCTTGGGTTGGAGGCTATCGGCTAACATGGAGGAAGTGAGAAGAGATGAAAAAAGAAAAGAATGAAGAATATGGAGGTAGGTCTTATTTTTATATGAAAGACTGGCCAGTAAGAAGTTCATGGTACAAGAAAGGCCAATAGACTTTTATATTAGGAACGTTTAAGGTGTAATTTTAAGTTGGAGGTGTGTGTGCTATACCGAGTTAAAAGCAACCCTCTATTCCTTCACAATGTCAGGAAACCTTGGCTGTGCCTCGTCCACGTGGGTTTAGGAGGGGCCTGCATCTGAGTAAGCAACGCTGGCTGCAGCCGGTAAACCTTCACACCGCACAGGTTTCACTCTCTCTGGCCACAGCTCACGAGCACAGGGCAGGCATTTTGTGCATTTGACACGCCTGGCTGCCAAGGTCAAAGACCTGCGAGATGGGAAGAATGAAATCAATCAGGCAATCTGGAAAAGGAACAGTGTGCCCCAAAATGGGCTGTAGAATGGACACTGAGAATCAACTGGAAGCAGGAAATTAAAGCCAGAGGTGACTAGAGGAATTTGAAGCCACAGAGACTAGTAAAGGATGTTGGGGGCAGTAGGAAACTGAGTTAATCTTTCCATCTTAAAGGACATAATGACTGCAGGAGGGGAGAATTGGGGATGTCTAGATAGCTGACTATTACTCGCTCTGAGACAGGGTGTTTACCTGCCTCTCCTCAACCCTTCTTTGAGTAGGTGACTGTTTCAAATATTCTGGTTATCTTTACTGTGGACAGGAAAAAATTTTCCAGAAAAAAATGGAAAGCCAAGACACAACATGTCTGCTCTTGCATACAAGACCACAAAAGAGCACAGACTGTGAGCCACGGGGCATGAAGTGGTCATAGCAGCAGCATCCTCGAGGGTGATGCTGGGCGTGTCTGCAGTAAAAGCACACAGGATGTGCCCAAGCTCCACCCACCGAGGAACTCGACTTTCTGACCAGCTTTCAAGTGCAAAGAGATCCTTTCCACCAAAGAGGGTTCGAATGCTGCCCACATGATTGCAGATGGGGCTTGGGAAACAGACCAGAGAGACGGGGCGAATGGCGAATACTATACAGGACTGCAGGCCGGCAGAGAGAAGACTTGGACTGGAGAGACAGAGTCATAGGCCCAAGAAATTAGACCAAAAATTTCCAAAAATAACGATGGAAGAGAAGCCAAGCCTCCCTGAAGATAATACATGAGGAAGATTTTGAGCATTGTGGATACAAACACCAAGGTCGATCTGCAAATAACACTAAAAGCAGGGCTGGCCACCCTAAGGTGGGTTGTTTATCCTTGCCCTGTTCTGCATCCTGCAAGGTGTGTGCGTTCAGAGGGTGAGATGGGCTGACCCCTGCGGCTGTATTTCTCGGGCTGCCTGGCTTCAGCCACTGGGAGGCAGTAGTGGGAGACGGGAGCAAGAGGAAGGAAGAAGCAGGGACTTCACTGGGTTCTGGAGAGTTCCCAGTTGACAGCACAAAAATCGAAATATAGTACTGTTGCACAAAGTAGATTTAGACAGTGTCCAAAGGTGGGGGAGAGTAAGCGAAACGATGGTACATTCACGTGATATAAGGCAGCTATTAGAAGTTAGATTTGGGGGGCCCTGGCCGGTTTGGCTCAGCGGTTAGAGCGTCGGCCTGTGGTCCGGAGAGACCCGGGTTCGGTTCCCGCTAAGGGCGCGTACCTCGGTTGCAGTTTGTCCCCGGCCCTGGTCGGTTGTGCGGGTGGCAGCCACTCGATGTGTTCCTTTCACATCGATGTTTCTCTCTCTCTCTGTTCCTCTCTCTCCCTCCCACTCTACCTGAACAAAAAAATGGAAAAATGTCCTCGGGTGAGGATAAAAAAAAAAAAAAAAAAGAAGTTAGATTTGGGGGAATTGTGAAATGCTTTTGTTCTGATATTAAAGGAAGAATCCAAAATTAAATATATAGTATACATGAAATATATTAAAATATGCATCCAAGAAAAAACCAAAAGGAAATACAGAAAAAAAGTTTAGCAGGAGTTGCTTCTATGTGGTAGGAGTCTGTGTTTTTCTTCCCCTTCTCTTTACCTTCTTTTGCATTTCCAATTTTCCTACAATGTGCCTGTATTTCTTTTATAGCCAGGAAGTTAATTTTTCAAAAAGAAAAAAGGAAATGTTCCCATGCAGGATGAGTAACCAAGTAGGTGGTATCCCCCCGTGTGCCCTGCCTGCTGCACGTCACCAAATCAGGCCCAGGTTCTGCAAAGCACTTCTCAACAAACAAAAAGACTAGCCCAGGTGGCTTCGCTGCCTTCTTAGCAGGATCCTGTACCTGGAACACTGCCCCAGCCTTCGTCCGTCTACCTGTCAGTATCTTATCCGTCCCTTAAAGTGTCTTGGTTTGATTTCCTGCAAACGCAGAGCCTGAAACAAGGGCTTTGAGGCAGGTGGCCTTTGAAGAGGAAGGTGACAAGGTGTATGTTAATTTAGCTCAGAAGGCTGAATAAACATTGTCCCCAGTACCTGCCACCCAGTCTTAATCAGCGATGGAGGAACCGAGGAACGGTCTCAGGACAGTTTGCCTCAGTTGGCCGTTCGTTTAATAGTGAAACCCGGGTTAATGGCGACAGTGCGTAGAAAAACCCGCAGAAGGGAAGGAGACCGTTTTGTGGACCATTTGGGTTTTTGCGTGTGTGGCAGTTTTTAAGTTATTCGTTTTTTAAATTAGTACTTTTTAATGGAAACAACTTGACCAAAAATCTGTCACAGAATTTTGAGACTCATTAAAACAACGTTTAATGAGAAAAACAAACAAACAAAACACTTTCTCCCACAGTCGAGGAACGCAGCGTGGGAACAGAGCACCGTCAGTCAGCTCCTTTGGGCTTTTCCCAGAGATGTTGTTCTCCTTTCTCTTCTGTTACCTCTGCTTTTAAAAAATTTTTTTATTCTATTTTTTTTTTATTTATTTTTATTGATTTTTTTAGAGAGAGGGAGAGAGAGAAAGCAACATTGATGTGAGGGAGAAACACCACTGGGGATCAGCCTGAAACCCACACATGTGCCTCCACCTGGAATGGAACTGGGACCTCTCAGTCCATGGGAGGAGGTGCAGTCCACTGAGCCACACCGGCTGGGCGCCCCTGCTTTTTAAGAATAAAATTGATGGGATAAAAAAGAAACAAATGATTAAAAACTAATGTCCAGCTCTCTATCAAAATTGCCCACCTTATCTTTGATATATTTGAACCCATTAAGCATAGTTATTTTAAAGCTCAGGAATAAAAAGTTGCTATAGAGAGTCAACTGGGACCCAAATCCCAGGGGATCCAGGGGATCCTCTAAGCAACTGGTAACACGTGCGATAGGCTGGCTCCCCCCTAAACTAGGAAACCTGGTGGATTGATTCACCAGCTCCTGTCCCGCCTAGTGGAGAGGTGTGCTAGGGGCCATTAACACTGACACCTGGGGCTGTCCCGCAAGAAGGTGCCAAACTTTCATTTATTTATTTAATTCATTTTATTTCGTTGTTGACAGTATTACAGATGTCCCCTACTTCCGCCCACCTGTCACCCCCTCCTCCCAGCCCCTGCCTCACCCCATGCCTTCCCACACTATTGTCTGTGGCCATTAGTTATGTATATATGCATATAAGCTCTTTGATTAATCTCTTCCCTTCTCTCCACACCCCTGAGATCTGTCAGTCTGGTCCATGCCTCCCTGCCTCTGGGCAGACTTTGATGGCCCGGGAGAAAGGCCAGGCACAGGAGCCCAGTCAGCCCCTTGAGGTGAGAAGCTGGCAGGCTGTCCCCCGCAGCTGTGGGGACTGGGGCAGGCATCCACAGCAGCTGCTAAGTCCCCCTGGGTCCCTGCACTGAAGATGCCTTCCAGTCTCTCGGAAGAGCATCGATCTCCCCGTTCATCAATACTTCCACAGCCCTCTCTGCTTACGATGCCTCTAGTTTCTGTGTGAGCTTAGGTACCTCTCTATGCTTCCGTTTCCTCTACTGTAGAATGGGGACCACAGTCTCTGTGGTCGATTACAGACAAGGGTTACAATTCTTCACCCTTCCGGTCTCCGTGCCCTTGACAACACACGTTCGCAGCTCCTATCAGGAAATGGAGCCCGTTCCCGTGCCCTGAACCTGGTTTACCCAGCGAATTTGCTTTGGCCAAGTGCACTTGCCGCAGAACCGACCGTACGCCTGTTCTGAGCTGGCGGCCTCCAGAGGAGTGTGTGCTTCCGTGTGCTCCCGGCCTCTGCCATGAGGATAGGCTGCTGGAGGAGGAGAAAGCGAGAGGCACGAAGGCCAGCTGTCTCACCTGAGACCTTCTGAGACCACCCTGCCCCCAGCCACCCAGATACACGAAAGAACCCAGCCCAGGTGCCCCAGCCAAAGCCCCAGAAGCAGAAGCTCCGAGCTGATGCACAGGCTGGTGAGCAAAAAGCGATGTTATTGCAGCCGCTGGGGTTTTATGGTCCACACAGCATTATTATGGTAATAGATAATGGATACAGCACCAATTTCACTAAGAGCTAAAGAAGTAGATCACCACGTGCAGGATTCAGCACGGTGCCAAGTCCATGATAGCCTTTCCTTAAATGTTAATTGTTCTTGTTATGATGTTATTGCGCTGTCAGAGTGTGCCATGTTGTCGGATTATTTATGTATATGTCGGTTTCTCCTATTACACGAGGGGCTCCTGGATGATGGAAAAGCAGATCCTATTCCTCCTTGATGACACATTTCCCACGCAGGAGCCCATAATTCAAGAGGGAGACAGATGTGTGGGTAAAGCCTGCGGTGGGAACTGGAGATAGCAAACGTCCACAAGTGCAGAGCGGGAACATGATGCCCAGTCGTGATAAAGTCGGAGCACGCCCCACGTCGGGCGTTTTTGTGGGAGGTAAACTCGATGAGGACCAGGCTGGCCGTTACCTCCACCTCGAGGAGTGCAGCCAGAGGAATCACAGGCTAATTTGGCGGTTTTACAGCCATAGCTGCGGCTCATGCTTTAATGCTCTCTCTTCCTCCAGAGGCCAACCATCACATGATGAAAAACTAATTAGAGCAAGCATGGTGCCCAGAATAAGCGGCCTATTAAGGAAATTTGAGTCGAATGAAAGCAAGAGGACATCTATTATAAATATATCCTTAACAAGTATTTATCTTGGGGTTTTTCCAAAAAAAAAAAAAAAAAAACTTGCCTCAGGGAGTTTATTGTTTGAGAAAAGGCCTGGTAGAAATCAGAACATTTTCACAGTGTCTCCTCGGTCCCCACAGAGACCGTCTCGGGGCCAGCCGGCTGCACGAAGTGAGCTCCGGGCAGGAACACACAGGCAGCACGTGCTGAGCTGGACAGCAGGTGAACAGAGATCCAGACAAATTTGTCTTCATTTCATGTCTTCGACAGGCTCTCAACTTAGGTCAAGTCCAAGGCAAACCGAGCAGTTTTATTAGAGGCAGGGAGAGGTGGTGGAGAGCACGTAGCCTAACTTGGATTCCACTCCCAACTCTGAGACCCACCAGCCAGGGGACTTGACCTAGTTACTTAATTTCTGAGTCTCAATTCCCTCATCTGTAAAAAGAGATAACAAGAAGTCACCTTGCTGGGCTGGGATGAACACCAAAGAAGAGATGCCAAATTCTGGCTCATAATGGCTGGCATATAGGGGCAGGATAGCCTAGTGGCTAAGCAATCAGGCTCACGAACCGCTTGGCCTGTGTTTCTATACCAGCCTTGCCACTTGCTAATGATCCTTCACCTCTCAGTGCCTCAGATTCTGTAAAACCTGCAAGGAGGGGGCGGGTTATTGCTCACTCTTAAGGCTGTCATGAAGATGAAATGAGTTTGCATGTGTCAAGTCCTTGGAATAATGTCTGGTACATGGCAAGCACTCAGTAGCGTTAGCTATTATTGTTCTTCAAATAGAATTAGTAATAGAAATCTCTGATGGCCAGAGACCTCCTCATCGTTTCACTTTAGTCCAGATATCAGCTGCAGTACATTAGCTCATAGGCACAAATGGCAAGAGTGGATTTAAGCAAATCATAACCCAGTGAGTCACGATTCCAGTTTATACGCAGAGAAGCACAATTCTATTTTGTAGGCAGCTGGGCTGCTAATTAAGAAGAAGCCTTAATTACAGCACCTGACGTAGGAGACCTGCTTCGCGCTCACTCGCCCTGTTTTTTCTCACCATTCCTCCCTCAACCTATCACCCATCGACTTCTCTGCATGGTATTCATTTCCCGGTCTCTGTAGCGGGTGTGTCAATTGTATAAAGACCTGAAAGTGCTCCCTGGCTGTGAACTCACACATCTCAGCTTGAAGAAAGAACAGTGCCTGACTCTCCTGGGTTCCTGGGGTTAAGGCAGAAAGACTCCGGGTAGGAACAGGGGTCTGGGTTGAGAAAATGGTCAATAGGAACTACCCGAGGGAAATGAAAACGTATGTTCATATAAAAGTCTGCATGCAGATATTAACAGTGGCTTGATTCATAATCACCAAAACCTGGGAAACAACCCAAATGTCCTTCAACTGGTGAATGGATAAGCAAACTATGATACAGGCTCACAATGGAATACTGTTCAGCAGTAACAAAGGACAAAGCACCGGTACCAGTGCATCATGGGTGCATCTCAAATGCATTAGCTGAGGAAAAGAAGCCAGACTCAAAAGGCTATGACTTTCTGGAAAGGGCAAAATGATAGGGATTAAAAACACGTCAGTGATTGCTGGCGCCTGGTGTTGGGGGATTGGGGGTGGCTACAAAGGGCCCTAGGGAATTTTGGAAAGGAATGGACATATTCTATATATTGATTGTGATGGTTACACAACACATGTGCTTGCCAAAACTCATAGACTTCTACACTAATATAGGTAAATTTACTCCATGCAAATTAGACTTCAGCAAAACTAACTGTAAAATGAAATGCTCCATAGGGACCATGGAGCAGCAGAGAAAGAACCTTAGCACTTTACAAAGACAAAGAAATAACCTCTATTTTTTCCTGTCTTTTATTTTTACTTAATGCATTTCTTGACATTCTTGCTAGCTATTAAACTATGCATTTGTAAAGTAGGGGCAATAATCTCATCAAGTAGAGTAACACTAGCATAAGAAAATATGTATTTTTCCAAATAAAATCAGTCTTTTAGGAATAACTAGGTATGAATTCCACTGGGCAAAAGCCATTACCCATGGAGCATGATGCCCAGACTGGGATGTATGTATTTCAGACTCTGGAGTAGAGGGGTTAAGGACTGTTAACATGTTTTGTCCAGCTGATTCATATCTGACCTCAATGTACAATGACTCCAACACATAGGGAAACTGGTCCCTCAAAATTAGGGCCTAGTCAAATATAGAAAAATGACCTGGTGGGTTTTCCCAAAAGAACAGCTTTGTCCGAGTGATAGAATGCCAGCAAAGATAACAATCCAAGAATTCCCATTCACTGCACAGCAAAGGAAACCACCATCAAAATGTAAAGGGAACCCACTGTGTGGAAGAACATATTTGCCAATGATACATCTAATAAGGAGTTAATTTCCAAAATATACAAAGTACTCATACAACTCAACAAAAGGAAGACAAACAATCCAATTAAAAAATGGTCAGAGGACCTGAATAGGCGCTTCTCCAAAGAGGACATACAAAGGGCCAAGAGACATATGAAAAAATGCTCAACATCAGAGAGATGCAAATTAAAACAACAATGAGATATCACCTCACACCTGGCAGGATGGCCGCCATCAACAAATCATCAAACAACAAGTGCTGGCGAGGGTGTGGAGAAAAGGGGACTCTAGTACACTGCTGGTGGGAATGCAGACTGGTGCAGCCACTATGGAAAACAATATGGTGTTTCCTCAAAAAATTAAAAGGGGAACTGCCATTTGACCCAGTGATCCCACTTCTAGGAATATATTCTAAGAAGCCTGTAACACCAATCAGAAAGAATATATGTACCCTTATGTTCATGGCAGCGCTACTTACAATAGCTAAGATCTGGAAACAACCCAAGTGTCCATCAGTAGATGAGTGGATAAAAAAGCTGTGGTGCATTTACAAAATGGAATACTATGCAGCTGTAAGAAAGAAAGATCTCTTACCCTTTGAGATGACATGGAGGGACCTGGAGAATATTATGGTAAATGAAATAAGCCAGTTGGAGAAAGACAAATATCACACGATCTCACTTATTTGTGGACTATAACAAACAAAATAAGCTGATGAACAAAACATATACAGAAACATGGAAGTAGGGAATAGACTGACAAACCTCAGAGGGATGGGGGTGGGGGTGCAAAGAGATAAACCAAAGAACTTATATGCATGTATGCATAACCAATGGATATAGACAACAGTGTGGTAAAGTGGAGGAGCATAGAGGAGGGTGTCAATGGGGAGAAAAAGGAGAGACATCTGTAATATTCTCAACAATATTTTTAAAATTAAAAAAAAAGTAAATAACTTCTCTACATCTGTGCTGTCCACTATGAGAGCCACTAGCCACAAGTAGCTATTGAGTACTTGAAACATGGCTACTCCAACTGAGATATTCTGTAAGTATAAAATTAACACAACCTGGATTTCAAAGACCCATGATAAAAAAGTATGAAATATCTCATTAATAATTATTATACTGATATATGCTGAAATAATAATATTTTGGATATATGGGGTTAAGATCAAACACATTATTAAAATTAAATTTAAAGAAAGAATTCCCACTCAGGGCACTCCCAAACTGCCCAGGGTCTAGTATTAGAGAAAGAGACCTGGTTTTCGCAGTTCATCACAAAAGTATAAAAGTGTGTGGATTGGTTATCATGAGCCTTTTGCACCATTAAAACAATTTTTCAACTTAAAATAAACTTTACTGATAAATCATTAGTGTCAAGTTTTCGAAGAACACAACAGCTCCAAAAAGCGTTTGGATAAATGAGTAACCCAAGGCTGGTTGGGGTGGGGAATGGCAGAGTGATACAAGCCACCAATACAGAGTATTTGCTGAGCACAGTCATGCATGACCGGGTCTTGTCCCACCACAATCTGTGAGGAAGATGTCATCATCACAACTTTACAGACAGGAGGTGAAGGTTTAGAAAAGTGAAGAAACTTGCTGTTATGTTTTCAAATGCAAGTGTTCTGTGACTCCCAGCAAGTGCAAATGATGACCTGGATTAAACCCAGAGGTGAGGGGAGGCAGGAGAAGAGAAAGTAAAATCATAAAGAGGAGGACAGTAGTGCGCTGGTAAGTGTTCAACAACTCGCTCTGAGGTAGAGAGGGCTGGCTTATGGCAACTTTACCATGACCAAGTTGACTTCCATGTGAGCTCAACCAGCTTGCAGACTCCCTGATGATCTAACAATCAGATATCCTGAGATGTGCTGGTAGGGAAATTTTGGGTGAAAAAGATCAGTGCAAGAAAACCTCAAGAGAACCCTGGGTGAACTAGAACGCGGGTTTGGAGCAGCAGGGTAAATGGAAGAGGAAAGAGACGGATGATCCGGGGGAAATGATAGAGGAAGACAGAGTTCAGGGGACAGATTTGAGACTTGCTGATGAAGACGTGAGACCAGCCAGAGATCCTGCTGGGAGATCAATGAAGCCAGGGAAGTACCTTTTCTGCCCCTTGGTCCCCAAAGTTGAAGCTGTGGGTGAACTGGGGGACTGAGCAGAAGCCCCTGGTTCAGGAAAGGCTGGGAAGCAGCCATCCCTGCTCAGGGCGCGGAGCAGTGATCTGTGAAACCGAAAAGGGTCTGAGTGGCTAAGGAGAGAAAATGGCGATTTCCAGTGGCACATTGCTTAGATGTCCAAGCATAAACAAACAACTGCCTGGCCATCCGAGCTCCTTTGCTGAGCGGCATCACCCCATGTCACACGCCAGACGCTGCACCACTTCTGAAGCGTGGGTCCAGCATTTGTTGCTGCTCATAGATCTTATCCCTGAAGACTGGTGCCAGCAGTTCCTCAGGAAGTTTCTGAGTCTCGCTGCAGTCTCACCACGCCCTTCAGGCCTGATGGGCACACGGCCTTCCCCCTGTGAACGTGGCTTCCCGTTGGATTCCCCCCTTCTCCACACTCATGGCAGGTTTAAAACAAGGCTGCGAATTCTCTGGCACTCTTATCTTCGAGAGGTGGAATCGGTGTCCCCACGTCTTGAATCTGGCCAGGTTTGGCGCAATCAAATATAGGGGCAGTGCCACCGTATGATTCTGAGACTGAGTCATAGACAGCCATGCAGCCCTGGGCTGCCAAGTAAAAGGACAAATTACCCTGCGGCCACCATGGTAGAAAAGCCACCTGTAGGCACTCCAGTGGACATTCCTAACAACCGAGCCTTTCAGCTCACTTGCCAAGTCACCAGACATGTTGGACCCTCCTGGTCATCCCGGCCTCTGACTACATACTGCCAAGTGATCTTCGGTGATACCACAGAGAGCTTCTGCTCCCCCTGCCTAAATTCCCTATGCACACAACTGTGAGATATAATAAAATGGTTGCTGGTTTAAGCCACTATGTTTTAGGGAAGTTTGTTATACAGTCAGCTGTCTAGAACACCCCGCTCCCACGCCTCCCTCTTTGAGGAGCCTCTGGGTGGACAGAGTATCTAGTCCTAATCCCTGACCAGTTGGGAAGGTTCTTCGAATAACAACATGAAACGCTGGTTTACTTAATTCCATCGTATGAACCAAGAACAACTTTATAGCCTAGATACCATGTGTGTGTGTGTGTGTGTGTGTGTGTGTGTGTATGCAATAAAGAATCACATATTCTCGAAAAATCGGTCTCTGTACCTAAGGGCTATCAGATATTTCTAACGTCCTGTTAATATGTTTTGGCTACTTGTTTATGAACTTATCAGAGAAATAGAAGCATGTTCCAAAGATCCATGGACAATTTAAGTGAGAAGGTTCTATTCATTTATGTGAATGTTTTCCTCCTTTGAGAAAATAATTCTTCAAATTGAGCAATAAAACACCTTCACCACGATTCATAAAACAGGAAGAAACAATTTGAGAACCATGCCTTCAAACCTGTGTCAGTCCAACCCCAATAACTGATACATGAATCTGTATCGTTAGTTACCTGATATTTACCCATTCATTTTGCATTTACCCATTCATTCCACGGTATTTATTGAGCACATAATACATACCAAGCACTATACTGGACTCTAGGAACACAGAGATGAAGTAAAAAAAAAAAAAAAAAAAAAGGCAGAACTAAGGAGCTTAGAGTCTTATAAAGGACACAAACACATGAACAACTGTCTTAATTTTGTGATTATAAATGCAAATATTTGTCAAGTTTTGGTACTTCTGGAATTGAAAGGTGCCTTTGCAGTGCTTGCTTTCCTACCAGCTGCCAGGCAGAAGAGCAAGCTGTCACGCCTGGGGACGAAAGTGGGACGGCCCAAACGCAGGAATATCTAGTGAGGCACAGTGAGCGTGGTTACCCTTCTCTCATCTCTGTGCCTTATTTGCATCGGTGACAAATTTTCACCAAACTTTGGACTCCTAATTGTTACTTAAAAATGTCTTCCAGCCCTGCTGGTGTAGTTCAGTGGAGCACCAACCTATACATCAAGAGGTCACCAGTTCGATTCCCGGTCAGGGCACATGCCCAGGCTGTGGACCCAATCTCCAGTGGGGGGCATGCAGGAGGTGGCCAATCCATGTTCTCTCTCATTGATGTTTCTCTCTCACTCCCTCTCTCTCTCAAATCATTAAAAAAAACAAAATTTGTTTTAAATGTCTTCTAAAAGAGTACATTATGATGAACCATTTAAACAAACAAAAGAAATGAGCACACAGAAAGGTTTTACAACTTTAGTAATTATTTTACTAATGCAAAATATAACAGGAGGATTACTGGACCTTTGCAATTTTGCATAATTGTCTAATAAACAGGACACTCTTTCATCCATACCATCCCCGAGGAAAAGGCTTTCAGAGCTAAGTTCTTATCAACATCTGGTAACTTTCTTTTGCCCCCACAAGAAGTCAAAATGAATTAAAAAGGAGAATTAATAGTACAATAAGATGTCACTACAGAACAGCTAAAATTGAAAATAATGACAATACTGTATTCATTTACTTAGGCTGCCGTAAACAAATGCTATAGACAGTGTGGTTGCAGATGGCAGCAATGTATTTCTCACAGTTCTGGAGGCTAGAAGTCTGAGATCAAGGTGTCAGCAGAGTTGATTTCATTCGGAGGTCTCTCTCCCTGGCTTGGAAATGGCCATAGTCTCCTGTGTCTTCATGTGGTCTTTTCTCTTTGTGTGTCTGTGTGCTAATCTCTTCTTCTAATCTTCTAAGGGCACCAACCATGCTGGATCAGGGCCCACTCCAAAGACCTCATTTAACCTTAATCACCTCTTTAAAGATCGCATCTCCATATGCAGTCACATTCTCATGTAGTGTTGGTTAGGACTTCAATATATGAATTTAGGGGAAACATAATTCAAATAACAAATACCAAGTGCTGGGGAGGACGCAGAGAAATGGATCTCTCACGCATTGTTGGTGGGGACGTAAAATGGTACAGTCACTCTGGAAAAGAGTTTGTCAGTTTCTTCAATAAAACTAAACATAGACTTACAATATAACAAAGCAGTTGCGCTTCGGGGCTTTTATTCTAAAGAAACAAAAACTTACACGGTACAAAAAGCTGCACATGGTTTTTTCATAGCAGCACTATTTGAAATAGCCAAAAACTGTAAGCAAGATTTCCCTCACTTGGTGAATGGTTGAATACCCTCTGGTACATCCATACCATGGACTACAAGTTTGCAATAAAAATCAACAAACTATTGATGCGCTCAGCCATTTAGGTGGATTGTAATAGGTCATTGAAAAAAAAATCTTCAAAGGTCACATACTGTATGATCCATTTACATACCATTCTTAAAGTGATAAAATTACAGATATAGAAATCAGACTAGTTTTTGCCTAAGATTAAGGATGGGAGAAGGGGAGGGATGAAATTATTCTACATCTTGAGGGAGGTGGTGGTTACACAAATCTACAAATGTTAATAAAGGGACATAGAACTACACACACACATCACACCAATGTCAAATTCCTGGTTTTGACATTGTAATACGGTTATATAAGATGTAACCATTGTGGGAGACCCAGTAAAGAATACACAGGACCTCTATGTAGTATTTCTTTCACAATTTCCTGTGAATGCATAATCATTTCAAACAAGAAATTTTTTGATAAAGACAGGAGACCAGTACAAGGGTGAGAGGTGAGTGAGGCAAGTTGTACAATTGCAGAACTTCATTTAAATTTTTGACATTTTGTTCATCAGTTTTTGTTCTGTTTTTTTATCCTCACCCAAGGACATTCTTGCATTTATCTTCAGATAGAGGGAGGGAGAGAGGGAGGAAGAGAGAGGAACATCCATGTGAGAGAGACACATCGAATGGCTGCCACCCACACAACCCCAACCAGGGCCGGGGACAAACTGCAACCGAGGTACATGCCCTTAGCGGGAACCGAACCTGGGCCTCTGGTCTGCAGGCCGACGCTCTAACGGCTGAGCCAAACCGGCCAGGGCCATCGTAGGTTTTTTTTTGTTTTGTTTTGTTTTGTGTTGCATTAACTTTAATTTTTTTAAATATTGCATTAAAATATCACTTATCTTGACTACCACTAAGTTTTTTGGTGTCCCCTTAAATTTTGCACCCAAGGCAAGGACCTTACTCTCCTCACCCTAGTTTCAGCCCTGTGGCTCATCATCTGTTACCAAACTGTTAGACCAATGGATTTGCTTTTAATGACTTCTATATAAAATATGAGCCTTATTTTTCTTTAAAATTTTTTTTCTTGATTTTAGAGAGAGGGGGAGAGAGAGAGAGAAACATCAATAGGAGAGAACATCGATTGGCTGCCTTCTGCACGCCCCCCACTGAGGATTTCGCCCACAACCTGGGCATGTGCCCTGACCCAGAATGTTACCAGCAACCTGTTGGTGCATGGGCTGACGCTCAACCACTGAGCCACACCAGCCTGGGGAGCATTATTTTTCACTGTTTTTAAATTTGATTACAAAAATACTTTCTACTTCTCTCATATCTTTTTCTCCTCCCAGTCTGTTTCCAGAAGCGACCATTGTTAATACATTGTGTACCCTTCCAGAGAGTTTTGATATAAATACAGCCAAGCACCGCATAACGATGTTTCGGTCAATGACAGATTGCATGTGTGACGGTGGTCCCATCAGATTGCAGTACCTGCCTACAAGCAAATCTATGATGGAGAAAAGAAGCAAACCACCGTGGACACATTTCCGAAAGGAGTGACGCCTTTCAAGAAGAGCTTCAGCCCTGGCCAGTTTGGCTCAGCAGTTAGAGCGTCGCCCTGCGGTCCGGAGAGACCCAGGTTCGGTTCTCGCTAAGGGCACGTACTTCGGCTGCAGTTTGTCCCCGGGCCTGGTTGGTCATGCGGGTGGCAGCCACTCGATGTGTCCCTTCACGTCGATGTTTCTCACTCTCTCTCCCTTCCTCTCTCTCCCTCCCATTCTATCTGTACAAAAGATGGAAAAATATCCTCGGGTGAGGATTAAAAAAAAAAAAAAAAGAAGAGCTTCAGGCGAGTCCTTCAGGAGGTGTTCCAGAAGGAGGCGTTCTTGTCTTAGGAGATGACAACTCCTTGTGTGTTACTGCCCCTGGAGGCCTTCCAGAGGAACGGAGTGTGGACATGGAAGACAGTGATGCTCATAACCCTGATCCTGTCTAGGCCTAGGCCAATGTGTGTGTTTTTGTCTCAGTTTTTACCAAAAAAATTTAAAAAGTAAAAGAAACAAAACAAAATCAAATGGAAAAAAGCTTATACAGTAAGGATCTAAAGAAAAAATCGATTTTGTACAGCTGTGCAAAGTGTGAGTTCAGCTAAGTGTTATTGCAAAAGAATTCTTTAAAATTTAAGTTTATAAAGCTAAAAAGTTACAGTAAGCTAAGGTTAATTTGTTGAAGAAAGAAAAACTTTTTAAATGAATTTAGTGTAGCCTAAGTGTACTGTGTTTATAAAGTCTACAATTGAGTACAGCGATGTCCTGGGCCTTCATATTCATTCACCGTTAACTCACGCACTCCCCCAGAGCAACTTCCAGCCCTATAAGCTCCATACAGGTGCACCACTTCTTCTTCTTTACACCGTATTTTTACTGTGCCTTTTCTGTGTTTAGACAAACATACACGTACCTTTCTGTTACAATTGCCTGCAGTGTTCAGGACAGTAACACATTGTACAGGTTTGTAGCCCGGGAGCAGTAGGCTAGACCATGTAGCCTCGGTGCGTAGCAGGCCTTACCACCTAGGTTTGTGGAAGTACACTCTATGATGTTCGCACAATGACAAAATCATCTAACAATGTGTTTCTCAGAACAAATCCCCATCGTTAAGCAGCACCAGACTGAACATGCAAAATATACGTTCCATATGCATATACACTTTAAAAAATAAATGGGATCATATTGTACTACTGTTCTGAACTTGCTTTTTTTCAATTAATCATATAACACACACCTTTCCATATCCTTTTATTCCAGTGTGTTCTATTTGAGCTGTATAAAAATCCATTGTATTGCAGTAATATTGTAGTTTAGTTAATTAATTCTCTGATAGACATTCAGATTGTATCTAGCTAGCATTTTTTTTATTTATTTATTTATTTATTTTATCCTCACCCGAGGATATTTTTCCATTTTTTGTACAGATAGAATGGGAGGGAGAGAGAGGAAGGGAGAGAGAGTGAGAAACATCGACGTGAAGGGACACATCAAGTGGCTGCCACCCGCACGACCAACCAGAGCCGGGGACAAACTGCAACCGAAGTACGTGCCCTTAGCGGGAAGCGAACCCGGGTCTCTCCGGACCGCAGGTCGACGCTCTAACCGCTGAGCCAAACTGGCCAGGGCCTAGCTAGCATTTATTGTTTCAAACAATGAAACAACAAAATTCTGAAATATATTTTTGCATGTTTAATTTAAATTTTTTATTGATATTGTCAAACTACCTTCCCCTGTCAAAAAAAAAAAAGGTTTTAAATTCTCACCGGAGGGTATGTTCTTTTTTTAAAAAATATGTTCTTATTGATTTTTAGAGAAAGGAAGAGGGGGAGAGAGAGAGAGAGAAACATCAATAAGAAAGAAACATCGATTGGCTGCCTCTTGCACGCCCCGCCTGCGCTGGGGATCAAGCTCCAAACCCAGGCATGTGCCCTGACCAGGAATCAAGTGAGCGACCTCTTACATGGAACGACTCTTAACCAGCTGAACCACATGGGCCTGGGCTGTTTGTTTGTTTCTGAAAGATTTTTTGCTGCATGAAAATTTCAAGATGAAAAAAAAAAGTGTTTCTTAAATAATCTTATTAATAGTTTCTTAATCTCATGCCATGCTTAATATGGCCTTCCTTATTATTTTTTAAATTTACCCATGTTTTCCTCGCAGTGGTTCTCAACCTTCCTAACGCCGCGACCATGTAATACAGCTCCTCATGTTGTGGTGACCCCCAACCACACAATTATTTTCGTTGCTACTTCATCACTGTATTTTTGCTACTGCTATGTCTCAGCAACCCCTGTGAAAGGGTCGTTCCACCCCCAAAGGGGTCGTGACCCACAGTTTGAGAAGCGCTGCTAGGGTTTTTGTTGTGGTGGTGGTTTCTTTGAAATTTTAAGCCACCACATTTTCTTTGGTGAAAAAAGTGATGTTCAGACCTTTTGTCAAAAGACTTTCCATTTTTTAAAACATACTTTATCAGACAGGATTTTTTTTTTTTTTTTTAACCACTACTCTTGTGAGGCTAATTTTATCATATAATAATGTTCATATATACTTCTGACTATTTCTGAATTCCCATTCTATTTATTTAATAGAATCATTTTGTTTCCATATTAGTTCATAACATGTTATTTACGGTAATTTAATAAAACATTTAAATACTTGGGTTATTTTTCTTCATTATTTCTTTTTATCTGTAGAATTTATTTTCTGGTTTTTCTCATGCTTGTTGTCCTAGATAAACTTCAGAATAATTTTGTTAAGTTTTTGTTTTGTTTTGTTTTTTAAATCCTCACCTGAGGACATTTTTCAATATTTTGTTCAGATAGAGTGGGAGGGGGAGAGAGAGAGAGAGAGAAACATCGACGTGAAAGGGACACATCGAGTGGTTGCCACCCACACGACCCAACCAGGGCCGAGGACAAACTGCAACTGAGGTACATGCCCTTAGTGGGAACCGAACCCATGTCTCTCTGGACCGCAGGCCGATGCTCTAACTGCTGAGCCAAACCGGCCAGGGCTTGTTAATTTTTTTTTAAAACCCTGCATTCTGACTGCCATTACACTAAATTTATAAATTAATTTGAGAAGTATTCCTATATTTTTAATAATAGTTATATCCTTTTAATTCCTAGGCAAAAAGAACACATGCCATCAATGTATCAAAGTCTTCTTGAACAAAATATTATTATATTATGTTGCATATCTTTGGTTAAGAGCTTGAGGAGAGAGATCTATTCTATAATTCTATAATTACTATTTACATTTGCTTTAATATTAACTAATTCATTCTATAAGCAATTATGAGGCACCCACTGCATGTACCACACACCATGTTAGACAATAAAACTATAATAAAGCAAACACTTGGTCCCTGCTCTGACACCTTCTCAGGCCATCATTTCTAGTAGGGAGGACAGTCATATAAATGATTAATGCAGTGACTGCTTAACAAGAGCAGTACAATATGTTATGGAATACAGAATCAATGTGTTGGAGAAAGAGCCCACTTTTCGTAAGAGTTGGTTGGGGCCTACCAAGACACGAAGTGTCAACTAAATTTTGAGGGAAAGGGAATACCAGATAATAAGAGTATTATCCACTCATGTAGCTACTAGAGTGTGATGCTACTCAAAAATATTGTTTTAATTAAAAATAAGCCCTGGCTACTGTGGCTCAGGTGGTTGGAGCATCGTCCTGTGCACTGAAAGGTTGCCGTTCAATTCCCCATCAGGGCACATATCTGGGTTGCAGGTTCTACTGTGTACAGGAGGCAACTGACTGATGTTTCTCTCTGAGATCAATGTTTCTCTCCCTCCCCCCATTCCCCTCTGTCTAAAATTAATAAACATATCCTTGGTTGAGAATTTTAAAAAATAAAATAATAAAAATTAATAGAAAAGTATTAAAAATTGGATCTTATATATCTGCAAATATTTATACATCTGAGTGAATTCTTTAGGTAGTATAGATATGAATATTTTATAGTTATGTGTGATGCAAATACTGTCCCAGCCAGCTTTATTAATTTTCATGGTACAGAGATTCAAACATTTTAGATGCTTAAAGCTGTCATTTCCTGTTTAATTTCTCCTATTGTTTCAGTCTTTTGAAAACTACCATCTCTACAAAGATTTGGTAAATGGGGTCCCAGTTTGGCCACCACATTTCAGTAATCACATGAAACTGCTGAATTGCATTAAAAAATGATGAGAAATGAAAAGTAGGTTTCCATTTTTTATGAGTAAAAATTAAAATGGAACAGACCAAAGAGGGAACTTGTGCTTTGTCTCTGAGAATAATATAGGGGATAATGAGCAATAATTTTGATTAAGAGAAAATGAGTTTAGAGCAAAGTAAAAAAGTTATGAATGAACACAAAAAAGAACTTTTTTACTATCAGGGTGCTAGAAAAAGGGGAAAAACTTCAAAATAAGATGAGGGACTCCATTCCCATAGGTTTTCCTAAGATAATAGAATTCATTCATACCAATAGCTTAAAACTGGAATTCTCATTTGGAGTGTGTTGGGGGAGATTGGGAAAAGGTTAAGACTGTTAGCAGGAGGCTCAGACTTGAGTTTACTGGTTGAACATAATGATCTGGAAAAACTGGTCTATCCAGTTGACAGATAGGGTGTTGACAGGTGGGGTGCTGACCCAGCTGATAAGCTCAGGGTCTCTTCTCAGTATTGGCTGACATTAGTAGACAAAGGGCAAGTCACATTCTTACAACTAATAACTTTGGTCACAGTTTTGTGATTTTCTGATCTGTATGACTGCATGTTTGGCCTTGGACAAAAGGGTTCACAGTAGATACTTTCCCCTCCAAATCTAACATAGTCACAAATTGTCATAAAGGTAAAAAACCAAAGGCATTGAGAATATATATATATATATATATATATATATATATATATATATTTAAAGAACAGAATAAAAAGCATGTTTTTCTGTGGTTTATGAATGCTATGCTGGAGGGAAAGTTAGATAAAAATAGTTTAGCACACTCCCAAGCTCCCAAATTAAGCAAATTTCTATTCATAGGGAAGGCATATTCAGCATATAAATCAATGGTCAAAATCTGGAATTTGAAAACAGACATAAAAATGCATATTTTATATTTTGAAAAGTCTTTAATTGACTGGTAGAGCCATGGCAAAAGATTAGAAATATTTTTAGCTGCGTAAGATTTTCAATGAATTCCCTAAGGATGTGGGTGGATATCTTTAATTTTAAGATTGGATCGATTAGTAGAAAGAAAATGTGGTGTCAGGCATTAGACCCTCATTTTTATTATCTAGCATTTATGCAATTCATTTCCTCTGTGAATTAAAAAAATGCTTTATAATATTTTGGTTATGTGAGCAGCGTGACATCTCACCAGCTGGAGCTGGAGATATCAGAGGAAGTCCAGCTGGTGGCCAAGCCAGACCTCACAAGGCTACATTGTATTGATGGGGTCACCAGGGCCCAAAGTCCAGCAACTCCAGTTCATTAGATTCACTCAGCCTCAGAGACAGTGACTCACGCTAACAAACCTCAATTCTCTGAGGTCAAGAATAGGGGGAGTGAGCACACACATCTGCCTTTCCTTCCGCACCAAATCCTGTGAAACCAATGAAGGAGGTACTTTCGAAAAGAATAAATCTGTAACGGGCCGGGGGCGGGGGGCAATAAAAATCTTCACTAATAAGTCAGAAATTCTGAATTATTCTTAAAAGAGAAAAAGCAAAAGGAATCATATTTAAATATATTATATATATATTATATATAATATAATATCACAGCTTAAAACAAATTCAAGAGAGGAATCGTAGCACTGGGAAGACTGTTTTGAGGGGAGAGCCATGCTCAGAGTTAAAGGAATTCACTAATTCATTATTTTACTCAACAAATATTTGCTGAGCATCTGTTATGTGCCAGCTACTGTTCTAGGCATTTGGGTCATCAGATTAGTGAACAAAATGCGATTCTTGCGCTCTTGGAGCTTATGTTCTAGTGGGATGGAACAGACAAGAAAAGATACTCAGAGCATTTCAGTATATCAGGAAAGGATGACTACCATGAGTAAGTGCAGGCAAGGGAGATATGCAGGTGTCGGGGTAAGTGACATGGTCAGGGCAGGCCTCACTAAGAAAGAGGAGAGAGAGTTACCAAGCAGTTACCTGGGAGAAGGACATTCAAAGCAGAGGAAACAGTAGGTGCAGAGACCCCAGAATGGGAGTGGTGTGTCTATCATATTGTAGGGACTCCAGGATGCCAGAATGGCTGCAGAGGAGTAAGCTAGGAAGAGAATGAAAGGAGATGAGGTTGAGAGGTCAGAGGGAGCTGGATTATGTAGCCCCTTTTTGGACCTTGGGTTTTAATTAAACACAATGGGGGCAGTATCAGGGGGATCTGTGTAGGGAAGAAAGAGCAGGGTTTTGAGCAAAGGAGTGATTTGACCTAATGTACATTTTAAAGGGCTTGACTCTGGGTGTCATGTTGAGAACAGACTGTAGAAGGGCAAGAACAAACACTGGACAGCCAGTAATTCGGGTGAGGGAGGATGGAAGCAGTGGACATGGTGAAAGCCGTCAATTCTGAATGTATTTTGAGAGAAGAACAACAAGGGTTTCCTGATGCATTGGGTGTGCAGGGTGAGAGAAAGAGAAAAGTCACAGATGACTGACATTTTCTGGCCTGAGCTACTCGTTAGATGGGAAGGTGGTTGTCCCCACCTGAGATAGGGACAGCCACAGGTAGAGCAGAGTTTAGGAGAGGGGGGGAGGTGCTTATGAGTTCCATTTGGATGTGTTGAGTTTGAGATATCAAATGCACAGTCAAGCAGAGATGTGAATAGGCGGTTATCCAGGACCTGGAGTTTGGAAGAGAAGTGTGGGCTGGAACACGTATTTGGTGGTTATTGGTATATGTATGATGTTTAAAGCCACAAGACTGGATGCAATCACTACATGGGACGAAATAGGTAGGGAAGAGTAAAATGATTAATTGGTTAAAGAAAAAAAAAACCAGATGATCATCTCAATAGCTGCCAAAAAGGGTTTTGATAAACTTTGAATGCTCATTCCTGATTAAGATAATAATTATAACAACAAAATTCTTAGCAGGCTAGAAATATAAAGAAACTTTATTTATTTAAGGGGAAAGAAAAAGACCTCAATATGTCATGAAAGATATCATGTTCTCTAGATGGAAGACCCAATATGTATTTTTTCTGCTTGATATTTCTCAAATCACAAAGCAATACAGCCTTATTGTAACAAGTAAAATAGTACAATGATGTGTAAAAAAAAGGTTAATCAACATTTTAGCCCCATCTCAATCCCCTTTGAGGTAACAAATGTTAACAACCTGGCATTTCTCCCTTCAAATCTTTTCCACGGCTAATTCAGTATTACAAGCATTATGCAGCCCACAGAAATAGAGGGCTTTCTGTTTGTGCTTTTCTTTTTTTGGACAAAATAGCATCACACCATACACATTACTAGGTTTTAAAAATTTAACAACATATCATGAGCATCTCTGCAAACATATAGGTGCAAATTCAACTCTAGCCTTTTCCCTAATATATATCATAAATATACATATACATGCATTACATATGTACTATAAATATGTGTATATATGATATATATACATATTAATGTATGTATGTAATATGTATTATAACTATATATTACATGTATAATATATAATACATGTAATATATGCACATTAATAGAATATCATTATTCTAGGATATCATTTAGCCATCATTATGCTAAATTTTTAAAAATATTAGATCAGATATTTTTCCTTCTACATTTCTTCCAGCATCTCCCCAATTCTTATCACCCTACCCCCGACCTAGCATAGCCCGTTAACAAAGCCCTGCAGAGCATTTCATGCTTTTTGCCTCCAAGCTCACGTAATCATAAACAAGCAAGTTTGCATACAAATATATACATTTACCCACGCACACACCTATACACATATACTAGTTTATCAATGGGAGCCATAGTATACACGATTCTCGGCATCTTGCCTTTCTCACTCAACATCTTGTAGAAATCCTTTTACTTCATGGGCAGAGGTTCTAATTCCTTCTTTTTAGTAGCTGTATAGTACTCGATGACCCAGACACACAATTTGTTCAACCAGTTCCTTATGGATGCATGCTCACTTTGTTTTTAGGCTTTATTACCATAATTCTGCAATAAACAAGTTTCCATTTAGCTTTCTGTACTGGTCCTTTTATTTCTACTGGCGACATTCCCAGGAGTGCAATCATTGGGTCAAGGGTATATGGATCCTTTATTTCAATAGATGCTGCTAGACATTTTTTTTCCTCAAAAGGCAATAACAACTCACATTTTCACAAGCAGTGCATGAGACTGCAATAGATGATATCACTCTTTAATTTTTGCCAGTCTGATTGGTGTAATGTCTCATTATTATTTTAATTTGCAGTTCCCTGACTGCTGGTGAGTTTGGGGACCTTTTAATATGTTTATTAGCCATTTGGATTTGCTATTCTGTGAATTGCCTGTGTAAACCTTTTGCCGTTTTTAAAAATTGGAAGGATTTATCTTTTTCTTTTCACTTGGTCAGAATTTCTTGTACATAAGAAATATTAACCACTTATCTGTTATCTGCATTGTATATATTTTTCTAAATGCATATTTTGACTCCTGACTTTATTTATGGTATCTTTTGCCATATAAAAGTTCCAAATCAAGTGTGTCTGTCTTTTATACTTTCCAGGTTTCTGGTGTTAGTAAAAAAGGTGTTCTCTGACCCCTACCTAGATTTGCATGTAGTCACCTAAATGTTCTTCTAAGATTTATTGTTTACGTTTAAGTTTTTAATCCACTTGGCGTTTATTTTTGGATTTGTTGTGAAATCGGGATGCAAGTTCATTTTGTTCTAGATGGATAACCAGTTACGCCAGCACTATTTATTAAGTAAACCATTCTTTCCCAGAGAATTGAAATACTACCTTTGTCACATATTAAATTATGATGTATACTGAGATCTATTTTTGGATCCGCTCTTCTGTTCCACTGATTTGTCTACTCTCATGCCAATACTATGTCGGTTGTATTACAGTGATTTTTATTACAGTGGCTTTCAGTTGAAGGCAAGACTCTCATTATTTATCTTCTTCATAGTTTTCTTTGCTATTTAGGCATTTATATTTCCATATATATTTTAAAATAATTTTATCCAATGCCTTCCACTCCTCAAAAAGAATACTGTTGGAATAATAAATGGACTTGTGTTGTATTTATTTAGGGAAAATTGTGTGTTTTTTTAATCTGTACAAATTTCAGTATTTATTTCTTTAGAAAAGAAATACCATAAACACATCTTAAAAATTAACAGTTTCTTGATATAATTAAATGTCTATTTCAGATGCTTTTCTTGAATCCCCTCAAGGTGCCCACTAAGTTTTGTTCTGTTAAGAACTAGTAGGCATAAACAGATTGGATGTGTTTCAATCTATTATAGTAATTATTTGTATGTCTCGGTGGCCTCTTCAGGTTGGCTTGTGAGGCCTGTGGACATAGCCCTGGGGATCTTTGAGGTCACACGAGAGAACAGGAAGCTCAGATGCTCGCGCAGGCTGTGTGTTTCCTGCCCTTCGCCCTGCGGCTGGAATCCCTGGGGCCTGCTGCCTTCCATGGGAAATGGACAACCATCTGGGCACTTGATGTTACTTGATGTTACTGGTTTAGCCACTGTTTCTGGACTTTTTTAGCAGACAAAATGCAAAATGGAGTTTGTTGATAAGATTACATATTCATGAATTTATGCTAATAATTGCAATTCAAATGAAAAACTAGAACATTTTCAGTTAACCCACTGATCTGCTTTCTGCCACACTGAAAAATGTTGGTTGTTGACAATCCCAACAAAACTACTGTTTACTTTAGGCCACTCTCGTCTAGCTCAGTCTCAGAAAAACGGTCTCCAAGCTGTCTTGACCACACAAGATTTCTGAGAGCAACTTAAGATATTTTTTGCAATTCTTTCTATGCCCTTAGGGTATATCCCACTAGGGACGGGCTATCAAATTACTGTGCTTTAAAAGTCACTTTAAACTGATTCTCTCTGAGTGGCTATGCCCCCAACCTGATTCCAGCTGGGTTCAGTTCATTTGTTTTCTTTTACCTTTAGTGTTTAGAGAGTGCTCTTTAAATTTTTAAGTTTGCTGTATAATTGTGTAAAATATATATAGTTTTAAAGTCAAACCTAAAAGTAAGGTGTATATTCAGAAAAGTCCAGCTTCTGTCTCAACTTGTTCCCTACTTCCCACACAGATAGTCATTTAAAACTGCTTTTATATTTAATTAACTTGGCATGTTTTAATTTAAGTAGTTACAGAGTTATGCACATGTACATACATTCACATATGTGTATATGTACATGTGTATCTCCTCTTGGTTGTGGTAGAAAACCACACATACTTCTCTCCATCGTGTTTTCTCGGATAACAGACTATCTCAGAGATCACTCTACCTCCTTAATAGTTACCATTTTAGTGTTTTCATCCAGTGGGGTCCACCCCCTGCCAGCTTATCAGCCTTGACTCAGCCAGCCTGTTCCCCCACTGCGTCTTCAAATGCATATTCCAATCATATCATATGTCCTCCCTTCCAAGCCATCAGCAGCATCTAGCAGCTGATAAGTGCTATTTTATAATATTAACTTTTCCCATCCAAGGGCAAGGTGTATGCCTATGCAAGGATACCAGTTATATCTCATATTACTATGTACATTTCATTCCATTTCAATCCAAATCCTAATAGAACTTTTTAAGGGAATTTAGTTAGTTGGTTACACAATTCATATAAAAAAGAAAAGGTCTCAAAGAACCAAGAAATTTTTGAAATAAAAAGAAAAATGAGTGAAAACTTTCCCTACCACCTATTGGAGTATACCAAGAATCTGCAGTATAACCTTACTTTACTAACATATTGTAAGACTTCTGCTCCTGGCCATGATTAAGCAACAGGGTCTAGATGTAGCACTCTCCCTATACAACTAAACTGCTAGACGAAATATAGAAAACAGTTTTCAGACTGGATGTGCACACAGGGAGAGGAGAGAAGGTGTGTATGCACAAGCCAGGAGCATTCAGTTGTATCCTTGCCCCAGATCCCTCAAAACGTTGCAGTGGACCTGCATGGCCATCCAGAGTAGCCTGACGGTGTTTCTTTTTAATACACCTCTCTTCTTGCTGGGGAACTCAATATTATTTTCCACTAACTTGAACCCTTTCTCTGGGGCCTGGACAGTATATCAGAACTCATGGCTTTACCTATCACTCTGTCATGTGTCTGCTCCCATTGAGAGAACAGTCTATATGTTTTTTTTTTTTTATCTCCTATTCACTCACCCCACTTCAGTTGGGTTTTCATTCCCACCACTCTTCTGAAACCACTCATATAAAGGTCACCAATGGCCTCCATCATTCCCAATTCAGCAGTCAGATGTCCATCCCATCTTACCTCTATGTAGTTTTCTGTTGCTACTTGGAACAAATCACTACATACTTAGCAAATTAAAGCCAAAGGAATTTATTATCTTATAGTTCTACATGACAGAAGTTTGACGGGGGACTCATCAGGCTAAAATAAAGTATGAGCAGAATTTCTTTCTGGGGCTGTAGGGAAGAACTTGTTCCCTTGTTCATTTATGTTATTTGTGGGATTCAGATGCTTGTGGTGGCAGAACTGTTTCTTCTGCTGGTTATCAGCCAAGGGTTGTTCTCAACTTCTAGAGGGCACGCTTGTTCCTTCGCTTATGGCCCCCTTCCTCCACCTTCAAAGCCAGCAGTAATGAGTCGAATCCCTTTCATGCTTTGATTCTCCCATTGCATCAATCTGACTGACCGTTCTGCCTTCCTCATCCATTTTTAAAGGCTCGTGTGATTACATTGGGCCTGTCAGCATAATCCAGGGTAATTGCTCTATTTTAAAGTCTGTAAACTCATTCCATTGGCAAAGTACCCTTTGCCACATAATGTAATTTACACAGGTGAAACATTAAGGGACAAAGATCATGGAGCCAAAATCCTGCCTACTACACTGGGCTTCTTAGAAACATTTAACATTTCTGTCTAGATATGCTAATTATTCTGGGCCTAAGAGAAATGGTTTTGACGGTTGGTTTTTCTGTCACCTGCTGGTTTTGGTAGTTGATTCTTCTTAGTTGCTATTACTGGCAAATGGAAAGACACCAGGAGGACAACAGAGCCTGGTCTCACTCTCTTTCTCAAAATGAATGAGAAAGGCAGAATTTACATCCCCAATTTACACCCCAACACTAAGCTCTACCAGTGGTTCTCAACCTTTCTAATGCTGCAACCCTTTAATACAGTTCCTCATGTTGTGGTGACCCCCAACCATACAATTATTTTCGTTGCTACTTCATAACTGTAATTTTGCTAATGTTGTCTTAGGCGACCCCTTATGTCTTTGACCCCCAAAGGCGTCGTGGCCCACAGGTTGAGAACTGCTGCTCTAGACACTTGTTCAGCTGCCTACTTGATATCTCCATTTGGATGTCTGATAAGCATCTCAAACTAAGCATGACCAAAACAGAACTCTTGATTCATTCCCTCCAAACCACCCATCACAGTCCTCCCGTCTTAATAAACATCCACCAAGTTCATCAGACATCCTATATTCTTCTCTTTTCTCTCTGCTATCCTGACCTTCTGCTGGACAATCCATTAGCAGGTCCTATTGGCTCTGCCTCTAAAATATATCCCAAAGCCAACTACATCTTATCTGCATTATTGACACCATGCTAGGTTTAGTCACCATCATCTCACCTGGGCTATGTCAACAGCTTCCATACCAGTCTCCCTACTCCCACTTATGCCTTTCCCCCATAGTTGAGTCTCCAATACCAACTGAAGTGATTTATTAAAAGTAAAACACATAATATTGTTCCCTTGTTTAAAATCTTCCAATGGATTTTCACTAAGATTAATATAAATCCAAACTACTTAGAATGTCCCATGGGCCCTACACAATCTGGCCCCTGTCTACCTCAATGACCTTGACTTAGCCTGCTCCCTGTTGTTCACTATCTTCATCCACTCTGGTCTTTCTCTTATTTTTTTCTTCACACTCATACTCATTTCCTTCCTCACATATGCCTTTTCTCTGCCTAAAATAGTCTCCTTCAGTTCTTAAAAGGCTGAGTTCCTCTTATCTTGGCTCAAATGTCATCTTCTAAGAGAAGCCTTTCCTAACCAGCTCATCAGTTAGCACCTCACACCTTCAGCAGCCCAGGTCACTCTCTACTATACTATACTGTATTATTTTCTTAATGGCACTCACCAATATCTGAAACTATCTTATTTGTTTCATATTATTATTTGTTTCCCTCCACTAGAATATAAGTGCCACAGGGTCAGGAACCTTTTCTATTTTGCTCACCACTGTAGCCCTAGCATCTAAAATAGTTCTTGATATATTGCTGGTGCTAAATACATATTTGTTGAATACGCATTCATGTCTATATTAAATGTTCAAACTTTCTGACAATTCATCAAGAATTTGTTTGGAGGTTCTTTGTGTTGAACATAAAGAGACCAACCTTAGTATTTTAAATTGGGTTTCCTGGGAAGCAGACTCTGGCTCTGAGATTAACATACAGGAAGTTTATGAGGGAGTGTTCCAGGGATCAATGCCAATGGAAAGGAAGGGAAGAAAGTAGAATTGGGCAGAGAAAAAAGGCTGCCTGTGATAGTCCCCTAGAAGACCTAAGTCAATTCCATTTGGAACTCTAAAACTAGGATAGCCCTTTCAATGTGTCTCAGATTGTGAAGGGTAGGACCAGAATTTATACTCCCATGATGATCAGTCATCAGACACAGGCTACCCTGGGGAGGAGGTGTGTCATTGGGATCATCCACAGATACTACCATTGCAGTAGGTCTTAGCACTTCACTTAAAACTCATCATCTCCCTCCTCTATTTTACTCTCATGCTCAGCAAGCACCTGTGATACTCCTGGTCACTTACCTTATAGGATGACCGAAACCCTCAACTTTTAAGGGTCTGAGTCCCTGGTCACTATGTTGTTCTTCGGCTATAGCTGACATTGCCCCCATTGTATAACCACAGCCTTACCTCCTCCTTTTGACCATGGCCTATTACTTCTATCAGGATAATGATTCCTTGTCACTTGGCATGAGAAGCTTAAGGAGCCCAATTGACAGCCATGGTGGAAGTATTCTTTTTTAGGAAGCAGGACAACTCTTAACTATTGAGAACCCAGAGTTTCTGGAATGGGAAGTACAAATTCCCAAAATAGATCATTAGAAGTGAAGAAAGTGAAAGTATTCCAACTTCCACATCTTGATCCCCAGACATATGGTATTCTCCCTACTGGGAAAACAGCACCATATAAAGGTCATTTACTTAGAATGTGCACTGTATTATGGAGGATGGCATGTCATCTTCATAAGGTATTGTGTCTGGGCTGGTTCTTCTGTCAGGCTAGTTCTTCTGCAGTATGTAATATGAACAGTGGATCTCATGGTCCTGTCCCTGTTACGGCACTTCCTTTAATGTTAAATCCCTTTGTCTGACACAATCATATGTGGAACTTCACACTGGAAGGTTAAACATTCTGTATACTCTTGGATAATGGTACTGGCTGAGGCCCTGCAGGCAGAAAAGGCAAATCCATAGAACATGTGTCCATTTTTGTTATAATGAATGGCTACCCCTTCCAGGCTAGATGGTATCCAATGTACTTAACTTGTCACCAGTGGTTGCTTGGTGTCTCCAAGTGATTGTGTCATGTCGAACACTTGGTATTCATTTCTGTTGCTAGCAGGTTGGACATTCAGCGATGGCAGTAGCTAGATCAGCCTTGTTAAATGGGACCCATGTTTTTGCATCAAAATATAACCACCATCCCAGCTACCAAAGGAACTAACCATTCATGTGACTGTCATGCCAGCACAGGAGTGGCTGATGACAGGGGCTGGCTTGTTTTAACTGAACAATATGTGGCGTTTGTTTTTTGTGTTGTTTTTTTATCCTTACCCTAGGACATTCCTCCATTTTTTGTTCAGATAGAGTGGGAGGGAAAGAGAGGAAGAGAGACAGAGAAACACTGATGTGAAAGGGACACATTGAGTGGCTGCCTCCCACATGACCCAACCAGGGGCCAGGGACAAACTGCAATCGAAGTACGTGCCCTTAGCAAGAACTGAACCTGGGTCTCTCTAAACCGCAGGCCAACACTCTAACTGCTGAGCCAAACCGGCCAGGGCAATATGTGTTTTTTTTAATGCTTCTTCTATGATGGATGCTCTCCGATAGTCATTAATATGTGAAATAAAGACCTTCACACTCTCTGCCAACTTCCATATGTTCATCCACATGGTTTTACCCTAGTCTTTACTGTCCCCCAATCTTCTAAGCTTTCTGCTTCTAGACCCCTGACCAGATGGCCAAGCTATTTAGCACTGCCCATGAGTCCCTGGGTATTCTAATTTCAGACCAATTTGCTTTCTACACCAAGTGGCTGACCAGGTGGGAGGAGTTCACCTTACTCCTATCTTTCAAGACCATGCTTTGTGTTACAGCAGTGCAGCTGTCATCCATTTCTAGTTTATACCAACAAACCATGTTGAGCCATTAGTGAATCAAGCTCAGGCTCTTTCCTCTTACATCAACTGATGATCAAGGACATCCCTATGCAGTAAGAGATGTGAGCTGAGCACTGATGTACTGGTAAATATTTAACAACCA
Source organism: Molossus molossus (assembly GCF_014108415.1). Classification (NCBI taxonomy): domain Eukaryota; kingdom Metazoa; phylum Chordata; class Mammalia; order Chiroptera; family Molossidae; genus Molossus; species Molossus molossus. The sequence continues at coordinate 16,734,347 of NW_023425344.1, read as the reverse complement.
GTTTTCTGAAAAAGAGAAAAATATCAAATTTGTAGCATTAGTGAATTTTCACGGTGTATATACTTCCACTATGGTCAATTTCAAACTACCATTGTGATGTCAACATCTTGAAGATTTAGCAATGAGTTCTCATGAGCTGGTGGTACAGACTGGCTCAAGCATGCCACTGTAGCTGAGGGAGAGGAGCTGTGTAACAGTGCACTTGCAGCTTGCTTGTGCCTCTGTCGTATTGATGTTCAATGCTAGGTGCACCTCTTCCATCTGAGCCTACCCTCACATTATGGCTTGGAGAGTGTGATAGTTCTGGTGTCATGGTCACTTGATGTTCCATGGTGAAGCATTTGTCTTTACCAGAGCCTGGTAGTACACCAAGAGCTCTTTTTTGAAAGATGGCTAATTCTCTGTTGCAGTTGGTATGGCTTTGAATCCTATGGCTCTACACTGTGATTCTTTTATTGGGGCTTGCTTAAAATCCTCATGTCATCTTTTTCTACCGCTGATACCTCTAATACTATAGGGTCTGTGGTGCTGTGTGCAAGAGGCCAGCTGCTTGCATGGCATCCTGGACTTGTTGCTGAGTCCTTTCCTGCTATGGACCCCATTGAAAAGTGGCATCCTTCTGTGTCACCTGATATGTGAGCTGGAGCAGTACTTCTGGAAATACGTTGTTTCCAGAAACTGATGAGGCCTATGTGATGGGCATTGTGCTGTCTTGCTCCTGATGGAAGCCACAAGATGCGGTAATTTCTCCTTTACTTTTCTTGGGGGGAGGTGGTGCTGCTCTGGCATATCCAGGATCACTGGACTCCAACCTCCTAGTGACTTCTTGTTCATTTGGTCTATCTAGCATGATGTCATCATTTTACTGGACCAGTTGATATTCTTTGTGATGTCCAGCTGGTCCATGGCTCTTCAGACTATGTTGTAACAGAGGACACCAGAGTTAACATAACTCTGAGGCAAGGATATAAATGGATGTTGTTACATAATGCAAAGGAATGTGAATTGTTTCAAATTCTGTTTTTGACAGGGATAAAAAAAAGAGTCAATTTGCCAAATTATTGGCCACATTTATGTATGTGAGTCCATGCTAATCTGCTCTAACCAAGAGAACATACTTGGCATATCAACTGCAATTGGGGACACTATTTGGTTAGGTTTATGGTAGTCTGTGGCCATTCTCCAGAATCTGCCAGGAATTTGTAGAGGCCAGACTGGCCAAATAAATGAAGGTATGATGGGGACTACCACCATCCATCTTTGAGGTTTTAAGGAAGGCAAGCATTTTTACCATTTTTCTCTCTTCCTTTTAATGTGGTAAATATATACAACATAAAATATACCATTTTAGCTATTTTAAGTGCCCAGTTCAGTGGCATTAAGTACGTGCGTATTGTGTAAGCACCGCCACCGTTCATTTCTAGAACTCTCAGCATCTCATTTCACTCAGCAGAATGTCTCCAAGGTTCATCGGTGTTGTATGTGTCAGATTCTCATTCCTTATCACAGTTAAATAATATTCCATTATATGTATATATCACATTTTTTTTATTCATCTGTCAGGGGGCATTTAGGTTGTTTCTACCTTTTGTCTATTGTGAATAATGTTGTTATGAATACGGGCATAAAAATGTCTGTTCAATCCCCATTTCAATTCTTTTGAGTGTATACTCAAAAATGGAATTGCTGAATCACATAGTAATTCTACATTTAATTTTTTGAGGATTCATCATACTGCTTTTCACTGTGGCTAAACCATTTTATATTCCCAACAGCAATGCGCTTAGGTTCCAATTTCTCCACATCCTCGCCATCGCTTGTAGGCTTTTTGTTTTTTTATAATAGTCATCTTAATGGGTGTAAAAGTGGTTTCTCACTGTGGTTTTTATTTGTATTTCCCTAATGATTTGTGATATTGACTATCTTTTCATGTGCCTATTGGCCATCTGTATATCTTCTTTGAAGAAATATCTATTTAAATCCTTTACCAATTTTGTAAGTGAGTTATTTGTTGGTTCATTTCCCTAGGTTGATTTTATAACTGTTTTCTATTCATTGTATTTGTTTTTTATTTCTTTTTTCACTTTTTTTTCCTCCTTTCTTGGTTTTAGTTGAACATTTTATATTATTCCATCCTATCTCTCAGCATATCAATCATACTTTAAAAAGTTACCAGTTTCCTTACATTTTAATTTATCTAAACTCATCTTAAATAACCCTATATAGCTTCATGCATTGTACAGGTAACTAAGAATATCCCAATTCCTCTCTCTCATTTATTCCTTCAGACTTTGCTGTCATTTATTTTCCTTATCCATTTGATAAAACCACCTAATACATTGCTCTATTATTACTTTAGCAATAAACTGTTATCTGTTAGATCAATTAAGAATAAGAAAAATAGCCCTGGCCAGTTTGGCTCAGTGGTTAGAGCGTCGGCCTGTGGTCTGGAAAGACCCGGGTTTAGTTCCCACTAGAGGCACGTACCTCGGTTGCAGTTCGTCCCTGGCCCTGACTGGGTCGTGTGGGTGGCGACCACTCGATGTGTCCCTTTCACATTGATGTTTCTCTCACTCTATCCGAACAAAATATCGAAAAAAGATGTTCTCGGGTGAGGATAAAAAATAAAAAAAGAATAAGAAAAATAAAAGAGTTTATTTTACCTTCATTTATTCCTTTTCCAGTGCTCTTCCTTTCTACTAGATCTGAGTTTTTGACTCATGTAATTTCCTTTTTCCTACAGAAGTTCTTTTAATATTTTTTGCAAGGCATTCTTTATTTCTGTAGCAGTGTTTTAAAATTCTAATATTTGTTTTTGACTCTTTTTAAAATTCCTATCTCTGTACTTATATTACCCATTTTCTCTTGTACCTTATCTACTTTTTCTATTCCTTAGCATATTAATCATAGTTATTTTATTATTATTATTTTTTTTATCCTCACCCACGGACACTTTTTGCATTTATCTTCAGATAGAGCGGGAGGGAGACAGGGAGGAACAGAGAGAGAGAAACATGGATGTGAGAGAGACACATTGAGTGGTCACCACCCACACAACCCCAACCGGGGCCAGGGACAAACTGCAACAGAGGCACATGCCCTTAGCGGGAACCGAACCTGGGACTCTCTGGTCCATGGGTGAACGAACGCTCTAACCGCTGAGCCCAAACTGGGCAGGGCTAATCATAGTTATTTTAAATTATCTGTTTGATTCCAATTCCAAAATTGATTGGAATTAGAAATCTGACTCTAATTCCAAAATCTGTGTCATTTCTGAGTCTGGTTCTATTACTTGCTTTGTCCTTCAGACTACGTTTTCTCTTGTCTTTTAGACTGCCTTGTAATTTTTTTGTTGAAAGCCTGCAGGATGGATGTATTAGGTAATAGAAACTGAAGTCAACAGTAGGCTTTATGTTAATGAGGTTTTATGTTAATCTGGCTAGCAGTTGGGCTGTGTTTAATATTTGCTGTAACTGTCGGTGCTAGAGTTTTTAAATTCCTCGTGTCCTTGTTTAGTCTCCCTTTGATGCTGGGTTTCCCTAGGAATTCTTCCTCAGAATCTGCATCTTACAGCTCTTTCAGCTGGAATCCACTCTTATTATACTGGACCCTTGTTGGTGTGGTGGTGAGGAGTGGGGAGGGAAATTGCTACGGTGTTGTAGACTCCTTGCTCCTAAGAACATGACTTCTCCTTTAATCAGTGTATTCCAGGTCCAAAAACTGGTTGTAGGAACACAACTAAAAGAGAGTCACTTATGTTGGGGACAAAATGGAGTTGGCCCGTGCAGGTATATTAAATAAAAACAAAACTCAATCTTACCTAACATATGTTGCAGGAAGTACAGCTCTCCTCAGAAATCAGCAGAGGACTCCAGCCAATTTCCAAATGTCAAGTCTGTTCATGCCATCTCTAGACTTTCTTGTTCCTCTGACTCAGCTATCCTAATCCAAATAAAAAAGGAGACCTCTAGGCAACCAATCAACTAAAAAGCCAAGTAACTTCTGCATTTGTCCCATAAAAACCCTTTAATAGTTTTTGAGCAACTCAGAACTCATTGCTCCAGTAGCCTTGAGTTTCCCAGCTTGCTGGTCAATGGACACATCTTTCTGCTTTGTTTTGGTCAGTCTGCAGAATTTATTTTTTGTTATGGCTCAAGTGCAGAAACTGGGCAAGTTTTCATTGGGGAAACTGCTCTCAACCTTTTCTTTTTTAATCCTCACCCAAGGGTATTTTTCTATTTATCTTCAGATAGAGTGGGAGGGTGGGAGAGAAGGAGAGAACCATCGACATGAAAGGGACATATGGACTGGTTGCCTCCCTCACAACCCAACCAGGGCCAGGGATGAACCGCAACCAAGGTACATGCCCTTGACTGGAATCAAACCAGTGGGTCATTGGTCCGTGGGCCAACACTCTAACCACTGAGAAAACCGGCCAGTGCACTGCTCTCAACTTTTTGATCGTCCATTCTTAACTTATTTTGGTTGTTCAGACTGAGAACTTGCTTTGATGGTTGAGCATACATTTTGCCCTAGAGGAAATGTTCTAGTTATCATCTCTATTATCTCTGTGGGACAGGGCCCCTCGACTACGCTCCTACCTTGTAGCATCCACTTGGCTTCTGATGTTTAAATGCTACCATGTGACCTCTATGTTACAGGCCCCTATCATCTCTACAGCCTCAAGGAACCCAGTTCTCACTGTCATCTTCTATCTTCAGCCCTGGACTACAGAGAGAGTCACCAGTGAATTTCTGAGTGATGTTGATACTCTGTCACCAGAAAATTCCTTATTGATTTGGTGAGTGGTATATCCTCTGAACTTTCCTGTGGAATATATTCATCTGCTGGGTTCTCCACCTTTATATAAGTATTTTCACTCTAGCCCTGGCCGGTTTGGCTCAGCGGTTAGAGCTTTGGCCTGCGGTCCAGAGAGACCCGGATTCGGTTCCCGCTAAGGGCACGTACAGTACCTCGGTTGCAATTTGTCCCCGGCCCTGGTTGGTTGTGCGGGTGGCAGCCACTCGATGTGTTACCTTCACGTCAATGTTTCTCTCTCTCTCTCTCTTCCTCCCACTTTACCTGAACAAAAAAAGTGGAAAAATGTCCTCGGGTGAGGATGAAAAAAAAGAGTATTTTTCACTCTAGCATGTTCACTTTTTTGAGGTATTTAATCCCCTTACATTGTCAACCACAGCAGTTCTGGCATTTCTTCCTAACTTGGTGTACTATGGGCCATTGCTTTTGCCAGGCTTCTAGATGACATCCTAAATGTGTTCACACCATTGCCTGGGTTAAATCTTGTATATGTTAAATCCTGTATCCTGTGACAGTACTCCCATATTGATAAATTCTCCCTTATTAAACTTTATGCTCCACCTCCCCCCTCCCTTCTTTATCCAGAACCTTCAGAATTCAGTCCCATGCATACTTTCATGGCTCCTGCTGTTACTCTTGGCTAGGTTCTACAGCGTCTTTATGGTCATTTTCTGATATTATCAGCCCAGGACGTCCCTGGAATAACCTATGTTGTGACTTAAACTTAATTATTGCCTAGTGGCCAGCAGGGGAAGTGGGGGCTTATCCTGAGAAAGGTGAATTTTATCCCACAGAGAGGAGTCCTCTGAGTATCTCACAAGGAAGGAGAACTAGCTTTTCATTTGGAGAAGTGGGGCATTTTGGCCGGCTTACCAGGTGGAAAGGAATTTAGGGATTTAAGATATTTCCGATCTATCGACCTAAATATTTCCACCCCAGGTATCAGAGGCCAACTCTTTCCCAACCAGGGCCCTAACCTTGACATGTTATGCCTGCCTATGTGGAGAATTTAATCTTTTTTGGAAGTTTTCCTTTGGCCTTCTACTACTGTTATATTTAAATCCTGGGAATGGCCATCAGTTTTCTGTCTTCCCACTGTAGATGAGAACCTGTTTATAATGCTCCCAGAAGGTCTTCTGGCTTTCACACTTAATTTTGAATTGCAGATTAATCACTCTCAGATTTTCTCATTATCTATCTCCAAAGTATCAAGTCCATTTAGCAATACTCAATCAAATTCCAATATTCTCATAGTTATTGTTTCTTCTATATTTGACAACAGTGCATGCTCTTTCCCACCAGTGAAAGTTTTAACAATTACTCTGCTTTCTTGTGGCAACTATGTTCTACCTGCCACCAGTGAGTCATTGTCAGCCAGTAGTGGGTGGCTAACTCCAGAATCCAATCATAGTATCTGCTTTTTTGGACCATTCCTGTCACTATATCTGTTAGGTTAGGTTCCATGAAAAGTAGAATCTGAAGCAAAGATTAATGTATAGGAAGTTCATTAAGGAGTACTTAGGATCAACACAAATGGAAAGGAAGACATGAAAGTAGGATCAGATAGAGGGAAAACTGGGCTGTGATGCTGTAGAGGGGCTGGTGGAAGGCTCTTCTCTATTCCAGGGACCATTCTACCTGAAAGTCTAGGGTGGATCACTTAGACCCAGAACTCTGCTCCTCTTCACAGGAAGTGTGAACATCCTGGAAAACTGGCCCTGTGTTCCCCTTCTAGATTCCAGAAAGGCCACTATTACAGTTTTCTGTGGATATGCACTGGGCCCAAGGAGAAAGACTCATCACCTTGATTTCAGTTCCTCCTTTATCAAGTCTCTTAGCCACTTATGACAGGCTGATGCCTCCAAGGGTGGAGAACTTCAACAGGTAGAATTCTAACCCCTTCCTTAATTATTTCTACAAAAGTTTAGAGTGCTTTATAGTTGCCCTCAAACTGGGAACCTGGAAGAGTTAGAATGAAATCTGGATTTTAATTGACTTTGGCACTAGCTGGCTGTATGAACTTGGCCATGACCTGGGGCTCAGGTTTACTCATTTTAAAATGATATAAAAAGAGAAAATGAGCTGGAAACTTTTTTCTAGGTTTACAATTCAATGATTATGTATCATGACCTCTGATAAAAGTCAATATACTGTAAATGTACATTTAAAGTAGAAAGTTGTACTGTATATTTTATAAGTGAAGATATTCACTTTTCTTTGTGCTGACTTTGGAATGTGGATTTGGTACAAAGATAAAAAAACAAAACTCTCTTTATCAGTTGCAGTATTAGGGTTTAATTAAACTTAGCAATTGCAGTTCTGAGGATCGGATAAGAACCTAACTATGTTCTTCCCTTGAATGCAAACATCCATTTCCCATATGACGTAGATCACCTAGCTGGGTTAGTGCACAGATCTTTTTCTTGTGTATTTTTTTCTGGGGATAAATGCAATTGGGCAAGCAGATAGGTTCTGGGGGAGAGATCCACAAAAGTCATCGGAGTCATCTTATCCCCAAAATTTGCTATGGCCTTAGGGACAGCCCTAATGGCTGTGTGACTTCTGAACCTCCCTCTGCCTTAGAGTCCACATCTATAAAATAATACCTATCTTGTAGAGTTACTGTAAGAATGAGGATAGAGGCAGGGTTAACACTGTGAAAGTGTATAAAAGAGCACACGGTGGGAAGGGGGAGCTAGTCATGTCCTTACTGCCAATTTTCTCTATTCCATATTAATTTTAAAAAAATCAATAGATTGAGTGCATGTTGTCTGGATTGGGTAAATAAAAGGGAAAAATGGATTATAGCAAGTTTTGACATTTTTCTCACCTCATTTTGCTCACTTCGATGGAGAGTATCTAGCTAGCGGGCTTCAAGTTCCAGAGCTGGAGTTATCAAATAGTTGGGTCTCTGCCTGGTGCGGCGCAGTGGCTGAGCGTCCACCCAGGCACCAAGGGCTGCCCGTTGGATTCTGGCCAGGGCACATGCCCAGGTCGTGGGCCCGATCCCCAGTGGGGGCATGCAGGAGGCGGCCAACCGATGTTCTCTCTCATCAGTGTTTCTCTCTCTCTTTCTAAAATCAATAAAGAAAAAAAAAAAAAAGTTGGGTTCCAGTCCTGGCTCTGCCCCTTACCAGCTGTGTGATCTTGATTGGTTTCTCAAACTCTCTGTCTCAGACTCTCCTGATGCCAGGGCAATACAGATGTATAGGATTTCCTAACTAGGATCGATCAGTCTCCTCTCTCAGTTCCCTAAATCAGAGGGACGCGAGGGCCATAGGGGATCACCCAGCCTAGCCGCCTCTCTGGAGCCATAAAGCTCCCGGCCAAGAAAGAGGCCAGCGGGAAGGAAGCAGGGCGGGCCTGGAATTCCCGCCTCCGCTGCGTGCGCGCTCACCACGCACGCACGCACGCACAGCACGCTGCGGAAGCGCGTACGCAGGCCCAGCCCTCGTCGCCGCCGCCATTTTAGCTCCTGGTTCCGGCCGCACGGTGTAGGCTGTTGTAGCGGGAGGGGTGGGGGTCCTCCAGAGTTAAGTAGCTGTCGTCGACTGCGCCGATAAGGCCGCCAGCTTCTATTTTTTTCCTCTTTTATAATCGCCCGCTCGAAGATGTCCAAACGGCACCGGTTGGACCTGGGGGAGGATTACCCCTCCGGCAAGAAGCGTGCGGGGACCGATGGGTAAGCCAGGCCGGGGGCGCGAGGCAGCGGCTCGGGCTTTGTTGGAGTCCCGGCGGGGAGCGGGCCGTGGCAAGCCTGGCGGAGCGGGGCCCGGAGTCGTACCCTTTGTTTCCCTTGGGCTCGGTATATTAGCGGCGGGTCGGGGAGAGCGGCGCCACTCCCGGCGGTCGGCCGGGCAAGGGCGCGGGGAGATGTGGTGCGCGGCCGCCGCCCGGCCCAGTCGGGAGGGTGGAGAGGCCTGTCATGGCCACGAGGGCGCCTTTCCCCGGGCTGAGCCAAGCAGGAGTCACTTCGAGGGGAGCGGGCGGGCGGAAACCGCAGACCTCGTGGCCTGGGTTCCCGGGTGAGGCCTGGAGCCAGGGGCCGGGATGGGGGAGGGTGCGGCGGGGGTATTGGCTTCCAAGGGCAGCAGGTACTTCCCCGGCAGAGGGGCCGGGGAGGGAGCCTGGGGGGCGGGCGGGTGCCCCGCCAGGCAAAAGGAGGAGGGTGGAAAGTGAGAAGCGCGTGGATTGTTCTTGTTGGCTGGTGTGGGGGTGGCAGGAGTTGAGTGAGGCATGCAGACGAGTTCTCGGGGGGAAGGGAGAGGAGAGGGCCTGCCTAGAAAAAGGAGAGCGTGGAGTATACCTGATGGGCAGGAAGGTTTATAGTTTGGCGGGAGAGCGCGTGCCTCCGTCCATTCAAACACTACAAAGTAGATACTAGGCAAACTTCCGCTCTCTGCCTACGCTCCCGCCATCTCCTTTATTTCCTGCTTCGGCTAAAACAGTGGTTATTGGGCAGTCCAGGGATGGGTCTTAGAAGTCTCCCCCAACCACCACCAGTAAACTGTTCTTGATTTCTACCCCTCCTGCCTTGGTAGATAAATGGCTTTTTAAGCCAGAAGACCCTTTTCAAAAAATGTCTTTAGTATTTATGACAAAATACCGCCCTTGGGGAGGTTGAGAGTCGAAATACATGACTCTTGGCGTTTCAGATTCCTTTCCCTTGGTGTTTCTTTAAAGGTACCGATGAATTTAACAATTACATCAAAATCGTTTCTTGTGCAGTGTGAGTTTTCATTCCTGAAGTGAAGATACTTATTTGGATAATTCAGGCAAAAACACATAAGTCTGAATATCCAAATGCTTTACATCATTTTATCATTTAATTGTGTGTGTGTTTCAGAATCACTGTATCAGGTCATCTATATAACTTATGAATTTTTGCTCGCCCAAAACCCTTCATTTGCATTGATTTCTAAGTTAGGATGTACTTTTTTATACCTTCCCAAGTACTTAATATGGGAAGCAGAAGTATGTAACATTTTAATCTTCTAAATTTTTTAGTTCACAATGTTAGACTTTGCTTTTCTTTCTTTTCTTTTTTTTTTTTTTATCCTCACTCGAGGACATTTTTCCATTTTTTGTTCAGGTAGAGTGGGAGGGGGAGAGAGGAACAGAGAGAGAGAGAAAAATCGACGTGAAAGGAACATCTAGTGGCTGCCACCCGCACAACCGACCAGGGCCGGGGACAAACTGCAACCGAGGTACGCGCTCTTAGCGGGAACCGAACCCGGGTCTCTCAGGACCGCAGGCCGACACTCTAACCGCTGAGCCAAACCGGCCAGGGCTGCTTTTCTTTCTTTCGGCTATAGTTCCTCTCTCCCCCCCCTTCAAAAAAAAAAACCAGCTTTAGAGTATTAGAGGTACTTGTTACATACAGACTGTTTAGAGCTGGAAGTGACTTTAAAAGAGAGTGCAGTCAACTCCACTTGTGGGATGAGAAAGGGAGACCCGGAGTTGTTAAGGTGGCTTGTGCCAATTTACACAGTTCACAGCTGGATTTAGAGCCTTGATCTTTTTATTTTCACTCTTAGCCTCTTTCTTCTTATATTACAGCACGCATACTATGACTAGTTAAGAGTCATTAAAGCCTATTTTAGTGACTTTTATGATGGATCAGTAAGGTGGGGACTTGGTTCTTGGTTCTTGTGAAGCAGAATAATTTGTCATCTGGTTTAGATGCAATTCATGTCTCCCACAAGGGTTCAAATTGGAACAAAATACTCTGAGAGGGAATGAATTTACTTATATTTGTGTGTATGTGCACCATTTAAATGCTTTTCTTGGGATTCATATTCCTATTATATGTACATGGATTGCTCCTTTTCTCTTGCAAAACAGGTATCCTTAGTAAAAATGTGGATTTTCTAGGTCTTGGTTTTTATGTGACATATACCTGTAAGAGAGCCCAAGTTCTGAGATAATTTTGGAGGGTCATTTGTAGTCATTTCTGGGTCACCTGTCGTTTCTCATTAAACTAAATTTTTTTTTAGCAGTGAGCTTACCACATTTATTAGTGCTTGGGATTTTCCCCCCTGCATATTTTATAACTTAAAAGTCACTTTTGTTGACTGATGCAGTTGCGCAGATTAGTTTTTTAAGCCTTAGTAGTTAGTGGGTGGTTTTATCTGAGAGAGTAGGCTTGTCAGTTTTGTGAACTTCACTGCCAAACATGGCTGTATTCTTTCCCCAGTAATGAGAAGGGAAGGTGATTGATTCAGTGGGAGATTTCACTCTTGTTCAAGCTCTCAAACTATATACAGGGTGGGGGCAAAAGTAGGTTTAGAGCTGTAAGTACATGAAACAGTTTATTCTTGTATTATATAGTAATTATGGTATTATTTTCCATATGAACAACTGAAAACCTACTTTTTCTTCGCCCTGTATAGATTTATTTACTCCTAGTATATTTTAATTTGGGGGTCATTTGGAGAAGTTAAAAGTTTCTGTTACAAACTGACCTCATTTCTTTCCCCATCATCCCACACATTTTTATATATATTATTATTGCTTAAAAAACAACCTACGGTTGAAGTATGGGAAAAACTTTTTGAAAATAGGAACATTTTTCACTTGGATGCTTTTTTCGATATTACTTCCAGATAAGAGCTTTTCTATTGCCAAAATGTGAAACAAATATGCTAATATAACATCTATAGAGTACATACTATGCTCTCAGAACTATTCTAAATGTTTCATATGTATAAGCACATTTTCACTACAATCCTAGGTGAAGTTAAGTAGCTTGCTCCAAAGAACACAGAAATGTCCATATATGAGGATATAAACCAAAAGGCAAAAAATTCTGTGAAATTTTTATCCCTGTCGTTAATCCTTTAACTTTTTTTGATCTCTGAATATTTATTCACAAGTATGAACTATAATATTTAACATCAGTGGGGTGTTTCAGTATATGTTTTCTTTGATTTTTATTTACTAAAAAATATGTTAAACTATATAATAGGTCTATATTATCCTTTTCATAATATTCCACTTGTGAAGGATGTCATAGTTTATTTCACCAGTTTCCTGTTCAGTGATGCTTTGGTAGTTTCCCAGTCTTTTATTTTGTAAGTGAAAAGTATGGTGAACATCCTATGTGTACATATTTGTACACTTATATCCTTACGAGAAGTTCCTGGAAGGGAGATTGCCAGATAAAAAACAATGCTTATGTAAAATATTCTGATTTTGATGGTCAGTTTACATCTCCATTAGCGATGCTTTAGCTCCTGTTATTCCTTGTGGAATTTTAACATGCTATTGTACATTTTAAAAAATACCTTGAATGATAAGCAGTATTTCATTTAATTCTTGAAATACCCCACAGGGTATATGAATAGCTACATTTTATAGATGAGGAGAAAAATAACTGGCCTCTAGTTAGCTTTAAGTGCTGACTGAGCTAGGTTTGAGCTGAGAGAGTACCGAACCACCTGTTCAACAACTGTCAGATTTTCTCTTCCTGCCAGTATTGTGGCTCAGTGATTATAAAGCTCTGCATTGAGAGTTTGTAAGCATTGTACCTCAGATATTATGCATTCATAACAACAAAACTTTATAACAAAAGTGCCTATTTAAAAAAGAAAACTTGCATATGAGCAGGTATACACATACTTATGAAGCTGAGGCTTTGAACTCTCCTTAACTGACCTTTAGTTTTTTCCCTTCTCCATTGATGGTAGACAGTTTGAATCATAAGTAACATTTTGAGGTGATTAAATTTGCCTTTTGCATCCTTCCTGTTGCTTTCTTATTTCAATTCAACTAATTTTACTTTGAAGATTAGTAAATTGAGGCTTATTATACCTTGCCAATGATTATGCAGCTCGGTGCTTCTTTTACTTTTATATAAAAATTACCCCCATTTCATGGTCAGCAGTTAATCTTTGTGTCTTCAGAATGCATTTTATGCTTCATAGGCCCTGGAAGAGCATCCTGGTTAGAATAGGTATTACTGTAACAAAGCAAGGTGGTAATATGATTTACTTTGTCCATCACTTTCCCTCACATTTTATAACCGTGAAAGGTTAGGCCCATATGTTAAGTGCCTGCTGCTGTGCTAGAAACAGGGGAGTATTTCATTAAACTTGTTGTATGTTGTGTCCCCACTGCTGGTGGAGTGCTAGAAATATGAATTGTATGTTCTGCGATCTTAAAGATGTCCAGCTTGTGAACCATTCGTGGCTATAGTACTTCTCACTTTGTTGGGCACATTTCTGTCTACCCTATTATTATAAAATGTTCCTCATTCATATTTGCGGGGAAATATAAATACTTATTTAATTAGTACCTTAGACTAGAGGGAGAATGAGAGAAGCAAAGAAGGAATGACGGCATGTTTTAGAGTTAGGCTAGGAACCTCAAGTTTCAAATTGTGAGACTTCATTTTGTATGTTTATTAGGTTGTCCTTTGTCTTCTTTTTCCCTTTTATTTCCTTTCTCTTTATGCTCAGTGGGATGAGAAACTTTCATCCTAGCTTGTATGTCCTGTGGCTCTGTAGAAGATGAGCATTGGCATAAATGTAATAGTGATTATACATGGGGAAAGTGTGTTTGTGTGTATATGGCTTTTCTCTCTTATTTTAAAATACATTTCTGTGGGATACAACTATGTATTTTAATAAGCACAAGATCAAATGTAATTGGCTAGTCTGTTTCTGTAATTGGGGAACCATCCTTTCTCCTGTTGGGTTTAGCATTTTAGGTATATTCTACCAAGGGGAGTTGCTGTTGCCTAGCTGATGTGCTGTTACAGAGAATGAATGGTCTTTTCCATTCTGCTTCTAACAATCAGGGTGTGGGAAATTTGTATGTCTTGTGTGTTGTGAATAAGGAGCAGTGACATGTCTAGTGGCTTGTGTCATAGCTTCATGTTGTCTAACTATTTCAAGTCTAGGTCCAAATACCTTGTGGCAAGTTTGTCTTGGACTTGGTCTAAAGTAAACTGGATTAGTAGAATTAGTAGATTATTTTTAAATTATTGTGTTTGGGATCATGTGCACTAACTGAAAGTAGATGCTAGAATTGACTACTTAAAAGTGGCCTAAGTTTAATATAGTGCACATCTGCATAATTTTAAACATAGTGGTGTTCAGTGAAGCTTGTTTTTAATGGGTTCTGTTTCAGTTTTATAAATGACCAAAGTGTACATAGGTTCACAAAGTGCTTCCAATGCTTCACTGTTGCTAATAAGATAATCATGCGAGAGTAAATGAAACAAAAGAATACAAATGTTTTAATTTTAGTTTTTCTTAATATAGCAGTGTATGCTTATTGAACAAAATTGGGAAAGTACTGGAAGGTGTAACATAAGAAAATTTACTTACAATCCTTTAACCATTATTTATATTATTATCATGTGAGGTGGAATTGTCTTTGTGTCCAGAGATGGTGTTCTTGTTAAATTTTGAACATAATGTTCAGTGCAAAAAATACTTTTTTGTATAACTTAAAGGAGACTCAGGGAGAGTTTGTCATGCCATCCTTTTTCCTTTCCTTTCCCTTCTCCTTCCCTTTCCCCTTCCTTTCTTCTCTGCTTGATTTGGTTCTACTTTTTTCCCTATGCTGCCTTCAATTTTTAACTTCTAAGTAGGAAGGGATTTTACTTGCAGAAGGCTGAGTTCTTGTGTAATCTGATGGCTAAAGGTTGTGGAAAGAGACTGTCCCTTAACAGAATTTGAGGCATCATCAAGAAAGGAAAGGATGTTTATGGGTGAGGCATGGAAAATTTTTGATTATAAGTTCTCTTTTATTATTTCTGGTACTTATATAATTCATTGAGTTTTATTTTAGTTTATTCACTTGGTTGTTGGACACGTACTTTCTTTGTGACTATAATGCTGCTGTGAACATTTTGCATAAAATTCGGAATCTGAATTCTACTTTTTCTTTTTATAGGAAGGATCGAGATCGTGACCGGGATCGTGAAGATCGGTCTAAAGATCGAGATCGAGAACGTGATAGAGGAGATAGAGAGCGGGAGAGGGAGAAAGAAAAGGAGAAGGAATTGCGAGCTTCCACTAATGCTATGCTTATCAGTGCTGGATTACCACCTTTAAAAGCTTCCCATTCAGCTCACTCAACCCACTCAGCACATTCAACCCATTCAACACATTCTGCTCATTCAACACATACCGGACATGCAGGACACACATCACTTCCACAATGCATTAATCCGTTTACCAACTTACCCCATACTCCTCGATACTATGATATTCTAAAGAAACGGCTTCAGCTCCCTGTTTGGGAATACAAGGATAGGTTTACAGATATTCTGGTTAGACATCAGTCCTTTGTACTGGTTGGTGAGACTGGGTCTGGTAAAACAACACAGGTGAGTTATTGTATACCGTGCTACATATTTTATTAATGTTTAAGTTTATTGAATGTTGTTTATTTGTTCCTTGTGGTCATTCTCATTGTCTGTGGTCTGTAGGACATCTTGAAGAATAGCTACTGTCCTGTTTCATACTTTTTTAAGTGCCTTTTAGAGTGGGAATCCAGTAGGGAGTACCTATTTTCCTGTCTCTAGGGGAAAATAGCAATACAGTTTTTTTCCCGATTTGTTACATTAAGGATGGCAGAGTGATGCTGCCCTTCCTACTCTGACTCTGGGGTAATACAAAATTGGGGGTACAGTTGGCCCTCATCGCGGTTAATCAGGTCCAGATTCTACCAGGATAAATGAATTTCTGCGAAGTAGGATTCTTTTTTTATATACAGTCATCCCTCGCCACTTTGACTTTCGCAGCTTCACGCTATCGTGATTTTTTCAAATATAGTATAGTATAGTATAGTATTTGAAAAAACCACGATAGAGGGAAGCTGCGAAAGTTGTGTAAAGTGGCAAGGGATGACTACATAAGGTTTATTTTCCGGTGCTTGGGTTAGGAGATCTGAATTTTTGGGATGGTTTTTGGTTTTGTCATTCTTGCTTGTTTTGTTGTTTGTTTTGATTTATTTGTTTTTTGTTTTTGGAATTGTTTTGAACCATGTGAAAATTATCTATTTTAAAAATGGAAGTACTGCTGAAGTCTCTTCACTCATGACCTCCATCCATCTAGGTAACCCCCTACACACACACACACACACACCCAACACTTACTGGGTCCATGTTATTGCCATCTAGGCTGCTTCTAATGGTGGTTTTGCATGAACAATATCTGTCAGATAAATTCCCAGATGTAGAAATTGCTGGGTCAGAGGACTGTAATTGTGCTACAGCCAAATAGCTTTCTATAGGTAACATACCAGTTACCTTTACCATGAGCATGCATGAGAGCATATGTGGGAAACCATTAGCATGTACTACTGAACTTGAGGTTTTACAAAACCGATAGGTGAAAAATGGTATTTTAGTGTCATTTTAATTCACATTTTCTTGCTAAGACTAAGGTTAACCATATATTCATATGCTCTAGCCTGACCCATCAGTTAAAAATTTCTTGGAGATTACACAAGTAGTAGTCCCTGACCATTGTGGGAAATTTGGAAAATTCAGGAAAGTGTTGACATGAATTTAATGATAACTTAAAATTATTAATATGTTGTGTTTCCTACTGGCTTGTTTTCCGTGTTAATGTACCTATGATACATGTTTGTATAAGTTTCATATGCCACAAATCTATCAATTTGAGTATTTCATGGAGTCACTTTAAAAGCTACAATAGCAATTAAAGTAGGAAGCTTGTATAAAAGTCTGATCCGAAGTGAGTTTGATTTTATTTTTTTTAAGTGAAGGAAAACTTAGTTTTGATCTTAGAAACTGAAACTGTTGATTTATTTTTGTCACCTGATGGAAATTTAAAGAATTGAATACATGAAAAGCTATAACTCTAAAACTTACTGATACCATAGTATTTTTAGTAATTATTTTAACCAGTTCATTTCATTTGCATAGTATTAACCACACCCATTTAATTGGGTAAAGCTAGGCACTATATACTTACTAGGTGTGTATTATATAAGTTTTTCAACATTTCTGCAAAGAAGATAGTCACCATTTTACAGATGAGTAAAGTGAGGCTTAGATTTATGAGAATCTTAAAGAGGTTTAGTGGCTTTCCTTGGGTTACGTAGTAGATTTAGATGGGCTCTATATTTATTTAACTTTTTTCTTTTGTCTCAGCTAAAGTTGTATTTATTTCATACCATTATTCTGTGGCCTTATATGGTTAACTTTATTTCAGAGATGAGTTTATTTAGTAGCAGTTAGTGGAGAGGAAGGTCCAGTCAACTCAAAACAAGAGGTTTATGATTATTTGGGTTAATTTTTTACTTGCTTGGATATTTAAGATATTTGGATACTTAGAATTGCAGGGCATTTGGGGGATTTGAGGGGAAATTGAACAGTTAACTAGTGAATTTCCCCAAATACTTTTTGGCATACTTTTAGTAAACTTTGACTGAAAACCATTAAGACTAGTCAGCCACTTTTTGTGTGTCTTATGTGCCTATCAGAAAAATGAAATTTCTCCAAACAGAATCAAGTAATGACTAACTTTTGACAGAGACTCAGTGAAGACATTTCACATTGCAATGTGATACGCGCATATGGTATCCATATATAAGAAACTGAAGCTGGTTCAGCCAAGGGACAGTGAGCAAGGGCACAGGCTTACAAAAGGGAAAGCATTGTATGCCCTGGACAGGGTGTAGGATGTTTATGAAGTGTGAGGGCGGGGTAGGTGAGACTGGAACAGTAGGTTGGGCCTTGATGTATCTTGCGATAGGTTGGGGAGGCATCAGAGCTTTTTAATTGGAGGGCAGTGACAAGGGTTTTTACAAAATGTCATGTCTGGTGAGAATGTTGATGACAGACTATGAAGGAAGTCATAATAAAGTTTATGGAGAATAAAGGATAGATAGGAGTTAGGGTGTACACTTTTATTAAGTAGGGGGCCTAGGAGGAATTATTAAATATTTGGAGGAAGGTGAGAAATAGATTTGGTTGTGAACTTATTGAATTTGGGATACCAATACAATATCTTCAAGTGGACAATGACCATTAGATCAGGGATAAGAACTAGAGTTAAGAATGACATTTAATGTATTATAGGTAGAAGAAGAAGACTAGAGTGTTGAGGATCAATTTTTAGGAAGTTGGCCACGAATGGAGGAAGGGAAGGAGATGAAAGAAAGAGTTGTAGGAAAATATCTGATTCCTGGCAGGAATAGCCAGTAGCCTGCATATTTCAGGACCTACTTCCTTTCTTAATGCTATTCTTAGGAATATGAATAGATGGATTGACTAAGTGGTTCTCCAAATATTGTCTGGGAACCCTTGAAAGTCCTTGAAACCCTTTCAAAGGTCCTGGTATTTTATTCGTGCACTTACAAACAAAACAAAAGGATTGCAACACATTCAAAATAGAAGCAGATAAAATAATCTAGCTGTCTTTTTTTTTTATTAAGCCAGTCATTAGAGATAAGCAAAAATGTAAAACTGTATTCTTGTTAAATTTTGTTTGGTTTGGAAGGTATAGTTATTTTTCATAGAAAATGTTTATGCTAACATAGGATGAGTTTTTATTGTTAGGAATTAATATTTTAACAATACTTCATTTTAATTTTCTAATACAATAAGTCTGTTAATTGTTTGGCATCCTAAGTTATTTAAAGAGTATAAAGAGTTTTTGAGATAAAAACTTGAAAATTGCAGGATTATAAAGCTGTTTATGTTTTGTTTTTAAAGTGGCAGTAAGCTTATCCATTTCACTGGAGTGAATTTAAAAATCTGTGAGCAATCTTGCCTTGAGAATTCTGAATTAATTTTATATAGCTTTAATTGGCCAGTGAATTGTTTTTAAAATATCTTTGGTCTTATAAAGTACATTTTGGTTTGTGAGAGGCTTGCTAAAATGAAGATAGCTAGCTAGCCTACCTGCCTGCCTGCCAGCCAGCCTTGCTGGAAAACCACTTAAACTTTTTGGCCTGTGGATTTACAGAACTCAGAGAGCTACTTTTCTTGTAGTCGAGTATTTTTGTTCATTTAAAATCTTTAAAGATCTGCATTGTTGTGTTCCTAGAGAAGCAGTGTAGTCACCCTTCTCTCTTTCAGATATTCGTCAATGACAGCACATCCCAAAATTGCAGAAGTAACCTAACTAAAATGTAGTATTAGTATAGTAATCAGTATTCTTCAGGTGTCATTTTACTATACCAAAAAAATCCCCCCAAATGCTTTTTGTTTATTGTGGGGTTTTTTAGCTATAGAGTCTGATAGGCTTTTGGAGGCTTTGATGGAGACCCATCATGTCTTTCTTGTATCAGTGGATTCCCATTTAATGGAGTACGCACTTGGATTTTTCCCATGGTTTTTTCCCCCCATGTATAGTGAGTGAAGAACCATGAAATTAGAGGATCTATTAGCTTTTATTGATAATGAAATAGGAAGTGCCCTGTCATCAAAGCAGTCAACCAAGTTGTGCTTGCTGGTTTTTTCTTCCATTCCCCTTGGCTGCCCTCCTTTCTTCAGGGAAGTGCTGCTACTGCTTCTCTGGGCCCTGTTGAATCTATATGACAGTTACTAAAATTGTGCATACCTATCCTAGAGTCTTCTGGCATATAAACCAAATTTGAATTGAATTAAAAGATAACAGCTATATAATTAAAAGTGGATATGATTTCTATTTTCATCTGCATTTTTGTAACTCAAATTGTACAGGAATTTAAGTTATAATTAGATTTTTGGAGGGGGGGGCTAACCTTTTATATAAAGTAGAATTTTTCCGGAGTTGGATTTTTTTTCCCTGTGCATAGAAACATAGTTAATGGTGGAACTGTTGACACTAGAGCATGTTTAGCAAAGCCTCAGTGGACCTAGCCCACTCAGTACAATTACTGTATGTCGTGGCAGTGTTAGGCATGACCCTTCTTTGGCTTAGAGTGCTCATTCTATTGTAAGTTTCAATCATAAATAATAATTTGTGGCATGCCTAATTGAATTTTGTGTTCAGTTATTAGACCGCAATAAAATACTTTTATGTTAAATATACCTGATGTGCAGGTAGAGTAGAATTAATTTAAATGTGAAATTATTTGATAGATTCCACAGTGGTGTGTGGAGTACATGCGATCATTACCAGGACCCAAGAGAGGAGTTGCCTGTACCCAACCCAGGAGAGTGGCTGCAATGAGTGTGGCTCAGAGAGTTGCTGATGAAATGGATGTGATGTTGGGCCAGGAAGTTGGTTACTCCATTCGATTTGAAGACTGCAGTAGTGCAAAAACCATTCTTAAGTAAGTACTATCTTTAAAAATAGACCCTTTATCTTTTAGTTTTCTGCCACTGGATAGGAAACTTTGCTGGTAGAGTCTCAAGTCATCCAAATTTAGACTAGTCCAGAGCAGACCTCCTTAAACTTACTAGATAGCATTTTATTATGGATTCTCTTTCTTGGTAGTAGTACATGTTCAGTAGACATTGGTTCAAAGGTCAGATTTTAATTAGTTGGTATGAATCTTAGGTGAAATGTTATTTAAATGTGGTAGAAGAATAAAGTGACATATCTTAGTAAAGGACAGTTACTTTTAGAAAGAATGATGTGTGGATGGGATATGATTTATTTAGGAGAGAGGGCTTTTAATGTTAATTATACAACTATTACCACACATATGTTATCAGCCAAAAAGAGGAATCTTGTTTGGTAGTATACCCTTGGAGATTCCTCAAAGTCCCTCATTCCTTTTTATTGTTGAGTGGCACACATTATTGACTACTCTATTGAGCTTTCTAACATTTTATTCAACTTTCTTAATTTTTTGTTTATATTTGCATTTTGCATAAGTAGTGATATATGTTGTCTGATGGTAATTCTTTTGAAAATCTTTTCCTTTTATTGCATTTATTCTGTGTACATTTGACATTTAAATCATTTTCTAGAAATTATTTTTGTCACCATGCAATCTTCCCTTAGAGGTTGTTTCTAAAAGACAATTTTGGGACACGGCGTTAACATGGGCAGTAATGTGAGTCTTTGATGGCAGAAATATCCACAGTATTATGGGGGGGGGGTATATTTTACAGAAATTTTTTAATGTATGCAGACGTAGAATAGTATAATGAACTTCCGTGTGTTTATCATTCATCTTAACCATGGCCAGTCTTGTTTCATCCATTTCCCAACCTTTTCTTGTCTCATATAATTTGAAGCAAATCCTAGACATACTCTTTTTATCTGTAAATATTTCAGTGCATATCTCTCAAAGAGAAAGTTTTAAAATATAGTACAGTAACTGATATCACAATTTAAAAATTTTCCTTAATCAAAATACTCTTCAAGTTTTATGTCATTATTTTTTAGTTTTCTATATTTTATTAGATCTTGAGATTAATGAATTCAGTATTATTTTAATAGCATTTGAATTTGTGTTTAAATTAGCTTGTCTGTGACTTTATGGGCATGTTTTTTGCTTAAACCTTACTCTACATTGAATAAATCTTTTAGGTTAGTGATAACTACATTATTGATTAATTGTAATTACAGTGTAATTGACTTACTTTAAAATGCGATAGTGTCCCAGCCGGTGTGGCTCAGTGGGTCATCCCATGCATGGACTGAGAGCTCCTGGTTTGATTCCCTGTTGGGACACATGTCCAGGTTGCAGGCTCCATCCCCCAGTAGGGAGTGTGCTGGAGACAGCTCATTAATGTTTCTCTCTAACATCGATGTTTCTGTCTCTCAAAAAAACAGTAAAAACGTATTTAAAAAGTAAATAAAATGTGACAGTGTCAAGGACTTGACGATAATAAAGGAGAGCTTTTATTCATTTTTTAGGAGGAATAATAATACTCTGACATTTGATTCACTATGCATTGAACTTTTCTTGGTAAGCCACAGTTGAGCAGAGAGAACAGAATTTGGAAAATGGTAGATGAGAAAGTTATGTGCAGTATTGGGGCAGAGAGGGAGGGAGGGAATAAGTAGGAAGTGGTAGGCTTTCAAAAGAAGTATGCTTGTGAACGATTCTGGTTCAGTTACTAGGGAGTAACAAATAGATTTGATAGCTCAAAATGACAGTATTTTTGTCATTGTGATTTTTTTTATTTTTAATGGAATGGTTTCCAGGGGTTATAACTAAATTCATTTTTTTTGCTCCAGACAGGGTAAGGTTATTGAGATTTCTTCTAGAATCTTTTGAAGAGCTAGACGCTAACCTAGTAATGTCTTTAAGTACGGGTCTAGTGATAGTTTTGACTAATGGTAATGCTCCATTAAAAACAGTGTTTTATGGCCCGGTGTGGCTCAGTGGTTGAGTGTTGACCCATGCACCAAGAGGTCGGTGGTTCAGTTCCCTATCAGAGCACATGCCCAGGTTGTGGGCCAGGTCCCCCAGTGAGGGGCATGCAGGAGGCGGCCGGTTGATGTTCTCTCATTGATTTTCTATCTCTCTCTCTCCCCTCCTTTCTCTCTCTAATCAATAAAGGAAAAAAAATTTTTTTAAACCAGTTTTTTATGAATCCCTAGATATATTTTGTATCATCATCTATCAACTCATATCTTGAGAACATAGATGTTAAAAACATCTAAAGCCTTAACTAAATGAGGATCTGCTACATAGTTAATTAGGTAGGAAGAGGGAATACATCAGACAACTATCAATACCCTCCATTAGATACTTTCATACATAGATTTTAAATGTTTATGTATCTGTTATATAGCCAGAAGCCATTAATTTTTTACCATGGGAGGATGGTAAAGAGAAGGACCAATTTCTGAAGTTTCTGCCTGAGGGACTCTGAATTTAACCATTATCTTTTTTTTTTTTTTTTTTTTTTTTTTTTTTTACTCATTGTTGATGATAATCAAATACTGTTTAAATAAATTTGTTTGAGAGTACTTTAGCTAAATTAGTTTAAGTCATCTCTATACAGATTAAGGGTCCAGAGATGATTTCTTCAGTGTTTGGGACACTATACATGAGTTTTAGGTTCTAGGTCTAATATCATGTCATTTTCAGAGGATTGGGACTAGGATAAATTAGTGCACACTTTGTTAGACTAGCCTTAAATAGCTACCCCGTCCCCATAAACACATTAACTTGCAAAATCACCACTGCTAAATGGTTTTTACATATGCCTGTCTGCTCCCCTCTTTTTTTCCTGAACTGTTCCTTTGCCATCTTGGAAATTACGGGATAAAACAAAACAAAACCAATGATGTAGCTAAAGAAGAGCAAGACCTCTCAGTGAAAGATAGCTGCCAAATTTGTGACTAGTCAGAGAAAAATACCTTAATTTATTTTAGTGTATTTATGTTAAAGGACAAAGAGGTTGATATACTTTTGCAGTGGATTAAAAAAAATTTATATTTTATCCTCACCCGAGGACATTTTTCGATATTTTGTTCAGATAGAGTGGGAGGGAGAGAGAGAGAGAAAAAAAAACATCAACGTGAAAGGGACACATCGAGTGGTTGCCACCCACACAACCCAACCAGGTCCGAGGACAAACTGCAACCTTACCGGGAACCGAACCCGGGTCTCTCTGGACCACAGGCCAACGCTCTAACCGCTGAGCAAAACTAGCTAGGGCAAAATTTTTGTTTTTCTTTATTGATACTAGAGAGAGGGAGAGGAAGAGAGAGACAGAGACATCGATGAGAGAGAACATTGATTGGCCACCTACTGCATATCCCCACTGGGGATCGGGCCTACAACCTGGGCATGTGCCCTGACCGGGAATCGAACTGGTGACCTTTTGGTGCATGGGTCGACCCTCAACCACTGAGCCACACCGGCTGGGCTGCAGTGGATTTTAAGAAGCATTTGTAGTTGGAGTTGTAAAGGTTTTTAAGAAATTCATTTTTTTTTTTTTTTTTGAAGGAGCTGATAATTCTTTAGGGAATAAAACAGTTTGAGCCCTGGCCGGTTTGGCTCAGCGGTTAAAGCGTCGGCCTGCGGTTCGGAGAGACCCGGGTTCGGTTCCTGCTAAGGGCACGTACCTCGGTTGCAGTTTGTCCCCGGCCCTGGTTGGTTGTGTGGGTGGCAACCACTCGATGTGTCCCTTTCACATAGATGTTTCTCTCTCTCTCTCTCTCTGTCTCTCTGTTCCTCTCTCTCCCTCCCACTCTACCTGAACAAAAAATGGAAAAATGTCCTCCGATGAGGATAAAAAAAAACAAACAATTTGATAGTCTTGAACCTTCTGGAAAACATCACAGTATTTGAAGTTATTAATTTCACTGTTATTTTAGGCGATGGTGCTTCTTTTTAGTTTTGTTTTTTTCCCTCGTACTTGCAAAATTACTGACAATATTTTGATATTGAGGGAACCCAGTAATTTGCTCAAGTAGTGCTTAGTTATTTAGTCAATTAATACTGAGTTCCTCCTGTATGTCAGGCAGTACTGGGTATAGTAGTCCAAACTAAATCTCCATAAAGCAAATAAAAAGGAAGTATAAAATTTCAAATTGTGATCAGGCTTCTGAAAGAGAACAGTGGGGTTTATATGAAAGCATGATTTGAGAACTCAGTTAGGTTGGAGAAGAGGAAAATTTAAATCAAGGCCTGAATTGAAAGGAGTGGTTTGCTAGAGTAGTAGGGGTTGTTTTACAGAGTACAGAGCTTTCTAGGTAGACAGAACAGCATTTTTTTTTTTCTGCAGGGAAAAATAATCTATTTATTTGAGACGGCAATGTCTGTATATTTAAAGTATCCAACTGATTTGTTAGGTCGGCACTCCACATGAGATCACTTTTGAGATATTATAGGCTGCTTTGTGGACAGTATGGGTGATTACAGTTTGGTTTCTCTCTCTTGCCTAATTGGACTGTAAACTCTTTGGGAACAGATTGTGTCTATGTTTGTGTACTTTGTACACGGAACCCTTTAAGAAATCCGAGGAGATTGGAAGGGATAACTGAAATTTGCCAGTACAATATAGACTGGGAGAATTTTTAGCATAATCATAAAAAGGGGGTAGGTTTTTCATAAGACATTTTCCCTGATTTGTTAAAATTTCTCTTGGTGGAGAGAATATAGTGACAGGGTGATTTGGTGTATATAATTTGCCTTTTATTGTGAATTTTTTGCTTTTGGATATCAGATTCATTTCAATTTTGGAATCTGTCACAAGGTTAAGGACCCGAACTGGGGCAATGTTAATGAAGCAAAATGTGTTGTAGCTCTCTCTTGGAGGGCATAGATGTTTTTATATATAGCTTTAGGACAAGCTTCTAGATGATCAGGAAACGTTAAAGACAAGACATGACTGAAATCTATAATTAAGTAACAGAAATGAATAGTTTGGGTTTCAAGGTGTGATGAGTCTCTTATAAAGCTTAAAGGGAAAGAAGTTTTGAACAAGTCAACCAAAGAAATGCTACTCAACACAATATGAACTTGAAACTTGTAGAATTTTTCAATTTCCAAAAGCCAATCTAGGCAAGAAGATGAACAGAATTTTAAAATATTTAACAAATGTAAGAGCCCAGGACAACACTGCTACAATAAGGAGCTGGCTGGTACAGAACCTTTAAGGTTGACGGGGGTGGGGGGGTAGGGATTTACCAGGTATTGCCATAGCAGATTGCCACAGCGTATTCTTTGGGGCCCCTGGAGACAACAGTTTGAAGCACCAACTGCATTAAGGCCTACATAGAGATTACAGAATGGTTTCCAACACAGCAGTCTCATTTTAAAATAGATGACTTGAGAAGAAAATAGAAAGGAAATAGATCCTCGTACACAGACTTTAGAATCACAGTGCCTGGTTGCATGCCATTTCTGTCACTTATTAGCTGTGATCGTGGCTACATTAATGAACTTCCCTGTGCTTAGTCCTTTTTCAGAAGATGGAGCTAATAATAACTATCTGATAGGGTTGTTCTGAGATTGAATATGTTAATATGTGTATATATCAGAGTAATTCCTGTTACCCAGAAAGTGCTAAGTCAACATTGCTACTCTTGCTACTGCTGATGGTGGTGGTAGATTTCCAGTGTGAGAACTTCCTGGATCTTATTACCAGTTAACTCAGTTATCTCAGTTAATTAGAAAGGGGCTTATTAAACCAATTTGATGAAGTTCCGTCTTACACAACAACTGAATTACAATTTGGGTTTTTGTTTTTTGTTACTGATTTTAGAGGGAGAGGAAAAGAGAGGGAGAGGGAGAGATAGAAACATTGATGAGAGAGAACATTGATTGGCCGCCTCCTGCATGCCCCTTCATTGGAGGATCAGGCCCACAACCTGGGCATGTGCTGTGACTGGGAATCAAACTGGCGACCTCTTGCTGCATGGGTTGACACTCAACTACTGAACCACAGCAGCCGGGCTGGGGGTTTTAACTTGAATTAAACTTTGACATTACTTGTCACTGTGAAATGAATGAATGAATCCAAATATTCTTTCAAGGCTGGAGGTAAGATGTAGAAATAAGCCTGGTACTTTGGAAATTATTATTTTATTTTAGTTTTTAATCCTTACCCGAGGATATTTTTACATTTATCTTCAGACAGAGTGGGAGGGAGGGAGAGAGAGAGAGAGAGAAACATTGATGTGAAAGAGACACATCAACTGGTTGCCACCCACACAACCCCAACCGGGGCTGGGGATGAACCAAAACCGAGGTGCATGCCCTTGGCTGGAATCAAACCTGGAACTTTTTGGTCCGCTGGCGGACGTTCCAACTGTTGAGCCAAACGAACCAGGGCTGGAGATTATTAATTATACAAACATGAATTTATTGAACATCTGTCATGGTAGGTTTTGTTCTAACTCAAGTATAGTACTGAAGTTAGATGTAGGCAGTTTTACTGGATAATTTATAGAAAGCTAACTTGATTTCCTAAAGGTTGGCATACATTATTACATTTGATTCTGTGCTTATACTTAAGCCGGACAAGGTACTAGTTATAGAAGACCCTTTGTTTATATTGCCAATGTCTTTAATATGTAAAACAGAACCTACACATTGATCTGAGCTTTCTGTAAATTCTCTTGTGAGGATGGTAAAGCATTTTCTTCATAAACAGTAAAAAATTGGAGAGTGTATTTTGAAAAAACAATTTTCTTGTTCTAACTCAAACATACTGAATGTTTGTTTAAAGAAATAAAGCTGTGTGCTTTGGCTGCTGATGTTAAAAGCATTGTAGCTAAGAATTGTGAGGAGGTACATATTGCAAATGGAGTTTGATACTTTTTCTTTTTGTCCATTTTTTTTGTATTAGAAATGCATTAAAACGTTGCAGATTTCACTTTATTCAAAATACTGTTGGTGCCTTACCATTGTGACTACATCTGCTAGTTCTCATTATAATCATATCATGCTATATATAGAGAATACTATTGTGATTATAGTAAGGTTAATGTTGCCTCATACTGTGTAATGTTTTGCTAGGAGTATATCAAATTGAACGTAAGCTCATGTAAATCTTAGTTTATTCCTTTATCAATGAAAATAACATTACGTATATAAAGGAACTGTTGCTAGTGTCTCTGGCTCTTTTGACTTGGCTGGTGAGGTAAGCTATGAAGCAATTAAAAAGGTATTTTGAGTGTCACATGTATTGGAGGAGGTATTTTGTCTGAGCTGAGAAGGATGGAGAGACAGATAGGAAGATTAGGTTTTAAATAGAGTAGAAGTTCCCATGTTGCCTTGGTTTACAGCATGCTTAGTGTCAGTAATTTTTTTTGTGTGGTTCCCTAGGTCTAAAGAAATAACTCAGAATTCCATTTATTTAGTAGTTCAGTCTCCCAACAACTTATTTATAACAACTTAATAGCCCTTGAAACAAATAACCACACATAAATTGAAAGGAAAAACCCAATGTTTTAATTTCCTTCTTAACCACCATTGTTTACTAATGTGATGTCTGTGTCAATTGGACACTGCCACCTTTATTTATTTTCTTTACTGATCTTTGTCTTACACAGTTGACTCTTAACGAACACAGGGGTTAGGGTAACTGATTCGTCATGCCCACCCATGTCAAAAACTTCAGTTGTCCCTAGGTATCCACGGAGGATTGGTTCTAGGAACACAACAACTAACACCATCCCTCCCACCCCAAAAGATATAGCAACATTTGCAGATGTTCAAGTCCCCTATATAAAAAGACAAATCACTGTATTTTATCGGTCTTCTGCATTCATGGACACCTAGCCTCAGATGGAAAATAGCACAGATATTTATTGAAAAAAAAAATCTGTGAATAAGTGGACTTGTGAAGTTCTAAACTGCGTATGTCGTTCAGGGGTCACCTGTACTTGCTTTTTGATCATGGCAACTATCAAAAGTCCAACTTTTCAGAGATGATGACATCATGAAAAGGAATGCAGTGTGATGTACAGTTGAAAATTGATTTGAACCTACCTAAAGCTAGTTCTTTGGTATCACATATTAAGTATGAAGAACAGCATATAAATTGTTTTATATCTTTAAGGGCAGAACGTAATTATTCTCACTTCAGTAACCTGTTGTACCCAAGAAAATAGCTTATTCTTCTCTTGATTGTGCATGTATATACAATTAAGCACTACTAAACAACAGGGATGTATTCCAACAAATGTGTCATTAGATGATTTTGTTGAGCAAACATCATAGCATGCACTTAAACAAACCTAGATGTTTATCGCCTACAAACCTAGGTTATATGACATGCCACTTGTATGTGTGTGGTCTGTTGTTAACATTGTTCAGCAGAGCATGACTACATGGATGTTAAGGTTATGCAGTAATCTAAACTCAGGTTGTGTTAGGGGATTATATATAAAATGTCCTTGAAGACACCTTAATATTTGAACTACAAAGTGCTTTTTTTTTTTTAATCTGCTGTGTTCACATGGATCAGTTTTGTGAAAATTGTCTTAACTTTATAGAACTGTATAATTGAGAAATTTAGTGCTAGCCATTTTGAATCCAAAAATAGCTAGATAACTTCATTTCAAGTTGACATGTGTACTTATAATAGATTAGATCAAACTTTTTTGTACCTGTGGTGTATGAAAGTAACATTGGAAGAAATTGTTTTCATGAAGGAAGGTAATTTGATGACTTTTACCTGTAGTTATTGAATAAGTATAGTGGCATTCACTGTGAGCATGTTTAAATTTTTCTTTTTTAGGTAATCAACCATTTTATTGTGTTGACATTGTGAAGGATGGTTAGGGTGTTTAGTCTCACCATATTAAGTAATGAAGAGAGAGCTATGTTTTAAAAATCATTGTGCTATACATAGTCTATCTTCTAAAATAGTTCTTGATAAGTGAAAGCTGTTTTAGCTTTGTTCTGTTTCTTACTGTTGTCATTCAAAAAGTATTTTACTGATAAGAGCTATAAACAAAAATATGTTACATGGTAGGGAAAATAAAGGTAATTATTTCTTTAATCTATTGTAACTTTGAAGAAATTACTACATACAAACCCGTTTGTGTAGACATTTTAATGTGGGTGGCTTTTCTTTAATACAGGCACTCGTGATTTGACTGGATTGCAGTGGGTTAAACTAAAAACAGTAGTAAATAGGAAATTTATAGAAACCTGAAGTATTTTTACTTTTTATAAATCTATTGATTTAGGACCAACATCATTTCCCTGAATGTGGGACCTTTGTTTGGTGTTCCATTATTCAGTAAAATGTCTAGTTCTTAAGGTGGAGTTTAAACTTAAAACACTTGCAAAATACACAGGCGTTGCTTTTCTGGAATTCAAAAAGACAATTCTTTTGGCAAATCTGGGATTCCAGACCCCCTTCACTCTTTTATAGTTACCCTCACGCATTTGCTAGTTTTTATGTGTGTGAGAGACTCATCGTTTTCAAGCTTCTCTGAAGAATACATTTGGATACATATGTGCAACTCTGGTTTTTGTGCTAATATAGTTAATCCAACAGGTAGGGACAAAAAACTGACTATAATATTGCAGTATGTTTATAGAAGGTAAGGTTATCTCATTTTATAGTTAGGTGAACATTAGTTGAAAATGTTGTGTAGAATCCTACTGTATTGAATACTTTCCAAGTGCCAGGCGGTTGGCATAGTAGGTGCTTTAATACATTGTTTTGTTTAAACACTGGCCACCATATTCTTATTTTACAGTGGAGCATTACAGAAGTTTAACTTTTCAAGGTCAGACACCATTAAGAAAGCAGGAACTTGAACCTATGCTTGTCTTGCAACAAGGACATCTTCCTAACCACTGTCAGTGTTATGTGCTATTCCTTCCCATCATTATTCCTCCTGTTCCATATAAATCTCTATGTGTAGGTATTTGTAAATCTTTTCTAGGTAATAGGGAAAGCAGTAAATCTAATTGCTCAGATTAAGCAGTGCCATTGATTTATAATAGATACTTTTTGAAGCATCTACTAAGAATTTCTTTGAGTCATGCTTAGGCAAGTTTTGGATAATTTAGAAACCGGTTTGATTTACCTGCATATTTAGTTATCCCAGGATAACACCTATGCTTTGAAAGGTGATCATATCTTAACAGTACTGGAATAGCACTTCATAACTATAGTTTTCAGAACAAATTAACTTCAGCGTTTATAGCAGGGCTGTTGTTTCAAGACATACGGCTGCTGTGGCCTTTGTGGCTCAGTTGGTTGAGCGTCCTTCCTTTTGTGCACCAGAAGGTTGTCAGTTTGATTCCTGGTCAGGGCACATGCCCTCGTTGAGGGGTCCATTCCTCGTAGGGAGATGTGCAAAATGGCAAATAATTGATGTTTTGCTCACATTTATGTTTGTCTCCCTCTCTCTCTAAAAATCAATAATCTTAAAAAAAGACAAATGGCTACTGGTTTTACATTGAATTTTGGGTGTTCTAGAACAGTAAATAAAAAAGTTGCCTCATTTTTTTTATTTATTTTTTTGTAAAGCCTTGTCAGGGGATATTTTTTCATTGATTTTTTTTTTTTTTCTTTTTTAGAGAGAGTGGGAGGGAGGGAGGATGGGGGAGAGAGAGAAACATCAGTGTGTGAGACACATCAGTTAGTTGCCTCCTGCACATGCCCTTAGGTGGGGGGCATCAGACCTGCAATTCAGGTAGCTGCTTTTGACTCTTTGGTTCTTGGGCCAGCGCCCTAACCATTGAGCAAAACCTGCCAGGGCTTGCCTCATTCTTTTTAATGGGTGCATAGTTTAATTAATTCTATTGATGTACACACAAATTTGCAGGTTTTGTTATTAAAAATTGCTGTTGCCCTTAGTATCCTCTTACAACCTTGTACATACATTTTTTTTTTCTCACATGCACAGGTGTATAACTGAAATGAGTTTCCTACAAATGAAATTGGTTGAGCCAAAGGGTATGTTTGAATTTTATTAACTGTTGCCAGATTGCTCTCCATAGAGATTTTATCTACTCTGACCAGTAAGGAATGAGCAAATGGACGGCTGGTTTTTTTTTACCCTTGCCAACACTATGCTGTGGAACTTCTTTTATCTCTGTCAGTATAGTAGGTGAAAAATGGAATCTCATTATGGTTTTAATTTGCATTTCTTTTGTATGAAATTGAGCATCTTTACATGTGTTCATGAGCCCTTTGTATTTCTTTTTGGAATCTGAGACTTTCTTTCCAGAAATATTGCTGCCTGGTTGACAGTCATTTGTAAGGTACTGTTTAAAATGCATCCCAGTAACAGAGAAGGTAAATTTGAAAAAATATGTGGTATTATAGGTTTGATGAAATTTGCTGTCTGTTCATATTCTTTGCCTGTCTTTCTATGATTGGTTGGCCTTTTTCTTAATGATTTGTAGGAGTTTTTAACAAAAATAGCATTCTGGATATAAAATGCAGATTTTGTCCAGTTACTATTTCTCTGCTTTGTGTTTAATATAGGGATGGGCAAAAATAGGTTTACAGTTGTAAGTACGCAAAACAGTTAATTCTTGTATAATTATTTGTTTATTAATTACTGTATTACTCATTATTATTATTATTTTTTTTTTCTTTTTTTTTATTGAATAATTTTTGTTACAAATGATTCTCCTTTTTTCCCCCAGTGGTTCCCCCCTCCCCCTTCCCTCCCCGCCCCTTCCCCCGATTGTTGTCCATGTCCACTGTTCATGCCTATTATATGCATATAAATTCTGTTGTTCATCCCTCTCTCAGCTCCCCACTCCTTAGGGGATTGTCCTCAAACTGTTATGTTCATTATATTCCAGAAATCAGTGAGATCATATGAAATTTGTCTTTCTCTGCTTGGCTTGTTTCACTCAGGATGATACTTTCCAGGTCCCTCCATGTAGTCTCAAAGGACAAGAGATTACTCATTATTATTAATCTACTTTTGCCCACCTCTGTTCTAAATGCCATACAGAAACCTTGAGTTTTATACAAGTATTTAATTAACAACTTATTTTTTAACACTAGATTGTTCAATATACCCTGCCTAAGAAGATTTAAAAAATTTTTTTTACCTCTGTATTCTAGTATTTTGTTTTTGTTTTAAACATCTTTCATCAATCAGGCATTTGCGGGGGTGGTTGAGGTTCAAGATAGGATTTAGGAAGGCTCTCTCCTTCCCTACACCAAATAACATAGCACTAAATTATTAGATGTTGCTTCCCCACATTGCTTTTTCATCACTCAGAATTTGAACATTAGTCAATACTATTTTCTAAAGTTATGAATAATATTTTAAGTTTTTTATGGGATTCATTTTGGAAAACATTTTTCACCTTTCTGTGGTTCTTTGTTTATGATTTTTTTAGGAACCAGGCAGCTTGAGATGTTTCAAAAAATTGTGTGTGTGTGTGAACTCAAAACTATAAACAAATAACAATGTAGCACATAATGTTTTACAGTGCTTTGTTTATATCACAGTTGGTGATATTGACTGGGGTCAGGGTTGGCTGTTGGCTTGTAGTTGTACTATGCCATCTTTGTGTGCCCATTGCAAAAATACTTAAATTGATATTACTCAGCACACTGGGTTTCTTCTGGTTTATTTTATTTTTATTCATTAAACAGTTGTGGTTAGAAATCTGAACTCTGTAACTTACTCCAAGGATTTTTTGTTGTTGCTGTTTTAGGCATCTACTTTGCTTAATCTACCTCTTTTACTTGTTTAACTCTATTAGACTAATGCTTCTCACACTTTAGCAACCATCAGAATCAAATGAAAGCTAGTTAGAATACAGATTGCTATGCCTCACCCTCAAAATTTCTGATTAAGTAGGTCTGGGATGAGGCCCAAGGTTTGTATTTCTAACCAGTTCCCAGGTGATGCAGATGACTTTTTAAGAGAATCTTTGTTCCAAAACAGTTAGAAAAACACTTTGGACAATAGGGTACCCAGTGAAATGTAGACTTTGGCTGTCCTATGCAGTTTTTGTTTACCACTTCATTATTGAAACTTCAAAGATATATAATCACAATTATATACACACATTTATCTGAGACTTTGGAGAAAGTGTTAGTGTAGTAAGGGACCAAGGTTGGAATTGGTACACTGATACCTAGTCTTGGTAAGCTATTTAACTGGTTTTGAGACCCTGGAAAAGTTAACTGCTAATAATTCGTTTTCTTCACTGTAAAAGCAATTAATTTAGTTGTATCTTAAAGAGACCTTCCAACTATAAAAATGTTCTTTTCCCCTAATTCTCTATTGTACAAATGGCAGTCTTCTCGTATTAACTGGTGATATAGGATACAACTATATCATCTCATGCAATTAGATCTGGGTGATGATCAAATTAATAATAAGGAACATCCAGGAGTCTGTCTCTGGGACCTAGAGAAGTAAGAGGGTTCGGGCTTTTGCATAGCTGTTAATAAAAGAAGGTAAATGATTCCATTAATGTAATTTACAATATTTATAGTCTGCCATTTGTAACATTTTCTCTCTTAGAAAAATGTAAAAAAATGAGCATTAGAGTCAGCTCATCTTTGGAATGCCTCTGTATTGTGGTTGTCTGAAATTTGATGAATGTGAGGTTAAATGATCAAAGTAAAGAGAGCGGCTTTTTAAAAATGAGTTTTAAGAAGTGTTTAAGTTAAAGCCTGGTACTTTATCAATTGTGGCTTTCTCACATTTTTAATATGTGATGTTCATATGCATTTTACAATCTATGAGGGTCTTACAAACTATTGGCAATTTGGTGGTTGCCTGTGAGTTCTTGAACTTGGTCTAGTTGTACATATTGTCACTTTAAATAATGTACATTTTTGAAACTACATGTTGAGTAACTTGCCAATTAAAATGCCTTGAAAAATATTGCACTAGGACACCACATTGAAATGAATGGGCTTGGAAACCGAGCAGCAGGTTATACATTTGATAGTATTTAAGCAAATATTTGTTACTGGAAGAGTGACCAATTCTTTTTTTCCATGCAATGGTACAGACAAGAGCTTTGTTTAATCTAAGGAAGTTACCCACAAGTAGATGAACCTATTATGTTTTGCTATTGAAATTATGTGCAAAAAGATTGCCTAACAAACATCTGAAGCAGAAGAAATTACCAGTGTCCTCAAACCAGATCAAAGACATTTCAAAGCGACTAGAGGCTATAATGTAGCTGATTCATGCACTGTGCTACACTATTGTTAAGTCATTGAGTCATAGTTGAATTGACACTTTTTCTTTCATGGTCTTAATGTAAAGTAATCTTGCAGATAATGCTGTGTCTATTCCAGAAATGTGTTCAGTTGAAATAAAGAGGAGTCATTTCTCTTATACATTGCCAATTTGCTGAACTTATTGTGCCAACAGATAACATAAGCTAAAAGTATCAAGTTGGTCCGTGAAAGATTAGGTTAGACTGATTTGTGAAAAATAGAGCCAAAATAGTGAAGTCATAAATGATGACTTCAGATTTAGTACTGCTTTTAAATCTGTAAATAAAATCTTGGATTTGTATTTAAGGGAATGAGCTGTGACTTCAGCATTTGCTGGCCGGCTTTGTTTTGTCCAGGCGCCAAACTAAAGATAGTTATTTTGTATTAGTGACAGTAATAGCCAGAGTAGAATGGACAGAAGATGGCTGACCCATACAACCATTCTGCAAACCATTCTTCAACTAGTGCCTGGATTTCATATTAGCTGACTTCCCTTGAGCCATCCCTAAGCCTGGTTTCCCTCTCTTGGGTTCATTGATCTAGCTGGTGTCTTATGGCTCTTCTCTTCCATATATATTTGTTGGCATTTCTTTGTTACTAACGCTCCTCATTCCATTAATGTATTCCTTTTTGTGCTTCTTTATGATTATCTCATTGAATTGGGTGGGGCAGGGTCATGTACTCTCTTCCTTTTGATCCAGGAGCCAGTTGTAGCACAAGTAAAGAATTATGAAGGCTCCAAAGAACTGCACTTTTGCTTGTAGTAACATTTTAGTGATGTGGTATTATAAAGCAACTTAACTTAAAATGGTTTCTTAATTTTGTTTGCCTCGTTGAATAGTTGTATACTTCGAATTTTGCCTTGGCATTTGTGTAAAACCATTTGATCATTATATTTTTTAATTAGGCTTGTTTTCACAATGCATTTCAGTATTGCAGTCATACTTGACTAGGTTTGATAATATATAGCTTGTTTGATTTATACTTCAAATTTTTTTTCTGAAAGCTTAGTTTTGCAAATGATTATGAAACAACACATTTGTTCTAAGCTAAGGTCTTATCTGATGTTTTTGCATTTCAATTTTATGCCACGAAGTTTAGTTTTAAAAATTCCCTAAATGAAACTTGACCGATATGTTCTTTGTGAATGTAGATACATGACTGATGGGATGTTACTTCGTGAAGCTATGAATGACCCCCTCCTGGAGCGTTATGGTGTAATAATTCTCGATGAAGCTCATGAAAGGACATTGGCTACAGATATTCTCATGGGTGTTCTGAAGGAAGTTGTAAGACAGAGATCAGATTTAAAGGTGAAGTAATTTCTTTACTTATTCATAAAACCTATGTATGTATAAAAAACAAAACATATGCTGATCACTAATTAACTATAAGAGAAGCAACCAGTAAGTACCTACATTGGTGTTTTTCTTTCTAATCTACTTTGTTCTGTCTTCATATTAGATTTTAACTGCACTTCTACTTTTGAGTAATATATTTTTAAGCCAAATCTTTTCCATTTCTAACCCACTCAGTTTTTTGGAATGATCTAATAGCATGATAGTTTTATTACCTTTCTGCTCACCCTACCCTTTGTTAACTATAGGGGTCTCCTCTAAAATTCAAATCTTTGTCCTTGTCTCAACGTAGTGCTGGCTAGTGGGTATAGCTATACCTAGAAGAACTCACTTTTTTTTTTCTTTTATTGATTTTTAGAGAGGAAGGGAGAGGGAGACAGAGATGGAAACATCAATGAGAGAGAACATTTACTGGGTGCCTCTTGCACGCCCCTCACTGGGGATCGGGCCCACAACCTGGGCATGTGCCCTGACCGGGAATCAAACTGGCAACCTCTTGGTAATGGGTCGACGCTCAACACTAGCCACACCGGCTGGGCAACAACTCACTTCTTAGAAATTTATTTGCTTATCTTAGTGTTGTTGTTGTTTTTATTTGTTTTTTGGTTGGTTGTTTCTGTCTTTTATACCAATTGTACTCTGGCCAATGTTGCTGTGTCAGTAAGGTCTTAAAACTGACTAAATGTTCTGACTTTTTTTAATGTCTGCATATGTTTTTCTTATAAAAACTAAACTATGCTACCACCTCTCCCAGTCCTCACCCAAGGATATTTTTCCATTTAATTTCAGATAGAGTGGGATGGAGGGAGGGAGGGAGGGAGGGAGAGAGAGAGAAGAAAACATCAGTGTGAGAGAGATACATCAATTGGTTGCCTCCCGCCAGACCCCAACCAGGGCCAGGGACGAACCACAACCAAGCTACGTGCCCCTGGCCGGAATTGAACCTGTGGCTCTTTGGTCCATGGGCTGATGGCTCATAACTGTTGAGCCACAATGGCTAGGGCCTAAATTATGCTTTTTAAGAATGTATTTGAAGAGTCTGTCTAAAGAAGTCATGTTTATCACCCTGGCTGGTTTGGCTCAGAGGTTAGAGTGTTGGCCTGCAGACCACAGGGTCTCAGGGTTCAATTCCCGGTTAAGGGCATATACCTGGGTCATAGATTCAATCCCTGGCCCGGTGCGGGAGGCAACCAATCAATGTGAAAGACACATCAATCTCCACCCTCCCCCCACCTTCTCCCATCTCTCTCCTTAACTCTCCCTCCCTCCCTCCCTTCCACTCTATCTAAAAATCAATGGAAAAATATCTTCAGGTGAGGAGTCACACAAAAAATAAATAAATAAAAGAAGTCATGCTTATTAAAGGTAATTTTATTTTCCCCCATATGCAAGTTTTTGTGCTCTGTTTTAGTAATTGGAGCTGTAATCATACTACATATTAATGATGCCTTTTATCAATCTTTTTTACATATTATTTAATTTTATAAACTGGTTTTTAAGATATATATAGTCTATTGGGTGTCAAGTTTATTTCTAATTTTATTAAATGAAAATAACTTACTATAGCTCAATCTTTTCATTATTTAATCACAATGTATTGGTATGAGGATTTGTAGACTTTTGTAACTGATGTAGTATTAGAACAGGAAACATTACTTGTTTTTTCTTTAAGACCACTTAAGAATCCTGAAAGACAACTTGAGATACTTTATTGTTTTTGTTTTTACCAGGTTATAGTTATGAGTGCTACTCTAGATGCAGGAAAATTCCAGATTTATTTTGATAACTGTCCTCTCTTAACTATTCCTGGACGTACACATCCTGTTGAGATCTTTTATACTCCTGAACCAGAGAGAGATTACCTTGAAGCAGCAATTCGAACGGTGATCCAAATTCACATGTGTGAAGAAGAGGAGGGAGATCTTCTACTTTTCTTAACTGGTCAAGAGGTATCGTCATTATTTGCTTCATTATTTAGCTTTTGGTGTATTATTTCTATATGCACCAGCTTTTAAGTTAAGAACTTGACATATATTAACCATTTTCAAAATCTCAAAATTTCAACATTGAAAATTTTTCTTCAACATGGTTATATTTATACATCACCTGATATAAACCTTTTTATCCATGCACTTTAAGCTTTTTATACTATTAGTGTTTGTGTTCTAGTTAATTATCCTAAGAATGTTAAATAACTTTAGAATTTCAAGATTTAGCAATTTAGCCTCGATTTTGGAGGGACTTAGGTGGTCAGTAATGTGTGGTAATTTTGTAATTTTGCTGAGGTATGAATTTGAATCACAGCTGATGTGAAATCAGGTTATGATAGTTATTTAAGCTTATGAGTGAACTCTGATAACTCAGATGCCCTTCCACCATCAGCAAATATTTTTGCCTTCTTCACATGCTCACTGAGGATTGGAAGGAATCACTGAAATTCTTATTTAGAATTTGCCTCATTTTAATATACAAATTTTAGCCCAGGTTTGTGTGGCTCAGTTGGTTGGTTAGTCTCCCATACACAGAAACTTGGATGGGTTTGATTCTTGGTCAGGGCACATTCTAGGGTCGTAGGCTCGATCACCGGGAGGGAATGTGCAGGAGGCAGGCCACGGATGTTTCTTTCCCTCTCTTTTCCTCCCTCTCTCTAAAAATCAATTTTTAAAAATTAAAAAAAAAAAAGATATACTTTATTCTCAGGTGCAGCAAACTGGTTTTTCCAAACTCATTTCTAAGAAGATGTTTATAAGTGTGCTGTGAAATTCTTAAGTGCCTACATGAGTTCAGGAAATGCTGTCTGGATAAAATGGTTTTTATAAAGCTTTTAAGAAAGGTATCTCTTAGAGTTTGTCATTTGCTCTAATAGGCGTTGTGAATTTCTAGAATGTGTGCCTCAAACCAATGTACACACAGATCACTTAGAATACTTGCAGATTCTGATTTAAAGGTCAGGTGGGGCCTGAGATTCCGTATTCCTAACAAGCTTCCAAGTAATGCTGTAGTTCTCAAGGGATAAGTAGCAAGGTTCAAGAGTGAGCAGTGCTGTCTCATTAGAACTTTTTTCATTGTTGCAAATATTCTCATCTGTGCTCTTCAATATGGTAGCCACCAACAACATGGCTTTTGAGTATTTGAAATGTGGCTAGTGAGAGGAGGGGACTAAATTGTAATTTTACAGAATTTTAGTTTTTCAATTTAAATAGCTACATGTGCTGCCCCTTTCTTTTGTTTGTTTTTGTATGGCCACTAGTTAAGACTTGCTTATACATTTTTAAAGGCTATAAATTAAGTCAAAGAAGATGCAACGTGGATACTATATGGATGCAAAGCCTAAAATAGTTTGACCCTTTACAGTGAAAGATCTGACTCCTTCTCCAGAACATTTTTGCTCAAGTGTGGCCAGTGGATTGCCTGCTTAGGGGAGGAGAGTTTGCTAAAACAAACAGGCACGTGCTGAAACAGGTGAAATTTGAGGGTGAAATATAGGAATCCACAGATTCCTCAGGCCTTTTCTATATTTCCTTAGGTTTAAAGTTCTCTGCTCTAGAGGAATGTTTTAGTGGCCGTGGTATATTACCTAAATTGTCCTAGCTATTTTTCTCAGAGGTCTGCTATATTATCACCTGTCTCCACTAGAATATGAACTCTTATTTGCGTTCGGTTTCTACAGGAATGCTTGGTATATAACATTTGAGTAAATTTTTTTGTCCATTTCTTCAGTATTGTTTGTCTGATTTATCATTTGTGCCCCATTGTGGCAATAGTTTCTTTTCTGTAAAGTATTTCAATCTCAACACTATTTATGTTGTAGGCCAATTAATTCTTTGTTGTAGGGTGTTTATGAGTATCTCTGGCCTCTATGCATTAAATGCAGTAATACTCTCTCCCCTGGTGTCACAACCAAAAATGTCTATAGACATTGTGAAGTCTCCCTGGAGGGGTTCAAAATCATTCTCAGGAAAGAATGAATCATACTTGTTCTTTTGGGAAATAAGATGTGTTGCAAATTCGGTTTTACAGGTGAACCTCTGTTGGTACTAGTCTTCCTTTTTATGAAATTTGAATGAAAGAAATTTTGTACTTTGTATAAGCAAGACTACCAAAAGCCTTTTTGATGACATGTAAACCATATTTATCTTGTAATGCCATGTTAAAGTATTCATTTTGTTTTTTGTGTGTCTAGTCTTTATAGTTTCTCACTTCCTCCAAAATACATAGCACATTTTCTTATTATTTAAAATAGTTACTATGTTCAGATAACTAAGCATATTAACTATCAGAAATACCTCATGTCCTCATGGTGAGGACCTGAAAGACTTGTATGAGTTGATATTTTGTGCAATTGATATTTTGGCAACTTTCCTAAAGCTTGGGAAGGGAAGGGAATAAACCCCATGGGTTTCAAATGTGTTCTAGAGGAGGAGTATAATATGTCTTTCAATAAAGTGTCATGGTAATTGTGAACTAGGTTTATATGTACCCTTTAGGTGACTAGTCTTGAATTTGAAGAACTTTAGGGAGAAAGGAGCAGAGAACCTAATGTACTTTGTTTCATTGATTGTATATAGTAGCATAGATTTAAAGATGTGTAAAATAATTACTATTCCTCATGAACTTGGCCCTTTGTTATTTTTCTTAGTTAAATGGTAGATTCTGAGAACTCATTATTCATACATTTCAATAGCATACATAATATGTATCTTGTGAAATTTAAAAATGATTTTTAAGACTATATTATATTACCATTTTTGACTACTTAAGTAATAGTGCCTCTGTAGTCATCTTACTTAATTTGGGAGAGGACAGTTTTAATTGGTGAGAGGATGGGAAAGATTGTTTTGTTTTTATACTAATGTTTAAAACTGGACTTTATAAAGTCTTCAGGAAAGCTACAATACTTAGATTAAAATGCAGTTGAAATACTAATTGTTCATAAGTGCATACTTGAAGATGTTGAAACTCTTCATTCTTTAAGCAATATTGTTTTATCTTTAACTTTGCTGAGTAGAATGTCTTTTCCATGAGATGAGTTCAGAGTTTAAAAATTAGTGGCATCCAAATTAATTTACTAACATATATGATACTTTTGGAAATGAAAGACTTTCTCAAATCGGATAGTTCTGTCTGAAATCTGAGTATTGCTCATGACTTGAGCAGATGGTTGCTCTATGCCAGTGAGTTTTGTTGTCTTCTGAACAGTGTCAGGAGTTAGGAAAGTTGTGGTCTTCTGAACAGTGTTAGGAAAGTTGTGTAAACTTGAGGGGAAATTTTTGCTGCAGTTTTAAAACTTGGTCTTTAGAATCTTATTTATATAAAAACATAAGTGGTATTTAGAGATGTCTTCATATCCCATGAAGTAGTGATTTCATTTTAGTTCTCTCTATGCTTAGCAGGTTAGATAGTCTAGTCCCAAGTAAAGTTGGAATTATCTTGTTAAAATTCTGGAATCTGCAAATGTACAATTTGGGGCACTTAACTTTGTAATACTGTATATGAAATCTGGGTGTTTGGTGACCCTAACCATTTATTTGCTGGCCAGCTATATGATTAAATTAGTAAAATTGAGAATATTCTGAATATTGGTGGCCATTTTCTTTTTTTTCATTCTAGAAAAACTAGTTTTGCATTTATATTCCAACTTTTTGATTTGGAAGATATCTAATTTTGTATTTGCATACCAGCAGGGGGCATTCTAATCTAGACTCAGCATTTGAAAGCAATATTTTTTCAAAAATATGTTTTATTTGTTGTATTTTTTCTTTCAGTGAATAATGTTCTTTTAGAAACTTTATCTCAAAGGGAACTGTTCATGTGGAATTCTTAATAGTAATTTTCTGTGTCACAATTTTCAAGACCATACCTGTTAAAGAAAACCATGTTTTAAATAGATGACCAAAAAACTTTTTTGTTTTAAGTATCCCAAAACTTTGCATGCTGTAACACACACACAAAAAGTTGCACTGTGACTTAAAATGATTTCAAGGAAAATTCTAGTTTGAAAAAATAAAATATGGAATAAGTTTATCTGATAGCTTTTTTCTTTCGTAAAGAAATCATTCTTTTGAATAAAAGGTAACTTTGATAAGGCTAGCTTATGATTGGGTCCTTCACTGGACAGGTTGCCAAATCATTTGTTTAACATACTTCTGAGTTTAACTGAATCAGTGCTTCAGTGAATTTTAAAATACATCTCCCTCCAGATTTTTCAGTTTCCTTGCCAACTGCTAGAGCCTCCGTTTACCTCTGTGTCTTTCACACTCTCAGTATTCATTGTGCATCCTCTCTTTAAACCAGGATTTGAATGCAAGTGTATTGAAATAGTTTTCTGTGGCAGGGAAATTTTTGAAGGTGCTCTGAAGATATTTGGGTTAGCCTAGTTAGTTCTTAAATATGTTGATACTGTAAAGGTGTTTGTTCTCATTAGGAACAGTGAAACAAATCTTCCATATAATTGCATTAGTGATAACAGGACATTAAAGCCCAATTGGCTTCTTTAAAAATCAAGCACATCAATTTCTTCTAGATTGTGAAAATTAAAAAGCTTATGACTGTGGCTAAATATTCATAGGTGAGAAATTCAATTTTAGTACAGTTTGTTGGGAATTAATTAGGACATCCAACTCTAAGAAAAGGGGTGTGGAATGTCAATAAGGTAGTTATGTGTTTGGCTACAGAGATCAAAGTTTTAAAAATTATTTTGGAAATTCCAATGAAATTTGCTGAATTAGTTTTGATTACTAAATTTAAAATATGCCACATAGAACCAGGATTATGATAAATACTTAAAATGTTTCAGTGTGTATTTGTTTTGTTTTCAGACTCAAACTTTTATTTTGTAGGAAATCGATGAAGCCTGCAAGAGAATAAAACGTGAGGTTGATGATTTGGGCCCTGAAGTTGGTGACATTAAAATCATTCCATTGTACTCCACACTCCCACCTCAGCAGCAGCAACGTATTTTTGAACCTCCTCCTCCAAAAAAACAGAATGGAGCAATTGGAAGAAAGGTAGCAAAGAAATGTTCTCTGTAAACATTTAATGTGTATGTGAGAAATGTCTTTGAGATATCAAGCTATATTGAATTACAAAGGACTAAGTTATGGGTGATTGTGGACTAGTATATACACTACAAAATAATCTATAGTTAAAAAGTAAATAGAAAAAATGTAGTTAGGTAGAGTTTTGTGTATCTTTTGACTTAAGAGATACAAGCAGATACTGCTTTCCACCCCCTAGCTAGAAGTCCCCTTTTAACAAATGAAAGGTTGGTACCCTGGCCTGTTTGGCTTAGTGGTTAGACTCTAATGGTTAGAGCATTGGCCTGCGGCCCGGGTTCGATTCCGGTCAAGGTCTCTCTCACATAGATCTCTCTCTGTCTCCCTTCCTCCCTCTCTCCTACTCTATCTGAAGATAAATGGAAAAAAAATATCCCTGGGTGAGGATTAACAAAAAAACGAAAACAAATGGACGGTTGGCTAGGGGGAGTTAAGAAAAGAGGAATATGGTCAGAGTGCTTTCTTTCTCCCCATTATATCAGGTGGCAAAAACTAAGCACTTGAGCCCTGGCTGGTTTGGCTCAGCGGTTGGAGCGTTGGCCTGTAGACCAGAGAGTCCCGGGTTCGGTTCCCGCTAGGGGCACGTACCAAAAAGAAACAAAACTAAGCATTTGAAGGTCTAGTCTAACCAGATATCATGTCCACATGTGTGAATTGAACAGTAGCATAAATTACACTGCATAAATATGTGGGTTTCTTGAGGGCAGGAGCCGTGGATCTTTTTGGTATGGATGTGTGTCTGGCCCAGGAAGGGAGTGAGGTTTTCCAACCCTGTTTCTGGGTGCTTTGTTGGGTATGGGAAAGGGAACTGAATTCTAGTTTGAAACAGTGTAGCCATGATTTTATATTTTACTAGATGGAGGTTCTAATAGATTCTTTGAAGGTAAGATTGTGTTGTTTGAAAAGGGTTGAAAA
The DNA here is from genome assembly GCF_014108415.1 of Molossus molossus. Classification (NCBI taxonomy): domain Eukaryota; kingdom Metazoa; phylum Chordata; class Mammalia; order Chiroptera; family Molossidae; genus Molossus; species Molossus molossus. Next base: position 16,690,686 of record NW_023425344.1, on the reverse strand, counting down.
CTATTAGAAGGGTGAAGTTGATTGGACTTTTTAAAACCCAGCCATTGATTAAGCTACATGATAGCTGCATTTGAATTTTAGTAAGATCCTTAATCTGGTTTTAAAGTTTCACTTTTTAAAGTGGTCATCATTACCTTTGTCTCTATGATAGACGATTGTCAAAGGATTAAGCTTGGTGTATACCGTTACTAACATATCAAGAACAAACTACGTTCTGATAGTATCTGCTATAAGTTTCTTTAGTTTATATGTGTAGAAAGAAGTCTTCAAATATTACCCATTTATGTTGTACTTTTCAAATTAGGAATCTGTTGCTTTTCTTATTTCTGTGTTTAGGACTAAAAGACCCACAGCATTGTTTGCTACATTTTTTCAATCTTTATGCTAACATTTTCTATGATTATTGAAGAATTACAAATTAATAAAGATACTGAACGATATAGTTCAATGACCCAAAAACACTTTTCACTTGAAAGAATTTACTGAATGGATTGGCAACACCAGCGTAGTGTAATATGAATTAACAAGAAATTGATAGGGAGAATAAACCAGTTTTTTGAGTTTTTCATAGATCAGCAAGGGTAGTGAATGACTTTAAAAATGGTCTGATCCTAGCTTCATTATGTTGAACTTTCCAATTTCATAGTGTTTCTAGAACATGCTGAAATATTTTTCTTTTGTTACTTTATGTGCATTCTGAATTTGGGGGGGAAACTTGAAGTTTTAAGGGACACATTTAATATACAGTTTTCAAGTTGATTTGTTGACTGAAAATTACTAATTCCCTGTGAAGTTTTTAGCTTGATTTTATGTGTAAACTAGCTATTTAAACATTTCTATAGGAAAGTGGAGTTAATGTATCCTCCATGCAGAGGATTTCTTTTTCGTGAAATCAGCTGCATTTCTTATATTTGCACTTGTTTTAATTTTACAGTGGTGTTTTTATTTATTGTTGCATAAAATTGGCATACAGCAAGATTTACTGTTTGTCTTTTTGTGTACTTCTCTTTATTCCATTTTGAGAAGTATGGGTTTATACTTAATCTCATTTTATTTACATGTTAGCCTTTCTTTGCTCTATTAATTTAGATGCCAGTTCAGTACATAGTACATTTTGTAGAATTTACAACTTAAACCCACAGAAGTAGAACTAGTTCTTTTTAAAAATAGAAATAAAAAAAATTACTTTTTGTGCTCTAGTAAATCCCAAGAATATTGAGGAATATTTTTCACTGAAAAGAGAGATTCTTCAGCAGCTGGTTGTAATATAGTTATGGGGGGGGGTAGGGGGTGGGCATTAGAATCCCCAAGGCTTGGGTTTACCTTGGCTTTTAGTTCAGAATCAAAGCTAAGGGTCACGATGTCACTTCATCATTCATTCAGCTAAAGCTACAAGACCTTTTGCTGGGAAATTGTGTTACCTCTTGGCAAGAGTCAGCTTCATCTTAGAGGTTAAGAAGAGCACTCAATAGCCTTCCTGGATGATGCAGAGAGAGGAAGGACTTCCTTGGCAATTGATAAACATCATTCTTATTTGGAGGAAATGTTTAAGGGAAAATTAAAAATTTTTATAGAAGAGTGGTTCACAGAGGAAGATTACTTGTCAAGTCATATTTTTGCTGTTGCGTAGGGAAGCTGTCTGGAAGGAGGTGGGAGGAGTGCCAGTTTTCAGCCAGCACTGCACCGACTGTCAGGCGAGATGAGCATGTACATGACCATGAGACCCAGGGCCTGATTGGCCCAGATAGAAGAAAGGATTGGTGGAATTACGGGGAAGGAGAGAAGAGTATAAGGGAAAGTGGGTAGTTACCAGAACAGGAAAAACTTTTGCTATTTTTCTATTCTCTAACAAATGCCCCAACTTTGATAATATCCTGTCTACCTTATAAAACAAAGGACTAGAGAACAACCTTGATTCTCTGTCATGAATTTATTAAACATCACTGTGCCAGTTACTGGAATGGAGCGTTCATTCAAGAGTAAACTGTCACTGATTGATATTCACAATTTTAAGATTACATAGGAACATTTAGAGATTTACATTCTTCTTTTAGTTGTGTAAAACAAAATATAGTTGGATTTATTTTTGTTATTGAATTGCTTATGTAGTTTGGTCTAATACAAGGATAATAGCTAGCATAGAGTAGTATATAATGAGTACTGAAAGGTTTGAAACAAAACTGATATTTAATACAGTTTTTAAAATTTCACCAAATGTAATTCTGTATCACTTTATATTTGTGAGTAGCTTTGTAAGGCCATATCTTGTTATTCCTCATTATATTCATTTATGTAAAATAGAGTTTTAGTCTGATAAAACTAACAAAAAAGCTTTTTAGTATTAAAAGTTTTAAATGTTACTTATATTAAAGATAAAGTTCTATGGCCATCTGGGGACTTGACTAGCATTTCTTTTACAAATAAATAGTTACTTAGTTTATGTTGAGGTCTGACATGATGGCACTAATGGTGAACTATTTCAAGTTTTTAATGATTAAGAAAGGTTGATAATTCAAAATACGTATTTATTTATCTGGTGGTTAGGTATTTTTAACCTGTTTTGATAATGCTTGATGTTTATTCAAGCATTTGACTTTAAGCTACAGTAACTTTTGTATATGCATTAAAATTTATTCATCAATAAATCACTTCTAAGTATCTTTTGACTAAGAATTATCATTGTTGTAGTATAGATTTGATGTTATTAAAATTTAGCAGCTATTTAATTTTACTTAGTTTTCATTAATTTTGTCCATACAAATAGCTGATTTTTCTGTAGCTTATTTTAGTTTACAAATTAATAATAAATGTGGTTCAGAGCATATATTGCTCAATGAAAAAGATAATTTATTACATGAATTTTCCTCTTTATTGTCCCCAAAACTACTACCTCTTGTTTCAGAACCCTGCCCTTTTTCTTGAGGTGATAAACACTTTAGTAATTGTTAAATCAGTATGATGCTATTTCTTACTCAAAGAAATTTTTTGTTACCTTAGAGCTTTTTAACCAATTTTCTTCTAGTCTGGGGAAAGCAGCCTCCAAAGCACCTTTCTCCAAGGACTTTTTTAACACTTGTATTTTAGAGTTTGACTTTGAGGAAGACTGTCAGTGACATGGGACTTACCAAGTTGACTTTAACTCCTGATGCTTTATTTTTAATCCTCACCCGAGGACATTTTTCCATTTTTTTGTTCAGAGAGAGAGAAACATCGACATGTAAGGGACACATTGAGTGGCTGCCACCCACACGACCAACCGGGGCCGGGGACAAACTGCACCTAGCGGGAACCGAACCCAGGTCTCTTTGGACTGCAGGCCAATGCTCTAACTGCTGAGCAAAACCGGCCAGGGCTAACTCCTGATTCTTAAACACATCTGGAATCACAGGTTTACACCTCATAACTATTTTATAAACACACAAAGAAAACATGCGCATCAAAATTATTTTGTAGAGAGAAATTAACTTTTTAAATAAAGAGTTGATCACAACAGAAAATTCTTATCATACTCACTGTATTCAATTCTAGAAGAAATACATGTAATATATTTTTTAAAAGTGATTTAACCATAAGCATGTAGCAGGTTTTGTTTAGTTTATAATTCTATATTTATTATATAATATTTTTTTAGAACCTCGTTTTAGCTAGAATAATAAGCAAAAGTTATAAAAGAATTGAAGCTAGTGGTGTTAAAACCTTCCCACTACTATTTACTACTTAGGTTTGATCCCTGGTTCTGCCACCTATCCCTAAATTCATAGTTGCTGCTTCTACAACACACTGACTTTCTAGAAGAATGTTAAACTCAGGTTATAATTATTCAAGTTCATCTGTCAACTTTATATATGTTGTCTGTGTTTGCTTCAGTTCTAGTTATTAAACATGCATGTCATCTAAATGCCCTGGCCTGTGTGGCTCAGTTGGTTGGAGCAGCATCCTGTGCTCCAAAAGGTGGTGGGTTTGATTCCCGGTCCGGGCTAGTGCAGGAGGCAACCGATCCAGGTTTCTCTTGAAAATCAATTTTTTGTTTTTACTCTTTGCCCAAAGATACTTTTCCATTTATCTTCAGTAGAGAGGGAGGGAGGGAGGGAGGGAGGGAGGGAGGGAGGAAGAGAGAGAGAGAAACATCAGTGTGAGAGAAACACATCGATTGGTTGTCTCCCGCATGACCCCAACTGAGGCCAGGGATGAACCAGGACTCTGGTTTATGTGCTGATGCTCTAACTGTTGAGCCAAACTGGCCAGGGCGAAAATCAATTTTTTAAAAAATTAAGTGTCTTGAAAAATGTGCTTTCATAAGATTGACCCACCTTTGGTTTTTTTTATCCATATTGTAATTAACAATTGTTTCGACTGACCAATGCAAAAAGGAAGCATTTTGGTTTTAGACACGTAAATGATTCCAAAATAACACTCTGTTAGTGATTCTCCAGTAAGTTATTAATCTACGAGATTTCCTGGCAGTATGAATCCCTTTGTTTCTTATCTATGTGGCTATGGGCATTCTTGTCTCTTATGTGCTTGTTTAAGTTGAGCCTATTACTACCTGTGTTCTTCCTTCTAAATGCCATTTTGTCAGTAAGCTTTCTTTGTCTTAGCTGTGGAAGTAACTCTTTTAAGTCTCACAGAACGTCTTTGGTGTCATTAAATTGTCTATCCATGTCTAATCTTCCTTTACCAACTGTAAAAGCTGTAAGAACAGGCTCTGTATCTGATTTATCTTCTTTGTCAACTGATTGTATATACAGGCATCTACCATCTAGTGACGGTAATCTGTTCCTGAAAATCAGGTGCTGTGGATAAAAATATTTATGAGGATCCCATTTTTCCCATTGTTTAAAAAAGGAAAAGTTACATAACATGTTACTCTCAAGTTTCTGACCAATTTCCCAAAACCGATCTAAAATATACTAAAAGATATTTTATAAAGCAAGCTATATTGGTATGTAAATGCTTTAATAAAAAGTTCAACTGATTCTTAATTGCTTTATAGGCAGTGATATAATACATGTCATCCTTCTTGAGATTGTATACTTTCCAAAACATCTGTATTTGATTCTCATGATCTGCCTGTTCTTTGATTCTAATCAGAGATTTTTCCCCTATGTGCCATTTTGTTTAAAATGTTGAGTTGAATTCTGGTGATAGAAAATTTTCCTTTGTAAATATTGCTTGAAAATATTGAAAGATGTACATGTGTGGATTTGGATATTAAGCAAGGGGTGTTCTATCAAGGTGTTCTATCTGCAAAGTAAGCTTATTTTGCTTTATTGATATTTTTCTTTTTATGCTTTATTTCTGTTTTTGTTGAAAAAGAAAGTTGCATGATGGCGGGGGGCATAAATGAAATTTTGAATTCTTAAATATTAGTCTTTTTATAGCATTGGTCATTGAAGATCAAGTCTTATTTCAAGTTTATTTACTGAAATTTGACATTAGTAAAAGTTAATGGCTAATCTTACTGTCATTTGAAGTTTACTTGTAATATATTTTATTTACTTTTTATTTCTAAACAGGTAGTTGTGTCAACTAACATTGCAGAGACATCTTTGACAATAGATGGTGTGGTATTTGTGATTGATCCTGGATTTGCAAAACAAAAGGTACATATTTTAGTACAATAGTGGTATACTTTCTCAATTAGTATTAGCTTAACAGTAGTTACTGCCTACTCATTTATTGGCTGAAATGTACTTTTTAGAATTATTTTTGGTTATCATTTTTAGATGATATAAACCCTTTGTGTTCTATCTAGCTGGCTCTCACAAATTAAGCCCATGTTTAATGTTTAATCTTAGGGGAGGTTTTTTTTTTTTTTTTTTTAAAGGGGTTTATTTCTTTTTAAGGTTGCATTTTCTTTGTTTCTGTAATAATGGTGAGTTTTTTGGTTTGTATGTTTATTTAAGGAATACGGGGGTAGTAAGATTATAGGATTATCTCTGCAGATCAGTTACTTATTAACTAAATTAGAGTTTCTTTATGTGACACACATAGTATTTTAAAAAAGGTATTTAGTTAACCTGTAGTTTAACAGTACTAAATCAAGAATTTTTGCCAAATGAAGTAACTACTCAATAAATACTGTATGTTTTATTGTTCAAAGAGCTTTGATTACATTTTATAGGTATGATTGAGAGAATTTGTTGTACATAGTATTCATGTTTTTGATGGAAAACTTTACCTTTAAACTGAAAGTATATAACTGACTGACTTCTTCTGGACCAAGTTTAAAATATTTTTCTTGATGGCCCACTTTGAACATCAGGTGTTGGAATTGACAGGTTCTTTTCAGGCAAAAGCCTTCAGCACTATCCACTATATAAAAGCAAGGTAAAACTGGTAGAACTGAGATTATTTTAAATTGGAAAGACTAAAGGTGATTTGTGTGTTAGATGAGAGCTTTTCCATGTTAGCGTGAGTCTTTCAGAATGATGGAATCCAAATATCTGAAAAAAAGTTAGGTATAGTATGAGGGATTCTGTTTCTCAGGTAGAATGATTTGTGGTCAGTCATCAATACTATGTGTATTTTTTAATTAGCTTTGGGCTTTGGGTACTTCTGGTAGATCACAGTTTTGTGTTTAATTGAAGAAAGAATCATTCTGTTGTTATTTCCATTGTACTAGGTGTATAATCCTCGAATCAGAGTTGAGTCCCTTTTGGTGACAGCTATTAGTAAAGCTTCAGCCCAACAAAGGGCTGGCCGAGCTGGACGTACCAGACCTGGGAAATGCTTCAGACTTTATACAGAGAAAGCTTATAAAACAGAAATGCAGGTAAGAAGTTTACCGTATCCTTCCCATGTATTTGGAAGGTTAAGCTGAATGTTACCAGAAGAAAATTGCTTCATATACTTCGTCTTGCCTTCTGGCACCAAAAACTCAGTTGTTTTCCTAAATCAGATTATGGTGTAATCTCAGAATGCAACTCTTGATACAGTTTGGAATTGACGTGGACAGCAGCGGTAACCCTTAGAATCCTATGAAGTTAGTTCACAGAAAGTGATTCAAGACTGTTCCACAAGTATTTTTCTCATCTGAGTCAGTGGTGTGGAAGTAATGCCAAAGCGAACAGCTAAGGAGGCAGAGAACAGATTATGTTTTGTTTTCTGTAGCAAGAGGATTAAGGAATATTTTAACATAACAAACATTTTTGTTTTTTGCTAGGATAACACCTATCCTGAGATTTTGCGTTCTAATTTAGGATCGGTTGTGTTACAGTTGAAGAAGCTTGGTATTGATGATTTGGTACATTTTGATTTTATGGATCCACCAGGTATGAATTCTCAACATATTTTATCAAATCTTTTAACCAAAACTGGCTTCTTCTGTGTCCTATTTAGTACATATACTAAAAACATTTTACCTTTTTCTAAGTATCAAAATTAAGTCCTGCGTGTTAGCATTAAAACTAAGAGTGACAATTATATGAATCAAAGATTTCCCATTCAGAATAACTAAATTATTCTGGAAATTATTGACTAGGCATGAAAATGTGAGAAATTTTTTAATTTAATTTTTAGGAAAAATAGTTTGATGAACACACTGATGGATGAACAGTTACTTACAAAGATGACAATTTTAACTACTATATTATATGGAAAAATTTTGTAATTTTATATGATTCATTGTTTGCTAGATCTCTAATTGAGTTTGATAATAGTTTGGGTTTGGTCCACTATAGAATGAAAAATAACACTGTTTAGTTTGTCACTTTTGCTATCTGAAGGCAGCTTGTCTAATAGATTGCCTTTCCCCCGTAGCTCCTGAAACTCTGATGAGAGCCCTAGAACTTTTGAATTACCTGGCTGCTTTAAATGATGATGGAGATCTGACTGAATTGGGATCCATGATGGCAGAGTTTCCTCTAGATCCACAGCTCGCTAAAATGGTTATTGCAAGTTGTGACTACAACTGTTCTAATGAGGTCCTATCTATTACTGCTATGTTGTCAGGTAATAGAGGGAAAGGAACTATAAAAAACCCAGCTCTTCAGAGTTTGGGTGGACTTCACTTTTGGTTTTGTTTTTTAATATTTAGTATGATAGTGGATTTTATAGATGGTTTTAAGGAGCTCTTTTTTCCTAAATATCTTGTAAATAGCTTCATAATGACATAGTATTTAGAAAAGTAAAGTAAGTCATTGTGCACATAGTATAGTGAAAACATTGGCTCTCTTCAGTGCAAATAAACATTGAATTAAGAAAAGAATAAGTCTGAATACAATTGTAACTGAGTTCTTTGGTAGGTCCGTCAGTTTTGCGCTTTAACACTGACAGTACAAGAAGAACTTTGTTCTAGTACTTCTCACTATTAAGTCAGCCTGAGACAAACCCAAACTATCATGTAAAGTAAACTTTTTCTACTAGTATACGTAAGGATTCCAGTGGCAGTCAAAGATAAATTTCAAGCTTAGTATCAAATAAATAGAAGTAGTAATGTATAATTTTAGGCTTAAAAATCTAACCTGATAATTCTTTTCTGATGGAAGACAGACACTTGATCAAAGAAATATACTTGAGATAAAATTGCTAATTTTGGAAATTGGAACATTAATCTGAATAAATAGTGCTGTTTAGGAGCAGTAAAACTCAATCCACAAGTGATAGTAACTTGGAAACTACATTTTCCAAAAAGAAGAAACATTGTTAACATACAAAGTTACACTGATTCTTTTGGCTGAACATAGAAGTTTTTATAATACTAGTCTTAGTACTGGGGAGAATTGACTTCCAGTCAAAGAGTGGTTTATCGGTTTTAATTATAACTTAATGCCTCAAATAATTAAAAATCTTATGGAATTAAAGAATAAATTGAAAAAAACCTAAATATAAAAATTTTGGCCTAGTTTAGATCTATGGTATATTTTAATGGTGTGATTTTTTTTTTTTTTTTTTTTTTATCTAAGAACTAGCTAAAATGTTTTTTTTTGCAGAGTTATGACTGATCAGACTCAGAGCAGATGGGCAGGGCAGTGTATTGAATCATTTTAATTAAATTGTAGTCTCACTTGCGGAGGTGGTGGTAGGTTGTTGTCTGCCTTTTGTATTATATGTTGGTTGTTAGATTCTCCCAGTGTGCTTATCCCAAGAATTTAGTTTTTAGATAAAGCATAGGACAAGAGTTAACAGATTGTGTATTTATTGTTACCTAACCGGTTTTTATTTTTTCCAGTTATCTTATCAGGCATACAGTTACCATTGTTTGAGTTTAGAATATTAGTCCCTTAAAAAATTGGTCATTGTGATGCAGTTGGAATCTTCCAACTATGTGTCTTATTTGTAATAGTTCTACAAAACATAGGGTTTACTGGTCGTCATCTTCACATTAAGGGGTTGAATATTTCTGTGCAGCATTTATTAAGCATGGCATTTGTGGGAGGCGGGATATTGAAAGGCGAGGAAGAAATCGTAGAGCAAAATGATTGCTGAGCTTGAATGGTTTGTTTTCCATTTAAATAGTTTCTGAAGTTCATAGTGCAAATCAGGGGTCATGGAGTGCTACTTATTCCCACTAACTGGTAGCTAGTTCATGTCAACTTTCACAACTAGGAGAGGTTTCTGTACTTCAATGAATTACCTTGCTTCAGTTACATTAAGCAAGACTTAATATACTGTGATCGTGTGTCATTGTCTTTCTTTGGCTTCTTTGGCATCTTTTTAAAGGGGAAACTGTATGGGAAAGAGTAATTTGATACTGTATATGATTTCATTGTTGATTATTCCCATTATCTTCTATCTGAACTGGTAATTTATTTGAATTGACAAGGTTTTAACAGCTTTAAAAATGTGTTGACATAGTCCCAAGCTGTTAAGTATTTTTATTTTCAAACTGCTTTTATGACTATGGAATTGCTAAAGTGAATTAAGGAAAGTTGTATTTCAAAAAATGTAGTGCACGCTTTGTAACAACTTAAAGTTTCATGTGAATTAATATTGAGGCTCTAAACAAATACTGTAGTTACATATTTTGATGACCCTTGAAATAATGACTGTTTCAGACTAATTGTCAACTTTTTAAATACTGGATTTTACTTTTGTATCGAGGCTTTGATTTAAATAACAATTTTTTTTTTTAACTTGGGACTTTATTTACTGATCTTTTTATTAAAATGCTGGAAAACTAGGCTGAATATCCCAGCCTTTTTGAATTTTCTTAATTCAGAGGCGGTTAACCTTCCACCACTACTGCTATCATCAAAACCCAAGATTCCATGATATTTTTTATGTTTACGTATGCTTCTGCTCACCGGTGCTAATAGTGATACCCACCAGTTGGTAATAGCCACAGACAGCACTAGGGGAAAAAATTAAATAGTAGAAATGTGGCAGTAGACTAGTTGGAAAGTTGTTTTTAGCCCTGCAGTGGGCAAGTGTAGCTTCGTAACTTTCATAGCCATTCAGTAGATTCAGTGGATGGCCTTTTGAAAAATTACATCTAGCTAAAAGGCTATTGACACCATAATTCTGGTTATTGGTAGAGCTATCAGCACTGGTTTTTGAAATAAGTTGAGCTTTCTAGTATCTTGATGGCCTTCAGAATAGCTGTTTTGATGCCTACTTTTAGATCTAGTTAAAATAATCAGGTACTCTGTAGCTTTGAAACCCTCTTGTCTTACAGATGTGGTTAGGTGTTGATGTACCAAATCAAGGTAGTACAGTCCAAGATGCAGTTGGAGGCCATCCTGCCCTGCCCTATGCTCTGTGAACTGACCTAGCTAGGCCTTGTTCCTCTATCTGTGAATGCGTGACTCATCGATATGGGCGTTTGTGTTGGGCCCATACCAACCTTGTTTAGTCCCACAGTGTTTTGTTCGCCCCACGGAGGCCAAGAAAGCCGCGGATGAGGCCAAGATGAGATTTGCCCACATAGATGGAGATCATCTGACACTGCTGAATGTCTACCACGCTTTTAAACAGAGTGAGTATAAAACAGATTGAAGGCACTCTTTCTGTCCAAATGTCATGTGCATCATGTGTTTCTTCATCTCACTGTCATATATTTGTGAACACTTTACATTGGAAAGCCAGAGGTAATTTATAGGAAAAAACTCCTGACTAGCATTTAAGATAGAAATTGATGCTCTTTTTTTTAAAGTTTGCTTTTATTGGAGGGAGGACGGGCACCAATGAATAGAAAGCTGGAAAACACAGGGCAATAAAAATGAAATACTTGTATAAAATTTGCCTCTAATGTACAGGGGTTTTTTTATATACTTCTGTTTATTTTCATACATTTAACAAAATAGAAAAATGGGCAACAGATATAAATGACTATTCTCAGTCAGGCTACAAGTGGTCTGTAAATTCCCAGGGACAAAGTTCAACTTTTCAAGAAATGCATTATTATTAAGAGTTATTACTTTCTTTCCTGTGTAATTGGCAAAGGTTAAAAGAAGTCAGCAATGTGTACAAGTGGGTTTGGTGTAATAGGCATACAACAGAGGTGGGAATGTTGTCTTTGTGGAAAACTAGATTTTTTTGTTAATCAAGAACCTTAAGAAATCCATACCCTTTGACCCAGAAATTGTCTTTTAGTATCCTGTGGACACAGATCAGATTTGAATAAAGATTTTCATCCCAGAATTATTTATGATAGTAAAAAAGAAAGTACCTAAATGCTCACTAATAGAAATATGATTTAGTGATCTATGCTACAGCCACATGATACTCTAGCTTTAAATCATGGTTGCAGACAATGTTTAATGACATGAAAAGCATTTCAGTTATTTGAAATTGAGGAGACATATTAATAATAAAGTTATTGCTAGATGCTATTGTTGGAATGCACCCTTTATAAAATTAAATGAGAAGAAAACGTAAAAGAGGAAAACCACAGAAATTACTGCAACAGTTTCTGAAAGTATTTGGTTTCTACATATCTGTAGGCTTACCTCTTGGTTATTTGCGATTAAAGGCAGCCCTACATCATCACCTTTGCCAGAAATGTGGGGTTGTCGGTCACTCTTAATTTAAATTTATTAACATTGGTGTTCACATTTTGCACCTCTTGTTTTATTTGTAACTCATTTCTATTAAAAAAGTCGCATTTACACGTCTAAAGGAGTCTGTTGACTTTGGGACATCTCTGTAGGAGTGGTGGTGACTTTATTCATCTCAGGGTCCAAAAAGTGCTTGAGGGCCAACACGTGGAACTAAAAGCATAGCAGCCGAGGTACGGCACAACCGTGTTATACCTGTGAACCCTGGTCTGAGTTCAATAGAATTGATGATGTCAGGTGAGAAGAAGTGTGGAACCCTTCTCTGCCTGTGTCTAACAAATTTGGGGCAGGTAAGGGAGGTAAATGAGAATCCAAAAGATGAAGGTCAGTACATAGTTTGCTTCCCAACGTTTATTTTATCTCTCGTGTGCCTACATAATGGAAAGGCTTGTAAAAGACTATCCGAGATAGGATAGGTCAGTTTAAGAAATCTTCCTGTGTGTGCCAAGCTATATCATAATTGTTGATACTGTGTGACCATCAGACACATCATCTACTCACAAACTGTGACGACTGCTGTAAAGGGAAAGCGTATTCACTTCCAGCATGGTTCTCAAAATCCTTTGATAGTGTTAAGATACCGTTTTAAGTGGAAATAAAGATTTCTGAAGGAGATGGTTTCTTTAGCCTATTAACTCTCACAAGATATTTTAATTCTTTTAAAATTAAGAGATTGTATTGTTATTTAAGCTTTTGATAACTAGCACAGCAGTGTTTTTGGATATATTTTTTTATGAAAATGAAATTTAGGATTGATATTAGAACTTTATCTTGATTTTTAAATATATAAACGTAATTGCACTATTTGAAATTAGGAACTTAAGTTTTAAAAATGACATTACTAAATAATGCTTGTTCTTTCCTGTATTTATATCTGGGCGATTTCTGTGAGACTGTTGAACATTAGATATCTACAAAAGCTTTTTCTTACTCCTAAATAGGACTAGCAGATATTGGAAGTGTCATGATTAGAATGACAGCATCCACTCACTAGTGGTAAAATATCAAACTTCTAGATCTATTTGGACATTTCATATCTGTTGAATTTGGGATGTTTTCACTGATTATTTCTAAATGATGCTATGTTGTATTATTAATTGAAACAAGTATATTTGGAAAATAACAACTATATATCTGACTAGTCAAGAATATTTTATTAGATACAGTGGTTGATTACATAGTAAAGTTAAAATTCATCTTAATACTATTTGTTTAAATAACACTTGAAAAACAATTAGATTTGAGTTGTTCTGCAATGCCTTAATTTCTGTGTGTTTGTGATTTCACTTTGAAATTGTTTGGCTTTAGATCTTAAGTGTAATTTCCTGTATTGGTAAGAAATATATACCTAGGATTCTTTTAATAAAATGTTTATAATTTTTTATTTTATTCCTCCCATTTATCCAATTCTCAAAAGTTTAGATATATATAACATGTGATAGTTCTTTATACCTTGACAACTTACTTTTTCTTTTATGTATTCTAAAACTTTAGAACCTCAGAAAAGCTATACTCAGTTCAATCAATAACACTTTTCAAAAGTTCTCATTTTTATTGTCTTAGTTTCGAGATTTTCATTGCCTTTCAGCTTGTTACAGAGCATCAACATAAGCAAAAATTCCTGAAGCTTACTTTCTCTGTTTCAACTCCTAAAAATATTCAGTGCTTTATTTTAAATGTCAGTAAGTTTAGATGGATACTTTTTTTTTTCTCATTCTAGATGAGTTAATGGATGTTTTAACACACTACTTCAATTTAAAGATCCTTTTTACTACCCACCAATCCTATTTATGAAATGTGGCTGCATTTTGTAATAGGTAAACATTTATTAATACACCTGTTATTCCTCTGAAAAGCTACTAAGAAAATGAACTTTATTATTGGTAGAATTCTAAAATCAAGGAGAAAAGAGTATGCCAGGGTTAATGTATATCACAGTAGCTGGAGAAGGATCAACACACTTTGAATTTTTAAGGTCCCCCCTCCCTCCATAAATTCCCTTAGGTTTATTTTTCAAAGGGCTGCCTTGTAATTTTCTTTGGTACTTAAGGTATCACTGTATATATTTTACATTATGTTACAGTTTGAGCTCTTAGATGAACAACACTAGGTTAGTGGGAAGCTTGTCAGGGATTCATCAACGGAGAAATTCCTTTGATAGTAAACACCTGTAGTAAAATTAACTTGGAATTGTTTAAATGTAAGCCTTGCTTATTAAACATGTGTGGGGGAGGTGCCAGACATTCTTGTAAACTTTATCACTTGCATTTTAAACTTTGTCCAACACTAAGAGGTACATGAGTCACAATAGGGTGAAGGGATTAAGAAGTACAAATTGGTTAGAGAATAGTCATGGGGAGGTGTAAAGTATAGTATAGGGAATATAGTCAGTATTCTGATAACTGTGTTTGGTGTCAGATGAGTATAAGACTTACCAGGATGATCACTTAGTAAAGTATATAATGTCTAATCACTGGGGTGAACAGAACACCTGAAACTAATATAGATAGTATTGAATGTTATTGTAAAATTTAAAATTATTAAAAAAAATAATCAGGGACACAGACAATAGTGAGGTGAAGGCAGGGTGGAGGGGGGAAATGGGAAATATCTGTAATACTCTCAGCAATAAAAATAAATTTAAAAAAAGTAATCATCCCTTCCTCAAGACCGCTCCGACAAAAACATAATCTGAGCATTTTTAAAAACTATAAAACTTTAAATACTTACAAGTTTTGGATGCTCTACCTCAGGCATAAAGAAAAATACACAGGAATTTAAAATTCACTGTTAAAACTTTTACATCGAATTTGATCATCTAAGGCTGTCTATTTTTGGAAATGAGAAAGGTACCCTGGCCAGTCTTGCTCAGCTGGTTGAGCGTTGTCTCATACATTGAAAGGTGACTGGTTTGATCTCTGTTCAGGGTGCAAATGGGAGAGTTTGATCCCTGTTCAGGGTGCAAATGGGAGAGAGATAACCAATCATTGTTTCTCTCTCCCTTTCCCTTCCTCTCTCTCTAAAAATAAATAAAAATGTATTTAAAAAGAAAATGAAAATTACAAAGACATGACATTTTGCAAATTTCTTTCACCTGCCCCCTCTGTCCATGAATTAGAAACAACCAGGTGGATATTCATGGGTACAATAACTCAATTCATTTAAAAAGGTTTATGCACTGGCTGGTTTGGCTCAGGGATTAGAGCATCTACCTGTGGACCAAAGAGATTCCTGTCAAGGGCATGTACCTCACTTATGGTTTGGTCCCCGGCCCTGGTCAGGGTCCTACGAGAGGCAACCAGTGGATGTGTCTCTCTCACATTGATGTTTCTCTCTCTCTCTCTCTCTCCTCCCATCCCCACCCCCACTCTGTCTGAAAATAAATGGAAAAATAACCTTGGGTGAGGATTTTTTTTTTAAAAGTTTATCAAAATCATTCTTTTATTATCTAGCAGCTAAAACCCTAGTTTTATTTCTGATTTTGACTCACTACAGGTTTTTAGTAAAGCTGATGACATTGTGATTGATATATAAAGATGATTTGAGTAAATTCCCTTTCTGGATTATTTAGCTTATTCTTTATAACAGCTTTCCTTTTTAATTAGATGATATACCTGTTTGGATGATTCATGTCCCTTCTTTTTTCCCCCTTTTCTTCAACTTTGTAGATCATGAATCAGTTCAGTGGTGTTATGACAACTTCATTAACTACAGGTCCCTGATGTCAGCAGACAATGTACGCCAGCAGCTATCTCGAATTATGGACAGATTTAATTTGCCTCGTCGAAGTACTGACTTTACAAGCAGAGATTATTATATTAATATAAGAAAAGCTTTGGTTACTGGTTATTTTATGCAGGTATGTGGATAATACTGGAATACAAAATAAATATTTACATAACATTGTTTGCATCCTATAATAGCACTTTGAATCTACTTAAACACAGAAGTCAGTTTAAGAAAGCCTGTGAATATTGATCTTCAATGTTATGTCTAAATTCTCAAATGAACTAATATATTAAGACATTTTATGTGTCTAATGAAGAATAAATTTCCTAAGTGGCAGGTACCAATTCAGTTAGGTAGAAATCAATTTTAGAATTACTTTTTTATTAATGGAGTGTTTTTCATGCCAAATGGATATGTTGGCCATTTTCAGGTGGGATTAGCAGCTGTTTCCTCAATATAAATTTCAGCCCTTGACTTTTGATAAATGTATTTTTGATTCTAGATTTCCTTTGGAGACATAATTATAATAGTACTAAAAGGTAGCAGTTGCCTGGGTAGATCCAGAAGTATATTTTACTTTCTTCTTTATGTAATAAGAAACTGATCACCCCCAAATTCAAATACTCAAATAGCCGTATTTTATTCACAGTTCTATAGGTAATCATTGGTATTTACAACTAAGATACTTTGGGTGCTACCAAGACCAAAAATGTTTTTGGAGCTAAGTAATAAATATGAAATAATTTTAAAATGTTTCCCTTAGTTTAAATGTGCCATACTGGAGGGTATAAAAACTGAAGTGAAACTTCTCAGGCACATATAATGAACATTTATTTTAAGGAATTTAAAATATGTTTTAAGAAACTCATTTTCTGGTGATATAAGTGAAAACAGATTGGTTTATTGCTTGGGATGGGATTGATTTTAATTATCTCTCCTATTTCTTGCTTATTTGTTCATTCTCTCTTATGCTGTGCCTGTTCAGCAAGATGTGGCTGGATTAAGGCCACACGCCTTCAATAAATAGAATGGGCCTAAACGCACTGAGTCAAAATAAAAGCAAAGTGGTGCATTGTCTGTATTTGAAATCAAAGTAACTGAAAGAATGTTTTGTTGCAGCATCTTTTTTTAAGGTCTTGTACTTATTAGAGTTAGGTGAATAGTAGAGTTTAGTATGAAAATTCTCTAGACTCTTTAATTATATTCATAATATGTGCTAGTGCACACTAGTTGCTTTTTTTTACATGTTCTTAAATTTGCTTTAAATAATTCAAAGAAGATGGACAAAGCCATATTCAAGCATCATGGATTTTTAATTCTCGCTCAAGATTTAAATTTATTAGAAGAAGGTTGCCCTGGCTGGTTTGGCTCAGTGTTTATAGAGTGTCAGCCCGCAGACTGAAGGGTTTGATTTCGGTCAAGGGCATGTACCTGAGTTGCAAGTTTGATTCCTAGCCTGGTTGGGATTGTGTGGGAGGCAGCCAGTCAATGTGTGTGCCTCTCCCTCCCTCTCACTCTCTTAAAAAAAAAAAAAAGGCGTTCATTATAGTACCTTGGCACTTAGTAGGTGTTTACTATATATTTATTGATCAAAATTGAGTTCATTTTTTATTTTATAGTAGTTAATTTTATTAGACACTTTTTATGTTACTAGAATTCTAGAGTCATCAATCAATATGTTTGATTATAGACAGAAGAAATATAGACACGATGCACATGCATCTTCTCTTTTTCATCTTTGTCTTTTTTCCTGGCTACAAGGATTTTTTATTATTATAGTATACTGCCTGGGACCAATGGGATGGGTAAATGTGGGCAACTATTTCCCTGATTGGCATCAGATTCCTGTCTTGATAACCATGAGTGTGCCAAAGGTGCTACCACTCTACATTGTGTTTTTCCCAATGCCGCCCATTAGCTCCCAATCCCGCTTTTCAATCTGACACAGGAAAAGGTGCCAAAGAGCGCCCTGGCCACCATGCCCATGGCACACCCCATCACACAGCCTGTCTTCAGGCTGTAGAAGCAGCTTGGCTGGGACTGTCTGTAGGGACCCATGACCACTCACTGGCAGCTCGCTCATTGCCTCGGTGGCTCTAGCTCTACCTTTTTTCCACAATCTCACGTCTTGTCCTTGGAGATACTTTTTGCTTCTCCTTTTTTTTTTAAATCCTCACTTGATATTTTTTTCCATTTATCTTAGATAGAGTGGGAGGGAGGGGAAAAAGAGAGGGGGTCAGGGCATCAATTTGAGAGAGACATCAGTTGGTTGTCTCCTGCATGACCCCAACCAGGGCCGGGAATCGAACCGAAGTACATGCCCTTGACTATGATTGAACCTGCAACTCTGGTCCGTGGGCCAACACTCGAACCGCTGAGTCAAACCAGCCAGGGCATGCTTCTCCTTTTTTACTCTTTACTTTTCTATCTTAAATGTTAATCTTCTAGTAATTGTTGTTCTAATCAATATTTGCCATCTGGTGCTAATATAACCCACTCCTATGGTCTACGGCAGGGAAAAGAACTGGATGGTATATACATATATATATATGTATCAGGCTTTGTGGGCCATTGGATCCCTGTTGAAATCAACTGTTCAATTGTGCCTGCTCTTCAACCATGGACAGATGGGTGCACCTGTGGTCCAATAAAATGTTACTTATGGACACTGAAATTTAAACTTTATATGATTTTTACTCAGTACCAAATGTTGTTTATTTTTGTTGTTGTTGTTGGTTTTTGGATTACCCCTCCCCCAATCATTTAAAGATGTATAAACCATTCTTGGTTGACAAGCCTTAAGAAAACAGGCAGTGAGTTGCATTTGGCTTGCAGTACTTTGCTGATCCCTGCTTTTATCAGGCAGTGATAAATAAGTATAGCCATGGAATAAAAGCAAAAAGGTGAGGCCTGCGTGTTCCTAATTATATAGAGAGAGGTAGCTTTCCACTTTTGTTTTGTAACTAGCACATCAAAAGCATTGTATTAATTTACTGGGTTTGGTTTCAGGTGGCACATTTAGAACGAACAGGGCATTACTTAACTGTGAAAGATAACCAGGTGGTTCAGTTACATCCATCTACTGTTCTTGACCACAAGCCTGAATGGGTGCTTTATAATGAGTTTGTTCTTACAACAAAGAATTACATTCGGACGTGTACAGATATCAAGCCAGAATGGTAAGCAACACCTTTTGTTCATTAGCTTTTGTTAACATTTTGCTCAGAATAGAATCTGACTTTGTTACGGGATAGGTGTTCTTCCTTTCCCTCTTAGGGCATCTTGGTATCCTATATACTTCAGTGTATAGTAACGATGTTTTGACCTGATAGTATGGTTGATCTCTTACGACCTCTGCTTTGCTAAGTGGACAGGAGGATTGTTGGTATGGGCATGGGCAGGATTTGGAACCAGATATAAAAAGCTACAGTTTATTAGCGTCAGGAGTGTTTTTGGAGCCATTCTGTCACTCTTGTGATTAACTCAATTCCCTGGTTCCAAAAGTCAGTCAGTCTTTATATTTTATTTGTCCCATTATAATTGGCTCTCAACTATTTATTATTTATGGGTTAGTGCTTTGGGAGCTAAGCAAGCATAAAAATTATGTCTATCTTTATATCTTAGCATATTTGATTTTACTAAATGTAATCAGAACCGATTGTGTTATTTTAAGCAAAGTGAGCACCAACACCACCACTCCTTTGTGTGGGAGGGTTTGCGGCTTTCCCCCCTTCCAGAATTCATTCAATAGTTTACGATGGCAAACATCAGCCGAAAATGGTGAGACTGAAAGTACTTATTTAGTTGATGTCACTTGCTATATATTGTGAGGCTTCTTTCCTACAGTGATTTATGACTTTTGACACTTAAATTGTGTAGGACATTACCATTTTATCATACATGCTTTGTTGAGAAAAAATTGTATGGCTAAACATTTAAAAGATTTCAGTCAAGTGTATTCTTTGGGGTATGGAATTATCTTTATAGTTATTAAAACTTTGAAAATGAGAAGATCCAATCATTTGAACACCGAGATGTTTCTTTTATAGGACCTGTGTTACCATAACCTTGGAGAGGTTGGTTAAAATAGTGTCCTAGAGTGAATAAATGAATGACTTTATGTTACTATCCTTATATTAATGTAAATGAAGTTTCTTTTTTTATTTATCGAGTTTATTTTTAAGTTTATGGAAAATCCAACATCAGAAAATTTACAGCTTACTAGAATTTTACATTGCTAAAAGAGGTGTTTATAAGGGTTAGGCATTTATAATTTTAACATTGATTTGATTTGTAGATTTGCCTGTGCCAATTAGTTTATTAATGAGTAATGCCTATCCTATTAGCATTCCAAAATTTCAGTTAAATGTTAATTTGGTAATTTTTCCCCTTCTGGACAGGTTGGTGAAAATTGCCCCTCAATATTATGACATGAGCAATTTCCCACAGTGTGAAGCAAAGAGACAGTTGGACCGCATCATTGCCAAACTTCAATCCAAGGAATATTCACAGTACTGAATTCAATGCTTAGAGAACTGAAGTTATTCAGAGGACAGCTTTAAAAGATGAATGAACTGAAAAGTTCAAGTTGTGCTCTTCACGTTGGTTCAATAATGGCCTTTATTTGAAAGCTTTTTAATTTTTCTTTACAGTAAATATTCCATTCTGATTTCATAAATTAAACATTTATGCCTCCCTTTTGTGTTGACACTGTAGCTCATACTGGAAAAGTCGATCAATGTTTTGCAGTTTATTGAAAGTAGTTCTATATATAACAATGTTATAAGCATTTCTTTAGAAATGGTTGAAAATGCTTCTAAAATGTGATTATCGACCATGGTATGCATGATCGTTGTAATTGTTGACATTCCTTTTAGAAGTTGTGAAATGTTACAACTTGTGCTTATGTAGACACAATCTTCTGTCTCAGTACAGAGGCACTGACTTCAATAAAGTCTATTTATACTAATTTTGGCCAAAGCACTTTGATATCTTTGTTCTAGTCTCTTAAGTATGGTTTCTTCTCTTCCCAAGTGTGGACTTTTTTTTTTTTTTGTAAGTATACTCTGATTACATATTTAGCATCTTCGCACAAGGACTACTCTTTAGATAAAGTAGTCATTAAAGCAGTATTTTTAAAAATATACCTTTGCATTTTGTTAGGTTAATCTAGATGTGAACTAATGGGGTAGAGTCTAGTTTTTATTCAATATTGGATTTCAAAGGCTGATAATTTATTATTTTGTTAACCACATTTTTAGCAAATCTTTTTGTTAGAGAAATAGTCCAAGCACTCTAGTTTCTGAAACAAATGTTTATATGTATTAAATGGATAGTAGGGAATGATACTATATATTGTAGATCTTGGTTTTGATTTCAGTGTTGGATGTTTTATGTGATGTACAACAGTAATTAGTATAGTTTGTAAAATGTGCATATGACTTTCCATTTCCTGTAACAGGCAGTAGACAAGTTAAATAAACCTTGCTAAGCCATAAATAAAATGTTTGGTGTGACCCATCAATGGGTCTGTAATCACTTCCTTTAACTTGAAGACTTAATACTTTACTCATTAATGTCTAGATGCCCTTCTTCTACCTCTCCCCTTTAAAAATATTAAATGTTAAAGGAAATTTGTAAGTGTGTATATAGTTGGAATTTAAATATATTTTGAAGCATAATTCTAGTGTGGGACTTGAGGGAGTTAAGTGGGCAAATTAGAAAGTATTTCAGGCTACTGACATACTTTTCAGTGTAGGTAGTTGTACTAAATGATGCCTGCTAGCTTAAAGGACTTAATGTGCTCTGTAAGTATCTATCTGATTTGGTTCCTGTGAAATAATTTGCATGCTGAAATAATATTTTAGATTACATTTAAATTGGTTAACATTTTATCCTACATTAAATATTGGTGACATGATCTGCTAGGGTTTTCTTGGAGTTATGTTAAGGAAGGTACTTGGTCAGACATTTTCACCAAAAAGGCAGCTCTTGCCAAAATTACATGTTGCCTGTTAAAATTTATTTCACAAGTATACAGTTTGTAAGACAGTTGCATATCTTTATAATCTGGGTCTCAGTATAGTATATATATTGCTTAAACTTTTGGTTTTTAAATCTGATATTATACCATTAGGTTTTCTTTTTATATATATATATATTAATTTTTGTTACAGATGTTTCTCCTTTTTCCCCCATTGACACCCTCCTCCCGATTCCCTGCCCTGTCCCCAGCATTGTTGTCTATGTCCATGGTTACGCGTGCATGCAGATAAGTTCTGTGGTTTATCTCTTCCCTCCCCCCGACCCCCTTTTCTGAGGTCTCTCAGTCTGTATCCTACTTCTATGACTGTGAGTCTATTTTGTTCATCAGCTTGTTTTGCTCATTATATTCCACAAATAAGTGAGTCATATGGTATTTGTCTTTGATGGGCTTGTTTCGCTTAGGATAATACTCTCCAGGTCCCTCCATGTTGTCTCAAAGGATAAGAGATCTCTCTTTCTTACAGCTGCATAGTATTCCATTGTGTATATGTATCACTGCTTTTTTATCCACTCATCTGTTGATGGACACTTTTGGGCTATTTCCAGATCTTGGTGATTATAAACAGTGCTGCTACGAACATGGGGGTACATATATTCTTTCTGATTGGTGTTTCAGGCTTCTTGGGCTATATTCCTAGAAGTGAGATCACTGGATCAAATGACAGTTCAATTTTTAACTTTTTGAGGTAATAGCATATTGTTTTCTATAGTGACTGCACCAGTCTATATTCCTACCAGCAGTGTACTAGAGTCCTCTTTTCTCCACACCCTCAGGCCAGTATCATTGATGAACACAGATGCTAAAATTCTGAACAAAATATTAGCAAAATGGATCCAGCAATACATCAAAAAAATTATTCATCATGACCAAGTGGGATCCATCCCAGGGATGCAAGGATGGTACAATATTCACAAATCAATAAATGTGATACACTACATAAATAAAATAGCTAAAAACCATATGATCTTATCAATAGACGCTGAAAAAGCATTTGACAAAATCCAGCACCCATTTCTGATAAAAATGCTCAGCATTGTGGGAATAGAGTAATCATATCTTGACGTAATAAAGGCCATATATGAAAAACTAAAAGCATTTTCCTTAAGAACAGGAGCAAGACATGCCCACTTTGATCACTCTTATGTAACATAGTACTGGAAGTCTTAGCCACAACAATTAGACATGAAGAAAGAATAAAAAGGATCCAAATTGGAAAGGAGGAAATAAAACTTACTATTTTACAGATATTATATTGTACATAGGAAACCCTAAAGACTCCATCAAAAGTCTACTAGATTTAATGTATTTGTTAAAGTAGCAGGATACAAAATTAACGTCAAGAAATTGATGGCATTCTTATACACCAACAATGAACTCAGAAAAAGAAATTGAAACAATCCCATTTACCATTACGGCAAAAAAATTAAGTTACTTGGGAACAAACTTAACCAAAGAAGTAAAGGATCTCTTCCAGAAAACTATGGGTCATTGAAAAAAGAAATAAAGATACAAAAAAATTGGAAACACACCTTGTTCATGGAATGGAAGTGTTAACATCATTAAAATGTCCATACTACCCAAAGCAATCTAGATTCAATGCAATCCCCATCAAAATACCATTAGGTTTTCTTATAAAGAAATTAATTTACAGAGCTCCTGGTATTTAGAACAAAGTTTGGTATTTGTAAAGTTTCTAGGAATGGCACATGTTCTTCAGTCTTGTTAAGTGCTAAGTGTGCATTGGGGATGGCTTCATGGCAGAGGGGGAGCAAACTGAGCTTGTATTCCCTATGGTGCCTACTCCCTCCAGTTTTGCAAGTCTGGCCACATCTGACCAAAGCTGGTAGTTTGTAATCATTGATGTTATTGACCAAGGTATGGCTTTTGAAACTTGTATTCTCCAACCTCTTTGTTCTATAGATTTGGCAACTGGTACTGAAAATGGTTAGTTTCCTTTGTTCACGTAGAGCACTGGTTCTCAAACTTCCTAATGCCGCAGCCCTTGAATACAGTTCCTCATGTTGTGGGACCCCCAACCATAAAATTATTTTCATTGCTGCTTCGTAACTAACTTTGCTACTGTTATGTTTTAGGCGACTCCTTTGAAAGGGTCATTTGATCCCCAAAGGGGTTGCGACCCACAGGTTGAGAACCGCTGACATAGATGTTCACTATGGTGCCCTGGCCAATTTGCTCAGTGGTTAGAGCGTCAGCCTGTGGTCCAGAGAGACCCGGGTTCGGTTCCTGCTAAGGGCATGTACCTTGGTTGCAGTTTATCCCCGGCCCTGGCTGGGTCATGCAGGTGGCAGCCACCGAGGAAAAATGTCCTCGGGTGAGGATTAAAAAATAAAATGAGTCCTATGGTGTGTGAACAAGAAACTTAATTTTTTTTTTCTATGATGTGTAGAAAATTGTTTCTGATTTTCTGAAGCGGACTTCCTCAACTTAAAATAGTAGAGAAGCTTTTTGTTGTGATTATGGGATAAGGAGAGAAGGCCGGCCATTAGCAAGTAGAACCTTTGACTGTAAAAGTTGAGGAAATGAACACAGCTTAGGGGGAATAGGACAGGGCGAAACATATCCTGTATTCAGTTCATTTAGCCCGACGCCAAAAAGCATTCTACCTTCAACTTTTTTTATGTAGCATATGACTTTGTCCTAGGATTTAGGGTTTATAAGGTACCTACGAACACTTGGGATTCTCTTCTGAATAACTTTTAATGGCCATGTTTCTGCTCAGACAATTTAAAGAAGACCATTCATTACCTTTGAAGAGAGCTCAATAGTTCTGTTAGAACTGCTGAGCTAAACTCCCTCTGTAACTGTTTCTGAGTCTTCCTTCCAGAGCAAAGTTAGTTAAATAAGAGTTCCACAATGCCAATCCAGTTAACAGTCACTCTCCTTCATTCTTGTTTGGGCTGAGTAGCCTGTTTGCCCTCAGCCTTCCTCTTCGACGTGCTTTCTAGATTTCCTGAACATTGCTGATTAGGTTCTGCCGGGTGTTCTTGGATTGTATTCATCCAATGCTGTGGTCTAAAGTGGGCAGTGTGCAGTGGGATTTGTAATTCCCAGGGAGCCAGACTTGCCACATTTCTGTTAATGCAACTTACAATTAACATTATATTGAAGTTCAAAATGGTTTACCTTTCCAGCAGCACAGCATGCATTTAGCTCATATTAATCTTACTATAAATGTAAGGCATCTAATTATTACATGATAGTCTGAGTTGTGGCTCAGGACTGAGCAAAGACCCTTACAGACATTGGGCAGTGTTAATCTTTGGAGACTTCATACAGTAAATGCATCCATAGCTCATCAGATAACATTTAAAACATCAAAGACATTTTCAAACACATAAATTGGGATAGGAATATCTTAATTGTACTAACTGATAATGAGAAGCTAACCAGCACATTGTTTCCAAATGCAGTTTTTATCAATATTGAATTTAAAAATAAAGTTGAGAAATTTAATGTGTACTTTACTAAACATTAAATTTTCTAAATTAAAATTTTATAGTTTACTTTTATATTAGAGAAAGTATGGGAGGGGAGAGTGTTCTGGTCTCAGTTTTAGTAGTGCCCTGGTACCTATGGGTAAAATGACCTTGCAGATAACTATTGCACAAGTGGTCAAGTAATTTATCTTGCTGTCACCAAGGCAAATGTGTTTTTTGAACATCTTTTGCTGCAGTGACTTTTAATTCTATGGGAGTACACTGGCCAGATTATGGGAACTTTCCTATTTTGTTTACTTGAATTCTTTAATTTAAACTTGGTAATTCTTCATTTCTGGGATATTTTAACTTAACCTAGCAAAGCAACTCTCTCTAGCACCTGTATTATCAGTTTAGCCCAAACCTGAGAGTTACTTATGTTTAGCAAGTTTCTTTCTTTTCTTTAAATGCTATGTGGGCATGTTTTATTCTGTTTGAAAAGATGCTATTTTTTGTAGTCTTCATTTATAATTAATAGTAGACTGTAGTAAATGGAATCTGATTGAGAACTCAAGTCATAAACATGGGACAGCCATGTTTATATATGTTGGTTTTGTCTGTTTTCGAACATTTCCCTGACACCAGATGTTTTACTTGTGTTCCTTCATAGAATTTTGGTATAAATTGCTTAGTGGTACTGATCATTCTTCATTTCGTTAAGCACTAACTCTGGAAGGCATTGTGTGAGGCTATAAAAATGGATGGACAATTTGGAGACCATCTTGAATTATGGTCTGGTTGGGGTTTAAAAAATATGTGCAAAGATCTGTGCTATAAAGAAAGGTCTGGTGAGTGTGGTAATGAAAAGACCAAGAGCTGCCGTTA
Organism: Molossus molossus; assembly: GCF_014108415.1. Lineage (NCBI taxonomy): Eukaryota > Metazoa > Chordata > Mammalia > Chiroptera > Molossidae > Molossus > Molossus molossus. Next base: position 16,664,590 of record NW_023425344.1, on the reverse strand, counting down.
TCAGAAAGGAAAGGTGGGTTGAAATTCGGCAAATATTGAGGAAAGTGGTATAAATAAGCAAATGAAATGGTTCAGTGTGAGCCGCTGGGAGTGATGAGTGCCGAGATGAGCCTACATCCTGGCTTTAGCCAGTTGTCATGTCAGAATGCCTGATGGTTTTTCAAACGAAGTTGGAAATCCAAATTTATATATAACCTTGCTGTTAGAAGTTATGGCTTTTATTTTTTATTATTTTACTCTTTTATTTATTTATTTTTAATCCTCACCCGAGGACATTTTTCCATATTTTGTTAAGATAGAATGGGAGGGAGAGATAGAGGGAGGGAGAGAGAGAGAGAGAGAGAAACATCTACGTGAAAGGGACACATCGAGTGGTTGCCACCTGCACGACCCAACCAGGGCCGGGGACAAACTGCAGCTGGGGTACACGCCCTTAGCGGGAAGCAAACCTGGGTCTCTCTGGACTGCAGGCCGACATTCTAATCGTTGAGCCAAACTGACCAGGGCCATTTTTTTACTCTTAAAGCTGCCTGGGCAGCCATTTGTAATTTGTAACTTCTGGGTTAAGTAATCAGGAAATTTTGTGGAGAAGGTTTAGTTGGACCTCAAACATGATTTCAACAGCACTAGGATTTGTTAGATGATTAATAGCATTTCAGTCCATGGGCAGTTTTTTAAAGTTTGGCTTTAATTGAGATATACATACAAGTAAATTATAACTTTTTAGGTGTACAGTTTGAAGTTTGAAAAATTTTTACACTTGTGTAATCAATCTATACAGTTTCATCATCCCAGAGGGTGTCCCCCATGTCCCCCATGTCTCCTTCCCCACTCCAAGTTCTTGGTAACCACTGAAGTTTCGGTCCTTTATTTTTTCCCTAGAAGGTCATAACTGAAATCATACTCGGTGTTTGTGCCTGGTTTCTTGGGAATAAGGCTTTTAAGACCCATCCATATTGCATACATCAGTACAATCCTTTTTGCTGTGTGTGCTGTATTTGTTTCTGGAAAGTTGGGTGTTTCTAGCCTTTGGCTGTTACGAATAAGCAGTTGCATACTGGCCTTTGTGTGAGTATAGGTTCATATTGCTCTTGGGTAAATACTTTGGAATCAGATTGCCAGGTTGTGTGATGAGTACATGTTTGTTTAATTTTACAAAAAAAAACTGCCAGGTTTTCTGTTTTTAAATTTTTTTTCCCTTTATTGTTTTTAGAGAGAGAGGAAGTAAGAGGGAGAGAGAGAAACATCAATGAGCAAGAACATCGATTGGCCACCTCCTACATGCCCCTCACTGGGGATCTGGCCCACAACCCGGGCATGTGTCCTGATCGAGAATCGAGCCGGCAACCTCTTGGTGCATGGGTCGACGCTCAACCACTGAGCCACACCAGCCGGACAAAACTGCCAGGTTTTCAAAGTACTGTGCCATTTTTCTATCCTACCAGCAGAATATGTGTTTAAGTTTCTCTGTATCCTCGCCAACATTTTATAATCAATTTTAATTAAATTTTAGTCATTTTCCTAGACATGTTGTACCTCGTTGTGGCGTGGGTCTGCCTATCACTCATGATTACCGTTCAGTGGCACTGAGCATCTTTTCATGCCTGTTTGCCATTCATACGTCTGGTAAAGTGACTGGTAACATCCTTAGCCCTTCTTATAATTAGTCTTCTTGTTGAGTTCAAGAATTCGTTATGTATTCTGGGTCCAAGTCCATGATGAGATGCATGTTTTGTAAATGTTTTCCTGGTCTATTGACTTGGTTTGTCATTTCTTTGTCTTTCGAAAAGCAGAACTTTGAAATATTAACGAAGTCTATGTATTTTTTTTTTCTTTTATCCTCACCCGAGGACATTTTTTGCATTTATCTTCAGATAGAGCAGGAGGGAGAGAGAGAGAGAACCATCATTGTGAGAGAGACACATCGAGTGGTTGCCACCTACATGACCCCAACCAGGGCCGGGCGAACCGCAACCGAGATACGTGCCCTTAGTGGGAACTGAACCTGGGACTCTTTGTACGCGGGCCACGCTCTAACTGCTGAGCCAAACCGGCCAAGGCTGTATTTTTTTTTCTTTAATGATTTGTGCTTTTGCTGTTGAGGTCCAGTTTTGATGGTATGTTAAGGAAGCCGCAAAGAGTCCAGTTTGACCGAAGCATGCATGATATCTAAACTTAAAATAATTAAAGATGACAATATAAGTGGCACAAACAAACGATCCAGCAGTCATGATGTAGATGGTCTTTCCGAGAACTGCAAAATGGGGTGGAAGACAAGAAGCTCTATAGGTTAAAGAATAAATAGCAAGGAAGAGACAAACAGAAAATACCTGCTGGTCTGGGGCCACAGTCGGCCTCACTGGGGGGTGAGAAGGCCCAGAGTTGGCATGGCATGTGGGCATTGGCTGGCTAGACTGCATTTATAGGGACACAAACGCTGGATCTAAGTTTCTGTTTCTGATGTGGTACCCTGGGCAGGAGTGTCTCTATCTGGGGCCAGAAATGCATTTCAACAGCCGCAGAGTGGGGGCAGGCAAGGCTGTGAATTAGGCTGAGACCGTTGTGGAGGGCCTTGAGGGGCCAAGAGTGTGTAGAGGATAGATTTGGGGGGGAGGGCTGCAGCCACTTAGAAGAAATATCGTAACCTAGGTCATGAGATTGAACCCGAACAGAAGAATATGAGTGAGAGGGAAGAGAGGAAGCAGCATGGCTTGGTGTGCGAACTGAGGCTCTAAGCTTCCCATCATTCCATTGAAGCCCTAGTTGCCAACTCGAAAAAAATGGCCGCGATTACAAGCGTAGAACCTTTCATAAGGGAATGGGACAGGCGGAGGGGAGACGAAGACATGAAACAGGTCAGATAGTGCAGCCCCACGTTGCAGGGAGGGCAGGGGTGAGGGGTGAGTCTGCAAGGCCGCTGGGGTGGAGTATGGTCTTCAGCCTGCTTCTGTAGCGGGAGCTTGACGGCTGCAGACAGGTAGCCAAGAGCCAGACGTGGCCTGACCACTGTTTAGTGCCGCCCTTCTTGGGGTGTTTTACATCGGAGTCACTGATTAGAAATGGAGAAGTATCATATAATTTTCAAAATGTCCATAGCTGGGGAGGATAGGCCTCGTGATCTGCACTGGGGTTGTGGCTGTCCCCTGTGGCTGTCCCCTGTCGGCAGGCACGTGTTCAGTTTGCCAGTCCCTTTGCGTGCTTTTGTCTTTCTGCTCCACCTACCCGGCCTCTGGGCCCCGTTGCGTACAAGGTGTTTCGAAGTGGAAACAGCTTGCAAAGTCTACTTTTACACCCTGTCCCGTGGTTAAGATGGAGATCAAGAAGAGGAATACTTTTTTAAAGAAAGAAACTACCTTATATATAGGCAAAACTTCCACCAACGTCTTAGGAGAGGCTGGGGTTGAGGCCAAGCTCGGCCTTACCTTGGCAAGAGAAGAACCCTTAGAGTGAGGGAACCATAGAAGGAAGGGGCAAGGGACCTCGACTCAATGGCTTCTTGTGGGGCAGAGCGTGTATACTGATCTGAGTGTGGGGCCAATTAAGTTCAGGTTCAAAGGCGGGGAGTAGTGTCTAAATGAGACTTGTCAGGTGATTTGATGGTGAGTAAGCTGTAGATTATCAAAGGGATGCTTTAGGTCATGGGTGGGTTTGAGTTCACTGTCTAGGTTTCTCTTCTGTGATGTACAACCTGGGAGCTTAAAACAGGGAGCCCCAGGTTGTTGAGGCTGGGTATTGTAGACATGAAGAAAGGTGGTCAAGTCTTTAAGATGTTGCCATTAAGAAATTGTTAAAGCAAGTGTTCTTTCTGCATACTTAGGGTTTAATGCATTCTGTGTATTTAGATTTGGGCGGCAGTTACACCCATGAACTCATCTAGTATCAGTGAATATTTCTTACGCTTTGTGTTCCTATGATTAGGTGTTAGTAACATTAGTGAACACTTTCCACTCAGTCATAGATGTAATATCTTTACTGAGAGGTATCTTCATTTCAGCTCATATATTTTTTTATATGAAGAATTGTTGGACAATGGAAAGAAATTTTGACTTAGCGAAATCTGGGACATACTCAAAAAGAAATAAGGTATGCTATTAATTTTAAGTAGTTACTTATTTAAAACACTTCATGAATGGAAATTTATTTTAATGCTTACAGAGGTGTGTGTTAATCTAGATTATATGCAGAAGTAGAATTGCTACATTAGATGTTGGTGACTGTTTATCTCTGGCACTGGCACTGTTTATTGCCTTATCAAAGGACCTAGTATCCACAGGGAGAATTTACCAGCCCTAACAGTCTTCTTAAAAGGGAAACACTAGCCCGGGCAGTGTGGCTCACTGGTTGAGCATCGACCCATGTACCAAGAGGTCTCCAGTTCGATTCCCGGTCAGGGCACATGCCCGGGTTGTGGGCCCGATCCGGCAGGGACATGCAGGAGGCGGCCAATCGATGTTCTCCCTCATCGATGTTTCTGTCTCTTCCTCTCCCTTCCTCTCTCTCTAAAATTGATAAAGAAAAAAATTAATAAAAGAGAAACACTTTAATTTTTGAAGAATGGCAGATAAACTTTTGCCGAAAATTGCAAATGAAATTATTAGAATGTCATCTCTGAATGCAGTAGTGAGTATATCACATTAGTTTAATTGCCTCTCATACTGGTCTCAATTCTGCTTAGTACAAGGACAAGACTTTTGTAAGAAGTCTACTTAAAAATTCTTAAAGCTTATAGTTGGCTGTTTTGTGTAATTGTTGGTTCCCAAGATTAATTACATTAATGAAATTTTTGTAATTAAAAATATAGTTTACATTTTGTTTTGTTTACCTTTTTGCACTTTAAGGGGGCTGGACAGATAGCGTTAAAGGTGTTTTTTTTAAAGCTCTGAATGTCTGAGTTTGTACTTTCCTTTCTAGAGACATATAATTACCATAAAAATTTAAAAAAAAGGGAATTTCTGCCAGTGTGGCTCGGGATTGGGTGCCGTCCCATGGACAGAGAGGTTCCGGTTCACACCAAGGCGGCTTGATCCCCAGTGGGGGCGCGCAGGAGGCCGCCAATCAGTGTTCCCCTCTCCTTGGTGTTTCTCTCTCCCTCTCTGAAAATCATTAAAAACATTTTTTAGCCCTGGCTGGTTTTTCTCAGTGGTTAGAGCATTGGCCCTCGGGCTAGAGAGTCCCAGGTTCAGTTCCTGCTAAGGGCACGTACCTCAGTTGCAGTTTGTCCCCGGCCCTGGTTGGGGTCGTGTGGGTGGCAGCCACTCGATGTGTCTCTCTCACATTGATGTTTCTCTCTCTCTCCCTCCCGCTCTATCTGAAGATGAATGCAAAAGTGTCCTCAGGTGAGGATTAAAAACAAACAAAAAACCAAAATATTTTTTTTTAAAAAGGAACAGTTTCTACAGAAAAGCCAACTGCTTTAGAGATGTCTCCTTAAAGGAATGTAATGATCAGGGCTCATGTCAGTTTTGTACAAGGTATTTTGCTTGTCAGGGGTAAGAAAAGTCTTTGAAGCCCAAATTTCCCCCAGTTTTTGTTTTATTACAGTAGAGAAATATAATGGCACCTTTCACTATAGAGGACTTTAAAGTGAACAGGTAGTTCTTGGACAGTTGTAGTCTGGTCATGTTTTCACCGACAGACAGTAAGGTAGACAGACGAGGCGGTGGAAGGGGTTAGGTCTGGTGGAGGAAGAGAAAGCAATCAATAGCAACTTTTAAAGTAATTTATAGGGACTCTTCAGAGTCCTTGATCAGAACTGAACCTCATGACTCTAGGGTAGATTGCATTGCTCCCATTTTCTCCAGAAGTCCTGAGGTCCAAGGTCGTGCGGCTGTTCATCAGCGGAGCTGGGTTTCCTCACTCTGCCTCTGACAGCTCCGGTACCACCTGCGTTCCCCTGGCTGTGCACCAGGGAGCTAGCGGGTAAAAGCCTGGCTGGGCCCTTGCTTTGCATGATCTCAGATACTGGTGCTCATTGTAAGTTTAGAACTTTCTACCCACATTACCTACCAGGCACCTGTGTGAGTGAGGTGAGTCTGACTTCCCATTCTGGCTTCCTGTTCACAAGAAGATGGTGAGGGACCTGGACTGCATCTGGGTCCTCGGTGAGTGTCCTGCAAGGGCCTGATAGGAGAACTTTTGTTATTTGTGACTTGCTTCTTGATTATAGAGTGGATTTTCAACGCAGCTATTTCTTAATTATATAAATTTTTTAATATATATATATTTTATTGATTTTTAGAGAGAGAGAAACATCAATGAGAGAACATCGATTGGCTGCCTCCTGCATGCCCACCACTGGGGATCAGGCCCATAACCTGGGCATGTGCCCTGACCAGGAATCGAGCCGGCCACCTCTTGGTGCCTGGGTCAACGCTCACCGACCAGGCTCTTGGTTGTGTCCTGAGAATGGAGTAGTGATACACTAGTCAGAAGTGAACAGAATCCAAAAGTCACTTGTTCAGTGTTAGGATGAGAACTATTTCCAAACCAAAATGAATCACGTCTTCTTGCTTATTCACACTAAATGCTTTTCCCGTGACGTGGAGCCATCGGGATGATTGCCTGTCTTGCCCGTTTCTGTCATTGGTGTCTCATCTCACAGGCTCTGCTGGCTGAGCTCCTTACCAAGGGCTGGAGCCGAGTCGTGTGTCACTGTGACCCTAGTACCTAGCACCAAGCCTGGGAAGCAAGGTTTCAGCAGATACTTAAATAATACAGCTGCTGTGTTTTCTCTTTAAGAGTGCTGTTTCCTTCCTCCCTCATGCTAGTGGAACTTCTTACACCTGTTCTGTTACCCTGTGGGCCAGAAACCACATTGTCCAAAGTGTTGGGTATGTAGGATATGATGGAATGAGCTTTGTAAGCAGACTGATTGGTTTTATTTCTTTTTTATCCTCACCCGAGGACATTTTTCCATTTTTTGTTCAGATAGAGTGGGAGGAAGAGAGAGAGAGAAACACTGATGTGAAAGGGACACATCGAGTGGTTGCCACCCGCGCGACCCAACCAGGGCCGGGGACAAACTGCAAACGAGGTATGTGCCCTTAGCGGGAACCGAACCCGGGTCTCTCTGGACCGCAGGCTGACACTCTAACCGCTGAGCCAAACCGGCCAGGGCAGACTGATTGGTTTTAAATCCCAGCTCTGCCCTGACCAGCGGTGAGATAACCTAACCTGCTTCCTCATATAAACTTTGTTACATAAGTAATACCTGGTCCCGTGGCTGGGTACCCGTAAGTGGCAGCTTTTCCTATTCACTGTTGCAGATGTGATGGAGTAGGTCTTTCATGCGCCCGACTAAAGCCCATTTCTTTACGTGGACTTTGAAATATTTGTTGTGACCTCCTTCCAGAGGTCTGCCTTGCTTAATCCCTGCTGTGAATACGACGAGATCGAAGTAGCCTGGATGCTCCCCTTTGCTGGTTACGTCAGGGACGCTCGCGGGGAAGTCTCCAGGGGGTTGTGCCGAAAGGAGTCCCGCTTTTCGTGGAGCCTCCACGCCGTGCCTGTGTGTCGACAGTGGTGTCCGGCGGTGTTTGCGGATGCTGTGCTGTCGTCTGCTGAACGCAGGATCTGACGACAGTAATGACCCAAGTGTTTGTCTGTGGGGAGGCAGCGCGTGTACGCTGAGGACCCGGTCTCCAGGGAACGGCTGTATTTGTTTTGCCCATTCTTTTTAGTTTCATGACGGGGTGTAGGCGCAGTTGGGCAGCAGGAACAGCAACCCTTTTTGAACTGTTTGGCAGAAACAACAATTATTTCTCTTCCGCAGTGTCTCTTTCTAGTCCCATAAGGGAAGAGAGAAACACAATTCAAGACGTAAGTAAGGACATTTGCTTGTTATGTTTCATATGAAACAATAATACTGATAGTGTTTATATAGGTACGATATCTAGAGAATTATTTTTTCAAAACTCATTTTCTTTGTGAAAAGGAAAATTAGGTGTCTTTTGCCAGATTTATCTTGTTAGCAAATATAAGCACTATTGATTATATAGTCATATTGTTTATTATATTGGAACAATACATAGACCTACTAGAAATGATCCTAAAGTTTTCCCTGGTGTATGGGTTTCCCTCAGAATTTCCAGACCTGCTAGATTTATGGCTAAGTTTAAAGGTTTGCTCTCTACTGAAAAATAGAAAACTTAGAAAAACTGATAAGTGGCAGTTTATCATTTCCCTCGTCTTTTATTTCCAAGTCATTATCTCATTTCTGAATATAGCATTGCAACCCTGATTTTTTTTTCTTTTTCTTTTTCTTTAATGCTGTGCACTAAAGCATTTGAGATAAGTCCTTCTCGTGTTGAGGAAATCCTGAATCCCAGCTCCTGGGGGTTAAAAGAAATGCGGTGACAGGCTGTGAAATAGTGTTGTCATAACTTATCAGTGGCTAGTAAATAGGGTAGTTGCCTTCTGACACCGTTTTGAGTGAAGGCGGTTTAATTGCGTTGCTTCTGTTTCGATAAGCATTTGGGATGTGTGAATGCTATGGTTAAAGTATTCCCTTTCTATAAGATTTGATTTCTCAAGTGATTTTTTTCTTTCTAAATTCCACTTTACATCAAGTTATTTGGACAGTATCTTTCACTGTATGTGTACATGGAGAAATAGCATCTTTAAATGTATGTAAATCCAGTGACTGTAAAAAACAGGAAATTTGCAAACACAATTGACGATGATTTACCCCCATGGATCGCTTCCCCCCAAAATAAAAATCGTATCAAAACAAACAACTCTGATGAAGAATTTGTAATTTTGAGTTGTGTTATTTCTCCTTGAAAAAGGTGCCTGCCCTGTATGAAGATTCCGTGTCCTGGGCAGATCACAGTCATGCTCCCAGCCTCATTGCTTCCTGTAGCAGAAACAGGACACACTTGAACCACTAAGCTGTTACCACTCGGAGGGGAAGGCTGCCGCTTCGTGAGCTCATTTTTGCATGCTTTGTCAATTCACATTTTCTACCACGTTGAAAATCCACTCTGGTCTGCAGTGGTGATGGGTTTTAGCCTGACGATTCAACCTTTTTGATTTTTGAAAGAGAAGAGTAACCTTAGCAGTCATGTAGCACTTTAAAATTCAGAACAAGAATTTGACTCTGGCTCTTAAAAGGGATATGGTGTGTGCGTTCTTTTGTGGAGTGGGAGAGCCCAGTGGATGGCTGTGCTGTCGCCATTGCAACGGTTGTCACGAAACCAGTGCTGGAAGGGACCTCTGAAGCCACTGGGTCCAAACCCTCAGTATCAAAGAAAACCGAGGCCCTGAGGTAACTGAGTTCTCTTCAACGTCATTCAGTTTGTTATTTTTCATTCTAAAGGCCGGCTTTCCTTCCGTGTGGTTAAATACATTGTGGCTTTTATTTATCATCCTAGTTGATTCCTGCTTGCCCTAAGTAAACACAAAGCTTTTTGAACTATACCAGTGGCATTAAGAGAATTTAGATCATAGTTAACCAAAATATTTGTGTGTGTTATCAGAGTGATTTAACTGCGGAGGAAGTTTTAACCACTGGTAATTTGAGACTTTTTTTTTCTAATTATTTGGTTAGCATCCGAAACAGCTGTGAAGTCTTGGTCCTTTACAACTAAAGATGCAGTATATTTCTTTCTCATTGACTCTTCAGATAATGCATTACCATTTCTTGACACTCTTAAGGAAACCTGTTGAATAGTGGAAGAAAAGCGTGTTTTGATTTGCCCCCCACCTGTGAACACCGGTAGGTGCCAGGTACTGTGCAAACGAAGCCCTAGCGTGCCCTGAATCATGGATTCTTCACAGCAGCCCGGCCTGGGGAATGGCGAGGGGCAGTGAGGTCGTGGAACTGAGTCGGTCCAGGACGTAAGGGAGAGAAGCACTGCCTTTGAAGTCTTGGAGGTGGGGCGGAGGGTGGGAGAACAGGCCCAAAGCAGTGTTATTTCCCTTGATCCACCGTGTCCCCACCCAGCCACTGCAGAGCTGAACTTCATTGTCACGTCCGTGCCACTTGGGGCATGCTCTTTCGAAGGCCCAGGATTTATGTCGAAACTTCAGTTCTTCTCCACCCCTTACTCCCATTCTTCCTGCCCATGTCTTGCCTTTTAGCAAATGTCAGACATGCCCAGTCGCACTGTCTGTATTTAAATGTTCAGTCCTTCCGTTGGATTTGCTCAGCTCTGCGTTTTGGAAGGGATTGCATAGATCGGTAGTTATTAGATGGGCGACACATCCCCCGCGTGTCCAGGCGTTTTGTTGCAGGCAGCTTGCAGGTTATCTGTCTCTGGAGTAGCTGGGTCTAGAAGTTGACCACTCCCCCTTCGTCTCTGAATTGAGAACATACTGGGTCACATCACTGTACCACTAATGAATTATTTGTACGGATGTAGAAAAGATAAACGTTTATTGATGTCATCAGCTGAGTGAGGTTTGGTGAGCTTTCCCTGACATTGACATGCACGGGCCATCCAGTTTCCCATCCTTAACAAATCTCACTTGAGCTCTGCTGGCATAATTAAGTGGGTTTGATACCCCCCCAAGCCTGACACCCAGCAGTCAGGATTTGAAACCAAAACACTTCCTTGCCTGGGTTAACGAAGAAAGTGAAGACTGCTAGCCTGGCGCCTCTCACACCTCCGCTCTGCCGTGGACCCGTGGCCGAGACGAGCTGGGAGTCAGCGGCGGGAAGCCGCCAGTTCTCCAGGTGAACCTAAGCTGTCCCCTCAGGACTTGCCTTGAAAAGAGGGAGATTTTAGCCACTCTCTTGCTCAGTGTCCTTGTCACTTGACTGTTGAGCTTTTGTTTACATCCTCATTTATTGGACCGGGATAAAGGAGCGTCTCATCTGTCCCCGGGGGGGTCAGAATCCAAAGTCAGTCCTTATGGCAAAGTCATTATAGAGTCCAAATTAAGTCTCCCCGAGACGTGGTGTGAGAGAGACGTGCCGCACGATTTCAAGGGGGAAAGGGCCAGTTTTTCCTCCCAGGTGAAAGATCACAATATTCAAGCTGAGAATTGATACAATTGGCCACCGCTCAGAGGCCAGTTTACAAAAACAAAAACACAGCAAAACGAGAATTCCACTCAGAAGAAATGTCAGGGAGGCCGGCGAATACGGGCAAACAGCAGATTCACACCTGTTCATCCGCTCGGGATGCGTTTGCTCAGGATCGCGGGCAGAGTTAGCCAAACTGTTCATACTGGGTTTTCTGTTTTCGTTGGTGTTTGCTGATGCCTTATAATTACCACATTTAATTAATTAATTGCTATCTTGGATATTGTGCAAATTACATTGATCATCGTTGTGACAAATACTTTTTAAACTGTAAGATCCCAGTGGCTGTCATTAATGTGATTCTCCAGCTATTTCTGGTTCCAGGCGTGTGGTAGGTTTTCACACCCCCCTTGAAGTTAGGTATGGCCATGTGACTTGCTTGGGCCAATGGGATGGAGCAGAAGTGACATGGTCACATCGGAGTGGAAGCAGCTAGTCAATCAATCCTGTGCTCCTCCTCCCTCTGCAGTGGCCACATTCCAGAGTGTGGTGACAGCGAAGTCCCCAGCTGACCCCAGATGGAGATGAGCGAGAAACAGACCTGCTGTGGGAGCCACTGAGGTTCAGGGATGTTTGTTACTACAGTGTAACTGAGCCCATCCTCACTGATGTACACACGCACACAGGACTTATGTGGTCTTGTGCTGTTTGACACAGGGCCTGAGTCAGTCACCAGGCTTATGGTGAAATTACAATTTGAATACGGTATTTAAAACTAACACTTTTGAACTCTTAACAGAAAAAAGATAGCCCCGAGGATATGCCCTGTTTCCGCTGACCTCACATGAGCATTCATAGGAAAGGTGGAAAGTTGCTACCTAGTGAGCCCTCGGCTCCTAGCGCTGCGCTGGACCTCATTGCACAGATGCGTCATTCAGCTCTAACAAGCACTGGGCAGGGCCTGGGTATTACTTCTGCTGCTCAAGGGAGAAAGTACGCCTGAGAGCTATGAAATGGCCCGGGTCACACAGCTAGCTGATACGCAGATGAGAGCATTAACCTAGATGACACAATGCCACTTGAACGTAGTGACACTTCCAGCTTAAATCTAGAGATTGGCTAGAAAGACCTGCTTGCTGAAGGTGAGTTGCCCCGTTTAAAGGTTAATTACTCTTATTCTGAGTTTAAAAGGGAAAATATAAGACATCCTGACCAAATCTTGATCTTTCTCAATGACCTTGACCTTGCCAGAAGTCACCCTGATGTAAACTTCAACATAGCAAAGCCCTAATCCATCGGTGACCACCCCTGGCAATTTGGAAGTGAACTTACTCCTGTTTGGGTGGGCACTCTATTTTTATTGCTTGATTTCATTTCCCCAATTTATATTATATCTTCTCTTAAAAAAGAAAAAAACAGCCCTGGCCGGTTGGGCTCAGTGGTTGGAGCATCAGCTTGCGGACCAGAGTCCCAGGTTCGGTTCCCACTAGGGGCACGTACCAAAAAAAGAAAAAAAACCAGCAACCTGAAATGATGTGTTGTCAGAATACTACACCTTTCAAATTCCAATTTTTGTAAATTGCCAAGTCAAACATAAATATGTTCATTTAATGTGAAATGGTATGAATAACAGATCAGCATTTAATAGCTTAAGAATGTCATCATTTACCACATACAATGAAGCCAGCACCTTATTTCAGTGTGTGACTCGGCGGTGTTACTTCTTCTCTGCATTTCTGTGCATGGGCACGGAGTAAGGGATGAGCAGTTTGCCCATTTTCAGTGGGGGGCTGTTTTATAATACGGTTACAACTGGTTCTCAACCTGGCCCCCACCTCAAACCAAATACATCAAAACCTACACGTTTGGGTTTCAAGCAAAAAACTTTTTTTTTCAAAACTCCATATTTGGTTTTCTAGTGTGAATCTAGGGTTTGAACCATTGGGCTAAAATCATGGGCTCTTGCTGATGAGACAGACTTGGATTCAAATTCTGGGTCCACTGGGAAGTTACTTAACATTTTAGTTTTGCCGTCAGTGAAGTGGGGACTATTTGCATCCCCCCCACCCATCTGCGGTAAGTCCGGAAGTATGTAATACACGCAGAGGAGCACAGTGTAGCCCGCCCAGATCAAGCACCCAGTCGATGGTTAGAACCTGTGAATATATTAGCCTACATTCCAATGGGGACTTTGTAGATGTGATTAGAGACTGTCCTGGATTATTGGGTGGGTCCAATGTAACCATAAGGGTCCTCATAAGAAGGAGGCAGGAGGGACACAGAGGGGGATGTGATGACCGAAGAGAGAGGTTGGAATGAGTCAAGGAAGGAGCACGAGCCAAGGGACCCAGGCGGCTTCTAGAATCTGGAGGAGGCCAGGAATAGGTTCTGCTCTGGAGCCCACCTGCAGACCCCTTGATTTTAGCCCCAAAGCCCCATTTTGGACGAGGCTTCCAGAACTGTAAGACAATGTGTTTTGTTTTATGGCACTAAATTTGCGATCATCTGATGCCTTCTGGATCCCTCTTCCTGAAATGCCTTCTCCCCTCAGATACCAACATGACTTTCTCCCTCACCCTCTTCCCCTTTCCATCTCTCGTCAGATGCCACCTGCTCAGACAGGTCTATTTCAAATAGCACACACGCCTGCCATTGCCCTCACCCTGCTTTATTTTTCTTCAGCACTGATGACCTCTCTCTCTCTCTCTCTATCTCTCTCTCTTCCTCTCTCTCTCTCTCTCTCTCTCTCTCATATTCTTATTTATATATAAGAGCAGAGGTGTGGCTTTCTTCGCTTTGCCTGGCACAGAGTAGGGCTCCATGAAATATTTGTTGGGTGAATGAAGGGAGGAAAGATCTTGCTTGGGGTGTGACTCCTCTAACTTAAAAGCTTCCTAAACAACACCCCCACTTCCTCAAATCTTCAGTGAGACCAGGGACCTGCTTAAATCGTGGACCACTTCAAACACACAGCAGGTTGCCAATAAGAAATCGGCATTAATTCTACACCACAAATAAAAGAAACAAAAGTGCCTGGTCCAAGGCCAGCACGACAGGGGATTTGGGCCCCTGCTGGGCAGAGGGCAGAGGTGAACCGGATGGCTCACCTGGGCTCCCAGGCGTGGGTTTGTTTCCTCCTAATTCATCAAGGATCAGCAGAGCTGGGAGGGACCTGGGGGCCTCATCTGGATCCACCCCCTGCCGTTGCCATGTAATTATTGAAATCCCCTGGGCTCTAGGATTTAAAAAGAAAAGCATCCCATTCCTGAGAATCCCTTCTCCCTTCCTGTCTGGTCCCAAACTATCCAGGCTTCTGGGAGACACTTGACAGGTTTTATGATTCCGTTGGCATCCTGGCTTGATTCAAAGGCAGACTGGTAACTGTCGCAGACCTGTGGGACCTGGCTGCCCAGGCTTTTCGGGCACAGTGCTGGGTTCCCGGACACACTGCCCTGAAAGTGCTCCTCATGCAGTGTCCCTGCACAGTCGTCCACTCTTCTCCGGGCTCTGGCTCCTTCCTTCCCTTCCGCGCTCCCCCCAGCCTCCACCCTGCCCCAACCAGTCAGATCCTGCCAACCTTCCCTCCATCTCAAACCCTTCCTTTACTTCCCTGCCTCCCACTGTCCACACCTACTCCTTATACTGCTGTTAAACGGCCTGGTAGTTTATCTTTTCTGAGTTCTTCCTAAATGAGCCCTGGGCACCTGGAGGACCAGCCCGTATGTTAAATGCATCTCTCTTCTTTAGTGCCTGTTTGGATGACTTGCCCTGTGCTGTCCTGTTCCAGCTCTCCACCCCCTGCAGACCCTCCTCTGCATCCTCTTCATCACCTCCTCTGAGAGCTAACACTAGGAGATGTGCATGGTCTCACTGGCTCCCCGAACACTCTAAGGAGGTGATAGAATCTCTCTTCAGAGCCGTTAAGTACCTGGCCCACATTACACGGTCAGGAATGTCACAGGACTGGGTGATTTCACAGGCCTTAACCACTCTTAACTGCTTAACTATACACACAGCCCTTCCTTCCTTTCTCCTTCCTTCCTTCCTTCCTTCCTCCTCCCTTCCTTCCTCCCTTCCTTCCCCCTCCCTCCCTCCTTCCCTCTCTTCCTTCCTTCCTTCCTTCCTTCCTTCCTTCCTTCCTTCCTTCCTTCCTTCCTTCCTTCCTTCCTCCCTCCCTCTGTTCCTTTCCTTTCATTCTTTTTTCCACCAGAAGCACTTGCCCATTCTGCCCCAAGCACTGCAAGAGGAACTCACAGACGCATGCAGGAAACATGTCAAAGGTATTACAATACAAAATGCGAAGAAGCCCAGCCAGTGTGGCTTCGTGGTTGAGCATCGACCCATGCGCCAAGAGGTCTCCGGTTCGATTCCTGCTCAGGGCACATGCCCAGGTTGTGGGCCTGATCCCCAGTGGGGGGCATGCAGGGGGGTTAATCGATGTTCTCGCTCATTGCTCATCGATGTTTCTCTCTCTCTCTCCCTCTCCCTTTCTCTCTCTCTGAAATCTATAATAAAGAAAAAAAAATGCAAAGAAAGCAAAGAGAAGTAAGCAAGCCATTGGCGGGAAGCAAGGATGAGTCCTGCTTCTCCACACATCGGTGGTGCCCGACAAATATGAATCATTTGCTGATTCGTTTGGCTCTGTTGGCCCCGGGCAAGCACGTGGTGAAGGCGGTCGGTCTGCAGACGCTGAAGCGCTTACAAAGGAACCGTGCCCGGCTTACCCGGCAGGTGGCACAGAGCGGGTGCTAAGCCCGTGGGCGCTCTTACTGGAGACAAACGTACATTGTGAAAGTGTTCCCTCCCCTTGTCCCCTTCGGGCCCACAGCCGCCACGCCACTGCAGCCTGGAGACCGTACCTTCGGGAAAACTCCATCGCCCACAACTTCCATTTCTGGCGGAGTGGGAGGTGTACCCACACAAACTCCCCGTTCCCTCGCCTTGTCTCCCGCCTGCATCAGCCCCAGCATATTGTGTGGCTTCTTCCCCTGATGGGCTTTCCTTGGCCTGGAAGATACCGGAGACAGACAAAACAGGTCCTGGGAGACTTGGGGTGAGTTTCTTAATACGCCCGAGGCCAGAGCCTCAATTTAATCTTCACATGTGTACGATTAAATGCCTACCTCCTGGAGGCTCTTAGGAAGATGCCAGATAACAAAGCACCTACTTTGGTGCCTGTCCTATAGTAGAAGCTCAATAAAATTGTGTTGCATTCATGAATTGATTTTTAACCAATGGCCTCGGATTCGGTGGGTTGAAACAGCCCTCTTACTGTGTTCCATTAATGTGAGGTCGGGTCATTCGGGGAGGGCGCGGTTGGGCGGCCTGTTGGCACTCCATGGCTCACAGGGCTCGATGGGGCTGGCAGGGCGGCTGCTGGCTGCTGGTGCAGGCTGCCAGCCGGGCTCAGCCCCAGCTCCGCGGCCTCCGCAGGGCTGCTTGGTCTTCCTCACGCCGAGTGGCTGGGGCCCCGGGGACTGTGATAGAAGCTGCAGGGCTGACGACCTAGCCCCCGAAGTCCCTGAACATAATGCCGCATATTTACTAGGTCGAACCAGCTCGGATTCCAGGGGAGGGCAATCAGATCACATGTACTGAAAGGAGTATCAGAGGTTCTGACCTGGCTGTCACCAGCCAGGGACAGGAAGTGTTTCTACTCTGTGTCGTCCTGAGGCATGAGGTCAGCACCAGCCGCTGGGCCCGTGTGCTGACCAAGGGTCCACTCAGGGTCAGTCCTGCAGCTGCTGCGGCAGGGGAACAGCAGCTGGTCCCTGCCTTGTCTCCGGTGGCCTCTCACTGAACTCGAGAAAGCATATTTCAGAGCCAGCCATGGGTCTAACCATCTGTCCCTGCGGACTGTTCCTTTCCCTCTGTTGGTGTTGATAGCTTTTATCTATCAATCTATTTATTTTTAGTCCCCTTACATTTATTTTACTGAGTTATCCTTTAAGTACTGGTTTACATTGTCCCCCATTTTATTTAGATATGATTGACATACAACTCTGTGTAAGTTTAAGGTGTACAGCATAATGACCTTTTTGCAGTGTTACATGATTATCACAATAAGTTTACTTAACATCACCACCTCATATAGTTGCAAAATTCTTTTTCTCCTTTGATGAGAACCTTTAGGATTTACTCTCAGCAACTTTCTAATAGAGCAGTGTTAACTGGGTCATCGTGTTGTACATCACATGCTGGTACTTATTTCCCTTGACTGGAAGTTTGCACCTTTTGACCATCTTCGTCTGATTCCTCTACCCTTCACCTCCCTCCGTTGGGAACCACAAACCTGATCTCTTTTCTATGAGGTTTTTTTTAAGATTCAACATATAAATGAGGTCATACAGTATTCACCTTTCTGTTAGACTTATTTCACTTAATATAATGCCCTCAAGATCCATCCATGTTGTCCCAAATGCCAGGATTTCCTTTTTATGGCTGAATGGTAGTCCTGCCTGTGTGTGTGTGTGTGTGTGTGTGTGTGTGTGTGTGTGTATCACATCCATCTGTCAGTGGACACTTAGGCTACTGGAAATAGTGCTTCCTGGACTGTACTTTTCTAAGCCATTCAAATGCACAGCCACAGCTAAATCTCTGATTATGTTAGTGAGCTTCATGAATAAACTCGCATTCCATGCTAAGATCTTAGCTCTGAGCATGAACTAATAAAGCACAGATTTTGTACCCCACAGTGTGAAACAGCTTGATTGCCATTGTATTTTGTCTCCTGGATTTTACTTGGGAGTCATTGCGAATGCTGCAGTGGTTTTGCATAATGTAAAGACTAGGTTTCTCCCCGGTTCTGTCTTTCTTTTATAACTTGGACTTTCCATAAGTACCTTGCATGGACACATTTTTGTCTGTCCTTGAGACAGCTGTGTCAATTCATTATTCAAGGGTGTAAAGTCCCATTTCTTCACTTTCATTATGTTCCTTATTTGACAAAACCAGCATTTCTCAAAGGGAACATTAATGGGTGTCATGTACATAAAAGTATACTGAGGAAAGGCTGACTGGCTTCAGCAAAGTCAAGCAAGCAGGTTTCTTTACTGCAGGACTTCTCAGGACCTTTAACAAACTAATGTGTATGTTGTATTTCAGAGAGAATAGTGAAGGTCACATTTCATGGACTTGTATGACCCTAGATCCTTTTCAGAGAACACCCTCAAGGACTTATGTTCCATGGGATACACTTTGGGAAATGTAGGCCTAGACCCATGCTCTTTGGGCTGGGGGATGCCCGTGACACACCATTTTGTCGGTGTGTACATTTCAGGTTTCTGCACACCTTCCCTTCCTCAGGCAAAGCTGAGTGCTGCCCTCTCCTGGGATCCTGGGGGCAGCCTGGCAGAGTAAGAAATCTGGGTTCCATTGCAGTTTCTCTTCTTAGCTCTGTGATCCTGGGCAGGTTAGCCTCGGATCTCCTAGGCCTGAGGGGATTAACACAACTTCCTGAGTTGGGGCAGAAGCAGTGCACACACACAGGTGGATTGGAGTGGGGCTTCCCTTCCCAGTCCTGGGACTGAGCCACCACAGGAACAATGAATGAACGCACCCGCCCCCTAGTGGGCATTGCTGCCTCTGCCACCTGAGTCCACCCATCTTTACAGATGGCTGGATGGCTCCTACTGTAGGCTCGTCAGGGACTGTTCCCAGTTGGCATGTGGGCGACTCATTTTAGACTAATGAGTCAAGAAATTATTTGAATGAAGGTGATAGATTTGAGAGCAGAGATTGTGGGTTCTCTCCCCAGCAAGAGACAAAGTACCATCCCCATATTACAGATCCTGGCCTTGAGATCACTCACAGAAGCGACAGGGTGACACTGGGACTCATGGACAGGCCATTTCCACACAGCTGAATGCTTTGCAGACAGCCAGGAACAAGATCCTCTTATTTCTTTTATCATCGGTGGTTCTTACATTGGAGGGGAGGGGAGGGGGGAGGGTACGATTTGCCTGATTCTGTGATTCCAGGTTATCTTCTGTATCTACCAACCTTGCGAGTAGTCGGCAGGCAGTGGTGACGAAAGTTATCGTTCATTGAGAACATGCGCTGCCAGGAACCATCGTAAGTGTTTTACTTATTTAGTCCTTGCGGCATGCCTTGGAAGATGGCAGAATGACGCTCAGTCCCATTTTAGAGCCGAGGAACCTGGAGCACAGAGCATTTGAGTAACTTGCCTAAGATCACACAGCAAGGGTGGGACCAAACCAGCATTCAGTCTGACTTTGCGTCTCAGCACTTAGGCAGCGCCCCCCCTGCCTTTGTCAACATCGCTTGTTGACCATCTCGGTCAACACGTGTGTTTACCATGTCCCTGCTGTGTGCCCACCCCTGTGCCAGGAGCTGTGGAGGACGCAAAAGATTCACGAGACTATTTGGTATCTATGATTGCTCCAAAATTGGTTTTGACTTCTTAATAAATGGTACAATCCCCGAGGAAAAAACTGAATGATGAAATGTAAAAGAGCCAGTTTTCCAGACGAGGAAGAAACTGGTTAATAGCAGGCTGAAGGGCAAACGGGTTTTAAAAAAAGAACCAGCGCAGGGCAAACCAACACTGTATTAGTGACACATATGATTTGTATGCCTGTGAGCAGGAGGGGTGTGCGCGGGGAGAACGCTGTCTTCCTGAGTAAATGAAGCATGGAAGTTCATTAGGACCATAGAGAAGTGTTAACAGAGGAAACCCGGCCCTGGGAGCTCCGGTGGATTGTAACAGAAACGATGTCAGGTAGGTGCAAATTGGAAACGGGAGCTGCCAAGGCACGATCTGAGGAAACAGTTACAAAAATATAATAAATAATAAATTATTAAATATGTTAAAAGCTAAAAGGATCTCTGTGTCTGCAAGGCTCTTAAATTCGAGAGAGGAAAAATGGCAGGTTGGTCTGGTCCTGGGGGTGAAGGGAGGGGAGTGGAGCCGGTCTGGCTGGGCCGGCCCTTCCTCTGAAGACAGAAACGCTCGGAAGAGCTTTTGTGGGAAATCACCAGGCCCAGGCCACACGCAAGACCCCGGGGAAGTGAGGGAACAAGTTAAAACCCCAGGGCATTGGCGAGAAGGGAGGTCCCTGTCCTGTTCTCAGTCTGTGCCCGGAGCCCAGGTCTGGAGGAGCTCCCTCCGCCCGGCACAGGAGGTCTGGGCCCACGAGGCCCTCTGCCCCTTCCAGCCACCTTGCTGCACCTGCTCAGGACCCCGACGAGGCAGGAACCTCCAGGCTGCTGTGCCGCTGGGACAGGACGGACCACACGCCCCCCTGGAATGTTCCTCTTAGCCCCATGACCCCTCTGCCACCTCTCCCAGCAGTTCCCACCACCCAGGCAGGAAGGAACGACTGGGTGCCAGTCTCAGCTCCGTCCCTTGGTCAAGAGGCAAGCACCCAACAGTCGTGAAATGAGAATGATGATCACACTCCGCTGAGTTCTGTAGGTTCTCATGGCTGGTCTGCTGTGCCGGGGCTGCGCTGGGACAGTCCTGTCCTGGAGGTTACAGCGCAAGGGGTTGGGCCCTGAGGCCCCTTCTTACCTGTGCCCCCGGCAAAGCTGGGCATTTCCTCAAGCATGTCAGCAACGTTCCTGTAGTTCATCGTCACCATCTTCCTGTGGGGTCGTTATACTGAGTCCCTCGGTCAGGCCAAGGTGGAGACAGGTTCCGCGGGGAAGAGGGGGCGCTCGCTCTCATCCCTGTCTGGTGTCCTAGCTGCGCTCTCAACCCCACTGCACAGGGAAGCCAGTGATCCAGGGGCAGTGTGCAAGTGCAGCTGTGACAGGCGACCTGAAGGACAATGCAGAGCTTGGCGAGCCCGCAATGTGTGCGATTCACTGGGAAAGAGACATGTCTCGGATCCGAGGACAAGGTCAGAGTTAAGCAGGGGGAACTGCGGGGTGGTCCCTGGGCAGAGGAGCCGGGTGCACTGTGAGGACTGAGCCCGGGGCACAGAGCTGGCTGCCTGCCTGGCTGTGGTGGTGACCAAGCTCCTCAACCTCTCAGAACCTCAGTCCCCTCATCTGTAAAGGGGAGGAAAGAGGAGGTCAGTGGACTGATGTAAAGTGCTTAGCCCACTGCCGGCACATGGTAGGAGTCATTGTTAATGTTAGAGTCTTTCCTTCCAAGACCTCTGTCTCAATGACACCACCTGAGCATTGAGAGACGTCAAAAAAGGTGTGTGAGTGTCGGGGGCAGGGGGGTGTCCTGTTCACCCTTTCCCTTACTTTACCAGAGCAAACAGATGAAATGAGAAGCCAGACGTCATCAATGAAAATTTTCTAAGCTGCGCTGGTGGTGAGACTTAGCACGCGATGTCCAAAGTGTTATCTGCCTCTTGATCATGATATAATGACAGTGCCCAACAGGCTCACAAACATGTGTAGTTTGTGAGGCCTCGGGAATCTCCTTGTTCTACTATTAATTACTGCTGATGACGTCACAGCCCAGGTTTGACCCTTCAACACCAGGCCAACCAACCAAACACTCAGTGACGCTGTCAATGGCAGCTCAAGTGTTCCATGGCCTTCGGGCCATTCCATGTTCATAGCAGCCCTGTCCTAAGACAAGTGTCACAGCCCATTTTGCTGACGAGGTGACTGAGACCGTCCAAGGCCACACAGAGGACAGAGCCAGAGGTCCCCCCCCTCCAGCCTCTGGCTCTGGAGCCTTGCCAACCCCACTGTGTACACTCTCTCATGTATTCTTTATGAGAATTTTTAAATGATAGGGCTACCATGTTTCATGTTAAGAGATTTAAATGAATCTGACACTAGATCACTGTGCGATGACCTCCTTGTCATTTGGGTATCACGTCAAACAGTCTTGCCACTCGAATTCATCACATCTCAGGGTGGGATTGTTTTTCTCACACATCAAAACCTCAAATCATCTTGTTCATGTATTTGTTTACTTAGCACCGGGCAGCAACTTCTACAGCAGTAGGAAGCACGTTGTTCTTTCATTCTCCACTGAGACCAGCAAATTCCCTGCGCACACTAAGTACTCAGTGCCTCTGGGTGGACAGAACCAAGACTCTCAGGCAGGTCATGATTGTTCCCCTTAATGCCTGCCAATCTATTGAGCTTCCAAGCCTCACTTTTCTCATCTGTAAAATGGAGCTCATAACAGACAACAGAATACTATGCAGCCATAAAAAATGATGTTGTGCAAAAACATGGATGGCAGGGAGAGATATTTCTGATGTGATAAGTGGGGAAAAAAGCAGGCAATAAAACAGCCTGTCAGGATGAACCTGCAAAGGATGCAGAATACAGAAATTAAAGTTACACTGTCTGAGCCTCAGTTTTGTCATCTCTAAAATGAGGATGGTAAGAGTCCATGTGAAACTGTTGTGAAAATTAATGAGTTCAGACACTGTGTGTGCGAGGTATTGGTACATAGTAAGAGCCTACTGAAGAGGAGCTATTGTTATTATTGATATCACCACTGTTGTTTCTGTTGTTTTTGTGATGTATCAAGTGAACATAAAAGATTGTAAGATGGCATGTGCAATATAATTCCATTATTCAAAATATATGCCTATATATGACTTGGAGGTATGTAGACTAAAATGTCACGTGATCTCTCTGGTCTGTATGTTTTTTCTTATTTTATTTTGTTCTTTCTCTACCTCTCCTTCTTTACTGCCCTTCCTGTCTTCCTCCCTTTCTTTTTTTAAGCAAACATGTGTTACTTTGTGTCATGAGAAAACAAAACCAAGAAAATAATTTAATACTAAAAATAATGAAATAATCCAATGGGCAAGGCATGCTTCCCAGGTGGTAGGAGAGTTGGCCCTCGGCCTCAATTCTGTCGCTACAGGGTTCCGCCAGCACAGGACGCCCCTCTGAACCAGGTAACACTAAGAAACCCTTTCCAGATGCTTTTACAATGTGCCAGGCATTACTCTCAGCCCCTCACATGCACTACACAATTTAATCCTCTTGGCAGACCTGCCCGATAGGTGCTATCATTGCTGTTACACAGATAAGGAATCCAGGGCCCAGAGAGGTCAAGTAATTTGTCCAAGGGTGCCCAGATATCAAGGAGGTGTTTCCCAGTCAGGCCTACATGACTCGGAGCTTGAGGTCTAGAGCTGTATCACCGAAATTGTGTACTCTGGGCCAGTAGCATCAGCATCCCCAGGGGCTTGCTAGAAAATGCAGCCTCTCAGGCCCCAATTCAGCCCTACCAATCCAGACTCTGCGTTGTGTCAGGATCCCTGGCGGTTCCCGTGCAAGGTCAAGCTTGAGAGACCTGGTCCGACCACCACGCTGCGCTGTCTCTCGGGCTTCCCGGTGTCTGGCTCCCATGCCTCGTCCTCGCTGCGGTCCCACTGTCCGCATCTCTGCAGGGAAAGCCGGTAGAAGCTACCTACCTCCAAACCTCATTCTCTAGTGGCTATTTAGCTGCTCTGAGATGAAGGTTTAAAGAAAGGAAGATGTTTGAATCCATAGACCTGATGAGAGGACGATCGATGGAGTGTCTAGACCCCTGTTATCCCTTTCCAAAGAGTGGACTGTAAATAGGATATTTTTGTTATTCAGAGAAAAATAAATACCGCAGGCTTCATAACCAGAGGCCCTCCTGATGTGCTTAAATGCGGTTCAGGGTGCCCTGATTTAAGGTTTAGCGACAGAACCGCGAAGGTGAATTATCCAGGCCGGTGGGTGTTTATATATGATGATGGAATGCAAACGAGCATTGTTTGGCTCTGAAAGCAGAACGGAGGGAAGCTTCACCTCGGCATTTAATTATACAGGGCAGGGTGGAGATGCTTTTATTTCCTCGCTGGCCCATGGCATTACCGTGTGTAAGAAGGAACTGGAACATAACGTTTAGCAGAAGTTTTCTGCATTTCTGGTCGTGTTCCTCCCTGCTAAGGCTGTTTGCACGGTGCAATTCAGGCATGGAGCTGAAGAAGGTGGTTGGCGCGCGCGCATGCGCACACACAGGCTCGTCAGGGTTTACGGGAGAAAAAATGATCAAATATGGTAATTGGGCGTTTAATTCCGCCTAGGAAGGAGAAGGGTCGGAGAGGAATATTTGTCCTGTAGATGTGCATATATGGGTCGCACAGCCACACACAGTCAAGGTACTGGGCCGTAGCTTCTGTTTTTACCAGTTTCTGATGAAAGATCAGGGTTTGTCACTGGATTGTTCGATTCGAGGCAGAGAACTGGGAAGATCAATGATTTAATCCGTGCTGTCAGGTTCTGATTGTTTAGAAGCAAGAATTTACGAGGAGAAAAACACATTAATTGTGGTAGTAGAACACATTTTCTTTTCTTTTTTAAAACTTTATTACCCCCTTCTTTATTGATTTTAGAGAGAGAAAAAGAGAGAGGGAGAGAGAGAAACATCGATGAGAGGACATCAATTGGCCGCCTCCTGCATGCCCCCCACTGGGGATCAGGCCCACAACTTGGGCATGTGCCCTGACCAGGAACCAAACCAGCGACCTCTTGGTGCATGGGTCCATGCTCAACCGCTGAGCCACCCTGGCCAGACAAAACACATTTTCTTCATTACTGCTTTTTTTTTTTTTTTAACTTCATTTGGTCATGTTTGGTCAACTTTTATCGAGTAGGTAGGTCCTCTGCTAGGTGGAGAAAATCAAAGTGATAAGAGTGGCTGGTGGGAAATGTCCCTTGGGAGCATCGGAAACGGAGAAGAAAGACACGTGGAGTTTCCTCTGGGACAGTCACAAAGGGCTTCCCCCAAGAAAGGTGACTGCCAAGCTAGATCTGGAGCAGGTCTTCCAGGCAGAAAGGTTGGAAGGGGCTCTCTGGAGAGGTACTTGGTAGAAGTCCGATCATGAGGGCTCCTGTGACTGCTCCAGACACCTAGGATCTTAGAAAGTCATGCCGGACTTGGGCTGGGGGCTGGCGGTTAGGCTGGAGGAATCGAAAGGGCTCATCTTAAGAATTCAGACTTTGAGCCAAAGAGCAGCGGAGGCCATTGAAGGGCATCCACGATTGTGTATGTGCTTTGAAAAGATGATGCTATTGGCAGGGTAGGGAATGGCTGGTCGAGGGTAAGAATGGGCACAAAAAGCCTGTTGGGGTTTTACTGGAAGGTCCTGACAAGAGGAAAGTGGCTCACCGGAGGGTGGTGGAGATACATGGACAGAAGTCAAAGTATTTAAGGGGAAGAAACACTGAATATAGGTTTTGAAGGGGAGACCTGTCGAGACAGTTCATACAGCACAGTCCAGACTTCTAATTGCCTCCCACGGACAAACACAACCTGCCAACGTCTTCTGTGTCTTCAAGTGGCACCCAGCACTTACAGGTGTGCTCCAGAAGTGGTCTGAAGAGTACAGGCTTCTGTGAACGTCTCACCTCTTAGCATCTAGATCCTCTTTTTTTTTTTAGCAAATGTCAGCACCATGTCAGACTAGCCAGCATGACCAGTGAGCAGATCTTGAGTCCAGCCTTTATGGCTTCTCTCCCACTGAACTCCTGTAATCTGCTTTATGGCAGATATTATAAATGACCTCATCAGTGTCCATTGCAGCACCTCTTAATTAACCCTTTGGTACTTAGTGACCAGAATGCTGAAAACTACATTTCCCAGACTCCTTTGCAGGTAAAGTCATGCATATGATGCTGCCCCCAAGCACACACACCCGCTCCAGACTGACAGGCAGAAATGAGCAATGTATGGTGGCTGTTAAGTTCTGGCCGACCAGGTGGCAAAGCCTTCGTGTTCGTCCAGGGCGGTGGGTGTCATACAGCTCCTTTTCCTGGCTGCTTTGTTCCTGTTTGCAGCAACCAAACCCAGTGCTCTGGCTGTCCCAGGAATTATATGAGTTACCTCAGAGTACCTGCTTAAAGTATTGAAGTGGATTCTATTGTCTGCAAATCAGAACCTATAATTAACTTTATGTACTGCTACATATTATATTTTCTTTGCTGTTCTATGTGTAGTGTTACTTTTCTGTGAACAAAGTAGGAGCCCATTAAAGGTAGGTCATGCGTCCTCTCTTATGTCAACCACCGTGCTGATGTGGGTGACGCCATTTTTGCCTACTTGACAGCCTACTTCACTCTTCTAGAAATAGATGACCAGATTGTGTCCCAATTTTACTCCAGGGGACCACAGTCTCAGTTCATGTGCATCGGTGGTGTTGACTCCACCGACAGCGCCGAGGAGGGGCCTGTGACTCAGGTCTAGACAGTCAGCGCATTGCATCCCGCTGGCTACCACACTTAGTGCAGAGGTGGGGACGGGACTCAGTTAGAGCCCATGATTAGAAACCTCAGGGACTTTGCTGGGACTGTTGAGAGAGACGGGTATCTGTCTACTCTCTCTGTTAGGACCACTCGTACGAAGGAAGAGGTGAGCCAGATGCTGCGGGAGGCTCCATGCGGGATTGAGAATGACGTCAACACAAAGGCAGGAAAACCAGGAAGCTGTGGAGTTGACGCTGTTTGAGCCTTGCATGGATCCAGCCTTTCCCAAGACAACACTGTCTTGGCCTCGTCAGTTAGGTAAGCCCATGAAACTCTTTTTACTTTATTTTATTTTTCTTTAGCTAGGTCACTTGCAACCGAGTTCTGACTGAAACAGACGTTGTCCATAAATACCTACTGATTGGCTCATCGGAAAGCTGAAGGCCTTTTTTAAAAAAAAAATTTTAAATTGATTTTAGAGAGAGGAAGGGAGGAGAGAGAGATAGAAACATCAATAAGAGAGAACATCGATCGGTTGCCTCCTGCATGCCCCCTACTGGGGATCGGGCCCACAACCCGGGCATGTGCCCTGACCGGGAATCAAACCAGTGACCTTTTGGTGCGTGGGTCATCGCTCAGCCACTGAGCCACACCGGCTGGGCAGAAAAGCTGAAGGTCTTAATTCTCTATTTTCTTTTTAAACTTTCTGTCACTTTCACTCTGGCCTTTCTTCAAGTGACCATCAATAAGACATGGCACACTTTTAATGATTTGATGGAACAAACAATTCAAATGAGGCCGAGATGCACCCTGATCCATTATCCTCTTAAACAAATTGGCAGCAGCTTTTGGAAGGAAAGTGAGGGCCAGGCAACGAGAAGGGTACTGTGGCTCCGCGTTCTGTCCTGTGGTGAGGCTAACTGCACTGTAGAGTACTGTGGCTAAGATCGTGGGCCATAGCACTGCACGGGGAAGCAGGGCTCTTTGGGCTTGGATATTACCTCCACGCTCATTCGCAGTGTGATGTTGGCCAAATTGTTTACATGCTATGAATTAAGCTTATAATTGAAGATGAGTTTATTGGTTTACGTATGGGGAAAGTCCAGGGAGGTGTCCAGCTTCAGGTTGGGCTGGATCCAGGTTCTCAAAAGATATGTCAGGAATCTGGGTGCTTCTTTTCAGTGCTGGCTTTCCTCTGGGCTGGCTTCATTCTCAAGCAGTTGGGATCATCGTTGTGGGAGTAACATGACCTGGACAAGCTCCAGGCTTCCGTCCTCCCAGCTTTACTCTCCTGGCAGAGAGGGTACACCCCGCGCCCCATAGCTCCGGCGAACCTCTGAGGTAGAGCTCTTACCAGGTCGGCGTGGGTCACCCGTGCATGCTTGGAGTGAGGGAGTTAGGTCAGAGCACTGAGACAGGGAAGGGAACGTTTCTCAAAGGAAAAGGCAGGGAGGGGGCTGTTACCAGCAGAGAGAACCGATGCTAACTGGGTAAAAACAACAGATGCCGCTTCTTACGCTCCTAGAATGTGTTCCCTTGGGAAAAAGTAGAAATGTAATAGTTCCCACTTCATAAGGGTTTTATAAAATGAAATGAGTTAATGTTTGGGTAGCAGATGCTCTTGGTGCCCTACCCATATCCCCATACCCCTAACCGTATACATGGCCCAGATTCTAACATCAGCCTCTGCATCCATTTGCCTAAGGACTTTCTCTGGCTGCCAGACCAACCTTGTGCCACAGGTTGAATGTGCTGGGGAGTTAATAACACCTGGGAGCAGTCTTCCACTGAGGGGTCGGAGGATCAATAAATACCCTGGCTTTTTTTATCCCTTGAATGGGGAAACTTGAACGTATGTGTTCTCCACTGCCTCCCAGTGGTTCCCAAGTAGGAGCCAGCCCTGGTTGCCATGGTAATGCTTCCTTCACTTCTTTATCCCACTTCCCCTACTTCCTTACCTGTGTTTCCAAGGATCTCCTCCCAAATTAACACCTTGCTCTCTAGTCCTTGTCTCAGGGAAGCCCAAAGACAGAAGGAATGTCTTGTGCCCAACATCACACCTTGCCTCTTTTAAGTCTTCAGTACGTTCGTCATCATCATTGTTACAATTTTCAGGTTCATTTTCTGCCTTAGTTTCTGAATGTTAACCCTTCCCCAGGGTAATTATAATTTTGATGAGAGGATGTAAAATTGTAAACAATTACGAAGAAAATTTTGGTAACCTAAAAAACCTGGTAGACCAGACAACATTAGTTGAGACTGTAAACTTCTTGAAGGCAAGACTGACACGGTTTTCACTTCGCGTGAAATTAACACCCAGGAGTTTGTATTCAGATGGGCTTTTTAAAATAAGACAAATTAGCAGAGTTTATTTTAATAAAGGAAGGAGAGCGAATGAAATCAAACTTCCTCTGTACATTACATCTGCTTCCCATCTGCAGTTTTAGCCAAAACGATCATTTTTTATCCACATGCACAGCAATTTGGCCTCTCACATCTGCAGAGCAGAGCTGCCATCACTAAATGGTACCCTAGTGGTACAAGTATGCTAACGCACCTCATTTATAAACAAGGAAAACACCCCAGCATCATCTGGACTGCCAACCAATTACCAATATGAAATTAATGCAAAACTTATTTCTTGGAGGGGGAGAGGGTTTATGAATAAAGATGGATTTTCTCATTAGTGGAACGATAGCAATTCCTCAAATTGCACATTTTCAAGTGTGGCAGATCGTGACTTGGCAATACGACGGAGGAATGCATGCAGGAGAAAGTTTGGGTTGCCTTCAGGAAACCCACCCCAGTGGATTTGGAGATCAACAGCATTCTGTTTGGGGTTTCCATCTTCAGACTTGTGTATACTGCACAGCAAGGAGTTTCCAAGGTGGCTGGGGTGATCTTTTCTCAATGAGCTAGCGGCTCCCTCTGTTTCCCAAGGGGTTGGTTGTCTCCATCTGTTCTGGGCCCCTGTGGGGGTTAGAGGGATGGCTTGTTTTTATGTTGTTGGGAACTAGCAAACAAACCTCCATGTTACTATGCTAATGCCAGGTGAGCAAACCTCCCGAGCAAAAATTCTTTCAGAGCGGAAGGCCTGCCCCCAGAGGAGCAAGCTGGGCAAAGAGGAAGGCATTTTATCACAAGTCTATCCAGGTGGCACTCTTTGGGCCTTTCCTGTTTAAAGAAGAGAGCTGGAGATTTGAGGGGAGCCGAATGTTTGCAGCTGGAGGCCAGACCTCATTTATACAAATGTTCCTGTTTGTTGCTCAGAGGAGATTCTGCCACCTGTTCTTGCCTCTCCCTGGCTGGGTGTCTCTGCAGGGCCTGGGCCTGCTCAGTGGATCCATGTGTTTGGAGATGGGACAGACTAAATTTCAGGGAAAGAGAAGTCACAGACCAGAAGTTAAGACCCAGCTCTGCCACTTGCTAGATGTAGGTAGGATGTGGAGTTGGGGGTCTTTTTGTGAGCCTCAGTTCTGTCATCTATAAAACAAAAACAATAATAGCTTCCTAACAGGGTCCTCTTGAAGAGCAGATGAGCTAGTGAACATGCAATTGATTTTTATTTGTTTTTGTTTGTTTGTTTGTTTTGTTTTTTTAATTCTCACTGGAGGACATTTTTGCATTTATCTTCAGATAGAGCAGGAAGGAGAAAGGGAGGAAGAGGGAGAGAGAAACACTGATGTGAGAGAGACACACCAACTGGCTGCCACCCACACAACCCCAAGGGACCGGGGACAAACTGCAACCAAGGTACATGCCCTTAGTGGGAACCAAACCTGGGTCTCTGTGGTCCACGGGCCGACTCTCTAACTGCTGAGCCAAACTGGCCAGGGCGCAATTGATTTTTAAATGAGCACATCTCACAAATGCATACTTATCACCCATTTGGACAGCTAGGGAGTGGGGCCACTGACATTGTTTTTTGGGGGGGGGGTAAGTGAAATGATCATATAACAGCAGTGCTATGATGGGTCCAGTAGGATCTGGATGAGAGAAAAGGTGGGTCCCAAAGTTAGGGTTCAATTCTTACTACTTTGTAGCTGGGTGACCTGGGGCAGGTTATTTAGCATCTCTGCGCTAAAAGAGTCCTGATTCTTCCAGGATTGTGGTGAGAAATAAATCCATTCATTCAACAAATAGGAAAGGGGATTACAGAGGGAATTAACTTCCACCGGAGTAGAAGTGGGACCTGAGCTGAAACCAGGTGGCTATAGGAGCAGATGGTAACTTGAGCTAAAACACTATGTATAAAAAAACACTTTACAACTAAATTTCTATAGTGCTTTGTATAAATATTATCTAAAGGACACTATTTAGACAGGAAGCCTAAGAAATCCCAGGTGTTGGGCCTAATTTTATATTGTCCTTTCCCTTTACAATTAATATTTATAGGAGCGGGACTGCAGTGGGATTAAAATGGGGGACAGCATGAAGAATGTGTCCCTCTCCCTCCAGCCTGGAGACACAGGAAACAATAGAAGGAATAATGGAGGTGAAGCCCCTCTATTCAATATTGGTTAGATCAGCACTAACTTGGATAACAAAATAGAATTTCTGTGAGTCTAATACTTCTTAAAAACTATTGTATTTTTGATGCCAGGTCAGTCAGCATTATTTGGGTCTGAAGTTAGTACATTACATTTCATCTCTCAATGTTCTTTCTGACATCATTTTTTAGGGGAAAAAAAATCATATTCTGCTTTACTGAAATCTATAGTGGCCAGTGCTGGTAGGGACCACTGATTTGAAGCACCATTCTTCACAAACCCAGAAAAGAGGACGATGCCTTATTTTTAAAAAAAGATC
This sequence comes from Molossus molossus, assembly GCF_014108415.1. NCBI lineage: Eukaryota > Metazoa > Chordata > Mammalia > Chiroptera > Molossidae > Molossus > Molossus molossus. Next base: position 16,633,644 of record NW_023425344.1, on the reverse strand, counting down.
ATTTGACATATGTTTGAAAAATAAGTCAATTTCAGAAAAAGAAAACAGGTATTTAGCCAGAAATCTAATATATTTTCTGAATCTCTGGTAGAAACAACCCTATTTGCAAGAAAACTGAAGCTGTCTTTCTAGAGAGATCCTTTTCTCTTGCTTTATTTTTCCCTCTGAAATCATGAGCCGATGTTTGTGACATCACTGGGTTGCTGTGGAAATGTTTATTTCACAGAGGATTTCTACCTCAAGTGGGAAATGTACAAGAGGAAGTGTGAACTATCAGAAAAACACAACTGGCTTGAATGTAAATGATCAACATTTGTAAAAGGACTTAGAAACAAAAACAAAATAAATTGCCTATAACAGGTTGTTTCAAGTTGTGTGTGTGTGTGTGTGAGGACTGAAATACTTGTAAGAGCATCTTACACAGATATGCCCATTTTTATTTGAATGCTGCTTACTATAAATACCTATATAAAGAGCTGGGGGGGCATGTAAGGAATGGCTTTTTGCAGAAAAAAAAACTTTCAGCTACTCAATCATTAAGATTGAGAGAAAGGTTGGTTTGGCCCTAAAATACCATCATGTGTGTAATTATGTATTTACATTTTTATAACACACAATAGACAATAGAATTGCTCGATTTAAAAAATTGTGACTCAAGGGCCTGAGTTTTAGTGCAGAAGCCACACCATCCGTTTTCGTTTTTAACTGTTAAATCAACAGAATGCCAAACTAAGCTTTTCTTCCTGCTGGGGCAGTATTGTCCCCTAAATCCACTTTCCAGTTCTCTCAGCCTAGCCTAGTTTGATGTAGCATTGACTTAGCTTAACTACAGCAACTGGCGAAAGGAAGTGGGTTTGCATTTGGGATGGGAGGCGGCAGCCACGGGTGTGCGTGTGCCTGCGTGTGTGCACGCGGTGGGGGACGAGAGGCATCGGGAAAGAAAGAAAATCGAGACGTAGCAACTGTGTGAAAATAATTCCTACGTGGCTGGAAGAGGGGTCTCTCTGCCCGGGAAAGCAATTTGAGGAATTAAGAAAAAAAGAAATCTTCAAAGAAGGTGGGAGCAAGGCTCGCCGGGAGGGCGCGGGGCATAAGGCGGACCCTGTGCGCCTCCGTGGGCATCTTTTTTTCCCCTGCCCCGGCTTGGGGCGACCTCCTCCTCCATCACCCACCTGCCTGCGGCCGCACCCGCGATCCCTGCCATCTCGGGGCGCGCAGAGCCCAGCCGGGAGGGCGGCCTGCGGCTGGGGGGGTGGTTTGCAAAGGTCTGGCGGCGCGGGCTGATTTAGTGGCCGGGGCTGTAGTACAGGCTGTCCCCGGCAGCCGGCGGAGTCAGCGCGCCCACGTGACGGCCCTGGCTCTCCGGTGAGCTCCCCAAACAGACGCACACCCAGCCACGCGCGCGCACACACACACTCACACACACACACACGCACGCACCCCCGCGCGCACACGCCCGCCCGCTCTGCCTCTGCGCCCTCCATCCAGGCTCGCTCATTCTCTCGCCCTCTTGCTTTCCCTGCGGTCTCTCGCTCTGCGCGCACACATCACACACAGGCACACGCACACACACACGCGCACACACGCAGCCGGCACAGGCGGCGGCGGCGGCGGCGGCGGCGGCGGCTGCCCAAGTCAGGACGAACCTCTCTAGGTACCGTCTTGAGAAGGCGGCAGCGGCGGCGGCGGCGGCGGCGGCAGCCCGAGCATCCCTCGGCCGGAGAGGGAGCACCGCCGAGAGTTTCCGTTCCCTTCGCCGTTTCCTTCCCCTGCTTTTCTTTATTTTCGAGATAATTTCTTCTTCGCTTATTGGTTTAATTTGATTTTGAAAAATTTTGGTTGCTTTTTTCTGTGTGCTTTTCCCCCCCTTTCCTCATTTTATTTGCATCCAGAGCATGGCGGGCTGCGGGCTGTCGGAAGATACCTTCTTCTCTTCCTTCTTTTACAACTACGGCTCCTCCTGGGAAACCCCTTCCAACCAGGTAAGGGGTGGCTCGGTGCCGGGCGACGTCGCGCCCCATGCCCCCCGCCGCGCGCTCACTTGGCACTCGGCGGGGAGGCAGAGGCTCGGGAGGGGGTGGGGAGGCTGGGGGTCCAAGTGGGTCGTACTGTCTGGGTCAGTGCCAGCCGGCGAGAGGAGGTGCCCCCCTTCCCCCAGCACTAGCTCTCCAGTCTCCAGGGTCTGTCGCGTCCCTCCGGTGCCCAATCTGCTACCGACATCTACCCCGCCCCCACCTCCCAGCCCAGCGGGAGCCCGAGAAAGAAGCTGGAGCCGGCACGTTACCCCGAACAACTCCAGGCAAAACCAGGGAACTCGAGCGCAACCTTCCCCAAGTCGCCGCGGGCGCCGCGCCCCTGTGCGCCCGGCGCCTGCCCGCCCTCCAGTTGCGCCGAGGGGCTGCGGAGCAGCGAGTCCCCCGCGACGTGCTCTTCCTCCTCCACTCCCCCCCGGGCCCCGAGCCACCTCTTTCCCTAAAATGGCTGCAATCTCAAGTGGAGGCGTCCCCTGACCCCGCGGATGGGGGAGGGCAGAGTGGATGTTCCGGTGCCCGTAACCCCGCGCCTCCCCCGGCGCGCACTAGCACCCCACAACCACACACACTTAACTTTGATGACTGTGCAATGCAGTCTGGCTGCATCGTGCCCTCAACACTCCCCGCCGCCGGCCTCTAGGTGTGCATATCGGTGTGACCGGGGCGGAGGGTGGGCGGGGGGAGAAGTGGGGGTAGACTCCGGAAGGGGGGGCGTGGAAGCAGATGGGTGTTAGCGGGTCACTGGTAACCTGGAGAGGCAGGCGTGTGCTCAGGTTCTAGGGGTGCAAAAGCTATTCTGGGAGCCAGAGCGAGAAAGAGAGAGAGGAAAAATGCCTTTTAATTAAATAACTGTTGTAGTCTGCTGCCCCCACCGCATGTTTGGTGAAAGTCTACAGGCATCTGTCATTCCCAAACTACACGGGGAAGTGGAGCTGGAGTCGAGGAGGAAAGATGTGTGTGTGTGTGTGTGTGTGTGTGTGTGTGTGTACGCGCGCGCGCTCGCGTGCGCAAGTCCAGGCTGGGGAAAGTTGGGGCCGGAGGCGAGGTGAAGAAGCCATGGTGAAAGGCACAGCAACTCGGTGGGCGGTCGGGGCGCGGGGGATTCCCGGGCTAGCGGAGCGCGGGCCGCCAGGAGTGGGGTAGGGGCGGGGGGCGGGCAGCGGGCCGGCGGGGATGGGGGTGTCGAGGAAAAGAGCTCACTTCGGCCCGGCTCTCCCGGATGCCGAGGCTTCTCTTCTTCCCAGCCCGCCTGCCAGCCTCGGCGGCTCTCGGGGCTGCCCGCCGCACTCGCCGGCTCCGGCGCGCTCCCTCTGGGGCCCGGGGCTCAAAGCGCTCCTGCGAGTTCCCCGCAAAAAATACAAACCTTCAGGGCAAAACAACTGAAAAATGTGCTCCCCCGCTTCCGCGTCACCCCAATTTTCAAAAAAACTGAAATCGCCAAACTAGTAGTGGTCGAGCAAAGACCTGGCATCTCTGGCGTGGGCTCTCCAGAAAGCGCCGTGGCCATCCGAGTGAATAATACATAAGGGCGTCCAGGGAGCCTCGGAGAAGCTCCTGCCGCCGCGGCAGGAGCAGCGGGAGCCGGCGGCCAGCTCCCGCCAGACCGCCCGGCCGCCGCCGCGGGTGGGGGCGTCTGGGCCACTCCCGGGAAGTGTGCGGGCCACTCTGGGCACGCGAAGCTCCGAGTGGAGCTGGAGGGCGGCCCAGGCCTGTGAAACGGGGGTTCCAGGCGAGGCAGCCAGGAAAAGGGAGGCCCCGCTGTGAGTAGAAACTTACAGGAATGCCGGGTGGTCGCGCCGGCGCTGGAATTGGGGGGCTCCGGGAGTTCGGCTTTGGGTGGCCGGCGCTGGGGCCTTTCTCCAGGCAACCCTGCCCTGTCTGGCGGGGCCCGGGCGCTCTCCACGCCTTCGTGTGCGGGCTCCAGATTGCCGAGAGCCTACGACCCTTTCGGGTTCTGCAAACTCCAGCTCTCCTGGATCCGGCGTCCGCGCACCTGTGCGTGTGCATGTGTGTGTGTGCGTGTGCGTGTGTGTGTGATTGTCAATGAGTCAGAAACCGACCCCAGCTCACCTTTAAGAACCAAGACCCATAGGAAAGGCTTGACTCACGCACCCGGCACAAGCCCCGCGGGGATTCAGGATTTCTCAGCAGCGCCCCCCACCCCCTGCACCTCCACCCCGGCTGCCCAGTCCTGTAGTCAGATACGTTAGAATAAGTTTTCTGGTGTGTATCTCCGACCTGCACCTCCCGGCCGCGCAACTCGGGCACTTTGTTTTCCTCCGAGGGAAAACAGAAAGGAGACTTGGGTGTAAGGAAGCACGCAGTGATACAGCTTTCCAGCGATGGGAGGATTGGCAACATCTTGAATGAGATAGGAAACAAATCATTTAGAGCGTTTAAAAGCGAAAGGCTGCGGCCAGATTTTGCAAGACAGGCAATCACGTGCCAACTCCTTGGAAACCAAAGGAGGTGGGCAAGAGGGAGGGGTGTGGAGCAATGCTGGAGTAAAGGAAGGGGTGAATCAGAGAAGGAGGTGGGGGCGGCGTTTTGAAAAGAGGAAAACTGTCGATTTCTTTGGGTAAAGTTAGTTAAACTTGGTTTGTAAAAGCATTTTCCCAAAAAGGCAAGATCGATCTTCTAGAAAGGGAGCCTCATGTTGCTAAGAAAATCGGAAAGAATTTCTGATAAAGCAGCTGGCGCTGCTCCGGGGAGGATGATTAGCTCCCAGGCTGGTACTGGGTGGTGTGCTACCCTTAGTGCAGTGGCATTGTATGGTAGGGAGAGCGAGAGCATTTGAAATATTGATTCCTTCGTCCAGTGGTGCAGCATGAACTTTAAGATAAAGTACAGAAACAAATGAGCGATGTACATCATTAGAGGAAGGTGCCCTCAGGTGCTACAGACGCTTTACTCTCTGGGGCTGGGAGGTGGGGGGTGGAGTAAAGGCAATAAGGCAGTGCATTTCAGCGGAATTTTCGGTTTCCTGTATCACCACATCCCCATTGCCAGGGATGAAGAACACAAGTGTATAAAGACCGCTGCTGTTATTGATTCCCCGTTTGCATTTTCAGCGTTTGAGCTTGGGCAAATGACAGAAACCGAGTCTTCCTACGGAGGAAAAACAAACAACAAGCAAGCAAACACAAATAAAACACCCGAAGGCCATACTTGAAATCTCATCTTGGACTCTAGGCAGGGCTGCTAGAGAGGCCTGGGCCAAATTTGAAAGAGTAAGACTTATTCATGATTTTTACCTGAATTGCTGCCAAAAAGCTTACAATTCCTCCCTCAATTCCCTAAAAATAGCAATGCTCTTCAAATGTAATTTGTTTACTTTACCTCAATTAAAAATAAAACTCTCTTCCTAGTGTATAAAGTGCTTATGAAGGTAAGGGTTGCCTGTACTAAAAAAAAAAAAAATCAAGCTTTTTATTTCCAGATCAATATGATGTGCTCTCAACATCTAATACCGTGTAAAAGGAGCCTTTTTACAGCATCAGTAGCAGGCAGGCATGTCTCCCTCAGAAGCTCTTTTCCTGGAATCACAAGGCATTTTTGATTACTTTCATTTTCACAAGAAACCTGATAATGACACCTCTGGTTATAAACAAGCAAGTGAAAAAAATTAATGAAGATGGGGGTCCTTCATAGACAGACCTGGACATTCGGGAACAACTGGGGTATTTATTCATTACTAAACACAAAAACAAAAACAGTCATCGTGGACTGGAAGGTTTCTAGTTATTCTGTGATGTGTTATTATTAAAGCTGGTGGTGGTGGGGATTGGGGTGATTTTTTTGGGAGAGAGCCCAGTGTGTATTAGAGCTGAAACTGCATCTGTTACCATTTAAAAACGGGGGAATTCCATCTTATATCTGAGTAGACCATGTTGTAGATGTTTTGCACCCACTTGCCAATGTGTGAAACATACCATAGTGAGGGAGGGGCAAGCATCTGCTTAGGTGGAATTTATTTCTTCAATTAGAATGAAAACCCCAATTAAAGTGTGTATGTGAAATGTCTCTGATTTGGCTCAGTGCAGCAGACAACAGACCATTCTTTAATTTACAGTTTCACGCCTAGGGATGGCAGTAGTGCGAGCTTCCAAACACAGCTTTATCTTTTTATGTTGTGCTTTTCAATCTGCGAGTCTCTCCTGGAGTTGTTTAAGCTTTCTGTCTCCATCATGAAGCTGACCGCAGAGCGGTCGTTACTGCTTGCAGTTTGGACCTAGGTCACCTTATTAGTTGTCACTATGTAAGCCCAAATCGAAGCAGGCCAGGTCTGTATGATATTGAATCAATCAACTGAAAATGAAAAATGGAGCCAATTAGCTGACTGCTTGGGTGTCCATGAGGCCAGACATCTGACTTGATTCACCCGATTGACCAGTTTTTTTGGTTACTGGGTAGCCGAACCTGAGTTTGTCAAAAAGACATCATCCACTGACTTGACTATGCTTTCTTCCTTTTCTTTCTCTCCCCAACCCCGGCCACACCACCAAATTTTCCAGGCTGGACATACAAAATGGCATCCTTATCAGGAGACACACTATCTTCTCCAAGAAGGCAGAGTCTGTGTTGGATTCAGCCCTGGACTCTGTTAGCCAGTACCTGTAATTCTTTGTATTTGCTCTATCTTTTCAAGCAGGATAGATGTTTCAGTGCAGAATCATTAATGGATGTGGGTAAGTTGTTGAAAGCTTATGCTGACTCCATTTTTTTTTTTTTTTTTTTGGCTTGGCACTTCTTCATGGATATGGACAGCCAGAGCAGAAAGCAGCCCACTGAGGGATTCGTCTGTTCCCTCCAGTCCGAGGATGATACACATTTTAGTATTTCCCCCCTCTTTTCTGGGTATCTTATAATTCTTAAAGTGGTAACAGTGTTTGGATCCATGGAGATGAGCCAAGACTTGGGAATGTCTTCCATTTACAAAGTTGTTAGAAAACCAGTATCTCAAACTTCAAATAATAGAAAGGGAGTTTCTCTATGTTGTAAACTTCTTATTTTCCTGAAGATGTGTGATGAACTACAAAATAGTGGTCAGGTACATTTCTTTATATTTGCCTTAAGTAATTTTTGGAAGTCCACTATAAATCCAGCTCACCTAACCCCAGGTTTTCCAAGGCTGGGTTTCTCTTAGGGAGACAGAAAAGTAAAAGAGACTTGTAATAACTTGGGTTTTCGGGGGTCTTCCAGTGAGGCTAGCTTCCTGAAGGCACCAGCTTAAAAATATTGTTTGCTTTTCTTTATCAAGTTCTGTGAACCTAAAGCTTGGGAACCAAAGAGCGGTGACAATAGCTACCATTTATGAATGACGTTCCAAACACTTTACACGTATTTGACTCATTTAATCTCCATGGCAACATAAGAGGTAGGTACCTTTATTATTATCCCCATTTTATAGATGAGGACAATAAGGCACAGAGAATTAAGTACTTGGCCTAAGATCTCAGTGCTATTTTGGGACAAGACTAGGCTAGCCTCCAGGCAGTCTTAGAGCCGGGGCTGCCAGCATACTCTTGCTCTCGACACTCTGCTGACGCTCCGGCACCACACAGATGTCCTGCGCTTCACATACATTTCTAGCAACTTTGTGATGGTGTCATCCATTCGCCAGCTCCATGAAACAGTGACGATCTCTGTTGGCCCACTGTGCCCATGTTTTTCTGGTTATTTATATAATCAAATCTAATTCTCTGGTGAATGAGACAGTCATCTCTTTTGGTGAATCAACCATAACTACTTGATCTTTTTCGTTTTCTTTTCTTTTCTTGGTGACAGACTAAATGTTTGAATGTGCCATTCCTTTTGGTTTGAATGCTTGACCCAGTTTGAGAGACAGACAGCGTCTTCAGATTGGCAGTTCACAATATCAAAGAATTATGATTTCATGGAGCTCATTCTAAATTTATGTATTAATAAAATAATACTCTACAGAAGAATACAATTTTAAGATTCATTAATAGGATAATTTTATAAATAATCATTCAGATGCATCAAAATCCTGTCATATTCATGTGTATATATTCATTTTCACACGCACGTCCCCTCCCACATACATATGTGTATACATAGAGGCATACATTCTCTCATCATTTTGTAAGCAAACCTGTATCCTTTTGGGTTTGCACTGTGTATATTCATGCTTTTGAATTAGCCTGAAATGTACCTTTCTCATCATGGCTATGTTATAACAGGTGTCTTCTGTACCGAGTCATGCACCTAACATTTATGTCCATCATGAACTAATGCCTTTTAGTGGTTCATCCCTCATATTGTGATCTTCTAAAATACAGAGGAGGGAAAATATTAAATGTCAGTAGTTACAGCAAGACAGTCTCGACGAAGAGGGCAAAGTTTCTGGCTGGTTTCACGTTCCCGTGGCCCTGGTGGAAATGTAAAAGTGCAGGCTTTGCATTGGAATGAGAATGGGGTCACCTACCCTTTGTAGTCATCATCAAGAAAGCAGAACTTCCTTCCAGAGAGACCATAGGAAATCGATGATCACACTTTGCCAGTGAAGAGGTGAACGTGGACAGCAGACGGCATTAAATAAAAGGGCAGCAGAAAAGTGATTTATGTCAGAAGGCAGTGTGACTTTTCGGTCCCTTCAAAGAGTTCACATGTTTGATATAACAATTATATTTAAATATTTCTTTCTTTTGGATCCTATGTTTGAAAAAATAAAACAGGAAAGGAGAAAATGCCATCAGGTGACGTTGGGGCTTTGCACTTGAAGATGGTTATTTAAGGAAAGCACAGCATGTGAAACGGGGGACCGGACCCCACCTGCCCTTATTTCTGTGTGAATAAGAATTGACCTGGTTTGTTAAAGTTACTGGATTTCTGGTTGCCTGACACCGAGCGGAAGCTTGCGGTGGGGGAAGGCGCACCTTGACAAGAAGAGCGGCGGAGGGATCCTCGCTCAGGGAGGCTTAGGGCGGGGGAGGGGCTGGTGGCTGATGTGAAGGGACCTGTAGGTATGGAAGCTTAATGAAATGTGGAAAAGCAGGTGTGCCGTTCTGATATGCTTCCTCTCTTTAGCGTGCACTTCTGATTGCTTTGTGAGCACATCTTCCTGTAGGTTTGAAATACAGAACTGCAGGTAATAGCTGAGGGGCAAAGCGAGTATCTGGCTTATATCTGGGAGAAGACCAAACATCCTTGTCATCTCTTGCCCGAAAGAGTACTAGAAAGTGTGTTAGTTGTGTAACAATGAAACAAAACAAGCAAAAAAAAAAAAAAAGACAAAAAGAAAACTCTCACCAAAAAGCTCTACCACATTTCGCTCCAATTTTATTATTTCCAGTAGCAGTTTAGTCCCTAATGTTAACAATGAATGATTATGATTCCGTAGTTTCGTTTACAGCATAAATTAGCGTTTTGTTTTCTGTTACAGCTCTTGAATGAGGAATTATAATGTATAATTTGCTGAAAATAGATGTTATCATCTTTTAGAATGAGAACAACCACATAAACTTGAACAAATGATAAAAATGGAATCAATTACATTTCAAATGGAAGTAGTTTACAAACCTCCAAATACAAAGTGGCAGTAGTAGCTGGTTATTGTAACAAATAATTAGTTTTTTTAAACAACATTTATTGAATTCCATTGACGATTTTGGTAATTGTTCACAGTCGACAGTGGCCCTCCCTCTCCTAAAATGAAATGTGGCGTGGAAAGACTGCGTGTTATAAACTGCAGTGGGCCTCATTATTTAGTGTGGCAACCAGAATGTACGTTTATTTGTATATGTAACTCTTTCTGAGTAATAGGGAAATATCGAATTGAATAAAACGATGTCACCAAACCTAGTTGGTAGCTTAAGATAAACACCCAAGGGCTGATGAGCCAGAGTGGTTTTATATTCCAAAGAAGGGAAAGAATTGAGTACCTAAATCGAGTACCAAGTTTATGTTGAAGGGAGAAACATTTAAGATGATTTAGCAGATAGACATTATATTTCTGCTTCAGCAGGAATTAACTTCTCTTTGCCACTCCCAGAAGTCTCTGTGTTCCTTGTCCCTTGTTGTTTCTGGGTAAGTCAGTTTCCAGTGGACTTAGCAAGCTCTTCGGGTCTGTATCTCCATCCTGCCTGGTCCGTGGTAGACAGACAAACAGATGGGTTGGATGAAAGACTGGAATTTCAGGAAAGAAATTTCATAACATTAAATGTCTCACTGTATTTGTTGTTCTTTGTTCCATCTCTTAGGATGATGAGGACAATTTTGCCATGTCATTTTTGAAAATGGGAATTTGCCTTGGCGAATAAATGAATCTGGCTTCCATTTAAGCACCCCTCAGGAAGAACACGATTGGGTTATGAGGCTCACTAGACCTCTTAATTTTTGAAATGAAAAATTATGAAGTATATACTTAAATTAATAAATTCAGAAATGATAAAGAAGGAAAAGTGGGGATCTGAAGCTTTTAAATGTTTACTTTTTTTTTTTTTGGTAACTGCTACATGCTGAGTGGGTCATTCATTTTTGATTATTTCTAAAAGATTAATCTATTTCTTTAAAGTTAATATGCATAGAAATATGTTCAACATCACTTTATTTTTAGATCCCACAATTTAGTCTGAAACAAATCAGTGGTGCATTATAAACACAAGAATGTATCTAATGGCAGGAGTCAGGCTGAACAGATGCTAAAAAAGATGCTTCGTGTGTAGTCGAGGGAGCTGCAGGAGGGAATGGAAAAAATCTCTAGAAGTTGGAGGGCTTGTGAGGTGAACACTGCAAAGATTCTCACCCATCGAATGTGTGTGTGTGTGTGTGTGTGTGTGTGTGCAAGTCAGAGTGGAAGAGACTCTGTTTGCTCCTGCATAAGAATAGGAATGACATCCATCCCTAGAATGGTTGTAAGGATTAGAGGAGACCTTGGGTTTGGGAATAGCTTTGTTATTGATGAATGAAGGGCTGACTCAATCCTCAAATATGTAGAGTACCTACCATGAGGCAGCCTAATAGAGCACCTGGCACGTGGTAGATTCTCAGCGAATGATGTTGCATCAGTGATAATGGAATCCACGTACTGAACATTCTAGAAACGGTTTTAAGTGCTTTACGTAGGTAACTCATTCAGTTACCATAGTAGCCCTAGAAGGTGGGTACTATTATTAGTAAAATATATGACCTATTACAAATGAGGTAGCTGAGGCACAGAGGGGTGAAGGGACTTCACTGAGATCACAGGGCTAGTAACGGGTGCAGCCAGGATTTATATTGATCATGTCTGGCTTCCAAGCCCATGTTTTAACCATCATGCTAGTCTGCCTTCAGGTGGACGAACTGAGACGACAGAGAACCAAAGAGAAATAAAATATGCTGTCTTTAACCTGGGAGCGGGTTTCAGGCAGAGCCTCAGCAGAGTTGAGAATGGCTAGCTTCCTTATACAGGCGGGAGAAAAGTAGGCTTACAGTTGTGAGTATGCAGAAACAGCTTATTCTTGTGTTATTATTTATTATTGTGTTGTGTATTTGTATTATTTCCATATGAACAACTGCAAACCTACTTTCGCCCACCCTGTGCACTTTAGGAAAGGGGACATTCTGTTGCCTTGGCCATTGGGACCATGGGGAGTGTCCTCACAGGAAGCATCACAGAAGGCTTTAAGAAGGCAGGGGTATTGGATTTGGGCTTTGGAAAATGGGGTGAATTGGGGCAGATGAGGACAAGGGGGTTGGGGGGATGGGGCAGAGGGAGCAGCCCAGCAGGAGGAAGGCCTAGGAGGAATTTGTCAAGGAGGAGTTATGGAGGGCTGTCTTTTTCTGTTGTTGATTTTTTTTCATTCAACAAGATTTACTGAGCACCTACAGTGTGCTTGTCCTATTCCCCCAGGAGCTTTGATTTAGTAGGAGAGACACAAGTCACATGGTAACTGTGACATTTTTGTCAGTCCACCCTTATTTGCGGGGCATCCATTCCAAGTCCCCAGGGGTTGCCTGAAACCATGGATAGTACCAAACCCTATATTTACTATGTCTTCTCCTAGACATACATGCCTATGATAACGTTTAATTTATGTATTAGCACAGTAAGAGATTAACAGCAGCGGTAATAAAATAGAACAAGAATAACAATATACTGTATTAAAAGTTATGTGAATGTGATCTTTCTCTGTCTCAAAATATGGAATCACTGATCTGATAAGCCAGTCAGCGACTGAGTGACTATTGGGGTAGCGCCCGTGGCCTGGACACGCTGGCCGAAGGGATGACGCATGTCCCCGCTCAGGGCTGGATTTCATCTCGCTTCTCAGAACGATGCATCACTGAAAACTTAAGAATTGCTTATTGAATTGTTTAGTTCTGGAATTTTCCATTTATTATTTTCAGACCACAGTTGTTGGTGGGTAACTGAAACCATGGAAAGAGAGACCACAGATAAAGGGGGCTGCTGGATATAAACACTTTTGTATCTATATCCATATATATACACATATCAACCTAGTTATCATCTATCTGTCTACCTACCCACCTACCTACCTACCTACTCACCACGTACCATTGTCTCCTTTACTGTGAAGTCCCAAGAAAGAAAAATAAAGAATGTATATAGCAAATAGCACAGATGAGGGGCAGGGTATGCCCTACTCATTTCGATTTTGGAACTTTCCAGGTGGGGACTTCTAAGGTAAAGCATCACGTCTTCCCTGGTAGTATTGACTCTCCTACCAGCAGCCCCCTCCCCCTCTCTTACTTAGCAAAGGGAAGGAGCTGGCCGAGTAGGGTCTTGGGACTGAGTGATTTAGAAAGTAGAGTCGCTTCCCACCCTGTTCTCTGTCAAAGCAAGCAAGAAAGCCTTCAAACTTACTTGAAAGTTAAGATCCTTGCTTCATTTAAACCTGCTCTGTTGACAATGTCAGTAGAACAGTTTAATTAGTAAATCACATGTAAAGTTTTATTTTGGATTTTATTGCACCTCAATAGATTACTAGACTTTTTCTGGATTTAGTCACCCAAGCTAGCGAGTGAAATAGCATCTAAAGTCGGGGACACTCTCTGAGGCCCACTCAGCAGTGCTAATGAAATCGTTACTTCTCTCTTTGTGTGATGTTCCAGTAAAAGGGTTATATTGCTTTGTGAAAAGACACACACACACACACACACACACAAATTGTAAAAAGAAATGAAATCATCTTTACAGTGTTAATCAAAGGCTTGTTATTTTAGGAAGTAGGACTCTATTCATAATCGATTTTTTTGACCCTGCTAGTAACAGTTGCATTAGAAATCATTTAAAAATTATTTCCTGCAATTAAATTGGTCTTAAAGAATAAGTTGCTAGTGAAAAATGGGTTGATTCTTTGTTTACAAATATTAAAATAAATACTGGCTCCTTTACCCCAAATTTGGCCTTGTTCATTCTTCTCCTGTACTAGTATAACCAATTATGGTATGTAGGGAGTGTCGGTTGGTAAACTGTGAAATGCTTTCTTAGTCATTATCATTATGGTGAATGGAGAGTTTCTTTTCTGAAAAGAGAGGCCATTTTTGTATTAGTATTGAATACAGACCCAGAACAAAAGTACATGTTAAATAAATATACAATATAACCCTGGCCAGATTGGTTCAGTGGTTAGAGTGTCGGCCCATGGACTGGAGGGTCTTGGGTTTGATTCCTGGTCAAGAACACGTTCCTTAGTTGTAGGTTCAATCCCCAGCCGTGATCATGCAGGAGGCAACTAGGCAACTAATCAATGTGTCTGTCTCACATGGATGTTCCTCTGTCTCCCTCCCTTCCACTCTATCTAAAAATCACTGGAAAAATATCCTCAGGTGAGGATTAACAAATATATATATATTTACAATATACTCACTTAGGGAGTTATTTTTAAAATGCTTGCTTACTGGGATATTTGCATTGTGGGGCCTCACTCCAGGAACAACAACTAAATCTCTGCCTTCTTTGTAGCCCATTCTGTCACATGACCTTTCCAGGCATCTCAAACAAGCGTCGATGAGGTCATTTCAGGCTAACGTGTCTTCTCCCAAGCATTACTTAGTTGTTTAAATAAAGTCATTAGTGAATATTCTGTAATATGAGAGCCTTCAAAAATACTTGAGTATTTCTTCTTTTTTGAAGAATTTTGGGAAAATGCCTCATCTTACCTTTGGGCATATAAACTAAGAAGATAGTAAGCACTGCTTGAGTGCCAGTTGTTGTTATTAATTCTTTTGTCTATATCATATTTAAAGTAAATAGCTAGTTTTTTGTCTTAGTTGGTTTATACATATCTTTTCTTTAAATGTTATTTGCATCACCTAGAACAGCAATTTTCAACTGGCGTGCTGTAGCACACTAGTGTGTTGCAAGAATTTTTAAAACATGTGATACCTGACTATTTAGTTAGGGGCACTGACCTCTTTTCTCTTAGCTTGTCAAATAAAAAAATGACAATGGTCAATACAACAATAGCCATCTTGTGTGAATGAATCAAAATTATACCTACTTTTTAAATCAGATTGACAAAAACTATACAAGGTGTACCTCCTAAATGTATACACCCTTGGAATAATTATGAAGGCAGTGTTTATTAAAATACATTTCATTTTCAAAATATAATAGACTCTACAATTGTGTGTATATACTTTTTGGGTGGCACCCTGTATTTTTTGGTGTGCCGCAGAATTTTAATAATTAGTTTATGTGTGCCATGAGATGAAAAAGGTTGAAAATCACTGACTTAGAACATTAAATACAGTGAAGGACAGGAAATAGGTGCTAACTAAGATCTTTATTGATTATTTAAATAGAGACATAACCTTTGACTCATTCTAAGAATTGAAAGATATCAGCCCTTTTACAAAAGGGGTTAGGACATAGAGGGGTAGGAATGTTCCTTTAAGCATCAGCCCAAAAGGACATTTGCTCAAAATGAAGTTTTTAAAATAAGGACCAATAACTCCTTTGTTCTGCATTTTCAGGTATAGGAAATACTGTCTTTATCTTTTACTAATTAATTTAAATTATATATTTAAACTTGATTTTCTAGGATACTGTTTTTGAATAGCATAGGTCAGGAAACTGATAAAATCATATTATTTTTTCTTATTGCAGACGTGATACATTTTTGTTTGGGAAATTTTTCTTAGAAAAGTTCAGAAAAAAAGAGGACAATTAAAACCATATATATAATGCACACACTTAAAGATAATCACAGATAATATTTTAATATGTAACCTTCTAGTCTTTGTTCTAGGCCTATGTATTTTATTTTTAAATTAGTATCTCATGTATTTTTATAACATGATTTTAGCCCAATAAATCATAACTAGTTTTGCCATGCGATATGTCATATTTGTTTTACTGGCTCTGTGGTGTTCTATTGTACAATTACAGGACCATTCATGTAACCATCCACCTCATTATTGGGTATTTAGGTTATTGCCAATTATGACGATACCTGGTGCACATCTATGATTATTTCTTTTTTTTTTTTTTTTTTTTATCCTCACCAGAGGACATTTTTCCAATTTTTGTACAGATAGAGTGGGAGGGAGAGAGAGAGAGAGAAACATCCACGTGAAGGGACACATGGAGTGGTTGCCACCCGCACAACCAACCAGGGCCGGGGACAAACTGCAACCGAAGTACATGCCCTTAGCGGGAACCGAACCCGGGTCTCTCCAGACCGCAGGCCGACGCTCTAACCGCTGAGCCAACCGGCCAGGGCTATGATTATTTCTTTAGGATAATATCCCACAGTAGAAGTTCAGGGTTAAGGGGCATAAAACAATTTGAGACTTTGTAATTGTCTCTCAGAGAAACGCGCCAGCTCACACTCCCGCGCAGCAGGCACACATCGAGGTACCAAATGGAGGCTATTATAAAATAAATCCTCATATTACAGTATTTTCTTTGCCCATTTAAAAACTTCAAAATAAACCTTTTCAATGACCATATCAATCAAGAGGTCAAGTTTAGAACAATGATGACCTTCTTTCATCTTTAGTTTTTGCAAATTCTTTGATCTGCTAGAACAAACCATGGGTCAGGTGACCCAAGCACCTCGTTTATGTGAATAGTTTAATTTAACTCTGGTTATTAGATAAGCCTTTTTTACCTCTTTTTCCAGGGCATAATATCTCTGCATATATATACTGGCTTATGTTTTGTTGAGATCTGCAGTGAGAAAAATCTGTCTTGTTCCCCTCTCAGAGCTACTTAGACTTCAAAACAAGGCGTGAGTCTGGACATAACTAGCATCTCTTGTCATTCCTGAGAAAACTTCAAGGGAAGAGGCGTGAAGACTAGATGCTAATGCATCATTATTCTTGGTCTGGTCTGTACTCAGACATGACAAATATTAGAGATATTTGTGAAAATAAAAATTCTTATATAAAACTAATAACAATTACGTTCACAAAGAAGGTCGCTTATTTCTCTCTGGTTTGCCCGACTTCCTTTCTCGGTTGACCTCACAACTTTTCAACAGTGCTTTTGGACCCTTGGTCCACTAACCATAAACTCCCTTCCCCTAAATCTTGCTTTTACTACAACTTGATTCTCCTCTAAGAGAGTGCACTTGAAGGCTGGGCCACGGCTCTTCGTTGTCCACAGTCCTTAGACCCAGAGGAGCTGTGGTCATCGTTGCTTCCAGACATTACCGTGCTGCCATCACAAAACTGTATGATCCCTGTTGCCCCATGAAATTCCTATTGACCACATCCTACCCTTCTTCTTGGCTAACTTATCATCTCCCTGTCACTTCGCCATGTCTGCTGAGGTCTCAGAACCTGGCTCACCTCTTCACCCCAACTGCCTCCACCGGCGTGATCTCCGGCGTTCATGCGTGGAGGACACGGGGGATTTGGCTTCGGAGTCCAACACTTCACCTCCACTGGGTTTTGCCAGCCTAGTCACATTGCCCACACAGGGCCTCATCCTTCGAATGTTCTGGAACCTCAAACTCCAGTGTAACTATGTCTGATTACAGCTTTATAGCCCGTCAGTTCCCTCACCCATTCATTTCCAGGATCTTCGGTCCCTATGCTCCTCTCCTTCGTTCCTCCTTCACCAACAATACCCTTCCCCTCACTCTTAGTCAGCTCAGAGTCCGTGATTTATCACTTTAACCAATTTCTTGCCAAAACCTCAAAGCCCTTAATCTCTTAGCTTTCTAAATCTGTCCGCAAAATTCCAGTCTTGGGTTAGTCCAACCTTGTTTGCTTCTGCATGCAAGCTGTTGCCTGCTGTTGGAAAAACCCAGTCATGCCAAGGAATGCCACTCGAATTTTATTGTCTCCAGACCCAGTGCCATTCGGTAAGCCTTGTGTGGTCATCAAGCTCGCTCACTGTCCATATCTGTAACTGCAGACGTGCTGGCTGTCCTCAACTCCCTTGCCTACCACTGGTCCCCTTCCCAGGTGACAGTTCACTTTGGTGAAACTCTTCTGGCAATGACTTCATAATTCCCAGCTGCTGGGGACACTTATTAGTCCCCTTCCCTCTCTTTTTTCATCGTTTCTGTGACTTTGACTGTCAAGAAGTTTCTTTGACTTTATTTGGTGACATCTTCCTGTCTTTCCTCATGTCTGCTCCTCTCCCTCATTGACCCTCTGGCTTTGCCTGACCTGAAATGTGCTGTTGCTGGGATTCCGACCTGAATCTCTCCCTCTTTTACTCTGCTCTGGCTCTCCATGCTGATCTACCCATGCACAGACATCAGTCACATGCCTCTCAGATTTGCATTCCCAGGCAGGATCTCGCTCCTGAGCTCCAAAACTATTTAGCCAGCTGGCTATCTGACAACCCCATGGACAGTTCAATCACATTAGGTCAAAGAATTCCTTATCCAGTTTGCATTGCTCTTGAGTTTCTTGTCTGGGCAAAAGGTAACAATACTCATCCTACATGTCAGCTATCTTTCCCAGTCTACCAAATCATCCCCAAACTTTGTGGGTTAAAACAACAGTCATTTCTAAGTGCACAGTTATATGGATGAGGAATGTGGGCTGAGATAAGCCAGGCGGTTCTTCTGCTGGATTCAGCTGGGTTCAGTTATGTTTGCAGTCACCGGGCCATTGATGGCCTCACTCATATACATGGGAGGTGGCTGGTTGTTGGCTGGGGCTACGGGGCTCACTGAGCCATTGTCCAGCCAGCCAGTCTAGGCTCATTCACATAGTAGCGATCTCAGGATTCCCAAGAAAAACAAGAGAGAGAGGAAGATGTAAAGTCTCTTGAAGCCCAGGCTCAGAATTCCTACAGCATCACTTCTGTCTCATTCTGTTGGTCAGAACAAATCACAAGGCCAGCCCAGGTTCAGGGAGTGGAGAATCACATTTCCCCTCTTGATGTGAGGACCTGCAAGGCCACGTCACAAGGAATGCGTGTGTGGTGGGGGCCGGGGTGGGTGGATGGAGTGAGTGGGAGGGAATTAGTGGCCACTTTTATAATTGCCTACACTCACAACTCAAGTCAACTCGTATCGCTTGCTTTTCTTCTCGCACTTCTATCAGTCATAAAGCCAGGCTAATTATGCCTTTATGGAAACGCACCTATTTGTTCCGATCTTCAACAACTGGGCTAAATGATTCTTAAGCTTAATCTCCGTGTCAGTTTTCTCGGGGTGCTGTAACAAAGTGCTGCGGACTGGGTAGCTTTCGCAACAGAAACGTATTTTCTCACAGTCTGAGTCTGAGACAAATTGTAGCAGGATTGGTTCCTTCTGAGGGCCACGAGGGAAGGATCCGTTCTAGGCCTTTCTTCCCGGCTTGCTAATGCCTCTGTTCTTCCACGTCTTTGCATCGTCTTGCCTCTGTGTGTCCATGTTCAGATGGCCTCTTCTTATAAGGATGCTAGTCACATTGGATTAGCGGCCACCCTAATGACCTCATTTTAACTTCATCACCTTTGCAAAGACCCTATCTCCAAATCTGGTCACATTGCAAGGTACTGGTGACTGGGACTTCAGCATGAATTTTTTTTTGGGGGGGACACAATTCAGCCCATAACAACCTCCCCCACAATCCTCCACTTCATTCTAAGATGGCAATTTTATAGTGGTAGGGTAGACATCTCAGGCTTTGTTAGGGTTGGTAAGGCCAAGTGATATATTTTTTTGCCATTATTTTTATTTATTTTATACTTTTTATTATTATTATTTTTTAAATCCTCACCTGAGGATATTTTTCCATTTATCTTCAGATAGAATGGGGAAGAGAGAGAGAGAGAGAGAGAGAGGGAGAGAGAGAGAGAGACATTGATGTGAAAGAGATACATGGATTGGCTGCCTCCCACATGATCCTGACCAGGGCCAGGGACTGAACTGAAACCAAGGTACCTGCCTTTGACTGGAATTGAACCTGTGACTCTTTGATCTGCAGGCTGACACTCTAAATGCTCAACCAAACCAGCCAGGGCTATTATTTTTATTTTTTAAATATATATTTTTTAAATTTTTCAATTAGTGACATACAATATTATATTAGTTTCATCTATACACCCCAGTGATTAGACATTATGTAACTTACTAAACCATTATTATTATTTTTTAACCACAGTCTACATTCAGCACCATTCACACAGTGTCAGATGCGCAGAAAGGTGGCCAGGAAACCGTGTGTTCTGTAGAGTGGTCCCCGCTGCCCCAAGCACCTGCCTGACCCCAGGGCCCATTGTCTCGTCATTGCTGACTTACTCTCCACGCTGCAGCCCACATCTCTGCTTTTCCCATTGTTGCTTTATGTCTCCCTCCCAGACCGTAAGCGCCATGTGGGCAGCTCGCTTTGTCTTTGTGTCTCCAGCACGAGGAACAGCAGGCCTCCAATACACAGCGGTTTATAATGACTGCCTGCTTGTGAAAAGAATAAGTAAAATTAACTCTGGGAGCTGGTCTTCTAGAAACACAGTGATTTCAAGATTTGTAATTTAGAAAAGAGTATTGAATTTTGTGGCCTAGTGCCTTTTGACTGATCATCAACAAAAAAGGCAGATGATTCTAGCCTTCACCCTTTCAAATCGTGTTATAACTAGTGCAGAATAATTGAAGGGATGTGACAGAGAGACTAGAACTTCTGAGACCCACCTGTGCAATTAGAACATGTTCTGTTAAGTAAAGAAAGAAGCTGAGACTGCATTGTAAATGACAGCAATGCTAGACTTTTCAGAAGCAGTTTATATCAGGATTTCCTATAGCAGCAGAAGAAACCGGGTATGTGTGTGCAGAGGGGGAGAGAGAGATGTTTTAGGAAATTGGTTCATGTAGTTGTAGAGTCCTGGTAAGGCCAAAATCTGCAGCGTAGGTCAGCATGCTGGAGACACAGGGAAGAGTTGCCCTTCAAGTCCATCGGCCTTCTGCTGACAGTATTCTTGCTCAGGGTAAGTCAGTCTTTTGTTCTAGTCAGGCCTTCAACTGATTGGATTAGGCCCACCCACATTATGGAGGGCAATCTGCTTTGCTCAGAGTCCACCAATTAAAATGTTAATGTCGTCTAAAAAACACCTTACGGAAACATTCAGAATAATGTATGACCAAAAAGCCAGGCACCATGGCCCAACCAAGTTGACACATAAAATTAACCATCACATGATCCAACCCTCCTCGTTCCATGAGGTACTTCATGATATAGAATGTAATGACTGGCTGCCCGGCTAGTGTGGCTCAGTAGTTGAGCATCGACCTACGCACCAAGAGGTCACAGGTTCAATTCCTGGTCAGGGCACGTGCCCTGGTTGCAGGCTCGATCCCCAGTAGGGGGCGTGCAGGAGGCAACTGATTGGTGTTTGTCTCTCACATTGATGTTTCTATCTCTCTCTCTAAAAAATCAATAAAAACATATTAAAAAAAGAAGAACAACTGACCTACGTACATACATAAAAGACTCTTGTTGAAAGTGCCCTTAAGTCTTGCCTAATGCGGATGTCAGCCAGCATTTAAAAAAGATAATCAATGGTCTACAAAGGAACAGCCATGTTTCTGTAGCTAGAGTGGAAAATATATGAGCCCTGAGTGTTTAAGAAAACTAAAATCCTTACTCTATGGTGGACTTAGTTCCAGTTGATAAGAGACAACACAGAAATAGATACAATATTCATTTTAATGCAAACATGAAATTAAAATTCTGGTATGTTCTGGGAAGGGGTGTTATAGATTAAACAAAATAATGAAGATCAGCGGATCTGAAGTGCTGTTAGGACAGCTTTTGTTTTCCGTTGTTATTGCTCTGTGATCTAGTTGTGATTCTCATCAAACTCCTTGTTGTTTCTTGTCTTTGAGCGGACTCAGACAAGTTATGAAAAGACATAATTGTTCCCTTAGACAGTTTTTGGATTCTGAGAAAGTCCTTCATAACAGAAGAGGCCTTTGTGGGTAGTCATTTGAGGGGCAATAACAGGCTACATTTTCATTAAGCCTTAAGAACTTTATTAAGGTGAGGTATTTGGAGAAAGCTATTTTTTTTTTTCCTTCCAATGGCCAAATATTCAAATGATGAAATACTGTCTTCAAAGATGTCTATAGGCATCTGGCCTTGACTTAATACGGTGTGTTTATGAAATCAAGGGAAGAGAGAAAAGTTACTTGTAATGATGAATTCAACACAATTATTGAACACTGCCATCGTGCTTACTAGTGAGTATCATCCTGGCTGCAGATTCCTCCACTTTCACTTGGAAGCAGAGAATCTCTGACACATTTAAATCTTCCCAGGCAGGTTTGTGTAAGAGTTCTACATTGCTTTAAACTTCTGATCACTCCAAATTGAAATCTATCCATACAGAACTTCTAGGACATTCAGGTACAGTAAATGGTGGAGGTCTGGTACCTTAGAGCTAGCCCCGCAAGTTACTAAGTTTCAGTTTTGCGATCTGTAAAATGGTCATCTTACATTTACTGTAAAATTGTAACATCTACCTTTTCAAGTTATTCTAAGAGTTAAATGAGATAATACGTGTGAAAAGCTTAGGACAGTGCTTGGCGTTTGGGAAGCAACAGAAGCTTCCACGGTGATGTTGGTAAGCAAGGAGGAAGATGCTGGGCCCCCGTGAACAGATGTTACCAGGTTAACAAGAGACAGTTTTGGGGAAACTGTAATATCCACGTGACCCCATTTTTTATCTGTCTTCTGGATTTGTTCCCACAGACCATATTGGTGATGAGGTAAGTTTCAATCAAATATTTTCTGGAAAAAAACACATTTATCCCTTTGTTGAGAAGCCTTAGGCCTCAATACACACCAGTCAGGTCATTTCTAGAAGGTTTGCTGTCTGCGTCAGATTTTAACATTTTTTTCCTGATTTGTAAACAAAATAGAACAAATTGCCCATTTATTTGCAGGGAATAAAAACATGTAAGACCAATGAAAATTAGCAGGTAAAACTCCAGAATACCACGAGTCTTCAAAAAATACAATCCAATTATGGGAGAAAGGTAATACCAGTTCTTTTTTGGTTGACCTATAATAAATGCAGATTGCTTAGGTATTTAACATAGAGTGGTATTTCAAAACCAAATGGTGACTATTATCAGTGGAAAAGTAATATTAAGGTAGAAATTAGTACTTTGGCTTTATAAATGAGAAAAAATTCTTTTGAGCATAACCACCTGAAAAATTGTAACTCTGCATCTGAATCATTCTTTCAACAAGTATTCTTGGGGGCTCTGTCGTGTTCCAGGCCCTGTTTGAGAATCAAGGTAGGCAGCAGAGAGCAAGAAAGGCCTTGGCTTTGGTGGGATGTGTAAGCTAGCAGGTGGAGACAGAATACAAAGAATAAAATTAAACGCAGGCACCGGATAATTTCTAAAAGTGATATATGCTGTGATGATTAAAAAAAAAAAAAGGACGTGATGGGAGGTGGAGGGGGTGCTCAGCCTGGGGGTTCAGGGAAGTCCAGCGGTGGAGGTCTTTGTGGAGCACTGCTCACGTGGCTGCTGCTGGACGAGCGAGGGGGCGTGGCCAGAGGTGCGGATGGAGGTTCGCGGAGCCCAGACCCCCGGGGACTGCAGATGAACCGTGAGGAGTTTGGAACTTGTTCTCTGTGATGGGGCATGCACTGGAGGTCTTTAAGCAGGGGAGGGATGTGGCCTGACTTAGTTTGCTTTGAGGAGGACGGTCACAGCAGCGGCAGGAGGAGGGGGGCAGGAATGAACCCTGGACGTCCTGTGTAACAGGTGAGGGGTGGCCGAGGCCGACTGAAGACGGACAGTCGTTAGCCTAAGCAAAGCAGCGTTTGGGCAGCTGCCTCTGTTTACCAGCTTCACGAGGACATCTGAGTGTTTGGTAGGAATGCAAATGACACACTGGAAGTGGGCAACTGAGACATTAAGCTGTGCACCAACCCGGCCCGGCCCAGCCTGCTGTCTCGTGCAGGACGTTGTCGTGAAGAGGATCCGGTTCTGTAGGAAAGCAGTGTTTGCTGGGGGAAAGGAGAGGGGAGAGGGTTGGGGAAACTAAGGGTGACCACAATTAAAGAGCACATGCAGGACAGATGCCCGAGGTTCTCGGCAAGGAGTTAAATTCCAGGGGTGGGGGCGGTGGGCGCACCCCGGGTGTTCTCGCACACCTTTGGTGTTTGCAGCAATCAGTGCTGGACGGGAAGGCCTGGCAGGCCTCGTGTCGGGTCGTGCAAAGAACGCTGGCCCAGCCCTGGCCGGTTTGGCTCAGCGGTAAGAGTGTTGGCCTGCGCTAAGGGCATGTACCTCGGTTGCAGTTTGTCCCCAGCCCGGGTTGAGGGTCGTGTGTGTGTGGCAGCCACTCATTGTGTCCCTTTCACATCGATGTCTCTCTCTCTCTCTCTCTCTCCCCCTCCCACTCTATCTGAACAATAAATGGAAAAATGTCCTCGGGTGAGGATGAAGAGGTCTTGGGAAGCCCCCGGTCACTGCCTCGTTGCTCTGGCGGGAAGGTATCTGGGGCTCTTCCAGGCCGACACTTTCTCCTCTCTCCCTCTCTCCCTCTCTCTCTCTCTTTCTCTCTCTCTCTCTCTCTCACACACACACACACACACACACCCCTTGGGTATTGTATTTGTGGCAGGGATCAGATACATTGTGGGGTTCAAGGTCAGCAAGTGAAGCCACTCAGCCCTGCAGAGTCGGGGTAAAGGCTACTGGTCCTCCCCATCACAGGAGCCTTAACTTCAGCCCAAGTGGCTGCCAATCCTGTAATCCCCAGTTCCCCACCCCAGCTGAAGTTCCTTCTCGGCCTTATTTTGTTTGGTTTCCCAGAGAGCAGTTCTGTTTGGTTCAGCCCCCGAGTTGCCAGCCTGGTCCTGGTTCATGGGTGGCCTGGGGCTGGCCCCTGTCTGTCCACCCAGCAGTGCCGGGCGGATCATTGAGGTCAATGCCAGACGGGCCCAGGGTAGCTGTTTGTAAAGAGGAGCCGTCTGGGTTTCCCCACAGCCTGGGGCCACAGGCAGTAGAGGGGGAGGCACTGTGGGGGGCCGGGCTGTCCCTGTGCAGGGTGGCGGAGGGTTGTGATGGAGCAGCCGGCAGCAGAGAGACGCTGCCCATGGCTGAGGCGTCTGCTCTCAAAGGGAGTGTGCGAGATGCAGTGGTCAGATGTTCACTCATAAAACAAAGCGAAGATGTGAGACAGTTCTCCAGTAAATTCAGCATTTCCCATCTGCCTTCCTCAGCCGGGGCTGTTATACTCTGGTGGTATTCACGCCGGCATTTACTCCTGCCGGCTCTGGAGGCTGGCATCTGAAATCAGGATGCTGGCATGTCTGGTCTGGGGAGGGCCCTCTTCTGGGTGGCAGACTGCCACCTTCTTGTTGTGTCCTTTTGGCCTGAAAGAGAGACTTCTGGTCCCTTCCTTCAGTTGCAGGGCCACTCAACCCATCCTGGGGCTGAGCCCGCGTGACCTAATTACCTCCCGAAGGCCCTGCCTCCCAAAACCATTGCTCGAGAATCATGTATTGAACTTTGCTGTATGAATAACAGCATGTGAATTTGGAGGGGACACAGAGATTCAGACCGTAACCTCCCCTTATCTAAGCTGAGAGGGCTTTATCTTTTATCCTGGCAATATGGGCTTCTCTCCTTCTGTGTGATTATTATGTTAAAAATGTATTTTTCTCTTTCTTCCCCTTGAGGGAATTAAAATATATTACATATAATGAATATAAAATATATAATTTGCTACAATTCAATAGCAAAAAAAACCTAATAACTGGATTTTAAAAATGGGCTAAAGACGTGAATCGACATTTCTTCAAAGAAGTCACACAGATGGCCAACAAGTAAATGAAGAGATGCTCAGCGTTACTAGTCATCAGGGAAATGCAAATCAGAACCACAATTAGATGTCACCTGACACCTGTCAGGATGGCTATCATCACAAAGCAGACCACGTGTGCTGAGGCCCGTGGAGCAGCGTATGCCCCGCTCCTCATCTGGTTTTGATGGGTGCCAGGTTCCACCACAAGGTGCCGTTGGTGGTAGGAGGTGTGTTGAGAGACCCTGCTTCACCACCGTCTTAGTCAGTTCAGGCTGCGACAACAACACCATGGACATGGTGACTTAAATGATAACCATTTATTTCTCATAGTTCTGGAGGCTGGACGTCCAGGATCAAGTGTCTGGTGAGAACCCAGTTTTTGCCTTGTAGGCAGCCATCCTGTCCATGAGTCCTCATGTGGCAAAAAACCAACCATCAAATAAACAAAAAAGCTGGAAGAAGTGTCTGGGGTGTCCTCTCAGAGCACTAATCCCATTCACAAGAGCTTCACCATCATGACCCAATCACCGTCCAAAGTCCTGCCTCCTAATCCGTCACTTCGAAGGCCACGATCTCAGCGTGTGAGTGGGGGCGGGGCACAAACATGCAGACCATAACGACATGGACTGAATTGTTTCAATAATATTGAATGATTATCTTTTAACCAAAAATGTTCTCCAGGTTCTCAGAATATTATTTCACAAAGGTGAGAAAGTCCTTCTTGCCCAGTAAACCCAGAAACGCATCATGTTGGGGTTTTCTGATAGTTTTGCGTCCTCCCAGATTCGAGGATGAGCCACAGACATGCTCTTAACCTCTGAAATGCTTGAAGTTAGAAGTTTAGCAAATGCCAACACATTTCTTGAGCGGCTGGGAAGAACCGAATCCCGTGGATGTAAATTGTTATTATTTTATAGTAATAAAGCTCCCTGCCGGTATTCCAACAGAGTCCCCATAAAACACACTGATCCACTGGCCACAATCTGGCTGCGTCATCAGAATAGACAAAAAGGAATTGTGAAGATATTGATTTTATATCAACCCAGACCGACTGACACATGATTTAGGAAACATTTAAATAAAAGTCCAGTCTGAGAAAGGGGATGATATGAGTGTTCAAGACAGAGGGACGGTCCGTCTTGGGATCTGACTGATGTTCACATGTGTGACTGCCGTTGACTGCGCAGGGTGGGCACCAGGTGATTGGGGTGGGCGCTTTGTGCAGGCTTGATCATTCGGTCAGGGGATGTTTTCTGTGGATTCTCAGAGGGCGCAGCAGCCCTGCTGAGCTGACTGTGTTGATGGGCAACGACTCTGGAGCAGCAGGTTGGTGTGAGGCTGCCCAGGCAGCAGCTTCTCTCTCGCGCTAACACACGTGGTCCTCACCAAACACTCACCCAGGCCACTGTCTCCTGAATCACTTCTTCTCAAGTTTAAGTCTGAGCTTCTCTAGGGGACCAGTCCTGACTTTCTAATTTACACTGATCTCACCTTCCCTAACATCCACACAGTCAGTAAATTGATTATGAATGACCTTGAACTGTTCTCTGTTTTCATGCATTAATTTCATCTTCCAATCTGGACAGTAGGCTCCTTGGGGTAGAGACAGCTCTCAGAACTGGCCTATCCGTTTGCTATGGCTTTGGTTCACACTGTCATCCACAGTCTTGCTGGACCAGCGCAGGAGATTCTTAACTGACTCACTTAAAAACAAAGTTTCTAAAACACCAATCTGACTGCCGTTCTCCATTGTTTAAAAACCCTTAGTGAGTCCCACTGCCTTTGGTTTAATGTCGCACTCCTCGGTCCAGCCCTCCATGACCTGGTCCAGTCGCCGCTCTGCCCAGTCCCGTGGCTCAGCTTCTGCACCTCCCTTCCCCCAGCCGGAGCTAGTTCTGGGTGTCAAAGCGTGATGTGGTCTCTCATCCCACCGAGCCTGCGCTCTGCCCAGCCCTTCCCCAGACCTCTCCAACTCTTACAGTTCTGTAATGTCTAGCATGTTATAAAAAACAATGCACATTTTCCGGACTAAAACAGTGACATTAAAACTGAAGGAAGAGAAGTACAGGATGTATGCAATAATGAACATTATTTGACCAACCAGACACATATATAATTTGTACAGGTTAAAAAAGCATATTAATAACTTCATGAGGTTAACCAATTTAGGACTCAATTAGAAATGTGATCCCAGGAACTACATACAAATTATTATAATTACGGTGACAGGAAATGGCACTCCTAGGAAATGGTAGGAGGCAGAAATTTAAAAGGGAAATATATTATGTAAAAGTCAGGCAGCTTGTCTTTGCGGCCCTAAGAGTTGAATTGGGAAAATTAAAGATCTCTGATCATAAAACTACCAGCAGAATGAAGTACTGAGCTAATCCACTCAGCGGAGAGCAGTTCACCACCGTAATTGGAAATACAGGCTTGTGGTTACTTAACAGAAACGAATACTTAATCATGTCAGGGCCACTGTGTGCCATGGATTTAACACACCATCTCTACCATATTTTGCAACTTGGACAATTAATTCCACACCTGTACTGCCCCGTATCCAGATTTATAAAACATGTCCTCCCCATAAAAATAAATGTATGTGGCAAATAGCCCTCTCTCTTGTTTGCCAAAAAACAGATTACTATCAGGAAGGCCGAATTATCACCTGCTGTCAACAAATGGATCACCCAAGTTAAGGTCATTATCATTGCTGTCGTTGTCGTATATATTAAAACTGTGATGTATGAACATAGGAACGAAATGGATGATCTTGAATTTATCTGGGTTTCTATTAGACCTTTTTGAACTTCATTTTGCGTGCGTGGAAGATTATGAATTAAACGATCCATGCAGCCGCACATTTTTTAAAGAAGAGAGACTGCTTCTTTAAATGAATTTCTCCCCCCCTTACTGCTAAAGGTTTTAGATGAACTCAGCATCCCATGAACCTTTTCATGTTGTCATCTACTGACATTTTTCTTTCTGGATTTTTAGAAATATAATACAAGATAAAAATTCCCTTGGAGGGGAAACAGCAAGAGGTAGAGATAACAAGAATATTTATTTAGTTTACTCTTCTGCTTTTATTTCCCCCTCATTATTTATGTAATTTATGTTTCTGCTTTCTCTAACCTCTAAAGTCTGTTTTGGTTAACTTTGATTTCCATGATTCTCTTTTATTTAATTAAACTTTTTGAGGACTCCCCCCCGCCCCCTGCACACTCCATTTAAATGAAACATGACGGAGAAGGGAGTGAATATAAACATCTTTGCATAACTGATACGTTGAAAAATGCATGACCACTTAAATGTCACAACTCAGGGAAGCATTTCTTTTTCATTCTAGTGCTACTGAATTTTAAGGACAAGCTGAGTTTTGCATTTATAGCTTTGCTAAAATCAGGCAGCACCATCCTCTTGGGCTAAGAACTATCTCAGTGATACACACTGTGAGATCTCAGTTTCTCCTGACCACCCCCTCCCACTCCTTCATTCCTTCCTTTTTTTTTTTTTTGGCAAATAACCAGGGCTGTGGGCATCACAGGTGTGAGGCCAGCCTTGGACCAAGGCAGCTGAGCCCACATTCAGGGCAGCTGACCCCTCCGACTTTCTGTGCCCCTGGGCCTGTTCCTGAGTTCAGCCAGGTCCAGTCAGCCCCCAGAATTAATTTGATTCAGGCGAGGTCCCTCTTCCCTGCCCGATTGCTCATTTACTTGCTCTCCGGTAGCCAGGCTGCTGTAGCTTAGACTCCAAGAATGAGGTAAGGTCTGATTCAGATGTCCTACCAGCGGATCCCGTGGACAGAAAGGGGCAGGGGAATACAAATCTGAAAGGGAAATCAAAGGCCACAGAAACAATTAGGTTATTTTGAGACAAAATAAATGAGCTAGAAGAAGAATGTAAGGACAGGGGAAGTGGGTCAGGAAACGACCGTTTCCTAAGCACTTACCAAGGGTGAGATGCTCACATGACTCTAGGAGCTAGGCAGCGACACATGAATGGAAGTGCAATGGCTGGATGGCGACTGGGACGTGGCCTTGTCAATTTGTCACAGTCCCCACCACTCCATAGTGTCTCTCTAACACACAAATGACTTTTTAAAGAATGAGAATTTCATGTTGTCTCAGACCTTAACTTAATACTGCATGAGATTGCTGGGGAAAGGGAGGACACGGAGTCAGGGAAATCTATGCTTCTCGAGGAGGCAGCTGCTTCGCAGCTCCCGTCGGTTGTTACCAGGTAGGGATGCATGTGCAGTGATGAGCTCTGATTTTTCAACAGAAGTCTGTTCCAGGTTTGTTAGTGTGCACTGTGTGAAATCTCCTGATTTTTAAATGTTGGCAATGAAGTAAACATTTTAAAAATGACTTCGCACTATCAGGTGTCTGTGTCTGCGAGATGAATGTGTCTGGGGACGGTGGCTCTGCCTTGCCCTGTGACCGCTCTAGCTGACCCTCTCCTCCGCCCAGCCTCACGAGGTGGGTACTGCTGCTCCCTCTCCCAGGACTTCAAGAAAGCTGACAATGAACGTGGAAAAAAATGAATTCAGCAAATTTCTCCTGGACACCTACTATGTTCCAACTGCCAGGTTGTTCCCTGTGGGAAAATGTAGAAGACTGCCCTACAGATACTTCTGGTCTACCTTGGGATCCTGGAAGATGTATGAAAAGTTAACCACCAACACAACCTTTAAATAAAAAACAATACAAGGCTTCCTATGATCAATGTCAAATAAATTGCACAGATAATCATTGTTATAGGAACTCCCAGGAGACCTCTCTTTGGGCTTGCTATAGGGTGAGGAATTTGAACTGGGATCAAAAGATTAAGACTATTCTCTAAAAACAGGTTGGATAAGGAGGACAGAAAGTCAGAGTGACAGACTGGGTGGGACAGCCTCTATTTTGAAAGAATTCCTTCAGGGGATAGTCTCCTTGGCCATGTGGGATTTGACCTAGAGGGTTGGGTCACTTGTCTGTGACTGGACAATAAATTCATGGCAAATCCAGGCATAGAAACCCAGGTGCTATTTTGTGAATGGGCCATGTAATTGGGATCTGTCTTGGATCTTTGATGGGAAAGATCAGAACAGTTCTAACAGGAGACTCAACAGAGTGACTGTGGAGTCTCTCACTGGCTATTTAGAAGCTGCCTAATGCTGTCTTGGAATTTTTCCTATTTTCTTCTGGAATCTTCTCTTCATGTGAAAGCACCGGAATAGTGGCCATGTAGTCCCCAGGAATGAGAGCTGCCCAATGGCAGTTGAACTCTTAATGAACAGTCATTGGAGGCTGCTTTAATGGCTTCCAGCTTGAACCTGGAAGTCAAGAAGATAACAGAAAACAGTCGTAGGAGTGCAGAAAATGAAGGGCGGATGCAGAGAGCCTCTAACTGGAAGGTATCCTAGTCTGCTCTGTAGGGTAGTGATTTCCAAACTTGATTTTGTTAACTACAGAGCCCTTTGTTCAGTTGAACTCACTCAAAAATCCCCCAATTTAAACAGACGAAATGATTCTCCCACGGCCTCTGCACGTACGTCCTTAGGGTTTTGCATTTAGCCCTGGGGATTGGAAATCCATGATCCAATCAGTTTTCTCAAAGAATGAGAAAGATGGATAGAATCAGAGATGGGGGAAGGGTGGGAGTTGGGTGAGGGACAGGGTTCTTGCCACACTGTGGGGCATTAATGGGGGGTCTGGGGTGGAGGTGGGGTATACAAGAGCTATGGAGAGAGGGAAGAAGATATTAGAATTTCTGTGTGTTTTTCTTTTGTATCTCATCCTCCTCAAGTTCTTTTTGCTTTATATGTTATGTATATAATATAATAGTACTGTAGAAGTAATTTATAATTATGTCACATTATTTTATAATTAAAAAACACATTCTGGGGGTATGTGTTCAATTTTGTGTTTTATTTTACTAATGAAGTATAGGGTCCAAAATGGAGACCCACCATCCGAGACTATGGCTTTCAGCCTTTAGTATTTCAATTCTCTTGTACTAAAGGACCCAGATTCCTCCATGACATGAACAAGAAGCCCGGTTTCCCAAGAAGGGAGTGTAACTGCTCGCAGGCATGCTGTAATTTGTCATTGATGGCAGGGTTTGAGGATATCAACATTGCAGTGGTATTTTTGAGAGGGAATTTTTATCATTATAGCTCCGAAACACATCACAAATAGAAACAATAATCTCATTAGTAGCTGAAAATTGTAATAATGCTGTTGAATATAAATTTCACTGCTATGGTAATTTTAAAACACAAGGATGATGAATAAAAAATTGCAGCAGTATTATTGGGAATAAGCTTTATTGCCATGAGTAAGACACAAGTGGGAGGATTGATGGAGACTAAGATTTGGGGTGATTGTTTCAGCCAGTAGGTATTATCAGCGAAAAGGTATGTTTTTCCCTCCAGTATCCTACCCTCACCTTAGGTGGAAAACCCCTGCTCCACAGACAATGGGATAATGCTCCCTTCACTCCAACCCAAACTCACATCTGTTTCTTACTCATCCTTTTATCACCTTAGTAATGTTATCCTATTGCTTAAGCCAAAACCAAAGATTGTTCTCTCCCTGTCCCTCCACATCAAACTCATCACCAAGTGCTGTCAGTTCTGGCTTGAGTCAGTTTGTTCCTCTCCATCTTCTCTGCCACCCCCAGGTCCAGTCCTGGGCCATACAGTCAGTATCTTCCTTTTATCTGCCCACTCCCTGTATTGCTCTCTTCCAACCAGTTCTTCACTAGAGTGAGCCCCTCTCTATGGTCATTGGATCAACCACCTTCCAGCTAAAGTTCTCCTGTGGCTGCCCTTATTTACACATTCAAACCCAAACTCCTTACTGTGGTCTTCAAAGCGGTAGGATGGCCAGCCTCATCTCCTGCAGCTCCCTCCCTGGGTCACTGAGTCTAGCTACTCATAGGTTCCTTCTAATTCTTGGATGCTGCTGTGGACTGAATTGTGCCGGCCACACCCCCATTCACATGTTGAAGTTCTCAACCCTGCTTTAGTGTGATGGTGTTGGAGATGGAGCCTTTGGGAAACTCATTACGTTTAGATAAGTTTATGAAGGTAGGGTCCTCATGATGAAATTAGTACCCTCATAAAAAGAGATTCCAGAGAGCTTGCTTCTCTCTGTCTCTACCGTATGTGGACACAGCAAGAAGATGGCCTTCTGAAAGCCGTAAGAGCACCCTTCCCTGGAACCGAGTCAGCCAGCACCTTGATTTCGGACTTCTCAGCCTCCGGAACTGTGAGAAATAAATGCCTATTGTTTAAGCAGCCCAGTCTGTGCTATTTTGTTATGGCAGTCTGAGATGACTAACACAGCCACCAAGAGATTGCCAGCCCTGGGACAGTTTTGTTTCCCAGCTCTGAGCTGGCTATGTCTACCTTTAGGTTCTCAGCTACATGTGTACCTTCCTTGAAGAGCTCCTTGCTGACCACACCAGTTGAGATGGCCATTCTGGGCCTTCTTTACTGTCCATCTCCTCCTCAGAGCTGTGGCCTCCACTCCTCCAGGGGGCACTGTTCACACAGAATATAGGGTGAGAGGTGGCCCATGGAGCTTTGTAATGAAGCATCTTTTTTTCTGTTTTGTGGGGTTTTTTCTCTTTGTTTTCTGTTGTTTTTTTTTGAAACATCTCTTTTCTTTTCTTCACATTGTTTCAGTTGACATTACCTTGCATGTTTGTTTAGTGCTTATTGCTTGGATAAACAAAAACCCAGTCTTTAAAGGAAGGGAGATCTTGTGACTTTCAGATTTGTAGTTCTGTATCTGATGGGGACGGTGGACACCATCCCATAAGGGCAAACAGGATACCCAGGTGTTCCTGTTGCTTTGCTGAACTCTCCATAGAGCAAGCCAGGCAGACATTCCTCGCCGGGCAGACGTGCCGTGGGGTAGCGAGTGGGTGTCCACTCGCCTCCTGCCTCTGCTCAGCTGTGAGAACCGCATGGCGCGGCGCCTTACCAGGCCACACTGGACCGAGGCAGAGAAAATGCAGTAATACCCACCCTGTCTTTATAATTTTGACATTTTGTTCATCATTCATTTTTTTTTGTGTTAGTGTTTAACCTATTGCAGTCAAATATTATCTTGATGACTGAGGTTTTGGTGCTCTCTTAAGTTTTGCACCCAAGACAAGTGCCTCACCTGCCCCGCCCTCTTCCAGGCCCTGGCTGGGAACTGTCTATTGATCAGGAATATTTAAGGAGCCTGTAAGGAGTCAGAGGCCTTGATGTGGCTCAGTGGGAGAGTGACCGATGGGTGAAGTGGGCTGTGGTGTGCATGCCCACCCAGCTAAACTGACAGATGAAACAAGTGTCAGGGGCTAGGACATTTCAGGCGGTTACTTGTTAACAGCCCAGCATTGACTGAGGCCCGGGAGCAGGCTCATACAAAATGGAAGGAAGAGTGGAGCTTGGGACTTTCATGGTCTTGAGTTCAAGTCTTGCTTTTGCCAACGTATTAGCTGTGTGATTGGGCCAAGGGATGTATCTTCCCCGAGCTCCAGCATCCTCGTTAGTAAAATGGAGATGGTTGTGAGCCTTCAATGAGGTCGTGGATCCATTTGACAGGCACACTTCCACCGAGCGCCCAGAACCTGCCCATCACTCCTGGGCTCAGCGCTGGATTCGGAGGTGAGGGAAAGAAACCATCCGGGTTTGTACTCTGGGGGGGAGGTGGCATTAACCAAGTCACAAATGTAAGTACCCACGCTATGGCAGGGGTAGTTGCCCTCTTAGAGAGAGTAAGGGAGAAGCGATGATTCAGGTGAGATCGGAAGAGAAAAACAGGAGTTCATGAGCTATAGCAAGTAGGGGGGCTTCCAAGAAGGGGACACAGCTCAGAGAAGACCCAGTGTGGGGAAGGGCATGGCCCAGTGACAGTGCGGCTGCAGCGCAGAACATTGACTTATATTGTTTATGTGCCATTTTAACCATTATCAGCCACTCTGCTGGCTCTGGCGACAAGGGGAGGCGAGGACCCAGAAGGTTCCCTGGCTTATGCATGCCGCCACAGGAAGAACTGAGTTCTAGATATGAGGCTGTATTTCTAGAGGTTTCCAGTAAGGAGCAGGGGAAGCCAACAGGGTGAAAAAATGGAGTTAAGCCAGAAAGCGCCAGCTTAGGGTGGACAGTGGATAAGCAAGAAGGGGCCCTTCTGTGTCACCTGTCTTATTTCTTCAGAAATAAAAACTGTTTTTCCAGAAATAATTTAAGTATTCAGTAAGAAGAAGAGGTCCTGGGCTGGAAATCTCCAGTGTTTTAACATTTAACATAAAATGCCCTGGTGTTTTAACATTTCTGAGCAAAATGTCCAAGCAGCTCTCATGGGCTCTGCCCACTCTCCCCAAGATATAGTTGAGTTTGGGGAGAACTCTAAACATTTCAACTGCTAATGTGCTTCCCGGGGCCTGTTACAAGATCAGGTGAGAGAGTAAGCCTGTTGAACTTTAAAAGTAATTTGCAAACTGAAAGGCTTGATGTTGGCGAAGTCCGTCATCCCCAGAGGTCACAGAACAGGTGGAAAAGGGCTGCTAATTCTGTCCCTCAGCCTCCTGATTTCCCAAACCCGGTGTGACCGCAGAGAGCATGAGTTTCCAAACTTTTCCTTGAGACACTGTGCGGTTAGTATTTGTCACGCAAGGGCCATCTGTGCAGCTGATACGGCCTGGGAACTTTCCCACCAGAGTCCACCAGAGAATGGCTTTCCGTGGCCTTTTGCATTTGAACTAGTAACCCAGAGGTGAGAAATTCTCTACTGCGTTACTGACGCCCTCAGCTCGCCCAGCCCCCCTGAGCAGCCGTGACACAGAGTCACGTGTGGCACACTGCGTGGGCTCATGATGGAAAGCTACTCCAGACTGAAAGCTAATCCTCCATGCAAATCCCGCGATGCCAGCCTAGCAATTAACAGCTCTGACTTTCTGAGAGGGGGCTGCCTAGAGCTTAATCATTGCCAAACTGTTCACAATCCCAAAAGAGCGGTGGTGAGGTCATAGCAAAACCCCCTCTGTAGTCTGTTGTTTATGCCTCTCATTAGCCTAAGTGCTGTCTTTTGCTTTCTTTGCTTTTGGAGGGAAGAGGAGGCAGTTCTAATGAATGCCCTGCAAGGGATCAGAGGGATTCAAGTGAAGTTTCAGGACATCTTGGGGGTCACGAGATGTTTTGACAACGATGACAAGAATAGCAATCAACAGGTTGTCCTCCCCATCTAGGGTCTTCTGTGGGCGGGAAAAAGCAGTCATTATGAAGGCCAGAGAGGCTCGGTGTCATTTTGTTAATAAAGGCTTTATAAGAACCAGGAGAACACCATCTGGTCCTGGGTCTCTGCCAGGTTGAGGAGACTTTAATAGCTTCTTGAGTTTCAGCAGTAAAAATTGGTCTACCCAGGGAACAGAACATGTGCTCGGGAATGGTGAGGAGTTAGAGCTGATTTAAAAAGTGAGGGGGCCTCAGCTAACCCTCTGCATTGGCACAGGGCAGAGATGGACTGTGTGGCCAGAGCAGCTGCTCTAATGATGCAAAAAAGAATAATTTATGGCTGCAACTGAGCATTCCAGGTGACACCATTGTCTGGGATCTGTGCGTCCACAGGAGGGGGACTCGTTATGTAAAAGGCTGTCCAAGAATCCTTTAGGCAAGAGACCTCATTCATAAACTGAGTGCCCTAGAAAGGAGTGTTTCAGGTGAGGGTTTGTATGTCCCTTTTGCAGATAATGGTAATTAGCATGGGTCAAAGGAGATGGGGATTTTTCTAGTTTATGAAACTTGTAGGCCAAACTGAAACCCGGTGACCTACTTCATGAAGTAAACTGTCGAAGGGTTGACAGTCACCCTCCGGAGAGTTGCTTGTCCCCCCTAGAGTGAAGGAAGATAATATTTATTCATGGTATTAAAATATTTAAATCAAGTCATTCCATAGCAGTTTCCCGGACAGAAAGAAAAACGTACAGGGACACTGGTTAGAGATGTTGCTACAGATTAAGACTATGGAGGCAATTAATATTGAGAAAAAGTCAATCTAGCAAGGTAAAACACTGAAATATTTATATAAAATGTTTAAAAAATCCTATTAACTATTACCCAGGTGGACATATCTCCATGTAATTATGGAGTTTGCTAACAAAAGCAAATTTCTCTCTCCTTGGTTCCATCTCTAAGGCATTAGAGTTGGCAGACGTTCTTTTCAGGGGGAAGTAATTTAAATAGATGCTGAATGAGGTAAGGGGCTCCTGTGCAAATTGTTCTTACGCTACAGGTAAGAAGTGTTACTCCCATGGAGCGAGGAGACTGGTCAGAGAGGAGGAGACTGACAGGTGCCTGCTGGGGGCTCAGTACATCCTTGCTGAACGGTATTATAAACAAGGCAAAAGACTGGTTTGGGGGAGTCATGAGGTGAGTGGCCTAAGCAATATCTAGGAGTTGGTAAAAAGCCATTCAAATATATTGTCCTATTTGAGCCTGACCACAAGCCAGTGAGACTTGAACAACACAATTATTGAAGAGGAGCTCATGGAGGTAGGAAGACGTGCTCAGGACCCGACAATACCAAAGGGCTAGAGGGGCTAAAACTAGGACTAACTGATCTCAGAGAAGAGGGGTAGGCTTTCTTTTTATTAAAACATTTTTTTCTCTATTAATTTTTAGAGAGAGAGGAAGGAAGAGGGAGAGAGAGATAGAAACATCGATGAGAGAGAACATCGATTGGCCACTTCCTGCATGCCCCCCCCCCGATGAGGATCAGGCCCACAACCTGGGCATGTGCCTTGACTGGGAATTGAACCAGCAACCTTTTGGTGCATGGGTCGATGCTCAACCACTGAGCCACACCAGCCAGGCAGGGGTAGGTTTTCTTTCAGGATAATTCTCATCACCTCGCTGTGATGACATGGTGAGTCCATTATTTCCCTTGGCTTTTTCTCTGAGCTCTAAGCATTGCTGAAGGGGCACCATGACCATGCTGATGGACCACACCTTGAAGTTAAGGTTTCTAGTGTTGGTTAGATCTTCATTATTTCTTGAACTCTCTTTGCTCTCCCCTAGTTAGCCACCTTTTCCATCCAAAATGAACAATCCTCAACTTATGCAGATTCTGCAGAATCTTGCCTCATCTTTCCTAGAATAAAAGAGTCTGTATATTTGGGGATTTCCCCATTTTCCTTGCATGTACCTGCCCAGTTACCCATGGCAGCCCACACCTTCTTCCTTCCTTTTCTGTAACACAAAAAACATATTAAAGTCAACTTCTGCTGTAGTCTGAATCTTTGAGTTCCCCCAAGTTCGTATCTTGAAATTTTAATCCCCACTATGATGATATTAGGAGGTAGAGCCTTTGGGAGGTAATTAGGTCATGAGGGTGGGGCCCTCATTAATGCAATTAGTGCCCTTATAAAGGAGATCCCAGAGAGATTCCCTTGCCCTTCCACTAAGTGAGGACTCAGCTGGAAGGCGTCTCTGAACCAGACAGTGAGTCCTCACCACTGTCTGGTGACTTGATCTTATAGTTCCTAAACTTCAGAATTGTGAGAAACAAATTTCTGTTGTTTATAAGCCACCTCGTATATGTTATTTTATTACAGTAGCCTGACAAGACTAAGACAACCTTATCATTGTAAACTTGTTTTCACTTACAGACTTCCTAACTCTTTTTACCCTTTTCACTGCCAGATTCCATTGCTTCCCTTCTGCCTTTTTAGCTTCAGTTTCTTAGTCATGGAAATGTGTACTTGATCTCAGATGGCTTCCATCTCTTCTCTCGCAAATTAACCTTCTCATGAATTTCCTTCTATTCCCTTGCAACCAGTGCCCTCACCCCATTTTCTTAAAAACCATAACAATTTAGCTTTTATCTGAACACTTTATTGAAATGACTCTTGCTAATATTACCAACGACCTAATTTTCAAAACTAATGACCTATTTCAGTCTTCTTCCTTCTTGATTCTTTTAAGCAATTGCCTGTGTTGACAGCCCCCATATTGTGAAATACTTTCCTTCCTTGGCTTGCATTTCTTTCTTCATTCATTCATTCACTCATTCACTCAACAAATATTCATTGAGTCCTACTATGTGCTGGGGACACTGTTCTAGGTTCTAGAGGTAGAGAAATGTGTCATATTCTAGTAGAGGAAGCAGATAATAAGTAAATGTGGAAATAAATATAAAATATGCTGGATAATGATGAGGCCATGATGATGGCCAGCCTCCCATTGCTGGCCACTGTTCTCTCTTTCAGAGCCTTTGACAGTCTCTCTGGTTCTTCCTTCTGGTGTTTAAACTTGGTATTACCAGGGCAACATGTATAGCCTCTTTTCTGCTTCTTTTTATATGACCCCCTGGGAGATCTCATCCACCTCCAAGGCTTTAATGATCATGTTAACATTAATGACATCTATATCCACGTTTCCATATCTGACATATCTTCCGAAATTTGGAAGCCTCTATTCAGCCATTTACTGGACATTTCACTGGGGATGTCCTATAGTTACCACACATTTACCAAGTCCAGATGACAACCTTCCATCACCCAAACCTGTTCTGCTTTCTGTGTTCTCTATCCCAGTTAGTGTTGGCATCATCCCATCAGTCTCTCTCTCTAGAAACTTTACCCTCATCTCTACTATAATAAGTCACCCAAGGTCATTGATTCTTGAAGGCTCCAGAACTTGGCTCTGCTTTCCATTTTTGGAGTCATTGCTTTAGTTCAGGTTTATATCATGTCTTTTATGGACTGTTGCTTCTAGCATGCTTCCCTAGTTCCAGAGTTTCCAACTCCAATCCATCTCTCACTTTGCTGCCAAAATCATCATCCTAAATTTAACTGATTCTGTCAGTTCCCAATTAACAAACTCTCTTACCTCCCTGTGGCC
This sequence comes from Molossus molossus, assembly GCF_014108415.1. Classification (NCBI taxonomy): domain Eukaryota; kingdom Metazoa; phylum Chordata; class Mammalia; order Chiroptera; family Molossidae; genus Molossus; species Molossus molossus. Next base: position 16,594,545 of record NW_023425344.1, on the reverse strand, counting down.
CGTAGCGGGGCTTAACAACTGTAGGGTGCAACTGATGTGTGGCTCATGAAATCATTTTATGGGGTTTGCATCAGACACTCAAAAAATATGAAATGGAAAATATCAGAATGAATTTCATGCAGAAAGTGTGAGTGTTGTTTGGTAAACGCTACTTTCAGTTATAAATACATATGTGTGTGCACCAAGTTGTGATGTAAAATGTATGTCTTATCTGGGCAGCAGCAGAAAACTTAAAAAAGTGCTGGCTTCTAGAATGTAATAGAAACTCCTTGGCATGTAAGTCCCTTCACAGTTATGCATCGGTCTTCCTCAACAGCTTCTTACACAGGGCCCAGCACAAGACAACGCCCCTCAAGTCACATATAAGGAGAAATCTCACTGTCTCAGAGCAGGTCTGGTTCTTTGTCCGTGTCATCCCTTGGGCCATGCTGCCCTCTGTGCTATCTTTCTCTTCTGAAGCAAACCTCTCCTGGTTTTCCACATCTCAGCTTCAATATATACTCTCCCTAGGCAGAGCTGTTTATTCCTCTCCTCTGTGAGGCAGCCCCCGAGCTTCCTGACCTTCCAGTGTGGCCTTGATCTCTTTGGGATGTGATGGACCTGTTGATATGTCTTGTGTCCCTCTTAGGCCACGTAGAGGATGACTGGGAGGCCAGTTCAAGTTCGTGTCTTTGGTACCTAGCATGGGGCTTGGTACACAGGAGAACTCAGGAATGTAGGAGAATGTGTGTGTGTATAGGAAGCTGCCCATTGGAAAATATGGGTGTGTCTGCATACAGAGCTTACTTCTGAGGTCTTTGTTTATGTTTGTATATCTACCACCTCGGCCCAGTGCCCCTGAGACCAGACACTGATCACAAGGTGTACAATGCACTGTTCCATATGAAACAGATGGGGATTTGCAGTGAAAATCCACGTGTATTTTGTCAGATGCCAAAAGAAATATGACACTAGTCTCGGCCCTTGTGTTGGGTCTCCTGTCATGTACTAAGGCCAGTGGCTTATGATGCTGCATCCAGTCAACGGTGCTCAGTCCTCATAAAGCCCGAGGTTATCCCATGACCTAAGGCTCTTAAAATAAGGCGTTTGTATAGGTAATGATAAGAAAGATACATTTCGTTTTTCAGCCCCTGAATGAATTTGGCTCACAGTCGCTACAGGAAAGAGGGGAAAGAGTTGTCTTGAAGGAAAGTTTACTCTTCTTCTTGTTACATGAGCCTTACTCCTCAGCTGCTTATGAATATTTTGGACTTCATTTTAGAACAGGGGTCAGCCACCTCCTTATAGCATGACCAACGGATGTCCCAGGTATCCTTTACTGGGAGAGGACACTTGGCCCTGGAGCTTGACACACATCGGGTTTCACCTTAACAACTCAGTGAATTTGGTGACCTTTGACAAATGACTTCTATTTTGCAAGCTTCAGTTTTACCCTGTGTAGAGTAAGGACATAATACTACCCTTATAGGGTTGTTTTGAAAATCACATACGTTTAACTGCTTTGAAAACGGGAATACTCTCCAGATGAAGCATTTTGAAGGCAAAGAGAAAGAATAGAGAGTAGAACAAGAGAGAGGGACATGGTCAATGGGAGAGAGATTGAAAGAAGAAATGGAAGAAAATGGGACATAAAGTAGGAAGGAAAAGACTGGGCTCTCTCTGATTGTCGTTGTCTGATAGTTCTCCGCCAGCACCAGCTGGACACTACAGTGGTGTGGGGATGCATGCATGAACCCCCACACTATCACCGCAGGAAATCTAGATCGGTTTCTTAACCTGCACACTATTGACATTTGGGGCTTATAATTCTTTGTTGTGGGGATACTTCCCTGTGTGTTCCTTGGCCTTTATCTGCTGGATGCCAGTAACCCCACCCCAACTCCCCAGATGTCAACCCCAAATGTCTCCGGACATTGGCTGGTGATCCTCTGAGTGCCAAAACCACAGCCCGAGAACCACTGCCATGTGCCTATGGCCTGTTAGCTGTGAGGCAGCTCCGTGGCACCGGGTGCATTGCCACCGCGTCTACCCTGAGCTCTGTACCTGGAAAATTAAGGGGTAAAGCTTTGAAACCAAGTTGACTTTCCACTTCTTCAGGAAAGACCCTACCAAAAATCAGTTCAGTGGGACTGTTTCCCAGACAAGCAAGGAGAGGAGGAGAAAGCTCGTAGTTAGAAAACTGGGAAACGACAAGACTCTACATCAAGTTAATGAGCGTTTTCACAGCTTTTGGCTGCGAACCTGTGGTCCAGGGCTGAGAACCTGGGCTTAGTTGTGTCCCAAAGGAAGCTGAGCAGATGTGTGCTCAGGATGAACTAGCTCATTGGAGTAAAAGAAGAGGGTGGAAGCTGGGGTCAACGCGTTCCTGCTTTTGTATTTCAAACAACTGAAAACAATATGCACATATACATATATATATATGTATAACTGGTTTGCTATAACTGGTTTTACTTCATCTGTTTTCTACGAAACGCCCAATTTTCTACACTTTATCGACCATGGCTTTGCCAAGAAATAACCAGTGGGCTTCTTCGGAGACCTGGCGATTCTTGATAAAGCGGTGGGACTCTGCTCAAGTCTCGGGGCGGTGATGCGACAAGGCTTTAGACCTAGCTTGCTCCCAGCAGTGTCCTCCAGCTTGGCCGGAGACACTCTGCAAGATTATTTCCTGTAAAAAAATGCACTGAGTAGAAAATTTACAAAGAAAACAGATGCAACGTTCCCTGTACATTTTTTTTTTAATCCTCCTCTGAGGATATATATTTTTTTCCTGTTTATCATCAGACAGAGTGGGAAGGAGGGAGAGGAAGGGAGGGAGAGAAAGAGAGAGAGAGACAAAGACAACCCCAAATCGACGTGAGACATATTAGCGGTTGCCTGCCCACTCGACCAACCAGGGCCAGGGATGAACCGCAACTGAGGTACATGCCCTTGACCGGAATCAAACCCACGGCTCATTGGTCCGTGGGCCGACGCTCTAACTGCTGAGCCAAACCGGCCAGGGTCCCTGTACATTTGAAGAAAAAAATTTAAAATGTGCAAAATCCTCTAGTGTACAAGAGGCAAGAAAGACATACAACTAGATCTGTGATGGAGGCATTTAAACATTGTAAAAATCTACCTCCATGCAAGAACCCAGGCCACCCAGCGAAGCAGTTAGTTCTCAGCGTCATGACACGTTCCCTTCCCGGAAGATCACTGGGCCAACCTACACCTCACTGTGCGGACGGCAAAATGGGAATATTGTTATTCTCCCATTTCGCAGAGGTAATGAACATATTAACTAAGATCCTCAAAGCTTTCCTGAAAGCTGAGGCTTAAAAAGGTCAAAATGTTCTTCCTGAGTCCTGGTGTTATCAAAACATCACAGGAACCTGCCTTCTGTGTGTGTTTTCAATGACATGGATCCGGGTATTTATCTTGGCAGTATAGCGTGATTACCCTAGGGTACATATTTTTCAGATCATTATGAGACTCCTGGTGTGATGACGCCGGGGAGGGAGGGAGCCATGCATGGAGCCCGCCTCGGAGCAGCCGGAGCACTTGCTGCGAGATTGCTTTGCTTATTTCCAAGCCTCACATCTGCAACGCGCCCCAGACCATACTTAAACCATAATGTATGGTTTTAAGGTCACTGCCGGTTATTATCTGACCAGTAATGACCACAGAAGTATACATTATGGCTACTAGGAGCCATTTTCGTACTATTTTCAGTTTCCCTTTTTATTGAGCAGGGCTGACACCCCCACAACTTTACAGAGTTCGATTACAGTGGCCGAAACGCTCAGCAATGTCACTGGGTTTTGTTTGGGGCAGAGGCTGGTACATAGCTGGTGTTTCTCTCTTTTTCTTTCTTTCTTTTTTTTTATCCTCACCCGAGGACATTTTTCCCTTTTTTGTTCAGATAGAGTGGGAGGGAGAGAGAGGAAGAGAGAGAGAGAGAGAGAAACATCGACGTGAAGGGACACATCGAGTGGCTGCCACCCGCACGACCAACCAGGGCCAGGGACAAACTGCAACCGAGGTACGTGCCCTTAGGGGGAACCGAACCCGGGTCTCTCTGGTCCACAGGCTGACGCTCCAACCGCTGAGCCAAACCGGCCAGGGCTACTCCTTTTATTTGGAAATGGCACTTGGGACTTCCCACCCTACGGAGCCCTATTGCTCCCCTTTAAGTTAGGGATTGAGTTTGGAGGAGGAGTTTGATTTGTTTACTTTCTTACCCTTTCTGAGCAATCAGCTCTGATGTCTCAGGAATAATCACAACGTCAACATCACAGGTTCTGCAATCAGAAAGCTTTCCATTAGGGGCTTCACCTGTCTCTGCGAAGAAACAGAACGGAGTCCAAAGTGAACTGATTGTGTTTCCCCGGACTCGTACTTTTAAACCCCATTTCTGATTGTGTCACCGAGCTGACTGGAGTTCGAACTAGTAAGATCTTTTTTTTTTCTGAGGCTCAAGCCTTCCTTTCTGAAATTTTTACAGTGAGAGAGAATACCAGGGTGGTTCTCTGCGTGTAAAAGCTCGTTATTTCATGTTGGGCTTCAGTCAACTTCCATTTTCTGCAGAGGCTCACAAAGTAATACAAGGGGGAGGCATCAGGGAGGTGGCGCCGTGACAATTTGACCCTCGTTGTGAATTCTCTCTCTGAAAGCACACAAGTGATCTCAACGATTTTATTCAGCCGAACAGTTCGGATATAAAGGTCTTGATAACGAAACCTCATTTTGACATCGTTGACTGTTGGACAGCAGGCTTCATTTGATTTGCCTTGTTGATTTATTATTTTTAACTTCTTTTACATGTGTATGCATGCGAAGTAGCAATTTCACCTGTATCTTTTCCCCCCCATTGCTCTGTGGTCTTACGAAGGGATAGATTAAAATTTTTAATGGGGGATTTTATGTAGGAATAAGAAACAGCAAACTAACATTAATTATTATACTTGTCTAACGTAGAGAAGAATCTCCTCTGTATATCTTTGTCTATTTATGTAACTGTCTAATGGTGGATAAATTATACCCTAGTTGCTGCTGCAGTAAATTAAAAAATAATAATAATCCAAGCTAGAGAAGCAGTTTTATAAATCTTTGGTTCTACAGAAATGTTTCAGGAGATGATGAAGTTTCTCCACAACTTTGTTATTATGTCACGTACGAACCTTTGCTAATGGGTGTCATTGTGGTGCAGTCACTGAGATAATGATTATGGCCGATGATATTCTCAGGTATCCTTTCCAATGTTACCATCATCGTTTTTCCTTCGATAAAAGAAATCAGAGGGCTGCCAAGTTACGCTTCCTGTGATTCTTTGCCTAACTAGGGCATTTTTGAGTGTTTGCATGATGACAGAATGATCTCTTTTATACTCTTAAATACATAATCCCAAGAAGGGTTTAAATCAATGTGTTAATTGGTAAGTGATACTACTGTAATTATATGCATAATCAGGGAAAGTTTGAATCCAGATTATTTCCTTGCTCTCAGGAAATTAATCTGCAGAGGTCACGTAAGAGATTGCTTGTTTGTGAAGTGGAGCCCCCGTAGCTACGAAGTGCCGCGGGCGCTGCTCTCCGGGAAGTCTTCCTGGATGTTCCCAGCAGGTGTCAACCGCACAGAACCTCGAGTGCTTATCGATCCAGATTCAAACAGTTCATTAATCTAAGCACACATTATATAGATTTTCCAATGTAATTTTGAAAGGGTGGAAAAACTAAATTGAATGATGAGAGATGATACTCAAATTATGCTTTTTATAGCACCTCTCCCTAGGGACCGTGGCATTCGAACTGGGGTGGGTGCGGGGACACATGGGATGTGGTTCCCTCTGGATTGCACATTTCTTCCCCTTCCCTGTCCCTGGGCGCTTACTTCAACAGTTTGCCCAGCATAGCTCTTTCTTACTTTTTATTTTTCCTTTTCTTTGGCATAATCAGCGAGACTCTCCCCAAGATGCCAAAATAAAAAAAATCAGCTACAGAGGTGTGAAGGCTGGGGAAAAAAAATCACATAGAGAACAACATATATATTTTTAGGATGTTTTTGTCTTTCTCATGAATACAGTACAATATTCTTTGGAGTTTTTCATTTCTTCTCAAAATCTTTATTTTTATACATATACCAGATCGTTTCAAATAGTATATTATTATGTTCTGAAATAAAGTGTCTCTGAGATCCGGAAAGGGGCTGGAAAGAATCGTTGCATGTCTTTTATTCTTGGTCAACGCTGCTGCCATTTTGCACATTCTCTAGGTGAGCCAAGGCTCTGCTGCATCCAAACAGGCTGGACTTGCAGGCAGAGTTGGAAGTGTTTGATGCTTCTTGGTGTTTGCACATGTTGCCAGTTCCTTTACTTTAAGATAATGCTTCATAGCCTTTGCTAGAACAGAGGCTGCGAGAAGTAACTCATTACCTTATTCATACTAACGTGCACATGACTGATATTGGCTTATTTCCTAAGAGAGAAAGGCGTGGCAGTAGGCAGGTGATAAGAACTCCACAGGAAAGGAAGGCTCGATGTGCGTCTTGCCTTGATAGTCATAACTTGCCCACCAAACAGGATGACGGGCACAGTGTTTCTTCGGTTAGTACAGAAAAAGTTTACTTAGTTTTATTTTATTCTGCTGCTTTCATAGAAACTTGTGGTCATATTCTCCTTGGACCTCATTTGACATAAATCTTGGGTTATTATGACTTCTTTTAGCCAAGACCTATCAAGCCCTATCTTGTGTTAGGCACTGGAAAAAGCAGTCAGACATAGACCTTGATTTAGAGGCAACTAGGTCACCAATTTGTCACCAGATATAGGAATAAGGCAAGTTTGTGAGGACTGGGTCTTCAAAAGCAACCAGTCTATAGATATTCAGAGGGAGGGGCAATGAATTTCGTCTGGGACAGTGTGGAAAGGTTTATGAAGGAGGCGACAGTGAGCTGGAATTCATATACATGTAGTTTTCCAAGGCTGGGGGACTTTTTAGAAATGTTCACTATCTGCAATGGCACACGAGGGGCTGTATTTTAATGTTATCTTACACCTGAGGTGTCTGTCCTCTCCTCTTAGCGAACTGGTTTGAGATGCGTCAGCACTGCTGACCTGTTGGATTAGAATGCATCATGCTTAAGGATGCTTAACTAGCGGGTGCAATTGTGCTTATTCAGACATTTGCAGCTGATTAAAGCTTTATTTCCAGAGCCTACCCATTGTTTCAGAAGTAATTTGTGCATGATTATGGAAGTTACTGTGTTACCTATTTATGCTAACTTGAACACATTCTATACTAAAATACTGAGTTGTTGTTATTAAAAAGGGTTTGCCTTATATGGCCACATTTCTCCATAAGAACAGATGGATTTTTTTTTTTAATCCTCACCAGAGGATATGTATTTATCCATTTTAGGAGAGAGGAAGGTGGGGGGTGGGGCATGAGGCGAGAAGCATTGACCAGTTGTCTCCCATATGTGCCCCGATTGGGGATTGAACACAAAACCTTTTGGTGTACGGGAGGATGAGCCACCCAACTGAGTCACCTGGCCAGCGCTGTGTGTGTGTGTGTGTTTTCTTACATTTTTTGCACTTCTAAGGAGAAGGTGATAAAAGGCGTGTTGGTGTATTTCACTGACTGCTACCTCGCTCAGGCTGCAGGCGGGGCTGAGTCGGTAAGGAAAGGCCTACGGGAGGGAGCCTCTGCGGATCCGGGAACTGGGAACTGGAGGCCTCGTCAGCTTTAGGCTTCATTGTGCCAAAAATGTCTCTGCCATGGGGACTTTCAAAGTTCTATTTTTCTTTTTGATCATCTTGGATGAGGGACACTTTAGGTCAGGAGTTAGCAACTTTTTTGTTGTTGTTGTCGAGGGCCAGAGAGTAAATATTTCAGGCTTTGTGAGCCATTCGGTCTATTTTGCAACTACTTAACCGTGCTGTTGTTTCATGAAAGCAGCCAGAGGCAATACACAAATGAATGGTTGTGGCCTTGTTCCAATAAAACTTTATTTGCAAGAACAGACAGCAGGCCAGATGTTGCCTGGGGGCCGAAGTTTGCTGACCCAGCTTTAGGTCACTGTTTTCTGAACTTCTATCCTTGTGCATCACTGTCATGATATTGCTTAATCCGAGTAGCCTCTGCATTATTGTTTACTTAGTTTTCTCTTACATCGATTTACCTTTTATTAAAAAAACCCCACACATTTATTTTAAAAGGAATTCTCCATCATTACCACAAACAGAGAAGCAGCATTGTGTGTTATTAATAAGGGGCCACCAAAAAATAAATACAATGAAAACAAAATAATACAATTGTGTACCACTAATGGTGTGCACACCATGTTTTGAGAACCATCGACTGCGGCTATTATCAGTGACCAACAAGATGGCTTAAAATGAGCCCTCATGTTTGCTGGCTGTTCACCTAGACGTCTGGGAAGAACGTCAGAGGTGGCTGCTGCTCCTCCATCACGGCGCAGGGCCGAGCAACTGCTGGGCGCTGGGACGGTCGCCTAGAAGACCAGCTCCTTGTGTGACACCTCAGGAGTGCCCCGGGCTGGGGTTGTCATTAAATTTGAACTTCAGGGAAACAACAAATAATTTTTTTTAAGTATGAGTATGGCCCATGCAATATTTGGGACATGCTTGTGTTAAAAATTTATTTGTTGTTTAGCAGAAATTCAAGTTTAACTCGGTGTCTCTCCCTCTTCCTTTTCTTTTTTTGCTAAATCTGTCACTCCTAGCCTGGCTCAAGGGCAAGGCAAGGGGCCAGTGCAAGGCCACATGAGTAGTAAGTGGTGGGTGGTGCTGGTGGGTTCAGAAAGGGGGGCACTCAGCCTACTTAAACTTGCATCTATGGTAGTTCTCAGCAGGGGACAGCGAGTGAGTTGGCCTGACCAGGAGGCATGGGTAGAAATGAAGGCAAGTTCTTGTGACTTGGGGTCCCAGCCAGGAGTTTGGATACAACCCAGTTGGGCACCAGAAACCATTGGAGGGTTGGCTATAAAGAAGGGCAGGTGTCTGCCCAGTCAGTGTAGCTCAATGGTTGAGCGTCGACCCATGCATCAAGAGGTCACCAGTTCAATTCCCGGTCAGGGCACATGCCCAGGTAGTAGACCTGATCCCCAGTGGGGGGTGTGCAGGAGGCAGCCAATCAACGTTCTCTCTTATCGATGTTTCTGTCTCTCTCTCTTTCTCCCTCTCCCTTCCTGTCTCTCTAACATTAATAAAGAAAAAAAAATTTTTTTTTAAAGGAAGGGCATATGTCATAGGACAGAAAATAATCTTTCAAAGAACTTTGCTGTTAGCTTATTTACGTAGCTGTATCATGCTCGGGAAAAATCATCAAAGGAGAATTTACAACTCTTCTCGGATTGTCAGTTTTTCATCTAAAAATGTTAATGTACATTTAAACTTTTAATTAAAAAAAGCATATTCCATCACAAACTATTTTAATATGGAATTTTTAGCAGTGGTGCACACATTCTGTTCTGAGATCCACCAGGCTATTAACCAGAATAATTTGGGTTTAGAAATGAACTGAATTAGGTTGCATACCCCCAGGTTAAGTCCCAAACAAATCACACTATTTAAACCGCCATCCTGCAGCGCACGGCGTGTTTCCGGTTGCTCTGTGCAGGAGAAAGTCACGATTCGGGCACTGGTTTCTGATGGCACCGGACTGTCAGCATCGGGAGCCATTTGTGGAAAAGAAAAGACAGATCTAGTTACAGATCTTTAGAGCCTATTTTTCACCTTCCTTTTTGGTTTAAAATGAACTTATGGATACAGTTGCAGGCCTTGAAGACTTTGAAAACCACACATTTGCCTGGATTTCGACCAAATATTCGTGCAAGTTTGTGAGTTTGTATGAGGATGCATTTGGACATGAAAATCTAATGCTGGCAGGAATTTTTCTGTGCTCTTGCCTCTTCCCGGTGATTTGGATGTGATTATACTCAGGAAATGGTTGGAATTTCATAGAACCCTGGTGATTCCTAATTCTAGCCGTCATGTGCAGCAGCCTCTTCTGTTTCTCTTTGGAAGTTAAGTGATCTTAGAGTGGGCGATAGAAGTTGCTTTTTCAGACTGAGGAGCGCGCGCCTAGCTCACCTGGCCACCAGGTGGTGCTGCAGTCATAAGGAAGTGTGGTCACAGTTACATAGTTTGGCTGTGGCATTAAGGAAGTTCTCCAAGGCCGGAATTGGGAGAGGTGTAGCCTGCGTGTCTCTGGCTTCTCTGGGCTGTAGGTTATTTGAATTCGACTGCATATTTTGTGTAGCTAGGATGTTGCTGAAAGGGGAGAAGACTGTTTGATTAGGATGTGATATTTCTTGCAATGTGTTTTAAGGTACACACACACACACACACACACACACACACGAGTCACAGATTTGCCAGGGATTGGTGTTAGTTGGGGAGTGGGAAGTGAAGGAAAATATCACACTTCCATAGTCTCTAAGCCAGATGGTCTGTTCCAACTGAGTCCTGACCTATGGCCCCTGAGTGAGAAGGTCCTTTTCCTTGGCGTTTGCCTGTAGGGGGCGCTGTGGGAAGTTCTCTTCATAGAGACGCCAAACTTCTGGATGATGGTAAGCTCGCAGCGTCTCTCATCGCTGCAACTCCTCTTCAGCTGTTTTCACTCTGTTTTTAACCACTAAGAAAAAATATCATTGTCCAAAAGAATATTTTTTGTTTTTCCTTTTTGAACAGAAGCCAAATATTTGAAAACTAGACACCCACTGTCACCTCAAAGAAGAAAAGAAATGAAGAAAGCATCTGGTAGGAGTGTCCAAGAGTGAAAACGAAACAACAGCAACACAAGTTGCTCCTGAATACAAGAATTCCCTCAAAGAATTAGCAAACATATTTTCTAAATAGTGCAAGATGGGATGTTGATGGAAATTAGAGTGTGCCTGGTGAAATAAAACTTGCCATCAAATGATTTGAAGAAACATTTGCTGAAGGGATAGTGGCAATTAAATCAGCAAACAATGGGATTTGTCATGAAAATGGTAATAGCTGTTGAGGTCCTACTATGTGCCAGGTCCTGGGCCAGACATCTGTATAATGGCTTTATCTTTACAGCAGGTTTTTGGAATGGGTGTTATCACCCTGTGTGGCATATGCAGAAATAATGGTTGAGATAGGTCAAGCACTTGGTTTGGGTTTTACACCTTTAAGAGCTCCAATCAGAATGAGTTCTGTTAGGTTCCAACCTGGTCTTGGTGTTTAGGAAGTGGCTCCATAATGGACTAGAGAGGTGGAGATAATGTCCACGTCACATCTCCTTGCATCTCCAGGACCTACCACAGGGACTGGCGCACAGTAGGACTTCAGTATGCATTTGTTCAACCAATAGATAAATACTGGATGGCTGAAAGTGTTCTTGGTGTTAAGTTAGAAAATTAGTTCTCCTTGATGTACAGAATGTGGTAATAGCTTTATATTTGGGGGTCCTTTTTAGTTTAGGACTGGAACATTCTATATTTCATTCAACCAACTTTAGACCAAGTTTGCTAGGGTGGAGAGTATCATCATCTTTTGCAAAATGAAGAAGCTGGAGCTCTGTGATTGAGGAAACTTCTGGAGTTCAGGTTCTCCAACTGTAGGCCAAAGGGCCCCCTCATCCAGGGAAGACTACGTAATTTTTTGTGAATTAAAATATGCATCTAGAATAACATTCCTGTTACTTTTTGTTATGACTATATAATAAGCATTCCTGCAGAAGACCCAAAATAGGTAGTCTGAGGGAAGTGGGTCGGGTTATAGCCATACGAAGACCATTTTATTGATTTTAGAGAGAAGAAGGGAGAGGGAGAGAGAGATAGAAACATTGATGAGAGAGAACATCGATTGGCCACCTCTTGCATGTCCCCCACTGGGGATTAAACCAATGACCTCTTGGTGCATGGGTCGATGCTCAACCACTGAGCCACACGAGCCGGAGAGACCATTTTACTTTTAAGATATGTTTTTTAAAACTCTTACCAATAATACATATTCTATTCTAAAAAACCTGGAATATACAGATAAGCAAAATGAAATATGATGAAAATCACCCATTATATTCTCTACTTTAGAGATAAACATTATATCACCTATACTCTTTTCTATGAATATATATGTTTTTAAAAATGAGATCATGTTTTTATAGTTTGCTTTTGAAATTTAATATATTGCACATGTCTTTATATATCAATACATTATTTCTGCATCATAATGTTTTGTTTTTAATGCTCACCTAAAGATATTTTTTGAATTGGTTTTAGACAGAGAGGAAGGAAGAGAGAAACATTGATTTGAGAGAGAAACATCGATTGGTTGCCTCCCGTACACACCTTGACTAAGGATCAAACCTGCAACCTAGGTGTGTGCCCTGACCAGGAATGGAACCCACAACCTTTTGGTGTACGGGATGACTCTCCATCCAAGTGAGCTACCCGGCCAGGGCTCCACATTATAACTTTTAATGGCTACAAAGTGACATGCTATGAACATACTCTAATTTATTTAACCAATCCTTTATTGTTGGACATTTGGGTTGTTTCCAAATTTTTACTGTAATAAAGCACTACTACAAGGAACATCCATGAATATATATCTCTGTGTAATTAATCCTGACCCATCACTTTATAGATGAATCTTTAGAGACCCAGAGAGGTTATGAAATTTATCTGACAGGCAGAACTTGGACCAGACTTGAGGGCTCTTCGGTCGCTGCCTAGCTCTTTTCCTGGTACATCAGTGGGGCCGCGTGCTCCTGGCTGTGGCTACGCCCTCCCGGGGAAAGAGGGATTCCTGGCCTGTGCTGGGAACCATTCGGTAACACAGCTGAGCTATCCCAGAAAAGAAAAGCACATTAAAAAAAAAAAAAAAAAAAAAGACACAGATATAGTTAGTTATTTTATGCTTTAACAGTATTTGGAATCCGTTCAGTTGACAGTGCAGACCGGAGCAGCGACCTCTTCTTTCTTCTATGATATTATCTCCCCTAGTTCCCTCCTGCCACCCTGACCATCTTTCCTGCCTCCCTCGCTCCCTCCCTTCCTATCTTCTTCTCTCCTGCTTCCTGTCTGCCAATTGCCCACATTACTTGAGTTTATATCTTCAAATTTCTTTTCTCTCTCCTCCTCTTTCTCTGTTTTATGGCTTCATCTATCACTCCCAGAAAAATGACTGCCAGATCTAGACCTTCTTTCCCGATGGCTCTCCCGCAGCCCCGCTGCGTGCTTCCTGGACCGCTGGGACCGTGTTCCCAGCCCGCACCAGGCTAGAACCTGGAGCGTCCGCGTCCTCCCTTGTCTGCGGCAGCCGCTCAGGTCCCCAGGCCAGAACCTGGAGCGTCTGTCCGCCCGTCCCTCCGAGTCCTCCCTTGTCTGCGGCTCATCTCCCGCATCTGGCCAAGCCCAGGGGCTTCTCTGTGTCTGGCGCTTACTCTTTCTCTGCATCCCCACCACCTCTGCCCGAATTCCGACACACGTCACCTCTCGCCTGGACTATTGCAGTGGCTTCTCATGTGGCCCCGCGGCCCCTGTTCCCTCCCTGGCCAGTGCATCTTGCCTGCGCTTGGCAAACTAATCTCTGAGGTCACTGCTCTGGTCCACACTGTCTGCTGAACAGATTCCAAAGCTATTAGCCTGGCCTTCTAGACTCTGTGTCATTTGACCCTGAACTACCTTCCTCGCTTCATCTACCCTCTTTCTCTAGTGTAGACATTGTGCTTCAGTCAAACTGGACTCCTGATGCTCTCTTTTCTTTTTTAAAATGTTTTTTTCATTGACTTTAGAGAGAGAGGAAGGGGAAGGGAGAGAGAAACATTAATTGGCCGCCTCCTGCACGCCCCCTACTGGAGATGGAGCCTGCAGCCCCGGCATGTGCCCTGCCGGGAACCGAACCAACTGAGCCGCACCAGCCGGGCCTGACGCTTCCCTAACACACCCAGCTCGTAACTGGCTCTGAGCCTTGATCATGCCAGTTCCTGGGCCTGAAGGGCCTGCCCCGCAGACTTTTGAGATGCTCAAACGTGAATGCCACCTTTTCCATGAAGCCTTCCCGTGTTTCCTCCGCCGCAGGTGACCTTGTCCTTCTCTAGTTAACGTCCGCCCTTCTCTGGCAGCACTAAGCATCCGCTAGAGCTATTTGTGCACATGCTGCGGTCCACTCCGACCTTCAGGTCCTCATGGAAACCCGTTCTCAAACCCTCTTCCCTTAACAGGAGTGCCTACCACAGACGAGGTTCTCAGAAAGTATTTCTTCAGTAAATAAATTAAAATAACTTGGGATTTAAGAAATTTTACACAAATTTATCAGAAATTCTACTGTAGTATAAAGGAAAATTTAAGGGCTCACTGTTCTTAAAGAAAAAAACGAACAAACTTTATATGCATTCATCACAGCTCCTACTTATCCAATGCCCTTGCTCAATGATCTGGCAACACATATGAATGGGAGTAAAAATCGCTGGTCAGAAGGTCAGTACAGTTTTCTGGAAAGATCTACTTTTGTAAGTAAGAACCAGATTTTCTGTCCTTAAAATATCCTCTGCCCCATTACCTCTAGCGGAAAGGTCACAGGAATGGAGTCAGAACATTTGGCTTCTGTTACTTGGAAACTGCGTGCCTCTGGGCAGCTTCTCTCATCTGTGGTATAGTGATACCTATTATACTGCTTACGGATTGCATTTGGCTGTTAGTAACAGACACTTGATATGGCAGCTTAAACAAAAAAGATTTATTTATTTTTTTGCCTTGAAAACTAATTCTGTATTTAGGCCTATCAATGACACAGCTTCTACTCTGTCTCCCCTCTTGGTGTGTGGCTTTTTTCATCCTCAAGGTAGCCTCACAGACCAAGAAGGCTGCTTGAGCTCCAGCTGTTGTCAGCATTCCGAGCAGGAAGGAGGAGGGGCCCAAAGTCACCATCTCCTAGCTGAGGAAGCTCCCTTTAAACAGTTTCAAAGAGTTTTTCCAGAGGTACCACCCAACAATTTTGGCTTAGAGCTGATGCTGTGCTTCTCAGCTCCAGCTGCATGTTGGAAACACATTCTTTCAAAAAGTACCTGTGCTTAGACCTCACAACAAATGAATGAAGCCGGAATCTCTCTGGTTGGGGTTAGGACTTAATATTTGTAAATGATCCCAGGTGATTGAATTGCATAGCTGAGGCTGAGAACCCCTGAGCTGGGGTCTACATAACTGATCATCTAAATGGGGACTCTTGAGAATGAAGGAGGGTCACGGGGCCTATCTCGGGCAGCCTCACGTTATAAGCTGCAATGTACCAACGGTGTGTTTGTAAATAAGAATATCACAGTCTGGCACAAATAAGTGCACTTGGTGGCCAGAAGGAGCACAGTTTAGACCCACTTAGCACATGTTGGATGAATTTAGTGCCTTGAGGTCATTTTCTTACCAAATGCACCCTGGGAGATGGTGGCTTCTGGTGGTTTTAGAGCGTGAACTTTGGCGGCTGATGAAACCCATCTGTGTTTGGATCCCAGCTCCTTCCCAGCCTTGACAGTTGACGGCCCCAAATCTCTTCCAAGTCTCCATCGTGGTACTTAGCTCAAAGGGTTGCTCCAGCAGTTAAAGTTAACAGGTGGAAAGGATTTAAATTGGGGCCTGGCTTATAGTAAACATTCAATAATTGGCCACAAGATTACTAAGATTACTTTAGGAGATGCAAAAAAAGGTCATCTTTACAGTCTTTCAAGAGTCTGCTCAGTGGCAGAGGTGTTTTCAGGCTGACACTGGCTGTGAACTCTATCTCCCCTCCTCTCAGCTGGGAATAGAGCTTGGAAAGAAGGAATTACACATTCAAAAGGTCTTCCCAGTCCCCAAGGCCCCTGTCCTAACTGAACCCCAGCAAGAGTCTGGGTTGAAATACCAGTGGGGATCCCAGCCAGCTAAAGAAGCTAATAGCCAGAATTACATCCATTATTTCAGTGACTTGATCCACATGTTGGGAGATTTGCGCATTTGAAATAACCTTTGCCTGTGGCGATTTGTCTCCAAGCGGAGTCTTCCTTCTGGCTGCTGTGTTCAGGTGTAATCTCCCCTTCCATCCACTCAGTTGCTAACTTGTAAACTTTCTTCCCTGGGGCTTGCTCCTCTAATCTCGCCTTCTCCGTGTTTTGCTGTAGTCTTGTCTTCCTTTATTCATTCTGCATCGCTTTTATCTCCTTACCTTTCTGCCTGCTGAGTGTAAACAAACCTTAAGGCAAAAAAAAAATATGAAGCCAGGCAGGATGCTGCTGAGCTCCCTTGAAGGGGAAAACACAGTCTAAATCTCAGAGACTGTGCACTTTACTGTTGGCAGTCAAAATTCAATACTTTCCTCTTGGAGCATCACTGCCTGTCCAGTGCTAAGATGTCTGGAAAAGTAAGAAGGGGCATTCTGTGGGGAGGAGAGCACACGAGGAAACTGCCTTTGAACACATTTTCGAGTTTGTTGATAGAAAACCATTACAAAGCCTAAGATGTTCTTCCTAGAGATGAGACTTCCTTCGAACCAGGGCTGATTCTTCTGTGCAGGGCTTAGCGGACATTTTCTGTAAAGGGCCAGATGAGAAAGAGTTTAGGCTTCGTGGAGCTTGCTCTCTCTTTAGCAACTACTCAACTCTGTGGGCACAGTGTGCAAATAATGAGCATGGCTGTGTACCAATAAAGCTTTATTTATAGACACAAAAATTTGAATTCCATCTTTCGATTGCCAAAGAGAGAGCATTGGTGATGCTACAAGTAGAAAGTATTAAATCCGGACTTTGGGTGATAATGAGGTGTTGACATAGGGTCAAGAGCTCTGGTTCGGGATGTCCCAGGGGGAACGCTGTGTTTATGTGCCTGGGAGCAGGGATACGTGGGGACTCCGTACTTTCTGCTCCATTTTGCTGTGAATCTAGAACAGCTTCAAAAAACAAAGTCTATTAAAAAAAAAAAAAATAGGGCTAATGGTATCCGCTCAACGTAACTCATGGTGGTCCAGCAGATCCTAAGAGTTAGTTGTGAAGCACCGAATAAACAGGAAGTGAGCTACTGAGGACAAGTCAACTCCCTTGACTCTGAGACGCTCTGAGGAGCAAGAGTCTGGAGGGAGGTTTCTCAGGAAAATCTTTCTGGGTACCCCTTGGAGATTTACAATGTATACAACTACTGAGAAGGCTTGTCATTAAAAATAACAGCTACGAAATGCAAAAACCTGATTCGGTTGATTAACCTGTTACTTCCCAAACACGCACGACTTCAAGAGACCATTAATACCACTCAGCCCTGGCCGGTTTGGCTCAGCGGTTAGAGAGTCGGCCTGCGGTCCAGAGAGACCCGGGTTCGGTTCCCACTGAGGGCATGTACCTCGGTTGCAGTTTGTCCCCTGCCCTGGTTGGTCATGCGGGTGGCAGCCACTCAATGTGTCCCTTTCACGTCAATGTTTCTCTCTCTGTCCCTCTCTCTCCCTCCCACTCTATCGGAACAAAAAAATGGAAAAATGTCCTCGGGTGAGGATTAAAAAAAAAAAAAAAAAAACCACTTAAATTAGGTGGCATGGGGGTCGCAGATGCCCTTTGGAAAGTGCCAATCTACAGTGTTTCAATTTGTGCTATCGAAAGACAAACACACGAGAAACTCATTTTCATGAACTTTCCAATCTGGTAGAGAGAGAAAGGCAAGGATTTATTGTATACTGACATTTGTTTTATGGCAATGTGATGTTACCTAACATATTTTATTAGAAAATTATGAGCCATTGGTAAATGTGTGGATTTCAGCTGCCTTTTTAAGTTAGTTTGTTTTATTAATTTTTTCACACTTTATTTCAATAATAACAGATCGCTGGAACGGAAAGGCAACTTAATGGGGGAATCTGCTTCTTTTACAGATATCTGGTTTTCTCCGTGCTCACTACATAGAGAGAGATGTACATAGAATTCTAGTTTTCCATATAGCAGCACACATATTAGTAGATTAATTTAATTTATTAGAGAAGTTAATGACTTGTTAGCCTCCTTGGCATTGTCTGGGAGAATAATCAGCTCTCCTGGAGCAGATGCATTTCCGAGCTCTCCCGCTGCAGGACCCAGTGCAGAGCGGCCCGGAGTAAGAAGGGTTTGATTGACCTCTCGTTTGCAGCACACGTGGTTCTCTTGTCCAAACATAGCACCTGCTTTCCGATGCCCTGGGTGATGAGTGACTATTTCTCTAAGATGCGCCTCAACCCCCAAATGAAACTTCCATAGCCTGCATGGCTTCTGTTTTCACCGGGCACCCCAAATGCATCCTTCGGCATGAAAAAAGATCGGCCCAGCTCTCGAACGGGATGCAAAAGAACCGGAATTTAATGTCATGTACACTGGTAGGCAGATGACCTATGGTGATATATTATTGCCAGGGCCTCAAGAGTAAACGATTTCCTTTCCATTACAGCCTGCAACCACAATATCTCGACTTTTATGGCCCTTGATAATGTACGTTGCCCCTTTAACTGTTAAAGACTTGAGCAACCTCATCAGGAAAAAATCCTTTGCACATGAAGCTGTGGAGCCCAGAGATGTTGAAGAATGTACCCAAGGACTCCCAGCTAGAGGGAGGTGAAGCTGGGGTTCAAATTCCACTCTCAACTCCAGGTTCTCTCAGCTCTGTTGGCCGCCTTCTCAGAGATGGACGTGCTGTGGTGGGGCAGGTAATAATGAATGTAACAACACTGCACCTTTAAATAACATCTGTGATGCCTACCTAATAGCTAATATTCCTTTCTCTGTAGTCTTGAAACTCCATCTCGATAAATCCAGAGCTCTTAAGAACATTTTCATTAGAAAATGTTTCAAAAATATTCAAGAGTAGAGAGAAGAGTGTAATTACTCCTATGATCCAATTTCCCAGTTTTAACAATTAACAGCACATGGGCGAGCTTGTTGCAACTATAACCCCCGGCCCCCACCCCAGCTGGGTTAATTTGAAAATCCCAGATACCGTATCAGTTTTTCTGTAAATGGTTAAGGATACAGCTCTGAGAAATAAAGTATTCTAATTATTCTATGCTGCATAACAAACCACTTCCAAATGTGGTGGCTAAAATCAATGGTTGATGGTTACCGAGCGCGGGTCTGTGGGCTGCCTGGGCTGAGCTGGGCCGTGTCCATTCGGGGGTCTCTCAAGTGACTATGATCAGATGTCAGTGGGCTGCAGCCATCTGAAGCTATGCCTGGGCTGGATGTGCAAGGTGACTCACTCGTATGACTGTCAACTGGGAACTCAGGTGGGCTGTTGACGCTTTGGTTCCCACAGACGGTCTGTCCATGTGGCTGGGGCTTCTCCCATCACGATTGCTCAGTTCCAAGAGGGAGTGTTCCGTTCTAAGACACATGGTAGAAGCTGTAAGGTTTCTTACAGTCTAGTCTTGGAGAGATGATGACTGTGGCTTCCATCTCGTTCCACTGGAGAAGGGAGTCACTGGGGGCCATGCCAGAGCCAATGGAGGAGAATCTAAGAAATTCAGAATCAGTCATGAAAACCACAGATGTCCAGTTAGTGTTCAGATTGCCCCATTTGAATGGTGTTTTGTGTTTGGTCTGTTCCAAGCAGGATCAAAATGACGTCCATACTGCATTTGATGGATATGCCTTTCATGTTTCTTTTAATTGAAGATACTCCTTTTTTTTTAAATTCTTTGCTTGGAATTTACTTGTCCTGCTGAATTTCCCGTAGCCTGGAGTTTGCTGCTTGCATCCTCATATTCCTCTGTTCCTTTTGTATTTTTCTCCTGGAAACTGTTAGATTCAGAGGCTTGATCAAGTTCAGGTCCGTGATTGTGGTAGTAGCACTTTGTAGGTGGTGATGTGTACTTTTTATTGCATCACACCAGGAGGCACAGAATCAGTTTGTCTCTCTTTGGTGAAGTTAAAATCGATCTGTGGGTTCAGGTGTTGAATTACTCCAATTGAGCTTTTTAGAAAAAGCTTTTAAATAGCTGCCTCCATTTCGCAGGCCCAGGAAGTGGAATGAGTCTATATTTATCTCTCTCAGTCTGCATTTACTGTGTGGTGATCATGTGCCAGACATCTTATCAGAGGCGCTACATAAACCAACTGATTTCTTTTTCGTAACAACCCTAGAAAAGAGGTATTATGATTATCCCCATTTTACAGAGAAGGAAACTAAGCTACACCCATCCCCGTGCCTGACAGGGATGCCTTCTACTGAAGTCTCATTTACAAAAAGGGTTGATTCTCGTTTTCAGGATTTCTGGGGAAAACCAGCTTAGTTCAAGAGCAAGGGAATAAGGTGAATGGGAGGCCCAAACAAGGGATTCACCTTTTTAGTTGCCTCCTCTTAAAATCCAGAGACTGCACCCAAGAGCTAGTGAGGCTAGTTCTACAGTGTAGGAGAATAATTTGTTTAACAGTAACAGTCCCACCTTTTGCCTTATTCATTGTGGAAAAGGGTCAGCGGGGCGTGGCCTGCTACCTCTGCACGGAGGTGGGGCGGACACCCCCTTTCCATCTGTGTTACTTGCATTACCCAGATACTGGGTGCCTGCAGGAGGCTCAGAAACGGCAATTTTATTTTAAAGAAAATATTTTCAAATGCAATTTGCAGTTTATACATGAAGAGTAATGAGCAAAATGGATGCAGCTGTCTTTTAAATTAACCCTGCAATGCTACCCTGGTTTGCTTTCCTAACAAAGTGATAATGTAGGCAGCTTTCTGTGCCTTTTGTCAGGACTTTGGAGCCTGGAGCTTCGGAGAGAGAAGGAGAGGGAGGGAGAGGGAGGGAGAGGGAGGGAGAGGAGTTTGGTTACAAAGTATGTGCCTGCCTGGTGCCTATGGCTGCCGGAGCTGAGCAGGAAAAGGCTGGAAGAGCAGAACCCAAGGAAAGCGCAGCGAGAATGCTCCTACCGGAGCATGCGCAGCAAGGCCCGGCCGCGGAGCCCTGAAGGGCGCTGTCTGGGAGCAGGAAGGCTTCCCTTTCTCCAGGGAACATTTCTGAAGGACACAGCAGCATTTCTTGCAAGTCCGTGCAGCTATTTAGAGCTGTCTTGGTGCTGGATGTCCAGTCTCACGTGGTCTCGCAGATGCAATGCGCTGCCAACCCGGAGGCTGCTGCGGCCTTCTCAGCAGGTACTCCTGCACCGCTGGTGCTGGCTGGGGCCAGCTCTACCTTCCCTGGAGGACTGGCATTTGGAGACCCTGACCTTTCCCTGTGCTCAGTGTGTACCCAGCTGTGTGGGTGTCTGGGCTCGTGGGCATTGCATGTTACAAAGCCTATTTCTTAATAGTGTTTGAAAGGGGGAGACCAGTTTAGAAGATGCAATTTTTTGGCCTTCCTAGCATTTGCTCTTAGTTATTTTAAAGGACACTGAGTGAGTTCAATCACAGTACATTCCTTTACAAAGAGCACATGTGCAGACATGCTCACACGGCTCAAGGTTGAGGTAGCCCAATTCCCATCACTCCAAGGAGACATGATGACAATGCGTATGACATAGGGGAAGAGGGTGGACACACATTCCCAAGTAGTTTCCATGGTCCTATGAAGGAGATAGGATTCCCTTGGAGGCATCTAATGACTTTATTCATCAGCAGCCTAAATTCTTTGTGTGGGGCAATGAATGGCCGCCGCTGCCCTAAGGAACATCCAAGTTAATGCAAAGATATTAGCCACTCAGGGCCAGGCATTTCTCCTGACCAAGCAGTTGCCTCATTAAGAGCGTGATGACATTTTATGTGAAGCACTGTAGTGGTTGCTTATTACTTACAATATTTTTCTACGAGCCTTTCTCGTGGACAAAGAGCACTGGAGAGCATTTCTTTGCCTGGTGTCTTAGGAATTGAGCCTTATGATCTGTATGAGAACAGCTGGGAGAAGGAAGGAAGGAGGGAAGGAAGGAGGGAGAAAAGGAAGGCAGGAGGGAAGGGAGGAAGTAAGCAGGGAGAAGGAAGGGAAGGAAGGAAGGAAGGAAGGAAGGAAGGAAGGAAGGAAGGAAGGAAGGAAGGAAGGAAGGAAGGAAGGAAGGAAGGAGTACATTAGAGTTAATTTGGAGAAATCGTTGTTGAAAGTTTACTTTTCCTCTCATGTTCTTTCCCAAGCTGAGGGGATTGGCCACACTGCCTGGTTGGAGGGTCTGGAGGCCATCATTAGGTCCGTCTTCATCTCTGGATAGTAGTGCAAAGTCTCAGGGGGGGCAGAATCCTCAGCCGTGATGTAATGAGAGTTTCTACCTCACGCTTCTATGTCATTCGCACAAGTGGAGCATCATGGGACCTGGGCTAGATTGATGTCCCCTCCAAGAACAGCACTGATTATGGAACAGATTTTCCCGTATACAGAGCCATTTTTAACTCACTGCCTACCACAGCTGCCAGCCTGCAAAGATAATTCCTTCTAGCAGAATAGCTCTAAATTATTATAGGGAATCAAATTTACATAAAAGCACTCTCTTCTCTCTTCCTCTCTAAGTTACTAAACAGATCCTGTCAATTACTTTTGTTGGAAGAGCTTTCTCAGGGGAGGGAAAATACATTTTTGTTTGTTTGTTTGTGTGTTTGTTTTAAATGCCACATAAAAACTTTCTATACAACTTTAAAAGATGTTGAGGACTAACAGTGTGACATTTCACATTTGATATGCACTTCACTGTATTCCAAGTGCTGTTCCGTTCAACACACTTTGTTTTATTCTATTTTGATTGAGCACAGGCCCTGGGGACATGGAGATGAATGACCCTTGCTTTTGCAAAGCTTATTTTATTTGATTCATGGAAAAACGGTGTGAAATAAATAAGGCACACATCATTAGGTCCACTTTGCAGATGAAGAAACCGAGGCCCAGAGAGGTTTAAGTGACCTTTTGCAAGTGTGCTTAGCTGCAGGATTGCGAGCTGGAGGCCGGGTCTTCAGAGTCCTCTGGGTCTGGGCTTGTTCTGGGGCATCAGGAGGGGAAAGGTTGCAGCTGAAATTGGCAGCTTGTAGTTGCTTGGCCAAACCTTTACATTTGACATTGAAAAATCAGAAGGAAATCAGAAGGTTTTATTTCTCTCCACTTTCACTCCCCCACCAAAAGAAAGAAACTTCTGGCTTCTTTTGAAAAATATCCTCAAGTCAGACAACACTGAACCTGTGTTCCATCCGAGTGAGACTCATCTGTCAGGCCAAGCATGGCCAGTGGCTACCTCTCCCCACATCCCAATGCTCAAGTCACCCGTTTAAGTTACTAGCTTTTGGCCCAGAAGGTTAGGGGTGGCCCCTCTGCTGAATCTGGGAGAGAAGAAGAAGGTGGATGATTTGTCCTCAGAGCAGCATTCTTACACTGTTCGAAAAATCATCTTTTAGTTTTTCCATGGCCTCAACTTTTCAGCTTAAGAAAAGTTGGCAATTTTTCAGCTTTTAAAAAAAGAGTGTCCCCTGGGGGTGCCCAATCCTGATGATTCAGGATTTGGAGACTCCCAAGAGAGTTTTCCTTTACCAGCCTCTGTAGGCTAACATTCTACTTGTGTTCTTAAAAAGACCTTTGTGGCTACTATTTTATTTAATTCCTTTCTAGTTTCGGATCTGTTTTAAACCACCTTTTGGGGGATTAAGAGGGCACAGGTAGAAGCCTGTCTAGCCCTCAGTTTTGCATTTGGGCTTTGATTTTCTGATTTTGTTGGGCAAATTTCTATGCTGAATACAGGTTCTTATTAGGAAAATGAGGATAAGCCTATTACAAGAAGTAAATAGAGAGATGAGCCATGGTGTTGAAAACTCCTTAGATATAAGGTGTTGCTCAATTCTAATTTACCATGGAAGCTTAATTAAATCATTTGCTTTAACCATGGAAGTTCCAGGTTCGATGGACCACCCAGGATCTAAACAGCACTGGAGCACAAGAGGCCTCCGGGGAAGGGACGGCATACATCAGGCTTCGCCTGTGCAATGGATTCTGAACCCCACCCGCAGGGGGCCTCTTCCTGGGGTTATGCTGTTGCTCTTTTGTCCCATCAGAATTGAGGTGACAGTCTGTTGAGGGTCCCACACTGGGTGGAAGATTGTTTTGGGTGCCCTTTTGCAGAGTCTGTAACCCTGCAATTCCAAATCTGCGGGTCCTGTTTGCCACCCAGCTCCCGGACCGTGGCTGTGGGCGGGCAGTATGGTTTGATTTCAAAGCTAGGGACAGCCCTTTTCTCCCCCAAATACGCCCATTTCTTCTCAGGGCTCAAAAGTCCACTTAAGTTGTGCTATTTTGGCTTTAGGCTTTGATTTTGTGTTAAAAATCAGCTATCAACCTTTGTAAAGCACATTCATATACCTTATCTCATTTGATCTTAAACAGCCCTCCGAGGTACAGAGTGGCACTGTCTCCTTTGGGGAAAGAGAAATAGGAAAGAATATGACTTGGGAGCTAGAGATGCTGGGTTTGAGTCCCAGCTATAACCATTAACTATGTGACCTTGAGCAGAGGATACAACCTCTCTGAACTTAATTTCTTTCCTTACATACAGAGGATTAAAATTTTACTTTCCAAAGTGGCTGTAAAGGTTAGAGAGAATATTTCCATTCATTCATTCATTCACTCTACAAATATTTATTCAGCCCTTACTGAGACCCAGATATTACGCTGGGCTCCGAGGATTCATTGGTAAATGGGACAGACCCTGTTCCTGCCCTTAAGGGACTTACAGTCCAGCACTGAGTGGTGTGGAGCACATAGTAGCTCCTTACTAAATGGTGATTGTTACAAATGGCTGGCCCGAAGTCACTTGGTGAGCACAGAGCCGGGGAGGAGCGGCGCTCAGATTTTGGAGTCTTTGGCTCCGAAGTCTCTGCCGAGTGGGCTCTGCCCACCAGTCCTCGGGGGAAAGGGAGCTTCTAACTATTGCAGTCATCCTCTCGGGTGTTCAGTCACAGGGTCTGCTCGGGCTGCTGTAACAGAATCCCACAGACTGGGTGGCTTGAACAACAGACATTTGCTTCTCAGTTCCAGCGGCGGGCAAGGCCAAGATGAAGGCATCAGCAGACTGGCTGTTTGGGAAGAGCCACTCCCTAGAACTAGGCCTTCTGGGGAGGGCTGAGGGAGCTCTCTGGGGTCTCTTTTATAAGAGCACCCGTCTTATTTATGAAGGCTCCACCCTCATGACCTCCCCAAGGCCCCGCAGGTTTCAACATGTGAATTCGCGGGGGACACAGTCATTCCTTCTGTAGCAGCGTGTGCGATCGGGTGGTACGAGCAGCTCCGGGCTGAGCCTGGCTCCGCTATTTAACTGCGTGCTGTTGGGCACCTGACTCAACCTCACTAATCCTCCAATCCCTCATCTGCGGAGGGGAAGAGTGAGAGGGCCTGCCTCAGCAGGACGCATGGGGCACGGCACCTGGCACAGCGTGAAGTATTTGTTAAACGGCGGCTGTTGTGCTTGGTGGTTGGCTACTCAAACAGTGTCCATGTTGCCGGGGACAACATATCTGCTCCTGCTTCTCGGCATGGGCTGCCCTTTCTATGGCCGTGGGGACAGAACTCGGCAGCAGTGCCTGGGTCCGGGAGCTTGTGGCTTATGTCTCAGTTCACATCCTTCATTTTGCAGCCGCGCTGGGCCACGGCGGGTCATGGAGTGGGGCGGCCCGGAGGACGGGCCTTTCCCTGCCATCTCCTGGCTCCCAGTCAACGAGCCTTCCTGGGTTGGGGTGAGACCGCTTGTATCTGAGGAGGAGGCTTCAGAGCTGCCCTGGAAAGGGTGCTGGTGTCAGGCTTCTGCTTTATGTCAAGAGTCTGACATCAGACTGCCCGGGTTCGAGTCCCAGTCCTGCTTCTTACGAGCCAGGCAATTTGATTTTAAACCCCAGTTTCTTCCCCTGAAAGGTACGGATAATAATAGGTGAGAATAATAACATTCACTGTCCTAGTCACTTCCCATAACCAATTCGCTCTTCCCTGCCTCAGCTCTCTGAGTTCGCTTCTATTGTTCTGCCTGCCTGCAGATGAGGAGGCTGAGGTATAGAGTCTAACCAGCTTTGCTCAAGGTCAGCGGCAGCTGGGATGCAGACCCGGGCAGAGGACTCCAGGGGTCTGTGCTGTTAACCACCCTACTATACTCCTTCCCCACCAGGGCAGGATAATTAGAATCTACCTTACAGGGTTTGCGTGAGGCTTGGAAGAGATATGCAGGACAATCAGTGAGTGTCAAGTTTGGCTTTTGGTATGTGCTTAGCAAACAATTTTTTTTTTAAATGAAAACTGTTAATTTTGTGCTATCAAGTATTTCTTTGCAATTGCTTTATAACGTTTAAGCTTAGAACTCTATCACCCTTTTTGACTTCAGCTATATTTCTTTGTTTTCTAATGTTCTAAACTTTTGAATTTTTGATATTTAATTATCTTAGTCACAAGCAAGTATAGGTTTAAGAAATGTGACATGTAATTATTTTTTATTTTATTTTCTTGAGATCTACCCTCCTAACAAACTTTAAGGAAACATGTTGTTGACTAGCAGCACCATGGCCTGCAGGAGCTCTTGAGAGCTTATTCGTCGTGTTGGCTGAAACTTGATGTCCCTGGTTAGACACTCCCATTTCTCCCTGCGCCCAGCGCCTGGCAGTAGTGCTGCTTTGTAAATGGTAACTGTCATTCTGAGCTCAGAAGGCGGGTGAGCAGCAGGCCTTCAGAGCACTAGGAATAGGGTACACTTCTGACTCCTGGGTACACGTGTCCATCTTGGCCTCGTGCTGGAAGTTTGAAACCTAATGCTCGCGAGTTGCCCCATAAGAATACTGATACCCTCGTGGCAATACTAATATTTACTGTAAATGTGAAATATTTATTAAGTACCTACTTAGACATGATGCATTTTCAAATGGCTCCAGGTAGAAGTAAACAACCCTGTATCATACCCCTCTGGAGTTTGAAGTCTGAAACAAAGAGCTCTGTTTGTCCTGCATTGATTTTAGTGTTCAGTCACTTGGCACATCTGTCTTGCATTTTACAGAGTGCTTTTAAAACAATCACCGTCTTCATCATCGTTATCATCATCCTCCCCGCCACTGTCATAGCAAGCGCTGACTGTGTGCTAAGTACTATGTGCTTTGCCTGAACTATCTCATTGCATTCTCATGTGAGCAAATAAAATGAAAATTTCTGCAAATTAGTCACCTACAAATGGAAGCAACTGTTGTATAAATATCATTGCTAGGAATAGTTACAATAGAGGAAAGAGGAGATAAATATATCTCAGCTCTTTCAATATTTAAGAATTATGCCATAGAATATTTGAGGAGATTTCTTTGGTATAAAGATCCATCTGCTTAGAATAATAGGATGTTATGAATATAAAAATTTTGGCAAACTCTGCTCGTACCTGTTTCCAAAATACTGCCTAGTAGACCTGGGTATTTTTACTTTGTTAATATAAATATTTAGTGAGCAGCCACTATGTCCCGGCACCTCAGTGTTCCCCACACCCTACATTCTCTGCTTACCTGTGGAAGTTCTTGACTTACATGTAATGTTCTTTCACTATAGTGATGAATTAACAGTGAATTTTAGTCTTATCAGGTGCAGGGATTTTCCTAGAGCTGCCTCTCAGTGCTGAATAAGTTTTAGTGATGGAAAAGCAATCCATCAGGGGAGTTTTTAAGACAGTCAATAGGTAAGATTCTCCCCATTTTATAGGAACAGGGTTTTTGCACTTAAAATGTTTCTGACTATAAAAGTAATATAAGCCCAGACTCTGATTCTGACTATCTGGCAGGTAGACCAGATACTCTGATAAATCTTTCTACGCAAATAACCAAAGAATGCTGGGTAAAGTATGGCTAACATTGCTTAATGATATCTGCAAAAAAGTGAGTGCAATTTCCAGGGGCTAAAAATAAATAGAGAGATATGGGAACTGGATGTGAAGCATAAACGGAGGCTCTGCCTGAGGGGCTTTGCCGACGGCAGAAACTTAGAGTCTTGAGGTCTGACTGTTGTGCTGGGGATCAGGAACCAGGCTCTGGGCCCTTGCAATGAGGGAAACTGAAACTGAGACCATAATATAAAGCTAGGGCTCTCAAGAGGCTACACACCTCCAGGAAAAAGTTAGTTAGAAAAAAATCCCACGATTGGCCAAGAGAAATATCTTATCCTTAGCATTCAGTGGGGAAAAAAAGGTCTCCTTCTCCAAATTTTAACAACAGTCCTGCCTTAATTTGACTTTGGAGGATGAATGTATACTATTGAGTGATTTAGATGAGGCCCTGGATTGGTGGTGTTCTGGTGCCTAGAAGATGGGAATGCAAATGCTCTCTGGAGACATGCACCTTTATCCCAGACCCTAGTGCATCTCTGCAGTTTCAGATGCGTCTGATGTGGTCTCACAGTTTGGAATTACAAACACGCAAAGAATTTAGTTGTCATGTATTTAAAAGTCAAAGGAAACAACAAATAGCAGAATGAGACCCTCAAGTACTTCATATATTGGAATTATGATAATACAGAAAATGATACAGAAGCAAGATAAGTAAGTTAAAAGTGTTCAGTGACATAATAGAACTGAAAACATAAACAAAGGAATTGACTACTCCCCAATAATATGTTTGACAAGTCTATTAAAAAAAACTAGAAAGATTTTAAAAAGTCTCAAGTAGAACATCTAGAAATAAATGTAAATTATTGAAATTAAAAGTAAAATATGCTCTTTGTAAGATGTGTATGAAAACAAAGGGGCCTCAACAAATTAACCATTACTCTATCACTCAGAAGCAGGCGATATTAATATTTTTTATATAATTCATTCATCTTTTTTCTATGCATTTTTACAAAGCAAACATCATATTCCATATGAGCATAATTTTTATGCTGCCAATAATTTTGTACATAATAAACATTTTTCCATCATTCTGCTGTATAACATATGTTAATAAAGAAGTGCTATAATGTAAAATTTCCCCTACAGTTGGATTTATTTGCTATTTATTTATTTAAATATTTTGGCAGAGCTGCCAGGCCTTCTTAATCCTTAGGCTAGGAACTAGCACAGTGTCACTTTCTCCACATTCTGCTTGTTGAAGTGAGTCATATGACAAGCTCAGATTCAATGTGGAAAGGGACTATATAAATGTATGGATACTGGGAGGCATGATTCATTAGGGACTTAATTACCACATACATAGTGTTCTTGTTTTCCTTTTTGTATGCAATGATAAGCATATTATACACTGTTCTGTACCTTACATTTTTCAATCAAATATTTGATAGTACATTAGGCATTAACACTTTTTTTTTTTTTTTATTAGGATTGACTATGAGAAAAACTCTAAACTATAGTGGTTTCAACAAAATAGAAACTTATTTATCTTCTGAATTTAAGATGCCTAGAGGTAATTGGTCTATTTTGTTGCTTCACCACATGTGGCTTCCATTCTCAAATCATCTCAATATCTAAGATGGCTGCTGAAATTCTACCCATCACATCTGTATCCCAGTCAGTAGAAAGAAAAAGAGGGAAATAAATTATGTCTTTCTTTAAGGGTACTACCTGAAATTTGTACTAATCATTCCCACTTACATTCCTTAGGCTGGAACACATTTACAGGACGATACTTAGCTGCAAGGGAGGCTAGGAAATATAATCTTTATTACAAATGGACATGTACCTAGCTAAAAAAAATTGGGGATTCTATTCCTAAAGGAAAAGAAGAGAATGATATTGAAGGACCATGGTACATTAAGAATCTCCTCATGTTTTATACATATGAATTTCAACATAAGACTTTTGATATAATCTTCTATGTTGTTTTCAGGAAGATTGTGTGAATTACATTCTACTTTAATGCCTGTCGTATACTACCCTCATCAGCACTGGGTATAATAAATTTTATAATATTAGCAATCAGTTAAGATTTTGTTGTACTTTAATTTTCTCTTTGATTACTAGTGTAGATTCCAATTTTAGTCTATTGTTTATTAGCCATTCATATATTTAAAAAATATTTTTAATTGATTTTAGAAAGAGAGGAAGGGAGAGAAAGAGAGAGAGAGAAACATTTATGAGAGAGAACATCAATTGGCCACCTCCTACATGCCCCCCATTGGGGATCAGGTTCATAACCTGGGCATGTGTCCAGACCCGGAATCAAACTGGTGACCTCTTGGTGCATGGTTGACACTCAACTACTGAGACACACTGGTCAGGTTAGCCATTCATATTTTATTATTTGTAAACTTATGTTCATGCCCAATGTCCATGGAGTAATTAGGCTTATTTGTTTTTCTTAAATATATATTAATCACTCTATATTAAGGTTGCTGACCCTTTATTATTTAATTACAAAGCAGAAATAAGGTTTTGGAAAGTTCTGGAATAGGGGCATATGAGAGTACTCCTTTGTAACTGTGGTGAGTAGTGAAGAACTCTCTTCATCACACTACAAATGAACTAAGATTTGTACAAGTTTTATGTTTGAGTTAGTAGACTTCTTCTGTAGTGTTTTAATTGCAGAAATTACAGTATTTGTCTAGGAAGGAATCAGAAGAACCAGAAAGGGCATGGAGAAATGTGTGTCATAGAGAGAGTTACATGTGGTGTGTTTAAAGCACACTGGGGGGAGGGGGGGGTCAATACCGTGTTCTTTGACCTCTAAACTGATTGCCAGGACTTCCTGAATCCTGGATTGTCAGGTCTCAGAAGAAAAAAAATATCAAACACTCATACTAAGATATACATTGTTATTTGAGAGAGAAGTTGTAATGATACCACCTATCCATTAGAAGGCGTTATACAAACAACCCTCTCTAGGCTCTCTGTCAGTTGAGAGCATTTTGTAGATGCTGTCTCATTTCATCTGCACAGACAC
Organism: Molossus molossus; assembly: GCF_014108415.1. Lineage (NCBI taxonomy): Eukaryota > Metazoa > Chordata > Mammalia > Chiroptera > Molossidae > Molossus > Molossus molossus. Next base: position 16,563,768 of record NW_023425344.1, on the reverse strand, counting down.
TCCACCCACTAAGAACGCTATCAGAGCACTTTAGCACTAGACTCTAAAGGTCATGAGTCAACAACTCTTAAAGAGGGGCCTGCTCTTAGAGATTACTAGATCAAACCCTGCACCCAACACACACAGGGGGAGCAACTTGCCTAATGTTACCCAGCTTGTTAGCTGCCTAAGCAAACTAGAACTTTCGCCTCAAACTTTTATATTAGGCCACCACCTTCTCCATGCCTAGGTGCCTCTCATCTTTCACCACAGCCCTGATCCTTCCCCCAGGGCTTGGACTGCACGCTTGCTCTTGAGATGCCCATCTTGCTGGAGCTCTCATGAATTCCTTGTGAGGCCGCGGCCGGAGCCACCCAGCCCCCTTGTGGCTGCACCTGAGAACAGCACTCTCCTGTACCCTGTGACCAAGGCCCTGGTGTCTGCTCCCTGTCAGCCCAGAAAGTGCAGGAACAATGAATGACCTGCTGAGACTCCCAGAAACTCATTTCATCTCACGAATACTGAGAAGAAGTAGGAGAGATTGAGGGCTATTGTGAAAGCTTGCAGGACCAAATACGAGAAGGCAGAAAGAGGATGAAGAGCAAAATGCTGTATGTATGTATGTGTGTATGTATGCATGTGTTCTTTTATATGTTGTTTTTGTGACGTGGAAGCATAGAGTGGGTGGGAGGGGCAACGCATTTGGAGCCAGATTAGGGCTTCCCTCCAGGCCACGTTACTTACAGTGGCGTGACCTCTCTGAATCTCAATTTCCTTTTCCAAGTGTCGCAATAGTAACCCCTGTGCTATCCCAACGCCCAGGCTTGGTATGAGGCTCAGATAGTGTTGCAGCTTGAATGTGTTTGGTAAAGTAATTCTCAAACTAAGGAGATGCTGCTCTGCCAATGGGAGGAACAGCTTCCTCTCTCCAGGGGTAGCACTGGGGTCGATGGTCCCACATTTTCTCTTCAGGCCAGTTCGCATTTACAGAGTTATTGCTGTCCAGGTATGTCTTAGAACAGGAAATCATAAGGAACTGGGATCCGGGGGTTGTAAATCGATGAACTCAAATGAACCCACCTGTATGTGACCCAACTCTCTTTGTAACTGACTAGTCCTCATGTTCTATTACATTTAAATGAGCATCTATAAAGCATGAAATGATAATATAAAGTCAGTCACCACTGTGGCTCTTTAGGTCTAAAAAGTATAAAAGGGAAAAAATTATGAACTATATAACCACAAATGGTGATTAAATTTCATTAAAAACCAATTCTGACAAATCTGGGCAGGAAAATGATCAGGGTTCTTATTTTAAGTTTTCCACTGGTGTGTGTGTGTGTGTGTGTGTGTTTGTTTAAATATTGAAAAATACAAGAGCATTTTACAGACGAGCCAAGCAAAGCTTTTAGAGTTTGTTCCTCATTTAATGTGTCACATCTCGTAAGTGGCAGAAGCAGGACTTGAACCCAGGGTCTTCCCAGCTCTGCTCTGAATCATTGCCCTATATTGTCTTGTCTCAAACGGACAATTTACTGTTCTAGTTACATCAAGTAGGATGTTGTACCAGATATGCTTTTTCATTGTTTTCTGAAAACCAATTAACTTCCAAGCTCTATATTATTTGCTTTTAAGCAATAGTGATTAATAATGTGTCTCATTGATTCCAAGACAAGCATTTCCCCCCCACATTTTAACATCTCTGAAATTGGATTACTTCTTACAAGTGATGGTGTATAATCATTTAATTGGCAACATTTTTCTTTCTTAGTGGCATATAAAATAATGGTGCATCTCACAATGGATAGTATCTTAGATTTGATGAAATGAAATAATAATGACTTTGTTCATATACAGAATAGGACAGGATGGAGAAACATACAGATAACCATGGGGCATGCTCGGGTGGGGGACCACTGGGGAACAACATTACCTGTTATCCATCCCTTCTCCTTTATTCTAGTTAAGACCTTGGCTTCTCTCAAATGAACTGATATCTTAGCTTTCATCTCTTCTCTGCCCATTATTTTTTTGTACCACAGTCAGAGTTTTCTTCTTAAAGAACTGCCTACCTGTAATGACTTTGCAGCACCTCATGTGAAGGCCAGACACTTGGCATGACTTCTGGGTCCACATGAGTCCAAAATCTTTCACCCTTATTTCTCATGATATCTTCTCTGAGTCAGCTCTCAAGGGTCTTTGATCTAACCTAGTGTTTTCCAGAGTGTAGAACAGTGATTCCAAATGGCTTTAGGTGCTACACTAACATGGCATTGAATAACCCTGAGTCACCCTATAAGTGATTTATGCAGTTTTGAATTCTCTCAATCCTCCAGAGAAGCTTAAAGAGAAAGTCTTTGTTTGATGCTGGAAAGTCTTCGACATCTTGCCATATTAGCTTCCCTTTGTAACAAAGAGAGGGCAGGTTCAGACAACAGTATTTATGTAGAATGTCATTGGTGTTTTCATTTATTTTGTACAGTTGTCTTATACTTGGAGCAAGTGATACTGGATTTTCATTTATAGAAGTGACATAAAATTTCCTTTTTAAAAATAAAATTATGTCAGCAAAAAAAGAGTCAATTAAAAATATTAAGCAAATACTAGCACAGCTGATACAGAGAATATGTATGGCAAGAATTGTGAATGTGGCACTCATGCCAGAGCCGTGGGGAGCAGCGATCTGTTCCAAGTACTTCACTTCTCTGTGTTTGTGCATGCTTTTCCTTACTTCTAGGTGCTCTTTTCCCTCCTCACTAATGGAACGCCATTGCTTCCTCCTCCTTGAAGCCTTCCCTGATTTCTCTAGTTAGAATCAATTGTGCATGGCCACAGGGCATTGTTTCAATTTGATTTAGTACTTTAGTTATTCTCGTCTTAGTCAGATCTTCACATGCCCATATCTATTGTGATTGGGAGCCTGTTACTGGCAGGGACCACTCCTCAATCCACCTCCAGGGCTTCTTCCATGCCTTATATGTGGCTATAGGAAAGAATGAAGGGATGCTTTAAATTTCATATTAGCAATGGTTTTATGCAATTCCCCCCATTCTGCAGAAACCCAGCCTGGTTTTAGACAGCTCATTTGCTTGGCTTACATTTCAGCTTCAGTGTAAGCAGCAGTTATTGAGGCGTTTGTAGAAACGCCATTGTTCTTCAGCATAAATATTGTGCAAAGAAGGTCATAGAATCATAGGAAACTGTCCAGGGGAAGTTAACCATAGGGTAAAGGCAAAAAAAAGGCCAGAAGGAACTGTGCCTTCGTGTGTGTGTGTGTGTGTGTGTGTGTGTGTGTGTGTGAGCTGACAGGGCAGTAATCCATTGGGTTTAGAGCTGTACCTTCTGGTTGACTTTGCTCTTCATCCAAAGCCCAAAGGACAAAATTCAGTGACCAAAGAGAATGGTAATCTAAGCAGAAAGAAAGAGAGATAAATAAAATACTTGCAGTTTTTATACTTGGGCAGTCCTGCTATCTTTTTCAGTCTTAGATAAGGAGCTTTGCTCAGCCTGCCTGAACTGAGGCAATGGGAAGGTGTGCAGAATTACAGAGATAGGTGTGTTTCTGGAGAGGAGTCCGTTCCGCGACCACGGCTGTCTTCTGCACAGAGAAGGCAGAAAAAGACCTGGCACCACTACACCACCCATGAAGTTGGATTAATGGTGTTCTAAACAGCTCCTAATAAAGCCCACTGCTTGCTAATGTTATCTCTGCCAAGGAGGGATGATGTCAGCGTGGAGCGCGCACTTGCGGAAGGGGGGTGATAAGAGCGGGAGGCAGCTTTCAGGGAGCCCGGCTTTATCTTCTTCTAAGACCTTCAAAGCATATCTGGCTGCTTTCTATCAAAAATAGCACTGCTCACTTCATAGTATATTCTTCAAGAGTATGCTGAGGGGATCTCATGATTAGCCATCTGTTTTTTCTCTTTCTCCTTTTAGGATTCAACTACATTGAGGTGCAATCAACGTGATAGTTTAATTGTTCTCCAAGGAGCGCGCTAGTACAATCAAGACTGACACATGATGGTCCATCGAGTGAGAACCTTATTTAAAAAAAAAATCTTCACCTAGTTGTCAGTCATTTACAAAAGAGAGTCCAGTCTTAATGATTGCTGGCAATTGGACACATCTGACCGTCCTTTCTCTGCTGACTTTTGCTCGGATTTGGTTGGCAGATCTAGGGGAGAAGGGAGTAGCAATAAAACTTACACTGGCAGGTTTTCCTGGGGGCCTCCCTAGTGCTCTGGCAAACTGAATCGGAATAATAATTAATTTGACCAATTTTACATTAAAAACTAATTTCTGCTTGTATCTGCCGTATCCTTTGTCAGGGTGCAACCCCGTGGTCTGCTGATCTTTAAAAGAAAACACAGAGTATCTGTTTCCGAGCCCATTGACCGTGATTTACTATTCACATGTTAAATATATGGGACAGTTGGTCTAGCTGCAGCAATACAATTATTCCGGAAAAGAATTTTCAATGATGAAAATGAAAAAAAGTTAAAAAAGTCATAATTTACTGCTCCGGAGTGCCTGCCGGGCAGCTGTTTTGTGCCTCGATCTGTATTCTAATAAGTCTTTTAAATGAAGAGATTTATGAGATTATTTTAATTTTGATGTCTTTTTAATGCTTCATGCATTTTAAATACAACCTTTTAATAGTTTTTGAGATTGAAGAATTTAATTTTGTTTTATACTGCAGAAATAAATGTATTCTCAGGAGACCGCACCATTCTTGTGGTTCTCTTTCTCCTCTTTAAATCAGCATATCCGCTGCACACAGCTCAATTGCCAACCAGAACCGACAACGTCTTTCTTTGGTTGGGGAGCCGGAAAGTTGGAAGAGAAATATTCATCACTGTGTAACAGCGTAATTGGCGCTAATAGAATTTTTGTGGGTTTAGATGTGAATTTACCCTCCTGTAGGGAAAAGATTTCCTGATGAAAATGATCCAAATTTATTTGGATGGATCGTCAGAGATGTATGTGGATTGAATATACATACAGTTGACCTTTGAATAATACGGGATTTAGGGGTACTGAACCTCACCCCACCCAGTTGAAAATCCACGTGTAACTTTTGACTGTAGTTGGCCTGTGGCACCCAGAAATTCAACCATCTAAACTGGTATTTTTGCTCCGCAGCCGGGTACCTGCTACTGGGAATGCAAAAATACCGTTTTTAATCCACAGTGGGTTGAATCTGCAGATCTGAACCTGCAAATAGGAAGGGACTACTATATTTATTAACACAAATCCAGGTGCAAATGGACCTGCCCAGTTCAAGCCTGTGATCTTTAAGGATCTATTGTACATGTAATGGATTGCTTGTGACCCAGGTCAAGCAATTGCTTGTGGCCAAGTTAAAGCCAAATTTTAGATCACTGTTGTGTGTACATATTCATAAAGTGGTTTTAAAATTACAACATGGCCCAGAAACATATTTTAGAAAAATAGTAACTGGAACTATTACTTTTTTAAGTCACTGAAGAAGCCATAAAGTTGGACTGCAAAGTGGTCCCTGCCCAGAAAGGGCTCCCAGTCACTGTAGTTATGGGCGTGAACTCACTGTAATAGTTCACGTTTTTCTAGGCAGGGGGAAAGCATAGCACTAAGGAAAGCTGTTAACCAAAAGGTTTAAATTACTCAAGACCAGTCTGTTAAAATGTGAACACAAGGGATTATCTCTAAATAAAAATTTCCCCCTGATATTTTAAGGCAAAATTTATTACATTTCTAAGTTGCTTTAGACAACATTACATGTATTAATTGGAGTTAACAGGGGTCATGATACTTAGAGTTCCATATTATGTCAGAAAGCTTTAAAATTCTTGAATCTACATACTATTTTAAAAAGAGGAGATACCCACACTTAAAAGTCACAAAAAATACAGTTTCAAACAATGGTTTATAACGCATGAAATGCCCCTGATATAATGTTAAATGAAAAGCAATATAAAACTACATATACGGTAGTATCCCAACAATGAGAGGGAACAATTTTCGTGTGACATTTAGAAAGTTATAAGCAGCAGGAAATTGGAAATCAAACTCTATATCGGGGCCATGTAAATAAGTAGATGAGCGTATAAGTATATCACCTATATACAAGGCATTACAAAATTAAGAGTATTTATTTTGAAGTTGTGGATGTTAGGACGATTTTTTACTTTCTTTTTCATAATTTTTCACAATAAACATTTGTTGTTCTGTAGTACCAAAAACTAATAAAAATACCTTTAGTTGTATTAAGTAAGGCATAAAAGGAGCCAGAATTTATTATATAAATTGCTAAAAATCTTATAGCCTTGTTGAAAGTACAGGTGTTTTCAAATAGCAATCTTCTCTTCATTTGAATTTGAGGGGGAAAGTGCCGGCTTCCTGTCCTGTGACTGATCTGATTCTGAAGCTGGAAACAAGGACTCGTGTGAGGAATAATCTCATTCCATGAACTTCCAGGGTATCGCTGCTAAAAGACAGTTTTCATAGTGCTGCCTTTTGCAGCTCTTTCTTTCAGTCATTTTCCTGGCAAAAGAAGTTGCTTACAATTCCTACTTTGATGAACGATTACTCAAGTTTTACTGTACCATTCAAAGCTCCCAATCCACTCAGAACGCTTTGTGAACAAAAAGACCACAAACTCTCAACCAGTAACCCCTCCCCCCCCCCAGGTGATACTGGGAGGGTGGACTCCATTTGCATCTTTTCCTCTACGCTGCAGCTTTAGAACAAAATCGACCTCAGCTCTTAACTAAAGTCCTTATTTTGGGGGGCAGTCCTGTCCATTGCATTGCTCTCCTAGATCTCTGTTTCTTGAGCTATAGAATGGACCTAAGACCTGTCTTAAGAGGTAGCAAAGTCAAAGAGGCAGTGCCTGGAAATGATGGCGTGCCTGGAGAAGTAGAATAATACCATTATCCTTATTCATGTCATCAACATTAATAGGAATAAATGCAGGCTCCCCGTGGGCCACAGCACCCATCTTCTGCGAACTCTTACAACATCTAATAATACGTGTGGCTAACATGATCTGTGTGCTTATGTTCTAGGCATATCTCTAAATACTCTCCATACATTAATCTCACTTAATATTCACAAGACCTCATGACATAACTACCACAACTATCATCCCATTTTGCAAATGAGGAGCCAGCGGCCCAGAGCATTCCTGGAACTCACTGAGGGTCTCCAAGCTAATAATTTTGGATCTCTAAATCAAACAACCCTCTCTGACTCTGGGACTCTGGGCGCAGCCTTCTAACTATTACAGGCCTTCAAAATCATAAGCAAAATAAGTAATTGTTATATGAAGCATTATTAAGGTGGTAAAATGTTCAGTTCTCATGGAAATGTTGGGAAATAGCTTTTGTTAATATAAAGTGCTTAAAATTGAAGCAAGACTTGTTAACAACAGGTTGACCTAATTCTACCTTAGTGTTATTTGAGCATATTCAAAATTTTACTAGAAATATCAAAAAATAAAATTAAGCTTACTGTAAATAGTATCCAACTAAAAATGCAGAGAAACTTGGTAACTTGAACATTTTACTAACTAACTAACTATACACACACACACACACACACACACACACTTAGGCTGAAACTGTCTGCCATCTTTGCTTTTTGTTTTCAGTAACATTGGTTAAAAGATGTATTTTTAGCCCTGGTCAGTTTTGCTCAGTGGTTAGAGCATCGGAAGGGTCTCAGTTTCCATCCCGGTCAAGGGCACACACCTCGATTGCAGTTCCTGGGGTCGTGAAGGAGGTAACCAATCGATGTGTCTCTCTCACATCGATGTCTCTCTCTCTCTCTCCCTCCTACTCTATCTGAAGATAGAATGGAAAAATATCCTTGGGTGAGGATTAAAAAAAAGATATATTTGTATATCTACAGACACTGACCGTAGAGATAACTGGGTACCTATTGGTTTCATTTAAATGAGTCATACTTGCAAATGGATAACTCCATTTAACCTGGCGTCAGTTCTAGACAGGACTTTAGAGTCTATGAATGAGTCATAGTCTACAAATAGCCTACAAACCTGTCGAGATACATTTTAGAATTATTTTTTCTTATGACTGTTTTCTCTTCACTGGTTTTGATCTCCAGTTATTTTCCCAATTCCCTCCCTTTTTCCCTCCCTCCTTCTCTCCCTCCTTCTCTTCCTTCCTTTTAATTTCTGAACATTCTTATAAGGACATTAAAGGAGAATTTGAACAAAGACACAAAAATCTTTCGTATTCCTACAACACAACTTTTTGTTTTTAAGCTTTTCTATTACATTACCTTTAAGAATTTTTTGGTTTGCACACAATTTATAATTATATGATTGTGGGCAAAGTCAACAAACAATTTCATTCAGCTTTGTTTCATGCAATTAATGACATATTATTTTATTAAGCAGATGTTCATAATTCATGTAGTTTCCTCCCCATTGTTGAATTTTTAAATGGTTTCCATGCTTTAGTTCTTCTAGATAATATTCTAGTGAATATGTCTGTGCCAATGGCATTTTATCCTATTATATCATATAATACACTCCTAAGAGCAGAATTATTGGGTTAGAAATAATGAATCTTTTTATGGCTCTTACACATATAATGAATTTGATATTTCTGGATGAGTTGAAAAAAGAATGGTATAGACTTTGACTCCAATATGGGCTAAAGTTCCTAGTAATTGAACAGCTCAATGAGAACCACAACAAAAATAAAGTTTTAAAAATTTCTATGTAAACTTCTTCAACTAGTTTATACTACACAAGTGGATTTTTACCTAATCAACCTCAGGTCTGCTTAATGTTGAAAAAGCTATTCCATTAATTTAAAACATCTTGGCTATTCAGTAGATAATTTGGCCAGAAATGAATTCATTCCTGGTTCTAAATTATTTATAGTTATCAATTATATTCTTTATATTAGCCGACTCTTTTCCATGATCTGAGAAACATCAAAATGTAAGGTGAGATTTTGGAAATGGGATCTCGGAATTTTCCCACACTGACCAAAGGTCTTGTGAGTGAGGATTTTAGCTCTATAATATTGATGTTGTGGAGCAAACATCTGGATAAATGTCATTTTTTGTTTTGTGGCTATCTGGCTTTACTTTTTTTTTTTTTTTCCCCTCCATCCTCACCCGAGAATACTTTTGCATTTATGTTCAGATAGAGCGGGAGGGAGAGAGAGAGAGTAACATCTATGTGAGAGAGACATATCGAGTGGTTGCCACCCACATGACTCCAACCAGGGTCTGGACAGACTGTAACCAAGGCACGTGCCCTTAGCGGGAACCAAACCTGGGACTCTCTGGTCCATGGGCCGATGCTCTAACTGCTGAGCCAAACTGGCCAGGGCGGCTTTACTTTTATTAGGTGAAAAAAGGTGACTTCACTTCCTTGGTAGTTACTACTGTGATCGCAATATGACTGCAATCAAGGCTCTTCTTCCTTAGTTCTATGTTCATCCATAAGTTTGTCTTTCTCTTCATCAGTTCTTCGTGGGAATGTGTGGAAGGAGTTGCTATATTCACTTTAAATCAGAATTATTCCTCGATGTATTGCTTCTGATTATACTATCCACCCAAACTGCCCCAGCAATGGTCAAATGAGGGTTTTTCTTATCAAACCTAAATGATACATCTTGGCTTTTTTTTGACCTTGGGAGCCTTTCACAGTCTTGATCACTCCATTCCTGAAAGTGTCTGCCCGTGGCTCCCCTGCCCTCATTCTCTGCCCGTTTCATCGCGGTTGCTTTTGCTGACTCTGCATGCCTGTTTCTAATGCTGATGTTCCCTGCCTCCTGGCTCCTCAGCGAGGCTGCTCTTCTAGGGTGGTTCCATCCATTTATAATTTGTTAAGCATGTAGCCGTATGCTGAACGTTCTCAAATATCCCTCCATCCTTCACCTATGACTTACATACTGACCCATGCAGCCTACTGTTTATTCTTATGTAGGCATTCAAAATCACTTTAATTTACATGAATAAAATCAAATTCACTGGCTGTTTGCTGAGATCCACTTCTTTTAGGTAGAGGTACTACTGTCCACCCAGTTATTTCATCCGGAAACCTGGGAATTATCTCAGACCCTTTTTTCCCTCATTCATCCCCATCTAATGGGCAACTAAGCTAGGTCCATTCTTTTTCATAACTATCTCTGGAACCCCATCTCTCCTTCCAGAGATGAAACTATCGGAACCTCCTACCTTGACCACCTGACTCTAGTCTCGCCTTCCTCCAGTCCTCTGATGGCTGCGGCTAGTGATTTAAATAACTCATCTAATATTATTATTATTATTATTATTGTTTTTGTCTAATCCTTCCCCACATTCCCTTCCCCAGCGGGCTGTACTCAGGATATAAAAGGGTTGAAGCTGGATCTTTTCCATAGAACTCAAGGTCTCCTGTGAACTGGCCTGTGCCAGCTCCATCATCATCTTCTATGATCTCTGGCCATATTCTTTGTCCCAATGAAGCTCTTCATTTTTGTTTGTTTTTTTTCCCTATTTCCATGTGTCTTGTGCTTCTGTGCCTTTTCATATGCTCTTTCTAGACTGCTTTCTCTGTTATTTTTGAATTCCTGTTTACCTGGCAAAGCCCAGTTCAAAGCTCTCTTCCTTCTATTCTGAACTTCTACCTTGGTTCCTCCCATGGTACTCTACGCTCGCTACTTTCAAGGAGATTATCATGCTGACTGATGTTTTGTACTTGTCTAGGTTGCAGGATCAATCCCCAGTAGGGGGCGTGCAGGAGGCAGCCGATCTATGTTCCTCTCTCATATTGATGTTTCTATTTCTCTCTAAAAAACAACAACAATAATAACATATTTTAAAAAATGTCTTGATAGGATTTAGATAATCTCATGACCTTTTAAAAAAACTAATATAGCCCTGGCCGGTTTGGCTCAGCGGTTAGAGCGTCCGCCTGCGGTTCGGAGAGACCTGGGTTTAGTTGCCGCTAAGGGTACATACTTCAGTTGCAGTTTGTCCCCAGCCCTGGTTGGTCATGCGGGTGGCAGCCACTCAATGTGTCCCTTTCACGTCGATGTTTCTCTCTCTCCCTCCCACTCTATCTGTACAAAAATTGGAAAAATGTCCTCAGGTGAGGATAAAAAATAAATAAAAAATAAAAAAACTAATATATTGTGAATATTTTTCCATATAATTAAATATTATTTAAAAACATAATTTGAATGGCTGTGATAGATGATATTACATCATGCAGACATACCATAATTTATTTAACCATTTTCCGTTATGCATGTTTAATTTTTTTCAATTTTATTAGGTAAAGTTTTGCTGAACATCCTTTTTTGTTGATATTTCACAGATTTTTTGAAATAGAACAAGGAGACAAAGACCTACCAAAATATAAGTCTTATTTCCTCAAACTTTACACATTCAATCAAAGGGAAATTTTTATGAATAGTGACAATTGCCTGGTATAGTAAAAGCTCTGTTAACCCTTTGGACAGTTTTATTAACACTGTTGATAATTAAACATGTTTTAAGAAACATCTCCTTTGTTGTAGATTAAATATATAGAATGTGTGACATTGATTGTTGCTAAGAGAACCTGAGCTCCCCATTTTCTGATTTTGCAGTAATACAGCTTTTTATGTAACTAGTTCATATTTGTGAAGTGCTTTGAAGATGAAAGCTATTATGTTAGGGCAAAATCACTTCATAAAAATGTTACGTATAAAATAAGAAAATCCATAGACAGACTTTAAGATTTTCAAAGTAACAGCAACTCTTTCATGTAATCATTTATAACCACCATCTTTAGACTAGTAATCTAGGATACATTTATAGATTATTCTTGGAGTATTTTAGTGTTATCCATTACAGTGAAATTGTTTTTATAGTCACAGAAAATGGTTAGGAATGACGTTATTCTTTTTAACCATGGCTATTGGAGTGGTAGCACAATTTATAAATAGGTGATGATAAATAAAAATTGGACATAAATATAAATCTTTCTTCATCGAACATTGCCACCACGCAGATTGGTATTTTAAAGAAATAGATCTCATCATGTGTTGTTTAGGTTTTAAAGTAGTAGCAATCATAAATTACAGACCATCTGATTTCTGTAGCATGTTTAACAAAAGAGTGTACAGACTGTGAATAATGGTCCTGGGGACCATTAGCCAGGTGTTAAACTAAGGATTTTTCCTTGTGTGCATCACTAAACAGTATTCCGCATAAACAGTGTGTCATACCTAAACTCAAAGTGTTCTGCTGTTAACATTGACCCTTCTGTGCACATAATGATTTTCATTTAAAAAAATTGCCTTTAAAGTTTCCCTGGATCTCCCCACCCCGTCCTCCATACACATCACTGAAATGAAGTATTACTGCTGCGACCGGAAACTGAAGGTACGTATTTGCAGTGACTGCTTCTAATGACAGTAGCAGTCCTCACACAGACACATCTTGACGGACTGACTCCAAATGCTCCCCAAACCATCCTACGCTACATGCTCTCTTTGGCCAGAATTGAAACTCAATTAAGATCAGGAGCCCAGAATAGCAGCAATGCAAGGAACCAAGAATCAGAGTGAACTTTGGGTACCACTGGCATGTCGAGGTGGAAGTCCAGTCATTTTGCTTTTGTTTTTATGCCTTCAGGTGGCGTTGATGTACATTTATGCAATATGACTTCAACTTTGGAAATTGAAGACAAATAAAATATTTTCTATATAATTTTTTTTTTTTTTTTTTACTTTAAGTTCTTACTCCCTCCTGTACTGGGCTCCTCTTTCTTTCTATCATTACCCTGCATCCCTGCCCCTGCCCCAGTCTGGACCTGAGTGGCTTCTAAGGGCATTTAAACCTAGGCATATATGAAGTATGAGAAAATTAATGTTCCAGAAATCTTTTTTTTTTTTTTTTTTTTTTTTGGCTTCTGACCTTTTTGTGCACTTGAAATTGCATTTAATATTTCATTACTACAGGTCTTTCCATTTAATTTCCTGGACTTTTCTTCCACTTGAAAAAAATCTACAAATTTGGTTTTACAGTACAGAATTATGGGGGCCTAATAATTCTCCAGCCTATGACAGTCCAGTAACTGGTGCCCTCCAGCATTTTTATTGCACATGATTTTATTGCTAAAAGGTTAGGCCATTTGACCATTTTTTAAAGACGTATCCATCAAACATTGCTCAGAAAAGAGTACTAAAATCATGCACAATTTAAAATGTAACCAACATCTAGTCATTTTTCTGGAAGGGTGTCCTTAAATTCATTATGAGAAGAACCTCCCACCTAGAAACATAACAGATGAGTCCATGAACATGGGAAGGTGGGTAGGATGGAGCCTAGGTACGTCTAGCCCTTCATGCAGCTAACTGTGCCATGGTGAAGGTAATGAATAAGTATTTCTCTAATAGTCTTCCCCTTTTAGTCACCCATAAATATTTCTAGAACGTTGACCTTTAGTCGAATGGTGAATTCTTTCATCCTGACATGACAAGGAAAGACCAGTGAGCCAGTTAAGAAAACTCTCTTGCAATCCATTTTATATTCCAAATGGCTTAAAAACGATAAACTATAAGATTCGAATTCCATAAAATGTAGTTTCTCTGGTGATCTGGAAGGATGCTGTGTACAGTCAGGCACATCCTTTAGTCTGCCTGAGTATTGACCTCTATCCACTGAGCTGATTGGCTACATCTTGAGTGTGACAGGCTTTCATGGAGAGCTGACCACTTCTGCACCCCCTTCCCCACCCCGTCCCTTCCCCGGGCCAAAGTGCCATGTGCCATTTGGTCCATGGGACAGGCAATAAATACCTGACTGCTTTGGGAGGTAACTGATTTGATGGAGGGCCCTTCCACTGTCTGCTGTGGGAAGTTTATGTGTTATGTGCTAAATGCATTAAAGAACTATGCATCACACTTAAAAGTTCCTTAGTGAGGCTGATGCTAATATTTACTAGTGATCGTTTTCCCAAGGAAAGTCAAATGTATGAGCTGATAGATATTATTTAATGTGTGACTGGGAAGTCCCTAAAGAGAAGAAAGGCAATGTGTGCAATTTCCTTTTGAACGTAAAGTCTCCCGTTTTGTATCGTCTGCACAAATAATTTCTGCTAATGTTACTCTTAATATCATCAGTAACCATGTGGTGTTGCAAATCACGGTGGGCCTGCTCCCCTCCTCCCCTCCAGACCTCTGTCTGTCTGCGATCCCCACAGGTCCCACCTAGGACCTCAGAGTTTGCTCTTTCTTTCGCATGGGACCCTCTTCCTAGGCTCTTCATGTGGCTGCCTCCTCCCAGCCTCCATCTCAACCTAAACATCTCCCTTCAGAGAAGGCTTCCCTGTGGCCCTTTCTAAAGGAGGCTTTCTTTATTCTTCTCTCTCACATCCTTTGTAGTTCCATTATGGCCCTAATCTCAGTTTTTCATGCTTTTATTTTCATCCCCTCCACCCCCCATAATATAAGCTCTACAGGGGCTAAGACTTTGCCTTGTGATTGCATATCCCAAACGTTCCCTGCTGTCCTGGCATAGAGTTGGTGCTCGGCAAATAGTTGTTGAATGAAGGAATAGATACATAAATGACCAATCTAAACATAAGCCCTGCTTCAACTAGTTGACATGACATTTTCTTTTTTAACTCTCTTTTTGGACTATCCCATGTTCAACTCTTAAAGGACTGATTTAAAAAAAATTTTTTTTCTTGATTGATTTCAGAGAGAGAGGAAGGGATAGGAAGAGAGACATAGGAACATCCATGAGCGAGAACATGGAGTGGCCGCCTCCTGCATGCCCCTCACTGGGGATCGGGCCCACAACCTGGGCATGTGCCCTGACCGGGAATCCAACTGGAGACCTCTTGGTGCATGGGTCGATGCTCAACCACTGAGCCACACTGCTGGGCTACAGACTAAATTTGATCAAACTTGGTACCCCACTCAGTGTAAGTCCCATCATGAATTGGGTTTCTAACTCAGGCTGTCATCTTGAATCCAAATGGTGGCAGATACCACTTGACAAATGAGACCCGGAGCAGATCTCAGTCTAGTTCGGTACATGGGTCAACACACTCTTTAACCGGAATATGTGGGGTCTGGATTTCACGACCCTTAATTCCTAACCTTCGGCCACTCCAACTCCATTTTCCTTTTTAACGACACAGTTTTCTTCAAAACCTAACATTTGTGGCTAGGTTAAAAGCGGCCTGGGAGGTGAAAATTCACAAGGAGTTTAAATGGTGGCTATTTAGCTGTTTGCTCTAAGAGTCCGCACATCCCCTGACTGGACAGGGTTGATAACAGCCACAAGACTGGGCCACGTGGGAAGGCCTCCCAAGACAGAGTCACAGTGTGGGATTGTTCTCTAACTTTTCCCGTGGGGAGTCTGTGCGAGAGGCCACAGATAGATGCAGGTAGGAATATGACCCTGGGTTAGAGAACACGGGGGCTTTCCCACATGGAAAAATCTGTCCCTGCCGGGGGTGTTAACTTCAGAGTTTTGTCCTGGGAAGCATCTTGAATGTTGCAGGAAAATTTTAACCCTGACATCTGGGATGGCCCTCTTGGAAATCCATGTATGAGGTAGCATGTATTTTTAGATCGGAGAACACTGACCTGTGACGGTTTACGGAACGTGAGCCCCCCTGGGCTCCACGCTGGTTGCTTGGCGGGCAGGGCCTTGCATCAGTATTCCTCCGTGAGTCGGCTGCTTGCTCTCACCCCAAAGTCCCAGCTTCCAGAACCCCGGGAAAGCCAGTGTCAACACCGCAGGCAGAAAAGGTTAAAATGTGGACTGCAGACGTACTTGCTATTTGCAGCGGTAAATTCTGACCCATTTCTCCCAAAAAACACGGTCTCATGAATGGTCAACCCCCCACATTTGTGCTTGCTCGGAACACACAGCTGTCTTTCCGATGTCTTCGTCTTCCGTCCTCCCCAGCCCCACCATGCGCCTCTTTACACCACGCCCTTTCCTCCTTCATACACGTGTGTGACAACCTCCGTGTGCTCTTTCCCCTTTGCCGGATAATAAAGGACACTCGTGTTCATTGCGGATTCGCAATCTGCTGACGTGGACACGAAGAGACGAGAAGCAACCTGCACGTTCACCGCTCAGAGCAGCATCTTGGCGTGTTTTCTCCAGCCCTGTCCCTAGGCCTGTGTGCACGTGGGGGCAGTGAGCTCGTGCCCCCGCAACCTGACAGCAGTCCTGAACTTCTCCTTGCTGCTCATTCCCCGTGGTCTGAGAAATTCATCCCGTGGTCCTGCCAAAGCTGGAAAAGGCAGACGTCCTTTATTTTCCGCATCCTTCCCTTCCTCCACCTGCTGCAGGCCGCTCTTTGCCTCAGTCTCACCAGACTCCACTGTTTCCTCATTAGGTTCCTTTGCCCGGTCGCCTCTCCCGTCCTACGCTCTGGGCTGCAGGAGCCCAGGGCTGGCCTACTTGTCTGGTGGCCTGCAGTTCTGTGCATTCACACGTGTAGCTGCTCCCTCCCCGGCTGTGGAACTGGATTGTATTTCTGCTGCTCTGCAGCCGATGGGGGGGAGGACCCCACTGCTCCGGGCAGGGAGGCCGAGCTTTGAAGCTCTAAGTGTCTCTCTGGCCGGCAGTAATCTGCTCAGCCAGAGACTGCTCTGGGCTCTAGAAATTCCTCAAGGCGGGCCTTCCTCCAGCAATTTCCTCTGTGATCCCGGACCCCTGTCGCCTCCAGACTGTAGGGAGGGAGTGGCGACTAACAATTGATTCAACATGTACATGCCCTTCCTTTACATGCGTTCTCCCCGGACAATGGTCCATGAAATACGTATTACCGTTAACATTTTGGAGATGAGAACACCGAGGCTTAGCCAGATTACCAGGCTTGTTCAAGGCCACTGTGCTCGGATTCAGAACCAGGTCTGTGAAGCTACAAAGCCTGTTATTTACCCAACTGCAGAGTCCCCTTTGGTAGAAGAAGAAACTCCATCTCGTTGGTATTGCTGTTCTCTGGACAAGGCTCAGAACTGTGACTGTAGCCAGGCAAAATCTTGCAGAGAAAGACTGGGTAGAGCCAATGGAAATGAGAGAAGGCTGCCAGTCCCTGAAGGAGGTTCAGAGACTGCAAGAATGCTAGAGGTGGGCCTGTCCTTAGAGGTCATTTATGCTCAATCCCAGCCTCTAGGAATCTTTAAAAAATACAGACGCCTGGCCCATGCTAACGCATTAAACAACTTCTGGGTGCACGCCTGGCCTGGGCAGGCTTTTAAAGCTCTCCAGGTGAATCGATTTAATGTAGAGCCAAGTTTGAGAACCACTGAGTTAGGCCAAACCCCTATTTGGCAATTATGGAAACCCAAGGTCCACAAGTTAGGGACGTGCCCAGGATCCCACAGCTGGCGAGGAAGGACTGGAAGGGACAGGGAAGCGCCTGGCTGGTGCAGCTGCTGCCTCGGGGCGAGTGCGATGAGCCTGGAGCTCTGCATTACAAGTCGATTGAATCAGAACTGCGCCTGCTCCTTGCAAACTCTGGGGGCCAAGGTGTTGTTGGAGAAATTGAGGTAGAGTCCTTAGGATATCTAGAGATGAAGAACTTTCTGAGACTCACGCAGGAGAATGACTGATTTTTATTGGTATGGAATTAAATCTCTGCATTTCTAAAGTTCCATTTTCCTTAATCCTGGAAGAAGTATAGCTGGGGTTTCAGTAAAGCTAGAAGCAGAGCCAGTGTCCAGAATTTCCTTTCCATGATGGAAACAGGTCTAGTTCAGCATCATGTTAGCTGCAGTCCTTTAGTCCATTGTGTGTGGGGTCCACGTGGCTATGGGTCATGTTGGCGAGCACAGGGGAGCCAAGAGAGAGCATCCCCTGCAACAAGAGCCCCAAGAGTATAAGAGAAACCAAGAGCACAAGAGGGTGAATTCCTTTGTTTAAGGGATTAAATATTCCAAATTTTGTGCCCTTGCATTGGTCACACCCATTCTGGCCAATGACTTGTTCCCAGGTGTGACTGACAGACAAGTATCTTCGTGACATCACCGCAACTTTAGTGGGCATGTGTCTGTCTCCCCTCTGTTGGACCCTTGGGGAGTGTCAAGTTGTAGTTTTCTGGCTAAACTGCCCAAATAATATGCCTATGATATTTGGTCTTTCCTTTACTCCTTTCTGTTATTAACTGGGTTAATTGCAATGGTATCCAAGAGAGGGCTGTATCTTTCCTAGGTGTCCCTTTCACAAGCAGCAGCAGGGAGTTTCTGGAAGAGAGACAACCTTGCATAAAAATAGACCATCCTATGACTTTCCATGCTCTTGGTGTGGAAGGCGCAGGCTCCCATGTTCAATCCCACTCTTGGATTCTCCCCTCCCCTCCACCTTTTTCTTTCCTGAGGCTTTGGGATTTCTATTTTCAGAGCTGTCCCTTCACCTCTCCTTTGGAGAGGGCAGTGGGCGGGAGCTGGGGACCGTGCAGGTCAGGGTTGATATCACCACTCAAACCTTTTTCAAATGTCTAAGCAACTTGATTATTCTGTAGAAGTGTCTCAGAGACAGAAACGTAAGACTTGGAGGCAGGGTAAAATTGTTTCTGATGGATTAAAGGTAGTCCGTATATTTCACATGTGGTCTAACAATGTACATGATGGAGATGGGAGAAGGCAGAGGAAGGTGAGGGGAGAGAGTGGGCTGCACTTCCTGGGGTCTTGTTTCTGCTCCCTGGCGGATCTGTAGTGAACTAGAGCACATGGTTCTCCTTTGTAGCTGGCCCTGGGCCACAGTAGGGGTCAGTCTAAGTGAACCAGAGTGTCTTTGATTGGACTGAGAGTCACATCGTCCTGGATTCAGGGTATTGCTATTGAAGAATGAAGTTCTTACTTAATACTACAACAGTCCTAATAATAAGGCTTCTCAAATTGAAGTCATTTATCTATAATATTTGGAGGGTCATATCTAAATATATCTATATATGCTATATTTTTCTATGAAAATATATCTATATATTTTGTCACATCTATATACCATCACTATCATTTTCTAATCATCTATTATGTATTCATTAGGCCAAATCATATCAAAATGCCAAATATTGATGACTTTTGATCTAAATAAATATCACCAGTGGTTTCATATGGTTGAACCTAATATATTTCTCTTGCTTTTTTTTTTTACCTCCAGCAATTTATTCATAGAAGAAATTTTATGTTATCGTTTTAAATGCAAAACTAGTATCACTTGCTATAAATAGAAGGATTCCTAAGAAGAGGTTAAAAGAACATCAAAAAGTTAATATATGAGCCGGAAACCTGTTTTCCTTTTGTTGAAAAGGAGTATTAATAAGCAAGGAGGGCAAACAGAGGTGGCGAAGGTTTATTATCCCCAAGCCAAGACTTTCTCTTTGATGGAATCACAGCGACTGAGAACAGGATGGAAAAGGAGATAGCACGTGATTGCTATTTAATCTTGCCAGCACAACTTGGTCCCCTTTCTGCTGGTGGAGCCTTCCTACGTCATAGAGAACAGGGCTAGGGCATGCGCCTTGCTAAGTCCCGCTAATTCAGTGGGTGGGTGGGTGGGTGAGTCTGCAAGTCTGGGCTCCTTTCTCCATCATGGCAGAGTGAAATGTGTTGACGGGGCCCTTGTGCCTTCTTGAATAATTATGCAACAGCAAATATGCCCAAATCCTTCTCACTGCATTTATAGCTACAGCTTTACAGGGTGTTAAAAAAGCATGGCGTGCTACCAGTTATGATGTTTTTTAAAAGTGAATGAGTTTGATGTTTTAGAATTTCTTTTTCTGTGTGGCCCTGAGCAATTTCTCTATTTCCTTTGAACTCCAGTTTGTCCTGTGTAAACCCGGGATCATATCACTTTTCTTACCTTCTTCATAGGATTAGAATAAGGACAAATGAGATGCAGTCAGGATCTAAAGTATTGCTATGACTTAATTCAAATGAATTTACTTGGACCTTTCATGTCGCTGAGAATAGTCCCCCTACCCCTTGCCCTTGGCAGTGAAAATAAACTCTGAGAGGGAAAATGTTTCCTTTTTCCCTGATCTGAGTTTGAACATAAGATGGGAAGCTGTTAGATTTTAATTCTGTTCAAACTTTGATGGCTTTTTATCGGAGCAGAAAAGCAATGTGCGTGTTCAGTGAAAACACTGACAAAACAGAGATACACAAAAAGAAGGAAGTCATGGTTACCCACGTTCTCACCATGCCCTTCCAGTCCTTTTCCCGATTAGTGCTGGTATCAGTCTACATGTATCTTTAAATTTGGTGGCCTCAGGAAGAGATCCTAAAGTTGCTCAGACTTCAGTCACCTTCTGAAACGGCACTTGTCAGAGCCTGCTGGGGGGGGCGGGGTGGATAGGCAGAGGGAGGCGTAGGGAGGTTCGACTTGTCTCCTTTCATGGGCAGGAGAGTCTACGTGTCTTCTCGTGATGAAAGAGAGAATAAAACTCTTTGAAAGAAACTCACTCAACAGGCCACAGGAGCATGCCATCTCCTGACAGCGCCCTCTCTGTTCTTGCACCGTTCCTGCTGGATTTGCCTTGCTCTTGGTTTAGTGCACAGGAAGTGCTGTCTTCATGCATCATGTGTTGAGCACCCTCCTTCACTGTGGTGCTCAAGAAATGAGCTGACATAGTGTAGGTCTTTTTCTTCACATTTCGATAGGGAAGATTATATGATACCAATGGATAGAGTAATGTATTAATATTAAAAAAAAACAAAACACACAAACTCTTGTTCAGAGGATCTGCTTAAACTCACGAAGTCTCATCTTGAAGAGAAAAAGCCTCAAATTAGATTCGATTATTGTTGGACTTTTAGTTACCCAGCTTCAGGTAAGAATGTAGAACAAAGAGAAGTAGAAGTGGTATCGGAGGAAGGGGAGAGAACTTTTTTTTTTTTTTTTGCAAATTATTCTAAATTTGCATGCAGGTTACCATGGCTACCGAATCTCTCGATCACTATTGAAAGTGTCTGCTCACCTTCTGCGGTCCGTCCCATCTGTAGCTACAGTCAGGACTGCTACCCGACAACTGCACAGCACTTCCCAGCCGCCTGAGTCGCCCCGTGTTTCCCCAGATGGAGCTCAGAACTCACTTCTTCCTGCCGTTTCCAGCTCACATTTGACCCGGCTGGTTAAGCTGATGCGTGTCTGACACCCTAACATACAGCACAGCGTTGAGGTTTCCACGACTTGAAAGGGAATTAGAAATAGTCATTTTGGCAAGTTGTGTGGGAAGGTATTTTTAGAAAACCTTGCTTACATAATTTTGATGTCTTTTGTGTCTGTCTTCTCCATGTAGAAACCATAGGTGAGTGTACGGAAGTGTGGTATTTGGAACAGTGAAGGTTTTTGTGTCCCTGGAATGAAAGGTTCGACTCTCGGCTGACATCCTGGAGGGGCTGGGATGTGATGGCCAAGATTGTCCCTGTTTATTGGACTGTGTTATGATTTCTGGTGCTGTGGTTGTTCCATGGCACGCCTACCTCTTCAAGCACAAAAGTGGCCTAAAAGTGGTCAGTCTTTTTTTTTTTTTTTTCAGCAACAAAGAAACAACAGAACCTTTATTAAGGCAGGATAGATATTAATACATGGCTACTCAATAACAAGGTTTATAGAAATTAACTTCTGTTTTGAAGGGGAAGACACTTTCAGATGCCGTGACGTCTTTTTCATTTCCTCTGAATCTCTTATTATTTCTCTTAATCTGGAATTACT
Organism: Molossus molossus; assembly: GCF_014108415.1. Taxonomy (NCBI): domain Eukaryota; kingdom Metazoa; phylum Chordata; class Mammalia; order Chiroptera; family Molossidae; genus Molossus; species Molossus molossus. Next base: position 16,542,108 of record NW_023425344.1, on the reverse strand, counting down.
CTTTTCGTGAGTTGTTTGCAGCCGGGTGGCTGAGCTGACCAGCTTCCTGGCATATTTGCTCATTGCAAAGCCCATTTCATTTGGAATTTTCTAGTACGTAAACCTCCTCTACTGTGGCTTTTATTTTATTTTATTGATTTTGGCGAGAGAGGAGGGGAGAAGAAGAGAGAGATAGAAACATCGATGAGAGAGAACATCAATTGGCCACCTCCGGCATGTCCCCAGGCCCACAACCTGGGCATGTGCCCTGACCAAGAATTGAACCAGTGATTTCTTGGTGCATGGGTTGATGCTCAACCACTGAGCCACACCGGCCGGGCTGTACTGTAGCTTTTAAATCAGAGCCTTTGAAGTCAAGGTGGATGTTGAGGATTAGAATGTTTCTTTCCATGTCTGCTCTTTCAACCTTGATTCTAAACTAAGCATTTGATTCTTGTGATAATTTGGCGCAATTATGGCTATTTAGTGTGCATTTCTCTGATGACAGGGATTTGGGGTTATCTTCCCTGGTGATTTTCCTGAGGTCTCCCCCCATTTCTTCCTTGGGCGCCCACTTTTCCTCCCACAGGAGTGGTTACTGACCTTGGGCTACCAGTGATTGCCAGCCATTAACCCAAATGCTTCTCTTGACAGCAATTGCTTTCCAAAAGACGAAAACCACATTTCAACAATTTTATCCATTATGACCTATTTTGAACATACTCACCAGGGAAGAACCGGAGCGTGAAAAAAATACAGCCTTGTGGTTTCTCCACAAGTGTGCCCATCAATAACGGTCCCTCAGGCACCCTTTCTCCCCTCCTAAGACGTTCCTGGATGGAATCCCAGCCTAGTTGTCATCTTGTGAGCATGATCAGATTTGGAAGCAACAGAAAAGGGAGGAAGATACTTATTTTTTTCCCCCGAACTATAGAAATGATCCCTGAAAGTATAGTCTTTATTTATTTATTTTTTTCAAGAGCAAAATGACCTATCGCTGGCTGGTATCTGAAAATGTGAGTGACCTCAGAGGAGGGCCTGCCTGTCTTAGGTTTTGCCAGCTCCTAATGCACCACCATGGAGTTTCACTACAAATACATAAGAATTTCAATGTTGGGGCAGAATAGAAGGCCTCACTGGCATCGGTCAAGTCTTCAAGCAGCATCTGTTGCGGTAGGCGTGGCCATTGGCAGTTCCACAAATTCAACGCTGCTTATTTGATCGCTGTGAGCTTTGTGTCACCCAGGTCTCCTGAAACAGAGGAAAAATATTTGCTGTTGGTCATGGTGTGAGGAGTCTTAAAACAGAAGATAAAGACAGTAAAAAAAAGAAAAAAAACAAACCCAAAAAACTCTTTTTCTTAGCTAGATCTCTAGCCATTGAGCCCAATATTACAGTAGGAAGTCATCAATCAATCCTTTCCGGAACGGAAAGGCTCCAGGTAAATATCAGCTCTCACGTACATTGTACAGAGTCAATAGAAATTGGCCTAATCATTTCAATAAACACGACATGGTTTCTTTTCTCATTAAAGATTTAAGGAGCAATGCTGTAGAAATGATAACTCTCTTCAACAAATGAAACTGAATAAAATATGTGAAAGGAATATTTTGGCTGGATCGAGGAAGGAGAGGCTGGTATTTTGGTTTAAATGCCAAAGAGTCATATTTTCATGTTTAATATTTGGATGGTGTGAATTTCAGCTCTTGGTTAGGCAACTTCTGACTGATGACTCTTTCAGACTGGCTCAAGTGCAGTGATTTTCATCTCGGAGATCAGAGAGGGAGGAAATGTTCAGATCCTTTCTCTCCCTTACGCTCTCTCTCTCCCCAGTTGATGATTAGGAGAGAAGCCAAAAGTGGGAAAAGTGTAGCATACTAAGTGATCTGGCTGTTCTGAATTTTTCATTGTATATTCTCTAATTTTGAACCTGTCAAATATAATCTGTCAATCATCTGCATGTAGCTTGTTAAGATTACAGAGTCGTGAATACGCATAGGAGACTAAATCCTGCGATTAGCAACACAACTCTTAAGAAAAAATTTGAAGCATATATTAAAAATCCTGTTGCTCATAAAGACCTCAATGTTTACTTATGAAAAATAGAAAATAAGTGATGGGGGGGAGGTATTTTGGAGAATGCAGAGCAACTGCAATTTATCTGATGCACGTTTAATAATATAACAATGCGGCTGCACTCATGATGCTTAAGAACAAGAGGGATTATTAGATTTGTGCATGGAAGGTAAAATTACTGCAAAGAATTGCTTTGGGGAATATACAAGATGCAGGATAAGAAATGAAATAAATACTTGACCAATGATGGGTTTCTCTCTGTTGCTGGGCAGATTTAATTAATTGTTAATATAGCACTGAGTCATGAATTACTCAGTCATTACCATTGTTTCAATTTTGGAATTCTCCTCTTATATACAGATTCATTAGAAAAGAAGACAATGTCACTGAGCTATAAAATACTGAGAAATCTTGTGAATATATTTTTGAATACTTTGGAAGCATTCCCTTTTCTTTTTTTTGGTGGGTGGCTTTCCTGTCTTTAGAAGTCTCATTGAAATCGGAAATAAGTCGGTGAACTTGTCAATGATTCAGTGCCATCTCTGCGCTAATTCGTTGTTGTAGGTATTTGAGAATCAGCCAGATGGAGTAATGAAAATGGCCATGGTTTGGACTCACACGGATCTGGTTCAAGTCCTAGATTTAGCATCTGGGAGAAGTGTGACCCTCACTGAGCTACGTAACTTCTCCAAGTCTCAGTCTTCTGTTCTGTGTGGCATTTTGTGAGGAGTCGTGATCATTCATACTTCTGTTATTATTGAGCACTGACAATATACTGCACGCTGTGTGAAATTCTCTGGATATAATCCAGTGATCTTCATTATGGCTAACATTTACTGAAAGCTCATTAGGCATTGGATAGTACGCTAGTCATTTTACGTATATCATCTTATTCAATCGTCACAGCAACTCTGCAATACCTACACGCATGTAGGTATGTACGTGCACACACACACATATGAACAAAATATAGAAAAATAGCTTCGCAGTAGAAATGGAATGATGCTCTGTCTAGATAGATCAGTTTCCTCACCTGAGTAAGTTTAAAATTCTTCTTTGCTTTTTCTTTCTTTCTTCTTTTCTTATTATTCTTAGAAGAAAGGCTCGACAATTACTAACCCGAACAATTAGAAAAAGAGTCAGAACATGATGTTGTGAGAACGGAGTTGGAGGCGGGGCCCTTGAGGTGACCTCCCCGGAAGAGATGTCAGGAGTGGCGGGTGTAAGGCTTAGAGCTGTCGACGTAAGCACTTCGTGTCTGCACATCCCTTCCGCTAAGGGTTTTGCCATTTGAAATGTCACGCAAACCAAAGTTTGCCATGTATTAATTCAGAGAGAAAAGGGACGGTGTAATTGCCCACAGGAAATCCCTTCATAGAGTTTGAATGTCTTTATTATAAATAAGCCTCCAGCACCTTAGCTGGGAACAGTTTATATTCATCTGAATAGCCCGCTTCTCTTTCTTTTCCTGAAAGCTGGGAATGATGGATCATCCACTGTTGTATTTGCGAGTCGTTCATTCTGCAGTTCTGGTTGTTAAAAGAGGTGGACTTATTCCCGCGATCTTGGGCATCTCAAGCTTAATCTCCCAGGAAAATCTTCAGCCAAGTCAGGTTTTTAATCGCAGTCTAGTCATCCTACTGATTGCACAGGAACACCGTAGGAGCATTTGAAATGCCATCAGCTTGGGGCAGCGGAATGACAATGAGGCTGAAGTACTAAAAACGTAGGTACCCATCAGGCAGACCTGGAGAGAGGCCCCCACGCTGCTCCCCGGCCTGCCTCCACCGTGATCCCGCCACTTTGTGACAGTGCTCGCTGGGAAAAAGCATCATTTCAATTAATTATTTGCACATATGGTGTGTTCCTGATGTCAGCTAATGCTACATTAAGGACTTACATGCTGGGCACCCATTAAATAATCAAGTAAATATTTGTATTGTTTATGATAAACTGGTCCTTCTGTGGAACCAGGTTCTCTGTGCCTGTGTGAACATTCCTGTTGGGTAGACTGTTGGGGCTTCATACAGGCTTCAGTCTGACAGCCAAGAGGCTTCACCACTGTGGCTGTTGGGAGCTCAGTGAATATTTAGTAACACTTCAATATAATAGCAGTATCGTGGCATGTTACTGGACTGAATACCATGTTATGAACATTAATCACATGGGCTAATTCTTGTCCTAGCCTGAACGTTCTAAGTCCTTCTGTATGATTTCACCATAATCCGAGAGTGATTAGTGATACAGAGACTTCAGGCTGGTGCAAGCTGTTTATACTGAAGCAACATGAATGTTAGGTCTCAACCTGGAAGAAAAGATTGGGGCGAGGCAAGTAATCCAGCTTTTTTCTGGCGAAATGTGTTACGTAACTGGAGCGCATAGGGGTTGGTAAATGCTCCGAGGACATGAATGGTGTTGACTTTCCGCACTGTGCACCGAAGGTCACATTGTCCTAGGGAAATATGTCAAAGGATCTTCGCTGGGCACATTTTCCTGAAGACGATCCAGTGCTGGAGAAAAGCTTCATGAAAGACGGGGGACAGTGACACCAAGTCGAGGAGACACCTTAGGGTCTGTGTTCGCAGTTGTCTGAATATAGACTCCTAATGAGTGTTGGGCTTTTTGGAATAAGGTCCTGATAATGGTCCTTTAGGTCATCTTTTTTTGCATGCTTGATATTTTTCTTTTTTTAAAAAATGTGTCTTTATTGATTTTTTTAGAGAGAGAGGAAGGGAAAGAGAGGTAGAAACATCATGTGAGAGGGAAACATCCATCAGCTGCTTCCTGCACGCCCCCTACTGGGGGATCGAGCCTGCAACCTGGGCATGTGCTCCAACAGGTAATCGAACCAGGACCGCTCAGTCCATGGGACGACGCTCCATCCACTGAGCCACACCGGCTGGGCTGGGTGCTTGATATCTCAGAGGGACCTCTGTATGCAATCTCGAATCCCTTTTTGTCTCACAAAAAAAAAAAAGGTTTCACATGCTTTGTGTTGTTCTACTTTAAACCAAGTGTGGAAGCGGATGGGAGCACTTCCCCAGGACTCCTGGGGACAGCTGGTGTCCCTCGGTCAGCATGAGGAGCAGTGTGACTGTGAACAGGTTTGCAAACAGCCTCTAGGCATTGGGAGAGTTAAAGGTAAGGATTTCATTCCTTTTCCCGAAGTGAGGAGAATGGGCCAATAAAGACTTCTATTTAATTTAAGGCGTGTGGCTTGTAATTGGCTGCTTCCTGCCTGTGGAAATTAATTTGTGGAGGGAAGAAAACTCGATAATTCTGTCTTCCCCTGCACCCTACTTTTTTTTAAACCTCTAAGTGAATTTACTTCTCTAACCCTAAAGGCAGGTCTCTGATCTCTTCATAAATGAATCCATCCATTTATTTGTTCATTGATTCACTTGCTTAACAAAGTTGTATTGACTGCCTGCTAGGTCTCAGGAATTGTGTCTGATGTTGGAATTAGCCCAGGAACTTAAAATCTCTAGTTCGGGGCAGTGAAATGAGGAGGTGAGAGATGTATGCTCAGAAAAAAAGGAAGGTTGCCATGGCCGGTGTGGTTGGAGCATCGTCCTGTGCACCAAAAGGTTGCCAGTTGGATTCCGGGTCAGGTCAGGGCACAGACTTAGATTTTGGGTTCGATCCCAGGGGTGGTATATATGGGGGGCAACCCATTGATGTTTTCTGTCATAGTTTTATGTTTCTCTCTCTCTCCCTCTTATTAAAAAATCAGTAAAAACATATTCTCGGGTGAAGATAAAGAAGAAAGGAAAAAGGAAGATGGTCATAGCCAGTATCTGAAGTGGGTGAGCTTCTGACAGGGCAGGCACTAGGGAGCTAGGGATTGGGGACCCATGGCTGAGCCTCTTTGGAATAGGACACCGGGACAGGAACCTGAAGAATATCCTGGGCAAGTTGCAGCACTGAAGAAATATGAGTTTTGCTTGGGACTCAGTCTTGCTATTCTTCTTTTTTAAAAAATCTTCACTTGAGGATACTTTTCCATTGATTTTCAGATAGAGTGGAAGGGGGGAGGAGAGAAACGAGAGAGAGAGAGAGAGAGAGAGAGAGAGAGAGAGAGAGATATCGATTGGTTGCCAGCCATATGACCCCAACCAGGGTCGGGGATGAACCGCAACTGAGGTACATGCTCTTGACCAGAATAGAACCCACGACTCTTGGGCCCTTGGGCTGATGCTCTAACTACTGAGCAAAACCAGCAAAGGCAGTCTTGCTATTCTTAAGGTTTTATTATTACAGAAAAGCTCCCTTAGATTGTCAGGATTGAACTGAGGTCTGGCTTATCATTTTGTCTTTATTCCCAGACAATGCATTTGTGTTCGAGGAGACCGTTTGGTCCAAGGAAAGGAATATGCTTTGTCCTTCACACCAGGAGCCTACTTCGCACCCTCTGCTCCGTCTGGACTTTCCAGCTGTCAGGCCACGGTGTCCCTGGGGGACCATGCAGCCCTCCCATGCTCCGTGCGCGGAGGGCACCCTGACACGCGGAATCGGAAAGCTAATTCTTTCTTCGGGTTGGGGTCCAGAGTATACATTTCTGTAGCCTTCACTTGGCTATCTTGCATGTCAAACAGCACTAGATATTTTTCTTCTTTTTTAAAAGCTAAATTAGGATTATTTCAACAGGAGATGATCAAACTCAGGTGTTATATGCACAACCTATATAGAAAAGGAAGAGAGGGAGAGAGAGAGAGAGAATGAATTAATCTGTTGGGGAAAGCTCATGAAATTTGCCCTAGTAATGGGTGTGAGAGAAGTAAAAGTCTCCGTTTCAGGCCTTACTGACTATCTTGCTATAGGAACGTAGCAGGTCAACTCTCAGAGGTAAACTGGGGACTTTTAGGTTCTCACCGAATCCCTGATGGGTTTCCTGTGTTTTCCTGTTTGTCATTTAGGTCAGATCATGTCTCTCCCTGTCCCGTAGAATGCCTTTGGGGATCTGGCCTGTGGTCCATCTCTCTCAGCTTGGGCTGCCTTCCCTTTCCTCCGTCTGTCCCCTGCCCCTCCTTGGCTGCCGTGGTTCCTTCGTGTCCCGGCCACACTCACCACTAGACCATGGTCGTCTTCATACCTCATGCGGGTCCCCGCCTCATTACTTGCTCTCATCTGCCTGCAATTCTGTTCCACCTACCCACTGGTAGTTCAATCAAGGGACACCTTTGTGACGCCTTCTCATTGCACGGACTTCTTACCCTGCACACTGGACGCTGCACATCAACAGTCCTTATCTATATTTCAGTTATATGTAAGTTGTATATCTGTATATCCATGTTTAAGCTATAGAGTATAGCTGATTTAGACTACGCTATAGCTCAGCAATTTTCAATTGGTTGCTACGAGATTTTTAAAACATGCCACACCTGACTATTAAGTCAGGGGCACTGACCTTTTTCCCCTTAGATGGTGAAAATATGACAACAGCCAATCCTACAATAGCCGTCCGGTGAGCTGCAGAATTTTAGTAATTGGTTTGTGTGTGCCATGAGATGAAGGTTGAAAACTGCTGCTGTAGAGTATAGCTGATTTAGATTATGCTATAGCTTGTGCTATATATAAGCACTGCATTATCCCAGGGGATAAATGCTATTATTATGCCCCTTCGAGGGATGACAAGGAAACCTGAGGTCTAGCATAGAACTAGGCACTGCCCTGTGGCCACGCCCTGCTGTGTGTGATCTCTCCAGCTCCTCGCTGCTCAGCAGATGGACGGAGGGCCTTTGATGAGCCGGCCTCGTTTAGTGCCAGGCAAACACCACCGCCCCACCCTCACGAAGCTCCTGCTCTGTGGGGGAAGGCGGATACCACACAGGCACATACGTAGTACCCCAGGCATTGGTGTGATAAGTGCCCAGAAGACACGTAAGCAGGATGAGGGACAGAGGGAGGAAGGCGCTGTGTCAGTGGCCTCTGATCCCAGGGGAGGTCGGTGTGGCTGCAGCAGAGTGAGGGATGGAGAGAGACCAGGAATGAGTTCAGGGAGGGGAGATGGGGCCACATGGAGGGGGCTTTGTGATCTATGGTATGCTGTTTGCTGTTTGGATTGGTTCTGGAGCTGTGGGATGGTTGAGTAAGGAGTCAAATGATCCGATCCATGTTTTTGGTGCATTTCAGCAGTCGTGTGGGGAATGGCCTGCAGCTGGCTAGTGGTGGCAGCAGGGACGCCAGTTGCAAGGTTTTGCTCCAATCAGGGGAGTGTTGGTGGTGGCAGCTGCGCAGGTGGTTCAACACTGTCAGGTTCGGGATGCGTTTGAACGGGGAGCTGGTGACATTTCCCGGTGGACCGAATGTGAGCTGTGAGAGGCAAAGAAACGGAGAATTGGCCCGACCACCGGGGAGAATGGATTTACCTTCCACTCCGGTGGCTGGTCTGGGTTTGGGGGTGTGTATTCAGTTTTGAGTTACCACAAACTTGGGTGGCTTAAAACAACATAAACGTGTGGTCTCACAGTTCCGGAGACTTCAAGTCCCAGATGAAGGTATCAGCAAGGCTATCCTCCCTCTGAAGGCTCTCAGAAGGAGCCTATCGGCCTCTTCTGGCTTCCAGGGGCCGCCATCCTTGGTTGGCAGCTGCATCACGCCAGGCTCTGCCCCTGCAGTCACACAGCCTGCTCCCTGCGTCTCTGTCCAACTCCGCTCTTCCTGTAAGGCACCGTCATTGGATGAGGGCCTGCCCTAACCCAGTCTGACCTCATCTAACTTGATTATTTGTACAAAGACCTTATTTCCAGACCAGGTCACATTCACAGATACTGGGGAACACAATTCTACCCCAACAGTGGGATCAAGAATTGGATTTTAGTCAGGTTAAGTCTACGGCGCTATTTGGTATGTACAGAGGGACGGCACGCAGCAGCTGGACACAGGGGTGTGGAGTTGCGGCCGAGTCAGGGCTGGAGGAACACGGGCAGCACAGCACAGAGGTGGTGGCGGAGGCCACAAGACTCCGGAGAACGTGCGTGTCCTGAAGGGTTTCAGGACCCAGCCTGGGATGCGCTAGTGTTCGGAGGTCAGGAGACAGGAGGAGGGTGTGCGTGGAGGTTATTTGGTTCTGCGTCTGTCCTTAGAAGCTCTGAGCTCCTGGAGCGCAGCAAACCGTTGTGACAGTTCTAGTTCCCAGCACTGGCCTCGGGAGGCTCTCCTTACACGCTTGCTAAATAAATGGACGGTGACATGTTTCTGTTTTAAACCATATGCAAACACACAACTTCAGTGGAAAGATAGTGCGCACGCAAACAAAGGTGCTGGACTGTGTGTGACCAGCCCGGTGTGTTTGTAACCACAAATGCTCTTCTGTGCTGTCGGCCTGGTGTGGAAGAAGGATGCGTGTGTGAACATGGGCTTGGAACGTGATGGAACCTCTCGTCTGTGCTGAGCCTCTCCGTGGGACCCAGTGCTGAAGCAGGCCAAGGCTCCCTCAGGCTCACCAGCCCACGTCCTGCGCTGCGGGCTGCCAGTCATCTGCCCGGTGCGCTGCACAGTGGTCCGGCCACACCCGGAGCACCTCGGCTCTGAGAGACTGGCAGCTGGGAGGGCGCGTTGGCACAGGGCTCAGAGGCCATGGTGAAGGGCTCCGAGGTTGAGGCATCATCAGAAAAGGGAGACCACATGCGAAGACACAGGGCTGCATCTTTAAATAGCCATCGTTTTATCAAGGGGGAAGGGACGAGACTAGTTTTACATTCTGAAAGGCAACACTAAGACACGGGGCAGAAGAGACACCAAGGACGTTTAAACGGAGCCTGAGGAGTTGTGGCAACGTAGAGTGTCATGGTTAGGAGAGTCGGCGAGAGGTAGTGTTTAAGAGCGTGGGCCGGAGGCCAGAGTACATGGGTGTGAATCTGGCTTCCGCCATTTACCTTGTGACCTTGGCAAGTTACTTAGCTTCTCTGTACCACAGTTATCACATCTATAAAATGGGGATAATGACAGTTCCTATTTCATAGGGTTATTTTAAACATTAAGTAAGAGTGTTTTAGATCCTGGAACAGTACCTGGCACATGTAAGCACTATTGGTTACACAGAAAGTGTTTGGACTCTGTGGTCAGAGAGACCTGGATTTCATTTCTGACTCAGCCACATACTAACTGCATGACCTTGAGGAGGTCACCAGCCTCAGTTTACTCCTCTGTGAAATGGAGAGCATAATACCTGCTTGACAGGGCTATTGTGAGGAGGAGTAAGATAATGTGTATGACACCCTGGAACATCACCTGATACAACACGAACACTTGTAGATGTTGGCTCTCTCCTGACAGGAAGAACTCAACCGTCTCTAGAGAAAGATCCAACAATAGGCAGGATGGCCATATGTCAGGTATGTAGCAATGAAATGGTTGTGTCAGAAGGCCTTTTACTAGACTATTTTAGCTAATAAAGCTGCTAGAAGCAACATGAGCAGGAAAAATGTAACAAAAGTATGGGAAAGTCAAATTCCAATTTGTTAGTTCAATGCACCGATGAAACACGATGCCAGCGATGGGATGGTGAATCTTTACAAAGGCACCAGGCAGCTCATGATGGAAAGAGGTGGTATACTCTAGGGGGTAAGAATATGGTCTTGGCATCAGCCAACCCGAGGTTGCGTTCAGCTGCACCATTTGTTGGTGATATGGCCTTGAGCAAATAGTGAAGGTTGGCCTGTCCCAGAAGCTGACCCCGAGTCTTAGACTTGAGTTGCAGTTACTTCTTTGGGTGCAAATTTATCTGAATGCTCCTGGTCATCTCGGGGCGAGAAGGTAAGGAAGCCAGTAAAAGATGTGTCAGTGAACAGGTTACTGCTGTTCTGCTGGGACCTCTGGATCACCAGGTAGACCTCATTCAACCTTGTCTCACTCAAGGGGAGAGGGAGTATTATCCAGCAACTCCCATCTGTCATTATTTGAAGACTGCTCCTGGAGCAGGGAACATCACCCTTGGCCCTTCCACTCCACCCTACTCATGGGCCCAGGTGCTCTTGTAAGCAGCGAAGTCCTCAGACATAGAGTCTGGGCTTGTAGGGAGAAGCTAAGCATGCTAACCTGTGAGTATGGAGGGTGCCTTTGTCATCTTGGGCTGTTATAAAAAGTACCATAGGCTGGGTGGCTCATAAACAACAGAAGTTTATATTTTACAGTTCTGGAGGCTGGAAGCTGAAGATCAGGGTGCCCGTATAGTTGGGTTCTGGGGAGGGCTCTCTTCCAAATTCCCAATTTCTTGTTATAGCCTCACATGGCAGGAAGGGAAGGGAGCTATCTGTGGTCCCTTTCATATGGCACCAATCTCATTCATGTGGGCTACATCCTCATGACTTAAGTACCTCCCAAAGACCACACCTCCTAATGTCACCACCTTGGAGGTTAGGATTTCACAAAAAGAATTTGGTGGGGACACAAATATTCAGTCCATTGCAGAGGGAATATGGGTGGGCCCTAGCGATATCTGCTGAGACAAGTCATTTGGGCTCTCTAACCCTTGTCTCCTCCTCTATAAAATGGGCATAATGATAACATGTGGCTCATGGGTCTTTGTGGAGATGAAGAGAGATAATGAATATACAACATTAAGATTACTGCTTGGCCATGAAAAGTCAGCAAGGGTCGCTGGTATTGTTCTAAAAGAGAAATGTATGAACAAGGAGACCGAGCCTTTCAAAGAGTTGTGGACTCTACTGAAGAAATAAATTATTAGCGGAAGTTTGTGTCCATTTAATTTGCTTGGAGAACTGCCCATAATAGAATCTTGCACACTTGATCACTTAAAAGAATTATGTGTGGCTGACACACTGAAGTCCCATTTATTCACTCGGACAGAAGGTTCATCTTGAGTATAGAGCCTGTAATTTACTTACGAGTGTATACGGTGGGATAAGTCAGGTTAATGTCTGTGAACAGAGACCAACAATTAGCAAGTTAATTAGGGTCCTGATTTTTGTAGCGAAGGATAATCATTTATTAGTTTAGGTCAGACCCTGGGCCTTCTCGCGACGTGACTTTCTATGAAAATATTGACTGAGAGGGACTCCCTGGACCTTCCCCAGCACAAGTCACACATGCTTGGGAAACTCATTATCCCTTCCAGTGACGGTGGTGGGGATTACAAGAAGTTCAGGAGGCCTGGCTCCAGCTGCCTGTTCGAAGTTGATGATGGAAATAGAAATAAAATTCTAATACAGGCATCCCACGTTTTATTACACTTAGCTTTATTGCGCTCCACAGATGTTGTACATCTTATAAATGGAAGGCAAGACCCTCCACCAGCGAAAAGATTACGACTCCTTTTATGGCGATGCTGGTTTTAGCACGGTGGTCTGGAACCGAACCTGCAGTATCTCCGAGAGAGGCCTGTGCAACAATAGGAATGTCAGCCCTTCCCGACCCCACCTGGGCTCTTCAGGCCGCGATGCGGGTCTGTGACTACTGTGCATGGACACTGATTTATGTGAAATTAACAGAAATTAACACGATCATTGTTCTTGAGGCATTTGTTGAAAAAATATACATAAAGGATACGATTATGCTTGGGGCTGAAAAGAAACAGGAAGTGGTAAGCTTTTCTTTTTTCTTGTTTTTCACAGTGACAGCCAGTGACTGTGGCTGGGATTCCGTATAAGGGGCTGGAGATTGTAAATCTAATTTAGAGAAGGGTTGAGGCCGTGGATGAAGATAGGGGCGGGAGGCAGCTCCTCTTTTTGGCAACGAAACACCTGGCGTTCACGGTGTTGGCTTGTCTTCTCCCTCGACCTGGTTGCCTTACTTTGACCCTGGCTCCTACTGAGCTCTGTTGGAAAGTTACCTAGACTGTCCCTCGACCAGTGAGGTGGAAGCTTAGCCATGCCGCATGCACTGTAGAAAGGATGATGGACAAGGCTTTTAAAATCTGCTTGGCTCCTGTTTTCGATGCCATCAGTCATGGTTGTAAGAGAGTTGTTTCTGTTTGTCAAACAGGAGCAGAGATGAGGTCATGACAAACGTGGTTTTGTAAGTCACTTCAGCTCTCTGGTAGACGCTGCGCCTGGGCGGCGAGAGCGCTCCCGGCTTCCCCCCCTGGGGGCAGACAACCTCAGCACTTTCCCATTTTGGTGGAAGCTGAACCTGCCAAAGGAAATGCCTACTATTAAAAGTCCAAGCCAACAACAAAGGGGAGGTTTCAAGTGATATGTCACCATTGCTTTTTCTTAACACTACCCGGGTCAACTGAATTTTAGCAAATAAAACAAAAGAGTGGAAATCATTTTCTGGGGTCCAAGTCCCAGTCATCCAGGTGTAAACTGGTGCACACTTTTATGGATCGTTGATGTTTAACAAATAGCAATGTGTGGCAGGCAGGACGATGCCCTGGTCTCTTCCCCCCACAGACCCCCTCCCCAAACGTCTCTGCCCTGATCCTGCAGAGCAAAAGGCACTTACAGGCAGATTAAGGTTATAGACCATGAGATGGGGAGATTGTCCTGGGTTTTCGGGATGGACCTAATCCAATCACACCGAGTCCCTTTTCCAGAGAACGTTTCCTGGCTGTGCTGAGAGAAACGGCAGCCTGAGAAGGATCCGATGCCCCGTTGCTGGTTCCGAGGTGTGCAAGGAATAAATTCCGCCGACAGCTTGAAGGAGTGAGGGAGCCTTCCCCGGGAGCCCGCAGAAGGGAGGCCAGCCCTGCCGGTGCTTTGATTTTAACCTGGTGAGACCCGCGTCAGGGTCCTGAGGACAGAGCTGGACATAATACATGTGTATTACTCTAAGTCACGGAGTTTGAGGTAATTTGCTGTAGCGGCAATAGCCAATGAATATACCTTAGTTTCTCAGGTCTAGAGTTTTCCTAATGATAATGCGGTTTCTGAACTCAGTGTGTACCCTGCACCCAGGAAGGGCGAATCATTTCCTATCAAAATCAAAGGCTTTAGCTCCCATGTTTCAAAGAATCCCAACCTGTGGTCCTGGGCGGCTGGAGAACCCAGCAGGAGTGAATGATGCTTCATGGAGTGTTCTAGGGACAACCCTCCTGTCATTTAACCCTCAATAATCTGAGCTGGATAGAATATTTTACAGACAAGAAACTTCCAAGAGGTTAAATGACTTTTCTGAGCTCATAGAAGTGGTAAGTGACACAGTGAGGTTCTGAATCCCCAAAGAATATATCCTTGCTCTTGCCTCCTTCATAGCAAGCCTGCGGAGTAAGCGTCATGGCCGAGTCTTGTGCTATAACAAAAGAAGAACCACTTGCCAGTCTCTTTCCTGTTTCTTCAGTTGATAAAATGTTGATGAAGGTGGAGGACACTGTCCCCGCCTTTCCTCCCCAAGCCCACAGCAGGAGGCACAGGACGCAGACAGATTGGCTTACCTCTCCATCCGAGCTCGGCTCCCCTGATTACTAATCAGCTTGGCTTTGTGGCTCGCAGAACAGGCACCTAGTTTGTTAGCAAAAGAATCCGGTTGGTATTTAAGACGAAAGAGTATTTGGAAAATGATTGATTGTTTTAAAGGGTCACTTGGGACTGGCTTTGCAGATCCTACTGCATTAAGCCCGATTTGGGTTCGATTGCTGGCAGTGCCATTTGGATTAGCTGTGTGCGTCTTGCCCCCGAAATCCCAAGATCCTCCGCCAGTCTTTGAACAGCCCTCCACGTCGTCGGGGGAGAACATGGCCTATCAGCCGAGGAACCCCAGCTCCTCCCTGCCCCCTCCCGGTGCTGGAAGACGGACCTCGTTAAATTGAGCTGTGATGCTGGCTGAGGCCTCCAGACAGGATTTGTTTGACGCGCGGTTTTAAAGCGCTCGCTCCCCGCAGTAAGTCCTCTGCGAGCGGGAGCAGGAAAGGTGCTACCTGCTTCAGGGGAGCGGCTAGGCTAGAGGGAGCAGGAAGCTGTTTAAAAAGAGGCACAGGTTTTAGTAAACAAAGAGTCCTGTGCTCCACAGGTGAGGAGGAAACTCAGAGGTCACCTGGGCACATGCCCGGGTTTGGAGCAGTCATATGTCGGTGGCAGGTGTTTGCTCATGGACAGGGTGACAAGGATGCGCCGCACCCTCTGTGGCTGGAGAGCCGAGTCCTCAGAGCTTGGCCAGGCTTTGATGGGTGGACCTCAGTGTGCTATTCCAGAGCTCTGTGTCCAGATGGACCCCACCCTGAAATCTGGGGGGTCAGCAGGGTATCCATAGGATGTTGAATGCGAGCTAGCCTAGTAGTTCTTCTGAATTTTCCTTCCTAGAGCTGGATCATGCCTCTAGAACCTTCTCTTCTGCTGACTGCTAGAGCTCTGTCCAGTGTGGGGGCCATTCCTGTCCCAGCTGCCCCTTCACCTGGCTCCTGGCTGGAAGGGGAGCCCGAGAGCTCTGTGCTTTCCACTGGACCCGTGTTAGTGCTGCCCAGCTTACCGCTTGCGTTTCAGACCCGGAGTCCTCTGCCCCTCACCATCTGGGCCTCGGGGTCAGCTTCCATCCCCACTGTGCTTCTCTGATCCTGGGCCTCCTCGGCCTCTGGCCTCCCACTCCCTGGTGGCTGTGAGGAAGTCCCCGTGTGCCTCATTTGGGAGTTGGAATAGCAACAGAATCGCCCCCAGATTCATCCCTGTGGGCCTCCTTGATTTATGCTCATGAGGTTTACAACTCCCCTTTAGGGCTTTAGCCGTGACCCTACAACCCCAACAACACGCTACCCAGCTCTGCAACTTCTCACCGAAACAGCCACGCAAGATAGAATAAAATCCTTACCGAAATAAAATAAGTGAAAACCTCTCTTCTCTTTGTGGACTGCAGGAGGCCTTTTTATAGATGACCATATTTTTTTTTTAAAAAAAGAAAGGAATCAGTTAAAAATCGTCTCGGGGAACACTCTGCCCCACGTCAGGAGGCTGTGTTTTCTGTGCCATGAAATTTCCCCCTCAGCTCAACTCTTAAAACAATTTTAAATACTTTACACTAAACGCTTCTTACGGGAGGCAGTGTCTTTTTGGAAAGGGTTCTGGGTTATATCTGGTTTTATTTTTGTAAGCCAATTTTTTTAAATATGGAATTCTACAATGTGCATTGTAATGGCTTTTTATAAGCACCCCGCATCAAGGGAAACATCTGTAGTCAGAATGATCTGTCTTAAACACCGCTTTCAGCATATCACAGCTCCGCTCGGAAATGTGGGGTTGCTTCCTAATCTTTTCTTCCTTTCATTTTAACTTGACTGTCTGACTTTCCAGGTCTCCTAGCACCCCACCCCACCTACCTTTTCTTTCCCAGCAGGCCTTTCTGCTGTCCTTTCTCCAGGTTCTGTTCATAACGAATGACAGGCTGTGTTATAGTGAGTGGCAAAGGCCCCGAAGCCCGTTCCTGCTTCCAGTCGTGGCTATGAACTGCGTGGCTTTGGCAAACTGCTGAACTTGCCTGTTTCAGTTTCCTCATCTGTGAAATGGGATGATGATGTGACGTATCTGATAAGGTGGACGTGAAGGTTAAGTATGTTGTGATGGAAGCCTGCTTTCTAGCACACAGTAAATGTGGAATAGGTGTGAGCTATTGTTTTACACCCTCTCGTGGACGGATCGGCGATCGGATAAGTGAGCTATTCTTCCCTTCTTCCTTATGCCACAGGTGTAGGTATCCTTGTACTTGGTTTAACCTGAAATTGGCTTACCATTTGGAACATTTTTTTTTTCTTTTCTATATTTTTGCAGGTACATGATAGAATCAGGTACCTTTGACCATTTAAAATGTACCAACTAAAGAATTTTTTAAAAAATAGCACACACCCCAGATCTCTACCCTCAGCCCTAACCATGTGCATATGCATTCAGGAACTACCTAGAATCCAGAAAGTCAAGTATGTTTAAGCTCTGTATCACTTTTTCTGTGTGCCCTGCCATATCATTGAGACCAGCTTGGGAGGTATGGGTACAGGGTAATTGGTCTGTGAATAACAGTTTGGTTTGAATCAGGAGATGGTAGAAACAGAGTGTTTTAGTGTTGGTTTTGCTATTTTGGAGCTTTCTATTCTGGTTCTCCAGCCCCCTCCCTTCAAACGAATCCCACAAGCCAACTGACCTTCAGAGCTTGGTTTGAAGCTCATTGAGAACATCAGAAAACGGGGCTGCCTCAGCAGGTCAGGTGTCTACTCTGTCTAGCCCAGTTTCTGTCAGCAGTATTGGGGGGGGGGGGTCACAAATCTAGCACAAGTTATCTTTAGGAAGGCAGGGGCTTACACTAGCAGCCGGCAAGGCCAGGTGCCCTGGTGGATCGAATTGGGTTAGATGCCCGTGATGGAGCCTAAGGAGGAGTTTTACACAGAGTGGAAGGGAGGGAGAGGTGGGGGAGAGAGAGAAACATTGACGTGAGACAGACACATCAATTAGTTGCCTCCTTCGTGTGCTCTGACTGGGCTGGGGATTGAACCTGCTACCCAGGCACATACCCTTGACTGGGAATCAAACCCAAGACCCTTTGGTGGGTGGGCTTATGCCCTAACCATTGAGCAACACCAGCAAGGGCTATAAAGTTTTTGAATTGTCTCAACGTGTCATTTAATGAGAAGAAAATAGTTTTGTTTTTGATCGCTTCTCCCATTTACTTTAAAGAACAATCCCTGTAGGTTTACCGTGTCTTCGTGACATTTTGCATCATGAATTTAAGTCTTAATAATAAAAGAAAGACTTCCTCATATATCATTGAGTAGCTATTATATCTTTTTCTCTCTAAAAGAGAATTCCATGGGGTTCTTATCTTTTATATTTCAGTTGAGGGAGGCAGCATAGTATAATAAGAGAACAGATTATTCGTAAAAAATTTGATAATCATCAGCAACATCATCTTGGGCAAGTTCCCTATGCTTTGGAGGCCTCTCATTGGTAATTGGAAACAAAAATTATGAAAAATTCTCTTTCTCCTTCTTGTCCCCTTCACACACACACACACATACACACACACAGACACAGGAGCACATGTGCACACACTCAGCATATTTGTTTTTGAAACTTGAGTGCACCTACGCATACACGACCTGGCCCATCTCAGGACGCAGTGAGTGGGAGCTCAGTCACTAAGGACTTGAGGGCCCTTTTATTCCATGCATGTCAAAGGCACAGGGGCCACCAGGTCAGTAAGAAATGCCTTCAGCTTCTGAGAAACTGCCAATGAAGATGCCAAGTATAGGAAGTCTGCGGGTTTAATAAAAGAGGAAACAACTTCGCTGTGGGTTTGTTGGGTATTGGCTGAGGTGACGGAGCTATCTTAAAACGGTGACAGGGTCATCCGGCAGGTGGCTTCGGCTGCTCCTGTCCTTGCTAACTAAACTCCAGCTGTCATGGCCACATCTGCTCACTCAACAACCGTTTGGTAGATATTTATTGAGCATCTTCTCTGAGCAAGGCGCTGTGAGCAAGAGGTGAAGGAAGCCGACAGGACGTACAGCGTCTCAGGAGTGCTAAGCTCTTCTCACTGAGACCTTAATCACGTCCTCCACCTAGAATGGTCCTTCTTTCTTTCCTTCTTCCCACTAGCTTCCCTAGATCCCTCTTGTCTTCAGTGTTGCCTCCTCAGACAGGCTCGCTGATCTCCTACCCCAAATCCAATCTAAATTAAATCCTGCCGTGAGCTTTCCTCATTTATCCTTAACTTGTATTTCAAAGGCTATCACCGTTTATTTGTATCATGGTTTCTTTACCGCCTCGCCCACCGGGCTCCCAGCTCCCTGAGGTCGCAGACTGTACTGATGTTGTTTATGGTTCTGTCTACCACCTCAAAGATGTAGCTGGTTCACGGTAGGTTTTTCGAGTATATTTGTTGATTTAGTAAGAATCGACAATATTAAAATATATTTTCATTTTACAAGCACCGATGAAAAGTTTGTGCAGATTTTTAGTGGTCATAATGCATTTAGATAGGTTAATTTTGGTTCTGCTAGTTTATATTTACATATATGTTTTTAATTGCTAAATTATGATCCTGGGGAGCCAGTCTTCATATTTGAAAAGCTTTCAAACTGTTTTTTTCCCTCCCCACAGGATTAGCTTTTAGAGTAAGTTTTCGTGGGTCTTTAATTAAATTAATTAATTTATTTATTTATTTTAATCCTCACCCGAGGACATTTTTTATTTTTTGTTCAGATAGAGTGGGAGGAAGAGAGATAGAGAGAAACATCGACGTGAAAGGGACACATTGAGTGGTTGCCACCCACACGACCCAACCAGGGCCGGGGACAAACTGCAACCAAGGTACGTGCCCTTAGCGGGAACCGAACCCAGGTCTCTCTGGAACACAGGCTGACGCTTTAACTGTTGAACCAAACCGGCCAGGACAGGGTCTTTAATTTTACAATAGCACAGGCCACTCGGGAGAATAGTCCTCGGGTGTTTCCGAGACTTGTTCTTCAGGATGAAAATGGAAATCTGCTCCCTTGATTGGCTGTGCTGTCAGTGAAACCCCCACTTTGGAGATAATGTTGAGCAGAAAATGAAGAAATGGGTAAGCATCAAACCCACACTATCCCTCTGTTTGCCTGCCGGAGTGGGGAGCCGATGGGATAGGAAGTGGGGTGCTCATTGGGCTTACATGTCTACAGCTGATACGAGCTTGATGCGGTGGTCGAGCAGAAACCTCTCCTTTTGACCAAGTGGGTGAAGCCAGCCCTTTGTGTTCCTATCCTGTTGAAAAGTGTTCAGGTTTCGATACTGCTGTGAAAACAAGATTTGCCATCGCGGCAAACGATACTCTTGGATGTGGACAGAAACCCCATAAAATTGTATGGGTGATATTAATTTACTTACCTAGGGCTTAATAGTCATTTTATGGACAGTAAAAAAAGTTTTGTAACCATAATGTTTTATTTCTCTTTATAGTCTCTTATGCTGTGTTTAATCAGTGTAATTATGGGAGAAGGTAATCAAATGCAGTGCTATACAGTTCTTAAGATTTTAATGCTGCTATTACTAATTTAACCACAAAAAGGATATATAAAATTAAACCATAAAGAGAAATATCCAGTCAGAATTTTCAGGAAGCAGCTTAATAATGAAGGTACAGTTGTGTCTTTTGTTGTTGTTGTTGTCAGTTTATTTATTTATGTCGGTTTATTTATAACGAAGAAGGAAATTGAGAGGAGAATATTTGTACTATTCTTTGAAGAAACATGGTATCGCTCTTTAGTTCAAAATGGTTACATTAGAAACAATCTACTCCCTCCAGAGGCTACTCAGAGCGACAGTTTAAAACTGAGATCATATATGAAATACATTTTACTGTCTATGTGTACTCGGTACACGTTAAACATATTGTTATATCTTGTGTGGGCATAAATAATATTTCCACTTTCTTTATTTGAATGAAGACGGGGACTGTGAGAGAGCTGAGGCATGTATCCGGAGCGTCACCCTTTAGCAAAGGCGGCACTGAGCTCCACTTGCTGGCCCTACGCTCCCTGCGCTGGTAGGAAGCGCACCTCCGGTGGCCGGTCTGGCTGTAACTGAAGGGTACCTTGAGCACAGTGGGTGCTTGATAGATCTCTCCTGGTCCGTGCTCACGCGGACCTCCGCGGTGGAGCGGGTATTGAATAGAGCTCGCGGGAGAACTGGGGTTTAGATTTGAGAAAGCAGGGTGGAGGGAGGGCTGCGATGGGGCTCCGGTGTGCGCGGAGGTGAAAAGGCTTGAAGTTCCTGGGGAAGAGGCAGGAACTCCGGACGGACGTACCTGCTCCGCCCTAGGGCATGCTGAACTGTGTAATGGGACATCAGTTAGGGAAAGAAGAAAAGTCAGGCTGGGCTGTGGAGGCTTAAAACGGTATGCAGAAAGTACTGGGCTGAATACAATGGAATATTATTCAGCCTTAAAAAGGAATACGATTCTGATACATACCCAACATGGATGAACCTTGAACATATTAAGCTAAATGAAATACGCCAGACACAAGGGCAAATATTGTATGGTTCCACGCATATGAGGAACTAGAATAGCCAAGTTCATAGAGACAGAAAGTAGAATGGGAGTTCCCATGGGCTGGGAGGAGGGGGGATGTGGATACAGGTTAGTGGTGATGGCTTCACTGAACTGCACACTTAAAAATAGTTAAAATGGTAAATTTTATTATATGTGTGTGTGTGTGTATTTTTTTTACTATAATAAGAAAAATTTACAAAGTATTGCACTGAACTCTATAAGCAATGGGAGGCATTGAAGCTTCTTATGGAAGGGAGGATAGGATTCACGTGGCTTTTTTCACCACTAATATGTTTTATAAAAAGAAATAGTGTTTAGAAAGAACTGTACATTTTATTCTTCAATTAGAGTTTGCATTCACTATTATTCTGCATTAGTTTCAGATGTGCAGCATAGTCGTTAGACAGTCACACATTTACAAAGCACCCCCTGGTATTCCCAGTGCCCACCTGGCACTGTTCATCGCTATCACAATGTTATTGACTGTATTTCCTACCAAGTGGCATTTTGAGATGAGAAAATGAACAGGGTTGATAGCTGGACGTTTCTAGTGGGGAACATAAATTTAGAGTGGGAAGGGGCAGCAAAGCATGGCTAGAACCAGAGTTGGTGTCTCGTATTTGAAAGACTTCCTGGCAATCCCAAAAAAACTTCTATTTGCCAGTGTGCTTTAGGAAGCTGGAGTCGGATGAAACACTGAACGTTGAAAACTGTCAGCGTGGAATCAATGAAAAATGAGACCAGATCCTTGGGTTTTAGAGTGGCGTTGTGTACTAAATTGATGTTGGGTTCCTTTTCATTCTCCAGCAAATATATTCTCATTGTGTGATCCAAGAAAATGATGCAAAAACATTATTAAAATACTTCTTTCCCTTCCTTCTTCATTGGAAGAGGCCATGAGTGTCTGCTTTTGCGATTCTAACCGAACCGAAGCCTTGCTTTGCATTCTACCAGCAACAGCAGGTGCTTGTGTGTGGTTCGGTGGCTGGAAGGATTCCACCAGCAGACTTGCAAAGGGGCTCCACATCATCATTTTGATCTCCTTGCTTTAGAGACAGAAGCTGCGGCTCAGAAAGTCATCATTGTTTCTCTTATAATGCTATCCATGTTCTGGCAGTTAGAACAAATTTATATCCAAATGGCAAGGCTAGGCAAAGAGAGGTGTGCCATGCGCACCAGGCGCAAGAGAAAAGGGCAATCCACACTGAGAGATGAGAGAGCAACGGAGGGAAGCCGCCCCTTGCAGGACAAGGCAAGGGAGGTGGTAGGGAGGAGGCAGGTTCAAGGGCACGGCACCCCTTCCTCTTCACACTCGGAACCAGGGAGTCGGAGCTCAAGGCTTGGGGAGCTTTATTTGGGTCGATGAACACTTGGTAGTGGGCCTGGGATGAGCTTGATGGTAGATCTTTGAAGTTAGATCTGGACTTACATTTGGCGTCACTTGTTATGAGCTCTGTGATCTCGATCAAGTTATTTATTTCTCTAAACCTTAGTCTTCTCATTTGTGAAGGAGCAATAAGGGTTCCTTAGTGGAGAGTTCTGAGGATAAATGAGGTAACGCTTGTACAGAGCAAGGGCTCAGGAAGAGTAACTACTGTCATTGTTGGGGGAAGGGTCAGGTGTCATCCCCTCACTGGGGGGTCTTTGGAACTCCCCCTCCCCCACCCCTCCAGGTGTTCCCCTGGGAGCACCCGCAGCATCTGGAACACTCGGGCCGCCCTTCCTGGAGCTCCTGCTTCCTGGTGGTGGAGCTTATTTATGTCTGTCTGCCCACAGCACCCTTGTTCCCATAGGCTAACAACGATGCTCTTCTCATTTTATATCCTCAGCCCACACGGGGTCTAGCACAGAACTGCTCAACTATTGGTTGCATGAATGGACAGAGAATGGCATGATTGACTTGTCCTGGGAAAAGGAGTGACACGTCGTGGAGGACATGGGCCGCTGAGCCTTCAGGGCAGCGTGAGGCAGTGGGGCTGGTGGGAGGCAGAGTACAGGTGGACCTTGACTTTTTGCCTTTTTTACAAATGACAAATCAGGAGGTGATTATTTGCTCCGTAAAAGTTCTTCATAAAATGTATAAAAAGATTCGTAGCTTGGGAAGAGATTTTGAAAGAGCGTGGACTTCTTGGAATGCAATTTAACAATACAAAGAACCTTAAAGGGCTCATAACCTGGGACCCCACGATTTTACTTTTGGAATTCTTTCCTAAGGAAATAACTGAAAATTACAGAAAGAATTTTTTGCACAAAGTTGTTTGTGGTAGCATTGTTTGTAGTAGCAAACAAAACAAAACAAACAAAAAAGTGAAAACAAATAAGGTCAACTATTTACCAAAAAGAATATGATTTAGTATATTTTGGTAAAGTCACACATTGAATAATATGCAGCCATTAAAAATGATGTTGATGAGAATTTTAATAACATGGACAATGTATGCTTGTAACATTGGTGATACATACAAACTTAGGATATGTTAAAATAGAGGAATAAAAATCATGCACATTTGATAGTAATTGCTTCATTCTGCCGTAATAATGGGTGCTAACTATATTTTTTAGTATTTTCAATAAATAGTTGTTAATTTTATAATCAGAAAAATCATCATTAAAAAAAAATCGAGTTTTGCCCTGGCCGGTTTGGCTCAGCGGTTGGAGTGTCGGCCTGCGGTCCAGAGAGACCCGGGTTCGGTTCCCGCTAAGGGCACGTGCCTCGGTTGCAGTTTGTCCCCGGCCCTGGTTGGTCGTGCGGGTGGCAGCCACTCGATGTGTCCCTTTCACATCGATGTTTCTCTCTCTCTCTCTCTTCCTCTCTCTCCCTCCCGCTCTATCTGAACAAAAAATGTCCTCGGGTGAGGATTAAAAAAAAAAAATTGAGTTTCTATAATTCATTTAAAAAGAGACGCCAGGCACAGTTTTCATTGTACATGCCAGGAGGAATGATCCCAGCCCTCAGGTGCACCAGCACGTGCCCCATCTCCTCCCAGGAGAAGAGGCTGTTCAGGTCACATGTCTAAAATGCCACAGTGACACAAAGTCTCACCCATAGGAAGGTAAAAATGCTTCCACCCTGAGGTCTTGTCTTGGAACCAGACACAAAACACCAGGGAGAAGGTGCTCAGGAAACAGAGGGGAAAAGACTTCTTGAAAAGAGAAACAAAAAGAGAGATTGAGTGGCAGGACGTGGAGAACAGAACAGCTTAGGAGGAAAGAGGAATGGAGGTGTAGAAATGGGGAAAAATAAGAACAGAAGAGAAAGACAACTGGTGTTTTGGGGGAATGTACTGAAAGCTCTCAATCCGGCCTTTTTCTTACTTTGGGCCTCCATTATCGTCTGATAAAGTAATCAATCAATAATTGATGCTTTGCTTTTATTTATTTACTTGTTTGTATTCAACAATGGTATCATCAGGCAGTAAACAAATAGGCATATCCACCTGACTCTCTCCGGGAAGCATTTGTAATTCAAATCGGAGGCTAGACCAGTTTTCCCTCCCATGTATCTCTGTCACCTGGAGCAGCTGTTCACACTGTGCTGGGAACCTCGGCCCCGGGTGATGGACTGTCTTGTGACTATTGTTACACGCAGACACTTTGTTTTTCTAAATAAAAGGATCCTCGGAAGCATACCCTACTGCTTGCGGCTAAGCATAGAGGGCTGGGATTTAGGAATGCATTGCATTTTTATTCTGAGATCTCTGAGGGGTCGCTTTGAGGGATCACTTTTTCCTACAAGGAACAGATCCATAAAATGGGACTACCTTGCTAACATTTGTCATTGGCTGGCATCTACAAAGAATTCTGGTATCTGTGAAAGGACCTTGATAGAGGTGGGGAGACAGAAAGCAAAGGACAGAAGCAAGGAAGGAAACAGTTTAGTGTAGTGGAGAGAAAATTGCTTTTGGCATCAAGCGCCTGTGGGCTGGCATCTTAACTCAACTGCTCACCTAATGACCTGGTAAACACCACTTAACTTTTATGAGTCTCAGTTTCCTCATCTATAAAGGAAGATATTCACACCTAATTCAGGGATTATTATGAAGACTCAGTGACATAGTATGTTCAAACACCTAACGCACACTAGGTGGTCATTTAAGGGACTCCCTGGTCCACTTACTGACTGCCTACCTTATGCCAAGAATTATGCTAAGTGATTTCCAGGGCCCCTGCCTTGTAATTTAGACAGACAACTCCCATTATTTCCTCTGGATGCAATAAAGTTGTTTTGAGTATATCCTGATAAGTAATTGCTTCCCTTAATGATACTCTAGTGGAATACAATATGGAAACCTCTGAAGATTCTTATTCTTGAAACTAATTTTTAAGTACAAGTGGTTACAATTAGTCTCGCCTCGGTGTGATTTGTAGCATACCAAAAAACCCTGGGTTTCTAAATATAGAAATCAAAATACCTTGAATCGCCGGAGAGCCGAGTCAGAAAACCTTGCACAGAGGAGGGCATGCTCACACCGTTCTCCAACATAGCTGCATCATCACATCACAGGGACACTGGCCGCTCAGTTCTCAGTGTCTCAGGAAGGGAGGTGGTCAATGTGCTAATAACTAACCCCCATCCATGCCTCTACCCGCTATACCCACTGAAGCACACAGGGCATTTCTTGGAAAAACAAACTCAGTAATGAAAAAAATATATATATCCTCAGACCTATGGATGGTAGTGCTCTGATGGTGAGTACTTCCAAGCTGCTGGTTAAAAGCTTGCCACGCAGTAGGAAAGGACCGAGCTGTGAGCACGTGCTGAGTCAGTTGCCAGGAATTCTGCCTCAGTTATTGTCCAGCATGCGGAGTCCTATGATAGAGGAGTGTCTGCCTTAGACTTTGCTAAGCACTTCTTAGACATCACGTCTTCTTAATTTTCACAAGATCTCTGAAAATATTGTTCCAGTAGTTGAAAAAAGTGGGCCACACAGAGGTTAGTTGAGCTTCTCAAGGCTGCACTGAGTTAGTTCATCTCCAGGCTGGAAACGGAGCCAAGGGTCTCCTTTGGGCTTGGTTTCCTCATCTATGAAATGGGTGTAACAGTATGTACCCCACAGGGTTGTTGGGGGGAATCAAAGGGGTTCATGTACCAGAAGGTGGACTGCTTGCTGCTCAAAGTGTGGTCCTTGGACCAGCAGCACCAGCATCCTGGGCTCCATCCCAGACCTGCTGAATCACAAACCCTGGGGGGAGGTGCAGCCATCTGTGCTTAAACAAGCCCTCCAGGTGACTCTGATGCCCCCCAAATCTGAGAATCACTAGGTCAATTTCTTCAGCACTGATTTCTCTTCTGGCAACTGTTTTGTAGGCCCCGTGGTTCTTGGTTCTATTTTAATCCACGCACTAGATGCTCAAGAGTTTTGACTTTTGTTTTGCTGTTCTAATTTACCCTCTGCCTCTGGCGTGTTTGAGAAGCTCTCCATACCACCAAACCCTTTGTGGAGAAATGGGAAGAGCAGAATAAAAATATTGGTGAAGAACTATAAAATGGTTATGAAAATTTTGCTGATTGAACATCTGGAACAAACATGATAATCATTTGTGGCTGCATCACAAAGCTAGAGATAGTAAAAATATATGACATTGATATTTAATATTTCAAGTGTACTATAAGTCTTTGAAATGTCAGAAAGATGGGGAGATGGAAAATGTCATGAACTCATATCCCTGCCACACTTCTTTTTTAAATCCTCACCTGAGGATATGTTTTAAAGAGAGAGAGAGAGAGAGAGAGAGAGAGAGAGAGAGAGAGAGAGATGTGAGAGGGAAACATCGATTGGTTGCCTCGTGTACACACACCAACCAGGGATTGAACCCACAACCTAGGTATGTGCTCTGACTGGAAATCAAACCTACAACCTTTTGGACAGGACAATACTCCAAGTAACTGAGCCACCTGGCCAGGGCATGTTTACCACACTTTTAACTCTTCAGTGTATTTGTTCAGCTATTATTTTATTTTAAACTCATTATGAGTATTTCAGGTTGGTGAATAAGCAAGAGAGTTCTCTCAAATGAGGAAACTGAAGCTCAGTGAAACCGAGCAAATTTCTGAAATTCACACTTCAGAAAGTTCATTCCTGTTAAGTAAGTGCCATATCTGCTAGCCCCAGCCTATGGCCTTCCTCTGTAGACTCGCTGCTTGCATATTTTGTATTTTCGGGAGCATAGATGTTCATTTGTATTTTAATTTTGCTTTGTCCAATTTGTGCAAATGACTTAAAAACTCTTTAGCTACTATTTTTTATTAAGTTTCACACACACAGAATAAAAGATGTGCTCTGGGTTCCTGTACATATTGAAATGATGTGATAAGTCACACAGCAAAGATGTCATTCATTCATGCATTCATGCATGCACTCATTCATTCATTCAACACAGCAGTTACCCTGTTACAGACACTGGGTCGAATCTCTGTGTTCATAATAATGAGCAGCACCGACCTCTGATGGGTTTAACATTGTCATTCCCTCACCTCTGGCGACGTGGCCTTCGTTCAAGTGCAGGGAAGTAAACCCGCTCAGCCTTCCTCGCTCCGGGGGCTCACCCCGAAGGCCCCTTGTCGGACCAGCTGTAAAACCCACCGACCTCCAGAGAACCTGTCGTAAAGGATGGTCAGTGATGGTCTGGACAACAAACCAACATGTGGCTACTGCCCACCTTGACAATGGACTGGACATGGCGTTTACCTTATGGCCAAGAGCAGGTGTTCTTTTACGAGAAGTGGAAGAGTGTACATTATAGTAGACATGTAGCTGAGATGTTGGGGGAAACACGTTACATAGGGTGGGGCAAAAGCAGGCTCCCAGTCGTTCATAGGGAAAAGAATACGATAATACAAAATAATAATACAAGAATAAATCCTCGTGTTTTGCATACTCACAACAGTAAACCTACTTGTTGTCCCACCCTGTACTCTAAGGCAGCCTGCTCTGTGGAACTTGTTAGGAAATAAAGATTCAATAAACAAATATTCACTCATTTATTCAACAAATCTGTTTTGAGAAGGCACTGTAGGCCAGAAACTGTCCCAGGGACCAAGACTGTAACCATGCTCAGGAACTTGTCTTCTAGACAAGGACATGAAGGAAGAACTCCACCTTATAACGCAGCGTAAGGAGGTGGTGAATGACTGTGTGCAGTGGGGGGGGGGGGGGAGCTGTTTAGACACGGTTTTCAGGGAGTGTCTCTTGGAGGAGAGGAGGTAAGAGCTGAGGTTGGGGTGCTGTGGTGGAGCAGCTCAGGTTGATAGCTAAGAAAGAACATTCCAGGGAGAAGCAGCTGTGCCTGTAGAGGCTCTAAGGACGGAATGGCCTTGGCCAGTGTGGCCAAAGACTGTTTTATTGAATGTACAGCCATGATGCTGGGCAGCGTGGGGTTGGGCGAGGTTCTGTTGAGAGGCAGGCAGAAACAAAATGATTTGGTCTTGACCTTCAAGAAGATAGTATGTGGTATAAAGAATCATACCAGAACACCTAAACATGAAAGGACATGCCCATATATATATATATATATTTAATTTAAAATGTTTTTATTGATTTTTTTAGAGAGAAAGGAAGGGAGAGAGAGAATGAAACATGGAGGTGAGAGAGAAACATCGATTGGCTGGCTCCTGCACACCTCCACGGGGACTGAGCCCGAAACCCAGGACATGCCCCGACCGGGAATCGAACCGGGACCTCAGTCTACAGGAGGACGCTCAATCCACTGAGCCACACTGACCGGGCACGACATGCCCATCTTTAAATGCACTGAAGATTTTGGAGGAAGGGGACATCTGTGGAGGATTCAGAGAGGGGATCATGACGAGGTGGGGAGTCAGATAGGTGGGCAGAAGAAAGGGGAAGGGGGCACTTCTAGAGGAGGTAGCAGTTGGAGAGACTGTCTAGGAGCCTGGAGGAGAAGGTGGCCCTCCGTGGAGTCGTGTGGCAGCATGGAAGATGAGAGCCTAGGTGTGAAGCCAGGCTGCCCGAGTTGGACTCCCAGCTTCACCCCTTCCCATCTGTGCAGTTGTGGGCTTTCTGTGTCTGTTTCCTGATTTGTAAAGTAAGGGTCATAACAGTGCCTACGGGTTTCAGTTACTGCTGCATGGAGATCTTCCCCAATACTTAGTGGCTTAGAACATCAACTTCTTATTGTCTCTCACAATTTTGTGGGCTAAGTGGGACCAGGTGAGTGGTCTGGCATGGGGATTCTCATGCGGTCACAGATGTTGGCCGGGGTGGAGTCAGCTGCAGGCTGGACTGGGCTGCTGTGCAAGTTGTCTTCACGTGCATATCCGCAGCTGACTGGCTGCAACCAATGCTGGCTGGCTGCACGTTGTCCCCCCCGGGTCCTCCTCTGTAACCAGCTTGGGTTTCCTCCCTGCATGGCAATGGTCAGGGGAGTCAGACTTCTCACACGACAGCTGGCTTCCCCCAGAGTGAATACTGTGCAACAGAAAATGGAAACACGTGTCATCATTTCCGGTGTACTCAGTGGTCCAAACAGTCACATGACATCTCAGATTTAAGGGGAGGGGACAAAAACCCTGCCACGAAAAGGGAAGAATGTCAAAGACTGTGCCTCTGTCACCATCTTTAATCTGCTACACTGTTTCGCGGATGGTGATGGGGATCAAATAGGTTAGCAGAGAACACTTAGCACGTGGAACATAGAACACAGTCAATCATGTTAACTATGACAACGATGATGATAAGGGAGGGTCTGAAAATTCAGGCAGGAGATTTGATAGGACAGCCCTGATGGAGTGGCCAGGTCACGTGAAATCCTTGTGTTGGAATGGTATGGGAGAGGAGGCATTGGAGAGAAAGCTCACTCCCTAGTTTGTGCACACTTAAAATAAAGATTTTTGTTCTATTGGGTTTGCTTTGTTAGGTTTTCTCATAGGGGCAGTCAGTATCTCTTGTGTACCTACTTCATTCATTCGTGCACTTGACCCCAGTGAACATTCGAACCTCAAGCATTCAAATGCTCAGCGTTGCACCGGATGCCCGGTGAGCAGGACAGACACAGTCCCTGCCAGTGGGAACGCAGTCTTCAACCAACAGTCACCAATAATAAATCGTTTGTGACTATGCCAAAGACTATGAAGAATGAATACAAGGGTCCCCAGGAGATCATAATGGGGGACCTAGCCAAGTCTCTTCAGATAACATTCAACCTGGAACAAGAAAGATAAGGCATGGAGGCCAGTTACCGAGCCCCAGGAGGAGGGCCCTGCAGAAGCAGAGCCTGCAGGCGGAGGGGAGCCCGGCGCCCAGAAACCTGAATTATGACCCTCGTGGTTGAACGCTGTAGGTGGCCGGGCCAGTGGCAGGCGCTGGAGCTGGCCGGGCAGGTAGGACCCCATCATGCAGGGCCTCGGAGGCTAGTTAAGGATTGCAGATTTTATCCTCAGGGTAATGGGGTTCACAGGAACGGTGGTATTTGAAGAGTTCCCAAAATTGCTAAGTCTTTTTGTCTGAAGAAGAAGAAGAAGAAGAAGAAGAAGAAGAAGAAAAAAGTATCTTAAAGAGGTGGGAGATGGTGCTGAGGGATGAACGTGGCTGGTTTCACTCGAACAAATAAATCACCGGTTGCCATTTATCCCCAATCAGCAATAATCTCAGCGTTCTCACCCGGGGTCAGTCCGGACAAAAGCTGCCCACTCGACTCCGTTCTACATTTGTCAGCCTGTAATAGCATCCTTATCTCGGGAAATCTCTAGATTGCTCCCTAACATAAACTGTTTGCGGGCAGCCGGGTCAGCTGTGCTGCTGAGCTCCAAGGCTGACCCGGGTGCCCTCTTTGAACTGCAGAGGGTTCAACGGAATTGAAGCGGCCAGTCCGAGGCGGTGGTGTTTACTGATGCGGTTGGGGTCTGGGACTGCAATTTCCCGGCGCCTAGGAAAACCACCTGCAGAACCAGCTCATGGACTGCGTGGTCACACACTGCATGCGGCCCCGACGGACACTGCCCTCGAAAAGCCAGAACATTTAAAACCAGCTGCGCTCAAGCAAGGAGCGGGATTTCTCATAGAGTCGGGTGGGTGGTGTGGAAAAAACTCCTCAAATTACAAAACCAAACACGACCCCAAAAATACACACAGCCTCCACTTTCTTGGTGCCAACATGGCAACAAAAATAGCCCCCCTTGGGAAGGGAGCTGATTTTAGTAGGCGAACTCCTATAACCGTCTGCTAAAGAGGCTGCTTGGGCTTAAATGCTTGAACTATTTCCAATGGGAAGTTTGGGCTGAAACATCCCTCCTTGCCCAAAGGGGTTAAAAAAATGTAGACCGTTTTTCCTAGGGCCTCTTTCCCTTGGTTAATGGGAACTGACATCGCGCACAATCAAATGGGACTGCGCCTCATCATATTCTTCCTGACAGAAGAAATTAAGGTCTGTGGTAGAAGACATTATAATTGTGACGGAAGTTTCATGCTCTCCCAAAGCCCAAATTACTCTGTTTACTAAAATCACATGTTGGCGGATCTTTGTTTCAATGCCCTGATTTGGGGGCCTGCTCATTTCCACTTGGTGGGGGGAGGTGGCCTTCGGCTCGTCAGCAGCCCCCCGTCATTTATCTTCGGATGTGCTCCACCACATAAGTGGCTCCACGCTCCAGTCCTTTGACCAGAGAAAGCTCCCCCATGCTGTCTGACTCCAGGGTTCGGGCTGGCCAGAGGCAGCAGTGAGAACTGACTCATTTTGTTTTTCTCCGAGGCCCAGCGTGGTGTCTTCCCTCCCAAATGAGCTGTTTGGGGTCTAGCAGCAGTTGAGCTGTAAATTTATTCAGCAAAGTACCTGAGGTATCAGGTTGTACACTTGAGACCCATATGGTTTTGCGAACTAGTGTCACCCCAATATATTCAATTAAAATAAAGAAAAGAAAAAAAATACATATGGGTTTCTGGTGATGGATGATTTGATCGTGCCTGCTGTTTTTCGGTTCTTATACCCACAGGAAAAATAGAGATTGCGTCGCCATTATTCGGTTATACAGGTGTGAGGGGAAGATTGACCGTGTTGCACACAACCAGTCAGAGTGGACGCTACAGCCAATCGGGATGCTGCCTGTGTGAACAACAGGTATAGCTGTAGCCATGGTGGGCTGGTACATATTTAACAACTGACTACCCCACCCTCCAAAAAAAAGCACACATAAGCCCTGACTCATAGAGCAAGCCGACTCCTGTGGTATATGTACTCCCACCTCACTCAATTTCCAGCCACTAAGATGATGTCCACTGGCTTGTACAATTCCTGCAAATTTAACAGTTGCTCTAGCAAAGCCAATCCAAGCCAGTTTCAGCAAACCCCACTGTCTGAAGCAGGTTTGTACCAGTGTAATATTATCCACGCACACGGATATGCATGCACCCAAGAGCTCTTTTTTTTCCCTTCAAAATATATGAAGTTAGAAATGACCTATAGGAACAAGTCAGCTGGGAAGAAAGTGTCTGAAGTGTTACTCGCTGAGCCCTCATGGTTGTCAAGAGGAAAGCTATAGTTTGATTATTTTCTGCTTATCCATTGTGATGACGTTACAACTCAAGCTTCGTTGGCAAAATGCATTTCTTACCAAAAAAATTTTTAAAACTATTATTCATCTGAGGGAAGAAAATCATTTTGTACCCTGGCCACCAGGGAAGCTAGCTCGGAAGTCGCCAGTTTTAAAGAACCATTTGGAGAGTTGGTATGTGGACGAAACAAGCGGAGGCTGTAATCAGGCACTCTGCTTAAGAGCAAATGGATTCGAGCTGATTTTAACTCGGTGGGTAACGAATTCTATCGCATTATAGTGGGAATAATTCCTTGCAAGACTTCTGGGGGCAGCTATATTCTAAAAATGGTTGGTGCGTCTATTAGCTCGGTGTTCTCCATTAATCCATGATCTATTTTAGAAGGAAAAACAATCCCATGTAGCCGGAGAGATTTTTGATTTGAGCACCTTGGTCAGAGGCCGGTAATTTCTCTTCGGTGGACAAGCCCAGAGTTGTTCCTTGCAAGTACAGTTCTTACAAAGAATTCTAATAGGCATCCTGCTGGGTGTTGTCTGTTCTTAAGTCTCTTTTCATCTGAATTGGAGAGAAATAGCAGTCAGTTGAAATACTGGTCTCTTTGGCAGTGACCTTTGCAGAACTAAACAATGCAAACCAAACGTCCATCACCACACATTACGACGAAATCGTTTCAGCCTTATTGCATGTAGGAGGGTGATGTTTGCACTGCTCGGCGTCTGGCACAGGTTGCCCTATCTATCCATAAGCATCTCTATTGGTGCCCCTCTGCGTTCTGCAAAAGTAGTTCCAGCAGGGCACCGCTCTGAAGAAGGGAAAGTCAGAGAAAACTTGTATTGTCCTCGTTGTCTTAATTTCTTTACACATCGCGATTACTTTCTGATTCCCACTTGAGAGAAAAGAATACACAAGCTCCTAGAGGAAAACCTGTCTTCAGCTATATTTAGCAGGGAAATGAGTCAAACTGTTGAGGGACTGCCAGCTTCATCATTGGAGGATTACGCATTTTAATGGGACATGAGTTCGGGGGCCTCTGGGTTGACTGCTGCGTCATGCGTGTTTTATTTTTCCCGAGCATTTGGAGGCCTGGAATCTCTGTGGTTTGTCAGAGCCAGGTGGTGGGTGACCTCTGTTTCCTTTTGCTTCCTTTTAATCACTTGATCCTTCTGACGCTGTATCATTTGGGATGAAGGAACCAACACCAGCAAATTTAATGCGAAGGGCACTTCTGTTTTGGAAGCTTGACCTGATGGCTTCACAGAGAAATGAAGTTCCTCTTCTTTGGAGCTTCTTAGATCATTCAGGCTGCACAAGGATGCATGGGGCCCTGCGTTTGGCAGCTCTGGGTTGGTACAGCTGGGACCAGGTCAGAGAAAATGGGGCCTGAACAGCTTCCTGGCCTCGTAAAGCCCATTTCCTGGGACTGCTGGAATAATGGTGTAGTTTCAGGGGACTATGAGGGCCAGCTTTCTGGGACTCATTTTCTGGTGACTGATCTTGTTTGTACAAGTGCAGTTTTATTGGTCAGATTAACAAACAGGTATTCAGAAGTTCATGATCTAGCTTCTATAGTTGTCTGTGTGTGTTTATCTTGGCTAACATCTGTAAACCTGGATGGTCTCCAGGACATGACGAGAGGTGTTCTTATGTAAAGCCTTGACATGTATTCCCGGGAGCTTCTCAGAGCTCTCTGCAGGGGAGACACTGTGCACTGGCGTGGGCGTCCAACCCATCTCTCTCTCTCTCTCTTTATTTTTTAATCTAAGAATGCCCATTGTTTCCAAAGGACATTCATTACCTGACAAAATACTTTATTTTCAAGTTTCTAACATTTAAATATGCATATCTGGGAAATGTCAAAAAGAGTGCAAGCCAAGTCTTCATTTTAAATGCATTGGCTCCTGGAGGAAGAAAGGGCGACAGAGAAGGAGCGTAGGCATAGTGCCTAATATCGAATGCGAAGACTATTTCCTTCCCTTTGGACCTCACCAAGTGAAACGGAATCTGTGACGCGCAGAACTAATGGCGCTGTATTTGTTCTGCGAGGGAACTATATAGTTTATTCTAGAATAAAAATAAAAGATGCAACCTTTCCTCTTTTCTTCCTTCTTATGACGTGACACAGAAACTGGAAGGTGGTCTTAGAACACGGTGCTGAAACCCGCAGGAAACGGAATGTCCCGAGAAGGTCTCGGGGTCTGCGGCCGCGCTTCACCGCCAGGACCTGCTCCGAGGAAATCCGTGCTTGGAAATTCAAGTTTCCGAGTCAATGCAAAGAAACATGCTCTCGTGTGCCCTCAACTGCTGCCTCTCCTGGGGCTCTGCTGCCCAGTGTTAGTTACTCCAGCGTTTCTGTACTGACACGTCCTGCAGGTTCTGTCTCACAGTAACGTGGACACATCGTGCCTACAGTGACTCTTAGGGAGCGGCTGTCTTTCTTTCTTTCTTTCTTTCTTTCTTTCTTTCTTTCTTTCTTTCTTTCTTTCTTTCTTTCTTTTCTTTATTGTTTTTTTAGAGAGAGAGAAAGGGAGAGGGAGAGAGAGATAGAAACATCGATGAGAGAGAACATCAATCGGCCGCCTCCTGCATGCCCCACACGGGATCGCAACCTGGGCATGTGCCCTGACTGAGAATTGAACCGGCGACCTCTTGGTGCATGGGTCGACTGAGCCACACCGGCCAGGCCTTGTCTTTCTTTCTGATGAGTCACCTTTTTTGACCACAAACAAAGTAAAAAGAAAGAGCTACTTTAGAGAAAAGTACTCTAGAGAAAAGTAGCATATCTTTATAGTGCGTCCAGCTCATTCTGCCCCAATTTAATGGGAGGAAAACACTTCATCTCGACCCCAAATGTCTGCCTAGAGTTAGGAGTTTCGACAGCATTAGCCATAGTGGCAGATAGAACTCTTCCTTGGATGAATATATAATTCCATGAAAAATAAAGCTCACTAAGCTACTTGGGACGGGAGTATCTTCAGCAGCGAATCCCTAAGCTGATAGTGTTACGTTCAAAGCATTTCCTCAACCCATTTATTTCCCCCCTCTCTTTAATTTCATGCAGTGTTTCCTTGGTCTTGCATTGTGGCACAAGGTAACTAAGAGTATCCATCGGGCTTAGTCATGAATCCTCATTTATTAATCACTTCATTGGTACTTTTTATCTTTCTTGACACTTCTCTGTTTTTGCAATGAAGTAACTCTCTTCCCAGGACAAACTAGGTTTTTTCTCAAACAGATGACTTCATTTCTGATCTCTTTGCTACTCTGCTCCCAACTGTCCATTTTTTAAAAAATTTGGAACCACCCACGGAAATAGTATTTACCCTTAAAGGTGACACTTACATACTATCTTGTCTGGAAAGTTCTTCAAACTCTCTTGTCTTGGTTACGTATTAACGTGGCACCATCAGCAATACTTGTTTCGTTTGTGTTGGTGAATTCACCGACCAGATAGCAGATTCTCCAGAAAAAAAGGATTCAGGGGCTTCCCAAATGACACACCCTTGGCTTAATCAGTATTTGTTGTTTGCTTTCATAGACTCTTCTGAGAATATCAGAAACAAAGATAGGACATAAGGCTGATTTACGCCAGAGCCTAATGACACATTTCTGTGGATTTTCAGGGCTGTCCAAACTGCTGCATAGCATCGACTAGCACTTCTGATGATGCGGACTAAGAATAGGTGGTCGCACGAAGCTGTCCCCTGGGATGCTGATAGCTTTCTCTGAACAAATTATCACTTGTTCTGAACCAATCGAGACACCCAAATAGCAGGGCGAACAGGTTTTTGTGCTTTTCCCGGTGTTCCTTCTCATCACGGATCGCTCAATTTCATTCATTCTTTTCATTCCTCTGCTTCAACCTCAACTTCCAACGGAAGAGTTTTAGCTGTTTTCACAGAAGGCCCAAGAGCCCTCAGACCAGCTCTTGCGTGATCCCATCACTGCACAGGTGAAGGAGGTGAGGTACAGAGAGAGCACTGACGTCCGGCGGGCCAGCTGCCCTGTGCCCACCAGCGACGCTTGTCCCATCCCACCAGGCAGTGGCCTGTCGTCACCACCTGCATTTTCCTGTTTACTGTACTTCCTTTGACAAATCATTAAAAGTAGACAGCACAACACTGGCCTCTGGGCTAATCTCTGAGCGGCCCCGTTATTTTTGGATTCCCATGTGGAGAATTGGCCATTATTCCTGGGCTTTGTTTCCTCCTTCCTTAAGAAGCCTTTAATCATGACAGAACTTGGCCTTTCACCCTGTCGTTACCAACTTGCCTGCCTGGCCTTAATAGCCTCCTACGAGAGAGGCCTTCTCAACGGCCTTTGGGAAGTCTAAATAAATTATGCCGCAGACTCCTTTGTACCTGCTGTTTTTAGCACACAGTTTTCGCCGACAGAAATCCAGGCCGGGGTGCACCTCCGTCCTGGTAGGTGCTTTGAAATACCTGCTGTGGGATTTATTATGTTCTCGAGCTTGGGTCCAGTGGGTGCCCGCCTGCGTCTGGGCCCGGGTTTGGGACCCGGCTGTGGAGTGTGGCGGCCGGCTCTGAGGTGAAAATCCAGCCCACGACAGGTTTCCCTGCCCACGATGGGTTTCCCTGCCCACGACGGGTTTCCCTGCCCACGATGGGTTTCCCTGCCCACAAGGGTTTCTCCGCCCACAACAGGTTTCCCCGCCCACGACGGTTTCCCTGTCCACAGAGGCTGCGGAGCCAGTCGGGTGGCGTGCTTCCTAGGGACAGTCCTTTCTGTGTTTGTTGTCTCCTCTTTTTGGCCTAAGTCCTGCTAACGCTGGTCTCCTCACTGTCACCTCTCCTAGGAAGACCCTTTGGACCTCCATTCTTTTTAAATTTTAATTTTTCTATATTGTTGAAAGTATTACAGGTGTCCCCCTTCCCTTCCCCATTGACGCTCTCCTCCCAGCCCCCCGCCTTCACCGCTCTGTGGTCTGTGTCCATTGGTTACACACAGATGCATCTAAGTTCTCAGGTTGATCTCTCCCTGCACCCCTCCTTCAGTGCCCAAAGCCAGCAGGAAGGAACTCACCTCCCTGGGGGCTGCCCAGTTCCATCTCGAACCTCCATCACAGAGCCCAGCTCCCACTCCCCTTTCCCTGCGGGGTTCGCGCCACCAGACACCACCCCTCCCTGCGGAGCAGAGCCCAGCAGCGCGCTGACCTACCGCGGGCACTCAGCCCGCACCTGCCAAACGAATGCCTCTGTCTCCCCAGTGCCGGGCGTGGGGTCAGAGCACAGCTAGAGTTCAGCACATGTTTCTCCATCAGTGTGTGAGCGAACGAGTGACTGCGTAGGGCTGAGTGCGACGCCAAGGGAGGCATGCTCCCCGACCAGCTGCGTGACGTGGGTAAGCTGCTTCCCTAACCTTGCTGAGCCTCGTTTTGCTCATGTGTATAACGAGGAGAGTAAGATTACCTACCTCTTAGGGCGATGGTGGGGATGAAGCCACAGATGCTTAGAATGGTCCTCAGCTACAGTGTGCTGTCTTTTTTATTGTTACTTGTGAATCGAAATGAAGCGATTTTCTTCTCTTCCGTGCACACGCAGAAGAAAGGAAGGCGGGCTTGCGGGAGGGTGGCGGGAATGGCAAGGATGTCTGTAGTCCCAGCTGTCCAGGGCTAGCCCAAGACACGATGGCTTAATGAATGCCTGCCTTTTTCAAATAACTATTAAAAGTTAACTTCTGTTTTCAGGATTCTCAAAACATGCCAGGCAAGTTGCACATGTGAGCTCATTGAATTCTCAAAACCAGTTAAAGGAAGGCATTATTTTTCCCATTTCACAGGTGATGAGACAGGAGCTCAGAGAAGTCAAAGGCGAGACCGAGCATGAGCTAAGGGCAGGGCCAGTGCACACTGAGTGTCTTCCAAGGCCCCTGTGGGTCTGTCCAACCGCCTCTGCCTGATTTGAAAGACGTGGTCTCAAAACTGACATGCAAGTTTATTCTTAGATTAGTGTTTGAGGACCAAGTTTGTTTGCAGCTAAGATTCCCTCAGCAGTATACTCATGCCTCTTTATTTATTTATTAAATCATTTAACCTGTTCTTTTTAATCGTTGACACATTTACAGATGTCCCCATTTCCCCCCCTTACCCACCTTCACTCCCCACACCCCTTCCCTCCAGCCATCACTGTCTGTGTCGATGGGCTCCTATGCATATATATTCTTGGCTAATTTCTTCACCTTCCTTCATGCAGTTCCCCTCCAACCTCTCCCCTCTTACCTGTATCAGTCTGTCCATGTATCCATGCCTCTGGTTTTATTTTGTTCGTCAGTTTATTTTGTTCATTAGATTGCGCATATAAGTGAGATCATATGGTATTTGTCTTTCTCTGTCTGGCTTATTTCACTTAATATAATAATCTCCAGATCCATACATATTGCCGAAAAAGGTAAGTGTTCCTTCTTTTATACAGCTGCATACTATTCCATTGTGTAAATGTACCACACCTTTTTTTCAACCATTCATCTACTGATGGGCACTTAGGCTATTTCCAGATCTTGGCTATCATAACGCTGCTATGAACATAGGTGTTTCAGGATTCTTAGGATATATTCCCAGAAGTAGGATTGCTGGGTCAAAAGGCAGTTCCATTTTTAATTTTTTGAGGAAATGCCACACTGTTTTCCATTTTTGCTTCAAGAGGGTGATAGGTTATTGATACAGCCGGTTAAGTAGCCAGTGAAAGTAAAGCATTTGGGCTTTGTGCTAACTGGTTTAGAATCTTGACATGAACTCTATACCGACTGAGTTGCTGCAGAAATGTGGTTGGTTCATTTGGCCCAGGTATCTGTCTCTCCTTAGCCATGGTATGGCTGTCTCTGCCTATCCAAGGCAACCCCCTGTGTCAGAAACATTCACAAGTGGCATCACTTTGGCTAGGCCCTTGCATCAGGAGAAACTGATTGCCCAGCTGGACCAAGACAGATGAGAGCATTCATGATCCTGAAAACCATTCTGGAATACGGGAAGAGACACATTGAGCAGAGCCCCCAGCCCACAAAGGTCAGAATGAAAAGTGCTAGGTTCAGAACTGCTCCCTCGGCCTGGCCTCTTGCTGGTCTGTGGCTCTTCATGTAGGCTAGAGTCCTCGGGCATGAAGTGTCCTTCCTGAAGGGTGGGTGTGGGATGGAACCTTCAGATCTGTCTCACAAGGTCCAGTTTGCTCTGGCCTTGAATGCCTAGGAAGACCCTGGCAGCCTAACCTGCAGATGATCTGAACTTCAGGGAGGAGTTTCTCAGTTGTGGCTCTATTGACATTTTGGGCTGGGTGATTCCTTTGGAGGCTGTCCTGTCCATTGCATTGTAGGATGTTTACCAGAATCCCTGGCATCTACCCACTAAATGCCAGTAATATTGTCTTAGTTGTGATAGCAGAAATGTCCCTGACATTGCCAAGTGTCCCCTGGGAGTGCAGCAGAATCAGCCCTGGAGGAAACCAGAGCCGCAGGGCCATTGGCATGTAAAGTCCTGGCTGCAGCAGAGCTGGGCAGTGAAGACTTAGCTTGCTGGCATATGTCATGTCCTGGGTCTACCTCCGAATGTCCGGCAGCTGATGCAGTCTGTTCCCCTTGGATGGAATTCTGCAAGATGTTCGGAACCCAGTATCATGAGACACCATACATGTTCAGTTTGGGGTATCAGAGAAGGCCTTTTTCTTCAAGTAGCTAAACCTGGGACAGCGGATGCAATAGTTCTCCCTTATCCGCGGTTTCACTTTGTGTACTTTTAGTTGCTTGCTGTCAAATGCGGTCTGGAAATATGAAATGAAATATTACAGAAATAAACAAGTCATAAGTTTTAAGTTGTGTGCTGTTCTGAGTAACGTGATAAAATCTCATGCCATCCCGCTCTGTCCTGCCTGGGACATAAATCATTCCTCTGTCCCGCATATCCACGTTGTACTTAGAATAAGATATTTTAGGGGGGGGAGAGAGAGAGAGACAGAGAGACAGAGAGATAGAGAGACAGACTACATTCACATACTCACATAACTTTTATTATAGTATATTTTTACAATTGATCTATTTATTATATTGTTGTTAATCTCTTACTGTGCCTAATTTATAAATTCAACTTTACCATAGTTATGTTGTATAGGAAAAGGCATAGTAACTATAGGGTTTGGTACTATCTGTGGTTTTAGGGACCCGCTGAGTGTCTTGGAACATATTCCTTATGGATGAAGGGAGACGAGTGTATGTAGTTTGTAGCCCCCTCTTCCCTACTCCCATGCTCACGGCAGACATTGTCAATTCCATCCCGATACTCTCTACTGCTAACCACAATGGCTTCAGTATCCTTTCAACATAGAGTTAGTAAGCGATCAACATAGAATTAGCAAGGAAGGTGTAACCTGTTTGTCATTTCTGGGCTTGGCCCTATGAACATGTAAAGATACTGGTGGGAAAGGGTCTTCTTGATATATGAGGGTCAGGACCCCTGATTTCTAGTTTGTTTTGATTTCTTTCCTTTACATCCGAAGCCTCAGTTGTTTGTTCTATAAAATGGTGTCGTTCCCGGCAGAAAAAGAAATGGCGTAAAAGGTGTTGATTATTCTTCGTGGATTCTTGGTGGTGCAATGCAAGGAGCCTTAGGGACAGAGAGCACACTGTCTATGTTCTCACCATCGAAGTGAGCAAAACAGACGGCTTCTGCCACCACTCTGGATTTCCATGGCAAATTTTGAGTTTGGGTCAATAATGGGTCTTGGTGCATTCAATGGTAATCAGTTTAATAAAGTTAAGCTTTGTGCTCAGGTTAGAGACACTTGTTTTTTTCTTGGAATCTAAACACAAATTTAAAAAGGGGGGGGGGACTATTACAGAAACACTATTACCACCATCCAGATTTGATCATTGCTAATACTGTGTCATAATTACCTCAAATCTTTGTGTTTAAATTAAAGAAATAGATTTTCACAGATAAAGTGAAATATTCAATTCATCTCTAGTTCCACACCCCTCTCCATCTTTCCAGAGGCGTCCCATATTATAAATGTGTTGTATTTATTTATACATAAATAAATGTACTCTGTTGTTTGAGGTGTTATTTAAAAGTTTTTACACAAACTTCGTCATACTGTTTGTATCCTTCTATCAACTTGCCTTTTCATTCACTATTATGCAACTTGATACATATAGATCCAGTTAATTAGGAGTTGAAGTCTTCCTTTTTTATTTCATTGTATGAAAGTATTTTATTTATCCCTAACTCTATGAGCACTTAGGTTGTTGCCAATTTTTCACCTCTACAAATAATCTTGCAATGAACAATCTTGTGATTTCTCCTAGAGTTTCTTTGGTGTGTGGGTTTAGTGCAATCTGTGGTTCATTTGGCATACACACGTTTTGAACCTCGTTAGATGTTAAAAATATTCTCTAAAGCCAGCCAGTGTGGCTCAGGGGTTGAGCATTGACCCATGCACCAAGAGGTTGCCTGTTCGATTCCCAGTCAGGGCACATGCCCAGGTTGTGGGCCCAATCCTGAGTGGGGGGCATGCCGGAGGCAGCCAATTGATGTTTCTTTCTCTCCTTCTAAAATCAATTAAAAAAAAGCAAAACAAAACAAAAAACAAATATTCTTTAAAGCTGATGGTACCAGTTTATACTTCCCCTAGCAGTATGAAAATTTCCTTTTCCATTCATTCTCTGATGGGCTGGATTAAAGCTGCCTTCTCTTGTTTGACTTTTGATCAACCAGCTAGTTGGGTTATAACATACTGGTTCGATATTTTGCAGCATGGAGATCATTCTACTATAGAAACTGAGTAAATTTTCCAACCATGAGAGAAAGTAACTTGTATTCCAGTTCACCACAGTAGGAAGCCTTTTAAAGGGCAAATGATAAGGCTGTGAGGAATCCGAGGTGATAGGCGTGCTGTGCTCCTGGACTCTGGTGAGTGCCTCCTGCTTTGGCTGGAACGTGACAATGCCTAGTCTCTCAGTTTCCATGGTCTCATGGTTTCCTGTGATGTCTCAATCTGAGCCGGGCCTCTCTTTCACATAATAAGGTTTTCCTCTATTGCCGTATTCTCCAGTGTGAAAACTGATGTAAATACATTATTTAGTTTCTCTGCAATCTTCTTATCCTTTTGAATATCTCCTTTGCACACTGCTTGTCTTGCCGATTCACTGATCCCTTTGCAGCGGTCTTATTTCTGATGTACTTAAAGAATTTAATATTATTTGTTGTGTTCACATTGGCTGTTTTCAAACACCATATTTAATCCTCTCTAATCTTCACCTTACATCTCACCTGCTAAAGTTTATTCTTCTCTAAGCCTCACACTGGAATGAATTTCAATTTTTTGAAAGATTTTTTTTTTTTCCTTTGGTCTCAATGAAATTCTGAATCTTGCTGGTTTAATGGTTTGTTTTGTTTTATTCACTGTTTGGATTTTTTGTTCTGATGTGACTTCTGTTCTGATTATAGATTAAAATTCAAAATTTCTCTCTTTTCGGGGGACTTTTCATGATAGAACTGCTGGAAGAATTTTATATACAGTTTTATTTTGGGATAAAAAAATAAACAAACTAACAAAAAAAAATTCTAGGAAAGTAAATTTCTTTGTCGTTTAACAAACCACTGAACTTCATACATTGTTCCAGCACCAAAGTAGAGTTAGAGGTGTCGATAATGAGTCAATGAGGAGCTGTCCCCTACTATAAATAAAATCAAGTTGCAACTCGTTGGTGGCTGGATTTGTAGAAATAAGACAAAAAGAAAAGCAAAACATCGAAACTGATTTTCTGATGAGTAAGAAAATTAAAGAACATCTTTGTTGATTCTTTCTTTGATGGAGCCCCCTGAATACTGCGGGGCTCCAGGGCATGGTCCCTGCAGCCCCTGTTCTCTGTCCACCTAGATGATCTCATCTGACATTCTAATCACATATGTGTTAAATGTCTTCATATTGTCTCACAGGTCACTGAGCCTCTATTCATTTTGTTTTCAATCTTTTTTCTCTGTTCTTTAGGTTGGATATGACCTACTGGTTTATATTCAAGCTCACTGAATTACTCCTCTGTTGTCTCTATTCTGCTGTTCAGCCCATCCAATGATTTAAAAAAAAAAGTTTCAGATATTCTATCTTTAGTTCTAGAAATTCCATTTGGTTTGTTTTTCTGTAGTGTTTATTTTTCTTTGTGAAATATCCCATTTTCTAATTCATTATATGCATGTTTTCTTTGATCTCACTGGGCAAATTTCTAATAGTTGCTCTAAAATGATAATCCAACACCTGGGCCATCTTATGGTGGCTATCAGTTGTGTTTACTTTAATCCTGGGTCATACTTGCCTTGGGTTTTGCATGTTGAGTAATTGTAGATTGTATCTCAGACATTGCATTTTTAAAAAAATTAAGGATCCCTTGGAGAATCAAACTTTTTTTTTTAATTGATTTTTCTAGAGCTAGAGGAAGGGAGAGAGAGATAGAAACAGTAATGTGAGAGAGAAACATCGATTGGCTGACTTCTGCAGGACCCCCACCCGGGATTGAGCCCACAACTCTGGCATGTGCCCTGACCAGGAACTGAACCAGGACCTCTCAGTCCATGGGATGATGCTCAATCCACTGAGCCACATTGGCTGGGCCTTAGACATTGCATATTTTATGTCATGGAGATTCTGGATTCTGTGTTTTTCCTCAAAGACTGTTGATATTTTTTGCTTTAATAGGCCATTAAACTTGATTATTTTCAGACAGAAAACTCTATTTCTTGGGTACCAGCAGCTAAAATCTCAGTTTAGTTATTTTGTCTTTAGCTGAGCAGCTTTCAATGGGTCCCATGCATTCGTGGTCCAGGGTCACACAGACATGCTGTCCTCTAATTCTTCAAGCCTAAGACACAGTTTTGTACCCTCTAAATAAACTAAAAATGATAAACTCACCTATGATATTTTTTTCCAAGTATTACTTTCTCTCCAGAGTCTGTCTGCTTTTATTTACTTTTCAGAGCCTCATGTTGTTGTTTTGGTATTTTGTCCAGAGTTCACCGTTGTTGTCCATGGATGGTTGATCTGATAGGGGCCTTTTCAGCCACACTGGAAGCGGATCTCCCCAACTTCATGTTTTATACCATCTCTGTGCGTTTGAACGCGACATTGTCTGCAGCAGCCCTGAACACTCCCTTGAGCCCTATGTGTGTACAGCCATTGACTAGTCATCATCTCCATTTGGATATCTAGCAGAGG
This sequence comes from Molossus molossus, assembly GCF_014108415.1. NCBI lineage: Eukaryota > Metazoa > Chordata > Mammalia > Chiroptera > Molossidae > Molossus > Molossus molossus. The sequence goes on along the minus strand of NW_023425344.1, from coordinate 16,497,434 downwards.
TCTTAGCACAATTTGCCTAAAATGAATTATTTTGGTTTCTCTATGCAAAATATCCCTCCTCCATTCTCAGTCAATGGAGTATCATTCTTCTAGATGTTCAACTAGGCATCACTCTTGACACACTCTTCCTCACTGCTCCTCCCCCTTCCATCCATCGGCACATCCTGCTGGCTTAACGTGCAACATATCCTTTGAGTTCATTCACTTCTCCCCATCTCGAACGTCACCACCTTTGCCCCTCTGATCTCTTTCCTGGCCAATGCAACAGCCTTTCAAGACCAGTCTTCATGGCATCTATCTTACATCCACTACAAACTAGTCATAACACACCAACCTAGTATTCTTCAAGTACAAATCAGATTATGTGATTCTCTGGCTAAAAACTCTTCAGTGATTTACACTCTTAGTCCACATGTGACGGGGTTCTCGTTTACCTCTCAGCCTCATCTTGGCCTCTGTGTCCATGAGGCTCCAGCCACACTGTCCTCTTTTCTGTTCCTTGAATAGGTCCCAATCATTCTGGCTTCTGGAATTTTGCACTTAGAGTTCTTTTTATCTGGAATCCTCTCTCCACCCCATTTGTAGGACTGGCTCCCTCAACCCTTTTTTTTTACTCCTGCTTAAATATGAATATCACCTTCTTAAATTGACCTTTTCTAACCAATCTGTAGAGTTACTTTCTATCACATGAACTTATTTTCCCCACGGTGTGTATCATGTCTGTGATTATTTCGCGTATTCATTGGTTTGTAATCTTTCTGTTTCTTCCACGTTGGAGTGTAAGCTCCCTGAAAGCAAAATCCTTTCCTATCCTGATCGCTCTTCTCCCCCAGTGCTTGGCATAACATCTCATATAAAAGGCACTCAGGAATGTTTGTGCAATAAATGAATGAAATCAGGAGTACTGAGCATTTTCCTTTTCTTAATATACTAAACTCCTCAAGTCATCTAAGCCCTTCCCCTGTTCTGCCACCCCATGCTTAAAGGGAGAATGACATCGCTGACATGACTGATTTTTCTATTCGTATCAATTTCCTTTGAGATTTACCAGTGAGCTGGGTGATCCTGGGTAAGTCTTCCATCTTCTCGGGGCCCCATTTTTTTTATTCATCTGTGAAATGATAAAATAAATGAAAATCAGTAGTTTACAATGTTTGTGTGTGTGTGTGACATTGTAAAAAACAAAAACAAACAAACAAAAAAACAGCAGGAAACCTTCCTCTTTTTCATTTCCAGAAGTCCTACACACAGCCTCAGATCGCTCTATTTAAGGTGAGATGGAAAGCCGACCCCCCTTCCTCTGAGCCCTGAGACAGATCAGTGGAACCCGAGGTCTTTAGGATGCAGCCCGAAAACCACAGTCAGCTCAAGCAGCCTCTGATTCTATAACGCAATCAGTGTTTCTGAGATAAACTCGAGGTAAACAAATCCCTTACTGTCCATGGGGTAAAGAATATAACTAATTCCTGTGTACTACATACATCAAAAAAAAAATTTGCACTTGTTAAAAAATTAAAGCAAGAAAATATGACCCTAAACCCAGCAAACAAAATAAAATTTAATATGATTTAAAGGTACTTCAGAGAAGACATGCTTTCAAAGCCACTTTTTCCCCCCCTTTCCTCCTGAGGGAATGAGCCGTGCCCCCCATTTGTTGGAAAAGGCAGGGATTTGGGCATCAGGGCTCTGGAGCAAGGGTCTATGTCCCTGCCTGCTGTCTGAAGGATGGGGGGGGGGGTGTTGCTGCTCTAGAACCCTCTCGGGTATTCATTAAAACAGGCGGGCAGGGAGGGAGGCAGGACCGGACATGAGGGTGGCTTCATGAGTCAGCTGGGACTCCACTTACTGTGAATTAACGGCTCCAGCAACTTCGTCTTCTGAAGCACTCCTCTGCTGGAACTAAATCGGGACTCTTTCCCTCTTGTATAACTGTGCTCCTCAGAGAAGCTGCCTTTATCAATGCAGGCTAGCTTTTCAGTCCGTTAAGGGCTTCCCACAGCCTCTGAGATCTTCTGCTTCTTTCTAACCATGTGCAGCAGCAAAATAGAATTGTTTTTAGCTCCCTGCTGGCCTCCCCTTATTTTGGGGGAGAGCATACCTTTCTTGAGGCCAAATTGGGATATTGGAATTGCCTGAAATTCACAAGAGTGCCTAGCACAGTGCTTAGCACAGGCAAATGTCAAGTGCCTTCGATATCGTTCAATTCAAACAAATGTTTAGAAAAAGTGCATTTTACTCCATGTGAAAGTAATATATATTTATTATAAGAAATTTAATATAAGCAGAAAGGAAGAAGTGTACCCAAGTGTCTGCTGGGAAGAGCTGCTGCCAAGGTCTTGATAGATGGGGTGAAACCCACTGTACAAGTAGTGGGCACCTGGCTTCCTTTTCATGGCACCACGGCTATTGGGCCCCGATGATGCCTCATGGATGTTGGTCTACTCTGGACGGCAGAGACCTGGAAATGGACCTCTTGTCCCTTGACTCAGTGTTTTTTAATCCTTACCTGAAGATATATTTATTGATTTTAGAGAGAGAGAAGGCAGAGAGAGAAACATCAATGTGAGAGAAATAGTGATTGGTTACCTCTTGTATGTGCCCCAACCAGACCTGCAACCTAGGTATGTGCCCTGTCCGGCAATCAAAACCACAACCTTTTGGTGTACAGGACAATGCTCAACCAACTGGGCCACCTGGCCAAGGCCCATGACTTAGTTTTCTCTGCCCCTTCTAACAAACAAGCAAGCAAGCAAACAAACGCATGTCCACACAGGCAAGACACTTGATAAACTTTTAAGGTTTGGGAGATGAAAGAGACTTAAGTTAGAACAAACAAATCACCTCGAGTGGAGTATCACACGCCTACTCCTCGAGCCATGTAACAACCTTGTCATATTGCCCTTTTCCATTCTCTTCTCTGTCCAGCCCTAACCTCCTTTTTCTCTCCTCCCTGTGCTCAAATGTCTGTTTCTTCAGTACGGAGCACGTTTAACTAGGTGTTTTCCCCAATGTTCCTTACTATGGATGTAATCTAAAATGGGTTTTTCAAAATGGGCATCATGAAATAAATTTTAATTAGTTCACAAAGCAGGGTGGGACGTGGATGGATAGACAGTTTTATTGTCACCTTTGTTATGGGTGTGTGTGTACATACCTGGTCACTGTACCAGTCAGAGTCCCAGGAGGAAACAGTGAGCCTCAGTCGGGGGAGGAGGTGGTTCTTCAAAAGAGAAAGCAATAGAATTTTAACTCTGGGCCAGCCTCTTGAGTTTTATAATGATGGCGATGATAAAAGGGCAGAGTTATTTCTTGGGGCAGTAGTGGACAAAGAGGAAGCCTAGCCTTTATTTCTGATTATTTTTGTAATCAAAGGCAATGACCTGCAAACTAAAACGAGTTGCTCGATGATAATGATATGGGGTGGGTGGTAGATGTGGCCCAACCACTGAGCCCCTCACAGTGCTGCCAGATCCTAGGTACGTAACAGGGGCCACTAGTGGTGGTTTTAGGTGTATCCTGCAGAAATAGAGACATGCCAGAGACCTGGAAGTTTATAGATGACTTCATTTTTTAAGCAAAAGAATTAAATGAATTTTGGAAATTCTACAAATGACTAAATATTCTCTTAATCTTCAGAAAAATTCTATTAAAATTCTGGAGAATTAAATTTCTGCTTATTGAACATAAAAAAGGAAGATCATTTAAGTCGATAAAAAAGAAGCCAAGCTAACTTCATTGCTTTTTTTTAAAATTCTCACCCAAGGACATGTTTTTATTTATTTTAAAGAGGGGGGGGGGGAGAGAAAGAGAGAGAGACATTGATGTGAGAGAGAAACATCATTTGGTTGCCTCCCATACATACCCTGACCTGGGATCAAACCACAACCCAGGTATGTGCCCTGACCAGGAATCAAACCCACAATGCTTTTTGGTGTACGGGCCATTACTCCAACCACCTGAGCCACCCCGCCAGGTCTAACCTCATTTCTTACCTTGTGGACTATTAGACTGATCAATCAGGACATGCTGTAGATAGTGTGAATATTGATTTTATCAGTGTGTTTGACCAAGACCTTGAAGGTTATTTTTCTTTTGGTTGAGTGATGCTAGCTAAGATGGATAACGAGAGGGTGACACATAAAAGAATGTACTGCTGATCAAGAACTATGTCACAGACTTTGATATGTCAAACTTAACACGGCCACCAGGCTGTCACCCCTACCCCGTGTGCCTTCTCTGGTTAATGTTATCATTGTCCTTCTAGGTCCTAACACTTAAAACCACAGGGGCATCTTTAGTGTGAGCTTCTTCTTATGGTCTGCATTAAATCCTGCCAATTCTAATTCTAAAATGTTTCCACTCTGTGCTCTTCAACATCACTGCCGCTATTCTGGTTAGGCCCTTGTTATTTTTACCCAGATTAGTATTCTTCTTGTCCTTAGGGTTGCTTCCCCCCTGTATTAGACCTAAGAGTATCCTTTCCTTAGTACTGATTTGATCATATCACATCCGTCCTCAAAAACGTTTGCTAGCTTCCCATTCCCTTCAGTTTGGTTTATGTTCACTTTCTATTGCTAGTGCTAAGTCCTGCTGCCTCTTCTCTTCTTCCCCTTTTCCATTATTACCCTGAAAATACCATCCACTGTGCAAAGTGATGCTACTGGGAGCTTCGACTTTGCTATATTATTCACTCACTCACTCACTCACTCACTCACTCACTCACTCATTTGTCCAGTGAGTTAGGTATTAGGGAGATAATGATGATAAGAAAGAGTGCTAGTTTTCAGAGATTCTGCAGTCAGATCTGAAATTTATGGTCTTTGACTGCTTTTGTGCTATAATGACAGGTTTGGGTAGTGGCAACAGAGACTGTGTAGCGTTCAAAGTCTAAACTCTGTACTATCAAGTCCTTTTCAGAAGAAGCTCATCATCATCTGGCCTAGACCATCATTCAGGATTTGAAGATAAAGGAACTAGTGTCTGAATGTTCGTATGTTGACCAAGGTCTTGGGGTAAATCTGTGGCCCAGCTAAGAACCCAATGAGCATATTGACCTTGTTCCTCTGGATTCTTAACTTATAGGCACTATTCCTTACTTTTTCCATTTTTGGTGTCATTCAGATTTTTCCCATAGTTTGAGGACATATCTCTGATTTTACTAGGTTTATCTCTTTTAGGCCACCTTCAAATTTCGTACTGATTTAGCCAGCTAAATATCCTTTAAATACACTTGTTGGATTTTGAATCTACCCAGGGTGTGAGGACCCAGACATCTCAATAATGATGATGACCACCATCTTTTGAGCAGTGTTGAACATTGTGCTTGGCATGTAACATGCATTAGCTACAATTCCCACTAACTTTGCATTGAAGATATTATTATTTATATGTTGGATAGAGAGCTGGAGACCCAGAGTGGTTAATTCATGTGCCCCAAAGTCACACAGATAGTAAGTGGTAAAGGCCAAATTAGAATCCAGTTCTATTTCCCTCCCAAATTTATATTCTTTCTACCATAACACCTGCTTCTTAGTGATAGCATAATGTATATGTATTCCACCTTAGAGTGCCCTCAAACAACCAATCTTGTGTATGTAATTTCATTTGATTGATGTTAAGCCTCACAGCAACCCACTAGAACGTAAACTTCAAGAGGGGACATTGACTTATTCTCAGCCATAATCTGAGCTCCTGGCACAGTGTTTGACATGTAGTGGGTGCTTAATAGTATTTTCTTGATTGAGTGGATCAGCTTACTACCCCTTTCTACCCTTTCTTAAAAACCAGTAACTCATGACTTTTGCTTAGGTCTTCCTTTATCATTCAAACTCGATACCATTTATACCTTATTTACAACTAAGGGGACCGTGTTTCCCCATTTGCCAAGGACAGTTCCAGGTTGCTTCTGTTGTTCTGGCACATGGCACACTCACTAATAGGACCCCCTCCACTTTCAGGAGTGTCCTGATCTACAGGTTCATCCACATATAACACTTAAAACATTGCTTAGCCCGTCTGGTGGAGAGACGATTGCAGGTACAGACTCCGGAGTCAGACTACCTGGGCTTGGGTCAGTCATGTATTTGCTGTGCAAGTTGGACACATAACTTAACCTCTCTGTGCTCGCATTTCCTTATGACTAGAAGACTAAGACCTGTCTTACAGGGTTACTAGTGAAGATTAAATGACACAATTAGCAAAGTGCTCAAAGCAGTGCCTGGGTCAGAGTTAGGATTCTAAATGATATAGCTATTAAGAGTACTCTGGCCCTGGCTGGTTTGGCTCAGCGGTTGGAGCGTCGGCCTGCGGTCCTGAGAGACCCGGGTTCAGTTCCCGCTAAGGGCGCGTGCCTCGGTTGCAGTTTGTCCCCGACCCTGGTCGGTTGTGCGGGTGGCAGCCACTCAATGTGTCCCTTCACATCGATGTTTCTCTCTCTCTCTCTGTTCCTCTCTCTCCCTCCCACTCTACCTGAACAAAAAATGGAAAAATGTCCTCGGGTGAGGATTAAAAAAAAAAAGAGTACTCTGTTCTTTAGCAAGTTATAATAAGTTTGGGTGTATTATTGGAAACCTCTCTTTTAACACTCACTAAAAGTTAAACAAAACGTATAAAGCTCCCCTCCTAAAGGCTGCCCCATTGCAACACAAGCTGATAACCAGAAAGCATTTATTGGATCAAAATACCCTCATACAGAATTAGCAGTTCACTTCAAGCATGCCCAGTCGTCCTGGACAAGTCAGCTTGTCCTCTGGTTGACAGAATCTTCCAGAACAGAAATGTGTCTTTCCAGATTCTCCTTCTATTTCAAGGGAGTTGGGGTAGGAGTTTGCAAAAGGGTGTCCCCTTTCAAGGTCTGCCACTAGAATGGATTCATATTCCCTATGTACATTTCTTATCGGGACCAACCCCACAGCAGAAAGAATTCCGCTTGTACATTTCTGCCCCCTCTGTGGCGTTTGCTTTTAAAGTGAAAGCATTTGAGCAATACGGAATTCAGCTCAGCCGAACACGAAGAGTCTCTGGTTTAAAAGGCACCAGAAAGGAACAACAACCAATTTCAACCTTTCCCCCTTTCTTCTGTACAACATTGTTTATTAGACCAGATGATGTACTCAACTCCAAAACATTCATACTGAAAAAAAAGAAAGGAAGAATTGTGATTAAAATTGATTTTTTCCCTATGGGAAGTTGGAATCAAAAATGGTTACCTGCTCATTTATGAAACAGATTTATTCTGTTGACATGGAGGCTTGTTTGAAATGTAATTGAATTTCTGTTACCTAATGGAAAGTGACAGTTAACAGTATTTATTTTCCATTTGTGTCTCAGCAGATAACATAACACAATTTTGATTTGTAGTTAGCTTCGGAATCTGAGATTGTTCTATCTCTGTAATTGAAAAGATGGGAGTGTGATGGCCCCAATACAATCCTTTTTTTGTTTTTATACAACCAGTAAAGGTAGCTTTAATACAGTAAACAGCCTCTCTTCCATGATGCTAATGGTTCTATTCAGATGTGCTGCGCGTAGTCTTTCTTATTAGGCTCTAACACATCTTTCTCTGTTGATAATCTCTCCATTTAGACTCACTTTTTCCCCCCCTCAGCAACTAATTTCTGTAAATAACCTCTCCTCTGTCTTCTCCTCCTCCCTTTTGTACAAAAATAACCTCTGTCTTGGAAATAAGGAATATTCTCCATGAGGATTTCAACAGTCTGTCTAGCTGGCATTTCTGGCTGCCTGTGTATGGGACATGGAATCGGGGGAAAGGACGACTTCTGAAGGAGAGAGTAGTTTAACACAGGGGTCCAGGTCTTCGTGTCGGGGGAAGAAAGGCCCCCTTTGACTTGATGTTACCCTTTTTCTTGATCTGAGTCTAGACCCACAGGTACAAGAATATAATGACTTAGTAGACTGAAAATGGAAAAGCGTGTTCATGAAGATGCTTTTCTTCTTCATTGAGAGAAGTTGAAATCAGACCTTGAGTCTGTCTTCTCCTAAGGCGGAGATTCATTTGTCTCCCCGTAACTTATTCCTCGGACCCCCTGCTTCCCTAGGAAACCCCTCGGCATGGATCCTTTCTGAATGCCGCCTGAGAAACACCGAGTGTGTCTGCCAAATGGCAGAGATGGAGGTTTCGCGGCCAGGGGACTTGATTATGGAGTGCCCTGCTTGGCCCTTGACTTGCTCCGTGACCATGGGAAGTTCCCTGCCTCCACCTGCTATAAATGAGGGTCTCCAAGGCCTTCCACGGTGGTCTGACGGGAGGTCTTCAGTGAAGCTACAGTGTTTTAATTCAATAAAACTAGCTCTCTGCCTCAGGGTCACCTCTATCAAGCACCCTGTCAAAGCGCCCAAGTTTAAGACAAGTAGCCAAGATGGCCTGGTGGGCAGGAGCAGGGAGGGGCTCAGCCAGATGCGGATCATTCATAACAACAGCCCGCCAGGGGCAAGCACACTGCTGCTCTTGCTGGTTGCAAAGTCGCCTGTCCGGCTCTGTGGGCAGGGCTGCTCTCTGGAAATACAGTATTCCAGCAAGAACATCACTCAGGACATTTTTTTTTTGAGTATATGATATTTTATAAACAGTTATGCAGCCATGGAATCAAACCTTTTAGACATCGGGTATCATAGCCATCAATTATTATTCTATCATCAAACCGTTTTGTTGTTCATGCTGAAAAATGAATCGGGAAGGAAGATGGATTTTCAGAGGTGGCTTGGATCTAAGAGTGGCGAGGGACTCATGCAGTGTATCTGCCTCCAAAGGGACAACTTGAGGGGAAGTGAAGAAGACAGGAATGGCTGCCTCTGATGCAGGAACATGGTGCTTCAAAGTGAAGGTTCAATTTCAAGAGCAGCATGTCCACAGGACGACTTTAGAAAATGGTTATTCAGCCGGCAGGTGTGGCTCAGGGGTTGAGCGTCGACCCATGCACCAAGAGGTCGCTGCTTTGATTCCCGGTCAGGGCAACGCCCAGGCTGTGGGCCGGATCCCCAGTGGGGGGCATGCCGGAGGTGGCCAATCGGTGTTCCCTCTCATTGATGTTTCTATCTCTCCATCTTCCTTCCTCTCTCTCTAAAATCAATAAAGAAAAAAAATTTAAAAAAAAAGAAAGAAAATGGCTATTCAGTCAGTAAACATTTATTGGGCACCTATCACCTGCCTAGCTAGCACTGTGCTAGGTTGGGAGCAAATGGTAAAAAGACATCAGACAGGATCTTTGCAGTTGAGGGCGTCAGTGGGTCTAAGAACCACAAAAACCTCAATTGCTTGCTTTGAAACACATGCTCATACTTTTTTTTTTTTTTGATGTGGGTGGGGGAGGACGCATTATAAACTTTTCATTAATGCTGATCCTTAAAGAATCCTCTTTGATGGCCTTAGACGCTAACTGAATTTTCTCTCAATTACCATTGTTATTCACTAAATAGACCCCAGGCTATTTAATGACTTGATGACTCAGTTTCTCTGTCAATAAAATTATGTCAGTAATTTCACCTACCCCATAGGGCTATTTGCAATTTGCTACAAATTTTAGGGATGAAAGGCTCTAAATCACAACTGGTGTTATTATTTACTTAACAGCTAGACTTCAGTTCTCATCAACATGAACCTATTAACCCTGGACTTGGATGGCTTTGTCACATATAACTGTTGCAAATCATGGGGTCTGAAAGAGCTTGTGCTTTTTATGATCAATATTGGAAAAGGAATCCACTTTTATTAGGGTAAAATCTGAATTGTATTCATTTAGTCACCATTAATGGGACCATAAATGATAATTTTGACTTTTAATGGGGTTTCCTTTATACATACTGAATTAGGTAGCAATTACACACAATTAGGGGTTGTTTTATTTCCTCTCTATAAATGAAGACCAGAAATAGGCCCTTTAAAACTGGTATGGTCGCTCCAAAAATTTATTAGGGACCCAGGGTTGTTCCTAACTTCTGTTCTTTCATTTGTAGTGCATAGACTTTCATCCGGAAGATGAAAGACAGTGCTGGGTGTTCAGCCATTACTTCATGTTTCAGATAGGAAGGAGAAGGGCAAGGGGCAGGTTCCAGTCTTCTGCCATCTTTAAGGGAGTTCCTTGGACATTCCAGTCCATGATTTCTGCCTGCATGGGCTAGAACTTACCTTTCCACACCTCGCTGCAAGGGAAGCTATGACATGTAGGCTCAACTGGGCACATTGGTGCTCCGCATGAAACGGGCTTTGTTACTAAGGAGAATGGAAGAACGAATTTTAGGTAGGCAGCCTACTTCATAGATATTAAGTAGACATTCTCTGTGGCATAAAAGTACCAGTTTATAAATGATGGGCCAAGTTAATAACAGGTTTATTGCAGATGTCAGCTTATTGCCAGCTGCCAAAGGTACACTAGTTTTTCTAACTGGAAATTTATATTATACATTTGTACTGATGTGAATGTGGGCATATACATACCTATTTTTACACAGTCATGTATTTTGATATATACTCATGTAATGCTGCATCACAAAAATATGCATGCATGCAAATATGCCTATATCATGTAAGTTTCTAACTTTTGCAAAAAATACTAGAGTTTGAAAAAATTCTGTTGCTTAAAAGAAAAGGAAACATAAAAGCAGTGGTAAAGCAGTTTTGCCTTATTTCTAGATAGTGAGGTCCTATATATCAAAATGTGGCATATTGAACAATGGTATAAAAATATGAGGAAGACACGAATAAGTGATGCAAGCCGCCCCTGTAAGGGGCTGAGAGTAGGTACTGGCGAGGGCAGTGCCAGAGTCCTCGCGTTTATTTCATGCTGCTCACACCTAATCAGACCTGACCTTTAGAAGGCCATGCATGGGACCCTCATCACATCGGAAATGAGGAATTAAGTAAAAGCTTAAATTGCAAATATGGAAATGTTTAATTTGCACATCACAAATAAAAAGCCACATGATTTTTGATGCAGATTGTAATTTTAACACACATGGGTCTTATAGGTGAGGTTGACTAATATGCAATCAAAATACAAAGATTTTAGGGGTGGGATGGGGAGGAGGGTGTCTAGGGGGAAAAAGGAGAAACATCTGTAACAAAAATACATTGATAAAAATTGGGGAAAAAACCAAAGATTTTATATTTCTCAAAAAGGTGCTTCCTTACCTGGACTTTCTGGATGGGACCTGGCCTCTAGTGATGCTATTCATATTTTAATGTCAGATGGGCCTTTCCGTAAGGATCCCAAGGACCTAGTTCAATAGGCTTGTGATAGTTCCGATAATTCCTAAGACAGATGTTACTTATGAATGAGAGTTGGGCTTTCCTTTGTTAGTCATGTTCTGTGCCCAAGAGATTTGATGGGATACCTGTCCATGTCCATATCATTTAACTGAGTCATATTTTGACTTATTTGGTGAAGGAGGACTAAGTCATAGCCTGCATTTTCCAGACTCGAAACAGGGAGCTAGTTCTTCAACTTCACTAGGGCTGGGCAAGGTGGTTAACCATTTCAGCCCTCTGAAGAGGCTTTATTTAGTAAATTACTGTCCAGGGCATGCTACAACCTTAAAAAGCCCATGTAGGTGCTTGCGTGTACAATCCTACACTCCAAATAGAACCGAAACCCTTATGTCACAACGGCTTAGGCAGTAATGCTCATGCACAAGACGTAGACTTTTAATATTGCAATGTCAATATATTTTTTATTGCACTAGAAACTATGGCTTCAGTGAATAATTTTTAATAGCAAAAGTCCCATTCATCAAGTAGGCTCTGTGGTTGGCTGTGGCGATCCTTGCTGACAAATGAGGAAGTCGGTGACTGAATTTCAAAGCAGGTCCTTGGAGAAGCTGTGTAATAAAGAGCACAGAAATTTCACCACGGCTGTTCTTTGTGTTCGGTCTATGTATTTGGCTGTGACTTTTGGCAGCATGTGCGCATTGGTTTTGGTGTAGAATATTTTATCCCCTTCTTGGTAATGAAACCTATGGTTTTAGCCGACTCAACTCTGTACTTCTTTTTACTGTTCAGTCTACTGGTGGCCTATTAGCTGTTATGTTACTGTAGCGAGAGGAGTTGTGCAGGTCCTCATCATGAAATATTTAGTAAGCACACTTATTAAACACATATGTAGTAAAAATGCTCTTTCACAGAAGGGAGGCATAGGTGCTTCTAGGTGTTTACCTTTTGAGGGAAGTAAATTTATACGACAGATCCCAGTGAAGCCCAAGAACTTTATAGGAACCATGGCTCTTGAACATCTGTTTCTAGGATTTGTTTTTGGTGTGGAATCGAGCATAGTAAAAGCTGTGTTTTATAGAGATGCTATACATTTTCTACCACATTTCACGCACAGGCAGTGCTTTTTCTACAAGTGTTCATTGCCTGAACCAGAATCTGGTACTTTTTAGTGTGTTATTTGACATGAAATGAAGTGTCAGGATGGTAAAAATACCTTGTTAGTCAGGATAAGGGAGGTTATGCTGTATTGACAAACAATCCTCAAAATATGGTGCTCAATAGCAATCTTCTGTATAGATGATAAGAACGATGGAGTAGTTACCACATAGTAAACACTATTCTAAAGAGCTTACATGAATTAACTTTGTTTTTATTGTTGTGAATACTCACCTGAGGATTTTTTTTTTTTTTTAAGAGAAGAAAGGAAGAGATGGGAGGTGGGGATATTGATGTGAGAGAGACACATAGATTGATTGCCTTCCGCACACACTCTGACCAAGGCTGAGGATCAAACCTGCGACCCAGGTATGCACCCTTGACCAGGAATCGAATCCAAGACCCTGAGATGCAAGGGCCAATGCTGTAACCGCTGACCCACACCAGCCAGGGATGGATTAACTCTTAAAACAAGAACTAAATGAGATGTGTGCCATTCTCATTTCCATTTTGTGGTGAAGGAAACTGAGGCACAGAGTAGTTAACCTCATCTAAGACTGCATCGTTGGCAAGTCTCAGGTGCCGGGATTCTAACCTCGGAGGTCTGTTTTTGGAGTCCAAGCTTGTAACAACTACAAAGTTTTTTTTTTTTAACCATTTACTGTTTTTGTCTGCTGAAGGCTCTATCCTCCACACTCCTTTTTTTGGGGTATTATCACATGAATTTTGTTTTCCCTCGAAGCAGCTATGTGGTTAAAAGTAGGCCAATCAGAATTTATCTCCCAGGAATTGAAATATTGACTGTAATTGGAACTAGACTGTGTATCCAAGGAGGTGGCTGGAAAGATCTATTATTAGTTCCTGTTGTCTAGGTCCCTGTCCTTCCTGACGCCGGACTCCACAGTCTTTCTTGGCACTGTGGGTTACCTCAATGGAGTTTCTCTTTGTGAAAAATCATTTGGGGTTACATTAGCTGAAGATGATTTCTATTGCTTACAACCAAAGACCCCTGGCTGACCGAGAGCGTGGCTGACAGGAGAGGGTTGCATCTTGGTGACACATTTCTCTTCTGTCTCCGCCTCTCAGATGTGGGGCAGTGGAGGCTTTGCATGTAGGCAGACCAGGCTGTTCTGGCCACTTTGTTTCCGGTGGACAAGTGGGACACTCACTCAGCGGTGTTGAACTGAATCAAATTGTGAGGGGATCTCACTCCCTTTACTTCCCTCAGAGCTCACAACAAGCTCGAGCTGTTCGTTATTTTCTGACTCCTGGGATGGAAAACCAACAACAATAGTTGAGATTGGCTTCTTCTGAGCTAATGATAATAAATCCCGCCCCCCCTTTTGTTTTGCAGTGGCCCTTTCCTTCTCGATACAAAGATTTCTTCTATAAGTGGATGGATGAAATCTGTTCATTGGCTTTTATGGAATCTTTTACATCCCCATGGTGGCCCATGAAGGCAAATTGTGTGTTGGTATTTTGAGGCAAGCTGAAGTCCGTGAAAAGCTCATGGGCAGAAAAGAGATGCTTTTAAAAGTACATTTCTGAGAAGTCTCTATATCAAAGCATCACAGCCTTATGGTTTAGAGTATGTATGGGCTCTGTGGGAGAGGCACCATCGTGTGCACGGGCTCTGTGAGAGAGGCACCGTCGTGTGCACGGGCTCTGTGAGAGAGGCACCGTCGTGTGCACGGGCTCTGTGAGAGAGGCACCGTCGTGTGCACGGGCTCTGTGGGAGAGGCACCGTCGTGTGCACGGGCTCTGTGGGAGAGGCACCGTCGTGTGCACGGGCTCTGTGGGAGAGGCACCGTCGTGTGCACGGGCTCTGTGGGAGAGGCACCGTCGTGTGCACGGGCTCTGTGGGAGAGGCACCGTCGTGTGCACGGGCTCTGTGGGAGAGGCACCGTCGTGTGCACGGGCTCTGTGGGAGAGGCACCGTCGTGTGCACGGGCTCTGTGGGAGAGGCACCGTCGTGTGCACGGGCTCTGTGGGAGAGGCACCGTCGTGAGTACGGCTCTGTGGAAGAGGCACCATAGGTATGTGGGTCAGATTCTCCTGGCACTGCTATTGGGCATCTCTGGGGAGGCTATTTAGCTCTGCGTCACGTCCCCATTTGTACTAGTAAGGTTGTAATGCCTACCTTGTGCCTGTTACAGAGCAACTGTTTATTAAATGATGCTTGTTATTAGTAATATTGATTTGATGCTCAGAAGCCTTTCTAGTTTCAAGGGAAAGTCGCTTTGACACTTCTCTACTGTCCTTTTATTTATTGTGCTCCAATGCCTTTGTCTTGTCTTCTTAACAATACTCAAGCCCCTTGTTGTTCGCCTTCTTCCCCCACCATCAGCCTGAATCAATCCCCAGTGTCTAACACAGTCTTCCACACATTACACATTTGCAACTGAAAAAAATTAATGTATAGATTTGAACGGTGAGACAGAAGGATATACACTTGGGAGTAGGGCAGACCTTGATATCTATCCTGGTACCTGCATTTGACCACTTGTGTGACCTTGGTTTCTGCAACTTGCCAAGTGAAAAATAATACCAGCTGCACAGAAAAGTGAGGATTATATGAGTTCGAGTTATAAACGCCTAGCACAGAGGATGGGCCTAGCACAGAGGATGGACACAAAAACCAAAACACTCTTGATGATAACATCATTTTCTGTTTGAAAGGGGAATGGGCTGCCACTTTGAAGCATGTGTCACAGGCTCACACAGCTAGGCATGCTCAAGTGGCAAAATTCACAGAAGTGATGGCTACCAACCATGTTGCCATGAAAGCTAGGTCCTGAGTTTGTGAATTATTGAAACAGATTCTCTACCAGCCTACTTGATTTAGATGACGAGGCTGGCCTTTGAGTGAGTTTGCCAATGTGACTTAACTCCTTGTTTTCTCAGGATCAACTTACATTGTTTGAGGGTAGGGTTGACAGATAAAATATAGGACAACCATTAACTTAAATTCCAGATACACAATGAATCATTTTTAGTATATTCCATGAACTATTTGGGACATAAAATTATTTGGGAAAACAATTAGTTCTTATTTATTTGGCATTCAAATTTAACTGGACACCACCCTGGGTGGGTGGCTCAGTTGATTGGAGCATCATCCTTTACACCAGAAGGCTGTGGGTTTGATTTCCAGTCAGGGTACATACCTAAGTTTCAGGTTCAATCCCTAATTGGGGTGCCTACAGGAGGCAACTGATCAGTGTTTCTCTCTCACGTTGATGTTTCTCTCTCTCTCTCTCTCTCTCTCAAATCAATAAACATATCTTTGGGTGAGGATTTTTTTAAAAAGCAAATTTAACAGGATGTCTATTTTTATTTTCTAAATCTGGCAACCCTTTGTGGGGCTGTATAGCAGGTATTCCTATTAATCCTGCTAGTTAAGTCAAGACAGGTCTTCAGGATAAATTGGGTTTGTCTCTTGTTAGGTGCCCTGGATTCTAGCACAAGGCTGCCTCTGATGCTTTTCCCACAAACTCCAGTGGAACCCTGTTTTACCTTAATTTGGTGTTCATCTATTTTAATCCATTTGATCAGATGAGCAGCATTAACTCATCCTATTTATATATAATCTATTTATAAGCACTGAAAAAGAGAGGGTATACTTGGCAGGAAATCCAGCTCCTATTTAGCAACTGGCAAACGTCAGGAGAAGTTTTGGCTCCAATAAACATCTCTAAAAGTTGTGATGGAGGGAAGGAGATTATTACCATCCTCTTCCTTTTTGGGTAAACTTAAAAAATGAAAACAAACACATGAAAACATCTCATGGTAAGGAATGGAAAGAGGTTTTCTTTTATCCTTATAGAATACTCTCTGAGGCTGTTTCTCAGTCCCAACTCTCAAGGCACGAACTAAACAGCTTTGCATTAATTGAAGAGGCAGCTGGGTTGAAAGCCGCGATTGATGCCTCTGATTGAGCACGGCATGGCCAGTGGCCCATGAAACCGCCTCCCAGCAGCCTTCCCCTGGGCCTGCTGGTGCAGGAGGGGCCCGGGGAGGGCCAGGGGCCGGCGCTGTGCTGTGTTACTGCACAGACTTTGTACCTAGGGCAGCCATCCTCCAAAATCCTGGTGGTCATCATCCCA
Source organism: Molossus molossus (assembly GCF_014108415.1). Taxonomy (NCBI): domain Eukaryota; kingdom Metazoa; phylum Chordata; class Mammalia; order Chiroptera; family Molossidae; genus Molossus; species Molossus molossus. Next base: position 16,480,949 of record NW_023425344.1, on the reverse strand, counting down.
GAGCGACAGACATTATTGGTGCCAAAGAACGGGGAGCGCCTATGGCCTTGTCTTTGCTTCCTTGTGGGATCGTGGGGAAAAAACGTAAAAGGGAATCCTTTGCTTAGTTTCATGTCTTCCAAAGGGAGCCATTACAGTTTGACTGCATAGTCATTTGGTAGCCGTGGATGAAGAGACCCATGTGAGTGTTGACTGTTGTTAGAAATCTGCAAAACCCCCGATTCTCTACCCACAGGAAGCTTGTTGGGGTGGGGACAGGGGACGTTTAGACCTCACAGGCTTTCTTGATGGCAACTCAGCTGGTTTATGCTCATTCTCACTTTTCTTCTTTGTGACCTAACTGTACTTCTGAATTGCTTCCTATTTATTTTAGAAAAGAGAGAATTGGCAGCAATAGACATGCAATATTTATTCCCAGAGAGACACTTTAGAAATGAAAGCTCATAAAAATTAAGCCTTCCATGGAGAAGCTATAATATGCATTTTAGAGACATTAACTGTGTATTCACGGACACAGAAGCATCATTCAAATCGTATCTTCTGAGCATCAGCTATGTACCAGGCAAGGCACTGTAGCTATTAAAATAGTAATAATAATAACTAAGAGTTATGCAGGTTTTTTAGCTGCCAAGGTCTATTTGAAAAGTTTTATACATTTATATATTTATCTAGCTCCTCACTCACTCTATAAAAATAGCCGCAGGTTTGGTCCAGGCCTTCTCTAAGAAAATACAGAAAGGAAGAAATAGAAAAAAATATATTTTTTTCCACGGAAAGACCTGGATTGAGTACAAAAGATAAGGCATTTGTACCCGTAACAATCAGAAAACAGCGTAGGGTGACTTGCTCTTCCGGAATTCAGAGCAAGGGGAGGGGACTTGGAAATGTGATTATACTGGAAAGCACGGAGGGAAACTGGCACCCCTGATTTAGGCCTTGCGGAGAGGTTGGGCGGTGGAGTGATAGGGAGGATCGGAGGAGCACAGGTAGCTGGGAGGTGGGGGTGGGCAGAGCACACCTTGGTAGGGAAGCAAGGTATGGGTGACGGGGTGACATTTCAGAAGTTTCTCAGGGAAAGGGCATTCCAGAAGATGGAACATCACGTCTTGACCATCTGCTTATTTGTAAGCGACATTTTCCATAGAATCGTGGACAGCAGTCCTGACCTCTTACCTCTTCCTAGCCCGTCTTTTCTAGAAAGCAACCAGAATTGGCATAATCAGGCTGTTCAAAACGAATCCTGGCATTTGTTGAGCGGCTGTTTTGTGACTGGAGATGTGTGTGTTCCTGGGGCAGGTGCACTTTCAGGACAAGGCCCATGGAGCAGGTGTTGGAGGACCTGCGCGGGGTACCTGCCCGGGCATCTCCGCTCTGCGTCCTCCTCGGGGCCTGCCTTCCTGCCTTCTCTTTCTTGTTCTTCACCCACTTCTTTCCATCTCTGCAGAAGCGAGGCCCTCTCCCCGGTGTTCTGAGCTGCTGCTGCCCAGTGGGCGTCTGTTCTGCATCCACAGGAGTCCTAGTTATTTTCTTCCAGCTGTTCTCGCCGCTTTCTCTTCAAATCCACTTGCCTTCATTTCTCACGTTCTCCAGTGAACTCTCTCCCTGTCTTCCACTCTTCACCGATTTCATACCAGATGTTTCTCTCTGACTTGCTGCTTTTTTCCTGCTCCTTTTCTCTTTTAATTAATTTATTCTTCATGTCTGCCGATCTCCACCCTGGGCTCCCCAGCCCCTATGTTCAGTGTAAATGTTCAGGCTGGTCAAGTGCACGGGCCTTGGGGTCAGCTGGACTTGGGGTAAAGCGACTGCCTTGGTAGCTGTGTGTTTGGTTCGTTCTCTAAGTCAGGATTCTCGTACTTGGGGATCACACTCCTCCTCTCCTAGGGTTGTTGTGAGATTGAATGCGGTACTGGAGGGTGTGTGGGGGCTCAGCATCATGCCTGGCAGGAGGCAAGGGCCCAAACGAGGGGCAGCCATGACTGTTGTTTACTGTTTAATGCTAATGCAAGTTCAAGGTATACTTTTTAACCTCTACAGGGTATGTGCATCGACACAGAATGGCTGGCTCCATATGACCTCTTGTCCACTACAAAACCAAGGTGGGGAAATGGTGGGAAGAAGTTTATTTACTGTCTCACTGAGAGAGAGAGAGAGAGAGAGAGAGAGAGAGAGAGAGAGAGAGAGAGAAAGGGAAAGGGAAAGGGAGAGAGAGTTTTAAATAGACAGTTTTGGCCCTGGCCAGTTTGGCTCAGTGGTTAGAGTGTTGGCGGGCAGACCAATGAGTCACGGGTTAGATTCTGGTACTTTGGTTGTGGTTCATCCCTGGCCCTGGTTGGTGTTGTGTGGGAGGCAACCAGTTGATGTGGCTCTATCACATCGATGTTTCTCTCTGTCTCTCTCTCTCTCTCCCCCTCCTCCCATTCTATCTGATGAAATAAATAAATAAATAAATAAGTAAATAAATAAATAAACAGTTTTGTTAGGCTCAGGGGTTTGGATTTGTTATAAAAAACAAAGGAGACAAATTTCTTAAACAAGAGAATGACATTAGGCATCCATTTCCAGGGTATCCGTCTGCCAATCGGGTGCAGTACTTAGGGAGACTGGGATTGGAAAACCACTCAGGAGGCCACAGTGATGATCTGAGAGGCAGAAAGGGTGGTAAAGACCTGGGTTACAGGGGCAGCAGAGAGGAAGGGTGGGTGACCTGAGAGTAGGGTGTAGTAGCAGGGAGGAGAGAGTAAAATGTGAACCCAGATTTTGTCTGTTGGAAATGGTGAAAATGGTTCCTTCAAATGAATAAAAATGAGCACTTTGCAAAGAGGAATCAGTAAGAAAAGAGACACTAAATTAAATTTTTGGCAGACTGTGACTTTAATGTCATATGAAATGGATCTTAAAATCAAAATCAACAGAGTCAGAGAGAGGGGCTGTGTTTTGGAATTACCAGCACTGAGTCATTAAATGCTCTTTCTTTTCATTGGTTCAAAATATAGTTTTAAGTATCTAATTTGTGCAGGTGGGATTCTATGAACTATAAATATAGGCGAGAACAAAACTAAGTCCCTGCCCACCTAGAGCTTACTGTCCGAGCCTGAGACCGAATGGGTGCTCAAGGAAATGATGGTCATAAATCACATTGCCTTCGGGATGACACCACGCTCAGCGCTTCACTCGGATTATTTATTACGTAAAACAACTCACTGAGGAAACGAAGGCTAGGGGGGCGACTGCAAGAGCAAAGGCAGAAGGCTGAAGACCAGGTTTTGCAGGAGATTGACCAGGGTAGCTGGGAGGCAGGAAGAGGTGAGGAAGAAAGTCAGGGAAGGGGGACAAAAGTCCGGAGCGGCCGGTGGCAGTGGTCAATGGCAAGGGCCCTGGGAAATGAAACAGAGTAAGAAGTGAGAAAAGACCTGTGGGTTTGGCTGGAAAGATACTCCTGATGACTTCCCACTGGTCATTCTCCCCAAGTGGTGCAGTAGATGCCGGATATCAAATTCCTCCTGGGCTGAGGACACGTCTGGTGAGCAAATGAACACAGCACTCATTCCAGGAGTTGGAGAGAGAAGGAAGTGAAACAAAGTGGCAGTTTACAAACACGGCCACGTGAAGTTACATTCCAGGTGGAGACAGCTCTTTGGGAGGGGAAGAGGGGAAGAGAGAACAAGATGTTGGCCAGGTAAAGGAAAGTCCCCCGTGGCTGGAGCAGATGCCCCAGATAGCAGCGGCGGAGGGGCCCCCGTTGGTGGAAGGGCTCAGTTCTCCAGTGCAGGGCAGGGGAAGGAAGGAGATGTAGGCTTTGCAGTTGCTGAAATGGAGCAAGGTAATGGGTAGGTGGAACTCTTGCTTCAGACAACTAACATATTCCTCAGACAGTAAGATTCCATGTCATTCAGGTACAAGTGTCGGTCAGCAGACCAGATCGGGGAATGAAAAGAGGGAGGGATAGTCTTACTCGTCTCTCTGGGGAATTCATCAAATGAGACTTACTGTTCAGTTGGTTGTACTGTTGATGCCTACTGCTGTTTATTTATTTATTTTGAACTTTTAAAATAGCTGTTCCTCTTATCCTGTTGGCGCCTGTCTTGTTCTTGTAGAAAAATGCTGGTGATATTAAAAGGAAACTTGCATTTGCACTTTCGTTAGTCTTTCGCATCCTCTTCCTGTCAACTTTATTAGTGTGAAATGCCATTAATCATTACTGTGTCATAAAACACATTTTACAATAATGTTATTTCCCCCCCAAGGTTTATTTCTACCATTCGAAGAGATATTTGTGTTGGAAATAGCTTTCATTTTGAGCCTTTTATCTTGAACTCCATAGTTATTCCTGGGACTGTTGCCCCTTAGTTGATAATTGGTTTTGGATGCCTGTTACAGACTTTGCAATCTCCTGAGAGCTCTGGGAAGGGATGAGTTAGGCCCATAAAAAGACCCTTAGTTTTTGAACAAAAATCACCATATGGTCTTTCCCTAGGACCAGGTGTTGAAAGCCTGGGGGTGTGTTAAACCCCGCTGGAGTCATCATAAGGCAGAAAGGAGTTCTTCACCCCCGGGAGACTGTGCAGAGTGGTCAGCTCCTGAGGAGCTGGAGAATGGGAGGGTTGTGGCTAAACTGAATGAGCTCCTATAATTCATGTTTGGGGTGTAACACTAGGTTAGCCAGGGAACCGGAATGGTTGAGGAAGGTTGCTAGGTCCCTAAAGAGCACTGAGCTGGGAGGGCACCCTTAAGAGGTGGGGTGGGGGGGGGGGGGTGAACACGCACAAATATGAGAGGAGGTGCTATAGGATCAACTGGTTTTCATTCTCCTTTGCTGGACAGTCAACTCCAAACGTCTTCCAAATGGTGCCTAACTCCTCCATTTGAACTGTATAGCCAGGCAGGTCAGAAGCAGTCTTTTTCTGAGCATGTTACATTTACTAAATGCTTAAAAATATCTAACTGGTCATTCTTTTTTTGAAGTAGTATCATTTTAAATTTATTTTTTAAATCCTCACCCAAGGATATTTTTCTATTTATCTTCATATAGACTGGGTGGGAGGGAGAGAGAGGGAGAGAAAGAGAAACATCGATGTGAGAGGGACACATTGACTGGTTGCCTCCTGCATGACCCTGACCAGGGCTAGGGACAAACCACAACCGAGGTACGTGCTCTTGATCGGAATCAAACCCATGACTCTTTTGTCTGTGTGCTGATGCTCTAACCCCTGAGCCAAATCAGCCAGGGCAGTAGTATCATTTTTTAGTTGCTGTCCATTATATTTTGACTTTTGTGTCTTCTTCATTCAGTGAAAATGCAAAAGATGGGGGCAGTCGATGTCTTTGCTTTAGAAATGTGTGTGTGTGTGTGTGTGTGTTGGGGGTGGGTGCTGAGCATTTTACTCATCTGAAATGGGAGATATTGGTTCTTTCCTGGGATACAAGTGCTGAGTCATTTCATGGGAAAGCATGGTACTTGGCTTGACTTTTTACTTAGTACTTTTGAAAGATGGGAAAAGTAACAGTTGTATTAATAGGTGAAATATGTGGCTAGTCCCTTTGTTTCATTTAGGGAGATCTTGGCTTCAGATAACCAAAAGACCCACTTAAAATGGCTTGAACATTGACGATATTGATGATCTCACAAAGCAAAAGCAAAATGTGATCTATAGGCTCAAGGATGGCTCCCAGTGGTCCCTGCTTATTTAAGGCACCCATGCCTTTGTGTCATCCTCTCTCTCCCCTTAGGTGGGGGTGATTTTCCCTAGGGGACATCTGACAACATCTGGTGACTTTTTTTTCTTACAGTTGGGGGTGGTGGTGGCAATACTGGTATTTAGCAAATAGAGGCCAGGTATTATGTTAAACATTGTACAGTGCATAGCCCCATAGCAAAGAATTACCCAACCTGAAATGTCAGTGGTATCAAGGTTGAGATCTTCTGCATTAAAGAATAGAATGTAGTAGTGAGTAATAGGATGCCACTTCTAATTTTAGGTTATAAAAAAGACTGTAGCGCCCAGCCAGTGTAGCTCAGTGGTTAAGCATTGACCCATGCACCAAGAAGTCACTGGTTCGATTGCTGGTCAGGGCACATGTCCAGATTGTGGGCATGATCCCCAGTGGGGGGCATCCAGAAGATGGCTAATCAATGTTCTCACTCATTGATGTTTCTCTTTCTCTCTCTCTCTGTCTCTCTCCCCCCCCCTTCTTCTCTCTCTAAAATCAATAAAGAAAAAAATTTAAAAAAAAAAGACCGTGGCTTTCATGTTGGGTTCTTTCCCTTGGTCTCTCTAGTACTGCTTACTCTGGGGGAGGCCACGCCCTGTTATGAGGCAGCCCTTTGGAGTGGCCTGTGTGAGTACTGTCAACTGCCACATGAGCGAGTTTGGACACGGACCATCTCCCAGTTGAGCCTCGAGATGACTGCAGCCCTGATCAGCACCTTGATTGTAGCCTTGTGAGAGATCTGAAGTCAGAATCACTTACCTACAGCACTCAGATTCCTGGCCACTGAAGTTGTAAAGTAATGTTTGTATTTTAAGCTGCTAAACTTTGGGGTAATTGTTACCCAGCAATACATAACTAACACACGAGGAGCCTGGGGGCAAGGTGGTTCTGGAATCGGATCGGAGATTCAGAGAGGCCCTCCGGGCCCGGGATGTCTCTGTGCCTCCATTCAGTCATCTCTGTGCACTGGCTGATCCTTGGCGTTCCCTGCACGACCAATCATACCATCGTATCGAGATGGCCGCTCTAGGCATCATACATTCAAACCCACAGGCGAGAAGGAAAGTTACTTCTGGGGCAGCTCTTTTTATTATGGATGAGGACTTTCATAGGAGATGTCTACAGGACTGTCCCCTGAAATCCCTGTGGTCATGGTTGAGACATACACCACTCTCCTAGACTGAGATAGATCGGGAAAGAAAATACAGGGGTGGGCAAAGGTAGGTTTACAGTTGTTCATGTGGAAAAAGACAGGCAGGCTCTGATGATTATAATGGCTTGATTAACTCCAAGGAGTGTCACAATGCGACTGCAAGCCCACTTTGGCCCACCCCTGTAGTTTTTGGCCTCTACGCTGATAAGGAGCATCTATTAGCAAAAAAGAAGAGGAAGAGCAGGCAGCCGAAGAGACAGAGGCAATCCCATCTCTTTCCTTCTGGGAGCAGAAGCTTGTAGCTTTGGGCAACTTTCCTGTGGTGCCAATAGCCGTACCCCGAGTCCAGGACTCTAGGTCTCCGGGCACGGACTGCTCGGGCAGTTATAGGTCCCATTTATTCCTCCCCTTTGTGTAGCAGATATTTTCCCACTGAGATAGGCTTGCGCGCAGGGAATTGGTAAGGAGGCAGAGAGGGCCTGGATTGGCTCAGGTGCTGGCTCTTGGCTGCGGGATGAATCTCGGGGGACGGCTGCTGTAATAGAGAGCATTGTTTCCAGGGAAGTCAGAGCAGAGTTGTTGGAGAGGGATGGACTGTGGTTTAATAACTTTGCTTTTCCTTAAGCTTCAGTGAAACCCCTGCTGCTTCGGACTGTGACCACAGCCTTCCGGGAGCGAAATTATGGAGAGAAACAAATTCACATATTTTATCCTCATGACTGCTTTGGAAGTGGTGGGGAGATGAAGACTACATACATATGAGGGGGAAAAGTTTGTAAACAAAATGATCTGCACATGGCTGGCTGAGCACAAAATCGGGTTTTGTAATAGAGACCTATGACGGTATCTGAGCTGTAAGAGCTGGTGGTTTAATAGAGAGAGAGGCGGAGGGTTTGGAGGTAAGGTTATGGGGTTTGGAGGAAAATGTGTTCAAATTTCAACTCTGCTCCTTATTAGTTGTGTGATCTTTGGCAAGTCATTTAACCTCTCTGAAACTCAGTGTTATAATCTGTAGTACATGAAAGAATCCAACATAGAACACAATAAGTACCGTACATCTGTCTTTGTCATGAAAGGTCAAATCGAGTCGCTTTTCTTTGGTGGAATCTTGAAGTTTTTCAGAGTCCCCTGTTGCCCTTTTACTCTTTGTCCCTCCCTGAGGCCATCCACGTGCCTATCTGGCCTCGTGGGAAAGGGATCTGAGGAACACAGCTACCAGTGGGGGCAGGAGTTTAATTTCTTATCCATCAGAGGCATATTTGCATTTTGAAAGAGGAAGACAAAATGGATGCAAGCTAAATGCAAAAGCATAAATCATGAATAGCAGGATGTCGGTGGATAAACATTTTGGGGGGGGGAAGCAGCAGCTTTCCGTGGCATCTTAAATCACCCTAAATAGGCTACCACCTCTTCCTCCTCTGCCCAAGACCAGCTTTACAAATGCAGAGTTTCTTTAGAAGGAAAGGCTTCTACTACACCAGGTGATGCCCTCTTTGTCTCAATGGAAGACTTGTTGCTTTCTTCTTTCCTTCCTAAGGAAGGAAACCTGCCCTCACATGCTGCTTCAAGGTAGGGACAGACTGGGAAGCTCATTCATTCTTTGAAACGTGTTGGAGGAGATGCAGCTGAGCTGTCCCCATGTCTGTAGCACTCTGGGGAACTCTTCCCTGCTGGCCTTCTGGAGATACCTTCTTGTTATGGCTTTAGGCTGCCCTTGTGGGGTCTTTCCCCTTCAGAACAGCCATATTCAATTGATTTCACAAGGCTAAAGAAGACTATTGGTCCAGAAACTCACAGCTAGAAGCTGACCCCAGCAAGAAACGAATGGAGTGGCTAAGAACTCGGGCGTGGGAGTTAGACAGCCTGGTTCAACTCCCCATGCTTCTGCTCAACAGTCATAACCTTCAGCATATCATTTAATCAATCTCCCAAAGCCTCCGTATCCTCATCTATAAAAATGGGTTAATATTAGTAATAATATACAGTGGTTATCTAAGCATGTATCATGTGCCCAGACCTGTTCTAACACTTCAGATCCATTGGTGCATTTAGTCCTTGCAGCCACCTTAAGCGCTTAGTGTCACCATGCCCGTTCTGTGCACAGAGCCGAGGCAGGGTACCTTTAGGTGACTGGCCCAAAGTCACCCAGCTGGTTAGAGAAAGAACCAGGGTTTTAACCTGAGTAGTATAGATCCCAAACCCTTGATCCTAACCACGCCACAGCCCTGACTTCATAGGAAGCCTTTGAGGGATGACTGAGATGACACAGGCAGAGTGGGAGGGTGACCCTGTTGTTGCTGCTATTGTTACTACTGTCTTCTATTTACTGGCTTACTTTCCAGACACAAGTGGAAGCCTGTTCTTAAATGTTGATGAGGTTGAAGAGTTATCTATGACTGACTTAGAAGTTGGCAGAAAACAATGAATGGTCTTCTTCCGTCTTCTGTTCCCTCTTTCAAGTTCAAGTGCTACCGGCTAGAAAGAGAACTTGGATATGTGAAGGTGGAAAGGAAGATTTAACGAGCCTCATGTTAAGCCCAAGAAAGGGAAGTGGTGATGGGTCACGTGGCTAGTGGTGCAGTGAGGACTTACTTCCCAGGCCACCTCCCGCATGACCCCGAGGGAAGTTGATTGGAGGTTGTGGGAAAGTAACAGGGAAACTCCGTGGCCGAGAACAATTATGTCTGGTGTTAGACTGAGACCATATTGGATCTAATACTAACACCGCGTCTCTGTCACACATATCCAGCGTCACAAGGGGGCGGCTCGTGGTGAAGTCAGTCATATGTGTGGGCCTTCAAACAGTTGCAAAGGAGAAGTGAAGGCCAATGAGTGAGTTGGTTTGTAAGGACCATGGGAAGTAGCAGCCGTATTATTGAAGCTGACCTGCAGCTGAAACCTCCAGCCACTTCATCCATCACCCACCTTCGGGGCTCCTGAAGGTCAGTCAAACGATTCCGTTAATCGCCTGCTCATTCTCAGATTCTCGCTTCAGGAGTAATACGTTTTTTAAACTTTTTAAAAAATGAAAAGTTGGATGACAGGCGTGTATGGAAGAAAAATAATCAGAAGGAAGAACAGTCATTTAGGAGAGAACCATTGGAGCAAGTGCCTTTCCATGGCTGAGGAAGACCTCCTGACCCACTGTGCCTGGGTGAGAGAGGGGCGAGGTCCTTGGTTACCCAGGATGCGTCCCCAGCGCCTCTCTGGTCTGTATTCCTTGGGACCAAGTGTTTCCACTACTGAGCAAGCAATGCCCAGAGCCCGAGGCAGGGACATTCGTTACAGAAGTAACCACACAGAGGACGTCGTCTTCCTCTGTGACAAGCTCTGATGAACAGGCTCCTTTGAAATCAGAGAGCTGCTTGACCCACTTCTCACTTGTCATCTAAAATATCAGCCTTTCTTTTGTTATACAGCTTACTGGGGGGAAAAATACTCGCAGACCCTTAAAGAGATATGTCTGCTTTACTGTAAACAAGTTTCTTTGTGTGCAAAAATAGATGCTGTTATTGATAAGATGGAGGAAATGGCATGCGGAATAGAAGCTCTGAGCAGGGAGTTGCAGGGTCACATGTTTTAAAGTACCACCGTCTTTCAAGATCATGGACCTCCATGTCCGAAAGGCCCGAGTTGAGTCCTCATTCTGCAAGCTGTGTGACCATGGGCAAGTTAATGGACCACTCTGAGTCTTAGTTTTTGAATTTATAGCTAAAGATAATCATCTTTTCCCACTGTAGATTGTTGTAATGCTTATATGAGAGCCTTCGTTCATTCAAAAAATGTTTATTGGTACAATAAACATCCTACAGTAGCATGGAGGTTAAAGCAGGGTTTCTAGAAGCCCCATATCTGTGTTTGAATTCTGGTTTCACCTCTACTTGGACAAGTCACCTAAGGCCTCTGAGCCTCAGTTTTTGCATCTATTAAAAAGCAGAGATAATAAGAATATTGACCTCATAGGGTTGTTGTGGGGATTCGATGCATTTCCATCAGTGCTATGTCAGTGTTAGCCATTATTACATGGTAAGGACAATGACAAACCAAAAGAAAAAAAAAAGAGAGAAAACAACAGACAAGATCTTTGCCCTTCATGGAGTTCCAGGTTTATTGGGAGAAGACAAGACAGATTAAGTGCTATAGTGCAGAGGCTGGCATGTAAGCATTCAATAGGTGGTAGCTATAAGTATCATCGTTACTGCATTTACATGGCTTGAGTCACCAGAAGCCAGAATCTGAAAGGCAGAGATGAGCTGTAAGTCACGTCTAGTCCATATGTCATGCCTCCACCTCCTTCTAGTTCCTCATCTTGCATATGGGATGGATGTATCCTTAGAGATAGGCAGGGAAACAGAGGTAGCTGCCTGATGGCCCACTTACAAAGTCTATTTTTACCCATGATGAAATGCCGGGCTTCTCCATCTTTGGTTAGTTGATTCAGTCGTACATTACCTGAGCCAGAGAACACAGACTGCAGCATGCCGGAGGATCTTGAGTGATTAGCTCCACAATCCTTCAGCAAGGAGGTGCTGCTGGAGAAACAGGTCCCGAGAGGCCAAAGGACAAGGAGCAATGAAGAGGCCCACCCAGCGATGTCTTCATGTATGCAATGGACACATGCCTGAGAAGCCGAGGATCAGGTGAAATGAAACCTGTTTTCTCATTAACTTTCATTGCACAATTGGAGATTAAGTCCACTGAAAAAAATTGATTCCCAAATCTCTAATTTCCATAGAAATGTGTGCTATAAGAAATAATAGGCTGTGTATTGTCTTCCCAGCCAATATTTTCTACTTATTAGTTGGGGCTTTATTTCCCTTCCTCCTTCCCTCCCTTTCTCCTTCCTTCCTTCCTTCCTTCCTTCCTTCCTTCCTTCCTTCCTTCCTTCCTTCCTTCCTTCCTTCCTCCCTCCCTCCCTCCCTCCCTCCCTCCCTTCCTCCTCCCTCCCTTCTTCCTTCCTTCTTTCCTTCCTTCTTTCCTTCCCTCCTCCCTCTCTCCCTTTCTTTCCTTCCCCCACTCCTCCTCCTTCTTCTTCCTCTCTCTCTCTCTCTCCCCCTCCCTCCCTCCCTCTCCCCCCCCCCTCAGGTAAAAGAGCATCCAAGACGCAGGAGAACAGAGACACATCTAAGCTGCAGGATGGAGCTCTGAAACAGGTCATAGCCTATTTCTGAGAACAAAAAAACTGTGATCTCCTGCCCCTTCGGCTTCCTGGGAAGTCGGTTTCTTTATTTGGCACTTGTTTCGCATGTATTTACAAAGTTTCGGCAGCTGCTGCTACTGCAGCAGGTACACAGAGAGAAGAGCTAGCAGGTTGCCAAGTTCCACGAGTGCAAGTCAAAGGCAGCGGCACGTCCCGCGCGTTCTCCGTGTGATGTGAAATTAAGCTCCTGACCGTGCAGGGGCTGCATGAGAATCCCGCCTCCGCGGTCTCTGCAAGCCAGCGGCCACCGCTAAGGATGACGCGCGTGTCTGTCTGGCTGGGACGCACCAGCAAGGCCCTATTTGAAAGGGGGCGTGATGTGGGGGCTCTGTGGTGGAGGGAGGAGCCCGCGGATGGGCTCGATATTGGCTTTCTGGCTGAGCCTCTAATAACAGCTCCGGGAGCGAAAGGCCGATTGCTCCCCTGCTGTTTCTGGGATGCTCGGATTCCTTGTTCTCCGTGGCCCAGTTATGTACCTTAAGCATATGGGAACTCCAGCAACTATCTGCCCCAAATCACACACCCCGGGCACGTTTCTAACAATGTGCCGTTTTGATGGGAAGCAGAGAGGAGGAGAAGGGGGGTCGAAGATGGCCCCACGGCGCTGAGAGCGGGGGCGCCAGCCGCCCTGGCGCAGGGACAGCGAGGACGCAGGAGTCTCCGGGCGCAGCCGGGGCCAGTGCGGCGGGGTCAGTGCGGCGGGGTCAGTGCGGCGGGGTCAGTGCGGCGGGGAGTGATGGACCATGTGAGAATCCAGGTGGGAGAGTCTGCCTGGTTCTGGCTGGTGAATTCTTTGTTTGATTTTACTTTATTTTTATTTTTATTTATTTTTTGCTTTAGAAAGCTAGACACGGTAACAAATGCTTGGCCTAACTATACAGGATTCAACACAGAAGACATCCCCCCCACCCCTTCCTTCTTTTGCATCATCTGATCACCTCCCTGCTCCCTTTCTTCAGTTCCAGACTTTCCTCCAAGAACAGGGTTGTACCAGGACCACTCACTAGATTTATATTTCTCCTTGTTAAGATTCCTGTGCAGTCCCTAAACCTTGCTTTGCCCAACACTGAGTCCATCCAAGGCTTCTTGTTCAGCTACACCATCTATTTTAGGCGAAAAAGGGAAACCAACAGGCTATTGGTCCACTCACGTCAAAGACCATTTTACTGTCCTAGCACGGGGAGGAGAGCGGACGCGGACTCTGCCCAGGGCAGAGGGCAGGGGCGCGCCGGATGCCAGGGATCAGATGGGGAAGAGCGGGCCAGTGCTGCTGGCCAAGAGAGCTGACGCCAGCTAACACTTTCCTCGGCCTCGTGCGTGTTTCTTTTGGTTCCGGGAACAGTGTCAGTTTGTCATATTTTGTGGGAAAATGTATCTGGGACTCAGCCACCTAAGCTGAGGGATGGGCTTTCTGGTCACCCGGAGCGAGCTGGGGAGGATGCGGCCGGGGAGGCTTCGGTTCCAGCCCGTGTCCAGGTGCAGTGGACTGGTCTGCACACCCTGTTCCGGTGAAGGAGGGGAGAAGACCGTCATATCACTGTCACCTTTAAAAATGACAGGTCAAACTGGGACAATTCCCAGCATCTAGGACAAAGCCCGACAAATAGTGGGTGCTCAATAAATGTCAGTTGAATGAACAAAAACATCTTGTGGGCTGATGCTTGGACTTGTATGGTTTTTATTGGGGGGGGGGTAAGCTAATCATTTTCTCTCTCTTTTTTTTTTGTATTAAAAATTTTTCAAGGAAGGGACAGGCTGCAGATAAGAGCTACTGTTTCAAGCTCCTAATGTATGCTTGGCACAGAGGTGTATATCAGCACAGCAACTGTGTGAGGAAGTTTCGTCTACTTCCTTTAGAGATGGTGGCCCAGGCTCAGAGAGCATAGGTCACTCGCTGGTGGCCCAGCTAGTGAGAAGTACAGGGAGCATTTGATGTCCTGTCTGTCTGACCCCCCAAACCATCTCTGTCCCTGCCCCCTGCCAATCTCATGTTAATGCTCACTGCTGATTGGAAAGTCAGTCTTTAAATAAGGGAATAAATAAAATGTGGGAATTTTATTTCCCATCAGATTTCACCCCTCTTAGGGAGATTTACATCCCTGGATTGTATTTCATGGGACCTTTTTACGAGTAGCCAGATTTATAGGTAACAATCAATAGAGTGCTGAGCTGGGTTTCTGTTGCATATGTATACCTTTCACAAAGGGCAGGGAAATGGGTCAGGGAAGAGCTGGTGTCCTTAGTCCCCAAGCATCCTCACTGAGCTGACGCTGTGGTGGGCAGGGGACAGAACCCACGTGAGGAGAGATGCTCAGAAAACGGGGGTTGAGCTCTATATCCAGGGAATGCAAACCATCAGAGGAGCCCGTGTATCAGGAGAGAGCATGCGCTCACACCAGAGTCTCCATGTGTATGTTTGGAAATGGATACCCATGAAGGAACGCCTGTGTGGAGCTAAGTATATACGGGAACACAGCAGGGACCTGAATGTGAACTCCTTTGGGTGTCAGACTAGACTCAGCAGAGCCCGATGAAGCTGGGATGCTGAGCCTGATGCCCAGGCATTTTGTGCCGCTGTTGAATGTGCTCACCTACCCTGTGTGTTTGCTTGTGCACGACCAAGTCTACTCCTGTGTCTTCGTACCTTCCTTTTCTTTTCCTTAATCTTTACTCGAGGATGTTTTTCCTTTGAATTTTTAGACAGAGTGGAAGGGAGGGAAGGAGAGAGATATATAGAGAGAAACATCAATGTGAGAAAGACACATTGATTTGTTGCCTCTTGCATGGCCCCGACCTGGTCTAGGGATCAAACCTGCAACCCAGGTACATGCCCTGATGGGGATTCGAACCTGAGACCCTCCGGTCTGCTGGCTGATGATCTAACTGCTGAGCCAAACCGGCCAGGGTGATACCTTTCTTTTATGGATCATTCTCTTGCCCTTTTAGGGGAGCCTCGTTTAATTTCTGCAGGGCAGAAGACACGATCTGGTACGAGGACTTACACTATTTCTCTTCCTAGGTTTATTTCAGTTAATTTCGGTACCCTTGGAGACCAGAAAACCTTTAAAAGGCAAAAGAATGAATTGCTAATTATGAGATTCCTGGGTATTGAGAGAGCAGTGTTATAATAATTTCTGGGCCAAAGGGCTCTTCTAGGTGCTTTTCAGATATGATCCCAGAGGCCACTGGTTCCTGAGCTTTGAGGTGCATCAGAGTAACTTGGGGAGTTTATTAAAAATACAAGAGGTCCAGAATAGGGTTTATAATCCAGACACACAGGCTTGGAATAAGACTCAAAGGCCTCAACGTTTGAGACCCTGCAATGTGGACAGGTGCTTATTTTGTGAGGACTGGAAGTCACCACTGTGAGCGTGGGTGTGCATGTGCGTGTGTGGGCTGGTGTGCGTGTGTGTGCGCGCACCCTGGTTGCACATATACTTCAGGATCTAGAGAGAGCATGGCTTTGGCTGCTACCTTAACTACAGACATGACTTCTCTCAAGAAGCAAGCAGGAGGCATTTCCTTATTAACTAGAGGGATTCGGGCGCTGCTGTCCTTTTTCTGAGTCTTGGAACTCTCCTGTTAGCGTACTTCCAGTCCCACTAAACTTCCGTCAAGTCGTTTCCGCTTCCTGGATGGCCAGGAGCATCCTGGTGGGATGTGCCTGTCACCTCACCATGTGTTTATATTTATGATTTCTATAACGTTTCTTATTCAAATGCCATATCTTCCTTCACTCCTTTCCTTCTGTCCTTCCTTCCTCCCTTCTTGTTTTTCTCCCTCCCTTCCTCCCTCCCTCTCTTCCTCCTTCTGTCCCTCCCTCTTCTCCTCCCTCCCTCCCTCCCTCCCTCCCTCCCTCCCTCCCTCCCTCCCTCCCTCCCTCCCTCCCTCCCTCCCTCCCTCCCTCCCTTCCTTCCTTCCTTCCTTCCTTCCTTCCTTCCTTCCTTCCTTCCTTCCTTCCTTCTTTTTATCTTAAGATGAGGAAATCAGTATGGAACTTAGTATTCTGAGAGCGTCTCTGTAGTGTTTTCCATTAGCCGGTATGTATTGTATATCAGCTCATCACTTGTGCATTTGTACTGGCGACATGCGCTTATGGACGCTGCCAGCTCTGTCCCTCATTGGGACGAGGCTGGAGCTGCTGCCGACAGTTGACGAGGAGGCATCCTTTGGCCAACACTTTTACGCTGCAGCAGCTCCGAGCAGATAACATTAATAGGAATCACATTTTAAAGTTGTAAATTTGATGTAAAATACTAAATTTGACAATAATTGCATTATAAAGCAAAAATTCTATTCATTAAAGGGCTCCGACTCTCCTCTGTGTGAGGGGCTCTGGGATTCTTGCTCATACCTGCCTCATAGCAATTATCATGCCTTCTCTAAAGTTCTGTTTTATTTTTCCATTTTCATAACAACTACATTATGATGTGACATATTTTTTTCCAGATATTTTGCTTGAATAAATAAATAGGATATTAAATTCAACTGGGGTATTAGATTATAAATTAGTTCTGTAATAGGCGTCATAATGTTATTTAGATTTTCAGTTTACACAGACCTTGTAGCAACTCCCCAGAGCTATGCTACAGAATTAGAAGTAGATGAAGTTGATGTAAGAAAATTGGTTTTTGTAATATGCTGAAGCCGGTAGAGTTGTGCTGTGTGTAAAGGTATTTAAATGGAGCGTTCCCACTTCCTTCACTGTGCGGACCAAAGATTGATTGTGATTTCACAGACTGGCTTGTTGGTGCTAATGCTGGCCACATGCAAAACGAAAGTATTTCTTCCCAAAATTAAAGCAGTATTTATGTACGAAGGCTAAAAATCCAGCAGAAGGGCATTTATCAACTGTTTCATGGATGAATGTGGTTATTTTTAAAAATCTGGGATGGTATAATAATTACATAATCTCACAACCATTTCTTGGTGACCAAGTTAGTACTTTCAGGTATATTTCACTGAAAGACACCCACCGAGGAGCACTGGGTGATTCTTCACTAGGAGGTTAGAACCTCGTTGAAGTAACATCGATTACACACCAGTGGAAGAGCAGGCATATTTATTAGAAAACGTGGCTTAGCCAGGTGAGTGCTGACAGCAAGGTGTAAAGAGAGCACCCGGGTAGCAAAAGGAAGTTTTCTGCTCAGTGAGTGCCGTCATAACTCTACACCAGGGGACAGGGGCTGGCCCACTGCCTGCATTTGGATAGCTCACGAACTGAGAAAGGCTTTTGCATTTTTAAATGGTAGAGTAAAGCCCAGCCAGCGTGGCTCAGTGGTTGAGCGTCAGCCCATGCATCAAGAGGTCGCCGGTTCGATTCCCAGTCAGGACACATGCCCAGGTTGTGGGCCAGATCCCCAGTGGGGGGCGTGCAGGAGGCCGCCAATCAATGTTCTCGCTCATGGATGTTTCCACCTCTCTCTCCGTCTCCCTTCCTCTCTCTCTCAACAATAAAGAAAAGAAAATGGTTGAGTAAAAATCAAAAGAAGAATAATGCTTTGTGACAGAAGAAAGTTACATAAAATTCAATTTCAGCGTAGATAAGTGAAGCTTTAACCACACAGACGTACTTATTTGTGTACATATTGTCAGTGGCTACTTTACCCAACAGGGTTGAGTGCAGACAGACAGAAGGCCTGCAAAGCCTAGAACAGACCCTCTCTGGCCCTTCGCAGAAAGCTTGCTGACCTCTGTTTCCACCGCAAGCAGGTGGGCTGCTGCGTCGGGCCTCTCGAGAAGCCCCGTAGGGGGCATTGCCTGCAAAGCTCTGGTCACCAGTGAACAGTGGCGCTTTACTTCAAAGGGAGAAGATGGGTTAACAAATGAGAAGCGTTGTACTCCTGAGCCTTGGTTAAAAAATGCCAATGTAAAACCAATCCAACTAACTGTTGTAGCATGAAAAATACCTCTCCGGGGTACGTTCCCTTCCTAGTTTTATGGGACTTTGATTTGAGCACCAGAAGGTTGGTGGCCCATGGGACTCAAAAAGGTGGGGTGAAGTCTCTTTTAGAGTCTGGTCAGCCACGTGGCACTAGTGGAAGGCAGTGTTGGTGTGGTCAGGCCAGACCCGGGACTGGTCATCTCCACCCCTCACCAGCCCCAGCACTCTGGAGAAACTTTGTTCTCTCTCCAGCCTCAGTCTGTCCCTCTGTAGGCTGATGAGTGGATTGTGTCAATGACCTCCACTATGCCTTGGGTTCTGAGATGACACTGTGTCTCTGATAATGGACAACTGTCACTAGCATGTCACCATCCTAGGCAAGGAGCCTCTTGTTTCTGGCTTCTTCTGTCGCTTCGTCTTGCCTCCAAATTGCTGCATTTCATTAAGGCTTCACAAGTCCCCACATGTTGGTGAAGAAAGGCAGGGCAGGAATTCGTGTGCCCCACCTTAGAACAAACATGTTGTGAATAACCTATATTTGGAATACAAGTTGTCCTAAGGACGCAGGCAGAGTTTCAAATCCGAGCAACTTCTGCGATGCAATGTTTTATTCTTCTCTAGCAGGTCCCAGGCTCTTCCCTTTGCCCCTCGAAGGGACTCTGGATTGAAGACGCTGGTCTCCATTTCTGAAGAATGGGGACATTTGCATTAAAAGATGCAAGACGTGTCACTGTAATTTCGCGAGAAGTACCCTTTCCTGCGCGCGTTAGATGAGGAACCAAGTAAAATCCCTTGGAAGGGGCTGGAAGATAAATTAGAGTCGAGTTGCAGTTAGGTAGAAGTAAATTTTATTCTTTCCCTTTAAAATGGTTTTAATTGATTTGGCATACTTTTTACGTTAATAATGAATACTGTACCTGGGTCTGCATGGCCACTCCTGCGCATTAGAGCTACTGCCTTTGAAACAGCTTCTCCATACAGAGGATGGTGATTTTAATGAAGAATCTCTGCTTATTGCACCGATGGAAATGTGGTTCGTGGTGGTTTCAGCCAGTTCTCTAATTAGCAGTCCAGTCTGTTTCCCTCAATATTTTACCTGAAACAGTTTGAAAATGTAGGAGGAAAGGCGTTTTATCATGATGCGGGGAGTTCTTCCCAGTTGCAGGAGACCTGCAAATGCAAGCAGATCTTGGAGCTGGGAGAGTCCTGCAGAGGCATTATTATAAAACCCAAGATCTTTTTAATTTATTTTTCATGTTGAGTAAATCCAGAGATCTTTAAAAGGGATAGAAATAGGTACCTCTGAATACACAAATGATTTTCACGTTAGAATAACAAATTAAACTTTTTTTGGGGTGTAGGCAGGGTGGAGCACAGCGTGGGGTGAGGGGCAGTAAGTCTCCAGATTCGGGCCTAGTGATCAGATGTTAAGTTGTGATATGGGCGGAGGTTGGGGTCTCCTGCTGCTGTGCTCACTGTGGGATTGGAGTGTCTCGGCGTCTCTCCCGTGTTCGTGGTTTTGGAGCATGCGGTGTGTGCTGGGCTCTGTTTAGAGGCCATGGTCAAAGCCAACATCGAAATAGAAGCCAAAAGTGGGTGAGCCAAAGCCAGACATTCCCGAGAGGTCAAAATATGAAGAACAGGGTCTTCCCACCGACTCACACGCCCAGTGAGTGAGAAGTGGAGAAAACGTGGGAGGAGAGAAGACAGGAGAGACTAAGTTTTGAGGGATAGAAGCTAACATTCAGCACATTTCTACTTTAAATAGGATATTCAGTTACTATTTTTCAGACCCTGGTTTTAAAAGTTTTGGAAAATAATATACAGTGTATATTAATGTAAAATGATAATCACAACCATTAGTATGCATGGACGGCACTGCGTTCCAGGTGCTAGGGGAAGTATTACACACAGAATGATCTAATTTCGCTGCTATGAGCATCCCCCGAGGTAGGTGGGTACTATAGGTTTTCCATGTCAAAGACAAGAACACCGAGGCACAGAGAAATTACTGCTAGCCAAGTTTACGTGGCCAGACAGTGATAGAATAGGGATTTAAACCCTGAAAGAATGGCATGTGGTAATACTGATTCTGCAGGGGAACTGGGTTCATGGTTTGCAGGTGGAGAAAGAATTGTGCATTTTTTGAACTTGGATAATGGGAGTCAGAGCTAGGGCTGAAGAGGACCTGCTGGTTCCCACAATGCACCTGGAGCTGTAGACTGCTGCGTGTGCTCTCGCCACCTAACAGTAATTAAAATTATCATACAGTATAATGATCTCTAATACATTTCAGAACAAATCACCATCTTATATCTGACATGTTGTTACTGTTTACTACCATAATTACTAATTTGAAATATAAGGCAGCAATTTTTATTAGTGTTTGGTTATGTATAATTATGTCAAATATCAGACTGTGATTTAGATTGAACTGTATTAGCAGTGATCATACAAATAATTACAATGTATACTTGACGCCCTGGAAATTTTATGTTTCTATAGATTTTTCCCCCCCTCCAAACAATAAAGAATCATTTAAAGATCACCCAAAGGTTGTTTATATAATGTTTTTATTTAGAGGGTTTTAGTGTGTGGGGATGTACATAGTAAAAATGGAGTATTCTGAATCGTGGTTTAACAGAGAGGAATGGAAGGTGCCTACCAGTGAGTGTGTCTGACGTCTCCCTCGAGGATTTTGCACATCTCATTTCTACCCTGACAACGAGCGTACAGTTTTCCCCATTCCTGACCAGGTAACTGGGACTAGAGAATTGAAGAGATGTTATCCATGTAGTGACTAGTGGGGCTGAAATTCAAGGTCATGGATTTTATCCTGGGTGGTTGCAAAAGAGGTCATATGATGGCAGATTATTGTCAGAATGTGCTTTTCTATAAAATTAGTAGCAGTCTATATTCAATGAGATATGTATGTGCTGGTCCTTCCTTATACATTATTTCTTTAATTAGCTTCTAATAAGTCCATTTTAGAGCTGGGAAAACTGAGAGAAGTTTAAGAGTTTCTCTCCAGGTTTGCACAAGTTAACATGGAAAGTGCTAGGACTCTGAATTAAACTCTAATGTTTTCTCGGGAAAGATTGTTACGAGCTTCCTTTGCAGCTGTAGCCAGGATACCTCCACACTGCCCTTTATTACAGTAGACCTCGAGTTCCTTTTGTGGTGGTGGTGATGATGAGGATGATGTGGTATGATGACGAAGGCAGCTAACAGTGATCAAGGATGACATGCTAAGCTATTTACATTTTTTATACTCATTTAAGTCTTGTGATATGCACCTTTTAAGGTAAGAAAACTATGGGGAGAGAGTCCCACTATGTAGAGGTAGAGCCAGAACTAAGTGTGGAGCTGGCCTGCTTCCAGGGTTCACTCTTTTACCTTCTCATTTCCCACCGAGATAATAATCACGTTACTTCTTGGGATAAATGACCCCGATTCCTTATCCTTCCCCGAGATACCCGTTTTCTACTCCTGAGTATGTTCTTTTGTAACGTTTTCCTGAACACTATTTTTAAAAATATATTTGTAAAATTCAATGATCAAAATGTCTTCAAATGTTAACATTTCAATGAATAATATTTCAGAAAACAAGAATGGCTGCCATCAACAAATCATCAAACAACAAGTGTTGGCGAGGGTGTGGAGGAAAGGGGACTCTAATACACTGCTGGTGGGAATGCAGACTGGTGCAGCCACTATGGAAAACACTATTGTGTTACCTCAAAAAATTAAAAATTGAACTTCCATTTGACCCAGTGATCCCACTTCTAAGAATATACCCTAAGAAGCCTGAAATACCAATCAGAAAGAATATATGTACCCCTATGTTCATAGCAGCACTATTTACAATAGCTAAGATCTGGAAACAGCCCAAGTGTCAATCAGTAGACAAATGGATAAAAAAGCAGTGGTACATATACACAATGGAGTACTATGCAGCTGTAAGAAAGAAGGATCTCTTATCCTTTGAGACGACATGAAGGGACCTGGAAAGTATTATCCTAAGTGAAAAAAGCCAAGCAGAAAAAGACAAATACCACATGATCTCATTTATTTGTGGAATATAATGATCACAGCAGTCTGAGGAGTAGGGTAGACCCAGAGACATGGAAGTAGGGTACAGACTGACAACCCTCAGAAGAGGGGGTGGTGAGGGGTGGGAAGAGACAAACCACAGAACTTATATGCATGCACACATAACCAATGGACATGGACAGCAAAGCCGGGGACGGGGTAGGGGGAATGGGGAGGAGGTGTCAATGGGGTAAAAAAGGAGAAACATCTGTAACAAAAATAAAATAAAAAAATAAAAATAAAAAATATTCTAAGTACTCGTAAGATGATTATATAGCACAATAAATACAAAACAATGCTGATTACCAATTAAAAAAAAAAAAAGACAGTAAGTGCTACGTAGGCAGGGACTGTACTATTTTGGTTACTGTGCCTGATACTTAATATAACACTGGATGTATGGTAGGAATTCATGAACATGTACAGATTAAAGAATCAATCAATGAGATATAAGTATTAGTTTGTAATTTGCTTTTGTATTTTGTTGGCTAGTGTGCCATATACATTTCTAATCATAATTCTTTTAAATCCTGCTTAAAAGTAAATTTACAAAGCAATGGATTATTAGTGGAGAAATTGATGTTTTCACCAGGGCTGAGACTTTTGTGTTTTGATGTCCTCAAACTGCATCTTCTTCTTTTGGAAGAACTCAAAGCTGGAGTAATACACCTGTGTAAAACCAAAGGCTGCTCTCTCCGAGGCCCTATTTGGCAGCCACTGAAACCCTTTAAATGAAGAGCTCCCTGTTTTGTCACTCATCTATGGAGCCTCTGCCCAACAGGAGGACAGCTGGGAGTCTCTGTCCCATCAGTGGTGGGGGTTTGCTGGCTCATCCCCACCAGCTTGACTGGCCCTGATGGGCCAGGGACTTGCATGGGCAGGGGCAGCATTAGGAACTGCACAAGGCAGGGCTTGACTCTGGGTCATAACTGAGTGAGCTGCCTGGATCCTGATTAAACCCATGGCAGTGACCTTGGCTAATACTGGGTTCTATCTGAGCCATGGGGCCCCCAATCAGATCACACTGAAAATTAACTTGCCCTTTCAGCCAAAATGAAACAGAAGAAAATCGTTTATTTATGATTATTTTCCTGGACTTTTTAGTAGAGCCTCCTCCTGTTTGATTAAAAAATGTACAAGTCAAGATCCAGAACCTTCCCATTTTAATAAATCAAAATTGCATTTTGTTGTTGTTGTTTATCTGTTTCAAGTGCTCCAGTGTCAGAGAGATGGATGAACCAGTCCTTTTAAGGTTTATCATGAAAAAGAGACTTATAAATCCTTTAGCCCAGCTCTAAAATGGATCCCCTAAGAAAAGTTAAATATCACCGTTGTTTGTAGATTGCTAGATCACCACAAAGATAATTCTTTTATAAATACAGATGGTGCCCGTATGGAAATTACATGACAGTAAGTAGATGCCAATAGGAAAAAAAAAGAAAAGATGATACGTTGATGAGCTAATAAAATGGTGTTCAGTAGAATTATGCTTCTTTGTCTAATTTTTGGCTTATTTGAACTCGTGATGCCCTGTTTTCATTTCGGCGTTTAGGAAGTGTTCTTTTAGACACGTTTAAAATGTAAAATAATATGAATTTGATTGTCTTGAGCATAAAATGCTAATTATCGATTAGCAGTGGATCCCAGCCATGAAGCTTCTACCTCCTCACCCTCCTTCTCACTGCAAGACAGTCTTATGAATTGATGGAGCTCAATCCATTGCCAGCAAGCAGAAAACACAGCACTAGACCGACAGTTACAAAATGAGCCAATGAATATCCTATTGGCAAATTATTGATATAAAAATCAATACTTAGGGTTTGGGCATGCCAGGGGAAAGGGGGATGGGGAGACGAACCACTGTTTGTCGAGTGCCTAGTGTGTGTCAGATCATGGGAACAACTTTATATTTGGGCCCCTGCTGGCACTTTTTTCTTTTATTTTCTCTGGGCTGTATTGGTACCAAAATAGCCTCCCCCCCCGCCCCCACTTTCCTCACATTGATTTAAAAAAATGGAGAGAAATGTTATCATGGGATCTGCACATGCATGGAGGGCATTTCAATATTAGCATTGCGTTTTCCGCTTTCACGACTCCTGTTTGTTGGTAGGTGGAATGTTGAGAAATGTTGCCCAACCTTTTCCGAGCGGCGCGTGAATAATCCCGTAATCAGTGTAATGTATTCTGTTAGGGGAGCAATCAAGTCATTCAGCTTTGAAGTAAGACCCGGTTTTTAAAAAGTGGCTGATGAATGCAGTCTCACTTACTTAGAGGAGGCTGCTGTACCTGGGCTATTTGGGTCTTCTGGTGGAACTGGAGAGAAGCACTTGAGGAAGCTGAAGTGGACCATTCTAAAAATACCTGAGTTTCAGGATATATTTTCCTAGCAGGCAAAGCATGCAATTTAAGATTTTAAAATTAGAATGTCTGTGTGCTTTTGAATCGAGTATTGCCAAAGCTTAGTTCATTGGACGTGAGACACAGGGATGGTAGTCTTTGCGATGTCTGTTGTTCCCTCGATCTTTGTAGAATGGGGTCCTTCTTGTCATTTCTCTTTCTTCAGAGATGCCTGCTCTGGGCACATTTTGCCTGCCCCAGAGTCACAATGTTCCTTAATCCCCTCTTTCCTTTTTGATTTTCTTCAACACTACTACAACCAACAGAAATCCTTACTACCTGCTGGTGTCCCCTCTTCGGGGAGAACTAAGCCTCCTCGAGAGCCGGACTTGGCGTTTTCACCATGGTATCCGCGAGACCCCACACAGTCCCGGTCTTTTGGAGGCGTTCATGAAAGACTGATCGAAAGAACTTGTTTAATTGTAAATGCAGAGGGTCCCTCTCTCCACATACATCATTTGCATCACTAAAGGATTCAAGGAGCCCACCACTCTCCTAGTAACCACCAGCCAGCACCACCAACTGACTCCTCCGTGGCACGCATGAGGATTAGGGCTCACCTGGGGGGTCTGTCTCAGGTGGGAGGCTGCTGCTAATTGGGCAGCTCAGGTTCCCAGTCAGGCCACAAGCCAGCAGGTAGCAGGCATGTGAAATGCTTGGAGTCCCCGCTGGTTAAGCTTCGGATTATTGTAGACGTTTGTTTCAAAACTAACTCCGGTGCCCGGCCGGTGTGGCTCAGTGGTTGAGCATCCTCCCATGGACTGAGAAGTCCTGGTTTAATTCCTGGTCAGGACACAGGCCCGGGTTGGGGGCTCGATGCCCAGTGGAGGAGGTGGCTGATTGATGTTTCTCTCTCACATCCATGTTTCTTTCTCTGTTTCTAAAAAAATCAATAAAAACATATTTACAAAAACTAACTCTGGCCTCCATGCTTATGTTCTGCACTTTTTTTAAAAATAATTTTTTTTCTTTATTGATTTTTAGAGAGAGGAAGGGAGAGGGAGAAAGATAGAAACATCGATAAGAGAGAACATCAATTGGCCCCCCACTGGGGATTGGGCCCACAACCTAGACATGTGCCCTGACCAGAAATTGAACCGGTGACCTCCCGGTGCAGGGGGTCAACACTCAACCACGGAGCCACATGGGCCGGGCTCATGTTCTGTACTTGATGAGCAAGGTGTTAGCAGCCGAGTCCCATTAATGCCAGAGACCTTGAACAAAGCCGTTGGTCTTGACTGGGGTCAACTCCATCTGTGGGCTGTGCTCCCCGCCCCCCACAGGCTTCTCAAGCACTCTTACACTTACCCCTCTCGTTTTCTTTCTCTCTCTTACTTCTTTTTTTTTTTTTCAATCCTCACCTGAGAATATTTTTCCATTTGTCTTCAGATAGAGTGGGAGGGAGAGAGAGAGAGAAACATCGATGTGAGAGAGACACATTACCTGGTTGCCTCCTGCATGATCCCAACCAGGGTAAGGGTCTGAACTGCAACCAAGGTACGTGCCCTGATAGGAATTGAACCCGAGACTCTCTGGTCCACGGGCCAGTGCTCTCACCGCTGAGCCAGACCTTCCTCCCCTCCCCATCTCAGGATTAGATGCTCAGCCTGTGAGGAACTATTTTGGCTCTAGTTCCCCCTCCTGCCCCTTGCTCTGTGGACGCCTCTCCTGTTCTAATATTGAGTAAGATCTTCATGAAAAGCCCCGTCTATAAAAATCTGCATGTACAAGTAGGTAATTTGGGGACTAATCACTGGTGTATCAACACCTCCCTGTAGCAGTTCTGTTCTTTTTTCCCAGCATTGATTTTCTGTTTATGAAAGGAAGGCACGCTCTCTGCGAAGCGCTCTGAGAATCAAGGAAACCCAGAGCGACTTGCAGCAGCAGGCTTCCCAGCGCAGCCAGAAGAGGATTTGGCTTTAAAGAGCATAATTAACAAAACTCGTTTTAAGAGCCCATTTATTGCAGAAAATAGGGGAATTACCTGTCCAAGGGAATGAGAAGTGTTCAGATGTTGCTGACACGTCCCCCAGATGCGCTGTGGTCCCAGAATAATGGCTTCTTTTATAGGAAAAGGGGGAGGCGTTGCCATGGTCCAGCGGGTAGGAGACACAGCTCTTAGGCTTTCTTGGTTGGCAGAAAATATGCCCAGGTCAGCCCTTTCGAAGAGCCACCAGACCACGTCAGAGCCAAGTAGGGTGTATATTCCTGAATCTTTTGATTCATTTGTTCTTAGAGCAAACTCACGTTTCCTAAAGCCCGTTCCATTGAATGACCGCCGGGTATGATGTTCCTTGCCTAAGGGTTCCCCATTCAGATAAGGTGGGGGACCTCATCCATGCTGAAGAACAGAGACCTGGGTTACTTCATTTCATTGGTTATTTCTAACACGCACTTGCCTGTGGTCTGTTTTTTTTTAAAAGTAGTCTGCTACTATTCCCCAGAACTATTTGGCTACAAAAGCAAAGAAAACAAATAAGCAGAAGCAGTTGTTGTATACAGGTGACCCTTGAACAACACGAGTTTGAAGTGCACAGGGCCGCATATATGCAGATTTTTTTCAGTAAATGCAGTCCACTCTCACATCTGTGGGAAACAGTGGTTTCTCATTCTCAACTGTGGTTTCCCAACCTTGGGTGAAAATATTGTTTTTATTTTAGAGAAAAACGAGGGCAGGGGGGAGAGAGAGAGAGAGAGAGAAACATTGACTGGTTGCCTTCCATCAGCACCCCGACCGTGGATTGAACCTGCAACCTAGGTATGTGCCCTGACAGGAACTGAACCTGCAACCTTTTGGTATAAAAGGTGACACTGCAATCCACCGAGCCACCCAGCCAGCGCGGAAAGTACTGTTTCTGACCCAGGCTTGGTTGAGTTCGCAAATGTGAAGGGGTGACTATAGAGTCAAAAGTTTATACCCGGATATTTGACTGGGGGAGTCAGTGACCCTAATCCCCGAGTTGTTCAAGGGTCAAGTGTATAGTACTTACTCTGGGTGCGTAGTCTTCTCTGTGGGCTTCTGTATTTCTGGTCTTTTTTTTTCCTGGTTAAGATGAGTGGGGCAAGGGTTCAGCCATCAATGCCTCAGTGCCAGGCACTGGGCCGGGCACTTCCTGGCATCACTGCCTTTGACCCCACAGCGACCTGTGCTCCTGCATTCGTAGACGTGGGGCCTGGAGCTCAGACTGGTGCTGGAACTTGCTTCCAGCCACTCGGTGAGGTGAGAGGTGGGCTGGGTGAGGACATGATGGCCAGACCTGCCTCCAGGGCTCATGCTCCCCACACTCATGCCCTTGAGCGCAGCAGGCACAGCCCCACTTCACTGGTGCCACTCCTGGGCCCCTCGGAGACCTGCACCGCTGCCCTTGGAAAGAAACTGCTGTCAGGAGTGCACCATCACCCACAGATTCCTCTTGGTGAGGACTACACACCTTCACGTGTAACTGGAAATCAGCATGTAGTGTGTATTTATCCATATCCGTGCCTGTTCATCCAGTCATCCATATGTCTGTATCTATACCTCTACCTCTGCCTCCACCTCCACCTCCACCTCAGCTACCTCTCACCTCCACCTCACCTCACCGATACCACACCTACACCTCCACCTCAACTATACCATACCTCCACCTCACCTCACCTCACCTCCACCTCACCTCACCGATACCACACCTACACCTCCACCTCACCTATACCATACCTCCCCCTCACCTCACCTCCACCTCAACTATACCATACCTACACCTCACCTCACCTCCACCTCACCGATACCATACCTCCACCTCAACTATACCATACCTCCCCCTCACCTCCACCTCACCTCACCGATACCACACCTCCACCTCCACCTCACCTATACCATACCTCCCCCTCACCTCACCTCCACCTCAACTATACCATACCTACACCTCACCTCACCTCCACCTCACCGATACCATACCTCCACCTCAACTATACCATACCTCCCCCACACCTCCCCCTCACCTCCCCGATACCACACCTACACCTACACCTCACCTATACCATACCTCCCCCTCACCTCACCTCCACCTCAACTATACCATACCTACACCTCACCTCACCTCCACCTCACCGATACCATACCTCCACCTCAACTATACCATACCTCCCCCTTACCTCCCCCTCACCTCCACCTCACCTCACCAATACCACACCTACACCTCCATCTCACCTATACCATACCTCCCCCTCACCTCACCTCCACCTCAACTATACCATACCTACACCTCACCTCACCTCCACCTCACCGATACCATACCTCCACCTCAACTATACCATACCTCCCCCTTACCTCCCCCTCACCTCCACCTCACCTCACCGATACCACACCTACACCTCCACCTCAACTATACCATACCTCCACCTCACCTCACCTCACCTCCACCTCACCTCACCGATACCACACCTACACCTCCACCTCACCTATACCATACCTCCCCCTCACCTTCCCCTCACCTCCACCTCACCTCACCGATACCACACCTACACCTCCACCTCACCTATACCATACCTCCCCCTCACCTCACCTCCACCTCAACTATACCATACCTACACCTCACCTCACCTCCACCTCACTGATACCATACCTCCACCTCAACTATACCATACCTCCCCCTTACCTCCCCCTCACCTCCACCTCACCTCACCTCACCGATACCACACCTACACCTCCACCTCACCTATACCATACCTCCCCCTCACCT
The DNA here is from genome assembly GCF_014108415.1 of Molossus molossus. Taxonomy (NCBI): domain Eukaryota; kingdom Metazoa; phylum Chordata; class Mammalia; order Chiroptera; family Molossidae; genus Molossus; species Molossus molossus. The sequence goes on along the minus strand of NW_023425344.1, from coordinate 16,451,790 downwards.
CCCCCTCACCTCACCGATACCACACCTACACCTACATCTCACCTATACCATACCTCCACCTCAACTATACCATACCTCCCCCTCACCTTCCCCTCACCTCCACCTCACCTCACCGATACCACACCTCCACCTCCACCTCAACTATACCATACCCACACCTCACATCCACCTCAACTATACCATACCCACACCTCACCTCCACCTCAACTATACCATACCCACACCTCACATCCACCTCAACTATACCATACCCACACCTCACCTCACCTCCACCTCAACTATACCATACCCACACCTCACCTCACCTCCACCTCAACTATATCATACCCACACCTCACCTCCACCTCCACCTCAACTATAACATACCCACACCTCACCTCCACCTCAACTATACCATACCCACACCTCACCTCCACCTCAACTATACCATACCTCCACCTCACCTCACCTCACCTCCACCTCAACTATACCATACCGACACCTCACCTACTCCTACACCATACCATACCTACATCTCACTTCTACTTACACCTCACCTCCACCTATACCTCAACTATACCATACCTATACCTCACCTCCTCCTGCACCTCACCAATACCACATCTATGCCTACATCTCAAGTATACCACACCTACACCTCACCTACATCTCACCTCCACCTATACCTCACCTTCACCTCCACCTCACCTCCACCTCCCCTCTACCTCCCCTCCACCTCCCCCCACCTCACCTATACCACATCTACACCTACATCTTACCTACCACCTCTTACCTCCACCTCCACCTCACCGATACCACACCTACCTCTCACCTCTACCTCAACTATACCTATACCTACACCTAAACTACACCTATACCTGTACCACACCTATACCTACAGCTCACCTCCACCTCTACCTCACCTCTACCTTCACCTCTCCTCCACCTCCCCTCCACCTCCACCTCACCTCACCTCCACCTCACCTATACCACACCTACACCTACACCTCAACTATACCATACCTCCACCTCCACCTCCACCTCACCTCACCTCCACCTCCCCTCCACCTCACCTATACCACACCTACACCTACATCTATACCTATACCTATACCTCAACTACACCTATACCTATACCACACCTATACCTTACCTACACCTACAACTCTACCTCACCGATATCTACATGTACATCTATATTTACATAGCTATTCTAGATTCCACAGAATCCATTCCAGGGCTGGTGACAAATATTTATTGGCATCAAATGGGGAAATCTGCTCTATGACATATGAGTCATGCCCTTTATGTGCTCTCTAGTCTCCTCTGCTTTGTTTTCCTCCATAGCATTTATCTCCACTGGACATACATTTATTATTTGCTTACACGGTGTCTCCCCTCACTTGGAAATGAACTTTTCTGGGGAAAGTCCTTCAGGTCATTTATCCGGTACTGTGAACTCAGAGTAGGTGCTCAGTTAAGTATTTGGTGAAAGGATAAATGTTCAAAACAAGTTTTTGTCATTACTTCTACTTTCCCCAAACTCCTCAAATTGCTTTCTTTATTCATCTACCTCTCTCTTAGGAGTAGTTAAAATCCACTCAGGGCTGTAAATAAAGGAAGTCTCAGGACTGCAGTGCAGCAAACATGGAAAGACTCTGGTCAGTGGCAGGCTGTCTGCCAAGCAGGGAAGGTGTGTGGTCACAGGGACCCATGCTCGGCTGCAGCCCGCCACCGTCACAGCACAAGTCCCTCCAGCTAAAGCCCCAAGTTTTCTTTTAAAAAGTCCAGATAGCAGCTCTACTTCCCATCCACTAACACCACACCCTGCTGGGCTTCTTAACCTGGGATGGAAAAGTATTTCAATATAATTAATCTCCTTTGCAATCCTTTAAAAACCATTCTTCTTAGAAGGGGGTCCATAGATTTCATCAGACAGCCAGAGAAGGGATCTGGAAAGATAAGGACCCCTGAGCAGCCCCGACTAGTACAGACGGGGTGGAATGTTTTCCTTAGTGCTTAAGTATGGCAAAGGGTTGAAAAGTAGGCTTCTTTTAATCTTTGAAGTTAAAAAAATTTCTTTGTGTTTGTTCAGTATTTGCCCATCACCTCCTCCCCCTCCACCTGTAGGTAGGTATAGTTAGAATCACACACACACACACACACACACACACACACACACTCTCTTTACACCTTCATGGCTGAAGTGCTTCTGGTCCCCTGGGCTTTAGGAAGGCAGGTGAGTCTCTGCTGCAGCCAAGGGGCTACCCCTCTGGGCAGAGCCGTGGGGAATGAGCGCAGGGCGGGTGCGGAATGCAGAGTGGGCCGGAAGGCATTCCGCCAAAATGTTTTCCGACCCGACGGTCGGGATCGAAGCCCACCCCGCTCTGACTGGATTACCAGGGCCCCAGAAGCACTTTCATCTCAACTGCTGCTGCCTGGGCGGGGGCGGGGGCCCGGGGAGTGCAGGCGCTGATTGAGATGTAGGTGCTGTGGGGGGTCTCCGAGGCGGGAGCCTCCAGCTTTGGGGCTGGCGCTGGGAGAAGGAAGCTGCTTGCCAGGGGGATCAAGGAGGGGTCTTACATGTGGGTCTGTGGATAACTCCCTTTCATTCGCAGCCTGGCGGGGGAGATTTTGGTCAGAGCAGGGTTGTAGCACACACAGCCTGGCGGCGGCCGGCTGTGTCTCGGGCTGATTGTACTCAGAGAATAAACAAAAGCTTTCAACACACACTTTCATAATGGGTGTGTGTTGGGGTGGGGAGCTGGGGAGGGGGGAAAGCTGGCTTCTTAAGAAGGAGGAGACCTTGTCCTAGCCAGAAACAGCAAATTAGGAGAAAGGAATGGCATAGAGCAGGAACGAACTAGAATAACCAGAAAAATAGGACCACAAGGGTGGTGTTTACTCAGTCACATACTTGTATCTAACAATAAAGAGGTTGAAAACATTTTTTTTTTTTTTTTTATCCTCACCCGAGGATATTTTTTCTTTTTTGTACAGATAGAGTGGGAGGGAGAGAGAGGAAGGGAGAGAGAGAGAAACATCGACGTGAAGGGACACATCGAGTGGCTGCCACCCGCACGACCAACCAGGGCCGGGGACAAACTGCAACCGAAGTACGTGCCCTTAGCGGGAACCGAACCCGGGTCTCTCCGGACCGCAGGCCGACGCTCTAACCGCTGAGCCAAACTGGCCAGGGCAAGGTTGAAAACATTTAAAGGCCCCTTCATGGAACACGTTCGTTTCCTTAGGCCACACAGAATAAAGAAAATCATAATAGGCTGTGATCAGTTACATCCAAAGTAACAAATGGGAATAAGCCGGCTTTTCTGCCTGTGGGGGCTCACAGCCCATTTATAAGGGAAGGTGTCCTGGAATTAGGGGTAGAGACCAGATGACCCCGCAGGGCTGGGAGGGGGGCTGTGGACTGAGCCTGGAGGGGTCCAGATTAGGAAGGCCAGCGGGTTGCACTTGGGGCTGAGGCGGAAGGAGGGCCTGGGCAGGGGTTCAGGAATGTGGTCCCAGGTGGTAAAGACAGATGCGCCTGGCATTGGCATTTCAGAGTGAGGTAGTGATGAGAGAAGAAGGCTCGGGACTGGGAGGCTGGAAGAGTAACAATGGAAACATTCTCTGTTACTCAGAAACTTTCCCAATAGGGCGGAAACAATGGGGGCAGGGTGTGCTGATTTCCGAGATGATATTTACAAAAACAGGTCAGGAAAACTGACAAGGAGGCAAGCAGGGAGCTTGTTGGAATAGGAATGTCCCCATCTTTCTGTGTACCGGGGAGGCATGAACCTGCGTGCACGCAAGTAAGCCGTAACCTTATTGGGGAAGTGTCAAGGTGGAAATTCGTAGCTATTATTTTTGTGGCCTCTAGCTACTTGAGCTAACAGGTGAAGACAGTCTAGAGACCCAAAGTGGGGAAAAAAATGACATTTGAACATTTTTGTCAGGTAGGCAATTTAAAAATAAACTTGAATTCAATATATACCATTAATGATAGAGGTTATGTTATAAAGATGCAAAAATGCCTTCTTTTCAATAGCTGCTAAAAAAAGTACGTTTTTGGGGGGCTCGGAACCATCTATAGAAGAGGCATGGGGGGCTGTGGCAGCAGCCCCACAAAGCTGCTGAAAACACACCACGCGTCTGCCCTCCAGAATTAACACCCTAACCTGTGTCAGGGACTCACTATTATCCTAATATCTGCATTTGGATTCTGTCCAGTCCCATTAGTGATTCCCATGTTGATTGCTCTGTTATTCAGAATGTTAATTGCTTCCAAATCTCTTTGGATGTTCAGAGGCTTGGGGAGAAAAAATTCTGACTGGCGAAGGTGTGAGTTTTATAACGTGCAACTAGACAGGAAATATGTTTAGAGACTCCAGTGAAGTGTCTGCGATTCAAGATGTCCCGGACAGCTGGTGCGGCATCTTTCTTTGCATGTCTGTTGCATGTTGGTGGTGTGATGGGGGGGTAGGGAGGGAAGTGTTTTCAGTGATATCCGTGGTGTTTGTTCAAAACTGGCATGCATGGAGATATGATTAGATAATCAAACCCTTCCCTCTGGGGCTCCTACTTGCTTACTAAGAAAGGGCCTGGCTACCTTTGAGATAAGCTTGTACGTAGAGCTTTTAAATCAGAAGATGGAGACAAATGAATAGAATGGGGCCCATCACCTATGTGTTGATCTTCGTAGTTTCTGAACCAGAAGGAAGCTTGGAAGTAAGCTGCTTAAGCTTCCTTATTTTGCCACTGGAAACAAAAGCCCTGGAGGATGAAGAGGTCGGGGTCCCCGAGCAACTCACAGTTGCACTGGGTGGAGAGCGAGGTTCCGACTCTTGGCCCAGTGCCCCAGCAATTGAGAGAAGGGAAAAATGATAAAAACTGATGCTTAGTATATTTTCAGAAACGTTTCAGTGAGTGTGTGTGGAGTCCCCCGACCACTGTGGGTGGAAAGATGTATTGTGACATGGTATTGAATTTCACTTATTTGTAATTGTAAGAGCAGCCCAGTGAGAATAAAGGAGATGCAGGAAAAGGCCAGCACCGGGATTCATTCATTCAACCAATATTCGTGGCGTGCCTTCTAACAACAAGTTCCTGCTTTTATAGGGCTCATGCCCTAGTTGGGGGTGGGAGGCACAGGCGAGCAAGTGAAGGGAGGGAGCAAGCAGGGGCAGGTTGTCGTGAGTGGGATGAAGAAAGGAAGAGCTAGGGACAGGGTCTGATGAGCTATTTTAGGGAAGTGCTCAGGGGAGACCTCAGAGGAGGCAAAGGAGCAGAGATCATGGGAATAGCTGCAGCAAGACTGTCCCGAGACAAAGGAACAATGGAAAGGACAGAGGTCCTAAGGTGGGAATGTGCTTGGGGATTTGAAGACCAGCCAAGAAGTCAGTGTGGCTGCAGCTGAGAAGATTGTGGGAAATCATGACCCTCGATCACAGGTGTCGGGAAGGCTCTGGGTCAGATATTTTTAAGAAGACCCATCTTTTTGAATTTTTCTGTACTCCCGAAGAGTACGGCTCATGATTAGAATCCAGAGCCATCTTTTCTGAGAGTATTTTCCGAAGGTGCCATCCTCTGGGATCTGTGTCTGTGACTTACCAGGAGTGTCCAGGAAACATCAGATCTTTCTGGAGAGTTTAGATCAGAGTGGTTTTCACGGTACTCAGATCATTGAACCATAAGATGATAAATTTCTTGATGATGAGACTTGGTCATGCACATTTTTGTGTCTTCCGAGAAGCCACATGGAGAGCAAAACTTATATATAGTCAGAACCCAGTAAATATTGATTATCTGATCGATGCATGATAAATAAATGGCCTGATAGTGGTAGAAAGGATGGGTGTCCTAGAAAAAGCTGTTAAAAATATACCCTTCAGATTACTTCTGAAACTTTCTGACTTCCTTGGGGTAAATTTTAAAGATATGTCCATATATTGACAGGGGAACATAAGTAAATAACAAACTGAACAGTAGTAACTTTATTTTCAGGCCAAATTTTAGTTGGATGGTTGTATTTTTTTCAATCTGATGTTTCCTCCCCCATTTAAATGGATAAGGCAAGTATTTCCAACCCTTTCTCTGGTGTTAAAGGAATATTGGTGTCCGAGCTCATCTGACCAAGGGGTTACATTCAGCACTGTCTGTACTCCGGGTGAAACATGTTTAATATGTTGAAATCGTGGTGGAAGTTACGTGGGAAATATTAGTCCCCAAGGAAAAGGTGGGTGATCAGGTCGCACTGTGACGGGGAAGGCGAACGTTGTAATTCTTGTCCTCCGGTTATTGAATTCTCTCACTATAATGGACCAGTGATTTGTTTGCCTATTGCATTTTAATATCCCCATCTGTGAAGTGGGGGTAACACAAACTTACCCTCTGCCTTTCAGGTTTTTTGCGAAAATCAGTGAACTAATATTGGTAGAATTGGAGCCCCATGGATGAAGGGTACTTTGTAAGTATAACACATTATTGTCATGTTCTGTTCTGTTACTCCAAAGTGCAAATATCAGATGTCTATTCTTGCCATATTAGGAAATCAATATCACCAAGTTTCATGCCCAGATACCGATAATCTGACTTCCTTGGAGGAATTTAATATTTCTGTACTCTCTAATGGTTTGTCAATATGTTGAATGTAGAAACGCCTGACCTCCTGAGCCCTCCCAAAGTATCCAGGCAATGTTTACTAGATAATTCAGATGAATACATGTCTGCATGTTGTGTGAAAATGTTGATATGAACCCTGGATATGAACGCAGGTATCTTGATTTCTCTCCCCCCACTTCTCTGCTCCCCACCTTTTGACTTGCATTTAACTCTGTGTTTTGAGCAGTTTGTGTCTTTAAAGAAATGGTTGGTTTCAGGGAGAGACTGAATGTTTCACTGAGGTCAGCAATGTTTTGTTAACGATGAAACTAAACGAGACATTCCTTAGACAAGTTGCTAAGTACTGTGTGTCCAGACTTTGGGTGAAGGAGGAGGCCAACTAGAATGGTGAGCTCAGTGTGGATCACCCCTCCCTGATTGTGTTACTGCCCAGGTGGCCTGGGAGTGGCCTTCTGTCCACGAAGCTATGAAACCAGAGAGGTGGCAGAAACCACAATCGCAAAGCGATGACTTCAATTGTTTTCCCTGCTGAATGGCACATCTTTTTATTTTGCTAGACCAATGCCCTGGCATTGTGTGGACAACCGTAGACTAGCTGGTGACATGCCCAATGCTTAACAGAGGGTACTTTTTTTTTTTTTCCAAAGGGTGGTTGTCACCCTTTAAAAACTCCTTAGAGAAATATAAAAAGTTTCAGAACTGCTTATTGAAGCCCATTTTTGTGAGTCTCCCTGAAGGGTATGGGCTTTTAGGATCTTCTGCCTAGAAGGTCTACAGGTCTCATCTAGTGCTATTTCTTGTCCAATTTAAGGGTTCATCTGATGGATGCCCTGGAACCTCTAGAGGCAGGTCTACTACCTCAAGAGGAGCTCTTTGTTGTTATGGCCTTCTTTCCTGAGTCGGACCCCAACCCACGCTCTGTGTCTCTTCCACTCTTAGGCCCTAATTTTATTTTCCATACCTACAAAGAACAGGTTTTTCTCCTCCGAAGTGACACCCTCTCAAGTGTTTGGTGGCACCTGCTGGGCCCCCCTTAGAGTGGACTCTTTGCTTGCGTTCCCTCAACCACTGGAATTTGTCTGCCATGACTTCCTGCCTCTCGACCCCTCTGGGAAGGTTCTCATTTGTCTGTATCTTTCTTAGCAAGCTGCACTGAGCCCGCCTTCTCCAGGCCCCGCTCCGCATCTCAGGCAAGAGCTCTGATAAGGGGTGTGGAAGAGAATGACCTCGAAGCAGCCATCTGGAGTCACTGTGCCCATGGATTGGTTTGAGTAATGAGACAGCAAAGCCCACATCCCTCTCTGAGGTGTGGATGATTGACAGGGAGAAAGTTGTTTTGGTTAATAATACAATCTGCTTGCCTCCTGGAGACACAGCAGCAGCCTACTAATTCGTTAAAAGTGAATTAAGGTTGTTTACTGATGTTTTAAAGTAACTGTCAGAGTGAAAAAAAAAAAAAGTTCTTACCAGACTAAACCACTCACCTCCTTTGGAGTTGCTGTTTATTTTAAGCGGAGTGCATAAATAATATATTGAGATACGAAGGGTGATTTGAAGCATTAGAACAGGAAGCCTCCTGTTTACTAACTGCCATCAGGCTGAAGAGAATTTAAACAGCACTGAAACCTTTTTGTCTGGGAATTCAAGGCATGAAATTGACTTTCATCTCGTAGTTAGCAGAAATCATGATTAAGGCGGTCTTGCTGCTGTGTCGTCTGCCGATCTGGGTCTCTTTTGCTATGCAAGACAAGCCTTGGCGACAGAAAGCTTCCCGTGTCTGCACTGAAACAAGACCCCTGCCCCCCACCCCGAGCAGGGCTTTGTCTGGGCCACTGAGTCAGTGTGACCAGACTTGGTTCCAGTTCTGATCTCCAGGAGCCTGCTCTGAATCTCTCTTTTTCCACCTATTGAATGAGGGTAATGGCATCTGCTTTATTGCTTTATTTGAAGATGGTGAGACCCCACTGAGGCCATCATGAAATGGCTTTGAAAGGTATCAGGTGTCCTGTCTGGACAGGACAAGGCTGTGTTCCAGGTGACTTACATACTAACTCATTTCATCTGCCTGACAACCCTATGGGGCAGGTACTATTATTGTCCCCACTTTGTCACTGCAGAACTAAGACACAGAGAAGCGAGGGGCTTGCCCCCTCCTCTCACAGATCATTGGCACTCAAATGCCAGGCAGTTGGGGTCCAGAGTCTGTGTTCTTAGCTGTTACTTATTCGGGAGAAGGAGCCAGGTGTTCTTACATAAGGTTGGGCCTCTTAGTCACGCTGAAGGGAATGAAACCTCATTCCTAATAGCCTGGACCCATTGTAGCCTGAGAAAATGCAGGTATGGCTTCTCGGCGAGTGAGTGTCCGCACGGAGGAGTCCCATTGGCCGGGGATGTAGCCGACTGCAATGAGTAATTATGTTTTATGTGTAAAGAGCCCGGCAATTCTTAGATGAAAAGCCCTAAGTGAAAAGATCTATTACTTGTAATGGTTTCAGAAACAAGGAATTTGATTCACTTTTTGTCCCTGTAAACTTGAAAGTGTGATAGCCTATTTTGGAGTATGGGGAGAGTGTGAGAGAATGAATAGAAAATGTATGGAATGTTTAATTTTGCATGATTACATTTCATATTTGCCGAGGTAACTGTGGCAAATAGAAGTGTGTAATAATATCACAGCATATCTATTTTAGATGTTTTGATGAAATACTCCGGGTTTTACAGTCTGATACATGAACCCTTTGGGATAAGTCCTTATTATGCAAATGAACAAGAATGTATTTGTGTTCGCATCATTGAAAATATGTAATTTGTATAACTGCTTTTTTATTTATATTTACATTGTATTTATTTGAATTTCAAAAGAGGAAAGAGCCTAAAGTGATTAATGAAAACAAAAATGATGGGAATTTGCAGATATTCCCTCCTGAGACATGCTCAGTCTGTAGCGAGGTCATATTTAAAAGGTGGAGCGGCAAGACGGGGGCCTGATTTGCTTTGGATTTGTGAATGAAGCAGTTCAAAATTAGGGTCATTTCCCAAATCCCAGAGAAATGGACGGAGCCATGAGAAGTAATCAGCAGAGAGGAGGCATACATCCTGCCTTTCCAGACGCCCCAGATCTCAGCAATTGCGGCTGGGCCCTAGCGCTTGATAATACAATAAGATAACTGCACAATTAAATCCACGACAGAATTGCAGCCATCGGGGACTTGGTCCTCTCCTCGCAGTATGCGGTTTGCGGATGCTGGAGAGGGCTGGGCCTTCGAGGGAGGCCGGGCTCCGTCCTCCGCATCACGTCCTCCGCAGCCTTCTGTGCTGCTCGCGGTTCGCAGGCACTTCCCTTTCGGGTTATTTTTAGTTGGTTATATTTAGACAAGGTGAAGTTAGGCAGGAAGTCCCCCCAAATCTGACCTGCCTGCCCAGGCCGAGAGTGGAGGATCATTTTGCTAAGTGTCCCTGGTGCCCTCTAGATCTTTCTAGGCAATAATGGGAGAAAGACAGGCTGGAGAGGAGCTGTCTGGAGCCGGGTGGTGCCACTTCGAGCCCTAAGTCTGAGAGCTTAGTGCCCTGGCGGAGAGGACAGGCCCCAGCGCTGAGTGCCTGGATGCAAGCCCTGGCGTGGCCTCCTCCACGCTGTGCCACCCTGGGAAAGGAACTCACTCTCCCCAGTTTGCTTATGTGTGCAAGGAGAATCTTACTGTTGGTGCAAGGCGTAACTGAGCTAATGTATGCAAAGAGCTCAGAAAATGCCAGGCGGGCCATACGCACCCAGTAAATGTTAGCTCGAACTGTTGGGTAATCTGGAAGGAAGCTGCATATTTATCTGAATGTGGCAAATCTTTGAGGAAGAACAGATACGTAGATTTATGGTTTCACCCTTTCAAGAAATATTTATTGACCACTTTATCTACCACCATTCTGGGTGTCAAGAAGCAAAGACGAATAATACCTTTTCCCTGCTCTGGGAATTGAACTGGGAAAATAGACATGTCAACAGATGGTGGTGATGATGATGATGATGATGATATAAATAATAGCATTAAAACAAAGTCTGGCAGATAGGAAGATATTTTAGCTGGAAGTGGTCTGCTGTCATAGAGCCCCCAGCATTGAACACGTAGATGAATACATGGATGACAGAAATTTGGTCTAAGAATATTTTATCTTAGTTGCAATGGTTTACCAGCACAGAGTAGGTTCCTAGTTGCGTAGCCACTTAGCGTATGGCTGGGACTCTGTATATGTTTGGAGTTAAGTAAGTCAGTGAATGCATGGATGCAATGGACTTGAAGCTTCTTCTTTTTTGAATCAGTGCCATGAGCTTGAGAAAGCGGGCGAGTCTGCTGATGTTGAACATCAGTCTGGTCTCAGGTGAGGCGGGTGAGATGCTTAAGGTGCGAAGTTGAGGGAGGTGCCCACGCCTTAGAGGCCTTTCTCCCCTCACCCTAGTCCTCTTGCACATGCTGGTCTTTCAGGAGTGACTGTTTTGTGTGAATGTTTGAAAGGACATTTACCTCCAATATTATCATGAAAAATGTCAAAGCTACAGGACAGTTGAAAGAACAGTACAAGAAACACTGTCTGCCTTTGCCCTCTTTAGGAATGGCCAGTGTTTGGCTGCATTGACTGTAGCCCCCTCTCCAGACAGGACTTTGAACCTCGTCCGCAATACACCAGAGGAATCACGTTCCCCCCACGCAGCGTCCTCCTTGCCCCCTAGTGCGCAGGATGTTAAATTTACTTTCCAAATCCTGTATCTCAAAATTATAAATTTTAGAAGAGAAAGCCACAAAGAACATTAAGAGATCTGTTCTTAAATATTGTTTTCAAATTTAAAAACTGCTGCTTGAAGCTTACTGGTAGGTGATTACTATACTAAAATATTTAGAGCAGGGCCAATACAAGATGCCCCGAATTTTAAAGGTTAGAAACTGTTTCTGGATGCACTGACATTGCCTTTTACAAAGGAGAAATTTTTGTTTTTGAAAAGGCAAATTCTCTTGTCCCTCATTTTTCTGAGAGCCCTTCAAAAGTAGAGTAGACCAGTTACTAATACAGTGACGTCATCATTTTCTGGGTTCAGACTGTTCACTATAAGGGGTAACTGTGCAAATATAACATAAGGACTATTTATGTGTTTGCTGATAAGCTCTCAGAAAGAAATACATGCTCGACCTTGGACTACACTGATAAACTTCCATGAAACAAACAAACAAACACTTATCCGATAATCTTGAATGTTTATAAAAAATAAGGTATCTGTGGCTATAAAGTGTGGCAAGACCTGCCAGAAGGTTGTGTTGTTTCTGCGGGTCTGAGGTGCCTCTGTGGAAGCCTCGGGCGTCAGGGCCAGGGCCCCGAGGTTCCGCCGCTGGTGGTGGTGAGAGCCGGGATGGGGGGCTGGGAGACCAGCTTTGGAAAGCCGGCCACTCGGGTCCCACTGGGCTGTCTTTGACGTTTCGTGCGTTCCTGTCATTCGCCCAGAGTCAGTTTCCAGGAGTGTGTCCTGCAGCTGAAAGGAGTTTGGAGACCACGAAGCAGCATTGATGGCTAGGGAAGGAACAGGGACTCTCTGCAGCAGTGTGGCTTGGCCGTGAGTAAGGATGGCTGTCAGCCTGCAGGGTGGGAGAGGTCAGAAAGCCCCGAAAAGCAGCCGAGAGAGCAGCAGCACAGCCGGGAGTACTCAGCAGGTCAGGTGACGGCACGCAGCCTGCGGCCGTGACCGCAGTGGAGCGACTCCCGCCCTTCACCCCGAGGTCTGATTCAGTAGATCGGAGAAGGGGCTCGGGAGGCTGGTTTTAAGTCACCCCGTACCACACAGACAAAAACTGCCCTAAAGTCACGTTTATGTCACAGACCGTTATAGTATGTGGTGTCGATAAAGACGACTGGAATTGTAAAGAAAATGTTACATTCAACCCCGTACAATGCAACCCTTTTTCAAATGTAAGGACATTTTAGAATGATTGTCTCCCAAAATGCTTAAAATAGAAAAAATTATCCTGAGTAATAGAAGGGAGCAAACAGATAAATAATTATATTATAAAGGAGAGTTTACTAAGTCCAATGGGAGAAGAAAGACAGCTTCTGTCTGGGTGGATCAGCTAATGACGGTTCTCGGAAGAAGAACGTCATGGTAGGGCCGTGTGGCCCAATGGGATGTGTCTACGCTGTGGCGTCAGGTGAATTTGGTTTGAATGCTGGCTCTCCGACTTAGTAGTTGAAAGACCTTTGGAAAATTACGGGTGAATTAAAGGGTAAAAATAAAAATTAAATGAGATGATGTATTCAAAGTACTGAGCACAGAACCTGCAAAATAACATGTTTGATAAGTGCTTATAATTACCACTATATCTACTTAAGATGAACCTTAAATAGGGTAAGCTTTCAAAAGGGCAGGAATGAGAGTGTGTTGTCTATTGGTTTTGTTTTTGGGTTTTGGAAGAGGGGAAAAAGGGGAGCCTAGAGTATCCCCAAGAAGAGGAACAGCATAAGCAGATCTCGAGGTAAGAGATGGTATACTTTGAGTTCCCAATAGTGTTGTTCATGTAGAAGGTCCTAGATGGTACAAATATTACACAAATGTTAACTAATTTAATCCTCATTGCGACTCTGTGACATAGGTATTATTATTTACCATTTCATGAAGTCCAGGCACAGAGAGGTTAAGTAACTTGCCCAAGATCACACAGCTGGTAGTGGTAGAGCCAGGGTTTGAACATAGTCAGCCTCCATACTTCTATCCATGATGCTATGCTATTTTAATAATAATGAATGATGTTCATTTGTATTAGGAAAATGTAGCACAGTAAAAGCCCTGGTTTTGTAGATACTGTTGCCTAGAACAATAGTAACATTTAAAGAAGTAACTTGATTTAAATGAGTCATATAAAAGAATGATAGTAGGGGTGATATCTAATAACACAGAAATCTTGTAGGTGGTCCCCAGATGATTCTGGCCTGGGAAATTCTGGGGCAAGGAAAGATTAAAGCTACCGCAGGGGACTGTTGCCTCCAAATCATTGTGGTGTGAAATAACAATAAAACCTTCAAGTTCTGGGGAAGAAGCAAGAGGTTTACCCCAGGGTGGGAAGCCGCGGAAGGGAAGGCCTTGTAGCTTGCTGAGTTCACTCATTTCCGGCAGTTCCACTGGGAAGGGGACCAGTATCCCCCCCAGCCCTGGAGGTCTGTGGAGAAGCCCGGCTGAGATCTGGCCACAATGTAGTTCTTTAGTTTCTCTTCCTCCTCTTCCTCCATCCCCTCCCCTCCCTCTGCCTTCTTTCTTCTTCCACCCCTTCGCCTTTTTATTGTGCTGAGGACAGATTTCCAAGAGGCCAGAGCCCAAGGATGGAAATGCCTAATGCAATTCAATAGGAAAAAGAGTTTTGATACCCGACATGGCATTTTAATTTACCCCTGGCTTTCCAGGTGGCACTGTCTGCCCTGTCTCTCCTCTGGATGTGTAGGTAATCTAAACTAATCCGCACGTAGGCTTTTGTGTTTGCAGCAGATTTACCTTCCTAACAGCTGTTTGAGGCCAGTATTAAAATAAGTTTGCTTTCCCTGGACAGATGAGGGCGGAGTTAGTCTACAAGGTGCAGGAAACCGGCGTGCAGGCCGCTACCTTTGGGCAAGGAAGTTTTGGATCATTCCAGTCATCCGAACCTGGGGGAGGGAGGCCTGCCCCTGGGGCTCAGACCTGGGGCTCAGATCCGGAGACAGCCCTTCCCTTCATCCAGCTCTGAGCATTTCCCGTTTTCCCCTGAGGACTAGCATCACCCTTTGTTCTTATGCTTCTCTCTTCCCACGGTTTAGTGCTGGGGATATGGTATGCCTTTGATCCCGCGGCATATGCTGTGCATTCAGTACAGGAACTTTTGCCCACGGTTAAGGAGCGATATCAGTAATTCAGTACTTCCTGTTTCAGACCGTTCCCGCACTTTCCATGTGGTAGGCATTGTGCCAGGGGCTTCCATGCCCACCATGGCCCTCTTCGCCTGTCCGTGATGGGGACACCGAGGCTAAGGGACGACGATGATCCAACCAAGACCACACCCACGGCTCTGCACCTTTCAAATCCAGATATCCTGATTTTCCAGTTCAGCTTTCTGATTTCTTTATGCTGCTCTCCCGGGCCTTGCAAACGGGGTGGCTGTTCTCAACCCTGTTAAGTGGGAATTTCCTCAGGCTCTCAATAAACCTGCAGGTAGAAGGAAAGCTCCCCCTCTTTGACTGTCAGTAAAGAATTTGTCTTTAGCCCTGGCCGGTCTGGCTCAGCAGTTAGAGTGTCAGCCTGCGAACCAGAGAGTCCTGGGTTCGGATCCCGCTAGGGGCACGTACCTCGGTTGCACTTTGTCCCCGGCCCTGGTTGAGGTCGTGTGGGTGACAACCAGTCAGTGTGTCTCTCTCACGTCGCTGTTTCTCTCTCTCTCTTCACCCCTCTCTCCCTCCTGCTCTATTTGAAGATAAATGCAAAAATGTCCTTGGGTGAGGATAAAAAAAACAAAACAAAAAAGAATCTGTCTTCATGGCAGGAGACCCTGAGTGTCACCAAATGCCTCTGCCCACTGTGAGTCTGGGGCTGCCTGTGGAAGGACCTCCGGAGGAGGCCTGTGCTCGTGTCCCTAACACCGCCTTACGGAACGAAATACTTGTCGCCGTGACTAGAGAATTGGATTGGTGAAGCCTTCTGGTTTCAGATTGTTTTTGCGGAGTGAGTAACTCTGTGATTTTTACTTGTCACTGACTAAAGGGGCTGGGGTGGGAGTAAGAGTGAGACTTTGTAGCTATTTTTCTTCCCTGTGTGTTCATAGTGGTTATTTAAATCTGGGAAGTTTCTGTGGGGGTTTAGAGCAGGGTGTGGAGTCGGCAGGGTGGCTTCTGCGCTCCGTAGTGACATCTGACAGCTGCAGGCAAGGCAGAGTGGGTTTCTAATATCTAGATGGATGGATCTGAGGGCCAAGTGTTGGGATTGGACTGTATTATGAAATGGATTTATTGATCTGAATCTAAAAGTGGCCCGTTGCCTGTCAATATCAGATCTGCATCAATATGTTTGATAAATTGGGGTCCCCAACCCTTTGTTTTTGTTTGCTTTATCAACTCCACTTGGCAGTAACAATAAAAGACTCCAGGTGGTGCATTGCGAATGGCTTATTGCACTCGTCATGTGTGCTGCTGACCTTAGGGCCTGGTTTCTCAATACTGCGTATGTCAGAGCCGCCCAGAACTGCACTGCGGTGCCTGACCCCCTCCCGCGGATTAGACATCCCCCGCGATGGTGCATTTCGACATCAGCCTCGTGCATTAACCTTGAGATGCTGTGCCCATGCTGTAGGTAGCATCTTCATTTTCCAGATGAAGGAATTAAGACCCTGGGAGGTTAAATGAGCTGCCCAAGGCCACACGGTAAATCTCTCATACAGCTGGGATCCAGGCGGAGGTGTCACGTTCCTGGGTGAGGGCAGGATACTTCCCTTCTCTGCGGTTACAAAGTCAAAGGATTTGAGTTTTCAGGAAGCTTGCCGACAATATGCTTCCTCCCCAGATGCGGTCAGGCCGCCATCTCACGTCTGAGTCTGTTGGAGAAGAAATCCGTGTCCCTGTGCGAGATGCAGGGTCCTCCATGGTTTGTCTGGGTTTTGCAGCCACAGACTGAGCCTGTGGACTTCATATTCCACGGGGTGCTGATTCTCATAGGGTAGCTCTTATGCCACAGGAATCTTTTGGGGGCAGTTGTATGTCCAGCCAGATGCTGGATGATATGAGGGGGCAGAGAAACAGAAGACACGGATCTCCCACTGAAGATATTTATGTCTTATGTTTATTTCTTCTATTTCTGTTGATGGGAATGGTGGAAGGCAAGAGATCTTCGGTAGTGAAACAGGCCCTGTGACTCCATTTACCTGGCTGTAACCACAGCATGATGACAAGGAGTGACTGCCCTGAGCTCAGTCACACGACGTAAACACGTTGCTCCCACCTCCTTGGCCAGTCCCACGACACCTGGAACAAGGTTGACACAGGAGGCTGGAGCTGGCCACCCAGTGGGCCAGGTGGGGCTCAAGGGCGATGCTGAAGACAGAGCTGACCTCTGGTGTAAATTATGTTACTTTTTACAAAAAATCTTCACTTGATATTTTCCCGTCTATCTTCAGATACAGTGGGAGGGAGAGAAAGAGAGAGAAAGAGACATAAGAGAGACACATCCACTGGTTGCCTGTCGCACGACCCCAGCCAGGGACCCCAGCCAGGGACTGAACTATGACGGTAGGTGCCCTTGACCGGAATTGAACCTGGGACTCTTTGGTCCGAGGGCCAATGCTCTAACTGCTGAGCCAAACCAGCCAGGGCTGGTAGTTGTCCTTTTTATCCTCTTCTGGAGCTCAGAGTTAAGTCCCTGTGTGCTGTCATCATGCTGGTGGTGAGTTGGAATGGAAAACCAAAGAGATAACTTTTGGGGGCAAAATAGAGCGAAACTGTTAAGAATTAGAATGATTAGGAGGTAAATGGAGTTTTAGCTAAGAAAACTTTTATTTTCCCCAATCTTTTTGGTTGAAAATTCATTTAATAGTGAAAAAAGTTTATCATGGAAATGGGCTTATAACTCTGTTTTCACACCTTTTTCTCCTGAACCTCAGGGTCATCATTCCGAAGACCAGAGTATTTTGTAGGCTGAGGAGTTATAGGGCCTTAGCCTATGGATGATTTTGAGCATGAAACGTTGGCGGTCAGTTTATTTCAGATGCAGTGGGTTAAGGAATGCATGTTCCCCGGTCTCAGTCTTATTTGCATCCCTTGTGCCCTGGAAGATTGTTTACCAGTATGTTTTACTTTCTCTCCTCTACCCCCTCAACCCATATTCCCCAGGACTCCGAGAAGAAAGCCAGTTCCACCTGGGCATGTCGTTAGACATGCAGGCCCCCACCGAGATGCAGATCTAATTGGTTTGGGATGGCATCTAGGAATCTCTGTTTCTCATAAGCACCCCCTCTTTTCCAACAAACACCCTAACAAGCATATTAGAATCTTTCTCTCTCTTTTTTTTTTTTTTTAATCCTCACCCGAGGACATTTTTGCATTTTTTGTTCAGACAGAGCGGGAGGGAGAGAGAGGAAGAGAGAGAGAGAGAAACATCGACGTGAAGGGACACATCGAGTGGTTGTCACCCACACGACCAACCAGGGCCGGGGACAAACTACAACCGAGGTACGTGCCCTTAGCGGGAACCGAACTCGGGTCTCTCTGTACCGCAGGCTGACGCTCTAACTGCTGAGCCAAACCGGCCAGGGCAGAATCTTTCTTTCTAGTAAGCAGGTGTTTAGAGGCCCACACTTTGAGAATCAGTGTTAGAAGCAAAGGAGTCGGTTCCCAAGGAGATGCCAAGTGGCGTGGGAAAGGGGTATGTGTTAGAGGAAAAGTCCCCTCTTCCAGAAGATGGTTTCATGAATGACTTGGGATGGTTTTTATGGATGGTTTCAATGACCAACTAGTTATCCAATCTTGTAGGAAATTTAGACTATACATCTTACCCTGAATGGAAGTTCATAAACATTTGTTGAACACATTCTCTTGGGATCTCAGGATCTGAATGAGGAACAGTATAATACTGATCACTGCGAAATATATTTATTATGGGAGCTGGTTTTTTTATAGTAGGGAGAATTTATTTCGTGCAAGGAATATATTATTTGATTGATGCTATCAGATTATAGGAAGTCTATGAGAAAAGAAACAATAACACCAGCAAATTGTCACATTAGGGCTCATCCAGCCATTTGTATACCATGTGAGTAAGCTCTCTTCAAAATTGTTTGTTCCTCTGTCAGATAGAGAAATTATTCACAGGAAACATTTTCATTACTTTCAAAGCAACAACACTATACACTGGGCATAAGAGTGTGTGTGCGTGTGTGTGTGTGGTGTGTGTGCACACATATGGCCTGTGGGTGTATATCAGCAAACAAGCCGTGAACTAATAATAAAACAAGAAATTAGCAACAATTTAATTAAGCACAATTTATGTCCAAGTATCTGAATAGGGAGATGATTATATAATTATACGTAAAAATTTGAGGGGAAGAATAGATTTTTTTGGTCTTACATTCAACTCCACTTCCCGCCATTATCCGGCAGCTGTTTTGGGAGCTGCCAAGCTGGGTCACAACCTGGGCCAAACAGTTTCCGAAGGAGAGGCCTGGGCGAGCTGGCGGGCTGTCCAGCTGTGTGGTCCTCGTACCAGCAAATGAGGAAATCAGAGCTCCAAGTTGCAAATGTGCCTCAAATTAACTTCTGCGTTGTAGGGAATGAGCTCGGCATAATTTAAAGTCCGGCTCAGCGACAGCCTTCTCCCGTGGCAGCTGGATGGAGGAGATGAAGGAAAACGAAGGCGAGGAGGGCCACGGAGCCTCCACGGGGCATGAACTCAGTGCACCGCGCTGGAAATGTCACATTCCAAGAGGTCCTGGCGTTAGCAGGCTCAGTGTCATAGCTCACTGTGGGCTCTGTTCACATGATACCAGCCTGTGCTTATCTGACCAGGCCTAAAATAAGATGCTCGGATGCTTTATTTATGAGCTCCGGGCCACCTAGGCCCGTGATGTAAGTAACCTTGGGCTACACAGCATTTGATCACTTCAATTCCCATTAACTACCTGTTTCTAAATGGGGAAAAGCATTTACCCAGCACATTGTGTTATTCATGAAGACACAAAAGCAGCCTGTTTGCTGGCACTGGGCTGATTTCCATGTAATGCGATCCAGCTGTTGAATGCTGCAGTGTACATTTCTAATGTGAGTTTTCTCCTTCTCTTTTTCTGGTTCTCTTTCCTTTCTCTCCCCTCCTACTCCCTTAAAAAAATTTTTTTTCATTCTTTAAGAGAATTGGCCGATTCCAGACATCGTTGAGCATGTAACTGTACGTCAAAGAGTTCCCAGCTGTTCCCCCTTTTAACACAGAAGGTCATACGCTGGTAGCAGAGTCATTTGCTTTTACGTAATCACCGGAGCCTCGCATGTACAGTTTCTCGACTTCGGCACCGTTCATATTTCGGATTGGATTAGTTTCTGTTGTGGGGGCGTTCTCGGAACTGCAGGATGTTTGGAGCATCCCTTAACTGTATTCACTGGATGACAGTTGCTCCTTCCCACTTGTGACAACCAGTGTCTCCAGACATTCTCAAATGTCCCCTTGGGAACAAAATCACTCCTGGTTGGTCTAGTGTGACGGCGTACCGAGTTCTTATTATTGGAAAATCTCACTGACTCTCTCTGACATGTGGTTATCAGACCTGGATTTAAAGGCAGAAAACCTACGTTTGAACCCTGGCTCCAACACTAATTGGCACTAACTGGTGTGACTTTGGGCGAGACATTTAGCTTATCTAAGCCTTAAATTCTTCACTAATTAGATAAGGATTATGATACTTAACTTATAAGATAATTGAAAATCAGTGAGTTAATATGTATAAAGTATATGGCGTATGCTACATGCTCAAGATTGATGATCTGGTTTATGGCCTGACATAAACACTGTGGTTGCCGCCGTAGCCACCCCGTGAAACAGAAGGCTGGCCAGTGAGCCCCTTTTCCACGTGTTGCTTGATTCTTGTCTTGACCTTCTTGTCCTCCCCTCTACTTCTGTCTCCAGCCATTCCTATATTCCAGACACTGACTAATTGTGGGAAGAAGGGAAAGAGAAATGGGGAGGGGATGGAAGAGAACCGTTTCCTGGTGGGATCATCCCATGAGGAGGCCCATGAAGAGGGCTTCTGAATGTTAAACCATAGAAAGATCGAAAAACAAAGAAACCCGCCCCACGACGTCCATCGGAACCCCACTCTGCACTCCACAGACGCCAAGTCCACCTTGCGGTTTTGCTGCAGGAGAGAGCGACATCGCTTTCCTTATTTGGGAGCGAGGTGACAGATGTCAAATCTGTTTTCCGGGAAAACGGCTGGGAAACCAGTCCGAGTGCTTCCATGAGACCCGTAGTTTTCTGCCTGGGTCTTCAGAGTCTGAGCCCGTTTCGAGCTGCCTCTAGCCGCAGAAACGGGGGCCAGGCTAAGAAGGAGGGAGTAGACATGGCTGGGGAGTTAGGACTGTAATCTTTGACATCTTCCTTCAGCCATCACACGCCTCCTTCCCGGAGCCTCTCAAGTCTGCCACTCACCAGCAATGAAGAAAACCCTGGCAAGAAACCCCTTCTCCCCATTTGTCCGGAGCCTCTCCTGGGGGTGTTACAGTTTCTCCTTTGTTCTGTGGAACTCTCTTCCTTATGTCCACCCTCTTTCCAATCCTGTCCAGTTGCACCAGAAAACATGAGGCTGGGGAAGGTTAGAGAGATGATCAAGCCCATTGGTTGAATTTCTTCTAGATCATTTGCACACATCGGATCTGTCCTCTTCCTGAGTGATTCCAGAGATGGGCAGCTCACCGCTACGTGAAAGGGGATGCTCAAACCCTGAGCCGCTCACTCCGCTTGTTAGAGGTGTCGAAGTCTGCCTCCCTGCACTCAGTCTTAATCTGACAGGTGCATCCTGAGGACCCATGGTATGCCAGGACCCAAATACGAATAAAATATAGCTTCTGTCCTCAAGGAGTGAATTGTGGTTGTGGTGCTATTCTGCATGGATGTAAATCATTCATTTATTCATTCAACAAACAGTTATGAACAGTTGTGATGAATTAGGTACCTTTCTAGGGGCTGGGAGACTGTGAAGCAAGAACACCATTTCTACTCTCAGCGGAGCTTACCGTCCGATAGAAGAGAAAGACATTAATCAAAAGTTCACCTTCATAAATATATAATACGATTGCACTAACTTACGTGCGGTGAGGGAAAGGGGTGTGGTTCTGTGTGTATATAACCGTGAAAGTTGACTCAACCTGGATGGAAAGGGGGGGCTGGGAAATGTTTCCCCCCCGAGCTGTTTTCTCTGAGCTGTGAAGATGAGTGGGAATCTCCCGGGTTCTGAGGTTGGAAGAGGGGCGTTGGCACTGCAATTCAGGGGGTGGCAAGTGGTGCAGGAGCAAACATGGGACCCAGGGGTGACGGAGGCCACAGGACTGGAGTCCAGGCTGCAGAGGTGGATGAGGTCAGCAGGACTTCAGAAATGACAGATTCTGGTCTCTGTCTTAAGAGACCAAGGCTGTGGAAAGCAATTGAAGAGCTACAGAGGGGGTCAAATGGAAACTGGGTCACGGTTAGATATGAACCAGATCAGACGGGTGGATGGACAGGACACACAGAGACGCATGCTGTGAGACAACAAGGAGGAAGCGTTGACCCTGCTGGTGAGGTCATAGCAGCCTGTGTGGAGGCGATAACACCCGAGTCCTTGTGCAGTGAGAGGGGACGTCTTCCAGGCTGGTGTTCAGTGAAACTGCCCCCGCACAGACAGGTAGCCCCGAAGACCACAGGAATCCCGCAGGGCACAGCGGGTCCTCCTTCACCGGCTGGGCACTGGGCGGTGCTGGTGGGGAGCACCAGGGCGCGTGGCTGGAGGGGCTGGTGGTTGGCTGAGAGCCCTGCGGACTCCGCAGAGGTGTTGGGCTTCGTTCTGGAGGTAAGGCTTTGGGGGAGCTTTGAGAGGGATCCCCCTCCTCGGCTGGAGCTTTAGTACAGTCACTCGGCTGTTGTGTGGCGGTGGACTGGAAGCCAGACCGTCCGACACAAGGCTGCCAGCGGGCAGGGTGAAGACTAGTCTGTCTCCCGCAGGGCAGCACTGTGGGCCGTAGCTATGAAGGAAGGAGGAGCAGTAGGACTTAACGCTGGGGCTGTAGCACGCTGCGGACACCTGACCATTGCTTCCCGACCAGCCGGGAAGTGCTGGCGAATGCTAACGCCATTCTGTGCGGGATGAGGCTGGGAAAAAGCTCTACGGCAGAGCAAAAGGGCAGGAATAAAACATCCCGACACGTCCAGAAGCAACACGGAGTGTTTCCCACTGTGTCTGCCCTTGTGCACTGTGCACGCACGTCTTCATTTTCTCTGTCAAAGGCAATTATTTATAAAGTGCTGCCCCTCCCCCCAGCATCTGGATGTGTGGAGTTGCACAGATAAAACATCTGGGTTTAGGCCTGAGGTTTTGTCTCTCCTTCCAGATGTTTGGCATCCCATTGACAAAGCCTGTGAGTCTTTGGGAAGACTCATCTCATAAAACTAGGTGCTAAACAGGGCTTGAGCCTGCGGAGGAATTGGAAGGGGTATAAGAAGGAATGAACCCCACACACAGGTGCTGTGAAATAACCAAACCAATTATGGATCCGAGGGTCTGAGAATTTTTCTGGTTGACCAAAAGGGATCTAAACAAGCACATTTAGGCTTCTTAGGAGTATGTTTTTCAGGTGAATATTTGCTTTGAACAACCAGGGCTGGGAGGTCCAGGGAGATTAAAATGTTATGCACCTGGAGGGGTTCTCCAGTTGAATTCAAGTCTATCATTTAACTTGGCTGGCTGACAAAGGAGCCAAGAACTAGAAGGTTGAGTTCATTCCCTCCTCAATAGCGCTTTTCATTACAAAAATACTTTCTCGGCTTTTTGATGAACTCCTTGTGATCTTTTGTAAGAGAACGATCCACAGAGCATCTGGGCAATCATTTAAATACAGGAATTATCCACAAACTTGAGAAAAGTACAGCTTCATTACACACGGGGCAGAGAAACACCGGAGAGAGAAAATGCCAACACTGTTGATACATTGAGTCAACACTCTCAGGCATTCCTGCAACTGGGGGTGTGTTAGTTCCTTTTCTATACCCTCTTGCTGCCCCTCTGCACCAGAGTTTCCCTTGGATCTTCAAATGTCTGTATCTTTGGGCGGGTTGGGGGATGTGACTGGGCTCCGTCATGCCACAGATGCCCTGGAGTTCTGCAGGCTGCCTCCGTGGACTGGAGATGTCCCCTCTCTCACCCCCCTCCTGGGTGTCTCCCCCGAGGAGTGTCTTTGCTGAAAAACCACTCACCCTGGGCACTGCCCCCGGGCGGAGGGCATCTCTGACCAGCTCCATTCCTCTCCCGGAACGGCTTCCTGTCAAGGCAAGATTGCTTTATTTTCTAATTTTGATATTATTAGCAAATACATGGAATGGGAAATAAAATTAATCAGTCTGTGCTTGTGAAATTACCTCCTGTTTACCTCAGCCTTGTAGCGATCCCCCCCACCCACAGGGGTTATTTTAATTAACAGCGTGAATTTTCGGTAGTTTAATTTATTTTATGATTGTGTAAAAATACTCCTTTGTAAGGGTTTATATATAACTAGCCAGCTAATTAGCAGTAATATTTTAACAACAGCTGTAGAAGCAGGGAGGCCCATGAAACTGGCTTCTCCCTTCAGACCCCCACAATATTTATCGGTGTCTCCCCTTATCAGCTCTAGCCGAAGGCAGCCAGGAGGGTGGTGTGAACATCACATCATTAAAAGGGAAGTACGCTTTCCAGTTCCCCTCTCTCCTGACATGAAGAACTTCCTAAAGACTTCTGCGTCTCCAAGCTTCTGATTCGAGACCGTCTCCGTGGCTTCCAGTCTTGCAAAGGCTCTTACATATTCCTTGCGGGCCTCAACAGAAGACAGATCCTTCTGGAAAATCATAAGGAGTCTTACAACAACATGATGTTGAACTAATAAGTCACTGGTATTTGTACCGTACTTTCCATGGGTACAAAGCATTTTAACATGGATGGAAGTGAACCTTGCGTTCATTTAACTTACTGGGATTGGAGTATGAAATGGGGGAGAGAGAGGTATGCAGGGGTGGGGGAGAGGGTGGGAGGAGATGGTGCGGAGACACAGACATGAGATTCAGAGAGAGAAAAAGCAAGAAGACAGGTGCCACAACCCTTCCCTCTACAGCTCACACACCCCGCGGTCAGCACCCCTCCGCTCCTGCCTTGTCACCAAGCGGGGTTGCGATGGGGCTCGGGAGGGTGAGAGGACGTACGTGGAGAGGACTGAGAAACAGATGTGTTGCGGGACCAGCAGGCTCGAGTGTTCCCATTGCACCTCGTTTCCGGTGTGTGCTCATGGGCCACCTTGAGTGAAAATCCAGCGTTCCAAGTTCCAAGAAAAGTGGTTGGTTTTCCTCACCACATGTTTTCATTCCCAAAGGCAAGCCAATTGCTTGCTCTGGAGCTCGCCACAAATTCTGTTCGCACAACTCTTTCCCCCTGATGTGTGTAGGGCTTTTATTCGAGCCCCTGAAGACGTGTGTGATCCTTCTTAGCCTGATTTTATATCCCTAACCTAATTTTAGAGATAGGGACACTAAGGGCCGGAAAAGTGAAGTGACTCGCCCAGGGTCACATGGAAAGGTGTGGTAGAGAGGCAGCCCGAGTTCCACTCGGCTCTGAAGCGTCCGTGTTGTGTTGTCTTAGAGCATGTTGGGAAGCCTCGCCTGATTTTCCCGGAGAGAACACCCCAGTCTGTCTTCTCTGCACCGCAGCCCTCCCCCTCGAGTAACACCACCAGTCCCCGTTTTCTTGTCGGGGTGCATTTGTACATTATTGCTCCCACCGGACTGCGAGCCCTGTGCCTGCAGAATCTCCTTGGACCTAGCTTGGCGCCTGGTCCATAGTAGATGCTCCGCAAATAACAATTGTGCGAATGAAAAAAACCAGTCAACTCTGACTTTCCAACACAAACGTCTTCAGAATAAGGAGTCAACATTTCTGATCAAGTGCTTGTTGTTCAGCTCCTTATACTAATAGTTGTGTCTAAAATACTACATATGCCATGGAGGTATAGTGCCTGAAACCAGCGCCCAGATGTTAATTATCCTTATGTTCTTAACTTTAGTGAATTACAGGAAATTTATCTATAAAAAGTACAATGCAAAAATTTCCAAAGAGTGTCTAAATCAATAAAATGTGGGGAATCAGTAAACACACACACACACACACACACACACACACACACACCTGGTGAGATCAGATTTGCTTAAGAGATCTGGAGGGGGAAATGCCCAGTGAGGGGATAGGTAAATGTTCTTAAGAAATGGAAACCGCCCTGGCCAGTTTGGCTCCACGGTTAGAGCATCAGCCTGCGGACCAGGGAGTCCTGTGTTTGGTTCCTGCTAAGGGCACGTACCTCGGTTGCAGTTTGTCCCCGGCCCCGGTTGGGGTTGTACAGGTGGCAACCAATCGATGTGTCTTTCTCACATCGATGTTTCTCCCTCTCTCCCTCCCACTCTATCTGAAGATAAATGCAAAAATATCCTCTGGTGGGGATTGAAAAAAAAAAAAGGAAAAAAGAAATGGAAACATTTTTGTGCTATATAATCACTCCCATGACCAATATAACGATGTATGTTAGTAAATCACTTTGTATTTCACTTCCTGCAGAGACATGGAGAGTCAGACAGAGGAAAAGCAAGACAGAGACAACCCCTCCCTCTCTAGCCAGCACAAACCCACAGCATGCTCTTTGCTCTTTTCCACACCTCCATTGTCACCAAGCACCTATTTGCTCTTTAGGGTTTGGGTTCGAGGATGGGGCACAGGAGCAGGGAGGCTATGTACCCAGCACCTTAGCAGTGTTTAGCACACCGTAGGCACTCAATATATGTTTGATGGAAGACTGATCTCTTTGGCTTTCAACATAATCCTTCAAGGTGGGTATTGTTATTGTCTCTGTTTGGCCAATGAAGTTACTATTTCTGATGAAAGTTCCCCCGCTAATCGGTGATAGAGTCAGGAATCCAACCCACATCTTGTCATACCAAAGTCTGTGCTTTTTTATTTATTGTAAACTAGCATCACTAACAAAGCGTGTATGTATGTGAATATATAATAACTAAGTGTAAAGTACGCTGGTGGTGATATTGAGAACATAGGACCATGTAGTTGTCAGAGATAAGGCTCTGTAATTGGACCAGCTTGGATTCAGATGTTGATTCTGCCTTATTATTATCTTGACTCACAGTTATTATCTGTTTGTCTCTGTGCAAAGTAGCTAACCTCTCTGTGCATCAGTCTCCTCATCTCTAAAGTGGAAGCAATAGCAGCATGTCTCACGAGTTGTCTTGAGGATTATAGGAGATGAGGCCATTGGCGCAGAGTCAGGGCTCACTGGGGACAGGTCCTGACTCTGTCCCTAACTGCAGTGTGGGCTTCCTGGGTCATACTCTCCTTATCTGGAAAGTGACAGGCTCGGTGACATGACCCGTAAGGCCCCTTCCGACTCTAAGATCAGAGGTCCTGGCATAATTTGGGGCTGTATCACATCCACTGTGATTCACCTCAGTATTTCTAAAATGTTTTTATTTTCTGGTTAAGTGAGAAAATAATAACATGAAGTGGAAAGAGAGGAGAAAAGAGGAGTTGTAAGAGCATCGGTGAGGGATGCACGCAGGAGTGGGTATCATGTGACCGGTACTAAATGGACCATAATGGGTATTGAACTCCATTTGGTGTGTAACAGTAGGTGAGCCCTTGGCCATATGAAACTCATATCTATATATCACCTTTCCCCAAGCACCATCTCAATTAATGAGCACGGAATGAGGGAGGGAGATACGGCTGGGCAGAGATAACGGGAGAGAATATGAGAAATACCAGGATGATGCTGTAATTAAAGGAAAACCAGCTCCGTGCGTTTCTTGCGTTGCCTGTTAAGCAGCATGAAGCAAGAACTGTTATGGAAAGTAGATCGCGAAAGCGACATTTCTTTAAAAATCTTTAAAAAAAAAATCAAACTTGGGATTTCTATTGATGGGGAAACAATAACGTGTTAGATAATTCTGAGGTTCTCACGGCAAGAAAAACAATAATTGCACTTTGTGTTTTATTATAATAATAGGTTCCCGGCTAAATGCACAAATCTAATAAAATCATAATACCAAGTGACAATGGGCTTCATGAATTGGAAATGGAATGAATTTAAATGTTTTTGGCACCTGCCACCCAGTTCCCCAATAATAAGATCTATAATTTCCTGAGAAGGTATGCACACCTCCGGTGCACTGAGCTCTGTCGAAGGGCCAAACGGCGGGTTTCAGTGTTCGTGTCTCTGATGGGCCCCCGCAGGCCTGCTCCGCCGCGCCCGGTCCTTTTGCCATTCAAAAGCATTGAGAGGACTCAGGTAGATTTGGTGACTTTTAAAGGGATTTTTGACCATGTAATTAGCTGTACAGGACCAGAAAATGGTGAGTCACCCCAGACTTACCCGAGTGTCTTGGAGGCGCTGGGTGTCACACACGCATGTTGAAAGTGCTCTCTGCGCAGCAAATGGAGCGGGACATGTTCGCGAGTGTCGGTGAGGCCCAGGGCACAGAGCAACAAAGCTGCTGCTGCGATCTGAGTGGCAGTCGTGCAAGTTCCGTGGGATTTCCCCGAGTGCAGGTTCCAGGAGTGGGTGGGGCACGTGGGCTCAGAGAGATGCGGTTTCATTGATTTGCTCAGACTCTTGCTTCCTGACAAGGCCTTTAGGCCTAAAGCTGCATTTCCACGTACAACCCAGGGTCCATGAAAGTCCCCTTTCTTCCAAAAAAGGGGTGTCATCATTGGTGGGGCAGACATCAGGTTGGATTGCATTTGACAACTCTCCTAGGGCCAAGTCCCCGGGGCAAAGATGGAGAAGCCACCAGGAGTGTCTTCTGCCTTTAGATGCATCTTGGTCACCCCTCCCAG
Source organism: Molossus molossus (assembly GCF_014108415.1). Lineage (NCBI taxonomy): Eukaryota > Metazoa > Chordata > Mammalia > Chiroptera > Molossidae > Molossus > Molossus molossus. The sequence continues at coordinate 16,423,561 of NW_023425344.1, read as the reverse complement.
ACTCCGTGGCACCACGTGGGTGGCTGTTGATGGCGAGGCCTGAACCCGGAAACTGCAGTCTCCTTACAAAGCTCCCAGGTGCATGACAAGGTCTCAACACTGTTGGCTCAGCACTAGAAACCAGCCGTAGGTGTACCTCCCCGACCTCTCTTCCTCCTGCATTCAGGATAGACCAGCCCACAGCAGGGCTCTTGGACCTTTGGATGTTGACGGTAACTTAATTGTTAGGGGTGAGGGTTTGAGACAGTTTGAGATAGAAGACTCCCCCACTCTGTCCCCCAACATGGCATAACACTTCCTGTTTTCCTTCAGCCTGGGGACCGCAGTTCAGTTGAGCTGAGTCACCTGCCTCCGATCGCTCCCTTATCAGCTGCGGAGGAGTCTACCTTGACTTTGCCCCCAGTCTCATTTAATTAGATATAAGCCTACCTCAAAGTCAATTCATTCTGTTTCTTAACATTGACCGCAGTTTCTCTTTTGGCTAACTCCTTGCCTCTCCCTGTGATTGAAGCCATGGAGGTTGATAATTCATTTTGTTCCGCCATTATTGATTTGGTGGCTCTGGTCCAAAATTGGAAAATTTCTCTCCACGTTGCTCTTGCCCTTGGTTTTCACAAAGACATTGCATAAAACGAAGGGTGTAGGTCAGAAATAGAAGCGTCAGTGCTACTTTAGGGTATGAGGGTCCACTTTCAATCGTGAAAGAGGCTTATTGTTAATTACAGAGATTTCCAAGGGTATCACACACTCCTCATGCGGTGGCTGGGAAGAAATCCTCCTTACAAATGCTTTCTAAACTGAGAATGGATCTGAAAGACCATTGTCTGCCCTCACGCAGAAATTATTCCCTCATAAAGGACTTGGGTAAAGGTTTTCAAGGTACCTTTATGTGAAAGATAAACTATATTAAGGGCCCGAGAGCTTCTGCTCACCACATTTGTACCGGAGGTTTTCTCACTTGATTCTTATAAATGTCAGTTTCCCAGGAGAGTTTCTTGGAGTTGCTGCCTCGTTTGCATGAAGGATTCTGAACCCCAAAGTAGCTACTTCTCCGACATGCTTTCCTTTTATTCTGGGTACGTTGGTGGGTGTCAAGTGTCCCCTGGATCATAATGAGATTACCGATGGGCTTTTATTTACATCGTCTTAAAAAAAATCTGCCCTGAACGAGCAAGGATTTGTGTTGGGGGGCTCTTGTGGGGGCGTGAATTGCTTCATGATTCCTCCAGCAGGTGATTTTTTAAAATATTGCAAATAGTTGGAATGTAGGCTTAGCCTTAGGGGAAAAAAGGGAAAACCCTGTTTTCTTTGCTTCATTTCCCCAGTTAGTAGGCAGGCTGAGTCAGGGACCCCGTAGGGCGTTGATAGGACGGCGTGGAAGAGTGGAAATGAGCAGGACGCGGTTTTCCTCGCGTTACCTGACTTCCACGTGCGGACGGGCCCTTGGAACGAGCGCCTGAGCACGGTGCAGTACGTACGCATCTGCTTCCCTCCTCGGAAAGCAAAGACGGAACCCGGGGCATGGTCTTATATCTTTAGAAAACTGGTAGTAGACGCCTCCCAGAGACACTGATTCTAAGTAAAGCTCCGTTCCCCCCCTCCCCCTTCCCATCTAGTCGGATACTGTGGGACTCTGAATAAAACAGGCCTGGATTGCCAGCTTGCTCATTGGCTTAGCGATCGACTAGGCCTTGACCTCACGCCTGTAATGAGCTCAGCCTCCTGCAATCAGATCATGCAATCAGATCATGCAATCATAACCCAAAAAAGTGTTTTCCTGAAGCTAGGTAGAGAGCCCAGAGATGGAAACACCACCCAAGGCCTTTCCAAACATCCCCCTCCCGTCAGTCACGACTGTTATAACACAGGTAGCTCAAAGATGCTTATAAGCCTCGCTGACTGTCAACTACCAACATATCCAGCCCGAATCAGGAAAACTCTTACTGCGTTAAGTATTCTGGCTCAGTGCAGCAGAATCCAAATCTGCCCATTGTGCTTTCGTTTCAATAGGCCCTTTAGATTCTTAATTACAACACGGGCTAATTATGCAGTCCGAGTTCTGAGCCACGCTGGATTGGCACAGCACGCCTTCCTCCTCACCGTCTCCCTGCCATGATCGGAGTGGTTCCCCCAACCCTGTGAGGCAAGTTTGAACGCTCAGCCGCACAGTCCCTGTGCTCTCCGAGTTCCGTGCCCACTCAGATCCTCCCTTCTGGTGCAGGTCAGGGCTTGGTCCTCTGTAACTTCTCAGGCTGGAGCCATTTAAATTCTGCTTTTGATTGTATCCTACCTCTTCAAGTTATCCTGTGAGTGTTTTGACTTTTTGGTCTTTAGCTCCAGCTTCTTAGGCTCTTATTTATTTATTTTTTAAACCTGCGTGACCATCAAAGCTAATTTATAGAAAATCTCATTGACCACAAGGTAGCTGTGTTCTGGAGAGAGAAGAGACCTGTTTGGAAGGTCTTCAAATGGGGGTATTCACCAAACCTGATGCGCGTGTGTGTGTGTGTGTGTGTGTGTGTGTCCTCAGTGCAGACCACCAAGGGGCTCTCCAGCTTACGGGGACTTTTGAGTTTGATATGTAGGATCTTCTCCATCTATGCATTTGCTCCAGCTTGGCCTTTAGGTGTTTGGTTTCAGTTTTATTGATTATGTCCTCTGAATCCAATTGAGAGAAAGAAGAGAGCGAAGGAGGAAGGAAGGGTGAAAGGAAGAGAGAGAGAGAGAGAGGTTTTTGGTACTATGAAAGGCTTATGATACATGAACGAGACACAGTATCACATCATATTTGCTTGGTTACTGAGTGACTGGTCAGAATATACTTGTACCTTTGTTTCAAGTTGGAGAGGAAATTCTCCAATCTCATTTTATTTGCATATTTCTCCAAGTGAGAGAAACTTCCTGGGCTGTGCCTACAAATTCCAAAGACACATTATTTCTGGGCTTTATTCAAGAAGAAAGGGGGCCAAGGCCACATGGAAAAGCAGACGGCACTGGCCTCTCCAGCCCTGGGACCCTGGAGCGGCCTTGGGTCCCATTCCAGCCACCACCGGACGTTCTCCGTCAACTTCTGCTTCCCTAGATGGCCGTCCGTTCATCTCCTCATCACTTACCTGCCTCTGACCCCTGTCCTTGGAGGTCTGCTTTCTGCCAGCCAGATCTGGAGACATATCCGTGCGAGTGTTAGAAGCTACTAATAACCCACATGTCTCCCCTTCTAGATAACCTATTTGCATGTTAACAGAATCCTTCTAGAGACAATGCCCTACCAAAAAGATGGTGCTCATGGTTCTCTGTATAAGCAGAAGAACCAAACTGATTTCACCTGGAATAGCAGCAAGTCTTTGTCAGTTTTTAAAAAGTACACACACACACACACACACACGCACACACACGCACACACACGCACACACATTTTTGCCTCCCCCGCCCCTGGGTGGATAGCTTATTGATCCCAGCAGCTGCTGAATTTTTATATGCCATTTATGATTGTTCCCGTGATATAGTGAAATATTCAAGGCAAATTTGATCAGTGTTTCTTAAAAAGGTCAAGTACTTCTATATAACTTGAGTCTGAAGACGTTCCAAGATGTTCCCTGCCAGTCCAAAGGGAGTCGGACAGGCCCGTGTAACCGGTGGACGCACTCGTGGAGGGCTGGCGACGTGGCGGTGAGGAGTGGGCGCTCCGTGGTTCTGCCTCAGTGGTTCTCCTGCCTGGAGAGCTGTGGGGATGGGCACCGAGCCGCCCCCCGGGTCCCTCACCTGTGCAGGTAGGCAGGTGCGATTCCGCCCCGGGATGTTCCCAGGGTCTCCCTCCTCTCCCGAAGGAAGTGCAGGGTGGAGTCTGACGACGAGAGCAGCTGGTCAGCTCCAGCCTAATCCAGTCATGTCACATGCTGATCCGCCGGTGATTTCATTGTCAGACTGAAAGACAGACGGAGACAGACATCAGCAAAGTGTTTCGTGGTGACCTGGAAGGTTATGTAGTTGAAGACAGCCACAGAAAGGCAGACAGTGTATATACCATTTTGTGTGAATTTGAAAAGGTTTTCTCTTAAATTGAGGGGAAAACAGGTAGAAAAGAGACCAAATGTAGGGCTATTTTCTTTGCTAGAATAGTGGTTACTTTTTTTCCTCTGGAAAATGAACAGGTTACTATCTAGGTCTTTGTGTTTCTCTCCCTCGACTTCGTTGTGTCTTGTCAGTTTCACTTGGGCACTTTTATATTTGAAAACACAAGGACCGGATTTGGAGTTGGCAAAATCCAAAAGATAAAAAGTATGTGGCCCAAATACCCAAGTAATATTTAGTGGCAACCTCATTCTTAGGAAGAAATAATATTTCCATAAGGGAAAACTGAGTGGAAGTTTCTGGAAATAAGTATTTGACTTCCCCCACAAATTTCCGCTTAACAGCTAATCTGGGGACAATTGCAGTTCCCTCTCCGGAGGCCTTTTTATCTGGGGTGAAGTTCCCCCGTGAACTCTGTTTCCCAAGGTTTCTGGTATTGAGCCCTTTCGACGGGCCGCTCGGGCATGATGGCGGGTCCTCTGCGCTGGGAACCCTTGGGAGAGAGATCGGGCCAGACGGCAACATGCCTCGTGTCTGTCTGAAATGTCGGCTGTCAGGGCTCTGAATGGTCTAGAGTTTTTAGTGGGATTTATAGATCAAGATCCCCAGAGACACGATGTGCAGGGCACTAAAGCTGCCACCCTGCTGTCACAGAACGAGTGAATAGTGGACTCAGGGTTTGCACCTCCGGTCCTTTGCCAGACCAGCTGGCCCTTCAGCTCATCCCTGCGGTGTGAGCCGCGCTTCAGGGCGGTTGGTTGTGGAGTGTCAGAACCCGAGACCAAGGCCGTAGGACAGGGCTGGGTGAGAAGGGGACTAGGGGCCTAGACTATGGACATAAACATTCTCTTGAGCCCGGCTGGTGTGGCTCAGTGGCTGAGTGTCGACCCCTGCACCAAGAGGTCAGCAGTTCGATTCTCGGTCAGGGCACATGCCCAAGTTATGGGCCAAATCCCCAGTGGGGGGCATGCATGAGGCAGCCAGTCGATGTTCTCTCTCATCGATGTTTCTCTCTCTCTCTCTCTCCTTCTCCCTTTCTCTCTCCAAAATCAATAAAGAAAAAAATAATTAAAAAACAGAAACAAAAACAAAAAGCATTCGCTTGAAAGCACTACAGAGCGTTTTCCTCTCTGACTGCGTTGGATCTTTTGCTATTGGTTCTCCATTCCTCTTCCATATCTGAGGAGTGCTTTCAGATTACAAACTTGCAGGGACACCCTGACGTGTCGAACAATAAAACCTTTTCTTATTCCACACGTTTGGCGATCTGTCTGGTGCCCTTCCCTTCCCTGTGCCTCTGCCCAAGGGGTACCGCCCCCTGATCAACACCCCTCCCCCATGTTTCATACCCTATTTTGGAATCCGCACTGAGCCAGTTCACTTGACAGGCACAGTGGGCTGTTACTTCTGTCGAAACTAACGGGCTGTCTCAGGATGGCGAGATGCGAGTTCCCCGTTCGTTTTCCCCCACTTCAGATCCTTCCTAACGTCTGCCGTGGGCTCCCTCCCTCTTCCCATGCTGCCCAGTGTCATTCTGCTGTGGAATCTGGCGTTCCCAGATTTCCCCCCGCCTCTTGGTGTGCACTCGTGGTGCAAGTTAGAGGCCAGATCCTGGGATAAAGGCAGGTGCTCGATGGGGTGGGGCCAGAGCTACCAGGTAGGGGCTATGGAACGGTGTGTTCTGCTCACTGCCCCACTGCCAACCAGCTGATGACCTCTGGTAAGTCAATTCATATCCCTCATCCTCACAACCCTCATCTTTGGAAGTGAAGCGATCCGTGAGAGAGTTAGCTGACTCCTGTTGGGCTCAGACCCTCGTTCTACCCGTGTCTCCCCCCGAGGAAAATCTAGAGGACCAGGAGAAGAATCCCCAAAGTGTATGTGGGGGGCTTTTACTGTTTGGGGTTCATTTCACAGGCAGCTAGGGATTTGAAGATGATTCTTCTTGCTCCAAAACATATGCTCATTTAGATACGTGTGCGGCCGCGTAGGAATGACGATGGATGACACACTTGGAACTTGTCCCTAAGAGCAGCACTGGCATCCATAGGATTGCAGGGGTGATAACACCCAGCTTCCAGTCGAAGAGATGGAAATGGCACTTCCTTTGGAAGTGAGCGAGGTGGGGAGGGCCTTGGCTGCCACCTGTGGCGATGCGCTTCGCTGGTGGTGCTGGGCTCTGGGACCCTGGTGCGTTTCCAGAAATGCCTCCAGCCACCATGCTGTCTCTGCAGCAGAACAGGAACTCCCGCGACCAGGAGGCGCCCAAGGAACAGAGGCCTCCCTGCTGCTAGCAACAGGTGCTCTGAGAAAGGTTCCTTTTGAGGGAATATCCAAATGGGTCCCACTCAGACTGCACGTAGAAGCACCTGGAAAGCTTTAAAAAGTCCAGGTATGCAGGCTTCACACCCAACCAATGAAATGCGCTCTGGGAGTGGGGCCCAGGTAGTCAGTACATTTGACAGCCTTGCGGGTTATTCCGATGTGCAGCCAAGGGCGAGAAGCACTCGTTAGAGACTTTGCTTTCCAAAGTGTGGGACTCTCTTGGGGAGCCAGTAGAGGAAACAGTGGCAGACTCAGGAGCCTAGGCATTGCAGCCTGGGGTTCTGCATTTTAAATTCCCCACGTGACCCTGACCACCCCCACTAGCAAACAAAGAGATGGGCTTTGGTGAAGAATATATGCCTTTGAGGACACTAACAATGCAGCCTTGATTGGTCAGTGATAATTCTTATCAGTTGTGATGGGTGCTGCTAGGCAGCGTTGGATCGAAGCTCAGAGCTGACCTGCACTGCGGGGGGCTGCCATTTTCCCCCCTGGGTTTTGAACAAATGGAGAAATAAAGGAGGCCAAGTGGAGGCCACATCTCGTCTTTATTCCGCTGGAGCTGATACCAGGCTTGGCCGCGCCAGGCAGATGGCCCATCACTGACGCCCCAGATGAGGTCAGTGGATCCACCTGGTCATGGCAGGATGCCCCCCACACCATCAGTGGCGCTGGCTGGACAGCCAGTATCCCGAGGGCGTTTCATGCCCAGGATGGAGCTGAGCTGAGCTCAGCAGGCTCAGTTGTTCTTCCCAGATTCAAGCAAAATGAGTCCTTCACCTGCCCCACTGGAATGGGATGGGGAAGGCAGCTGTTTCCTAGGGAAACACTTCCCCATGGAAACCGGGAGTAGGGAAAGCTGTTTCTGTCAATCATTAGCCAGCCCGGTGAAGTCATGCCATGCCTCCCACCCCATTTGTACTTCCATGGTGTGTGGGTTTGTGTGCTCGCTGTCCTCCTCCCCGGAATCTGCCCTCCGGTTCGTCATTCGTGTCTGATTTTCTCTGTCGGGTGCAAGGCCCCTGGAGTGATCACACAGGTTGGGCTTTGGAGGTCTGGGGTCCGAGCTGAGGTTTGGGTTGGGGTGGTACGGGCCGGCTCTCTCTCGGTGGAGTGCCTGCCCTTCGTGATAAATCCTCCCTGTTTAAACACCTACAGCGCTTTCTGTTTCTGTGACTGGACCATGACTGATAGAGTTGGTATTTTACATTTGCCATTTCATCGAATCTTCCTGGATTTCTTTGTGTTATTCTATTTCCATTTTACAGATGAGGCCACAGAGATGTAGAAAGGGATTTGCTCAAGGTTATCTTTCTAGAGGTGCTGGAACTGAGGATTCAAACCCAGTTCTGGCTGAGTGCAAAGACGCGGTGCCCCCGTTTCCTGCGTCCCCTCCCTGCACAGAATGAGGAGCCCAGAGAGGGGTTTTTCCTTTCCTCTACGGACAGCGACGATGTGGGAGGGAGACTGATCACATCTGTTCCCTGCACACGGTCTCAGCTCCTGCCCTTGTGCATTTCACTGTCTGTGGACATCACGCAGTAGTCACAGGCCTTGGAGCTGGGGGCCGGATCCAGATCATCCGGCCCAGCAGCCTGCCTCCCGGCAGCCAAACGCTCATTATCTTTATTTCTCCGAGAGAGACTGCCGAGCACTGACAGGTTGTGTGACTCGCCCAGGATGACACAGCGAGGAAGTGGGAGTGGGGGCCCAGGCCCCAGGACTTCCGGGGGCGACTTCAGCTCCCTCCAAACATAGAGCCAAAGAAATCACCCCCAAAGGAAAGGCCGTGAGGTAGCTTTGCCAGGATCGTTCCCGAGGAGCTAATTCTTCACGTTGAAGCAGCCGGCCCACCCACTTTGAAGGCAAGGGCGGGGAGAGCTGGGACGGGAGGTCCCCACCGCATCCGTCTGCCCTCTGCACGTGTCCTCCTCATCCCCACTGCTGGTGAGCGGCCCTCCCACCTGCCTGCTCCAGGCCTGCGGAGCAAGGGCCTTGGCACCCTTCCTATTCCACGGCAAACAGGTATTAAGAAGCCTCAGGCTGAATCGACAGCATGTGATGCGGGAGGCTGGGCGCCCTTGCCCACGACCAGATTTCTAATTTCCACCCAGCCCACAGCCCCGGCTGGGATGAGTGTGTTTTAGACGAACATGCAGGCAGTCGTCCTGTCGCTGGTGTGCACAGTGTCAGAACACGGCAGGTTCGGACACGTGCTCTTAGTTTGGCTTAGCGAGGAAGGAGGGGTTGGGGAGACACCCAGACCTCCGCAGGGGGTGACTTACCCCGATGACGCGGGGCTCAGAGCCGGCTCTCACCTCAGGTCCTCACCGTCCTGCTCATCCCTGATTTATACGTTCTCCTTTCTTTTATTACATTATTAGTGTTACTGCTTTAGCCTTCTCTCTCCTTGTTTTTCCCGTTCTGTTTTTAATTTTTCTGTTCTTTGACCATTTGTTCAGATGTCCCTTCAACCTAAACTTGTCTGTGGGAAACTCTGCTTGAATACCTAATGACTGCACACTTCTCCATCCCTATAGCAGACTCTTGGTCTTCTCCATCCGAACCTCCTTCTCCCACAGCCTTCTCCGTCTCAGCTCACAAAAGCCCATTTTCCTTTCGTTCAGGCCAGAGAACGTGGGGCTACCTTGGCGCTTCTCTTCCTATCACACACCACATCTAATCCATTTGCAAATCTTACGGGATCCATTTCTAAATATCCGCAGATCCAATCACTTTTCACTACTTTTTAATCATCACCTTGGTTCAAGTCTCTCAGCTGGATTACTAGAATAGACTTTAGGCTGGTCGCCCTGTTTCTTCTCTTTGCTTTAGGGAGTATTCTTAACACACCAGCAGATCCGGTTAACACTGGTCAGATCACGTCACCCTTGTGCTCCAGACTGGTCAGCAGCTCCCCATCTTACTCAGAGGGACACCTTTAGTCTTAGGCTGGTTTCTGAGGCCCGACCCCTCCATTCCGTCTCTGACCCGTCTGCAGTGGCTTTCTTGCCGGCCTTTGAACAGCCTTACACACTCCTGCCTCAGGGCCTTTGAATGTGCTTTTTCCCTGCCTCCACGGCAACCTCCCGGCATCCTTCTCATTTTTGAATACCTGTCCTGTTCCTACTGCCTTATCTTCATTCTCCTCCTCTATCTTTGGAGCCCAACTGTCTTCTGTCCAATGTGGCAAGAGGTCCACAGTCTACCTGAGGTCCCCAATTCTACCTTAAGGGTTTGGTTTGGTTGTAGGCTTCCCCCCAACCCACGGCTGCTTTCAGGAGTGGATGTCCTCAAGGATTCGACTGCCCCCTCCTCCTCACCTCTGCCCCTGCACAGTCTACTGCGATGTAAGGAGGAGCTAAGGATGAACAACTCTTTTTTTTTTAATTTTTTTATCCTCACCCGAAGACATTTTTCCATTTTTTGTTCAGGTAGAGTGGAAGGGAGAGAGAGGAACAGAGAGAGAGAGAGAGAAACATCGATGTGAAAGGAACACATCGAGTGGCTGCCACCCGCATAACCGACCAGGGCCGGGGACAAACTGCCAACCGAGGTACACGCCCTTAGCGGGAACCGAACCCGGGTCTCTCGGGACCGCAGGCCGACGCTCTAACTGCTGAGCCAAACCGGTCAGGGCACTATTTTTTTTTCAATCCTCACCTGAGGACTTTTTTTTCCATTTTTTGTTCAGATAGAGTGGGAGAGAGAGAGAAACATCGACATGAAAAGGACACATCAAATGGCTGCCACCCGCATGACCAACCAGGGCCAGGGACAAACTGCAACCGAGGTACATGCCCTTAGCGGGAACCGAACCCGGTTGTCTCTGGACCTCAGGCCGACACTCTAACCGCTGAGCCAAACTGGCCAGCGCCACACTATTTTTAATGACTACATGCTACAGTGTTTTTGTTTTTTATCATAGCATGCTACTGATTTTAAGATGTACCATTTCTTTCATAACAGCTTTTCAAAGAGGAAAAGAAATATTACCACTTTAAAGGTGTACTCTGAATGCACTGTGCAGTCTGATTTCAGAAATGTTGTGAATTCACTAACAAAGGTGTCTTAAAATTGAGGAAAGTAACAGTTCACAGCATGTATATTTATTTTACATTTACATTTACTTTACATCTACATTTGCATAATTTCCTAAAAATAACACTGCTGTGGAATTCTATGCCTATAGCTTGTGTCTTTTGAATTGTTTCCTTGGTATAAATTCATGGGGTACAAGCAACCATTATTTATGATTTTGAAGCATGTTGCCATGACGTTTTTCGAAAGGGCTAAAAATTTTAGCTTGTTACCCAAAATGTATACTTGAGTATCTGTGCTTAGTGGCAACTCTGCCAGCATTAGGTTTTATCATTTTTTGTTTTGTTTTGTTTTGTTTTCTAACTTAAATCCATAGACGGTTTATGTGCATTGTTATGATTTTCTGGGAGGTGGTATAAGATACATTAGCAGCAAATTTAATGATATGTCTAAACTGCTAGTAAACGGTGTTGATATTGACAAGGTGGTATGAGATGATCTTATTTAGACGACAGAGACTGGAATTTGTTCTTCATAGTGCCTGCCTTTGGCTGGAGTGGAGGAGAAGATTCAATGAATAGAATTTTCGCAAAAGAAAACCAATGTTTGTCTCTGAGAACAAATCTAATTAGACTTTTGCCATTACCCAAGGTACTACAGTCGAACCTTGGGATTTTCAAGAATTTCTTTTTTAAAAAAAATCCTCACCTGAGGATATTTTTTCATTGACTTTTAGATAGAGTAGGAGGGAGGAAGGGAGAATGAGAGAAAGAGAAACTTCAATGTGAGAGAGGCACATCGACTGGTGTCCTCCTGCATGACCCTGACAGGTACCGGGGATTGAACCTGCAACCCAGGTATATGCCCTTGACCGGGAATCGAAACCATGACCCTTGGATCCTCAGGTCGATGCTCTAACCACTGAGCAAACCAGCCAGGGCTCAAGAATTTCTTTTGGGAGTTTTGATACTACTTGTTTCTGTTATAGAATATATAAAGAGGAATATATAAATTTAGTTAAATTACTTTGAACATATGCTAATAATAGCAGCAAACAGTAATAGATGGCACGTACCATTTCCCGGACAAAAATTGTAATCACTTTGTACACTCATTGAATTCTTACAATGACCCCCACGAGATAGGTATTCTTCTTCTTCTTCTTCCCATTGATGGATGAGGAAATTGAGACACAGAGAAGTTAACATATCTAGTAAGTTAAAACACTGAAATACCAAACAAGAAATTTGGCTTTGAGCCTGTTTTGTTAACCATCCAAAGTTACTTACTTCATCTTTTGCAAGTGTAATGCACTGTGGTATAGACAGGAGGCTGGAGAGGTTGATGGAGACGCTAGATCCTGGAGGATTTTCTACTCGGAGGATTTTCTATACTGAGGAGCTCACGTCCCAGGTCTAGGATGGGAGGATGAGATTTATTCTCTTGCCAACTGAAACTGCCTTTTCCACCCACCTCTGCCTTGGACTCCAGTTCAGAGCTAAACATCCTGATGGTATCTTTTGCCCTCAGAGATGGCCCCTAAATTACACCCTTTTCTTGTACCCTTAACCTTCCCCACTGGGTTATCAAAGGGTGTCTTGCATGAGACAGATGTTCAGAATGTTAGGACTTGATAAAATGAATGTAAACATTCCAAATGCTGCAACATCTGGGATGTTTCTAGAACATTTTATTTCTCTACTGGACAGAACGGTGAACTCCAAGCAAAGAAAGGTCTTATTGTTATTGGGACAAACAAATCATTTAAAGTAGCTAATTTAAATACAACTATTACACTGCTCTTTCAAACTTATCATTTTATGCCTTTCCTTGTGCTTTTGTAGTACCCACAAATATCTCCTCTGTGTTTGGTTGTCAGGAGTTAGTCACATGTTTTATTTATATGAAATTGTATTCTTGTTTGGAAGATAATGCAGTCTAGTGAATAAAAAACACAGGCTTTGGAGTCAGAAAGATCTGGATGAAATCCTAGTTTTTACATATCTCATTCTGTGACCTTAGACAAGTTGTCCAATTTCCTCAGATATGAAATGAAGCTAATGCCACCCTACTCCAGAGGTTTGCTATAAAGATTAAGTAAAATTAATGAGCTAATTATTGTTATAAAATATACAGGCGGTACATGGCACATACTATGTGTTCCATAAATTAGCTAATAATATATATGTAATAAAATTTTAATGCAATGTAATAAATATTTAGGTAAAATTCAAACTCAGAACTCCTCTGTGGAAGTGTTTTATTATTTTCCTGGTTTTCTTTCTCTAAGTATCTCTCACTGTTGAATTTTGTGATCTCCTCTCTAAAAATTTCTTCTGTAAAGAAAATAAATTAAAATTTATTTTGCTTGTGGAATTTTAAAATATAATATCAGAGTTTTTTTGTGAGCATAGAGACATTCTCTCTTTTCCCCCCGTGTCTGGGGGTAAGGTTTGCTATTTCTTTAAGTAGTTTTCAGGGTTGCACAAAGGAATTGTAAAACAAGTGGGCGTATTGCCAAGGAGTGAAATTTTCAAGCTTCATGTATAGAACTGGTCCAAATAGAGAAATCACGTGTCTGTAGGAGTAGGACCTCTTCTTGGGGTCATCAGGGAGGGTCACTCGATAGGAGAGAGAGAGACAGTGCAGGTGTGAGCTCCAGAGGGTGGCCATGGCCTTGGTGTCGCCTCATGTCTGAATGGCCTCCAATCCAGACCCAAGGTTCCACTCACAGAGCATCAGCCATCCAAACATCATCCTTGCCTCCACATTTCCAACTAGTCTCAAGAGCATCCACCTTTGGATGGGCATCTGGAGTCCCGCCAGTGGCTGCAGGTGGTTAGTGAAACGCACTAAGGGTTAAGGGGATAATGGAGATAACTCACTGATTGATTGTTAACTGAGCAAGACCCTTCCCCTGAGGCTTTAGCTGCATGGGGTGGAGGCAATGATGCAGGTGGTGACACAGAAATGACTCCATCATTGAACAATCCAGGGGAAGCAAGAGCCCAGCAGAAAACCTGGTTGCTATTGTTTGCAAGATTCTACCTGGACTGTAGAATGGAGCAATCCCAGCCTGGAGGCATTGGTCTGGCAGCTGCTCTCAGTGATGGAGAGAGATTTTGGACAGTTGCTGCTGGATGACAAGGGTTCAGAACAAGCTGGCTCAGGCGTGACTACCCCAGAGGTGTTCTGCAGAAGAGAAAAGCCTGGCGATCTCTCTGGCTCCTTAGCCAGCGATTGTGGGTCCATGAACCATGTCCAGGATGTTTGACCTGGTGCCACTCACGCTGTGTGCTCATCTTTCTGGCATCACTACCTCTGAGTCAGCTGAAAATTTGAACTCAAGTAGAAATATGTGCCCCTTTCTTCCTGCATGCAAGTAGCACTATGGTTGTTTTAATTGGAAGAGGGTTGCGTGCTCACTGTCTTGGACTTGGTGGTTGCATTGATAAAGGACTGACCTTACCTATTTGCATCTTAGCCAAAGCAGTGTCAAGGGTGGGCAGCAGGGCAGGTCTTTGGGACACCAATCTCAAAGGGACATTAGAACAGCACTACGGGCAAAAGGAAGACAATGTCAAATTGATCAGAACTCTGCTCAAGGTGAAGACTAAAATGTGGTTCAAGGGCATGCCATGATTGTGTTGCTTGGGGTGGGGGGGCTGATCATCTCCACAGGCACAAGGATTAGCCCTGGATGTGGTTAGTGAAAAGCACTAAGGGTTAAGGGGATAATGGAGATAACTCACTGATTGATTGTTAACTGAGCAAGACCCTTCCCCTGAGGCTTTAGCTGCATGGGGTGGAGGCAATGATGCAGGTGGTGACACAGAAATGACTCCATCATTGAACAATCCAGGGGAAGCAAGAGCCCAGCAGAAAACCTGGTTGCTATTGTTTGCAAGATTCTACCAGGAATGTAGAATGGAGCAATCCCAGCCTGGATGTGTCCTGAACTGCTTCCTGAGGATGGACGTGGGTAACTGCTTTGCTGAGCTGGATGTGGAAACATGAGCCAGAGCTGAGTTGCTAGGGACATTGTAGAAAAAACTGAGCACTGCCACTTCCTGTACCCTTCCTGTCTGAAGCTCGCAGCCACTCGTCTAAATAAATGTTTAACCAACATTTCAATACCTTTTTGGAAGTCTGCTTGCAGGACCCAAGTGACTTGGTCCAGCCCTGCATCCTGGCCCAGGCAGTAGGACCCCCTCCTCCCTCCTTTCTGGCTGCCTCCTCGATGCATTGCTCTCTCACCCCCCTGCCAGTCTCTGTACCCTCCAAAGCGCCAAGATGCTCGTGTGCTTGGTTTTGCCCAGGGCTTTTCAGCTGTGTCATGGACTCTGTTTCCTATGACCACTGTTACCATCTAGTCTTTTGTGTATCAGGTGAGGTAAGAGTCTGGTCTAGCTGTTTTGTCTGGTGCTCCTTGAGTCTCAGAGCAGATAGTCATTCATTTATGTTTTTGACAAGCATTTATTGAGTACTTGCTAGATGTCAGCTGCTGCTGGATGGCCTACCAGCATTTCAGATTTAATAGGTTTCTGGGTAAATTCATCACTATTCTCTAATCCTTACTCCAGAAAACTTGATTATGTTGATTTTCTAAGCTTATGTGAACGGCACCAGCATTCTGTCCCAGGCACGCAAGATCGAAGCTTTGGAGTCATCCCTCATGACTTCCCTTTTTGCATGTCATTTACTTTAGCAATTTTTACAAATTTTGTTGTCTTTATGTAAATATTATACATTTGTTGTAGAAACACCGGAACACAAGTTAGCTCAAAACGGGAAAAAAACTACTTGCCATTTAAATCAGTTGCCAAGTTCTGATGTTTGAGCATCTCCCGTTCTTTTGTCTCGGGCCCTCTCCTGTCCTCACACCTCCATCCACCGCCCTCCGGGAGCTCATGCTCCCTCACCTGCACCACCAGGTGCCTCCAGCTGCCCACATCCCAGTGTCTGCGGCTCCCACTTCTGGAAAGGTGTATATTGGTCTCCAGAAGACCAGATGATCAAGAATGAGGAGAATTCCTACCTTTTCTCAACAAACTGTTCATACTACCTTTGCGTCTCTGGTCGTTACAGGGATATAGTTCTTTAATAAATTGAATACAGTTATGTGTTCTTTTGAACATGAGCATGCTATAAGCAGTGGAAGTATTGCTTTTGATCTCTGGGGAGAAAATACCTAAGAGACAAACTCTTTATTCCCTTAGATCCTTAAAAATATTTATTGTTTTACTATAAATGTTTAGTTCATTTTTAAAATTGATTTTAAAGACAGGGAAGGGGGTGGGAGGGGAGAGAGAGGTTGATTTGTTGTTCCACTTATTTATGCATTCATTGGTTAATTATTTATTTATCATTATTATTATTATTATTTTAAATCCTCACCCGAAGGTATTTTTCCATTGAAATTTTAGATAGAATGGGAGGGGGAAGGGAGGGAGAGAGAGTATTGGGAACTGGCTGTGTCTGACACAGTCCATGGAGCCTGGAGGTCTTGAGTCAGAGACTGCACCTCCCTCACAATCTCAAGGAATTAGGCTTGCATTGTGTTTGTGCAGCTTGGGGCTAAGTGTGACCCAATGTACCTTGGAATACCTGAGATAACAGACTGGGTGTTCCTGGGTGCTCCTGTTATTTGCAAGGCAAACTAATTCTATATGGCATTGTTGTAGCCCTGGGCATTATATCAAGAAGATCCTGTTTTCTTATATCACTAAGCTTTTGCTGTAAGGCATAAAAGGCATGTAATAAAGCATTTTGAGGCTGATCCTGCTGAGGACAGTCCTACTGATTCCATATCTGTATCCTTCTCTTCATTCTCTGCCTTAAGAGGCTTTTCCACTTCTCTTGGGATTGCTCAGCTTCATGAGTGGGGTCCAACGAATCCTTCACTAAACTCCACAGAGAAAATGTATCTACAGGAACTTTGTCTAGGCCACGAGCAGTATACCATTCTCTTAATTTTTCTCCTACTTTTCCCCATGTTTTCACGTTAACCGTTCCTTCCTCTGGAAACCAAGGACAAACCCATTCAATAAACTTTAAAAATTTAAGTATTTGCTCCTCAGATACCTTGGCTCCCCTTGCCTGGAGCATAGACCGAATTAACTGTGCAAAAAGGTGCTGAGATGACCCTGCTTGTCCCGTTTTCTTTCACTCCTGACTATTTAATCTATTGCTCCTCTTTTCCCTTTCTTTACTGCATGTGCCGCATCAGAGGAGTTCCTCACCTTATCTTCAGTTGCGTCTCGAGTTCTCAGGTCCCTGTTTGGGCGCTACTTTGCCAGAAACAGCCTGGAGAGCAGAGCCCTGAGTTCGAGTGGTGGGAATGAAGAGAGGGACATGGATATGGGATCAGGAGGACGGTCCTCAGCAGGATCAGTCTCAAAATGCTTTATTACATGCCTTTTATGCCTTACAGTAAAACCTTAGTGATATAAGAAAATAGGATCTTCTTGATATAAAGCCCAGGGCTACAATAATGCTGTATAGTATTAGTTTGCCTTGCAAATAACAGGAGCACTCAGGAACCCCCAGTAACACCCAGCCCACCCAGAAACACCCAGTCTGTTATCTCAGGTATTTCAAGGTACATTAGGTCACACTTAGCCCCGAGCTGCACAAACACAATGCAAGCCTAATTCCTTGAGATTGTGGGGGAGGTCGAGTCTCTGACTCAAGACCTCCAGGCTCTGTGGACTCTGTCAGACACATAGCCGACTCCCAACAAGAGAGAGAGGGACAGACTGATTAGTTGCTTTCTGCACGACCCCAACCAGGGCTGGGGATAAAACCTGCAACTGAGGTACATGCCCTTGACCAGGAATTGAACCCGCAACTGTATGGTCTGCGGACCGATGCTCTAACTGCTGAGCCAAACCGGTCAGGATAGATTGATTGAAACTATGTGTCCTGAGTAGAGACTGAACCCACAACCTTGTCATAGTATCAGGACAATGCTCTAACCAACTGAACTACTCGGCTAGGACAGTGTGAATGTTATACATGTTTCTCCCTGCCTAGATTCACACACATCGCTCCATTGCAGACTCTGTGCCATGGAGACCTGCTATGTGTCAGGCACTTCGCACGTGGGATCTTTTTTGTGGTCTTTGCGACACTGGTGGTCATGTTATTTAGTCGGTTTTCAGATGATGGCGGGCACCAAGGCATTGTGCTTGGGATCACCATTTCAACTGGTCTTGGTGCGGTGAACTCCCCCTCCCCAGGGAGAGGTTTGGATGATCAGAAAATTCAAGGGCTGCTTCCTAGCTTAGTCTCTTCCTAGGTGAAATGTCCTTTCTACCCTTTTTCTGATCGTAAGATTTGTTTATAGGTTCCAGAAATGGTCCCTTTGCACACACTCAAATATTTGAATGAAGAAGAGACTGGGTTTCCTGATTTTTTTTTTTTTTTTGAGCTTTGTTTCATAGATGAAAAATTCAGCCTAAGAAAAAATGGAAGGGAAAAAAAAATTATTTTCCAGTAGATCTTTACAACTATTGAAGAACCTCATCATCTCCTGAAGAAAGCGGATGTTGAGTAAGTCAGCCCCGTGATGTGTCACCGGGTAAGAGCTCAGCCACAGAACGGACGGTCTCGGACTGTACGGTAGCTCCACACAGTGGGGCAGTCGGGTCCAACTGGACAAATCACACCAGCCTCAACTCTCCCTGGTGAACGTGCCTGACTCGGCACTTTCCCCACAAATGCAAACGGGAGCTGGGACAAGCCCGAGTTGCTCCGGCCGCAGCACCTCGCCCAGGCCTGCAGCGCTGCCTGGCTCACGTCTAGTCTGGGATGCGGGCCACAGGAACAAGGAAGGCGCAGGCTTTGCACTTTCTGTAGAAAGCACATTTCCACAGACGTACCCTATTGCGTGACAGTCCAGTCTGCCCCGCACCGTGAATGCTCACTACATGCGTCTTTTGGTAATTCGGTGTGGATATGTGCCCACTCTGGCTGGCTTTGTCACCCCCCTGTACCTATGTGTGGAGGACCATGGATGTTCACATGTTATTTCATGTGCTCCTCCTGCCAAAGCTTCCTGAGTCTGATGGCAAATGCCATTTAAGTCTCCTTTATCTTCCGTGGTAAGTGTAGCATGATTTTAAGGCTGCATGTAACCCCATGAAGAAGGTATCACACCCTCATTGATAGGAAAGGTAAAGTCAGGTCCCATGAGATTGAGTCACTGGTCATTAGCAGACAAGGGTCGCTACCAGGCTTGTCTGGTTCCTAACACTTTTATTTTTCCCTCTCAAGAAGGACCTTTGAAACCTCCTCTAAAACCCAGCCAGTGAGGCCAACAGCAACCATGGCTTCAGTCGGTGAAATCCAAGTCGGTTCTCTGACCAATCAGATGGCAGCCTCCTCCCTGTCCCATCTCTGCGCGCGTGGCTCTCTGTGGCTGTGTGACGTGGCAGCTGACAAGATGTGGGTGAAATCACAGGAGGGTCTAAGTCATTTGTTTATTTATAGCCTGGGCACATCCTGGGGAGCCCGACCCCTCTCCTTAGAGTAGAGCCGGTGCCACTGGGGAAGAGACCCAGGGAGGTGAGTGTTCCCTGTCTTTTGGTTCTCAGATTTGCTGCTAACAAAAGGTATGCTCCTAGCCCCGTGAGGGTGGCTGGGATTCTTTCTTCCCACGGGGCGTGTGGATTGAAGCCGCAGCCTTGCCGATCCACGATGCAGAGCCGTTCTGTTGCTGCAGAGCGCGAGGGGCGGCACGCGGTATGTACCAGTTCCGAGCCCCCGCGCCCCTGGGTAACTTGCCTTTACATGCCTTGCCTTGCCCTCTCGGTGCTCAGGGAACGCTTTGCTTCCTGCTTTGAGAGCCCTACCTTCTTTGGGGTGAGAGTTTCCCTCATGGCAGGAGCTCCGAGGGTTAGTGTATCGATGCTCTTGTCTCCCCTCGGGTCCTGTGGCAGCAGAGCTGGCCTCTGCTGGAGGGACGTGCACGCCTGCGGCCGGCGGGAAGGTTGGGAGGCGAGGCCGGGAAGGTGGCGCACTCTGGTCAAGGGAGCGATGGCAGAAGAATCTGGAAGTCTTTGTCTTCACCATCCTGTAGCTGTCGCTTGGGGTCCTGCTTATTCCTCTTATCTCTCACATGGTGATATTGCTCATCTGAGGTATTTATGTACCTCCTCTCTGCTGCCCAAACTCCTCGGAAGAACTTGTTAGAAAGCCCTATTCTGTCATTCTTTCCGCACGACTTTTCCACGCCGGGCCTGGTTTGAAAGGCGTGGGCAAACCCCCTCCCCCCACCCACTCCAGCTTTTCCGAAATCCTTAGGAAAATCATGTGACATAATGCTGTTGTTTTCGGGGAAGCATGTCATTTGTTTTACCGGTCTGTAGTTGATTAATTTGCAAATGATATTCCCAATAAAGTGCTTAGAAGTAGATAATTACAACTGTATTAACAGTTCCCGGGGAAGCAGATGGTATTCCGAGGAGCTGCCATGTAGCATTAGTGCTGATGCTTCGCTGTAATGTGCCGTCTACCCCGGAACACCGCAGACAACCAGCACCGACCCCGCTGATGCTCCAGATTGGGAGGGGACGGTGCCTTTGCCTCACATCCCAGCCCGATCGGGATTGTTGTGTGTGCCTCCCTGATCGCCCCAGCGCTCAGTGAGCTGGTACATTTTGTGTTGAGTCCCATAACTCTCCAACTCTGTAATTCCAAATTAGCCCCATATTAAGCCTGCACGAAGCAAGTTTTTAGACTATTCATCAGTGTTCCTCCTACCATGCCAGATATTTATAAGCATAGATTAGCTCTGTACAAACATATAATTTCAATTTCCTAAATTACCTGAGCCAACATGCCATGTTAGATAATCAATGAAGAATGTTTGGATGCAGAGGGATCTCTTCCTTTTTCTCTCTCTCTGTTACACACACACACACATGCACGCACACGCACACACTCTCGTGCACACACAAACACTCTTGCCTAGTTAGCGTCATATTTTATTAAGCTACCTGACACAAAGGGATTGATTTTCAGCTTTGAGCTCTCAAGAAGAAGGCCACAACGTCACGCACTACCGTCTGTACACCATCAGGAGAAGTCACTCTTAAGTGGGCTGGGATTATATGTGTTAACACACAGCAGAACGCACATTGGTCTGTCCTCTGGTCAGGTGCAGACGATTGGGCCATGAGAAGAGTCTGTGGATCACCAAGAGCAGGAGGTGAGGCGACGCAGATCCTCTCTGGTGACCACTGCTGGGTCCCTCCTCTGTGTCAGGCTAGCAGCAGGCCACCAGCCTTGTCCTGTCTGGGGTGCCCTTGCAGTTGCTGTTACCTCAGTCACTGCTGGCCTGAAGAGGCTGGGACAGGCCATAGCAGCAGACCTGGAATGACCACTCTTTTCCTTGCC
The DNA here is from genome assembly GCF_014108415.1 of Molossus molossus. Taxonomy (NCBI): domain Eukaryota; kingdom Metazoa; phylum Chordata; class Mammalia; order Chiroptera; family Molossidae; genus Molossus; species Molossus molossus. Next base: position 16,402,723 of record NW_023425344.1, on the reverse strand, counting down.
CAGTTTCTCGTTATTTCTGCGAAGGGAGCGGGGCAGGACCGTTGTTTTGTCTGCTCTCCTTGGGAAGAATTCCGAGAACGGGCCAGGAGAATGTGTGGGCCTCTGAGCGCTTGTTTACAGCTGTCCCAGAGCACATGGTCGCTGGCTTCTGCAGACACAGGCCTGTGGCTGTTGCTGGGGGCTTGCACAGTAGGGGGCATACTTTGACATGCAAGTAGGCTCTAGGGATCCCCACGAGTCCCCCAGCTAGCACCATAAGCCTTTTTACTGTTGATGCATGCCAGCAGCTCTTGGTTTTAGCTGCCATTTTCTTAAGAGTGTACCATGCACCAGGCACTGTGAGAAATGATGTGAATACAGCATTCCATTTAATTCTCACAATATCCTATAAAATAGTCAACAGCTGCATTTCCCTAAAAGAGAAATAGAGGCTCAGGGAGGTCAAGTCACTTGCCCAAGGTCACAGAGCTGATAAGTGTGAGAATTGAGATTGAAACTCTAATCTGTCTGCCACCAACCCTTACCCATGACGTTATTTGGTACTCAGTTTTTCTTTTTTTTTTTTTTTTTTTTTTTTTTTTTTTTTTTTTTTTTTATCCTCACCCGAGGACATTTTTGCAATTTTTTGTACAGATAGAGTGGGAGGGAGAGAGAGAGAGAGAAACATCGACGTGAAAGGGACACATCGAGTGGCTGCCACCCACACGACCGACCAGGGCCGGGGACAAACTGCAACCGAAGTACGTGCCCTTAGCGGGAACCGAACCCGGGTCTCTCCAGACCGCAGGCCAACGCTCTAACCGCTGAGCCAAACCGGCCAGGGCGGTACTCAGTTTTTCTATGAAGTTAATTCAACGAACACCACCTAGAATGCTTTCATAGTTCTCTGCAGATGCCTGTCGGCAAGTGAGGTACACCCTCGGTTTTGCATGGGGTGTGCTCAGGATCCAGGACGTAGACCATGAGAAGGGGTGTGGTTTGAATGGGAGGTTGAGTTGGATAGGAGAAGGTGTTGACAGTCATCTGAAGGTGTCTGGGCAGGCTGTGGGTGTTCAGAAGAGTGAATCACATGACCAGATGAGAATTTTAGGAAGGGTTTAGAAAGAGGATGCTTCGGGGAAACGTGGGGCGGTAGACAGGCAAGGAGTCGGGAGGCCTTTGGAACGATCCTGGTGCACAGTGCTGAGACTCTGGCTGGCAGAGGTGACGGAAAAGTGGGAAGTAGCGTCAGGGAGGTAGAACATACCAGGGCAAGAATACCAGTAGCCGATATTTATTATGCTACGACCATGTACCTATTGTTATTTTAGGCATCTTAAAAAAGTATACAAACTCATTTGATCTTTACAACACCCCTGTAAATTAAGTGGTATTATTTTCCCCATCTAACAGATGAGAAGATAGAATGACAAAGAGCCCCTAAGGTGGCATTGATTATAAGGGACTGAGTTGCATTCACTCTCAGCCCCTCTTACCCGAGGTCTTGATGTCTGGCTGGCATGATGTCAGACCTTGGACTCAGGTGGGGTCAGAGTCCACCTCGTCTTTTCCTAGACATGACAGCTGTCCATGCACACAGGGGCATGTGCACCTGTCCACCTAGGACAAAGTGCATGGAGGGCACACGGGGAGGGAATTGGCATTAGCAAGGTGACGATTCTGTTTGTCCTCGTTTTGGTATCCTGTCAGGCCTTTCAAGGCTATACTCAGGGGAGGAACATTCAGCTTTCTATTTACCTTACTTGGGTAGGAACTACCTTCTGTGTCGTTGTCTCTGGTGAAATTGAGATCAGATGACCTGGGTTCAGGACTGTCTCTGGAATTTATAAGAGTGAGTTTTGGGCACATGACTTAAGGTTCCTGAGTCTGAGGCTTCTCATGGTCAAGGTGAGGATGATAATATGTCTTCATGTAGTCATGCTTTCAAAGATGGATACTGAGCACCTACTACCATCCTGCACATACTAGGGAGGCACTGGGGGACCAAGACATGAACAAGTCATGGCTCATGCTCTTAAGGAGTTGGGTTTAGTGGCTGATGGAAGTAAGTAAATAACTAATTGCGATTCAAAGAATCAAGGAAGATAACATTCATCACAGCTTTTAAAACTCGAAAGTGCTTTGAAATGGTGTGCTATTATATTGCTATTAATTATCCTAGGGGGAGTGGAAGGAGAAAGTCAGAGAATGCCAGGGAAATGTGGGTTGGGGTTGAGCTCCCTGCATCTCCAGGCCCCCACTGGGAGGCATTCCAGGGGTGCAGCCCCTCCGAGGGGGCGCCGCGGCTCCCACCGGCTGTTGACCTTTGTGGAGAGTGCTCACATGCACACACTTCATTTTCAGATGTTTAGAAATACGCACTTGGAACTGTAGATGATGAAGCGTGAGTCCCAGGCCATACGTGTGTGGGGAATTGTGCTGATTTGGGAGCACACGAGGCCACACGCCCTGCGGCTTGTCGTCGGCACAGCCCGGGAGGTGCAGGGCCGGCGCCCCTCTGCCTGGTCAGTCTGCGAGGCAGTGTGTTTTCACAGCCTGTGAAGCAATTCCCTCTAGGAAAAGAAAACAAAAAACAACAAAATGCGTGTGTGTGTGCGCGCACACACGCACACACCGTGCTGATGAACTCGAGATACCACTGTTGAAATTCCTGATTTCGCAATATATGAGCATTTTTGTTTGTTTGTTTCAGCTCAGACGGTGAAGTAAGATAAGCAGAAAATAAAAGGCTACATGTATGTATTAGAATCAGGCCCTTTCCTTTTTTTGTATGTTGACCGTTGAGTTTCCAAATTTTGGGCAAAGGAGTAGTAATTATCAGGAATACCTTGATAAAAGGTTATATGACCCCATTTTAGGAAAACAATTTTATATTTATAAATCCTTTGCATTTTTGGTAGCACTTCAATATCAGTTGTCTAATTTAATTCTTCATGCCAATTCTGTAAAATAGATGGAACACTCATAATTAGGTCATAGATGAAAACACTCTGGACAGAGACTCTGTGGCCTGTCTAAGGCTCTAACACCTAGGACAAAGGGGGAAGGGAAGAAAGTACATAAAATGAGTGTTTACTGAGTAGCTATTATGTGTTAAGTGCTTATTAAAAATTGAATTTAGTTTGTGATACAGTCCTGGGGGGGTGGGATGAGTATTCTTATTTCCATTATATATAGATGGTTAAACTGAGGTCATATATTTAATCATTAGAGATTAAGTTGGGAATTGGATCCCAGGTCTCCTTGGTTCCAAATCTATAGTTCTTTCTCTACATTTTCAACATTCTCTGATTATATGCTCTTACCGTAAACTATTGGCTTCACTGCCTATCTATCTATCTATCTATCTATCTATCTATCTATCTATCTACCTATCTATCTATCGATATATATATATACACTTCCAATATATATGTATTTATTTATGTACAAAGTATTTGTATGTACCATTGTGCTACTAGTTTGTAAACATTATAAAATACACACAGGAAATTAAAATGTAAACTTTCTTGGCAAATTAGGAGCACGAAGTCTACTCCTGTGACCCATTTTCTTAGAAAAATCCACTAGACAGCAAAGAGATGTGTTAGGGCAGGATTTCTAGCAGTGACACTATTAGAATCTGGACCAGATAATTCTTTGTTGTGAAGGGCCATGCATCATAGGATGTTTAAGGGACATCCCCAGCCTCTACCCACTAGATGACAGTAGCATCCCCTCCATAGTGTGACAACCAGAAATGTCTCCAGACTTTACCAGATGTTCCCTGTTGGGCTTGGGGGAGAAAAATCATCCCAGTTGAGTACCAACACATCAGGGTAATCAATAGGAATATTCTCCTTGCTAATGCCCAAAGAAGAAGGCATCAGGCAGCACCAGAATAGGAGACACTTTTTCTTGCCCACTGAAACTCATCTGGAGGGCCCTTGGGCTCGGTTCCAACCTGTATCTGGGAACTCCTGAGGTTGGCCAACCAGAATGGAGATCCAGGTGTTCAGTGATGATAATCAGCCTTTGGAGGGCTCCCCTCCCCATGTACATCATGTCTAATTTTAGCATCTTGTGCTTCACTGCCAATGACATAGCTCAGTGTAGAAGACCATGGGGTCCACTGTGAGGTATGGATGGCACGGTGGTTAAGAGCATGGGCTCTGGAATAAGGTAGACCTGTGTTCAGATCTGTGTTTTGCCATTATTATCTGTTACCTTGAATAATTCCCTTGACCCCCTAAGTTGCTCTTTCTTCCTCATGATAAGACGTATAAGGGAGGAGGAGGATACTTATATCATAGTCTTCAGCCCAATGACTGTTACTGGCTCTTAATAAACAATAGTAGCTATTATTTTGAATATGATGATGATTGTGTAAAACACACTCTTGCCTGGCCCATAGTAAGTACTCAAAGAATGACCCATGTTATCATTATGTACAAAGTAAATAATATATTTCAGAGTTTAGTGAGTTTGATTACAGATTCCATGCCACAGGGATCAGAGCTCTCTTATTCATCACTCGGTCCCCATTGCCTAGTTCAATCTGGCCTGTCATAGGTGGTCAATAATTGTTTGTTGTGAGTGCTTGAATGCAAGTGCTCTTTATTGGAAGCCATCAAAAATTGTGCTCACTATCTCTTTTGGTCTGCATTAATATCATGCATAATGGCCTTGCTGAGGTAATGCTTCCAGAAGGTCTTCTGCCCACTTCTGTGCAGCTTAATGTGAATGAATATGTTTGACTCTGCCTTGGGAGGAAGGAAGGGAAGGCAGCTCAAACTTTTCTTTCTTTCTGAAGCATTGAAGCTCAAGGAGAGGGAATTCTTTATCATTCTATCCAGCCAATGAAAATGCAAAAGCTTAATCATCAGGATTGTCTAATTGTTCCTTTGGATTTGACCAAGATGCTCACTGTCATGGTATCTTCCTGAATTCCATTTCATAATGCAAGTTTTCTTATCTACTTTCAGGGTTTTGATTTATTCTTGGTTTCCTCTGGCTAGTTTTAGAAAAATTAGAACTCTTTTGTGGCTTTACAAAAAAAAAAAAAAAGATAACATATGAGGTTGAGGAAATTTTTTTTTTTTATTGGGAATACATAAAAAATCATCAATAATGCAGACATAACAACACTTGATAAATTTAGGAGAAAATTGATTGCAGCAGCAATAGCTGATTTAAGCTTTGCCTGGTTGCATCATCACTCAAACACACAGGAGTCACATCAGTTTTAATTTCTGTCTTGTTTAAAAATGAGCGAGTTTCTTTTCAGCAAATGCCTGTTGATGATCCACATCTTTACATTAAAAAAGGGGGAAAATTTTCCATCATTATCTGACTTGTTGATGTTGTATGTTCTTCAAATTTTCAGCACCTCAAACCTGTAATTTTCAGAGTATGTTTTATAAAAGCAGAATTAGCAGTATGGGCCTGTTTTTGTGTTTGCATGGGACTTAGGAGTGTGTTAGAGAGGTGTGTGTATGTATGCATGCTTGTGGTTTTTGTTGTTTAACCTAAGAGATATGCAATTGGAATGTTCCTTTTGTTCAGAAAGCGTGTGTTCAAAAACCGTATTGCCTCTTACCTTCATTGAGTAACCTCTCTTTAGGTATTAATGGAGTGAGTGAATAGAAGCTTCCATTTTGCCTTGTCTAGTACCACTCAAAGACTGATTTTATGTTAAATTATATATAATTGCCTAGCTACATCCAAATATTTTTTTAAAAATTGAGAGCAAGAGTAGCCAGCTCTATTATTCCCATTGTGTCTGGGAAAGGACGCAGCGACTCAAAGGAAGTAAACAACTGGGAGACTGGGGGTTTTAGCCCCCCCCATTGTGATAATATGGCCCACATTTTTTTTTAAAGTCGAAAGAAAATATTTGAAAGTTACATAAAGGTCTCTCATCTCATAGCAATCTCTGTCAGCTTCTTTCTCATAGGCTCAAATAAAAGAGCTGAGATTATATCCGCTTGTGTTTTTGTGTCCTGACTTTTCTTTCACGTGACTGTAGTCACATTTTTAGGTGATTGCAAATATTTAGCAGTTTAATAACTTCATCGGCGAGTAAACCATAGTTGGCGTAGCTGTTCCTCTGTTATTAGACATTAGGTCGTTTCCATTATCTTTGTCACACAAAGTTGAGGACTTCTTAATTAGGTGACAGTGCTCTGGCCCAGAGATTTATTCCCTTTCTCATACTTTTGTGATTTGCTGATACCTCCTTCTGTGGTGTCTTAAGTTAGCTTTTTCGCTAAGCCAAATGGCCTGGTCTACTTGGCCCTCTATCTTTTTAGTAAAAGTGTCACATCTTTACCAGGAGCTGGTCTCAGGCATAAAGGACCCCGGTGATTTATTGCAATTGACCTCCAAGTCTTGACCCTGGTAGGGAAACACTATTGCCCTGAGCCCAAAGAGCAGAACTATGTTGCCTTTAACCAAGAGAACTTGGCTGCACTTGGCCTTGCTTTTTAAAGTCGAGTTTTAAGAATTCAAAGGTTTACTTCTTCCCAAACCAACTTTAAATCTCAAATTATCAGAAGTTTCTTATGTTTAGCATTAGATTGCTTTTACTGAACATGGGTCACTTTATGAGAAAAAAGTATTGTTTATTAACCATAGTGATGAGCTTTCTAATATGAACCTGTAGTGGAATGATTCCCAAATATCCTGCCTCGGACTTCAGTGTTTTCTGCATAGGTATTGACTGGGAGCAAAAGCTGTACCATCCGCGGATTGGGTGTCCAGGTGGGGAGCCGAGAATCGCGCGTGTGCGCCGATCTGTTGTGTGGAGAGAGGTCAGGGGTGAACATTCTGAGCATCTGCTTCGTTAAGTCACATCTTTTCCTAATTTCACATTATAATTTCCCTGACAGATATTATTTGCTAGATGTCTGTATGTCGTATTACATCTATATCTGCGTACCCGAAGTTTCTGTTTTGGTCCCTAGTTCTAGTTTTTCAGCCAAAGTTCTCACTGGTTCTGTCGCCTCCTGGTCTTGTCGACTCTCCTGATCACACTGGCGATACCCACTGCAGGTCTGGTCTGAAGGGAAGCTTTCCGTCATTTCAAAGGTACGTATTGAGCTCTTGCTATGTGCTAAGGGACTGCATATAGGAGGAAAATACTTTAGCATGGGGTGCGAGGGGCCGGGTGATGCCTTTAGCGTTCTCTGATCAGCACCGCTACGTGTCCACATGGCCCGCCCCAGCGGAAACTAAGAGGGACACAGAGTCTGCTGCATGGAGTCTTCTGCTCTTAATATTCAGTCCTGAACTTATGAGGCCTCTGTGTACGTCTCTGTCAGGCTCTGCTTCTCAACGAGCAGGATCAGGTAAATAGACTCAGAAACAACTAGTAAGGGGCGGAGTGGTGGTGAGTTCTTGGGAGGGGTTGTAGCCCAAATGTTACAGCATTGCACAGAAGGTGATGGACTTGACACTCATACCCTGACATCCACAGCTCCCAGAAGCTTCTGTTCTCTGCTTCCGTCTTTCAGGATGCTGAGGGGTATGAGGATACCAGAAGGAACAATTTCCTGGAAAATTATCCTAGGAAGACCATTCACTGAAGAACATAGGCTTCTTTATCTTCTTTACCATGAGCTTACTCTTCCTTCCTTCTTCTTCTCCTCCCTCCCTCCCTCCTTCCCTCCCTCTTTCCTTATCTTCCTTCTTTCCTTCCTTCCCTCCTTCCTTCATTTATCATTTAATTTATTCAACAACTATTTACTAAGCAGCTGCTGTTTACCAGAATGGAGCTACAGTGATGATAAATACAGACGAGGTTCTTGCCCTCAAAGGGCTTGTATTCCAGTGGACCAGCCTGTTGACACTAATTAAAGGGCCAATGACTGCACTCTGTATGCAGATGTTTCCCCTGCAGTCACACCGTGCTGTCTTAGCAGAAGGGCTCCTGTTGTCCTTTTGGGTCCTTTAACTCTTTGCCAGCCCAATGTGAGTTTTATCAACATCGTGCTGTGTTCATTGTAGGACCTCATTAAGCACTTGTTGATCAGTACTTGGCTAATTCAGCAAGTTTCCTCATAGTCTACTTTTCCCTTAAAACTTAGTTTTCTACATCTCTGACTTATCTCATTTCCTTGCAGAGTCTCTGCAGGAGTTGACTTGGTGATGGTTTCAGTTCTAAATCTGTAATAAGCAAATCCCTTAAACATTTATTTTTAGAGGTTATGCTCTATTCTCGAAACTTAATTTCACAGTAACAAGGAACAATACACTTTCCAGCGAACACTTCAAAGCACCCATAGGCATAGAGTCAAGTTCACTGCATTCAAGTCCTCCAGAATTTAAGCCACTCCGAGTCAGTTCTCTGAGCAACTCGCCTGCTTTATCTCCCTGATCCTCACGGTACCCGGCAGACATTCACGGTGGGGCTTCACCGTTGCCTCGCCCTCTGTGAGTCTGCAGGCAAAAGGATGGGTTTTTATATTCAAAGATGTTTTATGCTTTTGTATCTTAAAGCCAAATGCATAAATACTTCTTTATTCTTGTTCTGCTCTTTCTGTTTCTTTCTCTTTAGTTTTTTTTCTCCCTTCCCTTTCGTTGAATAGTTCGTTATTTCTAGAATGAAAGGATGGATCTCAAGTATCGTCCATTTTTAGTAAAAAACAGCCATGCAGGGGATGTCTGTGCTTCCGCTGGCCCGCAGACCCGATACTGCCCACCGTGAACGCGTCCTGTGCGTGGACCACCGGTCGTATTTTAAAAGCCATGCCCTTAAATAGCGGTTCATTTTTGGAGCTGCTTCTGTGGTTTCGGATCCTCAATCAGTCTTGTAAGTCCTTTCCGGGGCTACAAACCTTTTTGGAGGGAGAACCTCTTCCTGGCGAGGAGACAGCCACTCCTCAGCTCCTCCCTGCTGATTTGATGACTTGGCCCCTCAAAAGGTCGCTGCATGGTGGGTTCTTTAAAGCTTGTTTATCTGGGAAAGGGCTATAGAAGGGAGATTGGATCAGTGCTGTCAATGACTCTTTTCTGAAAAAGGGCCAGGGAGATAAGGAGAGTTCACGTTGCCAGGTAATGACCTTGTCTGGACCCACTTGAGAGAGGAGCCTGGCAGCGTCTTGTTTGGGGGGGTCTGGCACAATGATGGATGGGCTGACTCTCTGCCTGGGAGGAGAGGGCTATGTCCTTTCTGTCCCCACAAAGGACTAGGAGGAAGAGAGTTGACTCACGTGGACAGTTTTCCAACGTTCTGGCACAATGCTTTGCTTTATTCAAGTTGTTGGGGTCATCTCATATCTATTAAACTGTCTGCTATACCGGAGATGCCAGTTGCCAGCTTTCACCCCCACACATCCACCACCAGAGGACTGGAGACAGTGGGCTCCAAGGTCACAAATGTACTCAGTTCATGAGTGTCTCTTGAGTTCCTTGCATGTGCCTGGCTCTGCGTTAGTTCAGTGGAACCACAACAGACACATACATGGCACGCTCATTTCTCCCCGACTTGTTTGGATCATACTGGGGCCTGAGGCAGAGATAGATGAAGTGGCTAGAAAACAATGACTGGCTGTGTAGAACTGAGCTTCACAAGCAAATTAATTGCAGCATTATTTAAAATTGCAATGAAATTAGAAACACCCTTTATGTCCATCAATATGGGAATACTTCAAAAGGATGCTACAAGTAGACAGTAGAATATTCTGCACCTGTTAAAAAGAATGCTATAAATAGAATTATAGGCAAAAAGTGCCAAGACTATTAAGTGAAACAAAAGGAATTTTGCTTTCACTATAGTCATTTATATTAAAACTATATGTGTTCATGAATGTAGATGGATGCATTGAAGAGACTGCCATAATATTTACATGTGGACTTTTGCTTTTCTGTTTCATAAGGATAACATTCCTATTTTACTTACACAGTTTAAAAAGTTATAAGGAGCCTGGCCAGTTTTATCAGCAGTTAGAACATCGACCCGCAGATCAAAGAGTCCCGGGTTCGATTCTGGTCAAGGGCATGTACCTCGGTTGCGGTTAGGTCCCCGGCCCTGGTTGGGGTTGTGTGGAAGGCAACCAATCGATGTGTCTCTGTCTCTCTCACATGGATGTTTCTCTCTCCCTCTCTCCCTCCCACTCGATCTGAAGATAAATGGAAAAATGTCCTCAGGTGAGGATTAAAAAGAAAAAAGTTATGAGGAAGTAAGTGTTGGGTTATACAAGATCAGAAGACAGGAGGGAGGGAGGCTGCGCTCTCTCCTTCTTGACTCTGGGTATTTGAGCCAAAGCCCAGAGCCTGGTTGGAGCTGCTGCTTCTCAGTCCCAGTGGGGGCGTCACCACAATCAGCCGTGTGACTTAAGCGTGACTGACTCTGCTCCTGAACAGCACCCAGGAGGAGGGACCCTCCGTTGGTCATCATCTTCTCCTTCTAGCCAAAGGGTTTGTGTTAATGGGGGTGAGGGTTGGCGACGCAACTTTTGGCTCCTTGGCCTCAAGAAAGTCGTAACCTGAGAGTAGAAGGCTCTTTTCTATTGTTATATTTTTAGATCTTGACAACTGCTGAGATATGAAGGAGCCAATATCATATTTATGGCTCCAATTTTATTTTACACTGATACTAACCATGCACTAATAAAAAATAAGGTGCATGACATTAATGCAGTTTTACGGCATATATTTTCTGTATACTGAAGTGTTTGGGAGCTATTTGAATCTTGACAGATCACATACTCATTGAAGTTGGGGATTTTGTCTTTGGAGATCAAAAGTATCCTCTCTACTTATGTAGAATGGTAGCTTTTCATATAATGAACACTTAATAAATGCTTGTTGATTGAATAAATGGTTGAATTAATGAATGGAGTAAATAGTCTCTGACTTTCTGCTTTAATTTAGAAAACAGAGTCAACTTAATAAAAATGAGGTCATGGACTGAAAACTATAAAATAAGAATGTCTTTCAAGTGAAATTCCTTAAAAATATGAAGTCTTTTTGAACAGTAAAAAAACCCCAAAACCAAACCAACACAGAGATTAATATAACAAATGCCTAAGAAACACCCTTGTGTCCAACATCTACATTTAATGAATGCTCACAGTTTGTCATGTTTGTGTTAGTTGTTTTATTTTAGCTTAAGAAATAACACATTTTCAAATACAGTTCCATTTGTCCCCTTTTCAATTCCGTTAGCCATTCTCACCCCTCAGAGGTAACCACTACTGTGTATCTGTTTGGATACTTTTACTATTTTATTTTTTTTTTTACTTGTCTTTTTCTTTCTTTATTTTAGAGGTAGAGGAAGGGAGAGAGACATAAAAACATCAATGAGAGGGAACATCGATTGGCCGCCTCCTGCATGCCCCCCACTGGGGATCGGGCTCACAACCTGGGCGTGTGCCCTGACCGGGAATCAAACCAGCGACCTCTTGGCGCATGGGTCGACGCTCAACCACTGAGTCACACTGACCGGGCTGGATACTTTTACTTTTGCTTTTTATGTATGAGTACATTCCACAGCCTAGAGCTCAGTGAGTTTTAAAGTTTACATAACAGTATCATGATTCAGGCACCCTCTGGGACTTGGTTTCTTTTTTCAATATTATAACAGATTTCTCCAGGTTGATACTGTAGATCTAATTCTTTCTTTCTCACTCCCCTATAAATGAGTTCCATGATTTATTCATTGCTATCGATAGATACCTATTGGCCTATTGATGGAGACATTGATTTGCCCCAGTTTTTCATCATCATCAATAGTGCTGTGAGTGACACCCTGTGGGGGTCTCCTTTTGCTTTGAGAGTGTCCCTCCTGGGCGCGTGCCAAGAAGTGCAATGGCTCAACCGTGGTGGGACCAGGCTTTCAACTTCACTAGCTATCAGTTCATTGTCCTCCCCAAAGCTTGTACTAATTGACATTCCACCAGCAGGATAGCGGAATGCCTGCCCTGTACATTTTCACTCACACTTGGTATCAGAGTTCTCCCCTTTTGATATTTTAAGGGGATTTATTTCTGGCTGATGAAGGCTATGTTCCCGAGGGCAGCCCCCGCCTTTGCGCTCCGTCTCCGGAACTGTGTCATGTCCCACAGCTCTCCGGACACCACGAACGCCAGTTCCTCTGCCAGGAACGCATCGATTGCCTTTGAGTGGCCAACTCTTCCTCACTCATCAAGTCCCAGTTAAAATGGCCCTGTCTCTGTGGCACTTTGTCCGTTCCTCCAGGTCATTTGTTGTTCCCTCTGCCAGCTCTGCATGCAGTTCACTGATACGCTTGTGATGTCATATTATTACTACTTCCTGCGGCTGTTTTCATCACCGGGCTATGACGTTCTCCGAGGCAAAGGTGCTGGGCCGGAGCTCCGTTCTTGAGCATCTCTCAATCTGACATACATTGCCTGTGCCTGCACTGTGTTAGGGTCCACGGAACCACCACCACAAAGACTGCATGACATCGTCCATCCCTCCCAGGTGTTGCCAAGGCTGACGTTTCTGAAGCAGCTCACAGACGGTGCCTGGCTGTGTCAGATGGGACTGCATCACTTCCGACACCTAGCACTCAGCCCAGGTGTATCTCGGTCAATGTTGACTACATAAATATAGAAGCGAAAAAATTTAATAGAGTAACTTATCCAGTCAAACCTTCCAAGCACTTTTGTAGGTGTTGGGGATGTAGCAGAGAACCGACCTGTTAACTCTCTGGTCTCACTGAGCTCACCGTGTGTATTTGTTGTGCGTGTTTGTGGGGAGGGAAACAGGATAGAATGTAGGTGAATCAACATGTCAACATCCACTGTGTCAGGGGATGGAAACTGCAAGGAAAGAAACCAAGGCAAGTGAACGAGGCGGTGGGCGCTGCCCTCGCCCTGTCCCACGTTCCTGCAGCCTCCTCTGACTGCAGCTGCAGTAGGGGAAGAGGTCTTTGGCTTATCACAACTGCCCCCCTCCAGCACTTTCTCCAAAGCTGAGGAGCTGGTCGGCTCATCCTGGGGGAGGGGGAGGGGCGGCCTTTCCTCCTGCAGGATTGAGCTCCCCCGGCCGGCCCACAGTGGTCTCCAGCTCCATCGCTGGCTCTCAGTGCCTTTCTCTCGTGCCCTGTTCCCTCCCCCACACCTTCACGCCAGCGGCCTAGACTCACCTTGCAAATGAACCTTCAGCTTACACGTCCATGCCACAGGCCGGAGGAACCCCATCGAAGGAGAGGATGCTAGAGGGTTTCTCATCCATACAGCAGAGTTAGGAAAGGACTCTTTGAACGGGGGACCTGAATGAAAAGGGTAAGCTGTGCACACCTGGAGGAAGGGAGCCTCAGACAGGAGGAACCTGAAGGTGGCCTGCGCTCGGGTGGTTGAGGAACAGCTGGGATAACAGTTGGAGCCCAGGTGAGCAAGGGAGGGAGCAGGGGATGGTCTTGGAACAGGGTTAAGGACCCTGTAAGCCAAGGTAAGGGGCTTACAGTTCATTCCAAATGAGTGAATTGGATGGCTTTGGACAGAAGAGAGGCAGGGTGCAACTAAGGTTTAAATGATTGAATGAATGCAGGCGTGTGTACTTATGGTTGAAACAGACCTAACAAATAATGTGGTTATTTAGAGATTCCAATTCATGCAGGTCTGAGGGCCAATTGTATTTCGGGAGACAGTGTGGAATCACACTTAGCTATGCCTGGAGTTAGATGCTGTCAGGAGTTGCTTTGCTTTGGTGAGCCTGTGGAGAAGGGAGAAACTAGAAAGGAGAATAGGCATTCGGGGCCAGTTGGAACTTCACTGGGCACTGAGTATTTTAAAAGTGATGTTTGAGGCTGCAAAAAGGTCACACACTACTTGTTGCTTTGTGATGAGTGGGTCGAAGTCAGAATGTCCGTTGCTTAGCAATGTATTCTTGCAGGTGGGCTGCAGGGAAAGGTAAGCTCCCTTCACACAACTCAACTTCACAGCAAAAGGGGACGTGAGCTAATTCTTCAGACTTGCAAGAAAACGGTAGCTGGCAGCTCCATTACTTTTGCGTTCCCTGTGGCCGAGCCAGGCAGGGTTCCTGGGGTCCAAGGCAGTTTCTCCTCTGCAGGATGGCACCTTTCTGCTTCATGGCTGGGATTTTGGAAAGAGGCATTTATGGTATTTATTTACTGCTCTGTTGAAAAATGAGCACCCTGATGGATCACAAAATGAGATGACTCAGAAAAATGATTTCCCTTCCTCTTTAAGTCTTGGGAGCAAAAAGGCCCCGTGATGTAGGAATGCAGAAAGATTGGCTGGAGTTACCCAGGCCAAGTGGTCGAGGTGTGAGCGCCGCACTACCAGCCTCTGGAAGGAAGACGGTGTGAAAGTCCTAAGGAGAGCCACGCTCCTTGCCCTTGTGGGGACCCGGGAGCGAACACGCCCACGCTAAGCTGACTTCCCCGGGTGCCCCCTTCATTTGCGTCGCGTGCATTAAATTTATTATCACCGGTGTAGCTAGAAAATGGAGGTCAGATTTCATTTTGGCCTGCAACAAGATAAAGATGACCCGCAAAAGGTAGATGACAGGTTGTTATTTTATGCCCCGAAAAACGGCAAAGATCAGATAGCACCTCCTTTTTTGTTGTTCTCTTACATCGCTGATACGAACGTTCCTTCATATCATAAATGCACATCCTGATTTGCTAGAGGAGTGGGCAAGGTTGAAAACAAGAATGCTCTATTTCTAACCAGCCATCTCGATCGGTACAGGTTGACTAGGCCCCTTTCCCTGGGCGAGTTCTTTTCTGAACCACTGACAAGTCAAAAATATCCAGAGCACAGGCGTGACATACAACACACGGTCTCTTCTGCTCATAGTTCATTGACTTCCAGAAGTCATCTATTTATAGCAATTAATGATTTCTAAGCAATTAGATCTCCCTGTTTCAACAACTATCATGTTGTAAGATAAATCCTTGCTCACAGAAATGCATGTGGCAGGCAGTTTCGGATACGGTAACCGAGGCCAAAGTCAGGATGCCTGAGGCAGGGGAAAAATCCTTTTTTTTCCCTCTCTCTAGCACTTGAGGAGGCTCGAGTTCACATCAAATGAGGACCATCAGGAATTGTCTCTACGTCGAGGGGTTTTTAAACGTAGGAAGTATTTACCCTGCACCTAGATTTGCCCTCAAGAGTGAGAGTGGGTGGGGGCCCCAGCCTGCCGCTTTGCCGGGGACAGTTGCTGACTGCCTTGCAGCTTGTCCACTAGAGGTCCTTCCTGAGTCAGTACTGCTTTTGCTTCACTTTGCAGAGATCCTTGCTCGGGCTTATCTTGGGTAATTGTTATTACTACCATCTGCATTAGGGTATAATTACCTTTCCAAAATGCTGGATCTCTTTAGCTGATGTTTAAAGATAAGTAATAGGCAAATAATTGCAGAGCCTTCGGATACAGAGTAGGGGCTCTGCACTGAAGGTGGGCCGTGTGGACAGCACGTGTTTCTCCTGTGTTTACTTGCCCTGCTTTCTCTGGGAGTGGGAAAGGGGTGACTGGTTTTCTTCCCTGGTCTTCCTTTTCTATTTTATTTTTATTTTTTTTAATCCTTACCCGAAGATATATATATATTTTTTTTCATTGATTTTTATTCCGTGGAAGGGAGGGAAGGAGGGGGGGAGAGAGAACAAAATGTCAATGTGAGAGAGACACGTCTATTGGTTGCATTCTGCACACACTGGACCAGAGCCAGGGATTGAACCTGCAACCCAGGTACGTGCCCTTGACCGGGAGGTGAACCCTCTGCCCTTTGGTACACTGGCCAATGCGCTAACCACTGAGCGACTGGCCGGCGCTCCCTTTATTTTTGCGCAGACTCATGACTAAGTCAATGTTGTAGACTGTATCCTTGTCTCAAGCTGATACCCACCCTACACAACCGGTGGATGTGGATTGGGGCATTCAAGAAAGTTAGCTTCTGTTAATCAGAAGTCATGGTATAAATTCTCTCTCTGTTCCTGAGGACTAGAGGGAGAGGCAGGTGGATGGATTGGAGAGATGCCCCGTGGTCTCATTTGAATCAGGCAGCAAGACTGAGTGTCATCTCATCCCGACTCCTCAACTTGGGAATTAGCTATTGGTTGGATCTTCTTTGTGGCCTTGATGCGCTGAGGTTTGGGCTCTGGTTTGGTGATGAATGAGCATGGTCCTCAGCAGAACCCGAGCCACATGGGAACCTGACGCTTTGGTTGTGGGTCCCAGAGTAACTAAGACACAACACTGGACAGGAAGGTATGGAAATGAAGAGAATGGGGACAATGAAGACATTGAGGGAGAAAAACATGGATTAATTGATAAGACAGAGAAAAAAGCATGACCATCTCACGATGATTTGAGTAAGGAACAGTATTAAATTTAG
Organism: Molossus molossus; assembly: GCF_014108415.1. Taxonomy (NCBI): domain Eukaryota; kingdom Metazoa; phylum Chordata; class Mammalia; order Chiroptera; family Molossidae; genus Molossus; species Molossus molossus. Next base: position 16,386,417 of record NW_023425344.1, on the reverse strand, counting down.
GTTTTAAAGTTGCTCTTTTAAATCTTGCTTGCTGTTTGACATTCGCATGTTTCTGGATATTCAGTTGATTGAGCAAATCTGGCCCAAATATTTACCTTCCTAAATTCTTAAACAAGGAAGGCAGATGGATTACTTTGAGCCATGTGGACTCAAGTAGTAGGTAACCTATGACCACAAAAATTGGGGTAAGTACTAGGCTGTGAAACACATCATTCCCCAACCTCACTCTTGCACTGAAAACTTATGGCAGACAAAAGAATGATCCTTTTGATGATACTTAAAAATTGCAACCGTTTGAGAGTTAGTTACTTTGTGTGAGGGCCCATACCAGGCTTTGCTTTTTTTTTTTTTTTTTTAGCATCACCTCATTTAACTTACACGACAGCCCCATGAGTAAAATTATTGTCCTTTCAGTTTTATAGACGAGGAAACGAATCCTTGGAAAGTTTAAATAACTTGACCACAATCATATTAGTTAACTGAGCCGGGATTTGAACCGAGGTCTATGAGTCTGTGCTATAAATTACTTACATATGACCTGTACTTGAGTCATCTAGCAGATTAGATGAGCTATCTGTATTTATATTCATAATGATATCTATATGCGGCATATCTCTATTGCTATCCATCTGTCTATATCTATCTATCTATCTATCTATCATCTATCTATCTATCTATCATCTATCTATCTATCTATCTATCTATCTATCTATCTATCATCTATCTAATCTGTCATATATCATCTGTGATTGTGTACTGTGACCATCAGATATATTGCCTACTCATCTAGTGTAAGCCAGGCTTTATACTGGGCAAACCAGGGAGGATGCTAGTTTTTAAATTGCAACCACATTCTCCACCCCGGTGGGGAAGGTATGCTGGAAAAGGTTGGGTGGGTTGGTATGTATTTGCAAGGCCAACTACAAATGATACTGTGCCCACCTGGATTGCATCCCTTCTCTTGTTCCCACACCACTGCCAATTAGCCAGTCCTTTGAGAAGCAATTCATATTGCCCCATTTAAAGAAATATCTGCACCCTTCAGAGCTGACATTCAAATAGGCACACTGAGTAGCTGCCTCGTGTGTGTGGTGTGTGTGTGTGTGTGTGTGTGTGTGTGTGTGTGTGTGTTAAAGCAGAAGAAAAAATGTGCCTTACTCCCTGAAACACATTCCTGGCCCACCACTGTCTGAAATTTCTGTTAGATCTTTGTTGTTCGGGCATAACATTTCCTTCCACATTCAAGGACGAAATTTCTCGAAGGAGTGTGATATGAACCTTGCCATTTATTGTAAGCAGTTTTATCAGATGTTTTGTAGATAAACAGACTGGGATGAGAGCAGGTAAAGGAAGCTTGAGGAGAGTGGAAATCTCGTGGGAGTTGGCGGAGCAGTGGGGTTGGAGTGTAGAAGGGCAGTGCTAAGAGACATGAAGGTAGACTCCGCCCTCCGCACTTGTCATTAACCAGCTCTGATTCCAGTGATCTAATTGTATTAACCAAGGAAAGAGTTGAACCAGGGCTGGTGCTTTGCTTCAAGTTTTCATACTTAGCACTAAGAAATACCTTCTTCATAGTGGAGAGCTGCCCCGTCTGCGGTCTTTCTTCTTCCTTCCTTGTGTTTACTGGAGCACTCTTGATTGCACCCTGCTTTGCAGGAGGCACCGTGCGCCCCTGGAGCACGGCCGGAGAGAAGGCACAGGGCCAGTCCTCACGGCGCGTCCGGCCTCCGTGGATGCACTACGCATCAGAATGTCTTGGGCTTCATGAAGCCCTGCAGGGTTGACTGGGCCTGAGTGGTTGGGATAAATATCATAAAAGATGATGTTGAACCAGGAATGGCATCCTCCCATGTGGAAAGGAGGCAAGGCGCAGAAAATTCTCAGGAAAGCCTCATTCTGGAATCAGAATTTTCAGGTCCCGATGAAGCCTCCTAGAGCCCTCAGTGAGTGAGGAGAAGCCAGCGCAGGCTCACTGTGGGATGTTCGTGGCCAGGACGCACCGAGCAAGGCTGTGGTGAGCTGTCGCTGCCGGTCTGAGTCCTGTGTCCCTCCCCCTTGCATTCCTCTGGCATCTCGGAAATTGATGCAAATTAAATTCAAAAGCAAAGGTGTTGCTTCTCTGCTACTGTGCTGAACGCCCGGTCACTGAGAACGGGCATCACCTGGACATTCCCAGCCTCAACTCAAGGCAAGCACATCCAGAACAGGCAGAGTAATGCGTTTTCAACAAAGAAGACCAGGGAAGCATCTCAACCATGAAAACACAAAACACAAAACCGCAAACCAAAAACAAATAGTTCGATATTTTTGAGAAATGTCACTTATTGAACACTTTTAGATTTGCATTGCAGCTTAAATATGCAAAAGCTTTTGCATTTATAGACTCAGTAATTGATCTAGATCTCTCTTCTTGCTTTCTCTTTTCTGGTGCTCTGGTGCTGAGAAAAAGCACCATTTCTAATTTACATGACCAAATTAGTTTCAACTTACTTATATTGAATGATAATAGATTTCTTTTTCTTATAATTAATGTTGTCTGAAAACATAATACAGATTTAACTTATCATTGTAAAGATCTTAAGATTTTAATATTTTTGCAGAGGCATAAATACAGTGTAGCTATAATTATTTCATTATGTATGTATAAAAATAGGATACAGCAAAAAGTACATGCTTTCCCTCACTGATTACTCTTAATGTCTCCCAAATTTCCTGATTTACAATATTCTCTAAGGATGTAGATTTTTCTAATTGAAGTACAGTAATTTGCATATTTTTAGACCTTGTTGACACAGTTAATTGATATGTCATTACTTATATCATGCTGAATATAATTTACACTCTTTATTCACGGCAGACTTACAATGCTGTCCTTTTGGGGAAGAATTCACAAAGTAGTGTTCTTTGTCTCGCTTTTCTCTTTTGCTTAGCCAGCCTTCGCCCAAGGAAAAACAAAGGGCATCATGGCCAACTGGCAGGGTTTTCTGTTCAGCGCAATATTAACCCCTAACATGATAATCTAATACATTTTAGCACAGGTGGTAAATGTACATTTTCCTGGTAGTTTGCTGTTTTCAAAGGACTTTCACATGTTATTATGTTAATCCTGTAACCCTTGAGATAAAAACAGTTCCATGTCTTTTACTGGGGAGCTAGTGGAGACTAAGGGAAGTATGGAGATTGGTCCAAGATCATAGAGCTAGAAGACTGCAGAGTTGGGCTTGGCCCAAAGTCCGGGACCATGGACTTTCCACCACACAGCATCTTCCACCAGAAAGGTTAAGGAAATAGAGCTAGAGGAGTAGAGAGAAAAACCAGGAAAACAAGGAAGAAATACTAGTGGAGCCATGGACCAAACGAATGAGCTCAGAGACAGGGGATTGGAGTTCACAGTGGTGACTGTCTAGGTGTGTCTGAAAAATATTATGTTTCTCAGTACACTTGCACATTTCCCTCTCAGTCTAAGAATTCTGAATGGGAGTGTTGTGGATTCCCTAAGGGTTGGGCCCAAGCTTTTCTGAGCCTTTGTCTCTCCCACGGTGTTGTGCTCAAAGAGGCACTCAGAAATAATGATTGTGTGAATGAATGGCATTCTTCAGATGTTGGAGTTACGGCCTCCTTGTTCTCATGATGCCCTGTGACTATATCTGTGCCAACTGTGGCCACCCACATCAACCCGCCCCACTCAGGCCTCCTCTGCGGGCTAGAGTTACATTTGCTTTCTCCTTCTTTTCCTTTTCCTTTTTAAGCCCCATTACTCAGGCTGGAGAGTTCTCTTGTTGAAAAGATGGTTGGAGTCCGGCCGAGTGTTTACGTGGATTACTAAAGATGTAGGATCTGCTCTGGGTGAATTTCGAAGTGTGCAATCCACGCGAGCACCTGAAAATCACAACAAATGGAGTTCAGAAAGCATGCAAAGGCAAGAATTATCGAATAATAGAAAAAGCACCGGCCTGGGAGCGAGACAAACCTGGGCATGGATCCAAAATCTGGCACTTGCTAGCCGTGTAACCTCTTGCACATCGCTTCCCCGCGCCTCAGTTTACCTTTCTGTACAACAGGATTCTAGTTAATGCCACTCTCTGAAGGCGGTTCAGAGATAAGGTAAAATGCCTAGCCCAGGACCTGCTGCCTTGAGGAGGTTATTTTCCTTCCTTTGTTGTCAGGTGGGACAGGACCCCTTTCAGATGAGCTGTAACTCCAGTTCAAGGAATGCGCACGGCTTGGTTCTTCATTCAGGGGTGGGGAGCAGGTGACTGTCTCCCGCCTTGTTGGTGCTGCGGTTTGTGTTGAGAACCGTGACGCACCGGGCACCTGTCCACTGTGAGCTCAGATAGAGCGGCTGCTGCTTGTCCCCCAGAAGCTCTGGGGTCCGTTCATCGCACGGAATCTGGCCGATCACGGGGGGCCCTGTCGTGCAGCAGGGCGGTGTTTGGGCCTGTGTAGGACCCTCCCCCTCTCTTCCCTGAGACGCTCTTCTGATGAGGGTCAGGCTGATCTTCCTGGTGAGAGTGTGGCAGTTATGGACCCTTCCCCCAGTGGAGGGAGACGAGCTGAGCTTGGGCAGAGAGAGGGCGGACCACGGTGGTACTTTTCTTTATTTCTAGAGGAATGAGGTGGTGGAGCAGAAAGGGCCCAGGCTGTGGAGACCAGCAGCTGCACCTCGCCTGTGGCACAAGCTCACTGACAGGGAAGTCGCTCCTCTCCTGAGGCTGTTTTCCCTTTGAGAAGGGGTCTAATAACGCCTCCAGGGCTCGGAGAGTGTTCCAATCCGAGTGTGAGGAGTTCAGGAAATGACAGAGATGATTACTTTGACTGTTTTCAAGAGATTGCGTCCAGGCCAGTTGTATCCTGAGCAGAGTTGGCAGCGCCCACTGCTGTGACTTGCCCGGAGGCCGGCCTGCAGCAGAGGACCCCCCACTGGCCAGGGGTTCCCAGTTCTTACAAGTCTTCTGTAACTCTGGGCATTTTGACCGGATTACAGCATGATGCCACCTGGGAGGGAACTTCTTTAGCTAGGAACCATGTTAGCAAAGACTTCTTTATTGGATCAACCAATTCCCATCCCTGAAACCCAACAGGAAGTGGCAGGAACATGTTCCGGAGCAGGTGCGCTTGGGAGGAGGGTGCTGGGCAGTGGAGGAAGGGCGGTGCTGGCAGGTGGGGAGGTCCAGAGGGTCCCCTGTAGGTGGCAGAGTAGGTAGTGAAGGAGAGTTAGGGCCGCCCAGGATTCAACCCATTAAACTAATATATGCAAAGTGAGGGTCTCCCCTGTGCCAGCCGCCAGCGTGGAGCCCTTTGACTAACTCAGCCTCCTTTCTCCAATCGCTTGCTCCCCGGGGTCCTTTTTGCATTCCTGAGACAGTTGACAAGGTGTATGTCTCTGTCTCCGCCTGTCTGTCTGTCTCAGTTTGGGTGTCTCCCTTATCTCCCCTCACGCCCTCCGCTTCCCCATCCCCTCTGCCTCACACAGGGCCGAAGCCTCCAGTCCGCACAGCCTGATAATTGACGTGTGCGGCAGAGGTGTCTGCCTGCCACAAATACGCGGACATTCAAATTGAACTTGCTGTATATGAGTCACCAAAGATAAGTTTAAGAAATGTTCTTCCCATTTTCCCTTTTGCTCTAAATATCTGCAAATAGAATCTGGCCGAGGGACAATGCCTCATCAGTATAATGCTTTTACTACGAAGGAGAGGAAAAAGGTAAAAATTCTGAGGCCCTGAAATAAGGCAATATTCTCAACCAAACAAAAACAAAACAAACAAACAACAAACCCGTGCAACGCATCACTCCTACCAGGCGCCTAATCTTTAAATTGAAAGCTGGTGGCTGCTCTAACTTGCCTCTGGACTGGCGAGGGGACAAATGCAAGGCCAGTGTCACTACCCGGAGAGGCCCCGGGGCCACGTGCTGCTCTGCACGTTCAGAAAGTCGCAGCTTCGTAGGTGAGCATCCAGGGTTCCGGAGGTGTGCTCATCTCGGCTCTTTGGGAGAACTCCAAGGTTTGCTTCGTAAACGTGAGTTTGATGCAGTCTTCCAGTTTAAGATAAAATCATCTCCCTCTTGATTTCTCAGGTGTATGACATAAGGATTTTAGTGATTTCGGAATTACATTATAACAGACTGAGGGTTTTTTTTTTTTTTTTTTTGGGAGGGTGGTGAAAGACATAATTACCCAAGTTTCAGGAAATATCTGGTATTTCATGAGGGAAAATGTCAACATTTGGAACATCTGATGATTTCATTTTATATGTGTGAAAACAGGCGAATGTCGGTGTTTGAGCAGAGTAACTATATGGATCGGTGTTTGTGCTTTCCTTGAACGCACTGTTAAAATAATAGTTAAGCCCTCACACCTGTTAGACTGGGAAGAAGATCCTCTTCAGAAAACTGCCTTTCACGGAGCTCGCAGTGTCACCGAGACCAGGACAGGGTGGCGCGGCCCTCCCGGCCCTCCTCCTCCTCCTCCTCCCCCCATTCTCGTTTCCCTTTCTTTACTCTGTTCCTTTGCCTTCTGCCTCTTCTCAGCACCCTCTCCTTCTTCCTCATCACTTCTCTTCCAAGGAAAGTGATTCTTGATCCTAGAAAATATTTTGCTCAGCTATCTCTGAGCCAGACTGAGATTTAGCACCTCCTTCTGTTTCTCAAGCCAAGTGGAATTTCAAGTGGACTCTGAAGGATGAAAAAGACGTGGTGAGTGAGGAGAGAAAACCATCACCAGCAAGAACAGCATCCTCCCTTCCATGGGCCCGGGCCCTAAGCACCCAGCACCGACTGTGTGCGAGGCACCGTTTCTCCCTTCGGCGACGGGAGGGGTTGATTGCTATGGAACAGTGGTACCTTCCATAATACCAGGTGTGGATAAGCACCTGGTATGGACCAGCTGACCAATTCCTCACACTCGTCTTCAGTGGTCATTGCAGAGTTTTTTTTTTAAATTTAATTTTATTTTTTTATCCTCACCCGAGGACATTTTTCCATTTTTTGTACAGATAGAGTGGGAGGGAGAGAGAGGAAGAGAGAGAGAGAAACATCGATGTGAAAGGGACACATCGAGTGGCTGCCACCCGCACAACCAACCAGGGCCGGGGACAAACTGCAACCGAGGTACATGCCCTTAGCGGGAACCGAACCCGGGTCTCTCTGGACCGCAGGTGGACGCTCTAACCGCTGAGCCAAACCGGCCAGGGCTCATTGCAGAGTTTTTAAAAGACCCAAGGGAGGTGGGAATGGAGAATATAGTTCAGTGCTCACCATTGGACCATCTGTCATCTCATAAGATAGAATATTCTTTACTCTAGTAAGTTTACATATTCTTCTTCTTTTTTTTTTTTGTTAATCTTCACCTGAGATAGTTTTTCATTGATCTTTAGAGAGAGTGGAAGGGAGGGAGGGAGGGGGGAGGGAGAGGGAGAGAGAGAGAGAGAGAGAAACATCGATTGGTTGCCTCCCTCACAACCCTGACTAGGGTTGGGGATCTGACCTGCAACTGAGGTACATGCCTTTGACTGGAATTGAACCCACAACCCTTTAAACCACAGGTCGATGCTCTAAATGCTGAGCCGAACTGTCCAGGGCTACATATTCTTCTTAAGAAGTCAGTTTCCTAATTTCTAAGTTGGGGATAATGGAATTACCAAACTCTGGGTGAAATACTTAGAACGATGCCAAACGCATTATTACCTTGACTAGTTGTTAGCCACTATTTTTACTGGTATAGCCCACGGCTTCCTGCATCGGCGCCCCCAGTTCCAGGTGGCTGGGCTGTACTGCTACCTGCCTCACTCATCTACTGGTGGCAGAGGACAGGGTGCAGCGAAGAAGTCAGACACAGCAGTGCTTCTCACCCGGGGGAAATGCTAGAGGGGTTTCCCGGGCTACTTGTGTGATACAAAACACTAGTCAGTTGGTCAATAGAGCTAGACCATTGATAAGGCCGGGAAACAAATCACCATGGCCTGCTGGTGGAGAGCACACATTTGAGCCTGGGAGTTAGGGTCACACCGCAGTTCTTCCCCTTCCCGCACATGCGACCCTGTTATCCTCACCGGTCTCAGTCTCCCCATCTGCAGAGTGCGGGAGAGAAGATTACCTATCTCACAGATTTGCAATGAGGATGATATTAATGAATGTATGGAAAGTGGCTAGAACAGTGCCTGGGACACTGTCGGTCACATAATAAGGGTTTGCTGTCACTACTCCACCGCTCGGACAGCTAGGCCTGGGAGAGAAGCTGTCTCTTCGAGACCCTGATTTCCTCTCCTTTGGATATCTGCCCAGAAGTGGGCTTGCTGGAGCAAAAGGTATTCTATTTTTGATTTTTGAGGAACCTTCGTACTGTTTTCCATAGTGGCTGCACCAATTTACCTTGCCATCAAAAGTGCACAAGGTTCCCTTTTCTCTACATCTTCGCCAACACTTATCATTTATCTTTCTTATGACAGCGGTTCTAACAGGGATACGGTGGTATCTGATTGTGGGTTTTGATTTGCATTTCTCTGATGATTAGTGATGTCGAGCTCATTTTCATAGGCCTGTTGGCCATTTATGTCTTCATTTGAGAAATGTCTAGATCTTTTGTCCAATTTTTAATCAGGTTATTTTTTGGTGTTTTGCTATTGAGTTATATGTTCATTGCAGCATTATTCACCATAGCCAAGATATGTAAACAACTTAAATGTGTATTGATAGATGAATGGGTAAAGAAAATGTGGTATGTTATAATGGAACATGATTCAGCCTTAAAAAGAAAGAAATCCTGTCATTTGCAACAAGGTGGTTGAAACTGGAGGATATTAAGCTAAGTGTGGAATAAGCCAGACCCAGCCAAATACTGCATGATCTTACTTCTGTGTAACATAGTCACATTCATAGAAGCAGAGAGTAGAATGATGGTTGCTAGGGGCTGAAGGAGAGGGGGAGATGGGGAGATGTTGATCAAGGGTACAAAATATCAGTGATTTGAGATGAATAATGTCCAACGATCTAATGTATAGCCTAGTGACTCTAGTTAACAATACTGCATTGTGTCCTTCATATTTTCTAAGAGGATAGATCTTAAGTGTTCTCAACACACACATGCACGCACGCACGCATGCATGCACGTGAAGAAAAGAAATCGGTAACTACAGTAGTCACCCCCCATGTCTGTGATTTTGCTTTCTACAATTTTAGTTACCTGTGGTCAATTGCAGTCCAAAAGTTCAAATGAAAAAAATCCAGAAATAAACAATTCATATGTTTTAAATTGCGCGCGCACACTCACACACACACACACACACACACACACACAAGTTGGACCTATGTCAAGGAAAGTGCATTTTTTAAAAAAAAGGAATGTAGCAAGGTAAGATTTTTGTGTTTGTTTTTGTTCTGGTAAGCAAGCAGTTTTCACACCAGGCCGTGGGTTCATGGAGTTTTATATCTTTTCTTTAACCTGCAAACTGGTCATTTCTCAGAAGGACTCCTGTAACATTTCATTAAAAAAAAAATCTCAGGCAGGGCACTAAGTCGCATCTTGCATTTTCTCTTTCTATCAAAAGCAGATCCTTCTGAAGATCAGATGTTCCTGATGTAGGTAACAAGGTCACAGAATGAAAGAGCAGAGTGAGGAACAGCACCAGTGCGTTTCACTCTGTATCCCAGGAACTGCAAGCCAGTTCTGAATATAAACACTTAGCTTCCACCACCGTCCAGGGCCTAGGAAGGTGTTGTGAGCATGCCAGGAATCAGATGACCGTTTGTTGACTGATATTCACAAAGCTCTTTTTCACGGGCAAACTTCTTTGTCCCAGCAGGGTCACTTTTTGTCTTGATTTTATAATTGACACAGGAAGGATGGCTTATGTTGATGATCATAAATGTTCAAAAATAGTGTCGGGCCTTGGGAATAGGCTCACAGCTTTGCATATCCATCTTCTAGTCCACTTGGATGAGAACGAACAGTTTCACGGCCTCAGAGCCATCGGAGGGTCTGGTGATGCTGACCACGCCCTACCTCGAGTTGCTGATTCAGATCATGCATGCCTGCAAAGCAGAAAACTCAGCTGGGACCAACGAGATAGTGTCTGTTTGTTGTGCATGGGGTTAGAACACCTGTTCATGGTTGGTTCTTTAGATGACAGGGTGCTGCTCAAGTAAGTGACCACTAGAGTTGTCATCTCCATCAGAGTGCCCTTTGACCTATAAAAGCCTTGGAAGTTGCCCTTCCCCTAGAGCTGAGATGCGGAGATGAAGAGTTGAAGTTAATCAAATGTGGGTAATGTGATGTTTCTCAGAGTGTAGCAAGCAGGATGATTTGGGTGGTATGCAGATGAATGCGTGCATTTTTATTTTAACAGTTATGTACAAAAATATATAATTAGTTTGTAAAACAAGTGATCTCGTGGTTATTATTGCTTGGGATTAGGCAAAGTGGAAAATGTGAGTGAATTTGAATTTCACTTAAAGAAAAATATTCAGTAAATAACAATCTAGGCAGTTTGCAGATTAGCAAAGACTATGAAAGTAATACATAGATGAATAAGGTTTGGAGACTATTGGGCTAATGCAGTGTTAATTAAAAATGGAATGATATGTATGTAAATGCCATCACAAGTTTTTCATGCTTATTATATTTCCAGAGCTCAAATTGGGCAGGTGGTCACAGTGGATGAAGTCATTCACTACAGGAAGAAGTGTTGATAAATTGGAGATGGAAGGCAATAGTGGTGGTAAATCCCAGAGAGACATCACTTCTTGGTGTAATGGTAGGTAGGATCTGGCAATGAAATATACACACAAGAATAATTACCCCCTACTCATTGTTTAAATAAAATAATTTTATGTTTTTGTCTTTTAGTATTTAACCCTCCCTCCTCCACCATTTATTTATTTTTATTTTATTTTATTTATTGATTTTAAAGAGAGAGAGGAAGGAGAGGGAGAAAGGGGGGAGAGAGAGAGAGAGAGAGAGAGAGATGTGTTGTTCTATTCACTTATGCATTCGTTGGTTATTGCATTCTTATATGTGTCCTGACTGGGAATTTAACCGTCAACCTTGGCATATCAGAATGATGCCCTGACCAACTGGTACCTGGCCAGGGTCCCAACATTTATTTTTTAATTACAAAATAATCTAGTTTTTCTGTGACAAATAAAAATCATACCAGTTGAGACTGAACTCTGTTTTTAGCAATGCCACTGTATCGGTCAGCTCATGCTGCATAACAAACCATCCCAAGATTGAGCAATTAAACTAATAACCATTTTTTTCCCCTCTTGAGTCTATGGTTCTGCAATTTGGGCTTTTCTTACCTGGTCCTTGCACACATCGGCAGTGAGCTGATGGTTAACTAGACAGCTTCATATCTATAGCTTGGCAGGCTGTCACCTGGATTGATGGGGCGACTGGGCCACATGTCTCATTATCCATCAGGCTACCTGGGTTTGTTCTCTTGGCAGAGGCAGGGCTCTAAGAGAGCGAGCATGGAAAAGTACAAGACCGTTGGAGCCTCAGGACTGGCACATTGATGCTTCCGACACCTGATTGGTTCAAGCGAGTCCCAAGGCCAGTACAGATTCAAGGGGGAGGAGACTCTATCTCCTGATGGGAAGAACTGCAAGTTACATTATAAAGGGGAGAGGTTCCTGGGAAGGGAAATATTGTGGCCATTTTCTTACAGTCTATTATAACCACTTGGCAAACATGTCACCTTGGACAAGTCACTTTGTTTCTGTAGGTCGTGGTATCCCTATGTGTAAAAAAGGAGATTGTATACTAGCTCCTCAGTTCCCAGAGTCACAACCAGGCCACACAAGTCAGATCAGCTATGTCAAAACACTTTGAAAGCTACAAAGTCCCCAAAAAGGTACAATGTTGTGCTTCATTGGCACAGATTCTCCTATAGATCAAGATATCCTAATAGAACCTGCCTCATAAAGAGACACGAAGAGTCAGTAAGATGATGATTGCGAACTGCGTAGCCCAGTTCTGGCACAAGGAAGAATTCCATAAATGTCAGTGGCTCTTTTTATAATTAATACAAAAATGAAGATAAGCGATAGGTGGGGAATACTCAATAGGTTGTTATTAAGAGACAAACAAACAAACAAAGACAAACAAACCCATTGCAGTGAAATATGAGCTTACCCCTGAATCTCCAACTGCTTCAGTCTGAAATATGTTTGTTCATCGCCAGTTGATGGCTTTTGAAATCATTTATTTTTATTGTCTAACAAAGGGCGCTTTGTTGAGCGCTTCATTATCTGTAGAGAGGTTTTAGCATTTCACCCAAACCCTGTGCTCAAATGCGGGCGCTGGCAATACCTCTTAGTGATCATTTTCCAGTTAAGTACTATGCACCAGATAGATAAATGATTGTGCATGTAAACGGTCACTTTAGATTGTGCATTAGCAGGTAGAAATTTGACAGTCTTTTCCAAGGAATATTCAGCTTTTCCCCCCACAGTTAACTGCTTCAAGTAAGATTGTAGAGCATGCTGTGATGTTGTGCAAAGTCAGATTAAAAAGAATAATAATAAAGATCTGAAAACCGTTAGTTTTTCCAAGAAAGGACTTAAGGACTTGATACATTTGCTGTTTCCCTTTTCCTGCTGTGCAGCCTCACTGATGTTTATGATGTTATTTGAGCAGTGCTACTAAAGACACCAGTAGCAACGTGCCATGTAGAACCATGGCTTTTGTTCTTTACAGGCATTGTTGTAAAGTATGGACATCCAGATATTTCACGAGCATGTCTCCCCTTCTATCCAAAGTGCTTCTTTGCTTGGTTTTTCTGTCACTAAATTGTATGGCTCTGGAAGGCACGGGTTATGTTTTCCTTAAATCTCAGTGAATTGCAAAGAGTAGGCACCAAGTAAATGTAGATGAAGATAAAGAATGAATGAATGAATGCAATTTGGTGGTTTATGGAGAACAGTCGTGTCTCATTTAGGCAATATTCTTGAAGGCTATCTTTTTTTTTTTCCCCTTTTTTATCCTCACCCGAGGACATTTTTTGTTCAGGTAGAGCGGGAGGGAGAGAGAGGAAGAGAGAGAGAGAGAGAGAAACATCGATGTGAAAGGGACACATCGAGTGGCTGCCACCCGCACGACCTACCAGGGCTAGGGACAAACTGCAACCGAGGTACGCGCCCTTAGCAGCAACCGAACCCGGGTCTCTTGGGACCGCAGGCTGATGCTCTAACCGCTGAGCCAAACCGGCCAGGGCTTGAAGGCTATCTTTTAACCAAAACCATTCATAGTTGGTTAAAGACACAAGAATACATCCCGATAAGGGCGTTTCCAGTTTGCTGTTTTCCCCATGCTGTTTGCAAGAGTATACCACTAAAAGATAACCTGAATAAGACCTACAAAGAAGCCAATTCCCGTACAGGGCAACCTTCAAAATTTGCGCATGATTTCCTGGAAATGGAATCTACACGATGATATATACAAGTGACAATTCACTCATCCCATTCTTCTACCCTAAGACATATCACAGGTAATTAAAGTGACCTGTTTTCCTGTTGGTCCCCTTCTTTAGAGGGTGAACTCCTTGAAGAAAGCGAAACTGCAGTGTGTCCCTTGTATGCCTGTCACCTCTCAGAATGCCTAGAATCTATTAGACACTAAAAGTCTAAGAATTCTGTGATGGCTTGAAGACACCACCCAAGCATGTCAAGGAGCTTCCCATCTGGTGTTGAAGCAGCAGAGAGGCATACAGGTTCAGTTTTAAGACCCATTTCCAAACATCACGAGGACCTTTAAGTGACTTCCATACCGAATGGGTAAAATAGAGCAAATCGGCATCCCACCAGGGGTTTGAGGTATGTTGCTTGCACTCCTCACCTTTGACCTTTCTTCCCTGGCTCTGTGTCTCTATCCCTAGTTTTGTCTTTTCCCTGTGGTTTTCTTAGTTGGCATTATTATTATTACTATTACTATTATTATTATTTTCAATCTGGGGTTCTGCTTCTCTGAAGAAGGTGACAATCATGAGTGCAGTGGGTCCTTGGCTAAGAAGCAATGGCTGTTTCCCAAGCCTCATGGGGCTGTGTCTAGCACAGGGCTTTGCACATACCACATGTTCAGGAAATATAGTTTTAAGTGACCAAATAGAGTCCGTCTTTGGTTTATAGCTGTTTTCTAGATCCTCATGGTCCCTCCCGGTAGTAACTGTCATGGCCCCCTTCTGCCTGCATCTCAAGGATTTTATCCCACTGTTCTCCTTTACCCCACTCTGCATTCAAGGGTGATTCTCTGTGTGTCCCCAGTCTCCTCTTCCTGTGGCGCCTTTTTGTTGTGTGGCCGGACAGCGAGGGATGATGGACTAGGCCACGTAATAAAGCAGTTGAGGCATGCATGCCACAGAAAGGGAAAACAAAATCACCAGCTGGAAAGGTAGCTCTAGTCTGTGTCAGCACTGTTCTGGGTGCGAGGACAAAACAACGAATCATGTGACTGAGTTACAGGACGGTGGAGCTGGAGGGAGGGACCTTCTCGTGCAGCTCACGCGGATCGCATGGCCCCAGACTGCCAGGGACCGCGGTGAGTGCTGGGAATGCAGCCATACCCTCGTCTCAGGCTCGGATGAGTGGCTTTTTTGGGAGGAGACAAAGCCCCAGCTCAGCAACTCTTCAGACTTGAGATGACTCGAGTGAAGGTTAAGTCCTTGTCGTTCATTGTGTTCAGTCGGAGTCCCCTGAGTGGTTGCGTGTGAGGATGGGTCAGTTGACTCTGTGCCCGTGGCTGCTCAGCCTTCAAAGGCCCTGGAGATGAGAGGGTGCCATATGCTGTCTGTTTAAGTGGTCATTACTTGAGTCATGAAATCCATGAGATTTCAGGGGATTTTGTGCTCTCCTCTGCGAAATAAAGCTATGAATGGGATGATGATGATGATGATTTTTTAAAGATATTTTATTATTTATGATTAGCTTGGAACCATTACCTACACAGAAAATAAAAGACAAGCAACAAAAGCATTTTTTTTTTTTTTGAAAAGTCCCAGAAATCAGAGTAAGCTCAATGGCTGTTATCACAAAATGGGATCATCTCTTTATTACGGAGATCAGGGATGGACCTTCATGTTTCCCAGGGTGATGTTCCATCTCATCTGGTAAATAATACAGGGTTTCCCCCATAATTACCTGCTAGATTGGAATAGCTCCTTGGGACCCATTTCAATCCATTGGGTAAATGATATGTTTTCTAATGGCATTTTTACCCAACAGTGAAGCGTGTGAACTAGTGATATATATAGTGAGTGCTCTATGGGGAACAGTGTAGAGGCAGTGGTTACTTTTATAAAGTGATCCTCCAGGCCCTGAGCTACCAAATTCCAGGGAGACACGATTTGTATTTAGTATTACCAGAGAAAATAAACACTTTGCAAGAGCATTCTTAGGGCATTTTCACAGGATGTCTAAAGAGGCCACGCGTTGGGCAGGGTGCCATTTCCAACCAGCGGCATCCCGTGCGCAATGCAGCTGCTCTTTGCTGCTATGAAAGACATGTCAGAGTTAGTCTGGGAAAATCCCGTGACTAGTCCCACATGGCTGCCTGGATCATCGGGCTTGGAGTGTTGATAGAGCAGTGATTTAGATTGCTGAGGCAACCATGAGGTCATGGAAAAAGGCCCCGAGTGGCGGTCATGAGTCATGGGTTGGAACCCTAGCTCTGGCACTTATGGGCAAGTGACTTACCTAATTGAGCTTCCCTGTCTTTAAAATGGGGATAACCACCACTACAGCACAGAGAAGTGGGGAGGATGGAGAGGTGTGCCTCGTCTGCATCACTGTAGAAGGTTCCTGGCTCCCACTAGGCCCTCAGCAGGTGCTTATTAAGAAACCAAGCCAACAATAAATGGTTTGGCACTAGGAGAAGTATTCTCCAGCTGGCCTGCTCCCATGAATCCCCTGGGATGTTGAAATGCAGGGGCCTCCTACCGGGCTCATTAACTGAGACTTTCCAGAAGAGAGGCCTGGGGACCTGCATGTGATGAGCATCCCAGCAGACTGTCATGGTCAGACCAGGCTGGAAAACAGTGCTGAAGACCAAGATGCTGCAAATGATTCATTGGAAGGTTTTATTGTCATTTATAGGGCTGAGTCAGACACCTGGTTTTGGTATCTGTTCCGTTCAAGTAGCCCTTGACTTCCACATTGACAGTCAGTTATATGTTGATTCAGGTGTATTTGCAGATGTGACCTGTGACTCTTTTGTGACCCTCTAAGGCAAGGTGGCTTGGCTGCTCCATTTCTTTGAAAGAAGGAATTTTTTCATTTCGTGTAATCCCAAATTGCAAGGCACACACCCCATGTATTCTAAACTTAAAGTGAGTATCAGGCCAAGAAGCATGATTCCCCAGGGAAATAGCAATCAAAGTGACAAGTCTGCAGTCAGTGCTGGTTGCCCCGTGGTGTGCAGCTTTCTTTCAGATGCTCTCCCTGGGGGGGAAGGGGGGGGGCAGTGAACCAGCGGAGGAGTCTGCTCAGCCAGACAGCTTCACAAGATGCCCAAGAGATGCCCCATGAGTTAGATCTATGGTCCAGCCAGCCTGGCACTTTACCTGGGGCTGTACCTCTTTAGTACAATTTGTGGGGCCTCTGTTAGTAGCTTTCCATGCTGACCATCTAGAAATTAGGACACTTCAGTGGAGTAAGAATCGATACTCATGATCACACTGTCCGGAAAGCATCCTATGTTCCGCTTTTCAAATGTTATTCCATTTAATTTTGGGGAAAACTGAGTTATTATTCTCATTTTACAGATGAGGAAACTGATGTTTGGACAGAGGTTAGGCGACTTGCTGAGCTACCATACTGAACTGCAGAAGTGGAACTGGAACCCAGTTTCAACCTCAAACTTGCAACCATTGTTCTGTGATGTTTTCCCTCGAATATACCCCAGCATTGCAGACTTTCCCAGCTGCTGTGTACAGATGTGGTCCCATTGCTATTTATGCACCCAGGCTCCACTTTCTTGACTTCAGTTTGTTAGGTCCTCGACAACCTGCCTCTCTCCAGATGTCTGAACATTTCTAGGGGGAAAAGCTTATATTTTCCTTCCAGTACTGACCACTGCTATTTTGTTTTTGTAATATCATAGGGATCTATTGCCCCATTTTGAATAACAGAATCTCAGAAGGGCTTGACTGGCCATTTAGATCAACCCTTGAACAATGTCAGAATGATGACTCACTGTCTCTGACCTATCACTGAGCCCTCTGTCTGAATGCCTCCAGGGATGGGCAACTTGCTACCATCACAGGCCATCTGTGATGACTCTGGGCAGATATACAACCTGTGCACCTTGTCGATGGAAGAAACGCCCAAGCCTTTAGAGAATTTTTGTAAGAGTTTATTTGAGCCAAACTGATGATATATGTCGGGGGGTAAGATCTCAATTGCTCCAGAGAATCATAGTTTTGTGGTTTCTTTTATGCTTTTGACATTAAGGAGGGACCGGAAGGAAGATTACATAGAGGCAAGATGGGAATCAGATTACCTCTCGCCTGCCTTAGAGGGAGGGGTCTGACAGGAGGCGGTTCAAAGGTGTGTTAACCTAGAGGCACAGAAACAATGTCTAGGGCTTGCTTGAGGCAAAGATAATCTTCTTAGTAACCATGACCTGCCCAGTTATGAATTGATGATGAGCTCACCCTAGGAGGCTACTTGCCCTAGAATACCCTTTCTGTTCATATCACTTACTTCCACATACAGCCTTCCACTGGGCCGTCGGGGAAGCTTGAAAGTCCTAAGACAACATATGCAATAAGTAGTGGCTGACTGAATCCGGGACACAGGATGCCTGGGTTTCGGAACAGCCCCTTTCAGAGGGACTTCCCATCAGAGCAGAGAAGGGTAAGACAGCAGAACACGGAGGCTTCGAAGGCACCAGGGGGCAGGTGCACAGGAAATGCTGTGCAGGACGGAGGGAGAGCGTCTACACCAGCAAGGTAAAGTGCCGTGTTTGCATTTTACTGATTTCCTAACCTATTGATTTCAACAGATGAACTGTCTGCCTGAGTAAAAGAGACTGACAGTGAAGCAGAAACCCAGACCGCCAGGCCTTCAAGGGAGGGAGGGAATTACAGAAAAAATCACCCCAGGCGCTCACTTTTTCCTCCGTTAGCCCAGGGGCTCATCCAGGGCTTCACTCCTTCTCTTGGATCCTGGAGGGAGATAGATTGGGAGGCTTGTCTGAGCCTCCTCCAGTATCTCCCCCGTCCCCCCTCTACCACCCAGGAATCTCAGCTGTGGGAAGAGAGGACTAGGGCATCTACTGAACTTCAAGTGACGGTATCAGAACTATTCTGGGCATCATGGTGTCTGATGCATCTGTGTGTCCCGATTCCTAGCTAGTGACTCTACAAAGTAGATGCTCAGTAAATGTTTTGGAAAATGAACAAATGAATGCTTAGTGAATTGCTCTCTTTTGAGGGGTTCAGGCATTAAAATATTCTTAAATTGGGAATTTATCAGAACATCTTATTTCTTCTAGTTGATAAATACCCGGAGGGTGGGGATTACCCTTACAATTTCTTTTTAGTGCTCTGCTGTGATACACACTGCATCGTGGAGGCCTTGGGGTTCAGGATTAGCCTTTTTTCTCTTTGACAAGTCTAGGGATAGTGTGTGCTCTAGCAGGGGACAGATGCTGAAGGCTGTTTTTCTCGGGCCTCTTTCCTCTGTACTGACTGGGAACACAATGATAAGATAGTGCCTGGCTGGTTCCAACACTTAAAACAATTTTTTTTAAAAAAAACATCTTTATTGAGCCCAGCTGGTATGGCTCAGTGGATTGAGTGTCATCCCATGAACTGAGAGGTCCCGGTTCAATTCCTGATCAGGGCACGTGCCTGGGTTTCAGGCTCGATCTCCAGTAGGGGACGAGTGGAGGCAGCCGATCAATGTTTCTCTCTCACATTGATGTTTCTATCTCTCTCTTCCATCCTCTCTCTAAAAAAAAATCAATAAAAACATATTAAAAATTAAATAAAACATCTTTATTGAAGTATATTTAACATTCAGTAAAATAAAATTCACCTCTTTTAAGGGCACAAGTCAACGATTTTTTATAAATACCCCATTGTGCAACCATCACCATTATCCAAATTTAGAATGTTTCCATCCCCCCAGAAAAATTCCTCAGGTCTATTTGCAGTCAACCTCCAATCCCACCCTCAGCCCCAGGCAACCAATAATATACTTTCTGCCTCTAGATTTGCTTTTTTTGTATTTTTAGTATAAGGGGATCATATACTATGGAGCTTTGCTTCTTTCATGTAGCATGATGTCTTATAGTTCCATCCATGTGGCAGTATGTGTCAGTAGATCATGTCTTTGTATTGCTGAATAGATTTCTATTGAATGGACACACTACATTTTGCTTTACCATTTACTAGTTGATGGACATTTGTATTTATTTTTGCTTTTGATTCTTATGCTGCTACGAACATTGGGGTACGAGTCTGTGTAGACACATATCGAAGCAGTGCCTTAGCTCTGAGTAGAAGAGGGGGGGACAGAGGTGAGTGAGAAATGAATTTCACGTGGATTTCTGAATTTCCCATTCAGTTCCTAAGTAAGAAACAAGAGACACCTGTGTCATTGTCATCACTTTTAATATGCAATGTTTTACAAATCTACACCAAAGTCAGTCTTAAAAAGACATGTGGCCCTGGCCGGTTGGGCTCAGCGGTTAGAGCGTCGGCCTGCGGTCCCGAGAGACCCGGGTTCGGTTCCCGCTAAGGGCACGTACCTCAGTTGCAGTTTGTCCCCGGCCCTGGTTGGGTTGTGCAGGTGGCAAACACTTGATGTTCCCTTTCACGTCGATGTTTCTCTCTCTCTCTTCCCCCCTCCCACTCTATCTGAACAAAATATCAAAAAATGTCCTCGGGTGAGGATAAAAAAAAAAAGACATGTTGACAAAAGGTTTATACAACTATAAAAGTAGAATGTCTTGTATATGTCACGAATTAACCTTTTTATCGGGGTGGTGTATATGGTTTTGATAAATATGACCTGCTCATCAAATAAAAAGTTTCACTTGAGAGCTAAGAATGCGTTCACTCATGAATTTATATGAACTTATTGACATGTCAGCCACATTTCTGAATGCTGAGGGTACAGCAACGAATAAAAATATCCTGACTTCACAGAGCCTATCCTCTAGAGGGGAAATTAAGACAATAAAAAAGAGTTAGCAAAAAATATAGTATGTTAGATGATGATAAATTCTGCAGAGAAAAAATTGAGCAATTAAGGAAGACAGAGTGTTGGGGAAGGAGGTGGGAATGGAAAAAAATAAATAAATGGCCAGGGAAAGCTTTACTAGAAGGTGACATTTGGACAAAGATATGAAGAAGGTGGAGAAGCAAGTCATGTGAGTGTATGGCAGAAGAGCATTTCACCAGAGGAACAAGCAAGTGCAAAGGTCCTGAGGCAGGAGTGTGCATGGAGAGCACAAGCAGCAGTGAGGAGGTCAGATGGTGTGAACAAGCAGGGGCAATGCTGCCTTGAAAGGGAGTGAGGTCCTTGTCCCAAGGAGAGGCTGCGGGAGCCCTGACAGGGACCCTACAGTGATGGATCAAGTGTCAAACGATCTGCAAGATACACCAGATTTTCAGGTTCCTTGCAAAACTGAGACAGCACCATGATTCTTTGAGATTGAAAATGGCTACTCTGTATTAAACAGGTGGGATGTTAGAGTGGATGCAATTTGATCCAGAAGCAGCTCCATCAATGAACAGATGGGTCATGCCCGGCATTTGCTGGAGGTGGAGGATGTGAAGTGAACAGGCTCAGAGGGGTGCAGCCCAATGTCTCATTTCATGGACCAGCGTCTTACTTTGGCCTCCTCCCTGCCCTGGCATTACAATTTAGCTCAATTTAAAAATCAGTAGATTTTTAGGTATAGATAGGAGGGAAAATAATGTAGCTTGTGAGGCTCCGACAGGTACTTTATAGCACATTAATGTCCACTTAGCTGCCACATGGATGGCCCCATCAGTACCCGATGCATTTAAAGTTGCAATTTTAGGATATTTTTTGCACTGGGAACAGACACACTCCAGCCGGTCACTGCCTCTTTCTCCTCCAACTGGGGTTGTTAGGGCTGGAATCAGCAGCTGTTGCCTTGGGTCTTTTACTAGTTTGCTCAATGTTGAGGGATGGCCTACAGATTACGGAGGATCTTATGATTTTTAATATTTACTGTAAAACATTTAGGTGGCTTACGCGTTGGGGCAGCCATCTGTAGTTAAGCTTCCTCCTTTACCCTGAATAAGACCCGTCCTTTGTCCCTGTGAAATGGTTTATGTGTCACGTATATGGCTTGGGGGCAGAGGTTATCTCTTTTTAAAACATAAACATTTGGTGGTAAACCAGTTTTAGATTTACAAAAAAAACCGTAAAGACAAGTCAGCGTTCCTGTAGATGCTTCCTTAGTTTCCCCTGGTATTAACATCTTACATTAGTACGGTATATTTGTTATAATTAGTGAACCATATTGATACTCTACTGTTAACTAAAGTTCATACTTTATTGCGCTTGCCTTAATTTTATACCGAATGTACTTTTTAAAAAACGTATGTTCTAGGATCCATCCACTATACTACATTTGGATATCGTGTCTCTTTAGGGCCCTTGGCTTGTGAGTTTTGCAGGCTTCCCTTGTTTGTGATGACCTTGACAGTTTGGGGGAGGACGGGTCAGGCATTTCGTAGGATGTTCCTCAATTAGGATTTGTCTGATGTTTTTTCATGATTAAATCAGGCTTATGGGTTTTGGGGAGGAAGACCACAGAAAAAAAGTGCCATTTTCATCACATCATATCAAGGGGACATCCTAGCAACATAACTTATCACTGTTGATGTTGACCTTGATCATCTGATGGACATGGTATTTGTGAGGTTTCTCCACTGTAAAGTTATTTTTTTATTTTTCCTTCTTCCATACTGTACTCCTGGGAAGGGAATCACTATGTGCAGTTCACACTTAAACATTAGAGTTACACCACACCTGTTTGAGAATTTGTATGTACAGAGATTATTTGGAATTTTGCTTCATGGGAGATTGTGTCTCTTCTAACTCATTTTACTTATATCAGTATGGACTCGTGCATATTTATTTTATACTTGAAATTATAATCCAATCCTGTGTTATTTATCTTGTTCCAGCTTTGGCAGTTGGAAGTGATTTCATTTGGGTCCTGGCTCCCTTTGGCATGCTCCTATCATTGCATATGTGTGTATGTGCGTGTTTGCATGTGTGTGCATGCATGTATGTGTGTGTGTGTGTGTGTGTGTGTGTGAGCACGTCCTTAATCTTCTGTCACTGGAAGACGCTCCAGGGTCATTTTGTGTATTTCCTGTCTCAGTCTAAGAACCAGCCATTTCTGTAAGGAACCCAGGCTTCTTCTATTGGAGAATGGTGTTAAAACCCCCAAATTATGCAATAGGAGTGCTCAGTGTTCCTGGGATGTTATTACTTCTATGCTGGAGGGGTTATCTTTAGCATAACATTTTTTTGAGGAGAAAAAGTTGTGATATGGTAGAAGGGGCTTTGAGCTAGAAGCTGCTATTTGGGGCACTAGCCTGCCCTCATCTGTGTACCTGTGTGTGCCAAGGGGAGTGAGCACCTTCCCTTGTGAGCCTCAGTTTCCCTGTGATGTATAAGATAGGGAGAGTGGTATCTAGCCCACCTCATTTGCAGGGTTGCAACAGAGACCCACAGAGTTCATATCATTTCAAAGTATTTTGTAACTTGAAAGTTTCCGTATAGAGATTTGTTTTATTTTCATGAGCCTAATGCTTTTGCATATATTGTGTCTTGTCGTTGTTGTCATTTTAGTTTGACCAAATTTCATGCCTTTTCAGGTACAGGATCCTAAATGCCAGCATTCAGTTATGTTTTAAATAAAAGATAAGTTATTTCTAATCTTGGAATTTATTTGGTAATATGTCCATTAGAAATTTTTGATGTGAAAAAACATTTTAATATTTTGCTTACATTACTTTTCTTTCCTCAAATGTCTCCATGTTTGAAGGTTTGAAAAGGAGTCAAGTAAGTCAGATACTGATAAGAGGCAATCATAGTTATTCCTAGTCGTTGTATCAGAGCAGTGTGGAGGGACTTCAAACCTACCCCCTCTGCAGGTTCCCCTCCCACCCCAAATGGATGTGCCAAGTCCAGACAGTGCACTTACAGTGCAGACTGTCACCTTGAGACAGGCCCCCTCAGCCCCCGTTCCAACCTGCTTGCCCACCCTCCTCCCTTTACAGAAATTCTGGGTCTTCACTGTATAAAGCAGGAGGCTTGCTCACCCTCCGATCTGTGCATGCAGCACAAAGCAAAGACTCTGCCATGCTTTGCCCGTGGGCTGCAGGCTGTGGAGGTCATGCATTGTCTGCAGCGTGGCGGGCTCAGCAGTTGTAAAATAGATTCTCCAAGGCAGCTAATTGGAAGGGCACAACAACATCCAGTCCACCCCTTTCTGTGTGAGGTCTCTTGTGTAAACCAACTAAATGTGTGTATATATTCATATACATATACATATACATATACATATACATATACATATACTATACATATACACATACTATACATATACATATACATATACATATACATATACATATACATATACTATACATATACATATACTATACATATACATATACATATACATATACATATACATATACATATACATATACTATACATATACATATACTATACATATACATATACATATACATATACATATACATATACATATACATGCCATCTAGTTGAGATATCTATATATCTATGGCATCAAGGAGATACGGCCAGAGTTTGAGGATGGGAGATTCAGCTCAAAGCTGTCAGGCTCTGGGTCTTGCTCCCTGGCCTGGAGACCCTCTGGAGTAACCCCAGCTGCGGGCTATAAATATATCAGTGATGTAGAAGAGGCGGTGACCCATGTCAGCATGAAGGGACACACCATTTGCTGGTGCTGCTGTGTCTATGCTGCTGATTGGAATTTTAAGCCACGGTCTCATCCAGAAAAAGGCTCCCCGCTCTGCCTCTGCAGCCAGCGGTCTGAGCCGTCACTTCTGCCCCGTGTCCGCGCCTTCACGCTTGCCCAACTCAGCCTCGCCCTCCTCCGCAGAGAGCTCGGCCCACCCACTGTACCTGTTCGAATCGGTTTAGCTGTCTTTCCCTCTAATTAAGAGTTAATGTCAGAGGGAGGAAAGCAACACGCAAGGACGAGAGTTGTCTATTGTGCCATGGACACAACACAGAGGTCCTCACCGAAAGGAAGAACTACTTTGTTGGGATGGCGTTTTCATTTGGCTGTAAATAAACTAGCCTTAGGTGAAGTGACCGAGGGAAGCGGGCCAGTGGAGATCCCGGCTCTTGAAAATGTGTTGATTTAAACGAACCGTCGTGGGTTTCCGTTCGGATGTGGGCAGGAGGCCTTTTCATTGGTTTGGGAAGAGCTCCCCGTGGGCTGTTCGTCTTAAACACAGCCTCGAACAGAGTGCTACTTAATGAGAGCAACACGGATCCCAAATTCAATTTTGTTTCTAACCGGCTAAAGCACGTCTTTAACTTTGATCTCTAACTAGGAATCAGGAGCGTGATTGGCTAATGTTTGACTTGCAGGCGGCCTAATGAGATTTTATGAATATCAATATTGCTACAGCATCATAATGTATTTGCTGGCTGTTTTGTGGCCGTGAAAAAGAACCTGGCTGTCTGTTGGTCTAATAACTGGGTTTCATAACACCCCAGTAATTATTCCAATTCCTCTTTGGTGAGTGTGGGGCAACGGCTGCTTAATTTTTGGAAAGGTCAGCATATTTTGTTTAAATTGATGCTTAGTTTGACTACATCGAGTGCCAGTCAGCTTTGTTAATAAGCTCTATTACAACACAAAAGTGCTGATATTTTCAACGGAGCCGGTGAACCCCAGCCGGGCTGCGTATTCAGGACGGCTCTGCAAGGTAGCATTAGTCATTCAGCAGCGGTACGGAATTTATGTTGTTAAATTCATTTCAGCCATTGAAACTTGACAACTAATTTTGGATAAGAATGATTGGAATTGATAAACTCTCTTATTTTTGGAAGTGGCTGTTTTTCAAAACAAATCTTTTATCTAGTGTGGCACATAATTTAGTGGGAGCATACACAAATTGGCATTGCTGTTGATCATGGGGGCGGGAAGCATTCCAATCATGAGATCCTTTATTTTTCAGGACAAAATAAAGAAGATTGTGTGAGGGCCACGGCGCTCCTCCGAAACAATCCACAGTTGACAATAGTTTGTAAAATATTACTTTTTAGAAAGGGAGATGGAGAAAAATACTCTTGGCATCTGTTTTCCATAAATCTTCTATTATTACATTTAGAGGCAAACAAAACCCTTGGACATTTCTGGCATAAAACTCCATTAAGACGGAAGTAAGGGAAGACTGTTTCCTACGTGCGTTCTCCACCTGGAGAGGCTCTTTCCATGCGGACCCCACTTCATCTTTGCAAAAACTCACGCAGGAGCTGATATTAACCTAATTTTGCAGCCGAGGAAACAGCTCTGGTGAGGTCGAATCGCTTGCCCAAGACCAATTGCTACACCGTGGCTGAGCTGGAATTCACACCCGGATGGCCTGGCTCCGGAGTCCATTTCTTTTCATTAAAACGGACGCTTCGGGAGCACATGGGTCACGTCATTTTTGGTCACCTCTGCATCTCCCAGTGCCTGATGCGGCGAATGGCACTCAGTGACATGGTGGCTCCCTGACAGTCCCTCCCCCGACCTTCAAATTTACCACTTGAACCTCGGCACACTGTCTTTTCCCCTTAGCGGCTCCTTCCTATTTTATCCCCCAGTTACATCAAAAGACCTTTGACTTACAATTTGCTGTTTGTCCCATGCCGTTCCCCTTTCTAGGGATCCCCTCGTGATATTTCACTACCTTCCCACAGGTGGGATAGGTCCTGTCAGCTCCATTTTTCAGGCGAGGGAGCTGAGGATCGGGGCAGTTAGGTGGCTTCCCATAGGTTCACGTCATGGATGGCATGGGCCTGGCATCGGATTTCAGACACATGCACGCACACACATGCACACATGCACGTACACACATATGCAATGATAGGAGCATGGAATCTGGGCTGTGTCTGGCCGGCAGAGATTGACTTGTGTTGACTTGGACGCTCCAGGAGAAGGCAGGCGGGAATTAAGGATTGTGAGCAAATGCTCAGAGGTGAGAAGGCGTGTGGCCGGTCCTGAGAGGGGGACCCTTGAGTAAAGTCACTGGGGTCTGGGTGTTTCAATGTGTTTGCTAAGGGAGGACCTGGGTCCTTGAACAAGCTCTGCTCTTCCTCCCTGACCCCGGCAGCCCTGCACCCTGCTCCCCCTCACGTAGGCCACCCAGCAGGACTCGGGAAGCACGTCTGAGAGGCTGACTCTAACTTTGACCAACTCCTGGTCGCTCATCCTACACCCAGCTCTGCCCCCCTCCTGGGTTGAGGGCTCCACACGCACCCCTTCCCCGTGACTGCCCTGTCCAGGCACAGGGAAGATTTGGTAGAGTCCTCGCTTTGGTTCTCACTCTGAAGGCACAGCAGGGGACACCAGTGAAACCCTCTTCTCGGTCTCCTACCCACACCTCCCCGGGAACGCCTCGCTGGGGCACTAGCAGGGAGAGTATTTGACGAGCCAGAGGGTCTTAAAAGCCCATTCCTGATGAAACGGTTTTTCTTTTTCCCCTCTGGTGCTGTTAAGTTCCAGGTTTCTGTCTAGGGAGCCTCTTGATGTGAAGAAAGTAGACGGCAAACCCCACCTCCGCTGAGTCCCCATGACACAGAGGGACCAGGTGCAAGCCCAGCATATCAGCTCGGCAGATGTTGGGTGGAGGCCACGCAACCGGGGACACCCTTTGGCTGCTCAGGTCCCGCCTTGCGAGGCGGAGGGAAGCAGGCGAGTCCTGATGGGTCAGATGTTCTCATCTGACAGAAGCTTCTTGTGTTGCCCACTGGTCCGTGCCAATAAGTACCCCCTTTCCTCTCGGTCCCAGCTCTTTTCCAGTGTCATGAGCATCAGAGGCTTCGACTGTTGTTCTTGGCAAGCAACCCATCGTTTGCTCAGGTCTCAGGAAGGAGAAACAAGGCTGGCTGAGCTCTGCTGTAGCTCCTTACCCTCTGACCCCAGGCCTGTGATCCACCAGGGCCTTGAAATACGATGCAAACACACCTCGGCTGTCCCCTGACTTTCCCTCTACTTCACACAATTAGCAGCTGTTATATGTGAGGCTGCGGTCTAGATCTGGGGGTGCAGTGACAAAGGAGACGCAAGGCCCTTGCCCTTCATAACATTTTTTTAACTCCCCCTACGGGAACTCTGCCAATTCAAGACGGTCTTCTACACTTAAAAAGCTACTGAGCAGCAAGTAGCACTGTGAACTCTTCCTGCCTTTCCATTCAATCAGCTCAACATTGTATTGACCCGAAGAGTTTGTTTTACTCAGCAGAGCTGGAGACTTGAGTGTATTCTTCTATTTAGATCATTTCTAAAAATATTAAAGGTCAGCATCCGTGTAGCCTGTGGGGGTCCCCGCTGCTGCCCTCTGTCTTGTCTTTAAGCTGAGTCACCGGCGTGGGTCAGGTGTGCAGTGCATGTTCAGTGAGTTTGTTGTTGATCCATTGCTCCTTTGTCCTTGTCAGGCTCGCTCCCCCACTCCCAGGATGACTCGGTGTTTTAATGGCCCTGGATCTGCAATACTGTCTGAAGGCTTTTTCGAGGCTAAATAGGCCACAGGAGTTCATCTCTCCTAGTTCCTTCGGGCTTGCCTTCTCAGAGGACCTACGTGGTCAAGCAGACCCGAATTCATGGCCTCCCACCTCAATCCCGTTCCCGTTCTCCTGTTCGCTGTGTTGTCTTCAGTGTGCAGTGACATGAAACCTTTGATTCTAAGAGTTTTCGGGTCTCCAAATGAAAGGGAGTGATTGCCTGTCCCAGGTTAGGAGCCAGCCTCCGCCAGCTCCGTGTCACCGTGGCTGCTGCTGACAGAAGGGGCAGTGTTTTCTCAGGAGGTCCCCGACGTTAGCCTGGAGTTCAGCGTGTTTATAAATCTGAGCTGATATCACGGATGCTCTTCATGCAGCTAATCGGTGCCAGAGCCTGTTCTAGGTGCAAAGAGCAAGGGTCCCTGTGTTCAGGAAGTTTCCATTCTGGTGGAGAACAGGACGAGAAAGAAGCAAACGTTAGAAACGAGGAATTTCAAACCGTGGTGAGGGCTCTGAAGCCAACAGCCAAGGTGAGGTGGTAGAGACATCGGCCAGGCGGGGAGGAAGAGGCCAGTTTAGACAGCATCTCATCCTTCGTGTAGACAGTGACATCGGACTGCGTTTGGCATGAGAAGGAGGCGGACAAGTGACGATCTTTTTTTTTTTTATCCTCACCCGAGGATATTTTTCCATTTTTTGTACAGATAGAGTGGGAGAGAGAGAGAGGAAGGGAGAGAGAGAGAGAAACATCGATGTGAAGGGACACATCGAGTGGCTGCCACCCGCACGACCAACCAGGGCCGGGGACAAACTGCAACCGAAGTACGTGCCCTTAGCGGGAACCGAACCCAGGTCTCTCCGGA
The DNA here is from genome assembly GCF_014108415.1 of Molossus molossus. Classification (NCBI taxonomy): domain Eukaryota; kingdom Metazoa; phylum Chordata; class Mammalia; order Chiroptera; family Molossidae; genus Molossus; species Molossus molossus. Next base: position 16,357,795 of record NW_023425344.1, on the reverse strand, counting down.
CCGCAGGCCGACGCTCTAACCGCTGAGCCAAACTGGCCAGGGCGACATGTGACGATCTTGATGAAGAAAGTTCTTGGCGGAGGAGACCCTGAGGTGGGACCAGCTTGTTGCTTTATGAATGATTCCTGGGTGAATTTCAGCTGGATGCCAGTTTCAAGCATGATATCCAATGTTAATCCTTCTATTTAATAGCTTTAATAATGACGATTATTTATGAATAACCAAGTAACATGCTAGATGCTCAAACATACAGCCCCCCTAATTGTTAAAATGTAAACCAAATGGGGACAGAGATACTCATTTGCTTTATTCAACGATGTAGCCCACGTGCACACAGAAAGTGCTCAGTGAGTATGTGTGAATTAAACCCTATCACAACTCTGCAGAGGAAGGAGCTCCTCTCCTAAGTGACAGATTAGAGAACTAAGGTCCAGGGACATTACGAAGGAGAACTGGAGTTTGCTGAGATGGTCAGACTTCTAAACCGATGCCTTTCCCACTATGCTCTACCCCCCATGCTTGTTCTAGTACATTCAACCTACCTGCTTCCAAAGTCTAATCTCGTTAGCGTTCCTTTGAGTCAAGACTGAGGCAGGGAGTTAATTTGGCTGTTCTGCTCTCCCCTGTTCATCACAGAGGGGCCCTCTGGCAGCCCAATCATTATATGGCCCCACTGATTTCCAAGCTAACTCGCTGCCTTTGATATGGGCTCAGATCTTTTCAAACAGCCAGACCTCAGACTCTGCCAACGCTTGCCCTCCAAGAGGTTTTACATAAATCATGGAATCAGAACACAGTTCATGCTCTCACACGGAGGCACATGCAAAGGCGCGGAGGGAAGAGGATGCACATGGACTGTCTACCTGTTGTGTGACTCCCTTGGGGCGGGCATTAATTAAATTATTAGTTTAATAATGAATAATTATTGTAGCAGAATGGTGAGGAGAATTGGTTTGGGGGTCAGATAGATCTGGATTAAATTCTGGGCTCTGGCCCTTAGAAGCTGTATGCCTTTAGAAAAGCTACTTAGTCTCCCTGTTGCTTAGTTTCTTAGCTATACGCTAGGTCTAATGTTATCTACCTGTAGGTTGGTTATGAGGATTAAGAAGAAAACGCTTTTGCTTGTCTGAAGCCAGCATTCAGTGAATGTAGCTTACACTAAATTACTATCCGTTACTGAGTCTAAGATGACATATTTTCAGAACCATTATTGTGGGTACCACTAAGAAAAGGTGTTTCCAATTTAACTACCATACACGATCAATGATAAGATACACTCTGATATCAGAGAGGGAAAACGTGCATCTTTGAGTGGTTGAAATATTGTGTCTGTTATAGGTTATATAACCCACTAATAATGACAATAAATTAACAAATTACTGAAGCATCTGAGGCAAATCATTGGCTATTTGTCAAGTGCCTTAGGAATCGAGTACCGACACCTTTCTTTACAGCTTCTCTCAATTATTAGTGACCCTCAACATCGAGAAGATTTTTCTTACATCACATTAGGCTGCCCCACAACAGTCTAGCGAGAGTCTGTCTGTGTATTTCCTTCTGTAGACAATAAACAAGTGGTCAGTGTCCTCAGAACACTCGTTCGGCTGCTCCTTCACTTACAACTTACAATGCTTTTCAGACAAATTACAATATAATTATCTAGGTCTGCAGAAAATCTCACTGATGTAATGTGGATGAGCTCAGGGAATTAGGAGATTCTGGAAGTTTGTTATTCATTCATTTAAAAATACTTGTGAAGAGTATAAGTAAGATCCACTGGTCTTTCAAGAATATTGGGAATAGGACTGTGAACCTGACAAGGAATTTGGAGAAAGAGAGGTAATAAATAAGGACCAAAGAAATACTATTTTGGATAGTAATGAAGTCTATGGCAAATATAAAGCAGGGTAATGAGCTAGAAAGTGACTGATGTCGAAGCTATTGTAGGTGGAACAGTAAGGAAATTTCTCTGGGAGGTTACCATTGAGTAGAGACCTGGATGATTGGGGTGGGGCGGTGGGGTGGTGGGCGGGGAGACATTCTGGTCAAAGGCAACAGCAATTGCAAAGCCCCTAAGGAAGAGATGGGCTTGGACCATTCATGAAGGATAAAGAGGTGGAGAGAGTAGTGAGTATAGGGGAGAGCAGGGTAAGGAAAGTAGACAAGTAGGCAAGTCTAGACCACAGTGGGCATCGACAAGGCCTGGGTAGAGAGAAAGGAGTTTATTCTAGATATAAGAGGAGCCGGCCTGTGTGGCTCAGTGGTTGAGCATCAACCCATGCACCAAGAGGTTGCCAGTTCAATACCCAGTCGGGGCACATGCCCAGATTGTGGGCGAAATCCCCAGTGGGGGGCATGCAGGAGGCAGCCAATCAATGGTCTCTCTCATTGATGTTTTTATGTCTCTCTCCCTCTCCCTTCCTCTCTCTAAAATCAATAAAGAAAAAAAATGTAAGAAGAAACCAGTGAAGGGGGAGTGTCATTAACATTTTTTTTTTTCTTATTTCTGTGGTTGCAGCATAGAGAGAGAATTTGGTGGGGGACAGGGGCAAGAATGGAAGATCAGTTAGAAGGACCATTCAGCTCCAGACCAAATCTGAAAGGGCAGGGGTAACAATGGGGAGATGTGGTCTGATCAGGCGACTGGGGAGGTGGAGCTCTAGGGATGGATGTGGGAGAGTGAAGAGAAGAGAAAAACCAAAACTGACTCCTCGACTTTGGGACTGAGCCATAGACGGGATGGTCCTGCCACTAACCGAGGTTAGAAAGAGCCGGGGGAGCTCATTCTGGGCGACATCTGTCCTCAGTTACTGCTGAGATGATGCCTGTTAGTCATGCAGGTGGAGGGGGGACAGGAGGTATCGCTGTGAGTCAGGAAGGAGTTCAGGGGAACAGTCACAGTTAAAGGTATAAATCTGAGATTTAAAGGTTTAAATCTCAAGTGAGATTTTCTCGGTGAGAATGCAGACAGAGTTGAATAGATGTCCGGGGGAAGAGGAGCCGGAGCCCACACACAGAAGGAGCCCCCCCAGGGGTTAATGCTGTGAGAAGATGCTGAGCTTTGCTGGTCACCTGAGGGAGCAAAGTAAGCAGAGGATTAGACACCTAGGCTGGCTCATACCTGCACAGCGAGGGACCCACTGGGCTGGGAGTCTGGTCTAGAGAGACTTTCCTGCGAACAGCATCGATGATCAGAGAGCAGCTGCCTTTCATCTTCCAGCCACGGGAACACAGAAAGGTTAAGTGACATGGATAAGTGACTTGGCCAAGGTGGCGGAGGGCTAGAGATGGCATTTTAACACAGCTCCAGCGTCTGGGTTTTTAGCCACCATACATACTGGCTCTGTGTGGGATTCTTGAAGAAGTTCCGATTAAATGGAGGGAGAAAAAATGTGCTGTATCAAAGCAGGCGCTGGGGGAAGCTGTGGGCTGGCTTGGTGAGGAGGTATTTGGGTCAGCCCTGCCATTTGGGAGACAGTACCATTTTGAAAGAGACCAGGAACGGTCATAATGAAAATAAATGTTGTTTGGGATGAAGAGAGCAGGCAGAGTTCATTTTCTCCCTTTCCCTTTCAGGTGGTTCTGAGCAATAAAAGGCCACCAACCACTATTCATATCTGATTAAACAAAAGGGAGAAAATAAAAAAATAAATAAAAAGGCAGAGAAAAAGACCGCCAGAGCAAGTGGCAAGCTTAATCTTTGGTATTTAGAATGATGAAGAGAAGCAATATGTGAAATCCACTTAAAATATGATTTCATGTTCTAATATACATTTTGAATTTATGGGGAACTGACTTCTGCCATTTATTCAGAGAGCAAAAAAAAAAAAAAAGGCACACGCTCTGCAGCTGAACTTATCATCCCATAATGGGACACCTAGCATTTTTCACAAGTGATTGATCTTCCCCACCCCTTAACAGTCCTGTCCCAACTGTTACAAAAAATGGAATTCATTTCAAGCTTCTCTTGAGTTGAATTGAGCAGAAAACTGAAGGAGCCACTAACACTTGCCAACTTTAGTGAGAAGAAAAAAAAAAAAAGAGGGTGTGGGGAGCGTGTCTCCTCTATTTTACAAAAGAGGAAGAAAATTTCAACTGGGAGAAGCCCCCAGGGGGTGGATATGTTAATTGGAATATTCCCCAGTAAGGTTAAACAGAACTTAAACACTGTTTGAAGCCTGTGCTACAGATCCCAAAATACATAGTGAACCAGGAGGTAGAGAAACTGGGTTTTATTTCCAGCTGTGTCGCTGATTTGAACAAGTTGTTTAACCTGTCTGTGGAGCTCAGTTTATCCATCTTCAAAATGAGAGAAACAGCACTTGTCTGTGCCCAGCAGACCCGAGAGCCAGGCTGCATACTCAAAGTTTAAAGTTCTATTTATTTATTTATTTCCAACACCCTGGGCTCCTCTTCGGTGCCTTCTCCACATCTGAGCTCATTTTGCCTCCTGTATCCAAAGTGTCTCTGTGAAATCAGAGTCAGTGCTATTATTACTGTTGCTAACAATAGCTCGTGTCCACAGCAGGGAAGAACAATTAACAAATTCATGGATTGTGTTTGTTTACATGTCTGAGCTCAAGGCTAATTATTTAATTAATGTCTTCTGTCTTGAACAGAAGTGTTAGCACATGGAAGGGTTGCTGAGTGGCAAACAAGGTGAGATTTGAGAAATTCCAACTTATTTGTGTTTGTAAATAGACGGTTTGTTCATTGAAAATCTGGAGTTGGGGGAGGAGTGTTTTAATCTCAACAGTTAACTTTGGGAATGCTTGATAAAGAGTTAATGAACTTAGCCAATGTCTTTTGCAGTCTTTGGAAGGTACTTGATAACTATGACTAATCATTATGGTAATAACAATATTAAATGGCAAGTCATTCAAATATTTCAACAAAGGCTCTGTCACAGTTCATGTCGTAGTATTGGACAGATGCATCTATTGATTGTTCATTACCTCAAAGCCCCAACTCTCCGTCTGTTCTGTGTGCTCCCCAAACTCTTGATGCGTACTGTTCATGTAGTGGTACACTTTGTGTTGTGTAGAAAGCTCCCCTCTCTCTGCGCAGTGATGACTTGCATCTTGGTGTCCGGGGGTCAGGCACGTGCTTCTCACATTTCGGGTGTTCCATAAACGTTTACGTGAATGGAAGGCTGATTTCCAGAGTTCCACTGATTTTAATACCAGCTAAGGAGATAGTTTGCCTTTAGAGCTGCTGCTTTTTAAATATGTAAGGACAGCTAGAAAAGTGACATACTTACCAGCTTTTGTAGTTATAGTAAAAAATTTCCTTTTACAATAGCTTTCTGTTTGGGATGGACATCCTTTAAAAAGAAGAGAGAGAACCCTTGAAGCCTCCAGCAGCCCCTCCGTGAGGGGCAATGCTTTTCTTTGTTGGTTTCTTCAAAAAAGGACCAGCTTTGGTACCAGCCGTGCATTTCTCCTCCCTTTGCCTTGTTGTTTAAACAAGAGAACCAGCTGCTGCTGGAGACCCCACACTCTGCGCTGGGTTGAGTTTGATTATTCCAGCCACTTTGCAGTTATTGATATGTGTCTGCCTAAGGCTGAGACACTTTGCTGTGTGCTCTTTCCGAAGCGAGGGTGTGTAGGAGGGTGTGCCCTCTGCCACCACGAGGCCTGTGTTTCTTTAGCTCCACCACGTGTGGACTTCCTTACTGACCACCCTGTGCCTTTGCACTTCTGTCTGTAGGACAGAGACAGTGATAGACTTATCCATAGGGTTATTGTGGTGAACAGACGAATGAAAATATCTGATCAATATAAAGAGCTTGGAACAGTGCTTGGTACACATTCAATAGGTATTAGTTGGGTGGTAGGGTCTGAAAATGCACATATTGAAGATCTGACTCGAATGTGAGAGTATCTGAGAGTAAGGCCTTTGGGAGGTGATTCGGCTTAGATGAGGTCATGAGGGTGGCCTCCCCAGGATGGGATCAGTGACCTCATGAGAGGAGGAAGAGACCGTTACCCTCCTTTTCTTTACCAAATGAGGACACAGCAAGAAGGCCGACATCTGCAAACCATAAAGAGGGCCCTCATCAAGACCCAGACAGCCGGCATCTTGATCTTGGCCTTCCCAACCTCCAACACTGTGACAAAGGAATGTCTGTTGTTCCAGGCCCAGCCTGTGGCATTTGCTTAGAGCAGCCTGAGCAAACCGAGTCGCCGGACACGCAGTTCTGACCGCAGGCCACATCTAGTTTGTGGTGGGGAGGGAGACGGGGTCGAGAAATGCAGGAAGAGTAACTGACATTAGAGAGCAGCAGAGATGCCTTGTTGGCAGCAACGAGAGGCAGTAGGAATTTAGGGGAAACAGGGATTGTGGAGGAACTTGAGGAATGATGGACTTTAAAAAGTGGAGGGGATCCCAGAACAGAGGAATTACATGTGAAAGAAAGACTGCATGGGTGACAAGGCACAAGCATGTTGGGGACATGAAGGAGATAAGGGAGAACAGAGAGGGGAGGGGAGTAGGGAGGCGGTGGAGAGTTAAGGTGGGCAAATTGTGGAGAGCAGTCCCCAGCCATGGTGTAATGCGTGAGGAATGAGCTTTGGAATCAAACTGCCTTGTGGTGTGAATGACCTTGGTCATGTCCACGTGCAGCTCTGAGTGTCAGGGTCCTCTTCTGTAGAATGAACTTAGTCTGCATAAGTCCCAGTGCGCCAGGCACTCAAAAGACAGCCATAGCCAGCATGTCTCCTGTGTGTGCCATTAGAGTTCACGGGCAGGAGAATGAGAGGACCTGTTGGTTGTCAAATTTCAGAGGAGTTGGGCTAAGTGGGGTGTGTCAAGCCTTCTCATTTTAATGTGAAGGGTTGAGTCTTTGTTGGCAGTGTTTCTTCTGAACATCATTTAATCAAAAACTAAAGCAAGAGGTCTCTCTCTCATACTCCCAGGAGGAGAACAGAGGCTTCAAAACCACCAAAATACTGGCTAAAGGACGTTTGTAGATGAATAATCCATAAGTTTACATTTGTGCTGGGTGCCCTTTTAAGTTCTACTCGCCTGTCCTTTCTGCATCGCAAATCCCACAGCGAGATGGTCTCCACTGACCTTCGTACTCAATGGTTCCTGAGCACATCATCCTGGGAGCAAGTTTTAACCACGAAACTCAGCCCCCTGTACATCTTCAGTTCGTGACTGAGGATAAAACAGGATTTTCTCATCTTGTTTGCACTGCTGAGTTTTTAGCTTTTTATTGATTCAAGACCACAATGCACAATTTGTTTTTCATCTTAAGTAAGGATATTCTGTATCTGTCATCCTGTCCATGAGTTATTGATTTATTACGATTTCTAAAAACCCTTTTGTTCCAAAAGTTGGGGGCACTCCACCTTCCTGAAGGGTTTTGGAAGGATAGCCATCCATCCTGTTCCAAACAATGAAGTTCAGCTCCCCGCCCTGAGGTTTGCTGTAACCTAAGGAAAAATTAGATTTCGATTTAGATGAAAACAGTCCAGGCTAGAAAGGCCCCCCTCTTAATTTCTGTTGTTGCATAACCGGCCGATTGTGGGAGGACCTGTAAATATATATAACTGCTGAACAAAGCTTCCACTCTGTTCAGAAGTTGTTTCCGTTTGAGAGCGGTAGGAATGGTGGCTTTTCCATCCTATTTGCAAGTGCATTTTAAGAACAGGTGCCTCTGTTGCATCACTAGAGGACAGCTTGTCTGCGCCACGGACTGCAGAGTTCATTCACATCAGGAAACGTGTGTAAATCGTAAAATATATGAAACCCCAGCCTGTAATGGCAGCGAATTGATTCCCTAAATGAGCAAAGCAAATTAGTAATACAAATGGTCACCCAATAGGCCGATTGGCCTTCACCCCGGCCTAGATCTATAGACATAGCTCCTGCCTTTTCACTGACAACTTACTTTTTTATTAGCAGACTGTCATAAAACATGCTAATATTCAAATCTTTTTAAAACTTCTACATCCGACAACTCATTAATACTGCTTACCTTGGCTTTATCTTTTAGAAATATTGGCTTTAGGAGCAAATAATGAATGATGGAAATACAGACAGGTGGCATATCTTCATTATTCTCGATTTACCATGCAAGATGGATGGAGCTAATAATCACTGTACTCATATAGAAAACTCGTGATCGGAAGAACTGTTTTATCCTTTAATTCCATGCGGTTGTGAGCATTCGCTTTGTGTTTTGCCAGTTTTATTTTTGTCATTTATTTGAGTGTGCTTTTTCCTCCCCATTTAAAGATCAGTGCAGTAATAATTTTAATGGGCACGGTGAAAGGGACGACCAGCCGGTGATTAATATGTGGATGCAGCATGACTTGAATGTTGTCTTGGATGATACTGAGTAGCACGTTAGAGTTTTGAATGATAAATCAAGCACATGTTTGCATTGCCTTTGGAGAGGCATTTAGTCTTATGTCATTAATGGGTCATCTCAGGTACTGTTTCTGAATGTCCTTACTTATGAAGAGGAGGTATTTTTTTTTTTATCTGCCTGGACAAACATGTATCATGGCATACCTACATGACAGAAGCATTTCTAAATACAAGGTTTTTTTCCCCTGTATTGTGCAGACACCATTAGCTTTGATATGGGAACAAATAATCTCTTCCCCTGACTTAGCCTATTTCAATTTAGGATTCATTACAAAGAGGCACCACTTCTGACTCTGGACCCACCGAGATCTCGGGACTCTCAGCCCATTTGTTGCTCTGTCCAGTTCTTCATACTTTGTGCTGCAACGCATGTTGATGGGCTAGTTTCTTTCCATCCCGTCAGGAGCTCCTCGAGGTCAGAGACCATGTCTCCCCATCGTCATACCTAGAACCTGACAGAGCATGTAGTAGCTGCACAGCTCACAGGGCAGGGAGTGTCAATAGGTGCTACATGGAGTGAGAGATCGTGAGGAGTGATCATTCCTTCTACTGTGGCTCACAGAAGACTTTGAAAGGAGGGTGTGGTGTGGGCAGGGCCACAAAGGCAGGGTGGAAAACAGAATTTTTGTGGCTAGACCCGAAAACACAGATGTCAGCTGTGAACACTGATGCACTTTAGATCCAAAGAAGATGTGGTAAGCAAGAATACATTTGATTGTGAGCAGGAAAAGCCACACAGGCTAGTAGAGGTAAAGGGTGTGTGTGTGGCAGGGTTGGAGGCACACTCACAGGTATAGGAAATGCAAACTGGTCAGGCCGCAGGTGAGTTTGAGTTGGGTCTCTGCTAGGGGTAGAGAGCATCTCTAGCTGTCTCTAAGGGGGTGGGGCCTGGCTTTTCGTTTCTTAACTGCAGAAGCTATACAGTATCTCCTTCCCGCTTCTCTCCAGCTCTTCTGTGTTTTGATTGGTCCCACACCATGACTGGTTAAGACTTCACAGTTGTATTGTTCATGACCAATGGATGATGGCTTTTGTGGCTCTAAGGTATTATCTCAGGAGAATCTGAGTTGATTGGCCACGGGTCGGGCAGTGGGTTGTCAGGCTGTGACCTTGTGGTAATTTCTCATCCAATTGGCCAAGATTGGGTAAGGATGTCAGGCAGACCCTTCTGGGGTGTTTGAGTGATTAAAATTCTCTAGAAGGGCCTGTGGACTGGACAGGCAATAAAATATGCCCAGTGCAAGAAAAGGCACAGGGAGGGGACCTCTCAAGTCTTTAAAGGCTTTGACATCGTGACCCCTGTGGCCAGAGGGCTGTGTAAATTCTTGCTGTTGTCCACTCTGATGCAGGAAGCTGGGGAACAGCTTCTTTTTCGGAGATCCTGCTCTTCTGGTTGTAGTATGAGCCCTAGGACATATGTGATGTCCACTTCTACTCTCGTCTCTGCCTCCTTCACCCTGGCCCTCCTGCTGTCTTTACTTCAGTAGGACAGGAAATTAAAATCCAGGACTATCATCCCCCCAGGCAGGATATCTGGTCACCTGAGTCGCAGTTACCTAAAAGCAAACCATTCTTTCAGCGTTCAACAAGTGGTTATTGCGTTGGTCACTCTGTGCCAAGCATTGTTCCAGGCATGGGGACTATGGTGATGAATGTGGCAGATATGTACCTGACCCATGGAACTCACATTCTAGTGGGCAGACACAAGCAATAAAAAGGAAACGTAATATAATATGAGGCCATAAGTGCTGTAGAAGACAACAGGAAATGGGCTGGAGGGCACGTGGGACTCCCTCATTAGGGAAGGTGGCCAGGGAAGACGTCTCTGATGATGGGGACACTGTCAGAGGTGCATGGAAGTGCCCCTAGGGCCCCATTCCAAATAGGCCCATTCCCAGCTGCTTTTAAGGCCCAGTGTTGGTCATTGTGTTGATTCCATCTTTTAGGCCGCATTTAGGCTGCACACAGCTTGTCTGCTAACTACGGTCCATTTTTGGGGAAATGTTGATCAGATTAGGATGTTTCAGCTGTACCTCCTCGAGGCTCCACTGATGCTGTGCTTCTCTAATCAGCGGGTGAAGGTGCCTGTGGGCCCTCATGTAGGGACGCTTGAGGTTATGTGAAACTTCTGGCTGACGTTGACAGAGGGGAAATGCTCATGCGGACTTCTGAGGTTCTTTGTTGAAGCCGGATTCTAATTTTATCGACTCCTCTTCAATTAACTTCACATTTTGCAGAAATGTGCACTCTCAGGCAATCACAGGAACACCTCCACACGAGGACAGACAACCTTGCCAGGCCCAAGCATGCACATGGTTCATACTGAGGAATGAACCGATGTATGTTCTGTTTATACTTTGGTTGTGATGTAATACTCGGGTATGCCACAGTTCTTTGAGTCAACATCTATTATTACACTGGTATTTTAATGGACTAATAATCAGAGAGGTCCTCTCTTGCGGAAAATTCCTTTGGTCCATATTCAGAAAATCTGACATAGCATGTCTCATCTTGGAGCCCCAGGGGACACATTAACATCTTATACAGTGCTAGAGATTCTGAGGTGAAACGAATCTGTTTCACTCTCTTTAACTCACAAACCCAAACTTGTTTGGCCATGAGGCTACTTTCAGGGGCATAATACCAAGTAGTTGCTCTAGGCATGTACGCCCGAAAGTATTCATTGGACTTGTATTTCCCACATTGAAATGTAAGGCTGAGAGAAAGTCCCATGTACTTGTGGAAGTTCAGGCACATTATTTCTCACTTACAGGCACTAATGGCTCCCCAAATGTAGGCGCTAATGGCTCCCCGAATGTAGTGAAGTCTAGCATACACAGGCTCATCATCAGCATTGATGGCAGAAGTATAGACAAGGCCCACATGATTGAATTTGCTATTTGTTTATTATGTATCTGGAATCATCTTTCTGTCTCTAGCCGGGTGCTTACCAACCTAAGTCGGGTATGGTATCATTTTGTTTTCCTGTGTGTGGATTTTTTTAGAACACCCCCTCTCCCATGAAGAGGGTTACCAAAGCAGAGAAGGCTGGGTTTTGTTTTCCCAAGGGGCCATCCGCCCTTCTCATCAAAGGCTTTCAGAACATCATGATTTTATAGAAAAAACCCAGCAGTAGGTTCAGGGACACGGGTTAAGGGTCTGAGGGTCTGACCCTGGTGAGACCCTTAGACATGCTGCGTCTTTGTGCCGTTACCTGACAGCAGAGATGGTGAAAGCAGACCAGCCTCAGTGGGGGTCACAGGCGCTGCGCTGTCACCCGCGCAGGGTGGCTGGGAGCCAGACGGGCTGGTGTGGCTGCCGGTGCTGGTTGAGGGGCGCTGGGCAAAGTGCTTCATGTCTTCCTTTCTTTATAAAGTGAAGGTGATAGCAGGGAACTGTGAGGATTAAATCTGTAAAGACTGATTAAGTGCTTAGACCTGTGCCTGATGTGTGTGTGTGTGTGTGTGTTATGTGTGTGTGCATGTATACATATGTGTGTGTGTGTATTCAATAAATACTAGCTTTTACATAAAACGGATGTCTTCAGAACTGTAGAAAAGTGTGGAGTCATGCAAGATATTAATTATTCTGTCTCTCAAGGATCCAGAGACTAAAAGGAAGAAGGAAACTCGAAACAGGTCTATTGCCCCCACAGGGCGTGCGTGGAAAGGCGTGTGCCCGGCTGCACCACAGCCCCTTCGGTTAGTTTGCCCACTGTCAGCAGCGGAGGGGGTCAGCTAACATTCATCTGCACAGTGCACGTGTTTTGTAGGGACGCTGGCTCTGTCCTCCTGACCGGGATGAGGTGACGGACAGTGAGGGTTTATAGGAGGACAGATAGCAAGGGGGAGCGACGGACGTGGGGACAGGCTAGCGGGGCAGGGAGAACAGGTGGGCGCCCTTTCCCGGCCACTCCCGGTCCGCACCGCCTGACCTCAGCACTGGAGTACCCCGTGCAGCTCCCTAAAGCACGGGGCAGGCTTCCCCGGGGACACCCAGCCGCAGCAGCAGGGAGGAGGGTCCTGGAGCGGCGACAGCTGTCCGCTTACAGATCTGCAGGTGGGAAGTCCAGTGCTCCACGAACTCCCGTTCCCTTCTCGAGCTCAGCGGCATCGTCACTTCCCCCGAAGCTGGCCTCAGCTGTCAAGCAGACCTCTCTACTTCCCAGTCCCAGATCTGTGCCCACCTCCATCAGCGTTCCTTAGGCCACCGAGCGTCCGGATAACGACATCCGCCTCCGTGAAGTCCACGTCGTCGATCTCGGCCACGGCCACAGGCGAGGGCCGTGAACATTTGTGACTTTAAGAAAATCAAAAGAGTTACCGTCTGTCCACCTTGTTTGTGAAAATCCATGTGACCCGCTACATGACTGAGCTGTGCAGCGGCTCCCTGGGACTGTGGGCACTGGAGTTGCTCACTCGCCCTCATCAGATAGGCTGTGAGCTGCGTCGGGAACTTTCTCCCGTCTCTGTCCCTTTACCTCTTAGCAGTGTCAGCACCGAGCACGCGGTCCACCGGGGCTGCTGATGCGCAGGTGAGTATGGGTACCTGAGAGCACATGTTCTCATTGTTCGTGCAAAGCGTGCTGAAGAAAGCCAGTTTAGCTGCCACTTTGCTGCAAGCTGTCAACCGCCTTGGAGTAAGGCTGCTGGGTTCCTGAAATCCATCTCCGGCTCTTCCCCGATTCACTGTAATGCCAAGTGGGGCTTCTGAGGGCTTGTTTTGGCCTCTGATTTGACTTAAACCTTCCTGCGAGCAGGAACTGTGTCTGTGTGATTTATAACAGTATTCCTAGCACAGTTGGTCACAGGTAATAGACAGTCAATAAATGTTTGTTGAATGATTGAGTGATCAAAATGTTTGGTAGAGTCATATAACCAAGTAAGACCACACACACACACATACACACACGTACACAAACACACATACACATGCTCTCACACATATGTGTATACACATTATAATACACATGTATTTTGCAAATATATATATTATTCATATTCACACCATCTCATGCTACTCTGATTCACATCTCCTCATTTACTATCCCTTTATCTTACTTCCACAACAGTCCCCTTTCCTGCCTCAGGGCCTTTGTATGTGCTAGCCCCTTGTTTAGAAAGCTCTTCTAGCTACGCTTGTATGATCAGCAATTTGGATCCTTTCGGGCTCAACTTAAGTCACCTCCTCACTCAGCCCTTCCCTCACCACTTCCTCCCATACCCGTTATTCTCTGTCTCAGCTATTGTTTCATTCTTCACAGCACATATCACAACGCGCAGTGGTTTTGACTTTTTCCTGCTTGCCCCTCTCCCTGTTGCGATGTCCTCTCAGGAGACAAAGCCTCTGCCTGTCTGTGCATCGTAATGTCTCCAGAGCCTGGTCCACAGCAGATTCTCCATAATCAGTTGCTTAATGACGAATTAAAGGAATAGAAAAGAAGGGGGAAAATAAAACTTTTAATCTTCATAATATTTGAGCTCCAAAGTAAGCACTGTTAACATTTTTGGTGTACTCTGTATTTTTAAAGGACACGTATTGTACATATCCATTTTGGTAAACCTAGTTTCACCCCATGCTGACAATTTGTTTCCTCGATGTTGCTCTTACTAATGCTCTATTACAGTCACAGTGGTCTCTTTCTTACTCCTTGGCCACCCTGGCCGGCTGCAGCCTCAGGGCCCTTGCACATCCTCCTTCATCTGTCTGGAATGGTCTTCCTTTACATAGCCACAGGACCAATGCCCGCATCTCCTTTAGATCTTGCTCAACTCTTCTGCTGTCTCATTCTGAGGGATCTCCCGGGCCACCCCTCCCCCCTTTAAATGGCAACCCTGGCTCTCTCTTCTTTCTCTCCTCCCTGCCCTGTTTCTCTTCTCCCATTGGTCTCCATACATCTGGTGGATGGATCACCCCTCACCACCCTCACTGTAGGTGGTTGGACTATGTGTGCCGTGATGATTTAACCTGTTGAATGAATGTAGTACTACGTGCTGACTCTTAGAATAGAAAGGAGTCCTTTGAGCACCCCAGGAAAGGGTCACAGGTTAGTAATAAGGGTGATCGTTTTTAGCGTGGTGCCATGGTGTTTGAGACACTGCTTGGTGGCAGATTTTGCACCCTGATTAGCAGCATGGTCCCTTTCCCTGGTAGCTATTCTTTGAACCTGTCCAGCTTCGGTGTCTTATTGTCATTGATGGAAGCTGGGTGTTTCTTTCTTTGCTTCAGAGGATCATGTCTTTACATCCCGAAGCAAGAGACGCAGCCCGATCTCTCAGGAGTCCCAGTGCGGCAACAGACTTCGCCTCCAAGCGAGTAAGACACGCTATAAACACAAGAGGCTCTCCTCTGCCAGCCAGCCTCTCGTGTGCATTGTGGGGACCTCGGTGGTCATTTCAAGAAGACAGCTGGTAGCCAGATAGCCTCTGCACAGGTCTTGGAAGGGGAGCGCTTGCACCGTTCTCCCCAGGGCCTGCTGCTTTTGCTAGATACTGTAATTATTTTGGATTCCATATTCTCCACCTCCAGCCCCTTTGCTTGGAGTCCCTGCTGGTTCCTCTGAGAAATGCGTAAACTGATACAGTCGGTTAGTAAACCCCAGATCTGGGGTCACACTCTATCAGCCCAGCCATTCTGCTTGTGACAGCTGTGTAGAGGCTTCTGGCAATGCATTCACTCCGGGGCTGGGCGAGCTCAGATAGAGGGCGTGGCCTCTGAGGCCAGTTAGCCGTCCGCCCCTTCACTGTGCCCTGGCGTCAGTGAGCCACAGAAGGCATTCCGTCCGAGTTTCGTTCAAGTTCTGGGCAGAGGGGCTTTTCTTGCCCGTGTCCCCATCTCTCCCCATCTCACTGCTCTGAGGACCCTGGCTCAGCACCTTTTGGCACCTCTAATGGCTCTTTGAAGCCTCTGTTTAATGATTAGCCTTCCCTAGAGTTCTCCCAACTCCGACTAGTCCCTCTGTTACCTGGAGAATTATTCATTAGAGTTCGGAGGAGGGAAAACAAGTCCGTATTGCCAAGATCACCCTCCCTCGTTTTTGGATGGGATGACCTCTGTCTTTGCTTTCTCTGGGATGGTTTCAAGTGGGATGGGGGCAATATCTCCACTAGTCGAGGACTGGTGTCTCTGGGTGGTTGGTGAAGGTGAGCACATTCATCATGAGTGGGGGCTTTGAAAGAATCCTCAAGTCACGCTTCTGTCAGGTGTGTGAGCACAAAGGAACAGATTCACCTTCCTTTGTCTCCCTTTCACCAGCAGAATCCTATTTTTAGGCTGTTGGCATATCATCCGCATCCCTTACCACCAGGTTCTGCATTCCTTTTAGGAATTTCTAGAGCCATGGATGGTACGTGACGGAGTTGAGGGCAGAGTGTATTGTCCCCGTCCCCTTCTGGCCGAATGCGCGTTTGCAGAGCATGGTATTTTCAGACAGTTTCCGATGGGGCACTATCCGATGGTCAGGTCACAGGTCACAGCTCCATGGGAACAAAAGGAATTCCTTGTTCCTGTCTAAAGAAACGCGATTGAAGGCCCCCGCTCAGATCGCGCCTTCCTGGATGTGACGCGTGTATCTGTACCTGTTCCCACCCTTAGCTCTGAGAGTGCTTTTCACATTGGGAGGTGACCTGCCTGTTGGATTTATTTTCAGTCCTGTGCTCCACCACGCCTTGCGTTCTCCCATGGTGCCGTGCTGAGGGCTGAATCATCCCCTCACCCATGCCTCGTGGTCTGGTGTCTCACACAGCCAGATGGCAGGCGGGCATCGTGGGCAGTTTTGGCTCCTGACTGAGACACGCTCTCCACACGACCTCTGGCGTGGGGGGCAGGAGACCTGGTGATGCCCCAGCTTGTCCCCATGCTGCACTGGGACCTGTTTCTGTTCGTCGAAGAGGCTCCCAGTTGGGTGTTCAGATGAGCTTGTTTCAGAGAGATGCCGCCTTTTAGGTTTCGCCCTGTGGATGATTGAGCAGTAATGGACCAGAGTTTTACTGCCTTTCTGTTTGGTGCGCTCAGTTCCAGCATTTAAGCTCACAAATGAGCACTTCCCTGTGAATCACTGAGTCTGCAGTTTGCCTGGTGCTTGCGTTCAAATGCTTGTTACTATGTGGGAAGGAAGGAAGTGCACCCCCACATGCTGAGGCACAGCATCCTGCCACACAGTCAAGAATCCCCAGGCATCCCCGGGGCCATGAGGATGCGAAACAAGCCGGGGGGACGGCAAACAATGCCCTTCTGTTGGGAGTCTGTTCGCGATCACTGGACGGGCTTGTCGGGATGCTGTTGCATCAATTAAGAGCCCAAGTCTCTTTCTCCACTTACTCTGTAGAAAGGAAAGCGATGTTTACTCAAGCAATCTGTATTTCACACTTAAAGTCATTAATGTCAGTTGATTTTTTAAATAACCATTTAGCAAAAATTTACTAGTCAACATATGAAATTAAAAGTTTCTGAATGTGGAGAAAAATGACTTCATAACTCACTTCTTTTGAAATAGCTGAGCCCACTTTTTTTGCATTCACCATCGGTTCAAAGGGAGGAGACAGCACAGGAGAGCCCCATGGGGTTTGCAAGGAGGCACTGGTAAGGGAACAAGCTTCCCCGGCACATCACAGTATCCGGCCCCCAACACAGTCGCTAAAAGAGGTGCTGGACAGAGACCACAGAGTGTCTTCTAGGTTAAAGGAGCCATCTCAAAATCAATACTCTTTTGTAATGGACAGTTTCAGGCAGAGGGAAATGTATTCATATGCACGCACCAGGATCTTTGCATTGACACAATTTCTCCCCGTGTTTCTGGTTGAACGGAGTCAGCAGGTTAAAGGGAGAGCTGACCAGTTTAATGGCCAAAGGCCCTTGCTGTGGTGAGAAGAGAGATGATTCTACTCTTTTGCTTCTTAGCAAGAACAAGCAGGAACTGAATCCTGTTCGGTCTGGTAAGACTTACGCTTTGCAAAAGAGAATGCGTTTCATGTGACCAGGTGGTTATTCCCAGGCACATACTCTGGGATTTCACCGGGAACAGCCAGAGGCCCCAGAACAAACAGCCCTGGAGGATTTGTGAACAGGAAGCGTTCCTTCTCTTGTTGACCTTACCTTATATGTTGAGTAAACAAGTCCCTGTTCTGTATACCCTGGTGTATTTAAGGCAGCCTCTAAATTCACTGCAATTGGCCGGCCTCCAACTGTCCCTTTGGTTCTGGTTCTTAAAACTGCCAAGAATTGGAGCTTGAGAGAGACCTGACTTAACTGGAGAAACTGATTGGGAACAGGCTGTGGGTGAGTATGCCGGGCGCTCAGGTCCTGGGTGAGTCGCCTGACCTTCAGGGGGGATTAAGAGGGGCACACATGACCTGGTGTCCCTGTCTGACCGCAGTTTAACTGCAAACCTGGCAGAGTGTTTGTTGTTCTAACTTTTAGATGTCTCGCAGCTGGTTTAATCTGGTGAGCACACGGACGATGGGTGTGGGCTTTTATATACTCAGAGTCTCGGGACGTGAGCCAGCCCAGCCTTCTGGTGCCCTGGTTTTCTCTGTGGCATGAAGTTCAACGACGATGACTGAGGAGGGTTTTCAGCGTCGCGTTGGATGGCTTCTGGGGGTGGTGGTAGTTAGGGACTGGGTTCGTTTTCATCATGGAACTGTCAGGTGGTTTTGTCTTGCAGGAGGGAAAAGAATGGGTTGCACACGGCCTCCTTGCTGGGACAGCATGTCCGAGAAGGATCTGGGACAGAGTGACCGCTTGTAGGCAGTGATCTTCTGCTGACCCCTTGCTTGTAGCTTAGAGACGTCGATGTCAGAGTGAGATAGGAACCTGCCCTTGGCCCGAAGCCAGGACTGTCCTCGAGGCCTCCTGTTTATGTGACCCCTACACTCGCTGTGCCTCCCTTCCTGGGGACGGGGGGCAGCTGGGTCCCGTCGGCCGGGCGCGGGGAGAGGGGACTCTGAAATTTGGAAAGTAGCTTCCTCCTTCCTCACTCCCTGTATCACCTCCAGGCACCTCATCTTAACTGGCGCGTGTCTGTGAGTGCGTCTGTGCTGTGGGTTGGGAGAGCGGAAGGGGGACCCCCAGTCCCGAAGGCCCGTGCCATGCTGAACACTACCTGTCGCATCCGCTGGCTTGGGAGACTCAGAAACGCTCGTGTGCTGGGGCTGCCGTGACGAAGGCCACCAGCGGGCTGGCTTCAACTGCAGGAAGGCGCCTCCTCGGTTCTGGAGTCCGACGTCTGAGACCCAGCGGCTGGCAGGGTGGCCTGCGTCCTGAGGCCTCCCTCCTTGGCTTAAAGGGGGCCGCCGTCTCCCGGGCCTTCTCGTGGCCTTTCCTCCGTGCAGTCCTGTGTCAGTCTCCCCCTCTTTCACGGACACCAGTCATTGCATCGGGCTCCCCAGGTCCTCATTTACCTTGACCACCTCTTTGAAGCCTTTAGTCTCTGGATAGAGTCACGTTCTGAGGTCCTGGGGTTTAGGACTGCAACATATGAATGTTTTGGGGGTGGGGACACAATTCAGCTCATAACACAGCCCCTCTGAAGGGGTCTGATGTCGCCGTTAGGCGAGAAGCCAGGCTGGAGGAAAGCGATGTGACCTCACACAGAGAGAAGCAGGGCCGGAGGAGTCCCTGTCTCCTGCCTGTGTGGTCTGTCCTGTTCCCCTGCGTGTGCCGAAGCAGACCTCCCCCTGGGCATGGGGGTTCAGCGCAGCATGTCTTCACCCTGGGTCCCGACTTTCTGGAGGAGGTCGGAGGACGTCGAGTCTGCGTGTCTCATGCTCAAACCACCAGAGTCTGTTACGCTGTCTACATGTCTAGTAATGCGCTGTCACTCACTGTCTTCCATGAGAAGTCCACTCCGGGAGCACGGGTTCTAGAATTTCAGAGACTGTTCCCCGTGAAAAAGGCAAACGGCCTGTTATTACCTTTGCATCGCCTCTTCAAAGCCCGAGGTAACAGAGTAAACACGCCTTGACCGGGTCGACCATCCCCTTCGTAATCTTAAAACAGTGCAATTAAGCGCCTGCACGGTGGCTCCATATGTTGGCGGCATGCAAGGTGCCAATATTTTGACACTGCTTTCTCATTAAAATGATCAGGGCATAGGACTGGAAAATTCCAGCGTGTGCCTCACCTGGGACCTCCCCCAGGGAAGCGTGCCTGCCAAGCAAACCAGAAATAGTGTCGGAGAGGAAGCACGCCGCCTCTGTGGGCTCCCCTCCTGGATCGAGTCCTTCATGAGCACTTTTACCCTTGACGGGACCAGGGACGTTGGAGAAGTGTGCCTACCTCCTGTGGTGCTGCATCGCATTCCGGGTACTCCCAGGCTAGCGATTCCTGAAGCATCAACACAGTGACCCCCCCAGGGTATATATTAAGTTCTGAAGGATTAATCAAACCTGCCCCATGTTGTGTGCAATTAAACCCTTGAAAAGCAAAATGAATCTGCCGGAGCAGGAGCAGCTCTCGTACCACTTCTAGCCGGAACGAGGCGTTTTCCAGTCCTGTTGCGAACGGAGGGGCTTTCGCTCAGCGCGTCTTCCAGGAGGTGGGATGGGTCAGGAGGAGCCCCCAGGATCATCCCACGGAGGGGAGGGCAACGGGGAGTCCGGCTCCTCCAGCCTTGCCCTTCGCAGCGGGGTGAGTAGCCAGCAAAGTCCTTCCACCGGAAGGAGCACGGGGTTGTGTCACTCACCGTATTAGAGGAAAATGCCCGAGAGTCGTGTAGGGAACCATGGAGCGGGTAGCCCTGGGCTGTGTGCTAGGCCCCCGTGGTGATGGGCGAGCCCCACAAGGGGGGCCCTAGGAAAGATACCTGCCTACTCCGCCGTGCTCCTGCGTTGATGAGGAGGCCCATCCGGTGGGCATTTCCACATCAGGTGAACCGAGTCTTGGAGAGAACTCGTTTAGGACAAGAGAGAGTCCCAGAGGAAACACAGGTCCCTCTGCGCTCCCACGGAAATGATAAGGTAGTGTCCCAATTGCACATTGTCTAGCCATTTTAGTTTAATTTCTTAAAGATTCAGTTAAATTCAGTTGCGTAGAGCTAGGAAGCTGTATGTTCAGTGCACCACGGAGTGGAAAAGGAGGAGCTTGGTGTGGATCGCTCTGGAGGGGCACATGCTAGCCGAGGAGTCACACAGACCGTGCTTCCCAGCTCGTCCCTCCAGCTGAAGGACACTCAGAGCCGTGG
The DNA here is from genome assembly GCF_014108415.1 of Molossus molossus. NCBI lineage: Eukaryota > Metazoa > Chordata > Mammalia > Chiroptera > Molossidae > Molossus > Molossus molossus. Next base: position 16,337,238 of record NW_023425344.1, on the reverse strand, counting down.
GACATCTGTGGAAGGCGCTGAAGAAGTGAAGACAGTCTTAATGGAGGCATGAGCGAGAACGGAATTACATTTTTCTTTGTCTGCTTTTGACAATAAATCCCCCGTGTTCGCCCAAGTGCCGAGGCTCAAGAAGACTCCTGAAGATGGAGCGCGGGGCCCACTGCTTCAGGCGCACATTCGTCTCCAGGTCTCCCGTTCCGTCGGGAAGAAATCAGCACATCAGGCTGCCTAAGCCGCTCCCGTAAATAATCCAAAATTGTATTCATTGCAAGAAAAAAATATTCTGTAGAATGATGTAAAATCCTCGAATTAATAAATTCAGACGCTCTCACCATGTTAAATGTAGCAATTAGAAAAATAAGGATGATGTGCTTAATTTATACAAAGTACATTTGTGCCCCCCCCCCACTACCACCAAAGTTCAGAAATAAATTTTATTGGGTGCTGCATTGAAAACTCTCATGACATCTGGAATATGGAGATCTAATTGCTGATTCAATGGCGTTGCGAACACGCAAACACATTTCCTTGGTGAAATGTCAAAAAGGCAGCAATCAAAATGAAGCGTTTAAGCATTAAAATGAAGAAATGATGACTGGGTTGATTTGTAAACATTTATCTCTGAGCTGACTTTATGAAAAAGAAGGAATAAGTTCAGGAACAGGATGGCACGTTTGCACATTCTAAGTCCTCCGTGTCGCGAGGGCACGGAAATCTCCAGATGCATGGTGGGTTCAATCAAAATGTGTATTTCCCTAAATCCTGATAACCCCACTTGGCTTTTTATGTGGGTTTATTGCACGTTATTGAACAGCAGGAGGCTGCAAGGGGATTAGGGAAGGAGGGGGCTGACTGTGCGCTCCTAACTTAGTTATGCCAAGATGGAACGTTTCTCTATCTTTGAAATAATCATTTTTAATGTGTTTTGGAGTCATTTCCTTGTCCTGTGATGATGGTTGGTGACAGTATTTTCACTGGTGTTGTGGAGTAAGCTGGGGCCTCTGCGGTGTGAACTCAGGGTACACCTCAGTGTGTCCTCCTTCAGGTGGGAGGAGCACCTGCCTTTGGTTAACTGGGGACATGAATTCGAAAACCAAAAGGTTAAGCCATTGCACAGAGAAGGCAAATAAACTCGTTGCTGAAATAATGTTCCTCTGTGCTTGCTTATACCAATCTCCGCTTCCTGGAGAAGCGGCCCAGAGAGAACTTTCTTTCTTTTTTTTTTTTTTAATCCTCATCCGAGGACATTTTTCCATTTTTTGTACAGACAGAGTGGGAGGGAGAGAGAGGAAGAGAGAGAGAGGGAAACATCGATGCGAAAGGGACACATCGAGTGGCTGCCACCCGCACGACCAACCAGGGCCGGGGACAAACTGCAACTGAGGTACATGCCCTTAGCGGGAACCGAACCCGGGCCTCTCCGGACCGCAGGTGGACGCTCTAACCGCTGAGCCAAACCGGCCAGGGCCAGAGAGAACTTTCTAACCAAGCCTATTCAATCTACAAAATCCCTCGTCTAGGGAGGGACTCACACTTACCTGGGCCACTAAATGAGTCTATTTTCAGAGTCCCACATCATGCCAACCATATACAGTGAAACCCCTCTTCGACGAAGTCCTGAAAAAGAACTAGCAAACTGCTTGAGGGGCGAAGTTGTCTTCCCCAAAGGCAATGCCTTTGTAAGGTCTTCACTGTATTGTGCTTGCAAATAACATTTATTTCTGTAGCTTAAATATGCAAGGGTTCATTTTAATAAAAAAGTAAGTCCTAAAATAAGATAAAACCCATGACTAGCCTTGCATTTGAAGATTTAGAGTGTATTCATCTGCTGGTTTTAGGTATAAATATTCATCGGTTGGAGCTCTCAGGTGTTGGAACTTTTAATCTGCATTCAGATGGAGGAACTTTAATCAGGGAGTTCATAAAAGTCTGCAACTCCCCCTCCCCCCCCAAGAGGAAAAAAAACAAGAGTAACAGGTAGGATAGAGGGTGCCAGGGCTTCAAAATAAGCCAGCACCCTAAACTGTACGTCGGGGGGGAGGACAAGAAAACACCAAATGCCACTTTGTACCATGATGTCGCTGTTCCATGAAAAATATATCTCTTGCTGTTAGATCAAAAAGTCTCAAAAGCCTGTCACTCTCTGGCAGTCTTCAGAGATGACTGATAAGGGGGATCCCACAGCATCGGTTCACCGTGCACCACACAGACCGTTCGGAGTGTCTGTAAATGCCAGCACTGGGTGGGCACGTGCGTTCACTGTCACAGCGCGGCTGCCACCAAGACAGCACCGGGACGGCTGTGATGTGGGAGGTCGAGTGAGGAAGGTGCCAGAGGGACCCCTGAAAGGATGCTGTGTGTCTGGCAACAAAAGAGATCTGAACTGCAGATGTTAATATGTGAAGACACGGGAAACCTCCCACCAGATTAAAAAAAATTTTTTTTTTTTTATTGATTTTAGAGAGAAAGGAAGAAAGAGGGAGAGAGAGAAACATTGATGAGAGAGAACATCAGTTGGCCGCCTCCTGCATGCCCCCTACTGGGGATCGGGCCCACCACCTGGGCTGTGCCCTGACCGAGAATCGAACCGGCGACCTCTTGGTGCCTGGGTCGACGCTCAACCACTGAGCCACACCGGCCAGGCTCCCACTAGATTTTGAATCCAACTGGAAATCCCTGGAAAGTTGATCCAGGCCCTGTGCTAAGGTCGGTTTCGGGAAAGCAGAGGGCAAAGGAAAAACATTTTGCAAGAGATGTATTTCACATGAGCAGGCTCTCCGGTTTCCCTTGGTAACGCAAGCACATACGGGGGAAGGCAGTTGTTGGGGTGCAGACGCTGGTGAAGCAGTGGACGGTGCCCGTAAGACTTGAGAATTCCACGCTGTTTAACTGCTTCGACGGGGTCCCTGCGTGTCGGCCCAGCAAAGTCATCGGGGCTCCAGTCTTCACAGCGGGCTTTACAGCGGTCATCACCTACTTCTAAAACCAAAGGAGGTTTGGTAACTGACGCTGATCGTGGGCTCTGTTTTCCTCTGGGTGGTGAAGCCTGCAAAGGGAACAGGAGGTGCCTGGGGGTGTAGCGGTCAGAGAGAACTGAGAATGAGTTTTGGTTCCACACATGCAAGAGTTGCCGTTGTTCGTGTTTAACGTTTCATGTCCCCACCTCGTTTCTGCTGTACAGAATGGGGACGATGAGAGCATACTCTATGGGGGTGGGGGAAGGAGTCAGGGAGGGTCCTCCGCCCTCAGCGATGCTCCAGGCGAATTCAGAGGAAGGCGGGGTGAATCGGTGGAAAACCTAAACTCTGCCGCGTTTTAGCGTAAATGTGGGCTCCTTATTTTCAGGGGTGGTGAGAATTACATCACGCTATCCAGAGAGTTTTGCCCTAATGGTTCGGTGGCATGACACATCATTCACGTGTCGCGGCGGCTGGCCTCTGCTAGTATCACGAGAGGTGTGTTTGTGCGGAGGGGAGTCCGCGTCCTTTCTGGTCTTGCTTTCAGCATTAATTACCTTGCTAAACTCATTTAAAAAAATTGAACCAAGGTCACCTTCAGAATACCTTACTTACATTCTGGTTCATATTTTAAATTGTGGTGTTTTAACAAAGGTGGTTTTATTTTGTCTGACTAATCCTATAAATTGCAGGAGGGAAAACAGAGAGAACCAAAGTAAGTGTTGTGTTGTTGTTGTTGTTTTTTTTCCATTTGTCCAATCTAATTAGTTGGGGGAATATTCAGAAGAATGTTTAACCTTCTCTCTTTTGTGCCCCGTATACAATTCTCTCTCCTACTGAGTGTCCTGTTGTAATGCTGTTACTGATGCGCGCTGCGTCCTCTCTGCCCAGCTAGCATGATTCTACCAGGGCGAGGACCAGGCCTTATTTATTGATGCAATATATACTCTCAGAGCAGCGCTTGGCACTTCATAGACACCCATTTATCTTTTGCTGGCTGATTATAGGTGTAAAGGTATGGTGATAACGGAATTAGTGAAGTCAATTCTTTCTGCTTTTAGAGCAGCCGATGGATTATATTTTGGGTGCCTGCTATAACCTTGGTGCTCAGATTAAAACCACTTTCTTTTATTGAATTTATTGGGTGACATTGGTTAATAAAATTACATAGGTTTCAGGTGTACAGTTCTGTAGTACATTATCTATAGATTGTATTGTGACTCCAAGTCAAGTCTCCTTCCATCACTGTTTATTCCCCTTATACCCTGTTCTACCCCCCACCCCCTTCCCTCTGACAATCACCACACTGTTGTCTGTGTTGATGAGTTTTTTTTTTTTTTTTTTGCTTAATCCCTTCACCTTTTTCACACAACCTAGAAACCTACCCGCTCTGACAGCTAGCTGCCAGTCTGTTCTCACAGAGAGCATAGGAGTCTATTAAAACCACTTTCAACACTTTCTCAGACTTGAAGTTTTTCCTCTGCTCATTCAACAAACATGTTTTCCCCACGCTCTGTGTTCCTGGCGCCGTGTTGAGTACTGAAGATAGACATGACCCCTGGACGCAGCTGAGGGAGGCAGACGTGTCTGTAAAGAAATGCAGTGAGGTGGAAGAGGGGTTGTGAGGGGCCGGGACCAGTTCTGCCTGAAAGAGAAGACCTCCTGCAGGAATTGAGTGAGAAAATCTCAGCAGGTTTTGCTGGGCAAAGAATGACGGGCATAGAGGGCTCTAGGCTAAGGAAGGAAGTACAGAGCATGGCGCAGCAGGCTGGGTCTGGGTGTGGGAACCAGGTGGGCACTGGAGAGATGAGCTGGAGGGAGGAGGGGGCTGTTCTTCTGAGCTGCAGAGGTTGGACTCTATCTTGTAGGCCGTGAGCGGCTGCTCATGAGTAGTAGGTTGTGGCATGAGTTGACTTTCATATACAGAAGCATCAAGTGTTAGAGCTGGGGGTAGATTTAGAATACATTTATTGTAATTTATTCCAAATAAATGTATTGTAAGTCCACCTATTTTACAGATGAGTAAATCCAGGCCCAGAAATGTGAATAGTTCTAGAGGCGATGATCCTAATAGAAAGAACCGGGGGATTTCTTGGGGGACAATGTGTGGTCAGAATAAGGCCTGGCCATCTTATTAATTGTATTTCATTGAACAGGTTGCTCCATCTCTCTAACCTCAGTTTCTCCATCTTTAAAATGGAGGTCATAGCTTTAATTGCATACAGCTGGGAAGACAGCTATTGTCATGGGGCTCACTGAGCAATGCGTGCAAAGGCCTGATGAGCCAGAGAGATGTCAATGGTATTGGTCAAAAGGCCCAACTTTGGTTTCGGATTCGTTGGGTTTGAACTTTGACTCCTCCACTTTCTTACAGGACAGTGCTGGGCAGGTAGCATAACCTCTCTGTTTCTCCCTTAGTCATGGAGGTCGTCACAGTACCTACCTCACTGATTGTTATATTTATTCTTATTTTAATTGTATTAGCATTAAATGTTAATCCATGCAAAACGCAGTCCCCTGCACATGGCATCTCTTAATAAATGCCACCCATTATGAATTTACTATTCTATTATTAGTCTAGTATTCTTTCCAATATACCATGATGTTTTTCTTTGACTATAAGACAGCTTTAAAGCCACAGAGATCTTAGAATTAATCAGCTGTGTATTCTCCACATTATGATGATGAGCCGTTCGCTGGGCGACAACATGCAGACTTTGGCTGTTTGTCCTGGTCCCAGGGACACTGGCCATCTGGAGAGCTCTGCTGGAGGCCATGGAGCCTTGGGCTGTAACTGAAGGGTTGCCGAGGTGGTCTCGGGTCTCAGTGGTACGTAGAATTGAAATCTTGCAGATTAAATCTGCTACCTGCCCCCCCCCCCCCCATTAGCATTACTTTAGATGCCATTTTAACACACACACACACACACACACACACTTCAAATGACGAGAATACCCAATACATTCATTTTAACCTTAGTACAAAATATAGGACTTCTTAAAATATGAAGTCGCCTTTCAAATTGTTGCCATACTTACATGATACATTTCTGTCATTTGATGTCCTAGTGAAGTGGTCTACTCTCCCTGGGGAAGTGTCTGAGACGCCTGCCTTCTGAGAGGGTGAAGAGTGTTTTGTCACTTTCTGTGGTCATTTTCTGGGTAAGGCTTCCTTGGTCATTAAAGGGGACACTGTACTTCACTTTCCCCCAAACTTCTCACCCTTCTCTCAGATTATGGGTGAGAAGTCGAATTCCGTTTGGAGCATCAGGAAATCATCTAGCCTCTGCCCTAGCCAGACGAAGGTGGTTTTAGGAGAAGATGGGGAAAGAATTGTTTTTCTTTATCTAATTGCTATAAACCTCGCGTAATGATACCAAAGAAAAATGTGAAAATAAGGGTAGAAATCTCCTATATGTTGGTTTAGCCTATTTCCTTCCCAGCATTGTCTGCACACACATGTGGACACCACGTGACAGGCTTGGAAGTTGGTTCTGGCTCTGGGAGCGGAGATAAGCTTTTGTTCTTTCTTTTAGTCACATGCAGCTTCTCAGGACTGGATCCATGATTCGTTCTTACAGCCAAATAGTAATACTAATACCAATTAATAATAACATAATTTATTTAGTATTTAGTACTTATGAGACACTATTCCAAGGGCTTTATAAATATATCAGTTCATTTCATTTTAACCACAAACCATATGAGGTATGTCCTATCATTATAAAAAAGGGAAAACAGAGTCACAGTGAAGTGAAGTACTTGGTTCAGAGCTGATGAGTGGTAAAGCCAGGATTCAGACTAGGTGTTCAAGTACCACAGTAGGCTTCTAGGTGCCAGTGGATCTGAGCATGCCTCGTAGAAGAGGCTCTGCTGTGGGAAACAGCCTGGACTCTCTTGATCACCTGTCCGTCCCGCCTACAGGTATGTGTGGAGGATGCTAAGGGAGCTCATTGTAGTGAAATGCAGACGCACAATGACTTGGGCGAGAGCAAGTTCAAGAACAGTGTTTAGAATTTTTGTTCAGTCTAAACATTACTAATAGAACTTTTACGGGTTTGGGGAGAAACGTGGAAACTAGTCTTTGTCTGATTCAATTTTGGGGGGACTCATTTGGTCCTTTATGATTCCTGAGAATTGTATTGAAATTCCCCATACTTTTCCCTGCCTGATAAAAATGATTCTAAACAAAGACTTGGATGTGATAGAAAATCTTCAGATTCGGTTTATGACGTAAAAGGGCTCCTGATCCCCTCCCCCCATGCCACCCAAGTTTTTATTAGGTGAATTTTCTAAGCACAGGATACATTTGAAACTTTTCAAATACTCTGGCCACGACAGCTATGGTGGATGGTGCCATGATTAGGAAGTTTCTCAAGGCTAATCATTTTTCAAAGGGGGAAAAAAAGAAAAACAAAAAACGAGGTAGATTAATAGAAAGGGCACGGTGTTCTTGATGAGGCAGGCAAAAATCTCAAGGCATGGCTCATCCCCTTTTAATTATCCAGTTCATTTAGTCAGCTGTGATCCAGGACTGCGGGAGGTCATCTGCGGCGCAGAAAAGAAGCCATGGCAGCTATTGACCCACGGTCTGGCCCAGGGGCGGAAAATGGCCACTCAGGCCGACTGGTCCTTTTACAAATGGAACCCGGAGAGCAGGGCTCTGGGGTGATGTGTGGGGCTGAGAAGACCTCCTGATGCCCTGAGCTTTTCTGAACTTCATCATAAAAAAGTAATTATATATGAGAAATTGGCAGGTCAGCCAACTTTTGTGATGGCTCATTCACTTGAGCGGAGAGAGCTCCAGAATGGAAAGTTACAGGTAATGTACCTGGAACGCAGCCCTTGGGAAGTCATACAGAACACCAGCACTGTGGGCAGGCCCCGGTGGGCCCCCGCCTTTCCCCCGCGGTGCTGATTAGGTGATGCACACGGGGCCTCGTTGGGGCTTCCCGCCACCCTGAGGCAGTCTCTGAGACTGTCTTAGGGCAGTGGGGACTGGCCAGGGAAACGCACCCAGTTCCTGCCTCACTGTCTCTGAGACGCACTTGTCCTAGGATGATCAAGGAACGTACCCATCCCACTGCCTGGCTTCTACTCGATCCTCTTAAAGAGATACATGCCAGTTAAACTTCTCACCAACGTGTGGCCCCGTCAAAGTATGTGTCACCCGAGGAACTAGAGACATGATTTGTCCCATGTGTAACTTCAGACTGCAAAGGGCATTGCTAATTAGTTAACCTAGAATACCTTTGGGGTCCATTTGCCCATGTAAAAATGACTGTGTCTGTGTGTGAGGACAAGCCAGGCCGAGTCAATGATTTAAATGACTATGTCAGCACTCGGTGAGGAGGGAGAGCTACTCATTGTCAAGGATGCATGTTTGGCATCTACACTAGGCTGTAGGGACAGCGAGATCCAGGCTGGAGTCTGGTTCTGTCACTTAGAATGGGCAGTCGGTATCCTGGGCACATCACTTAGCCGCTCTGTTCCTCACCTGCTTTCCCTCATCTGTAAGAGGATGACTACCTTGGCAAGGTCATTGCAAACAATACGGAACAACCTTGATTTCATAGCCAAGGGTTTAAAATCTTGTACCCGTGAGCTCGTCCCTCCCTTGGTTTGGTTTCAGTCTCCTAGAGGCAAGGAAAGGTGTTCACCAGTTTATCCCTGTACCACCCCTCTGGGGAGGTACGCGGGTCAGATGCAGGAGCCGCAACCCTTTATCTCATTCCAAGGAACCCAGGAATTAGCTGTCCTACTGTAGAAATAAGTCACATTAGTACATTTGGGGTACAAGGTTTCTCTCTCGACTTTTCTTAGATGACTTTCTAACGTTCTACAAAACTTTTCAGCAACGTTGTGGATTCGATACCATTATTTGTACATTGCTGGTCTCTCCTATAGAGATAATTACAAATAAAGGGCATTAGGAAGCGGGGAAGAGGCATGGGGGTGGAGATGTCCACGGAAGCCTTGCAGGTGCACGGAAGTCCACGGGTCGCTGGACTTGGAGGACTATTTCTGTGAGAAGAGGCGGTGCTAGCTAGGTATCCTGGAAAATAATGCTCATGCTCTCGGGTGTGTGGGCTCCTCTGAGAGGCTCAGGCGGGAGTCCGCAGCTCCTCATTCCATAATCAGAAAGACGGTGGCCGTGTGCTGGAGACCACCTTGGGGAAGGGGACGAGGGGGAAGCACCTCTCTGTGCTCACGCTCCGTGACAGAAATGAATTTATAGGCATTTTGTTAGCACTCTAGTAGAGGGAGGACCTGGCAAGTTTCTCCAAAGCCTGGAGTGTTAATGATAAGTGGGATTTAATTATGGATCCCCGTCATGATTAATTTAAGATGCGTAAATACCATTGTTGGACTCTGTTTAACAGGGGACCATTATTCTGCATACAGGTTGTGTTGGTCATAAACCATATTTTGAGATTTTTCCATAGCATCCTCCTAACCTCAAGCTGTCTGGCCCAATATATATATATATTTTTTTATGAAACCTTAAGTTTTTAACTGTGCATTTCAGGAGTTTCCTGGACTAACGGTCATCCCATATTTTCTTTCATTCAAAGAAGGAGTGTGAAGTATTTACTCTGAGAAATTGCAAGACCCAGGGAGGTTTGCTAAAAGTCTTGTGCTGCCTGTGTTTACCATAAATCTGAGACAGTGATATGATCAGCAAGCTTATTTATGTCTGGGGATAAAACACGAACACAATTTAAACAGAGCAGGCTCCCTTTCTAGCACCTCTCATCATAGGTTGAATATGACTCTCATAACCACGGTGGACAGTCTGTCCCACCATCAGATATTGATTTGTAATTCAGTTTGCAGTAAATTGTTCTTTGTGCTAACATTTGCATCTCCTTCCTAAAAAATGTGTTTCTACCTTCGGCTGCCTCGCCAATGTCATTTGAAGACTGTATCTGGCCAGCAGGTGAGGGCTCCCTCCCCCCGCTTCCCCCCTCTGGCTTCCTGCAGAACAAGTCACTTCCGGCGAAGGTGCGTAGCTCGGGGTTTCGATGCTGCTCCGAAGGGACACCCAGACTGCAGGTCATGCCTGTCAACGTAGGGTGTCTGTTGGCATCAATAAGATGACTCTTCAGGAAGCGATAACTAACTTTAAAAATGTATGCTGAGTACCACTGAGTTAGACAGATGGGCTGATTTGTGTCATTCCTAAAATAACCGGCAAGTAGGTGTTTATCTCATTTTACAACAGGGCAAAATTGCTTTTGCAGGTTCATTTGTGATCCCAGCTAAGCTGTGCTATTCATTTAGTTTACTTCTGACTGGTGGGTTTGCCTCAGTGTTTATTGTGTTTCCCATCAGTGTTGTCAAACAGTGTTGCGGCTATGACACCCCGACACTTGCATTTGCATTGCGGGGTTCTGGGTTAGCGTTGTAAGACAGTGTACCCGGGTACAGTGGGTTAGTGAGGGTGTACGCAGAGCCGTTTCTGACATCTGCCCTCGGTTCTGCGTGTGCCTCCAGCAGGTTCCCTTTCTCCAGTCTCTCCCCGTTCCTGCCACCCATTCTGGACACGCTGTTGATTGAGTGATTTTTTTTAACGTGCACATTTGATTCCGTCACAGCTCCATTTTTTTTTTTAAAGCAAACCCAGGTTCCTGAAGGATCAGGCTTCCCAAAGGCAGGATCCAGTTAGGTGTGGGGGGCCCACGGTGACTAGGCGGGAGGGCTACCCCGCTCCAGACAAAGGCCGAGCGGCTCCGGCTGACGGGCAAGGCAGCCCAGCGCTGTGGACTGCCCAGCACCCGGGTTTATGCAGAATGTCTTGATTTGGAAACTTGGCATAGGCCCAACAGATGGCAGCTGGGTAGAACCTGAACATTGCGTCCCTGTCTTCCAGTCTCTCGCTTGTCCCCCACTGGACCTCAAAATAATGACCGAACTCTTTAGCATGAAACATGCCACTCAATCATCAGGATTCATTTCCATGTGTATCTTTTTCTCTCTCTTTTTTACATTGTACACCAGTCCCACTAGTTTGTATTCTAGTCACCCCGAACCAGCTATAGTAAGACCTTCCACAAGGCAATGAGTGGGTTCCAAAGGGTGGGCTGTGTAGAATGAGGGGGTAGGGCATTGGCTGTGAAGTGGGTGAGGGGACCGGGGCCAGCCTGTGAAGCTCGGCACCCAGTCGCAGGGACCTTGCTGCAGGACCCGGCCCCACCTGTAGTTTGGTACCACGTGGTGGCTGAGGTCGTCTCGCTCAGTTCTTGATAGGAACCATTCTTGTTGGCTGGACGTTGAGATCGCAGCAGGAGGCCCGAGGTGTCGTCACCTGTTTGGTTGGCTCCCACTGGGAACAACTGGGACAGGAGACCCAGTGTCAGCCTCCCCGTGTGTGTGAATCACGATAATGCACAAGTGTGCACACATGGGCACACCGATAGAACAGGCATGCACACACACAGAGCAATGAACTTTCGCCGTCTCCATTTGAGAACTGGGGCTGGACAGAGAGCAGACGCTTTCTTAATTTTTCCCAATTCACATTATTGCACGGCACGTGGTCCTGGGCCTTCCATCGCTCTAGTTCCCCAGATGTCAGCATGAAGCTGTGCTTAGCCTCTGGGCTGCTGTAAGGACTGTCCTTTCCGCTGGCGTCGCTCTGGTTAACTCCTCCTGATCTTTAGGATTCAATTTCTGTGTAACCGCCTCCTGAAGGCATGTCCACAGCCCCGTGAAGTCAGGCTCTTGCTCCTCGGAATCCCCGGTGCATCGAACAGCTGCTCACGTCCCGGAAACAGTTCCTCTCCCCTCGGGGGCCCTGGCTAGCCCTGAGCTGCTCAGGGACAGGGACCGTGTCCTGTCCCCTTTTCTTTCCCAGAGCCTGTGCTAGCAGGTGCTCATCGCATGTCGAATGGCTGAAGGACTGGGAATAAAATGTAGTCCCACGGCTGCAGGAATGTTTGCCAAGTAAGAATAAAGCAACTTGTTTGGAAAAAAAAAATAGACACATTTATGATATACATTCATATATTACGTGCAATCATGTATAATATATAACAACGTATAAAATGTCAAGATATTTATAACATACATGTTTGGCTCCTACAGAAGAGCTAAGAAGTTCCCTTGCCTTCCTCTCTGCCCCCTTCACCAGGGACATTATTCCACGTTTTAGTTTTGCTCTAAACTTCCTGGCCCAGAACAAAGGTCTCCAGGAGTGAAGCCTTTCTTGCTGCTTCCTGGCTTGGCCCGAAGTCAGAGGCTGCAGAAAGGAACCTCACAAATAGGTCTGGTCTTGCCAGGTCGCCAGCCAAATGGAGGAGACTCGATACGCTCGTTGAAGTTCTAAGCACACTGTCACACCAAACCCAACCGCTCTGCCTTCCTCTCCCCCTCCCCCGGGTATTAACGTGCTCCAGCTCATTTCCGTCCCCCTCAACTTTTCCACCCGCTTTGAGTCAGTGTCAGTGACGTCAGTGAGACGCTCTCCCCAGCCACTTGGAGGCTCGGGCCTTGCTAAAACGAGGTTCTCAGGAACAAAGGGAACTCAAGTTCAGGGTTAAGATGCTAAAATCAGATTGTTCTCCTCTGGCAGTAAATTGGTATGCCTCTCTCACCACTGCCGCAGATAAAATTAACCATGCGTTGAAATCATTGCACTAGGCAGTGTCATCAAAGCTTATTTGTAATGAAAATATGATGTTTCAAACCTAAACTCAGGAGTATAATGAATGTAGGACCATATGTTCCCCTCCCACGTAGGGCTGCAGAGAGGAGATGCTATTTAAAATATATGGCTGTGGATGGGGCTCAGGTTTTCTCTGCATTCCTTGCCCCTGGTCACCTGTGGGTGGTTCAGAAAGGGCAGGGGTGGGGTGGGGGGTGGCGGATCACAGGTGCCCAGGGCTGGCAGGGATGGCTCCTGGGTTGGAGGTCTTGCTGGTGGGGTCTGTGGCTTGATCAGCTTCTCCCCTTCAGTGTGTTGTCTTAGTCTTTAGTGATCTTCCCCTGGTTGCTACTTTGTCCCAAGCAGTGTGCTTACGTAGCTATCGTACTGGGGAGGAGGAGAAGGGGCTGGTTGGAGGAGAGTGACCCCTGAGACATGATCAGGCTCCGAGGTTCCTGAGGGCAGGTTTGGATGCGGTTCTAACTTGTTTGAAACAGGGATGGAGGAAGAAGGCCTCACTCCAGTAGCCGGGAGCCCATGCCCCTTTTGGCCAGTTGGCCAGGCTCCCTGGAGGGGTGAGCACTGTCACATGACCATGAACCCAGGTGGTCTGGAGGACCCAGATACACTCTAAATCTTCACAGTAACCCTGACTTACTCGTTTTTCAAATGAGGAAACTGAGGACCAGAGAGGTTAAGTCGCTTAATGGAATGATGACCAGCAACCTGCCTTATTTTATGCTTATTACTGCTGGAGAGAGTTAAGCAGAAGAGTCTAATTACCTGGCATGAATCCTAGCTGTGCCATTTAATAGCTATAAGACCTTGGGCAGGTTACTTAATTCTGAGTCTTGATTTTCTCATCTTTGACATGGGAGCATTGCTGATCTCAGAAGTTTTTATGGTGAGTAAAGGAGACATTGCAATCAATGGACAGAAATTGGTGTATAGTAAGTGCTCATTAAATCTCGGTTAGGAATGCTGTGCTGTTGGCTCTGGCAGAGACGGTGGAGGTGCTCTGTGTTCCCTGTGTCTGAGCCACCCCTGCCCACATCCCTGCTGCCCAGCTTGGTGGGTGGGCCCAGCTGGTGGTTTTTGAGAAGATCAAATGAGATCATGTATGTAATGTTCCTGGTACACGGCGGGTATTCTGTACCTGTGAGATTTTTGTTTTTCCTTCTCTTACCCTCAGCTGCATTCCCATAGCAGTTAGATCGCTCACAGTCTTACACAACTCCACCTGCCCAGGTATTATCGTAGCCTGGGGACTGTGAGGCCCAGGAAGGGTGTAAGACTCAAGGAGTGTGTTTCTGATGGAGGAACCGCAGGCCCCTGTTACCAGTATGAGAAGATGACTCTGGCCGTGTTACGATGAGTGACGAGGGGGTGGGTTTTCTGTGGAGTTGAGCGGCCCAGGATGATGTCCTGAACTCATTTTCATTTCCTCAGCTCATCACAGCTGCATGAAATGGACGAAAGCATCCATTTCTTCCCGTTGTCCTCTCCCCATTCAAACATATATAGTATTATCTAAATTAAAATTATCCGACCAGTTGCTACTTTTATCCTTTCTCCAAGTGTGTATACTTCATTCCTGTGAAGCTGGGCAGGCCTTCGGCATTCGGCGAAGCTTGTTAACATATTGAGGTGCCAGTGTGAGGTGACTGGGGAGCTCCCCACATGCTATGCTGCTCTCCTGTTAGCTGGCTCAGTGGCTGCAGAGATGCATTATTCCTCCCTTCGGTTTTTACAACAGAAACGTTGGCAAGGCGCGTTCCTGCCTTCAAAGCCCGGGCCTTCAGATCTGGGAGACAGTGCGTTTGGGGGCACCACTCTGACTGCTTTGTGAAATGGTGGCATCGGGAGCCACCAGGGGTCCTGCTTTAGACTCCACCCTTAGCTCTTTGATTCAGAGGTTTTGTTGCCCAGGTGTGGGGGCCCCGTGTGGGGGTGGGGGAGGACAATGTCCCTGTCTCATCTTCTGGGTTTTGATCAAATGTCTTTTAGAAAAGCTTCCTGAGAAGACAGCCACCCTCATGTTGTCAGGGGAAGCCGGCCTTGCATTTTATGTTGAGACAGTGCAAAACCAAACCCTCTCCAGCGACCGCGAGAGAGGAAGACATTGTGCAAGGGGATGCGTTTCATAGGTCATCCTCGCAGGGGCACTAGAAATACCTTCTATTAAGAACAAAATGAGGACAAATTTGTTACCGCCTTTTGTTATTTTTAGATTGCATCGACTTTTTTTTCCCCTTCCAGGTTGGAGCCTATTATCCCGAACTTCCTAATAAACAGGAATGACTTAGAAAGCATTTCATTATGTTGACCTTTACTTAATTTTCTATGCAAGTGAAAAAAAAATATTAGGACCAATCAACCCTTTAAATATCCCATGTATATATGTTATGCTTATAAATAGATGTGGGTGCAGCTTTTGAGTATATTTTTAACCGCCTGGGTAAGGGTGAAGGGATTGTTTAAAAATATGTATGTGTCTGTATGTCTCTGTTTCTGAGAATGGGATAAAAGGGTTCATTTAGGACCATTGTGGTTCTAGAGATCACGTGGCTGCTGAAATGATGAAACCGGTTATAAAAATAATAATATCCCACTGTGGCTTGCCTTCGGTGAGAGCTCCGCGTGGGGCAGTAGACAAACATGATATTCCTTTGCGCTTCCTCTTTAGCAGAAAGTGGTGGCCGGTAGTTGAATTAAAAGTATTTTGCGGGGCCAGAGAATCACCACGAGGAGAAGCAGCCGTTGGGGAGAAGCATCTTTGCACGTTTGGGGCCTTTTCATTTTCTTCAAATGTTCAAACTGTGTGGGCGGGTGGGTAACGCAGCTGCCCTTTGTAACTTCTCTTCTGGCTGGCAGACAAGGAAATCAGGGGCTGCTGGCGGCCCTGACATGGCCCATAAATAGCCACCGCGCGCTGGGGTTTGAAATGCCTGTGTAGCTCATTGACTGCGCCATGGCCGGGATGCTAATGGTTTATGTGGCCTGCAGGTGACAGGAAGATTTCTGCAGGCAGGGCTTTGTTGTAAATCCAGTCTGCCGAGCCGCCTCCTGCCATCAGAGGTGGATTCCGAGTGATCACGGGCCCTTTGAGTTACGGCGAGGGGCGCGCAGGTGAATGATGGCTCGGCCCCCACAGCTGTTGCTCCGGCGCGTGGACTCCGACTCCGGGAGGTGCGTCTGCAGAGATTGCGCCACGATGTTGGAATCAGAAAGGAGGCCCAACTTGCGGAGCACAGTGGTGACTTTTTTGTGATGACACTAAGAAATGCTGCGCACTTGTATTGACTGTTCCGGAGCTGCGGTGGACGTGAGGATAATTCATCCAGCGCACATTGATCGTCCTTACTATTACTGTTCGTTATTAACGGCAATTGTGTGTTGTTCCTGCAAGGGAGTTGAATTCCTCGGGGTCTCGTCTCCATCCTCATACCAGGTGGCAGATATTTACAGCGGGGGCTGTGGTCTCTTCCGGGGAGCCACTGGGCTCCTTGTGAAGTGCATTGTGTGACAGGCACAGTTTAAAGTTAATTAAAAAGACCCATTCTCTGCCCACTGGGCACTTACAGGCAAGAAAGACAGAAAAACTCACATGGCTAAACATCTAATAGCCGTCCTCAAAAAGGCGGTTTACACATAAGGAGCAAAGGGGTGAAGGCTTTTTGTTGTTGTTTTTTGTCTGTTTCTCATCTTGGTGGACTTTCTCCTAGAAATAATGCTAATAAACAGCAGCACATCTGACGGCACTAGTGTGCACCAGGCCCTGTGCTGGGGGGCACTGGGGGGGGTGTTTCCACATTGGATGCTCGCAGCAGCGGACGCGCTGGTCTGCCTATGGGCTCTGCTTTCCGACAGTCCACTGCCGCACCGGAGGAGCCCCAGGCCCCGCAGCTGGGAACGGCTCTGCCAGGACTTGAACCCAGGCCATTTGATCTTGGAAAAGTGTGACGCTCTCTGTTTATGGGGATGTTATTAGTTTATGGTTCTAAAACACCTTCTGGGAATCCCCCTGCTCAGTGCAGATATGATCCTTGGAGAGGAATCTAAACCAATTACTTTCCAATGATTAGTTTCTATTATCGTGTGTGTGTGTGTGTGTGTGTGTGTGTGTGTAAGTTTGTGAGGGCCAAAAGAGTGCTGGTAGGAGTGCAGGACCGTTCCAAGGGTGAGCTCCCCCAGGGCCACTGGGAACTCCATACCAGAGGATGTGACGAAAGCTCAGAAGAGCAGCGCTGTGGTGTCGGGAGAGGCTAGATTAGGGGTCTGAAGGGCTGAGTTTGAATCAGGGAGTTTTCACAGAATCCTTTCTGGGCTTTGATTCCATCCATTGTAAAATAAGGACCATCATGCTCTTTTTGCCTGTTTCTGCATGTTCCTTGGCCTCGCCTAGACTGTTCTCTCCGAGCCTTTGCATGTGCTGTTCCTCCTGCCAGGAGTACCCTTCCCAGATTTTTGCAACGTCCCTCATCATGCTCACAAGTCAGCTTCTGGAAAAGTCTTTCTTGACCACATTGCTAAAGTAGCACCCTCTACTCTTGAGCTTCTGTTGCATTATTTTCTTTTATATTTTTATTATTATGTTCTCAGGATACTTACTGCTTTCAGAAGCAATCTTTTTACTTGCTTACTTGTTGATCAGCCATGGCCCCAAATGCACTAGAGTGTCAGCTCCCGAAAGCAGGGACCGTGACCATCTCGGCAACTATGCGATTTCAGTGCCTGGAGCGGAGAGGGCACTCAATAAATATCTGTTGAAAGAATGATTCAATGAGTTAGTCGTTGGAGGGGAAAGTACATGAAAACCACGTGTACAGATTACCGTGAACATCAAGCACCAGTGCAGTGCAAACAAGGGGCCGATGTGTTTAGGATACCGGGACGCTGCCATGCGCTTTACCAGAAAACTTGCTTAGGTGGCCGGAGATGGACTTTTCTCTCATCTGCTTGTGTCATTGCCGATAACTGGAAGATAACAGCTGACTTAGAACTAAAAAGCCCCTCCCCAACTATCCTCATCATAATGCTGCCATCGAGTAAGTAAATTTCTTGGATATGTTCTTGATTGGAATTGAATGAAAATCAATGTAAAGTGAAACTCAAGCCTTCTTTTAGATCTTCTTTAGAGAAAGTTGCATGTCTCTGATCTTATCTGGGAGGATAGTCAAAGGGAGGATGTGTTGGGTCAGTGTGGGATAGAAGGGCACTCAAGAATAGCCATTTAATGACCTTCTAATATTTGCTCAGCATGAAAGTGCTGCATCACTGGTGTATGAAAACAGTTGCATTTCTGATAGCCATACAGAGCTCTCATTTTACTGTACCCCTTTGCATCCTGTTTTGTTTGGAATAACGAGTCCTGGTTGATAACATTCAGAGTCAGAAAACCCTCCAAATATGGGATATACTTCCAAAAAAGATGGAAACTGAGATGTTCGTTCCTACATATCCCATGAGCAGAATGACGGACATGAAGATACTCAGTTTTTTTTTTGCAAACCATAGGGTTTCCCTAAGCATGGACGACTGTCTTTGCTACCTCCCCTTTACAAAAAAAAAAAAAAAAAATGTTTATTTAATTATTGTTCCATCCCCACAAGCACTTTTATTATTTACTGATTTAAAAAAATGACATCATTACTTTTCTTCTGAATTTTTTAAAGCGACAATTGTGCAATTAAGTTACAGAATTCATTTATATTTAATTGTGGTTTTGGTTTTAATGTGCTATTGGACGGCATTTCTTTTCTGGGGCTGTTAGTTTTCCACGCAACATGGAGAATCTGAGGCTCTATCAAGGAAATATATTACATGGGCAAGACAAAGTCTCGTTAGTGTTATTTATAGCATACTGAAACCTCATTAGGGGAAGGTATGCTGGATTCAAAAATGCATTACCGGGAACGCTTTCTTTTTTTGTATCGGAGAAATTGCTTTTATTGTGTTTCTTTGTCACTAACGTAGTGGCCACTGGACTTTTTGGTTTCTTAAAGTATGAAATAAATGAAGTTGAAAGCAAAGAGCAAGTATAGTCTCATCATATTAGCAGAGTGCTCTCCACATGGTTCTAAGGAGTTTCTATTAACCCACGTACCTTACCCTCAACTAACCATTAATTTATACTTTGTTTCACCTCAGGTACAAAGCAATATTTTTCGGGGCAGCAGTTTGCATCTTAAACAGTAATAATGTGCTTTTAGTGCATTTCAAATCAGGGATGAGTGAGACCTGAGTGGTGCAAAGTCACACATGTCCCAATTTAGGAGGTTCTGTTTGTTCTAATGCGAGCCATTCATTCAGTCCTGCGTAAATGTTGTCCAGGAGGCAGGCTGGAGGACTGTGATTTCAGGCAAATGGGGAAAAAAGAATGAGTCCCTGAGTTGCCCAAATGAAACTCATTTGAGTGTGTGGTAGTCTGATGAGATGGAGCGAGGAAATGCGGGACTATTGAAGTTAAAATTCTGCTTTTTTCCCAGACTCTGCCTTGCTGCAGGGTGGGATGGAAGTGATTCAGACCCAGGCACTGATTTTTCTGCTCCATTATCATCCCGACTGTGGTTGTTTATTGTCATCTGTTTTTTGGGTGAAAGGCTGTATCAGTAAGGAATAATTTTCACTGCAAGATTCAGAAAACTCAACAAATATAAGTACGTTTATTATTTACTTAGCAGGAGATATAGGTGGTCTCGGTGTTTTGTTCATTAGCTCGGCTATGTCATTAAGAATTCAGGTTCTTTGCATCCTTCTTCTCTGTTGTTCTCAGTTGTTTCTCTCTGTACTATTGCCACAGAATCTCAAGGCAGCTGCCACAGCTCCAAGTATCACATCCTCACACTAAGTGTTGCAAGCAGAAAGGGAAGGACAGGGGCAAAAGTCTCATAGTTTTGTGTGTTTTCATTCCATAGAAAGGAAGCTCTTCTCTCCAGCTCTGCAGGCTTCTTTCTAAGTGTTGTTGACCAGAACTGGTTCACTTGATCCTCTCCTCTCCCAAACAAATTACTAATTAATAATAAAATTACTAGCATTGGACTAGGGCATGAAGAAGGATCTCTGATCCATAAGATCAAAGGATCACTCTGCAAGGAGAAAGTGGGCTATTGGATAATGAACATCCAATATTTGTGGTCCACCCTGTTGACTACAGAGCAATTTATCAGATGGTTTTTGCATAGCAAATTATATATATATAATTGTTGTTGTTAATCCTCACTGAGGATATTTTTCCATTGATTTTCAGATAGAGTGGAAAGGAAAGAGGGAGAGGGAGAGGGAGAGGGGGAGAGAGAGAGAGAGAGAGAGAGAGAGAGAGATCAACGTGAGAGAGACATTTTGATTGGTTACCTCCTGTGCAACCCTGACTGGGTCCGGGGATTGAACCTGCAACCCAGGTATATGCCCTTGACCAGAAATTGAACCATCCTTTGACCCTTTGGTCCAAGGCCAATGCTCTAACTGCTGAGCCAAACCATCCAGGGTAAGCAGAGCAAATTTTTTCACTAGTCACATTTATAATCATGCTCTTTGGGCCAAGATAGAGAAGATTTTCTCATCTATCCTTCTGTCCATCCATCCATTTATCCATCCATCCACCCACCCACCCATCTACTTACCTACTCACCTACCCATCTACCAGACATATGAAGAATAGCTGCCACTTACTAGGTACATATTAATTGCTTGTGGGATAGAGAGATAAACCAGACATGGATTCTACTCTTAAAAGAACACTGATATATTTTGGAAATTAGACACATGCCCAGGTCATTGTAATTCCAGGTGGAAAGTATGGATTTACTGGGGAGTCAGGGGTGGGAGGATGAAGGAAGCTTTCTGCAATAAGAAGGATTTGAGTATTTTCTATCACCCACGTTAAATGCAATAGTCCTTTCTGCAACCTTCTCATTAGAAGACATTTGTTTGATTCTCTCAGGAGTTCACACTGATAGCTTTTTGTGCCCTGGCTTCCTGTGGCCGCCAGTGACACATCTAGGCGTGACAGAGTCTCTGGTTTAGAAAGGAGTGCTGATAGGGCCAGAGGTGGGTCCTGACGTTCTTTTGCTTCACTTGATAATGAGTACATTCTAATTTGTGGATGGATTGGGTGGCTGGTTTTGATGAGATTGCTATTGGAATTATGTCATCAGTGACTCCGGTGATGTGTCTGGGACAAGCTCACTACAGCAAAAACCAAGCAAAAGATAGAAATCATCAGCCACATTAGCAGTGATGAATGACCATGGCATTGATGTGGTCTTTTCTTTGCCCTCTTGGAAGCAGACAGCCCTGTACGGAGCTACATTTCCAGGGCATGATGACAGAAATAGCTCCCAGGTGTATGTACATCTACAAGTGGCCCTCCTGCCAGCTTAGACTTGAAGTCGGAAACCATTTAGGGCAGAAGGGCAGACGTGAAGCATGTGGGTCACATCCAGCCTCTGGTTGCATTTTGTTGGGCACATAGAATTTTAAAAAGTGAAACTTCAAAAAATAAAATTCCAGGTTTTGGGCTTTTTTTTAAAAAATGGAAGGATATAGAAATTGTGGGTCCACATCCCCCTTTGGCAATGATTGCCTGGAACTAAAAAGCTCCATCTGCTTTGGACAGGGCATGTCCTCTTGAGTTTGCCACAGTCCCCGCCATTCCCTCTCGTCCTTCACTGGCTGCACTTGGTTTGCTCTAGTTCCTAGGGAGATATTGAAAACTTGGGAGTTTGGCATCTCTGCCTTAGAGGATTTAGTTCAGATGTAGGCAACCTAGAACAGATACATTGTATCCATTTAGAACTTGTCCGACTCCTCTTATCATTCACAGTTCACAGAGAAAGCCTCCTACTATCTTGTAAAGGTTTTATTGTTTTTTGTTTTGTCTAAAGCCATGAATAACTTCATATTTGAATTGCTAATAGCCCTCTTTATAATGTATTGACATTTCGGTTAGTTTCTTTGCATTTTTTATTTTTACTTTTCAATTACAATTTACTTTCAATATTATTTTGTATAAATTTCAGGTGTACAGCATAGTGGTGAGACAGTCACATACTTGACAAGGTGACCCCCCAATAAATCCAGCACCCACCTGGCACCATACATAGTTATCACAATACTATTGACTATATTCCCCGTGACTTTACACCCCTGTGACTAATCTGTAACTACCAATTTGTACTTCTCAACCCCTTCACCTCTTCACCCAGTCTGTTCCAGTTTTGTTTGTTTGTTTTGTTCCTTAGATTCCACGTATAATTGAAAGCATATGGTATTTGTCTTTCTCTGATTGACTTATTTCCCTGAGCATAATATACGCTAGGTCCATCCATGTTTTAAATGGAATAAAACTGGGCAGAATTAATGTAGCTAAGTGTAAATATGAATGAACACCACACACACACACACGTACATATAAACTGTGTCTAGTGGGAATCATTTTGAAAGGCAATTAACTCTTTCAAGAACTGTCATTAAAAGATCCCAAGTGGCTGGAAAGAGTTAATGCACCTCCCAAGTATGCAATTTACTTCTTTGGGACACTGCAAATTACAATCTTGGAAAATTGGTTTGAGCCATTGTGTCGTTACTATTGCTGTTAAATAGTAGTACTAATGGATTTATGTAGCACCTTGACACCACAGAGCTAAAAACAATTACATTTAAATATCAATTTGATTTAATGTGAAAACAAGCTTTGTCTAATCATTGCAGCTAATTGCCATCCTTTGGAAGCAGTTTCCGCAGCACTTTTATTAACGGTCTGGTAGCAAGTTAGCTGTCTGGAAGTTTCTGACATGAAGGATCATGCAGCCTGAATTTACGTGTGTCAAAAATATCTCCTTGAATGTATTTACCAGCTGATGTGTATATAATGTATGACCTGCTGAAGATTAGAAATGTCAGTGGAGTGAACAGGTCTTTGAATCAAATGTGTCTGGAGAATGTTCATGAGGATAAGGTGAAGGCTTCAGAAAATAAAGTCAATACACAAAACAATGGCAAGAGGAAGTTGGCCCACACACTCCATGTGTCAACCAGGGATCCCTATTAACAATCAATAGGTGTCCAGTAAATACCCAGAGATCAAAGAGTACTGTGATAAGTAATGTTTGCAATAATCTTCTCGGAGCAGTGCAAAGACATATGATGTCACAGTAACACCAAAAGAAAAAGAAAAAAAAGATGAAATACTTTAAGTGCTTTCTCCCTTAAAGCTCTAAGATAAGAAATGATCAAAAACTCAGTCAGTGGGAAATGAACCAATATTTAAGTTGTTTATGTATAATGACCAGATAGGCTGATGGGCTTTGAAGTCAGAAGGCCTACATTTTAGACCTGATTCTTCCTCTTTTGGATGGTGGGACCGTAAGCAAGTTATTAGGCATTTCGGAGTCTTTTTCAGTTCCCCTTTTTAAATAGAGATAGTAAGGACTTGTACCTCGTAGGGTTATGAGGAGCTGACAACGGTTTGCGTGTAGAGTTTGCGCAGTGCTGGCCGTTGGAGAGGCGCACTCGGGCTTGTCAAGTGTCAAGTCCCATTTCTAGCAAGAAGCAAAGCTTTTTGGCACCTTGCATGTTAGGGATGTTCCAGAAATGACCAATGTTCTTGGACCGAGTGCATGAAAATGATCTGGCCATTCCTACCTGTGTTTTTTGCTTTGTCTGAAAATGCCTGGGTTGGTACCTGGACCTTCTATAGTACTGATTACTGTCCCTTGGTGTGGCGGGCCTGGCTGCTGAGCTGGGGGAGGAGCTGGTAGGGTTGGAGCCGAGACTCGAAGTCCTGCAGCACTAAACTACATGATTCAGATAGGTGCGCGTTTAGTGCGTGCAGCCCAGGGACCTATCAGTGTCTCCGTCATTTCCACTCAGGTCAACCTGTTCCTAAAAGCCAGGGGCGGAGACAGCGGTCCCCTTATCCACAGTGGATACATTCCAAGACCCCCAGTGGATGCCTGAAACTCTGGAGAGTGCCAAACCCTACAGATACTAGGTTTTTTGCCTATGCAGATATACCCGTGATAAAGTTTAATTTATAAAGTAAGCACAGTAAGAGAGAAACAGCTATAACTAACAATAAAATAGATAAATTAAAACACTATATTGTAAGTCATGTGACTATGGCCTCCCTCCCTCCCTTTCCCTCTTCCTCTGTCTCTCTCCCTCTCCCTGTCTCTCTCAACTGATCTGATAACCCAGACAGCTAGTAAGTGACTAACATGCCCCAGGTGGGATGGAGCAGATGGTGCGAGATTTCATCATGCACTTGGAACGGCGCGTAATTTAAAACTTATGAATAGTTTATTTCTGGAATTTTCCATCTAATATTTGTGGATCGTGGTTGATGGCAGGTAACTGAAGCTGTGGAAAACAATGAGTGGGGGGTGGCCACGGGGCTGGAAGTGAAGTAGCGCATATCAGAATGTTAAATCTGGTATTGCTTTTGCCACATCCGGGCCACCACCGCACAAAATATGGCCCATCAGCCTTGCAACCTAAGGCTAAATCATGTGGTCCAGATGGGCAGGTAGACCAGCTGGCTAGCTGAGGGCACTGGCATGCAGGCCAGGTGGCCCAGCTCGCTGTGGTGGACGGCAGAGCGCCAGGCAGGCACGGAAGTGGTGTGGAAGGATGTGCCATTTGGTCGCCACCTGCACAAAGGATGGGATGCTCGGATGGCAGAATCTGAGCCCCTGCTGGGAGGTGAGTGCGCCTCACCTCTCCTCGGGCTCCTGGGGTGGCTTCCTCCCCCTCCTCCTCTGCAGGGTGCTGAACTCCTCTGCAGCTGCAGGGGAGGCTTTCTGGCTCCCAGCCACCACCTCTAAGGCAGCAAAGGTAGACCAGGAAATGGTTTCAATGACGGAAGCTCCATGCCCGGGCCTCCCTGCCCCTCCCCCCTTCCCCACATCCTTGACCTTGCTCCTCCCTCCCACCCATGCTCACATCTGTTGTGGAGGCGTAGGAAGGAAAAGAGATACGGGCTACGTTACTACTCTGCGTCTATTTTCAGTGTCACTTGTGGGGATCAATAATTGAACAGTGAGTTTAAATATGAAGTGCCATGTACATGCTAAATAGACTTTCAATTGACAGGGATGCTAACGTTTCAGATACCATAAGGTGGGGTGGGAATGAATAGATATAAAGGCTTATTCCCTAAATATCACGACCAAGTAATATACTTATTTGTTCCACAATATTTATCGAGTGCTTGAGTGCCTCCTGGGAGCCGGGTGTTACGGTGGTGCTAAAGCTCCAGAGTGACAGCCACAGAGATCACGGTCACCGCTCCACCCATGCCCAGGACTGCTGATGCCGAGAGAAACCCTAAGCAAAGGAATACGCAAGAGATACAAAATTACAAAATAGTAGTAAATGCTGTGGAGAAGAATAAAGTAGAGAAAGGGATAAGGAGTTGGAGAGAGGTGAAATTTTAAGTAAGATGGACTAGATAATTATATTTTAATAATTAATTCTTACCAAGGCGTTTAGATTCTCCAAATTAAGATCTATTTCAACCTAGGGTAAAGAACGCCTTTTTCTTTATGTAGATATCCTTTCTAAAAACGGCATTTATGGTTGCAGATGTGTGTGTATGATTTTTTTTTTTTTTTAAAGCCCTGGAGTCAGGATTTCTGTTTTCACCAATACTTCTAGGCTCCACTAATTTACCAATCCTTTTTTCCAATTCTTTCCAGTTCTTTCAGCCTCCCTTTTCCTATCTTATTCTTTCAACATATTTGTTCTGTCTCCTAAGTTTAGTAGCATCTTCTGGCTAAAGTCACCCCTGTGTGTGCTCCTAGAAAATCCAATTTAGAGGCCCTTGAGAGCTCACGGGTGAACACCAGCCTGCACAGGGGTGGGAGTGGGGTGGGTATGCACACAGCTGTGCCACAGTGGTCAAGAGCCCAGGCTCTGGAGTCAGGGCTGAGACTGTGGGCACGTTATTTAATGTTTCTGGACCTCAGTTTCCTCCTCTGCAGAAGGAGGATAATGATTCCTCCTTCAGAGTGCTATGATGTGAATTAAATGACAGGACCCCAGGAACATACACAGCATGTTGCTCACGAGATGTTAGATGTTCACCTCCCAATTTTGTCCTCATTCTAAGTCTTGGAAGATAATTAACATAGTATTTTTTTTTTTATCTTAGAGCTAGCATGGATCATGGACATCATCTGGTTTAACGGTTTGCAAATAGTTATTCTTTTTTAAATCAATAGAAGGAACCCTGTTTTTCCAAATGAAGTTTAGTGCGGAACTCGAGTACCTAAGGAAGATCAAGCCAGCCGAAATGGGAGCAAGCAGTCTGGATCCTGCCCACTCCGCGAGCATCCCTTGAGACCTCAGCCTTCTCTTTTCTTCCCATAATAGCCTGTAGGACACTTCTGAGAAAGAGTAGGGTTTCTCAGGTCTTTTAGACCAACCAAAGTCATTTATCAGAGGCAAAGTGACTCTAATCTTCCCTCAAATGCTCTGTATCCTGACATCCTCTTTGTAAACTGTCAATATTGCCTCCTCCCTAGAAAAATTGGGGGTGGGAACTGGCAGTTAGGATTTCTCACCTATCTGCTTCATCTCATTTCCTTTTTGTATCTACCGAATTTTTTCCTTCCAAGGTCACTGGAAGCTAGCTACTTGGCAAATCCAATGGATTTTCCATCCTCCTTTATCTCTATGCAGAATCTGCAGTTGGCCATCTCATTCTTTCTGAAACTCCATCACTCTGGGACTTCCAGGATCGTCCAGTCAGGGCCTGAGGTGTCCCAATAACGTTTCCCAAATGATAGCTTTCATTAGGTCACTCCCTTTCTCGGAAGCCCTCCATGGCTCCCTATTGCCTGTAGAATCAAGTGCACACCCTGCAACCACTTTCATAGCCTCTTATGATTGATCTGATATAGAGCTTTTATTTTTTATTCTTAAATTTTATGACTGCCCTGGATGACCTGAACCTACCCTCAACCTCCCAAAATGTATTTTCAGAGTTGGGAAAGTTTACTAAATGAAAAAACAAGGGTGAATTTAGGGAAGATATAAAAGAGAAAGGACCCTTCGCCAGGACCTGGTGAGATGGGTAGCGTTGAAAATGGTAGAGATGGCAGCCAGAGCCTGGTGACGTGGTGAGTATTTGCCTTTGTCAGTCCTACTAGTTCGAGGTCATTGAAAGCAGGGACCAATGTGTTATTCATCTCTGGGACGCCCACAGTCTGAACTCACAACTCTGCTCACCATAATCCTCAACAGATGAATGCGCACACACAGCAATGACCAACCCCACTTGAAGTCTAGCAAACTTAAAAAATTTGCACAAGTTAATATAGCCTATTAATAAATAGATTAAACCCTTTGAAAAATGGAAACTAATATAGAAATGTGTTTTTATTACCTAATTCCCTAATGTGTTTTTTGTTTTATAAATGATGCAATTATGTTATTACAGTGTATTTGTGTTCATTAATAATTTTGTCAGGGGAAAGCCAGTGTCCTGTTGGAATTACTTGTACACCTGGGCTTTTTATCATGGCTTTTCCAAAGGAAGTATATCAGGTTTTTTTGGTTAAATAATGCCGCATCACTAAGTACTCTAAAATTTAGTGGCTTGAAGCAACCACTATTCATTACTTCTCATGAGACTAAGGGCATCTGTGCTGTTGTTCTAGTCTGAGCCAGGCTCAGACGATCTCAACTGGGCCCATTCTGTCTGGGCTAGCTGGTGGCTCAGCTGGGAGGTGGCAGGTCTCACAGGATGACCTTGACTCTGCTCTAACTGGTCTCAGGCCAGCCGAGGCTTATTTTCTTGGTGACGGCAGACGAAAATGTCACCAGGCTCAGCTCACACACACTGTCACACCCTCGCATTCTACCAGCTAAAGCAAGAGACCAGGCCGCCAAGGTTCCCGGGAACGGGAGATGGATTCCGTTTCTCAGTGGGAGAGGCTGCAGTCACATGGCCGGGGGTGGGACAGAGAAGTGGACACACCCACCTTTATAGTTGCTTTCCCACAGAAGATGCAGAAACCTTGTCAGTCTCTCTGAGACCAAGGAGACCAGAAAAGATGTGCGTGACTCCAGCTGGCAGGGCCCTGAGCTTCCTCGCCTCCTCGGTCCCCAGGCTGCTACTAGAAGGTGCTCAGAGTATTACCGTTCAGTCCGCCCCCGAAGCTGATTTACTTGTTTAAAGGCTAATTCTATATTCTGTCCTTTTCGTGCCCTCTTAGCGTCTTATCTTCTAACATAGGAAACGACAGATCAGTTGATTTGTTGCCTTTGTGTCTATAATAAGTACAGAAAATAAAAGACTTTGGGCGGTTCCTAGGCAGCAGATATGTAGAGAACAAAAAGAGAGATCTTGGGTTTGCCTCATTCTTGGCTTATTTCTTAAAGGCAAAACCTAGAAGAAAGTTGAGCCTCTGGGGACATTGTTTGGTTTGGGAAAGATCTCCCCGGGTGTGTGAAGGCATCTGTTGGGGGGAAGTGAATGGAAGTGCTGATC
The DNA here is from genome assembly GCF_014108415.1 of Molossus molossus. Classification (NCBI taxonomy): domain Eukaryota; kingdom Metazoa; phylum Chordata; class Mammalia; order Chiroptera; family Molossidae; genus Molossus; species Molossus molossus. Next base: position 16,309,140 of record NW_023425344.1, on the reverse strand, counting down.
CCGAGTATTGGAAGGTACGAGAAAGAAGGGACTGATCAATAGCTATTTTTCAAGTGCGGAGCATAATTTGTGGCAGGCTGCTGAAATGAGTTAGTGCTTCGTAGTTAATGGCTGTGAGCACATTCCTTTATTGCAGCGCTCTCCAAAATGTTTGCCATCAACGATTCTAAAAGGCCACGAGTGACTCACACTGTGAGTAAATGCACCAGTGCTTCGTGAGCTGGGGCCTCTCCTCCGAACCTTCCCCTTGGACATCGTGTCTCTGCGCTTGCGTGTCTGGCTCGGCTGCCCCTCACACCAGCCGGCATTCTTGCCATCTCGTTTGGACAGTCCTCTTTTGCAGGTTGCCCTTGTTTTTTTTTCCCCCTTTGGGGCTCTCCTGGTTCCCCC